>NC_133164.1:42915000-44165000 GCF_040802235.1 Manis javanica | reverse complement strand
CCTAAGTAAGCTGTAATACTCCTAGAAGAAAACATAGGCAGTGAACTCTTGAACATCAATATAGCAACTTTCCCTAGATAGGCCTCCCTAGCCAAAGGAAATAGATGCAAAAATAAACAATTGGGACTATATCAAACTAAAAAGCTGCTGCACAACAAAGAAAACCATGAAAAAAATGAAAGAGGCAACCTATTATAAGGGAAAATATGTTTGCATATGACATATCCAATAAGGGGCTAATATCCAAACCACATAAAGAACTCATACAACTCAACACCAAAAAAGAAAATCTGAAATAAGTCAATTTAAAAAATGGGCAAAGGAACTGAATAGACATTTTTCCAAAGAAAACATGCAGATGACCAAAAGGCTCATGGGGAAGATGCTCCACATCACTGATCATCGGGGAGGTGCAAGTCATTGGGGAAACTATCGAAAAGACAAGAAATAACAAGGGCTGGTGAGGATGTGGAGAAAAGGGAACCCTTGTACACTATTGGTGGGACTGGAAATTGGTGCAGCTATTGTGGAAAGTGGCATGGAGGTTTCTGGAAAAACTAAAAATATAAAAACTGTATGACCCAGCAATTGGACTTCTGTGAATTTACTTGAAGAGAACAAAATCACTAAACCAAAAAGACATATGCACTTTTATGATCATCACAGCATTATGCAGCCAAAATATGGGAACAATCTGAATGTCCAATAATAGATGAATTGATTAAGATGTGGTGTTTATATACAATGGAATATTACTGAGCCACAAGAAAGAATGAAGCCTTGCCATCCGTGAGAACACGAGTGGGCTAGGGAGTATTACGCTAAGTGAAATTCGTCAGATGCAGAAAGACAAATACTGCATTTCACTAATATGTAGAATCTGTGAAATAGAACAAGTAAACAAAGAAACAAAACAAATAAAATAAAAAATATGGAGAACAGACTGGTGGTTAACACAGGGAAAGGGGGTAGGAGGATGGGTGAAATAAGTGAAGGGATTAAAAAAAAAAAGGAGTTTTGTTGGCCTTTTCCCAGGTTCTGGGGAGGTAGCCTCTGAACCCTTGGAATTTCCAGAGTGATAGAAGAGTCTTCGTTACTCAGGGTAGGTCCCCAGATAGGTTATGGGAAGAAGTGACTCAATATGGGGGGTTGGCTATATCAGAAAGACAATAATATGATTGCAATGTTGGGGTTTTGAGTCAAGTGATGGCAGCCTGATCTTCAAGGAGGGGAATGAGGTGGAGACTGAGTTCAGTCATGTGGTCAGTGATTTAGGGATCATACCTACGTAGTAAAGCCTCAGCACGAACTGCAGACACTGAGGTTCAGGTGAGGTTTACCTAGTTGGCAATATGAAATGTATTATCACACATGAATGTGCTGAGGGGTGGGGGCTAATGACCCTGAGGACAATGGGAACTTCATGTTATGGACCCTCCTAGACCTCACCCTATGTGTGATCTGTCTTTGCCTGGTTCTGAGTTGCATCCTTTTGCTATAATAAAGCTATCATAGTAAGTATAGCACGTTCCTGGATTCTAGGAGTCATTCTAGTGAATTATTGAAGCTGAGTGGGTAGTGAAATGCCCAAATTTGTAGCCAGCTGAAGTGAAGGAAGTCTTTTATAGGACTTGATCTGTGATATTTGGCCTTCAAGTGGTTGATGTGGTAAGTCATTAGAGAAGGTTATTAACTGTTATTTATTATTTAATGACTTTTAGTATTATTATATAATCCATATTATCAGTAACATCACATTACCTTTATATATGGCTATTCTGTAGTTGGCAAACACTTTCCCCATATATCCACTCATTTGATTCTTACAACACCCCTGCGAGAGGTAATACAGGTCTATTTACTTGTATATATAGTTGAAGAAGACATAGCTTTCAGGCAGAGCCAGAGATAAAACCCAAGTCTTCAGACTCCTGGTTCGCATATTCTATCACAGTGAGGCCCTTTATCATGCTTCTTCTTCTACTTTTTGATGACTCATGTTTAATCTTCTTTGATGACTTATTCTATCTTCCCAAACAAAGTGGTACCACTCTCTGTGCCACCATTACTCATGATTAGGTCCATAGCCCACTTTTCTGCCCTTTCTACATTCTCTTCACCCAGATCTCACAGCTTCAACCATCTCCTCTTGGAAGAAAACTCCTTTATCTGCATCTGCAGCTCTAATAAGATACGCTTCAATACTCTGCCCACCTTAGATGCCCGATGCCTTTCTACCTAAATGCCTTATCATTACTTCAAGCAGCTCATTTTCAAACAACTCCTGTCCAAAGCAAGTTCCTATTCACACTGACATGCTGAAGCCAAGCATCTGTTTCTCAGGCCTGCTGTGTGTTACTGACAGCTGTCTCAGCCTGCTACCCATTTATAGTCACCAGTGTGTAGCTTAGCAGCTATTTAGTAAATATTTCTAAAATAGGTACCTGCCTGTCAGATAATACCAGATAATATATAACTTGATCAGTTGGTCTTGTCATTCATGAGGAAGAAGGAGGAGATATGGTTTGACAGGGATGTGGTTTGACATAGTTATTGAACACATAGTATATATATATCGGGTAAATGCTGTACATGTTATTTTTTACTTTTTGAAACTCTAAATAAATGTGGAAATTTAGATTCTAAAAAAGTCCATGAACTGCCAAGACCCTTTAGACTTTGCTATTTACCTCTGGCAAATTCAACCCAAATCTGACACTCCCATGGCTCTGGGGGAACATGATTATGCTGCCCAAATAGCACGTCACTAAGACAAGGAATTGAGAAAAAGATTCCCAGTGCTAAGGACATGTAAATAATATTGGAAAATTACTAGCTAAATAAATACTCTGGGGCTCAATGTTTTCCTGAAGCCATTTCTAAGTAGTGTCTTATAGTGTGTTTTCAAGTATTTCCCTTTTCTCTTGCACTTGTTGTTAATTCAACATATATTAGATAGTTCCAAAGGTACCGATGTTTCTTTTGAATGAGTTATTTATGCTGTTTTGACCTCATTTCACTTTGTCATAGAATCACATAATCTCAGGATTGGACAGACCAGACCCTCAGGTACTTGGTAGAACCACCTATCCAATGCTTAAATTCAATTCATTCAGCATCCTGTCAAGTGGTTGACTTGCCTAAGTTTGAAGACCTCCTTTCATATTGTCACAATCTTGAGGCAATATATTCCTCTTCTGAACAGCTCTAATAAGGAAATGTTTTCGCATTATCTAGTACTCCTCTGAAATCTTAAGTCACTGGCCTACTTATTTTTTTCTTTTAGGGCTGTATTGAGCCCATGTCCTCTTCCCCCAGCAGCTCTTCAACTATTTGAAGATAGATACCATATTCCCCAAATTTCTTTGCCAAGCCAAATGGCCACAGTTCTTCAACTGTTCCTCCAGAGATAGTAACTTGAAGTTAAGTCAATTAATTCATTCAATAAGTATATAGCTCACATGGTAGGTGCTGGGTCCCTGAAACATTTATGATGCTGTTGTTATGTGAACATGCAAAATCATATTCAGTTACTAGTTCAAATTCTGAATAAAAAAAGCTAATTAGCATTTCAGTACTATAAAATAAAAGAACTGCATACCCATGGAATGTTTTTGAACACAACCTTTAAAAAAATTCCCATCGAGATTTAATTGATGTTGATTGTCAGTATATGCCTATTAAAAATCTTCTTAAAACAATCTGTTGTTTTTGTTCACGAGAGAACTCCTTCCTGGAAATACATTTGTGTTGAAGACTATTTTAAATTTAAGTATTTTATATATGATTGTGTACATAGAAATGTTCTTTATTTCTCCCCACACTATCACTAAATATGTATCACTAAATATGTACATTAGCCATATCTAAAAGATAGCAGTATGTTCAAAGAGTAAGAAAAACAAACTCATATGCATCTAATTCTGACTTAACTTGCTAGAAAATAAACTCCATAAAGGCAGATATCTTTGTTTCAGTCACTGGGTATCCCCAAGTACCTAGAATGGTGCCTGCCTTGTAAGAGTGTTGAATGCATGCTTTCTTGACTGACTAAACCTAAGCATGGCATAATTCTATTACTTTGGTTCATTCAGTGTTTTATATTAGTTCTTTCCAAAGAAAGCACTTTGGAATAACATTACCTGGATAACAAACTTAGGATGTATCATTTTTAATATATATTTTTGTGCTTTCTGGACCTAGCATTAAGTCTAGAACAGTGCTGTATAATGAGAGTCACAACAGAAGGCTACATATGCAACTTAAAGTTTTCTAGATATTACATTAAATACTGAAGGAAAAAGTCTGGTGAAATTAATTTCAGTAATGTATTTTACTTAGCTAAATGTATCTGACATTTCAGCAAATTTGCTTTAATGTAAGCAAATTAAAAATATTAATAAAATCTTTTACATTGTTATTTTGGGCACTAAATCTTCAAAATAAAGTATGCATTTTTGATGAGCTAACAGCACATCTTCAGTCAGACTGTACATGTTCCAAAAGTTCAAGAGCCACGTATAGCTACTGGCTACTGAACTGGACAGCACGTCTAGAACTGGGAGTTTATTATTATTATTATTTTTTGTTTTCATTAATCTACAGTTACATGCAGAACATTGTTTACTAGGCTCCACCCTTCATCAAATCCGTGCCCCACAATCCCCATTACAGTCACTGTCCATCAGCGTAGTAAGATGCTGTAGAATCACTACTTGTCTTCTCTGTGTTGTACAGCCCTCCCCATGCGCCCCCCCCATTATACATGCTAATCGTAATGCCCCCCTTCTTTTTTCTCCATCCTTATCCCTCCCTTCCCACCCATCCTCCCCAGTCACTTTCCCTTTGGTAATTGTTAGTCCACTCTTGGGTTTTGTGATTCTGCTGCTGTTTTGTTCCTTCAGTTTTTCTTTGTTTTTATACTCTACATATGAGTGAAATCATTTGGTACTTGTCTTTCTCTGCCTGGCTTATTTCACTGAGTATAATACCCTCTAGCTCCATCCATGTTGCAAATGGTAGGATTTGTTTTCTTCTTGTGGCTGAATAATATTCCATTGTGTATATGTACCACATCTTCTTTATCCATTCATCTACTGATGGGTGCTTAGATTGCTTCCATTTCTTGGCTATTGTAAATAGTGCTGTGATAAATATAGGGGTGCATCTGTCTTTTTCAAACTGGGTTGCTACATCCTTAGGGTAAATCCCTATAAGTGGAATTCCTGGGTCAAATGGTATTTCTATTTTGAACTTTATGAGGAACCTCCACACTGCTTTCCACAATCGTTGAACTAATTTACATTCCCACCAGCAGTAGGAGGGTTCCCCTTTCTCCACAACCTCGTCAACATTTGTTATTGTTTGTCTTTTGAATGGTGGCGATCCTTACTGGTGTGAAGTGGTATCTCATTGTGGTTTTAATTTGCATTTCTCTGATGACTAGTGATGTGGAGCATCTTTTCATGTGTCTGTACAGAAGCTTTTTAGCTTGATATAGTCCCACTTCTTCATTTTTGCTTTTGTTTCCCTTGCCCGGGGAGATATGTTGATGAAGAAGTCACTCATGTTTATGTTCAAGAGATTTTTGCCTATGTTTTTTTCTAAGAGTTTCATGGTTTCGTGACTTACATTCAGGTCTTTGATCCATTTCAAATTTACTTTTGTGTATGGGGTTAGACAGTGATCCAGTTTCATTCTCTTACATGTAGCTGTCCAGTTTTGCCAGCACCATCTGTTGATGAGACTGTCATTTCCCCATTGTATGTCTATGGCTCCTTTATCAAATATTAATTGACCGTATATGTTTGGGTTAATGTCTGGAGTCTCTCTTCTGTCCCACTGGTCTGTGGCTCTGTTCTTAGGCCAGTACCAAATTGTCTTGATTACTGTGGCTTTGTAGTAGAGCTTGAAGTTGGGGAGCGAGATTCCCCCCACTTTATTCTTCCTTCTCAGGATTGCTTTGGCTATTCGGGGTCTTTGGTGTTTCCATATTAATTTTTGAACTATTTGTTCAAGGTCGTTGAAGAATGCTGTTGGTAATTTGATAGGGATTGCATTAAATCTGTATATTGCTTTCAGTAAAATGGCCATTTTGATGATATTAATTCTTCCTAGCCAAGAGCATGGGATGAGTTTCCATTTGTTAGTGTCCTCTTTAACTTCTCTTAAGAGTGTCTTATAGTTTTCAGGGTATAGGTCTTTCACTTCTTTGGTTAGGTTTATTCCTAGGTATTTTATTCTTTTTGATGCAATTGTGAATGGAATTGTTTTTCTGATTTCTCTTTCTATTGGTTCATTGTTAGTGTATAGGAAAGCCACAGATTTCTGTGTGTTAATTTTGTGTCCTGCAACTTTGCTGTATTCCGTTATCAGTTCTAGTAGTTTTGGAGTGGAGTCTTTAGGGTTTTTTTATGTACAATATCATATCATCTGCAAATAGTGACAGTTTAACTTCTTCTTTACCACTCTGGATTCCTTGTATTTCTTTGTTTTGTCTTATTGCCATGGCTAGGATCTCCAGTACTATGTTGAATAACCGTGGGGAGAGTGGGCATCCCTGTCTTGTTCCCGATTGCAGAGGAAAAGCTTTCAGCTTCTCGCTGTTCAGTATGATGTTGGCTGTGGGTTTATCATATATGGCCTTTATTATGCTGAGGTACTTGCCCTTTATGCCCATTTTGTTGAGAGTTTTTATCATGAATGGATGTTGAATTTTGTTGAATGCTTTTTCAGCATCTATGAAGATGATCATGTGGGTTTTGTCCTTCTTTTTATTTATGTTTTGGATGATGTTGATGGATTTTTGAATGTTGTACCATCCTTCCATCTCTGGGATGAATCCCACTTGGTCATGGTGTACGATCTTTTTGATATATTTTTGAATTCGGTTTGCTAATATTTTGTTGAGTATTTTTGCATCTACGTTCATCAGGGATATTGGTCTCTAATTCTTTTTTTTTTGGTCGGGTCTTTGCCTGGTTTTGGTATTAGTGTGGTGTTGGCTTCATAGAATGAGTTTGGGAGTATTCCCTCCTCTTCTATTTTTTGGAAAACTTTAAGGGGAATGGGCATTATATGTTCTCTGTATGTCTGATAAAATTCTAAGGTAAATACATCTGGCCTGGGGGTTTTGTTCTTGGGTAGTTTTTTGATTGCTGCTTCAATTTCTTTGCTGGTAATTGGTTTGTTTAGATTTTCTGTTTCTTCTTTGGTCAGTCTGGGAAGGTTGTATTTTTCTAGGAAGTTGTCCATTTCTTCTAGGTTATCCAGCTTATTAGCATATAGGTTTTCATAGTATTCTCCAATGATTCTTTGTATTTCTGTGGGGTCCATCATAATTTTTCCTTTCTCATTTCTGATTCTATTGATGTGTGTTGATTCTCTTTTTCTCTTAATAAGTCTGGCTAGAGGCTTATCTATTTTGTTTATTTTCTCAAAGAACCAGCTCTTGGTTTCATTGATTTTTTCTATCATTTTATTCTTCTTAATTTATTTATTTCTTCTCTGATCTTTATTATGTGCCTCCTTCTGCTGACTTTAGGCCTCATTTGTTTTTCTTTTCCCAATTTTGATAACTGTGATGTTAGACTATTCATTTGGGATTGTTCTTCCTTCTTTAAATATGCCTGGATTGCTATATACTTTCCTTGTAAGACTGCTTTCGCTAAATCCCACAGAAGTTGGGTCTTGTGTTGTTGTTGTCATTTGTTTCCATATATTGTTTGATCTCTATTTTGATTTGGGCATTGATCCATTGATTATTTAGGAGCATGTTATTAAGCCTCCGTGTGTTTGTGGGCCATTTTGCTTTCTTTGTGTAATTTATTTCTAGTTTTATACCTTTGTGGTCTGAAAAGTTGGTTAGTAGAATTTCAATCTTTTTTAATTTACTGAGGCTCTTTTGTGGCCTAGTGTGTGGTCTATTCTGGGAAATGTTCCACGTGCACTTGAGAAGAATGTGTATCCCATTGCTTTTGGATGTAGAGATCTATAGATGTCTATTAGGTCCACCTGTTCTAGTATTTTGTTCAGTTCCTCTGTGTCCTTACTTATTTTCTGTCTGGTGGATCTATCCTTTGGAGTGAGTGGTGTGTTGAAGTCTCCTAAAATGAGTGCATTGCATTCTATTTCCTCCTTTAATTCTGCTGGTATTTCTTTCACATATGCTGGTGCTCCTGTGTTGGGTGCATATATATTTAGAATGGTTATATCCTCTTGTTGGTCTGAGCCCTTTATCATTATGTAATGTCCTTCTTTATCTCTTGTTGTTTTCTCTGTTTTGAAGTCTATTTTGTCTGATACTAGTACTGCAACATCTGCTTTTTTCTCCTTGTTGTTTGCATGAAATATCTTTTTCCATCCCTTGACTTTTAGTCTGTGCATGTCTTTGGGTTTGAGGTGGGTCTCTTGTAAGCAGCATATAGATAGGTCTTGCTTTTTTATGCATTCTATTACTCTGTGTGTTTTGATTGGTGCATTCAGTCCATTTACATTTAGGGTGATTATTGAAAGATATGTACTTATTGCCATTGAAGGCTTTAGATTCGTGGTTACCAAAGATTCAAGGGTAGCTTCTTTACTATCTAGCCATCTAACTTAACTCTCTTATTAAGCTATTATAAACACTGTCTGATGATTCTTTATTTCTCTCCCTTCTTATTCCTCCTCCTCCATTCTTTATATGTTAGGTGTTTTATTCTGTGGTCTTTTGTGTTTCCTTTGACTACTTTTGTAGGTAGTTGATTTCATTTTTTGCCTTTATGTAGTATTTGGTTGGTCTGCTTTCTTTGCTGTGATTTTATTTTCTCTGGTGACATCTGTTTAGCCTTAGGAGTGCTCCCATCTAGAGCAGTCCCTCTAAGATACCCTGTAGAGGTGGTTTGTGGGAGGCAAATTTCCTCAACTTTTGCCTGTTTGGAATTGTTTAGTCCCTCCTTCATATTTAAATGATAATCGTACTGGATATAGTATTCTTGGTACAAGGCCCTTCTGTTTCATTGCATTAAATATATCATGCCATTCTCTTCTGGCCTGTAAGGTTTCTTTTGAGAAGTCTGATGATAGCCTGATGGGTTTTCCTTTGTAGGTGACATTTTTCCTCTCTCTAGTTGCCTTTAAAATTCTGTCCTTGTCCTTGATCTTTGCCATTTTAATTATTATGTGTCTTGGTGTTGTCCTCTTTTGGTCTCTTCTATTGGGAGTTCTGTGTACTTCTGTGGTCTGAGTGACTATTTCCTCCCCCAGTTTGGGGAAGTTTTCAGCAATTATTTCTTCAAATACACTTTCTATCCCTTCTCTCTCTTCTTCTGGTACCCCTATAATGTGGACATTGTTCCTTTTGGATTGGTCACACAGTTCTCTTAATACTGTGTCTTTCCTGGAGATCCTTTTATTTCTTTCTGCATCAGCTTCTATGCATTTCTGTTCTCTGGCTTCTAATCCATCAATGCCCTCTTGCATCTCATCCATTCTGCTTTTAAATTTTTCCAGAGTTTGTTTTATTTCTGCATTCTTTCTCCTTAGCTCTTGCATATTTCTCTGCAAGTCCATCAGCATGGTTATGACCTTAATTTTAAATTCTTTTCAAGAAGATTGATTAGGTCTATCTCTCCAGATTCCTTTTCAGGGGAGACTGTCTGGGTTAATCTGGTCTGTATCAAATTCTTCTGCCTTTTCATGATGATAGTCATGGGTAGTTGGCACATGTCAGCTGGGAGAACGTCCCTTCTTGCTAGTTTGTGGCCTTCCTCTCCTGGGAGAATGGCGACCTTTAGTGGCTTGTGCTGGGCAGTTGCGCGCAGATGGGGTTTCTGATTCTTGCTTGGCCTGTGTGAAGGAAGCTCCGTGCCCGGTTGCTATGGGCATGGCCGCTCTGAGGCTGCTGGTCCGCTATGGTGGGGACGTGCCGGAGCGGGAACAGGCGGGGGGCTGTTTACTGCTGTGAGGGTCCTTGGACCTGTGCTGCCACCCAGGGGTTTAGGGTGCCCAGAGTTCCCTGGGTTCCCAGCTGCTGAGCTGATTGTGCTGGGATGCCTCCATCCAGCTGTGGGATCCCTGTCCCTTTAAGACTTTCATAAAGCACTCGCTTTTCTTTGTCCCAAGGGCACTGCCTGCAGGGACCCGCTCGCAGATTTTACTATCCCATTTCCCTAGTATCCAGCACCCGACACACTGTGTGTCTGTGCTCCAGTGCGGATGGCTAGGGCTGGGTATTTATCAGTCCTGGGCTCCCTCTCCCTCCCCGCTCCAACTCCTCTCCTCCCCCACGGAGCTAGGGTGGGGGGTGCTCGGGTCCCGCTGGGCCACGGCTTGTATCTTACCCCCTTCGCTAGGCACTGGGTTCTCGCAGTTGTGGATGTAGTCTGGCTGTTGTTCTGTGTCTTCCGGTCTCTCTTTTCAGAATAGTTGTATTTGTTTGTTGAGAGCCACACAAAGACAACAAGATGGCCACAGCTCATGAGGTTCCTGCTTCACTTCTTGGAGATTAGCTACGAGCCCGCGCGCGCCAACAAAGAAGCCCGCGCGCGCCAAGAGATACTCTTCTCCCCCTCTTTCCCCCATTATCATATACCAATCAGAATGTAACTCGCTGCGCCACCCCTGCTATGCAGCCAATCCCCTGCCTACAAGTATCCTATGGCCCACTCTGCCCCTGAACACTGGTGTATATCTACCCCCGTCTTACAATAAAATTTGAAGGCTTGATCAGAATACTGTCTTGCCTTCGCTCTTCTCTCGCCCCCATTTTCTTTCAGGTCGGATCCCCCTCGTCCCCACAAATAACTAAGTCCCGCTGGACGGGACAAGTGGCGCCCAACGTGGGGCCAGAGGCGCGGATCCTTCGCAGGCGGACCCCCGAGTAAGATATCGTCTGGCCAGACCCCTTCTTGATGAAACAATAGGAGACGCCTTTCGCCGCTCACGGAGGTCGTCGTCCCTGGTGAGTACCGGCCGCCTTATAAGAAAATGGGAACTAGATTAAGTAAAGAAGCGGTCTTCATAAGAGATCTAAAAAGTTCGCTTAGGGAGAGAGGAGTTCGAGTTAAAAAGAAAGACTTGGTAAAGTTTTTTATTTTTGTTGATGAAGTCTGTCCGTGGTTTATTGTTAATGGCCCCGAAATTCATCCTAAAAAATGGCAGAAAGTAGGTAGAGATTTAAATGATTATCTTATCAAAAACGGCCCTGACTCTGTTCCTGTTTCAGTATTTTCCTATTGGAGTCTTATCAGAGATATTGTTGAAAATACTGACCCTGATAAACGTCAACTCTTGTCAGTGGCAGAATATTGCCTCCGCCCCCTATCTCGGGCGGCCTCAAAATCGTCTCTTTCGAGTGATCCCCCTGCTCCAAAATCAGCTAAATCCCCCTCCCCTAGCCTAACACCATCTTTGCTCGGTGCCCTCCATGATACCCCTCCCAAATGTTGCATTTATCCGCCTCTCCCTCGAGATTCGGACTTTGTCGATACACAAAAGGTTTTTCCGGTCGTGACTAAGAGCCAAAATAGCGAACCTTTAGATCCGGGAGACGCGGCCGAACTAGAAGACGAGGCGGCCAAGTATCACAACCCAGATTGGCCCCTTGCCGCCCCGTCGCTTAACCCCCCTTCCTACACTCCCCCTATTCGGCCTCCCAATGTTTGCGCCCCGGCCTTTTTGCCCCCGTCGGCCCCTCCGCTACCCCCTCCGGCTCCCGGTCCTGTTAGCCCCCCTACCAGCACTGAAGACCTAATAGCACAGATAGTAGAACAAAGAATAACTTGCCATCTCCAAAAATTGGTTGTCTCCCAACCAGTTCGTCCCTCATTATCTTCGCAAAGGAGCCTCTCTAAGAAACCGCTTACAGCCACAAAACCTAAAAAACTGCTCTTTCCTGTTCTTACCCGGGCCTCCGCCCGCTCTGGCCCCACCTCCACAACACGTAGCCCAGAAGAGGGCGATCTTGAAAGCGATGGTGAAGACGCCCCTGCTGCTCAGGAATTAGAAAGTGAGGGGGAAGAGCAGGCTGAGCCAGAGCCGGCCGAGCCTGCCGATGGCCCTAGAGAATTTCACAAAATCCATTTCAAAAGCTTAAAAGAGCTGAACGCGGCCGTTAAAGCTTATGGCCCCAATGCCCCTTTTACCCTTTCTGTTCTTGATTCGCTGTCTCGAGGAGGACATTTACTCCCAGGTGAATGGCTGCGTATAGTCCAGGCTGTGCTTACCCGTGGTCAGTTTCTAACTTGGAAGGCAGATTTTGCTGACCGCTGTCAGACCATCGCTGCTGCCAATGTAAAAGACCCTCATTCCCCAACAGCGTCCTGGACGTTTGATAAGCTTACGGGACAGGGCAGATATATCTCTGAAACCAGGCAGCAGCGCCTTCCCCTTGGTCTTTTATCTCAAGTGAAAGATGCCGCTTTGGGCGCTTGGATATCACTCCCTGCTTCCGGGACTGCTAACACTCCTCTAACTAAGATCACTCAAAGCTCGCAAGAAGACTATAGCGAATTTGTTAGCAGACTGTTAGAGGCCGCCGAAAGGACCCTTGGTTCCGCGGCTGCCAATGATAAGATTGTAAAACAGCTAGCCTATGAAAACGCCAATTCGGCATGTCGAGCCGTCCTCCGCGGTAAGACTCGAGACAAAACTCTTGATGAAATGCTGAGAATGTGTAGAGATGTCGATCCTTTTACATCCAAAGTCCAAGCCCTTTTAGCTGTAGGTGCCGCTGTTCAGACTCCCCCGGCTTCTTATCCTCCTTCCTTCCCCAGGGGCGCACCGCCTATGCGTAACTGCTTTAAATGTGGACAGCCAGGCCATTTCGCTCGCCAATGCCCTACCTCAGCTCCTCCTCCTAGAGTTGGGTCAGTCCCCGGTATTTGCCCTCGCTGCCATAAGGGGCGGCACTGGGCCAAAGAGTGCCGTAACAATCCAACAAATCCTTTTTATAGTACCACAAATCCTTTCACCCTCCCTTTTCAGGGAAACGGGCTGAGGGGCCAGCCCCGGGCCCCCCAGCCAATTCCATTTCAGCCGGCCTCGGGGAACAGCCTAGCTGTAGCACTCCCACCCTCTATCGGGCCACACCCGGGAGTGCAGGACTTGACCTCTGTGCCTCCTCCTCAACAATATTAACGCCTGAAGAGGGAGTTACAATTATTTCCACAGGAATTTATGGCCCACCTCCCAAAGATACTTATTTTCTAATTTTAGGGCGAGCTTCCACCACAATAAACGGCCTTATTGTCCACCCTTCCTTAGTTGACAATGACTATACTGGAGAAATAAAAATTCTTGCTAGTGCTCCCCGGTGCCCTGTCAGCATTATGAAAGGTCAGCGCCTTGCGCAGGCACTCCCCCTCCCTTTAAGTACATCTCACCCTGCTATTCATAAGAAGCGAGGCTCCTCTACCCCAGGTTCTTCAGACTTATATTGGATCCAAGCTATTACTAAAGAACGCCCCACTCTTAAGCTTAAGATCCAAGGAAAAGTATTTGAAGGAATTTTAGATTCGGGGGCCGACTCTACGGTCATATCTCAGGCTTCATGGCCCTCCAGCTGGCCCTTACACGCTTCCTTGACCCATCTACAAGGAATTGGGCAGTCAAGAAACACCTTACAGAGCTCACAGTTACTAAACTGGGAAGATGAAGAAGGAAATACCGGATTCATTCAACCCTTCGTAGTTCCTGGGTTGCCAGTAAATCTTTGGGGAAGAGATATCCTTTCTCAAATGAAAGTCATCATGTGTAGCCCTAATGAAGTTGTAACACAGCAGATGCTTTCACAGGGTTACCTCCCTGGTCAGGGGTTGGGCAAACTAAAACAGGGAGATCCCAACCCGATACTGGCCACGCCTAAGATAGACCGCTCAGGTTTAGGGTTTGAAAAACATTTTTCGTAAGGGCCGTTGCTCCTCCTGCACTCCAGGCAGACAAGATTACTTGGAAAAGTGATGTTCCTGTCTGGATCGATCAATGGCCCCTTACCACTACAAAATTAAATGCAGCCATAGAGTTAGTGCAGGAACAGCTGGCTGCTGGACATATTGAACCTTCTACATCCCCTTGGAACACCCCAATCTTTGTGATCCAAAAGAAATCAGGCAAGTGGAGGCTCCTACAAGACCTCAGGGCGGTTAATAAGACCATGGTCCCTATGGGTGCATTACAACCGGGAATTCCCTCTCCAATAGCCATTCCTAAAGGGTATGTCAAATTAGTAATTGATCTAAAAGATTGCTTTTTCTCCATACCTTTGCATCCTGATGATTGCAAACGTTTTGCCTTTAGTATACCCATTACCAATTGTGTAGGGCCTTCTCCCCGGTTTCAGTGGAGAGTTCTCCCACAAGGAATGGCCAACAGCCCTACTCTTTGCCAAAAGTTTGTAGCCCAGACTATAGACCCCTTTAGGTTGCTCTTCCCCACTTTGTATATTATCCATTATATGGACGATATTCTTCTTGCCGGTCCTGACCAGCAACAGCTCTATGCGGCCAGTCAACAGCTAGTCACTGCCCTCCGAGATCGAGGACTACAAATTTCCCCAGAAAAGGTCCAGGTCCACCCCCCCCAACTATTTTTAGGCTTTGAATTATTTTCTAATAAAATCCTCACTCAAAAAATTCAGTTAAAGAGAAGCTCCTTAAACACTCTTAATGATTTTCAGCGTCTGCTAGGAGACATCAACTGGCTCAGGCCTTATTTAAAGCTGACCACCGGAGAGTTAAAGCCTTTGTTTGATGTCCTACGTGGAGACCCTGATCCTTCCTCCCCCCGCTCGCTTTCATCAGAAGCACAAAGGGCACTAACCATTGTAGAGCGGGCTATTTCTGAACAGACCATTAGCTACTTCTCTCCACATCTAAGTTTGTGGCTGCTCATTTTCCCTACCCCCTTCTCCCCTACAGGAGTCCTTTGGCAGAACCATCCACTATTTTGGGTTCATTTGCCAGCCTCCCCCCCTAGAGTCTTAGCTACCTATCCTCAATTAGTTGCTGCCCTCTTACGTTTAGGCCGAGAGGCAGCTCTCAAGTTGTTTGGGAGAGACCCTGAAGTTATAACCCTCCCATACAATACATCTCAATTACAATGGCTTATTCAACATGATGATGATTGGGCAATTAGCTGCACCTCCTTCCAGGGGACAATAGACAATCATTACCCTGCAGACAGATTAGTCCAGTTCCTTCAAAAGACCCCGGTTGTCTTTCCCAAAAGGACTAAAACCACGCCAATTGCTGGGGCTGTAATGGTGTTCTCTGATGGGTCCTCCTCCGGTATAGCCGCTTTCAGTATTAATGGGCAAGTTACTCGAATACAGACAGACCTCTCTTCTGCACAGCTTGTTGAACTAACTGCAATAATCAAGGTTTTTGAGCTTTTAATAGATGCCCCCTTTAACCTTTACACTGATAGTGCCTATGTAGCAACCTCTGTTCCCCTATTAGAGACAGTGCCTTACATACGTCCCTCTACAAATGCTTCCCCCCTATTCGCAAAATTGCAAAAGTTAATTTTAAGCCGCGATGCCCCTTTCTTCATTGGGCACATACGCGCTCACACTGGCCTTCCAGGGCCGCTTGCCAAAGGCAATGACAGGGTTGATCTGGCGACTCAATTAGTAGCCTCTGTCACGCCAGACTCACCCTTGGCTGCAGCCCAACGGGCTCATGAACTACATCATCTCAATGCTCACACTCTTAGACTCAAATTTTCAATCACCCGAGAACAGGCCCGCCAAATAGTTCGACAATGTCAAGGATGTCTAACTCTCCTCCCAGAGCCTCATAACGGAATCAACCCCCGGGGGTTAGTTCCAGGAGAGATATGGCAAATGGATGTCACTCATTACCCTCCCTTTGGTAAATTAAAATATATCCATGTGTCTATTGACACATGTAGTGGTTTCCTATGTGCATCCTTGCAAACGGGAGAGGCAACTAAAAATGTTATTACCCATGTTCTCTCATGCCTGGCATATCTACCACAACCTAAAATCTTAAAAACTGACAATGGGCCTGGATACGCCAGCTCTAGCTTTAAACAGTTCTGTGCGCAGTTAGATATTAAGCACGTAACAGGAATTCCCTATAATCCCCAAGGCCAAGGCATTGTTGAAAGAGCCCACTTAACCCTTAAAAACATGTTATTCAAACTTCAGTCGGGGGGAGAAGTACTCTATCCGAGAACAGGTAATGCAAAGACACTCCTAAATCATGCACTGTTTGTTCTCAATTTCCTTACTTATGACTCCGCGGGTAAAACCGCTGCTGATCGCCTTTGGCATCCCTCCACGGCAGACAATTATGCACAGGCTATGTGGAGAGATCCGATGACCAACACATGGCACGGGCCTGACCCTGTGCTCATATGGGGGAAAGGACATGCTTGTATATATGATGCTAAGGCACAAAATGCCCGATGGCTCCCAGATAGGCTCATTAAACTCCTAGACACAAATAGAGGCAAAAACAATAATAATTCCAGTCCAGGGCATATTAACCCCTGAGAAGCCTTCCCTTTCTGTTTATTTTCAGGAGGCAAAAATGAAGATATGTACACTATTGACCCTCGTCATGACCTTTCGCCCCGTTTGGACCCATCAGATTTCCAACTTCACCTGGACAGTCACCAATGAAGCAGGAGACGTCGTTTTCAGTTCTTCCACCTTAGCAAGTACCCCCCCATGGCCTGTTCTTGCCCCTGATCTCTGTGACTTGGCCGCTGGAGCTTCTGCAGCCTGGGGGACCCCAGACATTTACTTTCCTTTTTCCACCTCCCCTGAGACCTACCCTGAGGGACAATCTACCACTTCTCCTGGGTGTAACAACACCCCTAGGAGAACCTACCTCAGAGAAACAGAATTTTATGTCTGCCCGGGAGCTCATAGAGATCGAGCCCTTAACTATAAATGTGGATATAGAGACTCCTATTTCTGTGACTCCTGGGGGTGTGAGACTACGGGAGATGCTAGTTGGAAGCCTAGCTCCACCTGGGATTATATAACTGTAAGTAGGGCTTGGAATCCCAAGCCTAACTCAACTGTTACCCCAGAATGTCAAAGCACCCAATCCACAAGGGGGCGATGTACACCGCTCTCCATTACCTTTGCTGACAAGGGAAAAAGGGCCCCTACTGATGGATGGCTCAGGGGACATGAATGGGGGCTAAGGCTTTATGTTTCAGGAAAGGACCCTGGGCTCACTTTTAAAATCAAATTAATTCGATCCATTCCAAACGCCAACAAGCACGTTGTCCTTGGCCCTATTGCCCCTAAGGCAAGAGACCCAAGACCTTCTAACCCTTCTCCCCTGTCTACTAGTACTGTTTTCCAGGCCTTGCTCCCCCCGGTTTTACCCTCCACAGGCGAAATCCTTAAAGGCCTAGCTAATGTGACTGCAAAATCCCTTAACTCCACTGGATATAGCGAGTGCTGGTTATGTTTCTCCCCCGTTCCCCCGTTTTACGAAGGGATAGCAGTTTTAGTAAACACCTCAGCAGACCTCACACTTACCAATGACTCCAGCAAGACTCGCTGGTCAGACCCCTCCCGTTTTTCAGAAACCTCTCCGGGTCTCACATTGACGCAGCTTTCGGGAATAGGCCTCTGTATACATAGCCCCCTCTTGCGTCTACCCCCTCAGCTAGTACCCATTTGTAACAGCTCCTTCTCACCCCCGCTGTCCTATGAATTCCTTGTCGCGCCCAACGGTACTTATTTTGCTTGCTCCTTTGGCATAACGCCCTCCGTTAACCCGCGCTTATTAATATCTAACAATGAATATTGTGTTTTAGTCATGCTCATGCCCAAGATTTCCATACATCCCACCGAAGACCTCCTTCCATATTACTCGGGCTCTACTCGCACTAAGCGTGAGCCAGTAACCGCCATTACCTTATCTGTATTATTAGGATTAGGAGCAGCTGGGGCTGGAACAGGCATTGCCTCCATAATTACTTCTAAACAACAATATTATGCTCTTAGTCAGGCTATTGATAAAGACATACAAAATCTGCAAGAGGGTTTAGACAGCCTGAAAGAATCTGTTGTCTCTCTCTCTGAGGTAGTGCTCCAAAATCGCCGAGGGTTAGACCTCCTTTTCCTGAAAGAAGGAGGTCTCTGCGCTGCTCTTAAAGAAGAATGTTGCTTCTATAAAGACAAAACAGGGTTAGTGCAGGATAGCATTGATAAAGTTAAGAAAAACCTAGAAGCCAGGCAAAAACAAAGAGAAAAGGATGAGGCCTGGTATAAAAACTGGACCTCTGCCACCCCTTGGTTAACTACTCTGATCCCCACCATCCTTGGACCCTTGGCAGGATTCTTCCTTTTAGTGTCTCTTGGCCCTTGGGCCTTAAGAAAACTGACAGTTTTTATTCGAGAGCAAGTTGACCAGCTCGTCAAGCCAGCGGTTGCTGTTCATTATCACAGACTTACAGCCTGTGATGAAGAGTCTTACACCGAGCCAACCAATGCTCCCGGTCTCCGGTTTTCAACTTTACAGGCGCCTCAACCATGGTACCATCGATTCTGGCACCGTACTTAATGTGGCCTATATGCTGGTCAGCCAGAGCCAGACATGCCCCTAACTATGAGGGTATGGGCATCGAGATGAGTGCGAGACAAAGTACCGCAAGGGAGGGTTCTTCCTAGAACCTCTCTGGTCCTCCCTGAGAATACGCCTGGCTTGCATAGAGGTTGGTATCCATATGTACATAAGGCCTTGATATATTAAGGTCAATTTGGCTTTCAGCTCTGCCTCTCCTCCCTAAAAGATACCGAGAGCATTTGCAGGATGTTACCCTGCTGGAGGAGCCAGGCCTCTATTCCCTCACTCGATTAAGGCCCACCTTTCTAAAATAAATAGAAAGAGAGGAGATGTTGAGAGCCACACAAAGACAACAAGATGGCCACAGCTCATGAGGTTCCTGCTTCACTTCTTGGAGATTAGCTACGAGCCCGCGCGCGCCAACAAAGAAGCCCGCGCGCGCCAAGAGATACTCTTCTCCCCCTCTTTCCCCCATTATCATATACCAATCAGAATGTAACTCGCTGCGCCACCCCTGCTATGCAGCCAATCCCCTGCCTACAAGTATCCTATGGCCCACTCTGCCCCTGAACACTGGTGTATATCTACCCCCGTCTTACAATAAAATTTGAAGGCTTGATCAGAATACTGTCTTGCCTTCGCTCTTCTCTCGCCCCCATTTTCTTTCAGGTCGGATCCCCCTCGTCCCCACAAATAACTAAGTCCCGCTGGACGGGACATTTGTTGTATTTTCAAAAATATATGTTTTTGGGAGATTTCCGCTGCTCTACTCATGCCACCATCTTGGCTCCTCCCTCTGGTTGATTAGTATAGAACCGGGAGTTTTTACCAGTGCTATTACCTGTAACATTTTTGAGACAGATATCTTTACAGAAAATGTTTGTGACTCTATCTCAGATTGGATTTTGTACCATTTGTAAGCTAATAATTATTAAAAAGATTTCAGGAATTATGACAAAATGAACACATCTTAAAACTTTAGTTAAAAGTTAAAGTTCATATCTTAATGGAAATATTGTTCATTTCCCAATATTTACTAAAAATATTCTATAATTTATTTATAAGTCACCATATATAGATGTGTAGTTTACTTGGCTAGAACAAAAGTTACAAAATCAAGATCACAAGCCCCAATCCTATACACAGTAGTCAAAATGGCTTTGTCCTGTGGTCACAGATTGAACACTAATCATAGTTATTTATCAAATTAATGTGTTGTTTGAATTATACAGGGAAATAAATTGCACATATAAATGCATTCCTAATATTGAGGGAAAAAATGGCGAAATATATATAACCTACTGAGATAAGGTCAATAGATAAAAGATAACACATTAATGGCATCAGTTATAGAAGGAAACTGCTTTTCCAACATTTTGTTTTTAGCTACATGAAAAACTAGTGAAAGAATGCAGTGTTCCAATATTCAACATTTAATTGTGATTTTGTTCTATATAAAGAAGGATCAGTTATACACTCCTAGGTCATTTGGATTTGTGTATCTTCTGTGAATGGTAAAAGGACAACAGCTAAAAATCTAAAATACAATCATGAAAGCTGAATGTTGAAATAATGATAGTGCCTACTGTTACCACTGCCTGTGTTTTGACCTATGTTTACCCTGTCACCTCAGCACAGGAAGACCAGGTTACCAGAGACTTAGACTTTACTTCATAGCTCTGTATACATTCTAGTGAATCTGTGGATGTTAGAAGTATCTAACTTCTTATTAAACGTGGCTCTCCTTTTGAAAATGAGACTGACATTTAATTCTTGCCATTCTATTCAAACTGGGACAGGATCTATACTGGGGTGGTGGTGGGGGTTGTAGAACTTCTCTATGTTAGAAGCTGATAGACTTGCCTTTTTTGATTGTTCTGTTCATAGCCCAGCAGCGTTATCTTGCTCTGGATTGATGGTACCAAGTTTCATTATGAAACCTGAAACTATGTCTAAGATTTTGGGTTCATGTATTTCTAGAAAATAAGAAAAAAATTATCTGGTATGAGTCATTGACAACTACCGTCAAGAAAGCATCTCAGGCTAGTACACTACTGCCTCCTACTGTCAGTCTGAGGAAAGTGAATGCCTCAGAGGTTCTCACTCTACTTCTATTTAGATTTACATGTCACTGGCCTTTTTCCTCCAAAGTACAATTTTGCAGACTGTACCCTTGAATCAATAATCTGAGAAGATATGTTAACATTTTTTGAATTTCTCTGAATTCTTTTCCTGTGTAGACTATTAGATCTGTGACAAAAATCCAGCAAACACCCTGAGTGTGGCTCTTACCCACAAAAACAAAAACAAAAACAAAAACTAGACTGGTTGTAAAGGTAACTCACAAAATAATGTTTGTTTTCTTTTAAAACTGTCTTTCCCATTATGTTGGTTTTTTGTTTTTCTCTTCTCCCTTTCCTACAAAGCCTTACCATCCACACATATCTGTAGGGAAAAGGGATGAGAAAAACAAATCTATATATTTTTAAATCTTTTAGCAGTATTCTCCTAAATAAAAAATATTAACAGTTATAATTGTTAGGTAATATAATATACCTGGAAATATGACAATTTATTAAAGCAGAGAAATGCTTAAAAGCTCTAAGTTATGTATCTAAAATATGGAAGGAATTCATGACAAGTTAGGTAATATAAAGTATCATTTCTAGAACAAGCATATTTGGATCAATGATTTGGATGCTGGTTGTAGAGTCCCTTATGCTCAATCTTCAGTTTGACTTCTGATGGTTTCAGCTGAGTCCAAGAATATTGATCTGTATTTTAAAGGTGAGATTTTTGATCAGCAAAATAAGTCAGGCAAGGAGGACCTCTCTTACAAGCTGCTCCATTTTAATGAGGAAACAGCAAAAGGAATAGGTCAGTGCCACTTCAGTTATTTTCTTGCAAATAAAACACCAAGTTTGGTTCCTAAGAAATTCCAGGTTGAACTGAGATCTTTGAAAAACTGGTGTCTGTAAACAAGTCATTTTGAAGGCAGCATTGGCTGGGCCTGTGCTTCCCAAGACCTCATGGACCTGACCACATGATTCTCCTTTCCCATTTACTGCTATAGATTCCTGCCTCAGGCTTTTCTGGCCAGCTGGAACTGTTTCCTCAAAGACCTGCATCTACTTGTCTTCCCAGGGCTGTGGAGCACCTCCTGTTTCTATGGTAACATGAAGCACAGAGCGCTAGAACTGCACCATACAGCAGGCAGAAGAGAGACAACTTCACGCAGCACTCATGGTAAGCTAAAGAAGGTGTTGACTGCAAGAAAATGGGCAGAGGACAAGATGTAGCAATTGTTGTTCCATTTCTTACATATTCTCTTCAAAGAACTTAAAGATACATAGAAGTTTTAAAGTATATGGAATGTTATAATCCTCATGGTATTTGAAAGAAAATTATTGGAAATCCACAGGATGGTTCATGCTAAAGAAAAAGGAAAATATGTTACTATTACAAGCAGAATGGTTTCTTTTTAATTATTCAACCTTAAGATAAAATAAACTTTCTTAGTCTTTTTCATCCTGGGACATCGTATTAAATGTTGCATCTATGTCTGTTTAGTTCAATGGTTCAAAATAATCAGAGAGCTTAATTCCAATCTGTTTCTTGGTCACAAATAGTATCTTAAACTCATGATGGAATATATGAGATACAGCAATGCTGTTCAATTTGAAACTGAAAAATATTCATATAAACTCACATATCCACATTATGAGATATATTACTCATACAGATATTTAATAAAAATATAATTATTCTGTCAATATTTTTAAAATATTTCAGGCAAGCCTATAAAATAATGCTGAAAACTGACTCAGAGACTCTAAGAATGAATTACTGTTTACTAAAGGGGAGGGGTGTGGGAGGGTGGGTGGGAAGGGAGGGAGAAGGGGATTGAGGGGTATTATGTTTAGTACACATGGTGTGGGGGATCACGGAGAGAACAGTGCAGCACAGAGAAGGCACACAGTAGATCTGTGGCATCTTGCTGCACTGATGGACAGTGATTGCATTGGGGTAAGGGTGAGGACTTGATAATATGGGTAAATGTAGTAACCACATTATTTTTTCATGTGAAACCATCGTAAGAGTGTATATAAATCATACCCTAATAAAAAAAATAATGCTGGAAGCTGATGCTGGAAGCTTGCTATGAACTTAAGCATTCTACTGAAGATCTAGTGATTACTTGGCTGCTGGGTCTTAAGATCTGCTGATATATTTTCAAGCACCTTTCACAGATTAACAAAATTAATTCTGAACTCTATTCTGTGAGGCAGTACCCCAAAAAGTAGACTAGCTGAATTTCAGGAAGCTAATCTTATATTCACTTGTAGAACTCTATTATTAGAATTCTCAATCTGAGATTTCTATCCATAGCCCATCAACTGAGATGCATCTATAAGCTATAGCCACTAGAGGTCAGACAGTTACACCTGTACCAATCATTAAATTTAAGTGGGCATTATAGCACCTTGAGTAACTTTTATTGACTTTAAAAATATGGAATACATTCCTTTAAAACTATTACAGTATAATGTTTTCTAATTTATTATTTTATTTTTAAAGGTCATAGATTTTGTAATGGTGCTACCTTTCTGTACTGGCTCTCATTTACATGGAAAAGGAAAGAAATCATTGCAATAAATGGAATCTAGACACTTGATTTAATGGATCCCATGACCTGAAAAGACCTCTTCTGGAGTAGAACACAGAAGCAGTTCTGCAATTTTACCAAGTCCACTTGGTGACCTTAACATTCATGGACCTTCTACGGGAATCATTTTATGTCTCTAAAGTAATATTTTGTATCTATTTTCTCCACAAATATACAAATCTTCTTCATCTGTCTAATGAGGTTAACTATGTGATAAACCAAAAAATACTTTGTTAAAAAACCAAGAAAACTGTCAACTATAACGCAATTCACAAAGATGGAACTCTAGATTTACTTCTAACAAAAATATTCACTTTTTCACACCATCTTATTATTAAAAAAGTTGTTTGCAAGGATCTCCATCCCCACCACAATTCAGATTATGTTTTTTGAAAGATTAACCAATAGTTAAACAACTCTTACATGTCTGAGGACTTACTGAGTGCCCTGTATGTATGAGGTGCTTTACATGAATCGTCATACAGCCTGGTGAAGTATGATTTTTACTCTGCCCATTTCACAGATGAGGAAGGGAGGCTTTGAGGGGTTAAGAAATGCCCTGGTTCAGAGGCCACTTAGCTCAGATTCAAGCCCAAGTCCCCAGATTCAGCCCTGGGCTCCTATAGCTATAGCACTGTTAAGTAACTTAAAAATATAAAAAAGTAAACTAGTAAATGCTGAAGGAGCAGCAGACAGATTAATATAGTCAGTTAACTGAGACACTTCATTTTTACTGATATTGTTGCTGACAAATACCCTACAAATTCACTGAGTTCTCCAGTTAAACAGAACCAGGAAATTTGGTTTTCCCCAGAGATTTTGCTTGTATAGTATAAAGTACTGCCTATATTTATAACTGCAACTAGTTAATGCAAAGAAGAAGCAAAATCTGTGGCCCAGACTCACCAGTACATTACAAAATACTCAAAGCTAGTTATTTTGACATTATTCCACTTTTAAAAAACACTATACATTTTAATTAATACCACCCAATTTGTATCAAGTAGAGAGTCCAGATTACACATTTGCTAGAAATAATTTTTAAAAAATGAACTAACCATAAATGCCTCAATCTACTCCAAATGTCAAAGTTTTAGCATATAGTTTCCTTTCACTTGTAATTCATGCTTGAGGAAACTATTATTCTTTTAGGAAATGGTGTAATTCCTTAAACTAAGACATGCATTTTAATTTATTTTAGCTGTACTCACACAGTAAACTCTGAATACAGTATTGCCCCATTTCTATTCCTCTATCATAACCATTGTTTATAATAATCTGATTCCTCAAATCTTGTCAGATGCTACGTCCTGATTTCCCCAAAGGCTGTGATGTCACTTCCCATTGAATGTCCATTGTACTTCTCTCATATGTGTGTATCCTGGTCTGCTTGTTGTTAACAGTTTTTTGTGTCCCTGCCACACAGAAAGTGACAAGACCATAAACTCCGTGGTGTAGGGTTCATGTCTTGTGGTGTTAGAACAGTACATTACATGCAGATGTGTCATATTTCATAAGTCTACATTCAAGAGGGCAGAGACCATGTTTCATAACTCAGGCATACCGCAATATCCAAGGTGGACAACATGCTTTCATTCCTTTTGAAAAAAATGCTGAGTGTGTACAGGGGGCCAGGCTGTGCTAAGTTTCTGGGGAATGGCAGAGGATGAGCAGACATGGCTCCTAACTTCAGGAAGCCTCCAGTCTAATCACGTTCAAATATCTTTATGACAGAGAATTTTGCTTACTATCTTCCCCATATAACAAGGAGAAATGGCAAGGACCACTTAAAGTGTCTAAGTGGTTAATTATGCTTATCATTTTTTTTTTTTACAATGTCTTCTTGAATCTGGTATCTGTCATGGCTTTTAGCCATGTTAGGTTCCACGCCTCAAATATTAAACGCAAATATGTGTAAATCTTGTGGGTGTGTTAGATTTCAAAAGAAAATGCTTAGGCCTTCGGAGGTGGGGGGTGGCGTCATTTGCAGCAGAATATGATGAATGACGAGAACACAAGCAAGTGCAGGTAACAGAGCCTAATTAGAAGACATCTGCTAAGGAGAACTAATGAGCCACCCTATTTGCTGGACTGAAACATGGGAGACAGGGAGGAAAAAAAGGAGGCTATGTAGGAATTTAAGTGTGGAATTGGGAATTTAGGACTAATTTATGAAGGATGAAATGGGCAGGATTTAAAGAATAACATATGAAAGGAAATGGATTTGCCATCAGCAGCGCCGAGTTTGAGACACTTCAGCTCCAGATGTAGTTGAGAACAGTGGCTGCCTCCACTGCTCGTTCTGTGCGGTTAATTTATTGTCCCCTTGTTGTCCATGCTGTATTAAACGGAGAAGAACGACCTGACGTCATCATTCTACCTGGCCTCTCTTAAGAGATGGGGGCTCCAGGTTCCCCTTCCCTTCACTTTCCAAAGTGCTTTGGCATGGGAAGTCCCTCACGGGGAAGCATCCTTACCCTCCACCCCCACATCCCCAGTTGCCCACTGTCACAGCACTCGGTTCTTTCCCACCATGGCACTTGTTATATGCACAACAGCTGCCTCTTCTACTTTATCCTACAAAAGAAATCTTTCACCAGGTCTTTATCTGAATGGTGATGGCAATGTTACTGCTCATTGTGCCTCTCTGGGTGCCCAGGATGAGGAGCTTTCGCAGCATTTCCCCAGTTAATCCTCACATATTCTGTGGAGTTGTTAATATCCCTATTACACAGGGAAAAAAAAATCAAGGCCAAGAGGTCAGATACCACGTGTCAGACCGTGACAGCCTTCTTGGTCTTGCTGCCATGACTGTCCTCCAGGTCTCCTGGACAAGTTCTGTGATGATCTCCTTTTGTGGAGGCGAGTTTAGCTTTACTCACTTCCCTGCTGTCTCCACAGATTTGGTTTTAACTGAGCTCACTGCCACGAAACAACCTTTTCGTTTAGCAAGTCGTATGCTCATTGATTTGTTTGTTCTTTGGATTTACATGAAAGGGAACCAAAAACAATTTTCCCTGGCTCATCTGGTTAGTGCAAACTCTACATTTGTGACTACTTAGATCAGAGGGTGCTCTTTAATGGGGTTAGTTTACATTTAAAAGGAAAAATTTTAAGGGTTTCTTCTTAGTTCTATCATTCACTTTTTATATCCCAGAATGATTCGCTTTGTAGACTTGCGCACCTCTCTTTGTTTACTGGGGATGATTAAATAAACCAAATCTACAAAGGATTCTTGTGACAAAAACAATATATGCAAGATCTCTTTGATAAATACAGACCATTACACAAATGTAAGGCATTGTAAAGTGTCCTCTCATCACACATCTTGCAAGTTGCTATGTTCCAGCCTCTTTTCTGATGGTTACAGCAGACAGATTAGTAACAGATACTCCTGAAGTCACGTAACTGAGTGAAAACAGTATAGATGCTTTTGGAATGATTGATCAAGATGTGTCTTTTAATGTAAGAAAAATAAAAAAAGAAAAAATCCATTCCTAATGCTTTCAGTATTATTCATCTCATCAGCAAACTGGCTTATGCTTACATGCGGCATCATTAAATTCATGGTTAAAGTGATAAATCTGGTGATGTGTACTTATGTGTTAACTTGCTGGGGACAAGGTGGGTGGATATATCTGATGAGAATGGCCACTGTAATACTTATGCATTACAGCTTTTGTCATTTAAAATAATCTGACAGCTCCCTCTTAACACTTGGTAACAGCAATACATTTAAAATCAAGTTTGAGGATTTCAAGGCATTTAGAGTTATTAAGAAATAAATTATGAAAAGCTTTTGAGGTGGGAGGGAAGCAAAGATTTTGCTTTTTGAGAACCAGAGAAACATTTCGAATTTCCCTAAAATGTTGGTGGTTTTCTAAGTGACTTTCTTCCACTCTCACCTTCAAATATCTTGAAAGAGACACATTTTTGAATTTTTCTGTTTTTGAATAGTAACTAACCCATTATGTTCATGAATAAACTGGGAATGAGGAAACAGACTAAGAAGAACCACTGAAACCTCATTTAATTAAACAACCTCTTTTGTTCTTGTATTCTTGCTTTTTCCAAGTGTGCTTCTAGTTCTCTGTGGCTATCAAACACAGGTCTCAAAGAAGCAGGTGTGTGGACACATTAGCACACATAACACCCACTTAATCCTCATGGGAGGTGGTTATTGTTAATCTCCATCTATCAACCAGAAGACGAGACCAGAAGTCAAGTGCGTTACTCTAGAGACGGGGCTAGGAGAAGGCAGACGCAGAATGAAAACTGAAGTCGTTCTGTTTCCCGTGGCACGCTGCCACTGTCTTCTGGGTCAAGGATTAGCTGTGCTGGTGAAGGGAGTGCTTTCTTGTAGAAGTGGTTGGCTAATATGAGAGATGAGGAGGAGATGGGAGAGTGGAACTCGGGTGGTTGTGTGGGAAAAGGGGACTATATCGGAGCTGCCGGGGATCTACGCAGCTACAAGCTTAAAGTGTGGGTAACATACTAAGAAAAAACAAAGTATTTTTTATCACAAATCGCTTTTATGTGGAATCTATTTAGGGACTGATACATTAATTTTGAAATTCCTGTTTCTCTTTTATTTGGTTTAAATTTTAGATAAACTATGGTCTATATCCAAAATTAACATTTCAATAGTTAAGAGTTGGAAACCTCCGTACTAAATGTGCCACTACCTGTGGCTTTATGTGATTTTGGCTAAGCTTCCTCAGTCACAAAATTAGAACTTTTCCAAGATCCTTTTTCATTCTAAGTAAGGTTCTTTGATTTGATGAAGAAAATAAAATGGTACTAACAGTAATGTGATAAATATTTACTAGTAGAATACCCTATAGGAGAAAGAATTAGTAAGCCACATTGAGCGTGAAGCTCCACCATCTAGCCTTTTTTCTTAAAGGGAATGGGCAGAATCCCAATTTCAAATAATAAGATTACAGGGCAGTTCTAAGCTGTAAATGTGCCAGTTACTGCTGGCCTGATTTAGTATCTTAGAGACATCATATATACTTTTTTTGTTTTATACTGTAAGAATAACATCGCAAAGGATATCTATTCACATCAATATACTATTTGAAAAAGAAAAAAAAATTCAACTCACAGGTAGTTACCAGGCAGGAGTATTTACAGGTTATAAAAGATAAAAAGGAAAACTATGAAACACTTTGGGCTCTTTGGAAAAAAGGTATTGCTATTTAACAAATTTAAGGATCTTTTCCCACAGGGAAAATGTAAAAAATGCTTTCCCTGGCAAAATAGGGCATTCATTTTTAACATACTTATGTTTTTTGAATGTTTACTTTGTTGTGGCAAATACAGTGTCTGATTTACTTTGGGTTAGAGGTATGGAAAGTTTAGCAGGAAAATAGAAAGCCTTTTGCCTGGCTTGTGCCAGAAGTTTATCATAGTTTGCATGCCCAGGGTAAGCACATTCTAAAGCAGATCCTGTCATCACACATCCTTGGGCAAAACCATGAGCACCAAGGCGTGGCCGAAACAGCCTTCAGAAGTAGAACAGAGCAGTGGCACAACAATGAAAAACATTGCAAAGACCAGAACCTTCCATGATCTTTGACAAGTGATTGTATATAAAACAGTGACAACTTCAGAACCATGGAGGTGCTGGGTGTTCATGTAAAAGCACCATCCATATCCCTTTGTTTGCTCTTAACTGAGCTTCCCCATAAAGAGTGAGTCTAGACCAAGAGGCAATATTCAAAACAAAAGGTTAGAGATCATCATGGGACATTAATTATGCAAAAGAAGGCACACTGAATTTAATCAGAAGCAGCAGACTCTGTGCAGGAAGAATTTTCTCTTTTTGACAGAAGCAGTTAGGAAAACATTTATGGTAATACCACAGCATCTGCTGATTACAGTCAGAGCTGCAGGACACCAGCGTTAAATCACTGAGCCATCCTGACAGCTCCTGGGTACTTGAGTCACATCGAACAGCAATTTACAGTGAAATTCATCCAAGTCTAAAAATCAGACAAGATGTTTAAACCAGACAGAAATAACTTAGTTGGGACTTTTAGAAAACAATTAGAAAAGAGAATATGGCTGACAAAACTTTTGATCTAATGTATTTGTCCTCAACAAATAATATATTTTTAAATAACACATGAATTTTTAGATCTATGAATGTTCTTTGTGGTCAATAAGGTTTTGAACTTATAAAAAAAGGATTTTTTATAAGGTCAAAAATATAAGAAGCAAGGCTTTAACTCTTTTGACATGAAGTCAGGACAAAATCTGACATCTTGTGGTGCTTTGAATGATGTATGTGAGATATTCAGACAGTAATAATGAGAATAATTATTTTTAAACAATTTACTTGGTTGCCAAGCAAATATGGGTAAAATGAAAATCTTAGAGAAATAATCAACGATGGAGTGGAACATTTGGATGGTTATTCTATGAGCTGGAGGCCAGGCCACATAACCAAATGCATCACCTGAGAACTGCTGCGACAGTGACTAAAACAACAGCCAAAATCAATAGATACTGATAACTAAAATTTCCATGCTTCAGTGTTTCAAGTGGTTTTCTTGTGGTCAAAAACACACTGGCTGGCATTTAAACTTAAATCTTTGAATGACTCAAGCCCAGAGAACAAAAGACCATTCAAGTCTTCAGAGATTAAAATTCATACTACTAAATGTCTCTCAGTTTATCCAAAATCAACACCAGAGATTTTCTTCCCCCAGTTGCTTTGGGAGTCGAACTGAATATTACGCATAACAGGAGAGATTAAAGGAAGAAGAGAGCAAAAACTTTAAAAGGATGGTTTTTGAAGGAAGCCATTGAAAATCTGGTCACAAGGGATGGTTCTATTGTTGTCTTTTTCTCAGTTTGATAAACTGTTTCACAATATGTTTGCTACAGTTAATCACTAACACAATATTCACCTGCAGTTTTAAAATCTGAACTTCTTTATTCAATATTTTCTCCCCAAAACATTAAAACTGTCTCTAGATAGACATAACCTATTGATGGTTAAAATGCAACTGGGTAATTGAAAACAGACAAAAACTAATAACTGAAAAGGTCAAAAAATGGATCAGTTGAAAACTTCAACTTAAGAAATAAGCCAATATGTAATTGAATAATGAATCAATAAATATTTATTGAGCAGCACCTGGATGTATAAATTACTGAGTTAGATACAGATACCACCAAGAAGTTGAATATATTGTTGCTGGTCTAAAAGGGACCATGGACAAAAGAAGAGCCTATGTTGCCTCATTTTTAGTGTTATGGAAGTGCCAAATAAGTTGTGCACATAATAAATGCAATAGGATTTCACAGGAGCAAGGTCTACCCAGGGATAGTGTAAGTGATGACAGGGTCTCTGTTGAGTTTTGCAGTAACAACAGGATTTAAGATACATCAGAAATAATTTACAGGGAACCTTACCCTAAGGGGAAATCTACTAAAAATGCTACAAAGGTCCCACCTAGTAGATATTATGATTGAGAACAAAGACAATCATGCTGATGAACATACAAAGACAATGGAGAAAACATATAACACAAGTCATTTAATACTAACATTTTTAGTATTAAATTGTGTTGGAAATTTCCCACAGAAAAAGCTTTTTTAATGGAGTTTGATTCAATAACAAGTGTTTACATAGAAGGAGTTACATGTTTATTATGTACTAGTTGATCCTCAGGCACAGAAGGAAAGCAAAGGTTGAGGGAGAGGCAAAAATGATTATCTTGTTACAGAAAGTTTTAAGATTCCAAAAATTTAATAACTTCTTTCTTTGTTGCTCAAAGGTTTCTCAATGGTCACAAGATTTCTGGGGAACCTTAAATATAGGGCAGGAAATAAAGAGGGCTTGACAACTGGAGAGGGAGGCATTTCAGTCAAAGAGAAGGGGTTGAACCTCAAGCATTTTGTTGGGCTGCCCCCTCAACCACACAAAAGGAAGGAAAGCAGGAATGGGGATGGGGGGGGCAGGTTGTATGATAAAAGCAGAAGAAGGGACTAAAACGGATTTCACTAAAATAAAAAGGAGTAGTCATTGGCAAACAGATGGCTACTAATAGAGAATACAGTTTGAATAGACAGCTGGAATATCTATCGAGTACACTGGAATCAACTGAGACACTCTGAGGCCAATCATAAAGGAAAACTTCCCTTTTTATGGGAGAAACCTGAATTCTGAGTGAAAAACAAGAACACGGCTATTCTCCAAGCCTGGATGGAGACACTCTATGACAGAAGTTAGCTTCCACATAGGTTTTGATGGCACATGTTTGGGAGTGAATTGCTTTTAAGATCAGCATATTCAGCAGATTAAGAGAAAAAAATTACATCAACCAGGAAAGATATAATGTATACAACTGGTACTTGAAGCAAGCTAATGATAGAAGAGGGATTTAAAGAAGTTCAGACCATGTTTACGACCCCTCCAGGACATTTTTGATGCCACCAAAGTTACCACTCTGTCCAAAATAATGCTAAATACAGACATTCAGATGAAAAGAAGTGGAAGGTCATCTAATTCAAATGTCACTTTGCCCAAGAGGAAACTAAGGCCCAGAGAGATTAGCTCAATGTGTCTTAGAGCTGGTTATGGCAGAGGAAGGATAACATGATGGTTATACAGCCCCCAGGCTTTGGGGCCAGGCAACTGAGGTTTAAACTCTAACTCTCTTTGTCACTACATTAAATAAATGTTCATTATAATTTCATTTGTCCGTGAGTACTTTATACCATGATATGCACTGCATTTGTATTGTGCTCTATATGTTTCAGTGTGTACTCATATACATTATCTTGCTTTTTCTTCAAGGAGAACAGGCAAGAGATACCAAACTGGGGAGACAGATGTAAAAACTCAGGCACCGTAAATGACTTGTAAGGCAAGTTTGTGAAAGAGCCTGGCCTATATTCAGCGACCTTGCTCTCATTGCTAGGTCACGTTATACTTGCCCACTGGTATAATTTGCCCTGGATTACAGTTTCTATACAGAAGAGGAATTGTATTTACTTAATGTAATGAAAACAATACACATTTGTAACAGTGCTGTTTTCTTCTATTTTTCATTACAACTGCATAGTGTTTCAGCTACATTATGGGTTAAATAGACTCTTGAGGGCTAGCCTGGGTACCTAACCACCATTTATAACATTTATAACATTGTTTCTGTGGGAAATTGCTTTGTGAGCTCCAATACAACTGATTTAAAAATTAACTTTGGGAATACAACTAGTTTCAGAGTATAAGATTGTCAGATATTTCATGTAATTGGTTACTTAATCCATGCATTGAAGCAGCAATAATGGATTGCCTACTATATACCTACCCAGCCATTGTGCTGGGGCTGATGATGCAATGAAGGAGGCCTTAGACCTTGAGGTCTTCATATCTAGCAGAGAGAATGCATATTATTAAAACAAATAAATTATAAATAAGTGCTAAACTAGAGCTAGGGGGAAAATATCATGCAGGAGCAAAGAGGAGAGAGGAACTAAGTCTCCAGAGTATTGCCTGTGCAAGTAACATTTGTGTTGTGTCTTGACAAGTAAGTACAAGTCTATCAAATAAGGACAGGATGACATCTCAGGTAGAAGGAGGAGTGGATACAAAATACAGACGGTGCTGGCTTATGACGGTTCAACTTCAGATTCTTAACTTCACCATGGTGTGAAAGTGGTTTGCATCTGGAAGAAACCATACTTTGAGTTTGAATGTTTTCCTGGACTAGTGATACCCAGCAGAATACTGTCTTGTGATCGTGGACAGTGGCATGAGCCACAGCTCCCAGTTGGTCACGAAATCACAAGAGTAAACATCCCACAAGCCAACAACCATTCTGTGTCTGTACAACCATTCTGTTTCTCACTTCAGCACAGCATTCAATAAATTACAGGAGATACTCAATACTTTACTTTTAAGCAGGTTTTGTATGGGATGATTCTGCCCAACTGTAGGCTAATATAAGTGCTTTGAGCGTATTAGGCTAAGCTATGATGTTTGTTTGGTAGGTCAGGAATATTAAATGCATTTCAACATACAGTATTTTCAATTTATGATGGGTTTGTCAGGATGTAACTCCATTATAAGTCAAGGAAGACCTGTACTGGGATGTGAAAGGGTCTGGTTGGGGAAATGATGGCAGGAGTACTGGGAGAGGGAGTTGTGCTGTCAACTGTTAGTTGCTTTTTAGTCATTAAAAAAAAAAAATGAAGTAACTGCTGGAGAAAGGACTAATAAGGAAAGGATCAAAATTAGTGTATAAGCAAAAATCGATCCACACTGGGGCATGTTAAACTATCTTTTTGGATTTTCCAAAGGAAAGAGGATGACTAGATTGAGAAAATTATATATACCCTTGTCCTGCATGAAAAATTGGAATTTCTGCTTACTCATTTCATTAGTATTGTTTTTATCTCCATGTGTTTGTATGATCAACCTCCACCTATCTTTTGTTGAACTATATCATACCGAAGATTATAAAAGCTTGCCTAATGATACATGTTTTAGGAAACATGGAAAAGGGTCAGCACTTAAAAACTGGCATATTTTAACTATTTCCTCAGCTTGTTTCTGTCAAACTAATGTGTTTTACATTTGCAGCATAATCTTTTCAACTATAAGAAACTGTTTCACTGTAAACACATGCTTCAGGGAAATTCAGAACAAAAGTTCACCTAACATTTCAGTCTGTTTAACAGAGTAATTTTAGTTGATGTATGTAGAAGTTAATAGCGTAAGCAAAAGAGAGGAAGCAAAGCTAGAGAAAGGGAAAGACGGAAATGGGAAAGAATATTTCAACTCAAACCTATTTTAAATTTATCAGGAACTTCTTTTGTATTCAAGTTTGCAGATGGCTGACGAAGGGTGTTTAGGACTAAGTAAACCCTATTTCTTTCATGTGTAACATAAAAAGATACAGTTCACTGATCCTTTGTAAACATTACTTAAAAATAATCTTGACCCTTCAGTGTAAAGCTTATGCAATGTACACGTTAGGACTAAAATACTTCATTCAGCCTAAGACAAGTTAAAAAAGAATTTTAAAAGCCACATATAGAATTTAGAATGTAGGAAAAATACCCCAGCTGTAGTTGATGGTGTCCTCTGTTGTGTGTTTTTGATTAACTATAAATAGAATGAATACTTTTTTCTAATCTTACTTGGTATAGACTCATCATAGCTTCAAGAAATTATTGGTTGGTTCTTTTTTTTAAGGAAAGAATATTAGCTTTCATACTTAAATTCTTAGCTATTTTTCTGAATCTTGAGAATTTATCTATGGAATTTGGTGACTAAAAGGAAGACTAAGTTCTAGGACAAAGAAGGGGTACAAATGTTATTACTAATTGTGAATCTGGAGCTAAAGAGGCCACTTATTTCATTTCTAGTTGTCCTCCTCTAGCCCTTCCACACACCCACCCCCCACCTCCAGTGGCTTTGTATGCTTGCCTGTGCCTAGAATCATTGGCATGGCTCACAGCTATAATCCATCTTCCAGAAACTAAAGAATACTGGAGCCCAAGTGTCACTCTATAGATTCTGTTGAAAATATTATAGTTGTAAAACTTTAGGTTTCCTTTTACTGACAAGGAAACTGAGGACTAGAGAAGACAAGAGACATGCTCCAAAGGAATAGTGAAGGGACGTTCATTTCCATTCAAGCTCCTCCCCCTACCCCCATTCTATGAGGCCTCTGAGAATCCATCTGTGGACCTCCTGAACTACACCACACAGCCTCTCCTTGATTTCATGGCTTCCAGGCTGGGAGATATTTTAGTCTAATTTACCTGTCAAAAGTGTGAAATACTGATTATAATAAAGTCTTTCCTCTGACTCCAACTCTTTCTTTAATCATAGAGCTTACACTCTATTGGGAGAGGCAGGCATTAAACAAATAATCAAACAAATATGTAATTATAACTTGTAAGTGCAATGAAGGAGAAGTAAAGGAAGCAATTATGAAGTGTAACAGGGGACCTGATTTAAGTTTTAGAGGCAAGGCAGTTATAGGAAAGCTTCTATGAGAAAGTAATATTTGAGACCAGGAAGATAATTAAAGAGTTAGCTAGACAGGTTTACTGGGAGAATAGCTTCTGAGGCAGAAGGAACAGCATGAAGCCCTCTGGCGGAAGGCACTTGCAGTTGGAATGCAGTGACCAAATGTAAGAGTGATTCAACTGAGGCTGGAGAGGGCTGACATTTTATTCCAGGAACCATGGCAATTACTAAAGAATGTCAAGCAAGAGTGTGACCTGGCCAGATACTCTCTGATGGTTCTTGTCACAGAACTTAGTTTTAAAAGTATATGTCATTAGTCCAAAGATTGAAGAGAATTATCAGTACAAATCCTTCTCTTCAACTTGTAAAAACATTTCAAAGCAAATGCTCTTTTGATAGTTTTTATGTAGTATCATATAACATATAACACCCCAGGAACTGCAATCTTACATGAAAACAAATTGCAGGAAAATCGCATACTTCTCAAACTTAGAAAAATGTAACACAGTTTGAGAGAACTTACAGCATATCTCCAAAATAGTGAAAACGATCTAATGATTTTTTAATAAAAACATAAAGGAAATTTTTACAAAATTATGTGACAAATTCAAGTTTTTTACCTGCATAATGAACTAGGAGCCATAATTTATATTGGAAATTATATTTTCTGATCAGAATTTGAAATGATCTTTATAAACCTCATTTTAAAAAGGCCCAAAGTGAATTTTCAAGGAAAGAGTTTCTGAAATAAATTGTGAAATGACCATCTGTTTAGTATATAACATTCTAAATTCATTATATAAAGAAATCCTTAGTAATATCCTGAAATGTGATTTTTCAAGTAAGTGACTTTATTTTTGTGATCTTTAATTATTCATGTGGTGCTATATATAAACTGAAGTCTCCAAATAGTCCACCCTTGATTTGCCTGCCTTTATAGAGAAAGCATGAACATGAGATGCTATTAATTTTATTTGGGGCTTAGAAATTCATATTAATAACCAATAATCAACCAGAATAATACTAAGAAAGAATTACTGGAATGGATCTAATCAAGGTAAAACAAAAAAGAAGAACCTAAGAAACTCAGAGAATTGTGTATCACCCCCAACCTCCACAGAACGCTCATGACTTATTTGCTTGCTATAGGAATTAAGAATCTCTCCTCAGGTCAGGATTTATTCCAAGAATAAATGCATGTGGCTGATACATTTTGCTTTGGAGCTAGCTTACTAGTACTAGAAAGGAAAGATATTCTTCATTTGTAGTACAATTCTTGAAAGAAAAAATTTAAAGCTCTCTGTAAAAAAGTTAGATAATACATTGCAGGAAACCATATTTTCATAATTTCTTAAGTTAAATTTGTTTCTTAATTGGGTATTTCAACAACCTAAGAAGAAAAGCTAGTGAAGACATTTTTATAAAACATAATTTTTATGGCTTCTAAAATACTTCATTTTTTAAACAAATAATACTCTTGGGATGCCTATATTTCTGCTTAATAAAGTAAATTAACAGCTTCTTAGTGAACATAGCACTTCAGTAAACACTTGCTTTGTTTGCAATTCTTGGGAAAATGTTATTAAAAATAACAGAGTAAGAAAGTTACAGTTCTAGAATGAAACAAAAGTTGTTTAGTCATTTGAACATCTGATACTGAATGTGGATTTCTTAATTATTGAGAGGGACCTGAAATATATTCACAGGTTCAAAAAAGCACTGCCAAATGGGTTATCAAGCAAAAAAATACGCAAGCACCTGGAGAACAAAATCCATCTGTCTGACTCAATTTAGTTGAAAATAATCTTTTAGACTTGTTAGTAAAACCCTCATGTAAAATTTATTTGATTGAATAATTTACTAAGAATATTTCCATAAGCTTCATAAAGTGCTACAGTTGATAAAAATGAATACACTGATCATCTTTCTAACTTTGAACCACTGCCACATCTTCTAGTGAATATATTTTGTAGGTTACTAGTTAGGCTATATCGTGCCTGTCTCAACTTGAAAAAGAGTATTCTTGTGGATATAATGTAGCCAGTCCCATTAAACACTCTCTTTATAAGGAAAAGGGGGCGACAGTAAATATTCCTGGGTGTAGCTGATATTTACTTGGAGGCAAGCATGCATTTATTTCCCTTAGATGTGCACCGAGGTACTTGTCTCCTCTTCCCCATACAGGAACTAAGGTGATGGCTAGCATTAGAATGAGAAAAGCCAGGGAGAATACGACTAATCCTATATGTTCTTTCCTGGAATTTGGCTTTGCAAATAAACTTGTGCATTTGGTATGAACTCACTGTTGCAATACATGCAGATGATTTTCCCCTTCAAATGTTTACAAGTTAAAGGGAGAAGATATTAAATGAGATAATATAATGTATGTAAAACACAAAACTTAGAACGTCACATGTAAAAGTCACTTAGCCAATATTAGTTCCATTAGGTGACCACTTGCCCCTTCTCCTAAGCATCAGAGAAACTGTAACTGCAAAGTTTCCAAGCAAAGAGAGGTGGGCAATCAGGTAAATCATCTGCTAATAAATGAACTGTCACAACCCAATTGGATTCGTGGTTTTATTTGTAAACTGTGCGTTTACTCTTTCTGAAGACTACAAGAATTACATAAGAAGTTTGTATTAAACTTTTACCAGAATAAGAGTATTCCAACAAAAGGACATTAAGGAAAAGAATAAATGACCCTTATCTGCAAAAGAATGACAATTCAAGCTGAATCAAGCAATTAAAAAGATATGCACTGGTACCCTTTTCTTCTAATCTAATAGTATTAAACAAACGTCTTTTAAAAGAATCCTTTGTTCCATCACCAAAACCTTGCAATGTGATTATTTTTAAAAACAAAACAAAAATAAAAAAGATGTACATCCTCAGCTTCCAAACAGAAGGAAACAAAATCCTTATTGAAGAATTTTGTTTTGTATTTAGTTGCTTACTAAATCCTTACTGAAGTTTGAAAAGGTAAGGAGGCAGCTCTTGTCTTTGATTCAAAAGAATTTCCATTTTAACTGTGTCTGCCCAATCCCATTCACTTGTTTCCATTCAGATGAGATGATTTACTTGATCTTATGCTTTTAGTCAAAGATCAATCAAGATAATCTACTAAAAATCAAAACAACATATTATTTAAATTAATAATCAAGCTTTAGAAAAAGCTCAGTGGATTTCATATCATCTGGATTGATTTTTGAACATTAAACAACAGATGGTTATTAATGGTACAATAGAATACAAAATTTAGAGCAGTCTGAAAACATGTCAGGTGGTATGATTACCATTTGAGAACTTGTAGTTATTTTTTAGAGACGATGCCATGTTCCCTTATGTCACAAACCCGTTACCATGACAAAGAGGACAAACGCCTGCCATATAGTGCTCTGCATCCCATTCCAATGGGTTCATTCATATTTATAATACAATCTGTGATGTCGATGCAATCACTTTAGATCTCACTGTTATTTCAAACAAATCCATAACTGAGCAAAAGGCAGGATGTTGACAGGAGTTAATGTGGGTTTTACGCTGTTTACAATTGCTTTCTAATCTACTAAATGGCTGTGAAAATTGATGCACTGTTAGTGCTTTTATACACTAGTACAGATAAAGAGCTGCTGTGTTGCAGTAATCTCTGTAATGCTAAATTGAATTTTCTAGAGCTTTATGCCTTCCCTATTTGTATATGATTAGGTTCCTGATTTTATGTAAACCATTAATAAAGAAACCAAAAATGTCTTCTCATTTTTATTAAATGAGATGTATTTGCTTTTACTTTTAGAAAGGAAGTCAAAGTAAAGTTGTAATTCTATGCTACTTACTTGTAAAATAAACTTTGATTGTGTTTCAAATGAATTAAAGAACTGCATCCCAAGGCATTTGGACTATCTCATTCCAAACCTCTGAATCATTTAACTTGGCTAGAAACTTGGCTAGCATGTGGTATATTGGGGACCGTATGACCTAATGATAGTTGTAAAAATTCAAACACATCAATATGAAGTAACACCTCCTCAAAGTATTCCATATGCAGACAACAGGTAGGAGGGAAGAAATGTTTTTCAAAGAAAGAACCGAGGCTCATGTAGCAACATCCAAAATTATTTCCTATGTCTACATCTCTTCCTCTACATGTCTTACCTAAGTACCCTACAGTCAACGTGCGATGCCCATCAGCCAGCATAGGTCTGGGGACTCTGTTGCCACCTTGGCTGAGATAGGCACGTGGCTGTAAACCTGTGACAGATCTAACAATCACTCCTCCCTTTAGTGAATGTGGCTCGTGTTTGATAACTGGAATAACCTGGGATCTGAGGACTGGAAGCTGGGTTTTCATTTCTATGCAAGCTGTTAATAAAGACAACCTATTGATAAGAGCAAAGAATAAAAGGCTTCATGATGTGTAAAAACAACTTCAAATCACCCAACGGCTTATCAGCTACTTGTTTCTTGTGATAATGCTTTTATATTTCCATGAAAGGGGTTAGAAATAGTGGATAATTATGCTTTCATTATAAGAGGCTAATTACGCTTGTAATGGTTGCTTCTACATAAAATTTTGTTTGGAAGTAAATAATGCTCCTGGCTTTTTAAAAAACTAATAGTTTAAAATCGGGTAGTCAAAGAAAGGAGACCTCTATTACGTATTGATAAAAGTTAAACACTCAGGAAAGTTTAGTAAGCTACATCATGTACAAATGTGAATAAACCAAAGAACACTTATTTTATGGCTATTGAAATATGGGCAGCATCCTTTCAAAGATCTGTCCTCCTTTTTATACTTATCAATACATTTCATGCTCTTATTATTTTTCTCCCTATGACAAGTTATTGCATTGACATTTATAAAGTGCATCATTAAGAAAATTAAATAATTGGCTGTCTGATTACAATTTCATTCTGAGCTTAATATGTAGTTTTAAAGTCTTTTCCTGTCTGCTGTCTTTGATTCTCTGTGGTAAATGGTTTTGTTAAGGACTTAAAATAACTTAAAATGATGTCTTTCTAATGAAGAAACACAAGAAGACTTTACTGTCTAAAAGCAACTAATAAAAGAAAAGGAGAACAAAGAAGCAACAGTGACCCTTCTATGACAACCTGCTACATCTGGAAATCAGAACTTTAGAGCACGGTAATTGCTGAAGCAACTAGAATATGAAAATACTACATGTTACTAAAGATAACAAAGCCCCGGCAATATATCCCTTTCTTCTAGATTTGCAAAATCTCTGTTGTATAAACATTATGTAGCAATTGTACAAAAAACAAGTGTTGCTAAATTAGTGCATGGGAAATATTGTAACTGTGTATCTTGACAAAAGTAATAACACCATAAGCCATAGTCCCGCTCTCTTAAAAAAAAAAAGGAAGTGAGCAATATTCTTATTCCCTATGGAAAACACGAATACCACATGGCAAGGATTAATAAACAGACCTAAGAGAACGAGGATGGCAGGATGTCCTTAACAGCTGCTCAAAAGTGTTTACTGAAGCAAAATGAAAAAAATAATGATTCCTGAAGCTACATTTGTACAAATTTAACATTAACATTATGTCCTCTTTTCTTGGGGGTATCAAAATATTCTTCTTCAAAATGGAAATGTAGGTGACTGCCAAGAATAATCTTTTATATCCATTCACTTATTCAATAATTAGTTCCTGAATTCCTACTGTGGGTCAAGCTCTGTTCTAGGAGGGTAGCCCGCAAAGCTGAAAAGGTGCCTGCCTTCATGGGGCTCGCATTCTGGGGCGAAGGCAGGAGACGGTTTCCGGAGACAAATACATACATCCTATGTCAGAGGGTGGTCAGCATAATGGAGAAAGGGCAGGGTAAATATGCCAAGAGTTGGCCTTGCTATTTTACGAAAGATAGTTAGAATAAGACTCTCTGATAAAGTGGAAATGAGCAGAGTAGCAGAAATGGGGGCAGAGAGATGAGGGGACAGATGGTTTGGCCTTATCCCCCTGGAGGATTTTGAGAAGAGTTATCTAACCTAACCTGACCTATACTTGAACAAGCTCACCCTGGCTGCTGGGTTCAGAACTGACCACAGGAGGACAGGGTACTGTGAAGACGTGATTCCCATAGTTCACTGAGAGATGATGTGACGAGATCTGATCTCCTTAAGAGACCCAGAGAAGCAGGAGATGTCTATCAGCAGCAATCATTTTAATAATTGACTTATTTTCCAGCATTGTACTCCATTTGGAAACACTGGTTTTAATTCCAGGTTTTTATTAGAAAGTGATTTCAGTGATTCACTCCATCTTAATGGACTTTCTCCAGGACTTCCTTACAGCTCAGGCACTTTGAGCAGTTCAGCATTTGGAAGTAGAGCCCACCGGGGAAGGACTGGCAGTGTGTGACCCTGTTCTGGCCACTGCAGTGAAATTAGAATGATGGCCTCACTTGGATTTTTTAATCTCTAATTGAGGTGGAAAGAGCTCTTCTTTTCTTCCTTTTCCTTCCAAACTTCTTGGTATATCCCGGCTGCCCCTAAAGTCACAGTGCTCATTCACTTCCTTTAGCCCTGTGGTCCTCTTACTCCTTCAACCTTACACTCTCTGTGGACCTTGAATATAGGCCCTTTCCTCTAGAGAGCTCACCTTTCTGCCCAGCTTCCACATTAGGCTTCTGGGTCCAAACTTATGTACCTCTATGCTAGACACCCCTGTGAGCTGCACATCTCAGTTGCTATCTGTGTATAAAATGTTGCCACCTTCTTCAAATTCCTCATGTCTAAATGCAGACCATTTTGTTCCAGGGAGAAACACCTGCTCTTCCTCACATTCCTTGTTTCGTTAAGTGATACCACCATTTTCTCTCTTAGCCCATTATTTCTATTTTGGGGAAGGATAAAGGGGAGGAAGTAGCTATTCTAATAATAGCAGATCTCTTTACAGTGTCATAACAAATCACCCCCCTTCCCTTTTATCCTGCAATCACTCAGCCAGAAATCTTTGTAACAGCCAAATACAGGGCACTTTCCATTTTGGTGAACAATGGTGAGGTGCACAGACAGGCACACATGCATGCCTTTGCTAGGCCACAACACTTTAGCTGTAATGTTGGAGGGTGTAGCAGCACAATGCTGCCCAAACAGTCCCTGTGCCCCCTTACATCTCACAGGCTGCTCTGCAGGTAGGTTTGAGCCACGTGACTAGTGCTAGTCTGAGTATGAGTTGAAGTGATGAACATCACATCTGGGATGAGGCGGTTAAGAGCCGAAGTGTCTCCTCTGTTTCTCTTTCCCTTCAGCAGAGGCCACGGTCTTTCAGGGGATGTAGCTACATGATGCAGAGAGGGTGCCTGGACCTCGTGTGGAAGAGAAATAAACCTTTACTATGTTAAGTGAGTGAGATTCCAGGGCTTGTCTGCTATGACAGTAAGTCTTCATTACACTGACTAATAAATATTGCAAGCTTAAATGTTAACTAGTAAAGTATTTTAGTATTCCTGACATTCTAAAATTTGTTAAAAATCTTCATTTCCATTATATTTATGGAAATACATTGCATAATATTTCTTGCCAGTATAACATCTTTATGATAATGAGTCCAGAAATTTATTTACTTAGTAAAGAAAGTTACCCAGATCAAATTTTAAGGATATATATATCCTTTATTCTAGCATTGGGGGATTTGGTAAATAAGTCTTTGCTAACACAACCTTGGCCCCCTCACTCTCAAAAAAACAAATAAGAATATATGTAATTCATACTTTTATTCGTGTGTGTGTGTGTGTGTGTGTGTGTGTGTGTGTGCATAAATGTCTATTTTACAGTGCTCTCAGCCTCGGCCTTTGAGTCCAAAAAAATCATACACTTAAAAATTGCTTTTATCCTTCTGTTCATTTTAGTTGTTTTATTCTATTTACTATCCTTAAGTATATCAGAACTATAGATACTAAGTGTTTGTAATATAGATGATAATAAAGTTCTGTGCCTGTCAGTTTTCTGAAAAATTTTTACTGAAGGTAACGATTGGTTGCCAGTAGGTGGCCTATCATAGCCCTGAAATCCGTTTCTCTCCTAGAGCCTGAATGAAGTGCCCCCTTGCCCTACCCGCCAAGTCTTGCACAGTACTTTTATATGTGAGTGGTATAAACACTTGATTACCTATCTCCTTCCCTAACTTGTAACCTACATAAGGTCAGATGCCAAGTTTGTCTCAGTTTCTATGCATTTCTAGTACATAATACAAGACTGACTTAACAGCTGAAGCTCCATAATGTTTGTTCACCCACTGAATGAATGGATTGAGGAAAGTAATTTCTTAACATTTTTGCTAATCCAAGATTACCACCTTGAAACATGACCTCTTATTTTGGGAAGTATGAGTTTTGCATGGTCATCCCTGAGGACGCACACCAATTTATTGACTTTCCTACTGCTAAGTTTTGCGTTCTATAAAACCTCTGATATTTGGCCGAGTACTGCCTTTCTCCAGTTATTTGTAAAAGTGTTTAGTAAGCCTAGAGCTAATATCAATCCTTGAAGAAACCTAGTCCTTAAAACTCTTCAACCTTTACCTCTTACTTTTTCCCTTTTCTAAGATGGTTCCTTTTCCATAATTAATCCTCTTATTCAACCTCAGAAAATGAAGATTTGTATTTATTTTCCCATATTGGCTATAGGAATTACATTTTTATATGCCTTAATTTAAGCAGGAAGACAATAAATATGACCCAGGCAACCTCAGTTTTAAAACCTTCATTTATCAGATGAGGAAATGTCTTATGTTTCTAACTAGATATGTTTCTGTCACCTAACATATAATATGCTGCAGATTGAGTTACTTATAATAATTTAAAAATCCATACTTAAGTAATTGAATGTGTTATTTTCAGTCTTACGAAAGAAAACAAAATGTAAGAGGTCTGAAAATGAATAACTATTGATTATCTTGCTAGATACTATATTCACAGTGTGTAAAGGTCGTTATTTCAAAAATTTAGGCTAATAGAACTTGATCATATCCTAGGGTCTAAGGGAAAAAGGACTTCTGAAAACCAACCTAAACATACTTTCCCTGACTGCCCACACTGCATATTTAGTAGTGCCTTACGAAGGTATTACATGACTTTACCAGTCAGTCACTCTTAGGAAGCATTTTTTAAAAATTAACAACAGTAGAAAAACACTAATTTTTAAGTCTTGAGTTCCCTCCTCTCCCAACCTTAATCTCTAGATAAACTTTAAAAAGTCTGTCAAGGCTTTACATGACCTGGCCCCACTTTGCTTCTCTGATCTGACCTCCGTCTTGTATCCCAGTTAATCCCTCCATCACACACTAGCCTCCTTGATGTTTTTAAAAAATGCCTGCATCCTCCTATCTTTCACATTCTTCCTTCATCTATCTGCAAGGTCCACATAATTTTCCCCCACCCCCATCTCCTGCTTGTCTATCCTCAAATATTGTCCCATGGGGAGGCCTTCCCTTATTTCTTTATTTAAAACTGTGTACCTCCTCAGACCCCCCACTACCAAACCTTTTAAAAAATATGCCCTTCCCTACCTAATCTTTTGAAAAATAACGATTTTGACTCCTTTCCTCTCTTCCTTCTGGGATTCTAGTTATATGCATGCATATCTGAGCTGTCCAATATGGTAGCCATAGCCAATATGACTATGAAGCACTTTAAATGAAGAATCCAAATGAGATGTGGTGACATCCCCCTGATTTCAAACTGTACTACAAAACCACAATAATCAAAACAGAATGGGACTGGCACAAAACTAGACACATAGATCAATGGAACAGAAAGGAGAGCCCCAAAATAAACCCATCCTTATATGGTCAATTAATATGTGACAAAGGAGATAGAATATACAGTGTGGAAAAGACAATCTCTTCAATAAATATGTTAGAAATACTGGGCAACTATGTGCAAAAAAATGAAACTGGATCACTGTCTTAACATCTACACACACACACACACAAAAACTTAAAATGGATTAAAGACTTAAATATAAGACCTGAAACCCTAAAACTCCTTAAAGAAAATATAGGCAGTAAACTTTTGAACATTGGCATTGGCAGTGTTTTTTTTTGGATATATATCCCTGGCCAAGGAAACTTATGCAAAAATAAATAAGTGGGACAATAACAAAGTAAAAAGTTTCTGCACCACAAAGGAAACCATAAACAAAATGAAAAGGCAGCCTTACTGAATGGGGTAAGATACTGGCAAATGATATATAAGGGGCTAATACACAGAAATATATAAGGAACTCATACAGCTCAACACAAAAAAATACTCTATTAAAAAATGGGCAGTGGACCTCAATAGATGGTTTTCCAAAGAAGACATACAGATGGCCAGCAGACACACAAAAAGATACTGAACACTGCTGATCATTAGGGAAATGCAAATCAAAACATAGTGAGATTATCACCTCACATCAATCAGAGTGGCTAATATCAACAAGACAAGAAATAACAAGTGTTGGTGAGGATGTAGAGAAAAGTGAACTCTCTTACCTACCTACAGGGATTGTAAATTGGTACAGTCATATGGAAAGCACATGGAGGTTCCTCAAAAAAATAAAAATATAAATACCATATGACCCAGCAGTTCTACTTTTGGGAATTTACCCAAAGAAAACAAAATCAGTAATTTGAAGAGATATATGTACTCTTATGTTTATCGCAGTATTATTTACAATAGCAAAAATACAGAAGCAACCTGTGTCTATCAATAGATGAATGGATAAAGATGATGTACATATATGCAATGGACTATTACTAAGCCATAAAAAAGAATGAAATCTTGCCATTTGTGACACCATGGATGGACTACAGAGTATTATGCTAAGTGAAATGAAAAAGACAAATGTCATACGATTTCACTTTTATGTGGAATCTAAAAAAACAAATGAGCATACAAAATAGAAACAGACTCATAAATACAAAGCATAGACTGGTGGTTGCCAGGGTAGAGATGGATGGAGTGATGGGTGAAATAGGTGAAGGGCATAAAGAGGTATAAAACTACAAGTTATAAAATAAAGAAGTCATGGAGATGAAAAGTACAACATAGGGATTATAGTCAATGGTGCTAATAACTTTGCATGGTGAGAGATAGTAATTACACCTATCTTGCAGAGCATTTCATAATGTATATAATTGTTGAATCACTATGTTATATACCTGAAACTAATGTAATATTGTATGTCAACTATACTTTAATAAAAAAAATGAGATGTCAGATAGTATGAAATACATTGATATCAAAGACTGCATGAATAAAAGATTAGTAATATTTTGAATATATTGGGCTAAAAGTTTTATTGAAATTAATTTACTGTTTAAGTTACATATTGTCCTGTCATCATATGTTTATTAATAGGACAGTGCTGATGTTAAACCATTTTGTGTTTCTCATGCCTGTTACACTTTTTTCTAAGCTCCCTTTTTTTCTTCTCTATGCTTCTGGTTATTTTCTAATGACCTTCTTCCAGTTCACCGACTCTGTTCTGTTGTCTAAACTGACATTTTAAAACAGTATTTCACCCATGGAATTAATTTCATATTCTGTAATTTTCAACTCTAGAATTTCCACTTGATTCTTTTTATAGATTCTATTTCTCTGGTAAAACATTCTATCTTCTCAAATTTAATTTTTGTTTTATTTTCTTGGATGTTTTAATCTCCATGTACTTGCCTAACAACTCTGATGTCTGGATGATCTGCTTATCTATTTCCAGTGTATTTATGTGCTCATATGTCCTGTCTGTTGACATGCCTCAATATGCTTTATTGCAATTAGACATTATGTATACACTTATAAACAACAACAACATAGGGTGCCCAGATGATACTGTCTTCTACATGAGGGTTCATGCTTTCCTTTCCCAGGATGAGTGGTTGATTACCTCAGTCCAACTGAACTGAGCTGACCCTAGGGTAAATCTCAGTTTTAGTAAGGGTCAGTCTTACACCTAGCGCATAGCTCTCTAGAGTTTTTGAATGACTGCCTGGCAGGTCTTTTCCTCAACAAGATATTTTCTGTTTAAACTTTTAATTTTGTGCAACTCCCCACTGCAAACAATTTCAGAATACAGTAAACAGCACACAGGAGACACTGTGCTGAAGCCCTTCAAGGCTCCCTTTCTGCCAGTCCATTTGGGTTGGTTTTTTGGCTCTGCAGTAGCTGCCCTCTTTCTGGGGTTGAGGCCAGATGCCAGCCTCCAGGTTTAGCAACTGTGACTATCATCTCACAGGTGACCAAGTACCCCTATCAGAGAAAGGTAGATTCCTCTCCAAAATGTTAGTTCCTCTGGCCCTCAGTACTTCCACAGCTCTTGATGGTGCATGTTTTAGTTTTGTCATGCATGTTTATCTACCACCAACTCCACCCCACCCAGACGCAGAAGTTGGCCTTATTTTTTTCATAGCACACTTCATCATCTGACATGCTACATATTTTATTTATCATTTTCTTTCTTCTGTAGGATATATCCTCCAGGAGAGCTGGGGTTTTGTCTATTTTTTCCACATCTGCATCCTCAGTTCTCAAAAAATGTGGACAGAATGAAAGAATGATTTAGGACCTGGTAAACTAAACCTGAACAAAAGTGATTCTTAAGTAGAGATAAACTGGTTTGTTCTCTCAAGTAATAATTATTTATTCTACCATCATTTACTGGGCCCTTACTATGTGCCAAACAGTACACTAAAGGTTGAACATTCAAAAATAAATACAGTAGATTCCTACCCCAAAGCAAGAAACCAGCAAAAAAATAAAGATAAAAAAAAAAAGCAACAATCTATTTCTAAACATGTGAGGATCCTGATTACCAACAAACCCCTTTGAATGTTTCAGCAGGAGGTAAGACTCTTACTCCCTGGATACCCCTCTGATTCTGCTCAGAACAATCTGCCAATTTTTCTGTAATTGCCTTCAGGGCCTGCAGCATTTTTGTTTTCAATGGTGTCCAGAAACTCCCTCTGAAATTAGATTTGACTTTAGAAGAAAAAGAAAAAGAAGCCCTTTGGAGTGAGGTTTGATAAGAAGGAAACTCATACAATCATATCTAATCAATGAGGGAAGACTGTCAAGTAAATTGGACTTCTTTTCTTGTAAGGTTTGTAAAGTGGTTCTGAAGGCAAGTTGAGAAACTTGAAAAATTTGAGTGAAAATACTGTTGCAGTAAGTACTTCAGTTTAGTTTCATTATTTCAGTCCAATGGTTAAACATGTAATTTTCAGAGTATACATGCCTGTTGAAAGGTGACAATTACAGAAAACATGGAAGAACAACTAGCATATTAATAATATAAGGAAGCATATTAGGGAATTGTTATGGTAAATGGATTTAGATTTTTCAGGGCCTATATTTCACAGCTTACAATGTAACATTTTCCTGTGCTAATTAATATTCTTAAGCAGGTCTTTAACAAACCTGTTTTGTGTTTCATGAGGCTTAACTGTGTCCATAAGCCTTCATAGTTTTCCTCTTACATTGCAGTTATCCACTTAAGGTACACGCACACATATATTTTTTACATATTACAATTCTGAATCACCCTGAAACTTAATGCATATAATAAACAACTATAAAGAAAAAAAAATCACCGTCTCACATTTTCAGTCAAGGAGTTACTAGATCAAACAGGGAAGAAAGAAAAGTGACCCATTATGATTATAAAGAAAATATATACTATAAAACAAAGATGTTTGCAAATAAAGGTGATTAAGTTACCTTAATATATTTCCTTCATATATTTTGCAAAATGTTTTGACATTTTTATTTATAAATTTATTTTAAATGTATACATTTATAAAAGTAGCTCTGGGGGGAAAGGTGTTCCTGGCCTGGGGCAAAGACCCAGGGAAACTAGTGAAACCGAAATTAATCAAGGGAAGGGGAAGATTGGGAGAACAATTTTTTACTGCTCACCGCTTGCTCAAATTCCCTGGCTAGGCCTGGCCTGCCCATCTCCTCCAGCTGCAGCTCTCACTCTGCCGCCAGAGTGTGCTATTTCCTGCCCGCCCCTTCTGGGAGGAATGCCCTTGGCAGGTCCTTGGTGATTGGCAGATGCCAGACCAATTATGTACCAGGAACAGAGAAGAAGTGGGACTGGCCATTTTCCTCTCCACCCCTTGCCCCAGACTGACAGGAGGCTCTGCAGTGGTAAACACCTATTAATATGTAAATGAACTAAGGCTAGCCGGAGATTCTGGAAATTCTGCAATTTACCCCATAATAAACTATTAGCGGATCACAATGAAGACTCTATAAGCCATAAGCTACCACTTTAAGAGGCTATATTTCTTTTGCAATAGAAATTCCTGAACAAAATAACCTTCATATATGAAATCTGCTACTAATAACAGGAAATAAAACAGCCCCTGAGAAATCACCTTTTTTCTTCTTTTTCTCTCTTTTGTTAGTCATTCTCAAATTATTATTGATAATTCTGATTAGTTATATTAATATTTTTGGACAATAGAGTTAAATTGATTTCTTCAAATTGAAACTACCAACAAAAATATGTATTTTATATTAATATATTTTCTATGGGAATATTTTGAGTAGTATTCACATATACATAAAAATTCAAGGAAATAATTATTATTATTTTATTAGCAGTTATTGTGAAAATAATCAGAAAATGGATACAGCCATCTGTCTGACAAAATAGACTAACACAAAACAAAGTCATCTGCATTATGTGAAAGAAGTGATCAGAACCTAAAGCCAGCTGAATGTTTCTACTGAGCTCCAAGTCTAAGTTTTAATGCATTTTTAAATGTTTCTGGTCTCAAAACATCGAACAGCTGACAATTTCCCCCAAGAGAACAATACCTTGAGGAGAAGCAATTAGAATATGGATTGACCAGCAATCAGTAATCATTACTTGGTACATTAAATAGAGTACGCTGACACCTGGTTAAGTAATTTAGAAACTGATTAAATATCTGGAAAACAGGGCTTTCTCAAGTTAAATGTGAAAGCTCAGAGAAATAAAATGGACTTTCTCAGTTACAACGTATCAAGAAGAAAACTGTAGAATAAGGTTTTATAAAGTTAAGATTGGGTGAACATATTAAACGCAATTGGAATCAAAGGGACTGAAGTAAAAAATCTGATATTTGTGGAAAGTTTAAATTCCCCAAAGTTTATAAGTTAGAAGAGTAGATGATACATTTCATATCAAGGTTTAATATTTCTGTGAGGGTGGCTTAAATAAACTGTACAATTCAGAAATAACTTTTTATAAAATTCTTAAACTGAAAGAAAAGAAATAAAAATCAGCTACTAAAACAATAGGACAAGACCTTCCATAAACTCCCTTCACAGGTGACATCTTTCCACCTATGTCACTGTGGTTCACAGATCTCTCTCATTTCTACTGATGAATTGTCCAAACTCTGATAATGTCAACCCCTCCACTTGTGACCCAGACTTCAACCTCTCATTTATGGTCAATGTTCAGCAATCCATTCAACTTTTTCTAATCTTATCAGTTTCTCCCCATATCACTGTATTGTTCTCTTTGGGAAACAAACATGCTAGCACCTCATTTTAATATAAATAAATGCCCTTTCTTTGACCCCAATTCCTCCTCAAACTACTAATCTATTTCTTATCTTCCTTTTATAGATAATTTCCCTGAAAGAGTTATCTATAATCTGTTTCTAATTTCTCTTATTTCCTTCTCAAGGTCACCAGTCACCTGCACATTAATAAATCCAATGGTCATTTTGTGTTTCCCACCTTACTGAACCTCTCAGCAGTACTGGACACAGCTGTCACTCTCTCCTTCCTGAAATTCCCTTTCTTTAGCTTCTAGGATATCAGCCTTGCTTGGTTTTTCTTCTCAAAATTCTGACGTATGAGGCTTTTGAACATTATCTCTTTACTATCCACACTATTTATAAGGTAATCTACTCCAGTCCTACTGTTTAAATACACTTGTCTATGTGAGAATTAACAAATTTATACCTTCATGGCCCTGACCTGTTTCTGGAGTGCATTTTCTGAATATTTTAAATAAGATGTGTCATTTTCATAATTAACACTTCCCCTCCCCCTGCAAAAAAAAATTCCACACTGCTTTTCTTCTGGATTAAAGAACAAAACAGAGGATGGCGGCATGAGTAGAGCAGTGGAAATCTCCTCCCAAAAACACATAGAGCTATGAAAATATACCAAAGAAAAATCTTCCTAAAATAGAGACCACAGGACACAGGACAACATCCAGACCACATCCACACCTGCAAGAACCCAGCGCCTTGCGAAGGGGGTAAGATACAAGCCCCGGCCTGGCGGGACCAGAGCGCCCCTTCCCCCGGCTCCCGGCGGGTGGAAAGAAACCGGAGCGGTTTTTTTTTGGTGAGTGCTTTTTGGAAGCCTTAAAGGGACAGGGACCCCGTTGCTAGGAAGTCAGGGTGGCGGGACCGGTGAGCGGGTGCCTGGGGCCAGCGCCTGCGGACAAAGAATATCGTGTTTTTTCCCTATGGGACCAGTGGGCGGGTGCCTGAGACTGGCGCCTGAGGATGGAGGAAATCGTGCATTTTTCCCCGTTTTTTTTCTCTTTTTGACGAGTGCTTTTTGGAAGCCTTTAAGGGAGAGGGACCCCGTTGCTAGGGAGGCAGGGCAGTGGGACTGGTGAGCGGGTGCCTGTGACCGGCGCCTGAGGACAAAGAATATCCCGCATTTTTCCCTGCAGGACCGGAGGGCGGGTGCCTGAGACCGGCACCTGAGGACGGAGGAAATCGCGCGTTTTCCCCCTTTTTTTTTTCTCTTTTTGGCGAGTGCTTTTTGGAAGCCTTAAAGGGACAGGGACCCCGTTGCTACGGAGGTAGGGCGGCGGGACTGGTGAGCGGGGGCCTGAGTCCGGCGCCTGAGGACAAAAAAAAAATCGCGTGTTTTTTCCTTTATTTATTTTTTTTCTGTCCCCTCTCTCATTGTTGCTGTTGTTGTTTTGGTTTGGAGAGTGCTTTTTGGAAGTCTTAAAGGGGCAGGACAGGTCACTTAGACCAGAGGCAGGGAATCTGGGGATCTCTGGGCACTCTAATCCCCTGGGCAGCAGGGAGCACAGAGGCCCCTTACGGAGATAAATAGCCTCCTGGCCGCTCCCCCTCCAATGGGGCTCCGCCATTTTGGAGGAGCAGCCCCAGCCAGGCCATGCCCACTGCAACAGTGGAGATAAACCTCATAGCAACTAGGCAGGAAGCAGAAACCCTGTCTGCACACAGCTGCCAAGCACAAGCCACTAGAGGTCGCTATTCTCCCAGGAGAGGAAGGCCACAAACCAACAAGAAGGAAAGCTCTTCCAGCGGTCACTTGTACCAGCTCTGCAAACTATCTCTATCACCATGAAAAGGCAAAACTACAGGCAGACAAAGATCACAGAGACAACACCTGAGAAGGAGACAGACCTAACCAGTCCTCCTGAAAAAGAATTCAAAATAAAAATCATGAACATGCTGACAGAGATGCAGAGAAAAATGCAAGAGAAATGGGATGAGATGCAGAGAAAAATGCAAGAGCACTGGGATGAAGTCTGGACGGAGATCACAGATGTCAGGAAGGAGATCACAGAAGTGAAACAATCCCTGGAAGGATTTATAAGCAGAATGGACAAGATGCAAGAGGCCATTGAAGGAATAGAAGCCAGAGAACAGGAACATATAGAAGCTGACAAAGAGAGAGATAAAAGGATCTCCAGGAATGAAACAACACTAAGAGAAATATGTGACCAATACAAAAGGAAAAACATTCGTATTATAGGGATAGCAGAAGAAGAAGAAAGAGGAAAAGGGATAGAAAGTCTCTTTGAAGAAATAATTGTTGAAAACTTCCCCAAACTGGGGGAGGAAATAATCGAACAGACCACGGAAATACACAGAACCCCCAACAGAAAGGATCCAAGGAGGACAACACCAAGACACATAGTAATTAAAATGGCAAGAATCAAGGACAAGGAAAGAGTTTTAAAGGCAGCTAGAGAGAAAAAGGTCACCTATAAAGGAACACCCATCAGGCTAACATCAGACTTCTAGACAGAAACCCCACAGGCCAGAAGAGAATGGCATGACATACTTAATGCAATGAAACAGAAGGGCCTTGAAACAAGGATACTGTATCCAGCATGACTATCATTTAAATATGATGGCGGGATTAAACAATTCCCAGACAAGCAAAAGCTGAGGGAATTTGCTTCCCACAAACCACCTCTAAAGGGCATCCTACAGGGACTGCTCTAGATGGGAGCACTCCTAAAAACAACACAGAACAAAACACACAACATATGAAGAATGGAGGAGGAGGAACAAGAAGGGAGAGAAGAAAAGAATCTCCAGACAGTGTATATAACAGCTCAATAAGCGAGCTAAGTTAGGCAGTAAGATACTAAAGAAGCTAACCTTGAACCTTTGGTAACCACGAATCTAAAGCCTGCAATGGCAATAAGTACATATCTCTCAATAGTCACCCTAAATGTAAATGGACTTATGCACCAATCAAATGACACAGAGTAATAGAATGGATAAAAAAGCAAGACCCATCTATATGCTGCTTACAAGAAACTCACCTTAAACCCAAAGACAAGCATAGACTAAAAGTCAAGAGATGGAAAGACATATTTCAGACGAACAACAGTGAGAAGAAAGCAGGGGTTGCAGTACTAATATCAGACAAAATAAACTTCAAAACAAAGAAAGTAACAAGAGATAAAGAAGGATACTACATAATGATAAAGGGCTCAGTCCAACAAGAGGATATAACCATTCTAAATATATATGCACCAATACAGGAGTATGTGAAGCAAATACTAACAGAACTAAAGAGGGAAATAGACTGCAATGCATTCATTTTAGGAGACTTCAACACACCACTCACCCCAAAGGATAGATCCACCGGGCAGAAAATAAGTAAGGACGCACAGGCACTGAACAACACACTAGAACAGATGGACCTAATAGACATCTTTAGAACTCTACATCCAAAATCAACAGGATATACATTCTTCTCAAGTGCATATGGAACATTCTCCAGAATAGACCACATACTAGCTCACAAAAAGAGCCTCAGTAAACTCCAAAATATTGAAATTCTACCAACCAATTTTTCAGACCTCAAAGGTATAAAAGTAGAAATAAATTCTACAAAGAAAAAAAAAGGCTCACAAACATATGGCGGCTTAACAACATGCTACTAAATAATCAATGGATCAATGAACAAATCAAAATAGAAATCAAGGAATACATAGAAACAAATGACAACTACAACACAAATCCCCAACTTCTGTGGGACGCAGAGAAAGCAGTCTTAAGAGGAAAGTATATAGCAATCCAGGCACACTTGAAGAAGGAAGAACAATCCCAAATGAATAGTCTAACATCACAATTATCAAAACTGGAAAAAGAAGAACAAATGAGGCCTAAAGTCAGCAGAAGGAGGGACATAATAAAGATCAGAGAAGAAATAAACAAAATTGAGAAGAATAAAACAATAGCAAAAATCAACGAAACCAAGAGCTGGTTCTTAGAGAAAATAAATAAAATAGATAAGCCTCTAGCCCAACTTATTAAGAGAAAAAGAGAATCAACACAAACCAACATAATCAGAAATGAGAATGGAAAAATCACGACAGACTTCACAGAAATACAAAGAATTTATTAAAGACTACTATGAAAACCTATATGCCAACAAGCTGGAAAACCTAGAAGAAATGGACAACTTCCTAGAAAAATACAACCTCCCAAGACTGACCAAGGAAGAAACACAAAAGTTAAACAAACCAATTACCAGCAAAGAAATTGAAACGGTAATCAAAAAACTACCCAAGAACAAAGCCCCGGGGCCGGACGGATTTACCTCGGAATTTTATCAGACACACAGAGAAGACATAATACCCATTCTCATTAAAGTGTTCCAAAAAATAGAAGAAGAGGGCATACTCCCAAACTCATTCTATGAAACCAACATCACCCTAATACCAAAACCAGGCAAAGACCCCACCAAAAAAGAAAATTACAGACCAATATCCCTGATGAATGTAGATGCAAAAATACTCAATAAAATATTAGCCAACAGAATTCAACAGTATATCAAAAGGATAATACACCATGACCAAGTGGGATTCATCCCAGGGACGCAAGGACGGTACAACATTCAAAAATACATCAACATCATCCACCACATCAACAAAAAGACAAAAACCACATGATCATCTCCATAGATACTGAAAAAGCATTTGACAAAATTCAACATCCATTCATGATAAAAACTCTCAGCAAAATGGGAATAGAGGGCAAGTACCTCAACATAATAAAGGCCATATATGATAAACCCACAGCCAGCATTATACTGAACAGCGAGAAGCTGAAAGCATTTCCTCTGAGATTGGGAACAAGACAGGGATGCCCACTCTCCCCACTGTTATTTAACATAGTACTGGAGGTCCTAGCCATGGCAATCAGACAAAACAAAGAAATACAAGGAATCCAGATTGGTAAAGAAGAAGTTAAACTGTCACTATTTGCAGATGATATGATACTGTACATATAAAACCCTAAAGACTCCACTCCAAAACTACTAGAACTGATATCGGAATACAGCAAAGTTGCAGGATACAAAATTAACACACAGAAATCTGTAGCTTTCCTATACACTAACAATCAATCAATAGAAAGAGAAATCAGGAAAACAATTCCATTCACCATTGCATCAAAAAATAAAATACCTAGGAATAAACCTAACCAAAGAAGTGAAAGACTTATACTCTGAAAACTACAAGTCACTCTTAAGAGAAATTAAAAGGGACACTAATAAATGGAAACTCATCCCATGCTCATGGCTAGAAAGAATTAATATAGTCAAAAAGGCCATCCTGCCCAAAGCAATATACAGATTTGATGCAATCCCTCTCAAATTACCAGCAACATTCTTCAATGAATTGGAACAAATAATTCAAAAATTCATATGGATACACCAAAGACCCCGAATAGCCAAAGCAATCCTGAAAAAGAAGAATAAAGTAGGGGGGATCTCACTCCCCAACTTCAAGCTCTACTACAAAGCCATAGTAATCAAGACAATTTGGTACTGGCACAAGAACAGAGCCACAGACCAGTGGAACAGATTAGAGACTCCAGACATTAACCCAAACATATATGGTCAATTAATATTTGATAAAGGAGCCATGGACATACAATGGCAAAATGACAGTCTCTTCAACAGATGGTGCTGGCAAAACTGGACAGCTACATGTAGGAGAATGAAACTGGACCATTGTCTAACCCCATATACAAAGGTAAACTCAAAATTGATCAAAGACCTGAATGTAAGTCATGAAACCATTAAACTCTTGGAAAAAAACAGAGGCAAAAACCTCTTAGACATAAATATGAGTGACCTCTTCTTGAACATATCTCCCCAGGCAAGGAAAACAACAGCAAAAATGAGCAAGTGGGACTACATTAAGCTGAAAAGCTTCTCTACAGCAAAAGACACCATCAATAGAACAAAAAGGAACCCTACAGTATGAGAGAATATATTTGAAAATGACAGATCCGATAAAGGCTTGACGTCCAGAATATATAAAGAGCTCACACACCTCAACAAACAAAAAACAAAGAACCCAATTAAAAAATGGGCAGAGGAACTGAACAGACAGTTCTCTAAAAAAGAAATACATATGGCCAACAGACACATGAAAAGATGCTCCACATTGCTAATTATCAGAGAAATGCAAATTAAAACTACAATGAGGTATCACCTCACACCAGTAAGGATAGCTGCCATCCAAAAGACAAACAACAACAAATGTTGGCGAGGCTGTGGAGAAAGGGGAACCCTCCTACACTGCTGGTGGGAATGTAAATTAGTTCAACCATTGTGGAAAGCAGTATGGAGGTTCATCAAAATGCTCAAAACAGACCTACCATTTGACCCAGGAATTCCACTCCTAGGAATTTACCCTAAGAACGCAGCAATCAAGTTTGAGAAAGACAGATGCACCCCTATGTTTATCGCAGCACTATTTACAATAGCCAAGAATTGGAAGCAACCTAAATGTCTATCGGTAGATGAATGGATAAAGAAGATGTGGTACATATACACAATGGAATACTACTCAGCCATAAGAAGTGGAAAAATCCAACCATTTGCAGCAACATGGATGGAGCTGGAGAGTATTATGCTCAGTGAAATAAGCCAAGCAGAGAAAGAGAAATACCAAATGATTTCACTCATCTGAGGAGTATAAGAACAAAGGAAAAACTGAAGGAACAAAACAGCAGCGGAATTACAGAACCCAAAAATGGACTAACAGGTACCAAAGGGAAAGGAACTGGGGAGGATTGGGGGGCGGGGTGGGATAAGGGGGGGGAAGAAGAAGGGGGGTATTAAGATTAGCATGCATGGGGGGTAGGGAGAAAGGGGAGGGTGGGCTGCACAACACAGAGAGGACAAGTAGTGACTCTACAACATATTGCTAAGCTGATGGACAGTAACCGTAATGTGTTTGTTAGGGGGGACCTGATATAGGGGAGAGCATAGTAAACATAGTATTCTTCATGTAAGTGTAGATTAAAAATAAAAAAGAAAGAAAGAAAGAAAGAAAGAAAAGGGGGATTACTCCTTGATAGGATAAAACTATTGGTAAATCAAAGATCAATGCATGCTTTAAATATCTTTAATGTTGATCACTTAAAGGGTGTCAGATGATCAGCTATGGAGGTACTCTTTTCTGATAATATTCCTTTCTCTTAATTAAAAAAAAAATAGCAGTTATGGTGTGCTGACCTCCAATGAGTTCTGCACAGTGGTATAGAGGGCATGTCAAAGTGTGGGCAAAGGGTCTGTTTGTTTTTATGCAGAAGATCAAGGCCTAGCTTGGATAGCCAGAAAATGAACTAAGATACGATATGAGGAGGAGCTTCCGGCATCAGCACTCTCTGGAGGACTTGTGCCGGGGGATGATCATCAAAAAGCCTCCAAAGGGATCCGGACGATGCTGCGGTTGTGGCTGCATCCAGCCCACCGTCTCCTGGACTTGCCATAGGAATGAGGAGGAAGATGTCTAGGCTGGCATGTGCATACAGTGAGACAACGAATTTGACCGGATCTGTACTGTTGGAACTCAACCAGGAGTTGGGAGGGGTGCAAGTTGTAGCACTCTAAAATCTTATGACTAAAGACTATCTACGGTTAAAAGAACATATGGGATGTGAACAGATCCCAGAAATGGGCTGCTTTAATTTGTCTGATTTCTCTCAGACTGTTCAAGTACAGTTGGACAATATCCATCATATCATAGACAAATTTTCACAAATGCCTAGGGTGCCTAAATGGTTTTCTTGGCTTCACTGGAGATGGATGGTAATTATAGATTTGCTTTGTTTATGTCACCGTATTCCTATTATGTTAATATGTGTGTGCAAATTAGTTAGTAGTTTAAAACCTATACATACTTAAGGTACTATACAAGAAGATATGTCAAAGAAATAATCAATCCTCCCATGTTTCCTTCATATGCTACATCTATAGCTTTTCTTCTTCCTTCCTAATTACAACCCTTAAATAGAATTCGTGCCTCATATCGAATTTACCGAGTATCGTAATTCCTCCAGGTGGTAAAGATACCTCGAGACAAGTGCTGGGCATAGAAGCCACAGGGCATAAATCTGCAAAGAAGTAAAAAGCTAACCTTTGCAAACAATATGGCTTCTCTCTCACTTACCAACTTTACATCTCCCTGTATGGCCCCGGAAGATGACTGGTTAGCCAGAGACGGGTAAGATTCCTCAAGGGAGGAACAACCTAAGACAGGCACAGTCGCAGGGGGGCCATCAGGTGAGAATTTGGGGATCAACAGAGGTGAGGCTCAGAACCTCACCCCCCCTGCTTTGAGAGAAATCTTCTGCATCCGTGGATGTTTTGCTGCCCTTGTCTAGCTTGGATTAATACTTAGTCCATAGGCACACACCTGATCATCTACATTTGCCCTCTTACAGCACTAAACTATGTTTTCTACCTTTATCTTGCATCTACCTACCACTTCAGCATTTCATTAAAAATAAAAATAATAATAATAATAAAGGGAGAAATGTGGGATCAACATACAAATCAAGTACAAAAATGAAATGAATATTCATATTTGACCTGACTGTTTATAGGTCATAATGCGTGATCAAAACCGAACGTTTCTGTGATGAATGCCCTTGTACTGTTCACCATGTAAGAATTTATTCACTATGTAAGAATTCGTTCACCACGTAAGAACTTGTTCATTATGCTTCAGAAGATTGGAGACTGACGAGAATTAGGATTGAGATGGATTAATGATTGTACATTGAGCATTGACCCCCCTTATACTAAATTTTATTGTTGTTAACAACCATTTGATCAATAAATATGAGAGATGCCCTCTCAAAAAAAAAAAGTATAAAAAAAAAAGAACAAAACAAAATAATTTGTTGTGGGAAATCAAGAACTAATTGAAAAGTGCATTTAATTAAAAATACCTTTATTGACATGTATGATTATTCTTAATTGCTAGGTATGAGGGATACAAAGATGAATAAAGAAATTTAAAAATCATCTGTCCTCTCACAGCGTAGAGATAACTATATTCAGATATATATAAACTCACTATAATCTATGAAAAATGCAGATGCTCTATGTCCATTTGAGATAAAATAGTGCCTGATAAAGAGACTTTTTAACTGGGTACATATGTTTTATACTCTTTAGTATTTTTCATGAATAACTTTCAGAGTGAGCCTGTAACTTTATAGAATCATTAGTTTAACATGATTTACTTCTATTAAGTTGATCTTTTTGAAAAGTAACAGATTGATGACAGCGAAAGTAGAAAATCTGTGCTTAAAAAATTACTATGTATATCTGCAAACAACTCACAGACTTCAAAGAAAAACTCTATTATTTTAAATGAACTCTACACTTTTATGTTAGTTTTCAAATGATACAACAAATGGTAAAACTACAATTTGAAAAAGGCATGCAATTAAAAACATAGATTAGGGATATATTAATAAAATGACACTTCAACTCTCAAAAGAGCATACATCCCAACTTCCATTGAATTGGAACACATTCTTTCCTTATCCAATTATTGCTAAACAATCAAGGAAGATGGAATAATAAAGAACCTGCTCAGTTAACAATGCGGTTAAAAACACTGAGTGTGAATGCTAGTTCTAGCTCTTGCTGAGCTGTGTGATCAAGGGGAAGTCTAAGTTTCTAGTTTCTTTGTCTGTAAAATTAAGATAAGACAGTCCTCCATCTCCTGACTTTTGTCATCACTAAGTGAGATAATATTTGTAAATATCTTAGCATAGTGCCTGGTTTATAAACTAAATGCTTAACAAATGTTAGCTATTATTACCATTATATTTAATTTCTTAAAGTTGTTTACTACATCTTATTTTTTTCTAAGAAGTGTTTTTTTCACTAGAGCTATTCAAATTAACAAGCAACAAAAATAATTAAAACAGAATTTTCACACTGAGATCTGAATTCTGCCTGAAAGTTTTTATACAACACAATTTATTACCGAGAACAAAGCTATACTTTGAATTCAGTTTGTTCCATCAAAAAGACAAAAAAAGCTCAGAGGATGCAATTGAATGACTATAACGCACCCTGGCCAAGGAGCGAGGCTCCGTGACTTGCTCTTTAAAGAACATGCAAGAGAGCGTTGTTCTTTTCATTTTAATACAGATTTTTCCACCCCTAAATTGACTTTCTGGAATAGATAATTGTTGTGCACTTTTAAGTCACTTTGTCAGTGTTCTTGAACTGTGAAAGTAATTCAGTGCTAAAGTCATAAAATATACTCTCCAAGGTCCAAGTTTAAGTGAGCATAATGATTTGTTTCCTAACAATGGAACCCAAGTAAATTTAAAAACTCGTTGTCCTGGGCAGTCCTTGAAGCTTTGAGTGCTTTTCTTATCCACAGCCTTTCTGAGCAAAGCAGCCAATGGCAGTTTTTTGGGTGTAATCTACTATCACCCACCCCCACAACTGTCATGATCAAAATTTTCTACTCCTACCTCCACCCCTACCCGCTCTTCCCATTGCCTCAGTGATTCCTTCTGCTGCCATCACTCCTACCACCACCACTGATGACAGAGGTGAATAAACTAAGCCCCTTACTGGTATTACTCCATTAAATTCTCAGAACAACTTGAGATATGTTCTATCTGTTTCATAGATGATGAAATCAAGACACAGAGGACTTAGCAATTTTGGGTGTAGGTCCATATATTTGGTGAGTGAGAAAGACAGAATTTAGATCAGTTTTAGTATCTACAAGGCACGTGTTCTTTCTGTGACCTAGCATATTGTTTGATATAGAGTTAATGCTAAAAAAATATTTGTAGCATGAATGGATAAAGGAAAGCTGCCATGGTTTGGGTCGTGACGCAGTGGTGACAGTTCAGTGGACAACTGGGAAAAGATGCTGCCCTGCAGGACATTTTATACTAGATACTATCTAACTAACCCTGTAAATTTCTCTGTGGGTCAATGAAGCACACAGGAGGGGCACAAATAGTATAGGAATACTAATCAAGGACCAGAGAGAAGGTAGTGGGTTAGAGCCATGAAGTCAAGAAAACCAGTGTAAACATAAGCCAAAAAGTAAGAGTATTATATCTGCTTGTAATGACAAAAGAAACAGAGGCAGAGACAGGCAAAGGATACAGCATTAGGATGACACAGCATACGTGGGGTGATGGAAACATCCTAAACATTTTTGTTTTCCATCTGGTTGACTGGGTAGCCGCTGACATGGACTTTCAAACTTTTTCTGGCTCCTCTTTCTCTACACAAGCCAGGATCCTGTTCTAAGGAAACAACAGTTTTACCCGTCTGCTCACGTCATCAGCCAGATGTTTATTTCCCACATACAATCCCTTACCACATTCTATACTGTCTGTCCTCATGGCTTCATTTTTCATCCCAGCCACCACAGTCTCTCGTCTGGATCCCTGCAAGTCCCTCCTAAATAGTCTCCAGTCACCCTTTCTCCACATAGCTGGCTCCCATTCCACCTTCTACACCTAGCTCAGACTTATTTGGCTCTCCCTTAAAACACACTTCTTTGGGGAAGCTCACTTTCAGCTGGTTCTGTTACTAGATCTTTTGTCACAGTCTACCTTTCTTTCTAACACTTATCATGCTTAAAAAATTACTTGTTCACTTTAATTAGCCTTCCTTTCTAGAATGTACACTCCTTGAAGATAAATACTGTGTTTCGTTTAATCATATTGTACAAGGACAGTGCCTGGTCCATAAGAAAGTACAACAAATATTTGCTTAACAAATACTGCTCTTTCTTCGCATAACATATCATCTGCAGTAAATTGAAGATCTGTTTCTTGAAACCTAAAATACGTTAATGTATGATATGAAATGTGTTTGCAGATACTTCACAATTAACAGAACTAGAATCCAGCCCACCTCCATCAAGGACTGACGTGCATGTTGAGGGCTCTGGGTTGGAAAAGAGGTTGGGACATAGACTTCATTCAGTACGCAAAGGGAAGCCACCAACAATCTTTAAACCGTGGAATGACCTGATCAGACTGTGTTTTAGGTAGGAAAATTTGGTGGCCATCGATGGACCTGAGGAAGGGAGAGCATAGGAGAGCTCTCAGGCCACTGTAGGAGAGAAGCTTTTCTGATGGCAGAGCCAGCCGCCATTCTGGCCACTACAACTTAAAAAGTCTGCTAAAGGACTTCTGAGAATAGTTTGCCTATCTGAAAGAAGACACGCAAGAGAGGACAGCCATCCCCAGGACCCAGATGGCTTTGGATATGGCTGTGTGGGGATATGATGCCCTCTGTGCCAGCACGAATCAGGGAGCCCAAGACAACAGCCACGGAGAGCAAAGGGGAAGGAGGAAAAGAGTCCAAATCCCTGATGACACTGTGGTGCCCTGAATAAAAACTAAAAATACATTTTACTTAAAACAAATTTTCTGTCTTTATCGTCACCTTTTTTCTTGTCCCTCTAACTCTAATAAGATGCCCCATCCTCAACTTTACCTTCACTGGGCTTCCCACACTCATCCGTCTGTGTCCGTTAGGATGCTCCGATTTCAACTGGCGTATTACTTATTAAAATGCCTTAAGTAAGAGATGCAGTCATTATCTCACTTATCAAAAAATCTAGACTTTGCTGTCTTTTTAAGGTGGTTAATGGCGACCCTCAGGGAGCTGGCTGGGAGTATGGAGGGCATGCAATCCCATTTTCTAGCATGTAATATACAGCTCTATTTTATAAGGAAACTGGTTTTTGTTTGTTTACGGTGAACCACAATAAGTATTCTACCCATCCAAAATAAAAAATCTATAGTCAACTTCTCCCTCCCCTAAACAGAATAAAGAAGCAGGGGGATGAACAAAGAGGGGCAGGACTGAAATATTTTTCTTTTAACCAAAATTTGTCTAAATTAAGATACTTGTTATATGCTAGCAAGTATGAGAGACTCGATTTTTCCCCTTTATCTACATGCGGCTCATGGCTCATGAATTTCCTTTCATTCATGCAACATTTCTTACTTTTTATTATATGACCATCTACTATCTGGATGTTAATGATAGCACATCATTTTCTCGGCCCTCAAGCATTCTTCAGAATTTACTTCCAGAAGTAAAAAAACTTTTCTGCTTAGCAAAGTTCCAAGCACATGGTAGGAGATCAAATATTTGTTTAATACATCTGTTCTGTAGCTTTGTTTTTTGAGGGGTCTAAAGAAACCTTGTGAAAGCAACATCTTCCAGATATGGTATCTGATTAGTTGAGGGGATGGGGAAACACATCACTAGTAGGTATAATTTTGAGCTTTAGGAGGTCCTTACTAGACAAAAATCCCAGTCATTCATGTAAACCTCCATTTCTTATAACATTTCTGTTCACAAATAATTCTGCCTGTGCTTGAATCTTACAACTAGTAAGGAGGTCATTCTGTCCTAAGGGAGGTCAGCCTATCATTGTATGGTCCTGACTGAATGTTCTTTTAGAGTGAGACAAAAATGTTTCCTGGCTAACAGAGGAGAGGAAATACCCATAGTTTGTTCTGATTATGGCACTTAAAGAAAGTAGAGATGGTTTAATGGAATTAATAGTGGTCTGGTGATGCAAGACCAGGGTAATTTTGAACAACTAAGCACTTGTAAAGTTTACCCTTTGCAACAGGATGTGAATTAAAAAAAATCATAAAGTGGCCAAGCCATATTAATGCCAATTACATTTAAAATCTTAATACACAAATACATCATGCCTCAGTTATGTATTACAAGAAGTTGGTTATGGACATATTAATCTTTTGATGAATGTTTACATTCAAATGCATAAATATTCATGAAAATGCAAAAATTTCATCTTTCTTACATTCAAAGAATAATGCTGGCAGTGGGCATCCAAGAAATGTTAATATAAAAGAGATGATAATGAAGATGATATCAACAACAAAAACACAGATACCTCTCCCGGAGACGCTGTCCATGCCAGGTAGTATACTAAACCCTTGCCTTCTGAATGGCTTCAAGGGTTCATAAAACCATTTGATGTAGATATTATCTTCTCCCTTGTACAAATATGAAACAACCTAAGCTAACTTAAATAACTCAAAAGAGGTCACACTGTAAGTGGCTGAGGCTGGATTAATACCTGGTCTATGATGTTATACTCTGTCTTTTAGGTTCCTTAACACATTAAATGAGTGGGTCTGACAGAATTATAAATTAAATTCACTTACTGAGTTTTGTTTTAAATGAGATTAACTACCTACCATAAGAAGGATATTTGAATATTTTGCAGTGCACACTACATCAGTACACCTTCATGAATTACTGTGACCACAGTGACAGATGTGCCTACTAAAAAGAAAAAGGTAATAAAAATTCTCATTAGATTTTTTCTTTAAAATGTTGTACACTACAGTAACTATTACAAAATGTGGAATCACAGAACAGTACATATTAAGCATGCACATACTACCTTCAAAACACTGCCAAAATATATTCAGAAGATCTTCAATATCCAGGAAGATTGGTATTTTAAATAGGAATCAAAATATAGAACTGACAAGGGCTAGTGTAATTTTAGAGAAAAGTATCAAACTCAGTGAGTTAGCAATTATCTTAGAACTACTCTGAGTTTATAAAACAGTTTAAAAATCTTATTATCATTAAAATGTTAAGAATTTAAATATATTGGTATAATTAAAAAATTTTTAATCTCTATGCATTGATTTAAGCTGTAAGTACCTAAGGTATTTTAAAGTACTTTCTCAGGGGCCTACTTAACAGTGTGCACAGAGGGTAGCCATCTGTCAGCCAGTCGCCTTTAGTGCCACCCAGTGATCTATGGTGGCAGGAACTTGTGGTCTCCACTGCTTTGTCTGATTCCAAGTCCTGCGTTAATTTGTCACTCAAAAGCCCACTGCCAGTGTGTACCATCTGACCAGTCAGACCCTTTAGGAGAACTCTTACTTTCTGGCCATATGCCTATTATTAGGTTAGAAATGAATATTAAACAATGAAAAATATTATATTTATAGAACTTAAAAAATGATTAGATGTTTGCAGTTACCTATGCAAAAAACACATTGGTGAGTTTCTCATATAACCATAAACCTGACTCAATATTGCCACCTTTGATTTGGTAGCGACCAAGAGAACTGTAGGTACAGGAGGGTAAATCTTCAAGCTGATAATTTTGGAGTTTCAAATGTGAGGAAAAAAAGACAGTTATTAAAATGGACCATCCTGTGTACTACTATTGAATATTTTATCTCTAATCATCTTTATAGAGACCACTTAACATATAACATGGAATTTAACAGTGTAGAGAACAATCAATAGTCACTGAACTGGTATAAAACAGGCCCTAGCCAGGACCTTTTACAAATCAACTCATTTTCAGACTCATGACAACCTTTCATGGTTGGAATTATTATTCCAATCGTACAGGGAGGAAACAGGCATAAAGGCCAAGGTCATGCCATTGGCCACCTTTCTGAAAACGTGCTTCTTGTGGAGAGAAAAAACTCATACTTAACTTTCCTCTCTTTGAAAAGAATATCTCAGAACATAAACCACCGTAATAAGGTCCTAAACATTTAGACAAGGTCCTAATTACAAGCTAACTTCCTCTTGTTCTGAAATCTCTTTGACTAGCTCAAAAAGAAAATCAAATCTCTTTAGCACTTGATCCACTCAAATATTCAGAAATAATAAGTGTTTTATTCAAGGAAGAGAATTATAAATACAATGTACTACTGGCCTAAATAAGACAAGACTACCTAATCCTACTCATAGCCACTGAATGCAAAGTACAACTTAAAGGGATGTACAATTAAGATGACACAAGTTAGAAGGGAAATCACAATAAACAAGTTTCCAAAATCAAATGGTAATGTCTTCTAATAATATCTCTTAAAAGTTAAACACTTATATTAAGGCATGTACTATGTAGTATGTGAAACAGATATTCTAGTGAAATGTTGAAAAAGGTAGAAAAAAGTAAAACTATTTTTTTTTCAAGTCACTATTATTTGTTAAATCCTGTTAGTAGGCTGTATTTCAATACAGTAACATTTAGAGTTAGTTTTCAATTATCAAAAAGAGTAGAGATGAAAACAAAAAAAGAGTAGAGATGAAATGAAACCATCATCTCAAAGAGATATCTGTGCTCTAATATTCACTGCAGCATCATTTATAATAGTCTAGCTATGTAAGTAACATAAGTGCCCATCAAAGGATGAATGGCTCAAGAAAGTGTCTATGCATATATAGTTATATAAAATATATAATACATATAATAATATATAATGGAATATTATTTAGCCTTAAAAAAGAAGGGAATCCTGCTGTTTGTGATGACATGGGTGAATCTGCAGGACCTACTGCTACATGAAATAAACCAAAGACAAATACTGCATGGTATAACCTATATGTGCAATCTAAACAAGAAAAAATCAAACTCACAGAAACATAGAAAAGTGGCTGCCAAGGGCTGAGGAGTCAAGGAGGTTCATAAAAGGGTATCAATGTTCAGTTAAAAGATGAAGAAGTCTGAGTATCTAATGTATAACATGGTGACCATAATTGATAACACTGTATCCTATAATTGAAATCTGCTAAGAGAGTAAATTTTAAAAGTACTTGCCAAACATAAAATAAAAAAGGTAAGTATGTGAGCTGATGGATATATTCATTAACTCAATGGGGGCAATTCTTTCACAGCATATAGAAAATCATCACATTGTATACTTTAAATATCTTACAATTTTACTTGTCAAACCTCAATAAAGCTGAGAAAAAAAATTAGAGAATAATTTCCTATATATTTTATTATGGTTTTGGTGAGAATAGATACTTACATTTATACATTTTACTGACAGTGCCACCTTAAAGAAAGTTTTTCCCCATCTCTGATAATTTACAGAAAATACATTCAGAATCCAAGCCTGAAGTAAGTATAGTGTAATGCCCATGGATAGTCCATCTCTTTCCCTGAGATTTAGTTCAGGGGGCCTCAGATAAGGAAATGCAAATTCTAAAACCTCCTTAGAGTTTTCTTTAGCACCAAAAACAGTAGGCTCCCTTTCTGGGATACCCTATATAACGTCTGCCTTCTACAGTACTTTTTCCTTTGAAATTAAGCCATAAAATAAAATTTCTTGCTTGAAAAACAACGTATTAGTGAAGTGGGACACATGCACATGTGTAACTCAAGCGGAACTGTGGCATGTAGAGAGAGCCACATTTTTTTACTCAGGGAAGCTAGCTGTCAAATACAATACATAATATGAGTTCTATTTCATATTTCTAGGTAAAATTTATTTAACAAGTAAGCTACTATGATTCAATAATGGCTGGATTAATTTTCAAGCTATGATACATAGAATTTATGATAAAGAGTTGGCCCTAGGCAGAAAGGTGACATGAAGCCTGCCTCTGGCCCCTGCTGTCCCTGGTGACACTCCATTCCAGACAGTACTTTATCTCAAGCTGCTCATGGCCAATATACCACAGGCATTCCTTTCACATGAAGTCCTCTGTGATCTCAACTTCCCTCTCCATCGCCTCTCCTTGGTTATGGGGTAAGTTCTTAACAGTGTTAGGCCCTTTGACTCTTGATTTCCTTCTCTTCCTTGGAAGGTAGAAATGACATATGGTTCTCTCGTGGCCAAACTGAACCAAGAGGCAGCCTTAAGATTAGAAGTAAATGATAAAGTTGGTAAGCATACAGACAGAGGGAGACAATCTCTCACTCTTGCGCTTTCGAACCTGGATCCAGCAGAATGGTTCCCCTAAAGAAGGATGGAGAGGAGAGCATTGCTGCCATCAGCAGGACAGGGACCAGAGCATTCGTCATCAACACTCATTCACAAGAGCGGCAATGGAGTGGCCTTCAAGAAGCATGCCCCTCAGCGCTCAGAGAAATCAGAAGGTTGCCGTAAAGGAGATGGGAACTGCAGATGTGCACACTGACCAAAGGCTCAACAGTCTGCCTTGGCCAAAGGAACAGAAATGCCCCAGACTGTGTCTGTGTGTGGTCGCTCAGAAAATGTAATGAGGATGATGATTCACCAAACAAGCTCTATGTCGGTTACCTATGCACCTGTCACAGCCTTCAGAAATCTATAGTCAGCATGGACGAGAACTAACCACTGATTGTCAAAGTTATAAACCTGCAAACCAAACAAGGACAGAAAGAGTCCACATTCCCGATGACACTGTTGAAATACCATGTAAGCATCACAGTGACACCTCTAAATTTCTCTGTGTAAGTGAAGTGCTGAAGTCAATAGCATTTGAGTTTTCTCTTATATGCACTTGAACCTAATCCTAACCAATATGCATTACTGCTGATGGGAGGAAATTGACTCCCATCAGGGAAAGAGAGGAATTTTTCACTGTATTTCCTTTTGAAAATCTCAGTTTGAACCGTGTGAATGTATTCATCAAAATTAAATTAAAATTAAAAAAATAAATCCTAAGAAAAAATACAAGGAACTGTCAGAAACTGTTACTATTGTTTATGAAAACATTTAAGTTTATTCTATGCAAAAACTTCATAAAAATCTGGACATATTTTAGTAAATATGGACGATGTGATATAAACCTCAATACTTTGTTCTGCAAAACTCTGAAGTACCTCAGGACAAGAACCACTGTGTTCACCTTTGTAACAACACCAGCTAGAGTCAGGGGTTCTGCCTGCAGTTGGTGTTCAAAATGCTGGTTGAATGAATAAAATATCATAAAATGCATCACCATTACAAGTGCTTTCCTCTGTATGCACCTGAAAGCTATCTATCAAACCAGATGTGTGTAGAAAACTTCAGGCAAACATAGAGGGAAAGATTAGAATTTTTGAGTTGAAGCTTAGGAGAACAGTTATTGCTAGCTATTTAAGCTAGTAAACACACATTATAATCCAGTTTTTTGAGCTGCCCTAATAACTCATTTTCCTTCACAAGTATTCATTGACAAGCATTTGTCATAATCCCAACTGAAAGTTGAAAAAGTAGTTATCTGAGGTAGGTTATAAAGTTGCTATTAAAGAGTGTTGTAGGAATTTAGCCTTAATTCCCGGGACTATTTATCTAATATTTTTATTCTATTAAAACAATCCAAAAGAATGTGACTTACTAGATGTACACTTAGCTGAATTTTCATACTGTAAAATTCTACAAATAACTCTAAACATTACATAAATCAAGAATTTTGACTTATCTATTACATTTACACTGTAACATGTTTTCTCCTATTAATAAAAAAAATCACCCATATTCCAAAAGAGGATTGTTAGCAATTATAACTAGCTTATATGAAAATTTGATTAGAATAGTTCAATGGAATTTGCAAGTAAGGGCTTTTTACTCAGCAAATCTATGAAACTTTAAAAGATTGATAGGAATGTATAACTTACCTTGTCAGTTTCATTTTTCATGTCTTGGTAATAAATATTATTTTGATAAATAAAGAGGATTTTTATTGCATTTATTGCAGTGTGATTTTTATACAATTGTTTTACAAGTAATATAACAAGAACCATACTTCAGGACTCCTGTTTCTTCTAAAGTCATTTGTCAGCATTTCCACATCTGTTTAAGAACTAGGTGAAATGATGATGTGGGTTTCTCTATGTCCTACAAAATGAAAATCCCAAGGAAAAAAAATGGGTGTTATAGCTTTATAAATATTTCTAGATTATCATTTATTCTACTCTATTTGCCTCTCATCATTGCCTTATGAACCTTTCTCTTTGCATCTGTCTGACAAACTAATGGTAATGACAGTGGGAAAGACTGTGTCATAAGCAGAACAAAACCTGAGTGGACGTGAGTATACCCTACCTGGCATCAATCCAGCTGTAAGAGTAGGTGAAGGAGGGAAGGAATTACAGTCCTATCAGGTTACTTGCTTGTGTCTGGAGGAACCAAAGAACCAATTGAGGTAGATGAGCTCCAAAACCAGTTTCGGAGCCCCAGCAAAGTATCGGCCAGAAAGATACTGATTGTCTTTTCAGGGGTGGGGTTCCATTTGACAGCAAAAGCAAGGGGAAACGCTTCTGAATAAAGATACAACCATATAATGAAGCTTTTATATTTGATACGGAACTTGTCAAAACATTGTCCATAAGACATCTAATTATCCATGAAAGGCGCTGCGTTCAAAGCCCTGAGGAATTTCAAGGCCAGAAAAAAAAGCTTGCCATTGTTCAAGAATTGGTACATATGACCTTACAGATAAAAGGAAATAATAATGAGCTAACTTTCAGAAGATCCTCAGAAACATTTTTCAGAAAGCAGATGATATCCTTATGACATGGACTTTATTAACTTTTCCCTTCTGTAGGGTGCAGATGAGTTAATAAGGTGTGACTATTACTTATAAATGAGGTTACATGGCCTGGTAATGGTGGACTGACATTTGATGTTCATTTCAACTACCTACTAGAGAGCCTATCTGTTCTTTACTGGCTGGAAGCTAGAAACCACGTCAAAGACCCACTTGCAGTTTGAATGTGATTTGGTTTGCCTAGTCTCCAAGTTGCTTAAGGGTAGGAATTTGGGAGAGAGGTAGAGGCCATGTTTTGCTAGTTTGGCTCACAAGTGTGACTTTGGAAGCATTTGACTTTCTCTTATAGCATCAGCAGAGTTCCCGGTATCTGGCCACTAGCTGTGGGATGCTAAAGGGCAGGAAGATGAGAAGATGGGTATCTGTTATGCTATGTAGATCGTAACATGCATGGCATAGTCCTGAAGCTGGCCGTACCAGTGGTGGCTTCCTGGTCACAGGGACTTCATGTCAGGGAGTGGCAGTAACTTATGGAACCAGTAGCTGAAGCAGCAGCTTCCCAGTTCAACAGTCCATTCATATCCCAGAGGAGGGAGCAGCTGCCTTGGTGGCCTGTGTTATGGCTTTGGATGTTACTTATCAAAGCTCAATCTAGATAGTTCTTCATTCTCCACAAAGATGCTATGCTTCATTTAATACACCATTATCATACTTTCCAGCTTAAACTGGATTCTGGTGTATGCAGCTGAGCCCTGAAGTACACATGTGCCAGTGCATACGTACCCTTCCAAGAAACAGATTTCCAATTGGTGGCAGAGAGGAAGAGCAATGCAGGGTTTAAAGGTCCACAGGGAAGAGGGTGCTCTGAAATGATGTTCAGGGACTCATGGGTGCTGACTCTGCCTCCCCACTTGGAATGAAGATGTGTTCTTTGTGACACTGAGATAGGTGCAAGGACCAGGAGCAGCCAATGTTTAATACTCCCTTGGCGTGAAGTGTCTAGATTGTTAGTATGCGCACTTCTAGAGTACTTTCCAAGATGAAAACCCCAAGGATAAAGGAACAGCAAGTAGAGGAAAAACTAAGTTTCTCAGAGTCAGTGAGGCCTACTTACTGGGGCAGGGTCCTGGAAACTACAGGCCCCCATTAGTGCCTGAAGGCAAGGGTGCTGAGTATGCTACATTCACTTCGGCCCTTCAGCCATCTAACTTCCCATCAGAAGCTACTATCTCTCTGGCAATTTCAACTGCAAGTCTGATTTGACTACACTGTGCATGTGTGCATGTGTGTCCTTCTTTCCCACCAATCCTCAGCTCACTTGAAATACTTAAGTCTCTTAATAAAAGTGTTTTTGGTTTGACTATTATGTACCATCTAAAGATTCTTGGTTAAGTCTCTCTTTGCCAGAAAACAATGGTCTTTCTGTTTATCCCCATCAACCTTTTAACAAAGGCTAAATGAAGAAAAAAAGATGTATTAGGCTGTCACTATAGGCCCTCAGTTTTTGTGATAAAGGAAGGGACAATTCCTGTTATGGTTTGTGAGGCTCACCTGCAGGACATGGGTTGGGTTGCCAAATTCGGCAAAACAAAAAATGAGAACGCTTAGTCAAGCTGAATTTCAGATTAACCATTGTTTCAGATAATTTTTTAGTATCCATATGTCTCATGCAATCTTTGAGACCTATTTATATTTAAAAAGTATTTGTGTGCCACTCTGATATTAAAAAAGTATTCATTGTTTATCTAGAATTCACATTTACCTGACCACCTTGTATTTTACCTGGCAATCCTAGGTGTAGGAAACCCCTTACATGAACAATCACTGCAGAGTGATCTTACTGCACCTGCTTAGGGGCCCAGGTTTGCAAAGGGTTTGAGACACCCACCTTCAGGCAGAAAGGGAGAGCTCAGTGTGGGTAATTTGTGACATTTTAAATAATGCGGAATAAAGAGTAGATGAAACTCTTAATTGGCCTCAGCCTCTCAGTACTTCCTCGGTTTCGTTCCCTTGAACCTGGATTCAAGTATGTTCCTCCCCAAGGGGGGCAGCCTACATTTGGTACTCTCTAACTAGCTCTGCTTCCTGTTTTCCTTCTGGCTGTTGGGAAGCTAAAAATATATGACAGTATTGACTTCTCAGTTTCTTATTCATCCTTTCAATAGACAAGTCACCTCAATTCTTTTAAAAAAGAGATGGACCATAAAACATTGACCGAACCAAATGAGCTGCTTTCCTCTATCACAGATAACCAGTGAAAGAAATTGTTCTAACCATTACACACAACAGAAATCACCTTCCTAATTTCTCCACCTGTGGGGAATGAAACATAATTATTGTGTTACTTTATGAGTTATGTAAATCAGAAATTTGGCTCTACAGGTTTAAAACAATGTGGTATCCTGCACAGTTGCGGCGGTGATGAACTTATGCCCCAGAGCAGAAAAGCTATTCCGGAGTTTCAACTTTTATTTACCAAGGCATGTACTCTGTAACAGAGAGAAGGAGAGCATTATCAAGCACTTCGGTGTTTTTATATTAAGAGTGTTCTGCTGCTAAACTATGCGAAGTGAAAATGTGGTTCAACTCTGAAATGTAATATATATCTGGAAAATAAAATGATTTGCAGTATAGTTAAGTTTTGGTCAAGTCTGGAGAGATAACATGAAGAATTTTCAGACTAGCAACTTGCTGACTGGAAAAATCACTGTATTTTCAATCAGCCTAATATGGCAGTTGTTTTTCATAGGCAAAGAAAAGCTAAGGAAGACTTACAGTCTACAGACATTCGGCACAGCTTGGCAAAATTTAGCTGCTAGTTCCTTCTTTTCCTTGTTTACATTTTCCATATGGGACTTATTACTATCAACGAGAAGAAATAATAGAAGAAACAGAAGCAAGAGGAAAGGTCCGGGCTGGCATGCATTAACTGCTTGTCAACTATGGTTTCCTAATGAATTGCCCTGTTGCTCTGTATCTCACTGATTACAGTACAACAGCTTTCATTAGTCACTGCAAATAAGACTTAGTGCCACCTTATTTACATCCTTTTGCAAATAATTAGCATTTCATATTAGAATCATCCAAGGCACTTCTGAACTTACAGCAAGACTATTTGACATCCTCCAATACTTGATTCCATCCTGAACAAGCCTGAAAACAGATTCTGTGCTTTTTACTTACAACAGTGTCACCAATGAATTCTACCACGGCTTAAATTCCTGCCAATATTGTAGCTGGGGATATCAAAACGCTGCAGTAATTAGACCTTGCAAGTCTGACTTCCCTAGTGGTAAAACTGTCACAGAAGGGGAGGAATTGATATTCAAAGTTTATAATAACTCAAACCTCTACAATTATTGCTAGAACATGAACACTACCATTTTAAACTGCAGCATGTAACTTAAGAAAAAGCCTTATTACCAAGGTAAAAAGCCAGAAAAAAATAGCATCACCTGCTCTGCTGACCAATGCCTTCCCTCTGCTAAAAGTTTATAATTACTTATTAAAACTCAAGCCTGATAATTATTAATTTGGTGAGGAAGTATTTCTTTTGAAAAGGTAGCTGCCATATTTAACAGATTATAAAGTCTACTCTATTACACAAATTAGAACCTTACTTTACAAGTGTAGTATTATAGAATTAAATAGATTTGCATATATTATTTCAGATACCTAAATTTATAGAAAGAATTTTTCACAAAACCATGTATTTCTATCCCTATATAAATAATATACATGTGTGTGTGTGCATGGACCTACACATGTATACATGTACATAATTCTTTACATGTAACTGATGTTTTCTCCAACATGCACATATAATAAAATAGGAATTAGTAAACCAAAGAATTCTGCATCTGTGTGAATATGTTGTACACAAATAGAATAAGTTAATCTGAATGTAATACCTCAGGATAGGATGACTGGCTACCCCAGGCAATAGCTGGGTCAATTTGCTTGTTTTTATTAATCTGACCTTTCCATTGTTGGGCTCTAAACTATGTGTATAGATCCTAATACCTACTTCAAAACTCCATGAGATAATTAAGACTCCTAGTCCAGTTAAGAAACTCAGGAATTCCCAACCCTTCACATATTTCTTCTGTTTCCGCTGAGTCACAGATCCCACGTGGGAGCCTCCAGATGGCTGATCTAGTGGCCCCTCACTCATAAGAAGGCAGATCTGCTGAACTCTTCCTGCCTTGGTATTTCAGTTTTCAACTAATAGTTAATTATCCTCGCTAGACATCTGAGAAAAACAGGCAAGTGGAGGTTAAAATACAATATAATAATAATAATGTAGACTTAGGTTCAAAGAAACATATAAAAACACATTAAAAATAATAATGTATAAGACTGTTGACTAAGAGCTCTCAATGATGTAGTAGAGATTAGAGGTTAGAAATCAATGATGATAATAAAATATACTCAGTTTATAAAGGCCTTTCATACAAATTATCTTTTCTATAAAAAGGCTGAAGACCTTCAAAGAAGTACAATGTCTTTTCTTTGTATTATATATTTTATTGCTCACCATGTCTCTTAGTAAAGGCAGTGAATTAATTTTATCAGAAGAAACCTCTTCAAAAACAAAGAAATATGTGGGTTTTTTGCAAGGTCAGTGTGACCTGCAGGAACAAAAGGATGTTTACTCTTCCTTGGCAACAAGTTAGGTGGTCAGATCCTGGCTGTAGTTCCTTCAGAGTGTAGGCTGTTGTTTAGAAATATGGGATGATAATCAGGTCCTAGATTCATGAAGTCATATAGGGTACACTAAACAATTATTTGACATTCAGGGAAGAGAACTTTTAGAACTTGTCTGAACTAAATCATAGTCAGCCTCCTTCCCAAATATCTGTCTGAAATGAACCAGAAAATGTGGAAACTCTTTCCCATAGGAGTACTTATTGTCAGTCATCCAACATTCTAAGAACATGAACAAATGTATGGGTTTGAATCCAGCCTCTGCCATTTGCTAGCTATTTAAGCTTAAACAAGTTATTTAATCTTTCTGTTTCTAAAGTTCCATATATAAATATACAAACATACATATAAAATATACCTGTGCCTTATGGAATTTTTGTGATGATGGAATGATACTATATATAAGGGCAAAACACCGCCTAGTTCTATTAGGAGCTACATAAATGTTGGCTGTTATGTCTACTGTCAGGAAGATGTAGATGTAGAGAAAGTAAATAAACTACTGTGCATTTGTGAACTGAAGAAAAGATTTCTTGTCTAGTTGTTATTAAAGAGGCCTGGCTGTGGCTTTATGCAGTCGGCCTACCACCATGTACATAATCTGACATGCAGCCCCAATGCCCACATCTTGGTGTCTAACAATCTTCTCTACTGAGGAAAGTGTTTGTGGAAAGTAATTCACTTAAAGTTCTGACGGAGAGAAAAAAGTAGTCAAAGTGAGCCTGGGACATCTCGTTCCCAAAATGAAAGGACACATTTAAAATGTCTGTGGTGGTGTTAAAAGGACACAGAAACTTAAAGAGGGTCCTTACTGAAGTCTGACAATTTGGGCATTAAAAATAAAAGAGGAATTAGTCCTTTGTGAGTTGAAATATATCCTCTCAGTTTCTTATTTGTTGCTTCATGTTGTAACATCTGATGAGGCTATACCCTCACTTGTCACTTTTTTTTTCCCTTAGGATAATTTTTCTAGTTTTTGCTTTTTTGTTTTTCCATTTGAATTTTAGAATGAGCTTATCTATTTCTAAAAAAATTTCTATAATTTACTGTAAAAACTTAATGTTGACTGTTATCTCTGAACTAATACATAAAGAATTCATAGAAATCATTAAGAAAAAGATCAAATAGCACAATAAAAATGGACAAAGGATATAAATAGGTATAAGATACATAAAAAAGAAAAGAGAGAAAGCATACTGGTAACATTAGTTGATTGTGAGAAGAAAGTGTGTGCATAAAGGGAAGGAATAGGCGTGAAATTTTTGTAAATTTTGGACCATAAGAATGTATTATGTATTAAAAATAAGATTAGTTATAAAATGAGTATAATCATCGTTCATTGGAATAGTTGAATATATATGCACTTGTTAATTATGGCATGTAAAAATGGGAAATTAATATATAGGACATGAAGTATATATAATACATAGGACATTAATGTATGTAAAACTGGTTCCATCTCTGTAAGGCCTGTGGAATGCACAGTGTCAGCCTCTGCCAAGTCCTTGCTTCCAATGCCCTGGAAATATAAAAACATGTGAATATAGTAAGATTTAATTTTTTACTTTTTTAATACATAGGGAAGTATTGACACTTAATGGAAAAAAGCCAATATTAGGTAGATGGATTTTTCTCCATCTGTGTAAACAGAAAGGCATAAATATGGGGGAGTATAAGGGGCAGTGTTCCACAGAAGTTAGGATATACTGCAAGAAGTAGGAAGAGCTCCAAAGAAAGGCTGTAGGAGGTCAGAGAAGCCAGTGTCTTGAGAGGAGAGTGGACGGCATACGGGAAACAGCTCCCACCCAGTTCCAGGAAGCTGGAGTCTCCAAACGTCTTCCTTGATTATGGGACACTCACGGCCACGGTGCGCATGGTGAAGTAAGCAAGAAGAGCCCATGACCCAAACATTCACCTGGTGAAGAAAAGAGCTTCAGGTTTCCTGGGAAGGTGCAGACTATGAAAGTTTCACCAGAGCAGAACAGGAAGCTTGACTGAAGCCAGTAATTCAGCTCAATAAACACAGGCTCAGAAGAAATAAGACCTTATGTAAAAATCAGCCAGTAAGTTACTTAGAATATTTACCCTTGGCTTGCCTGACATACTTTTTGTCTTTCTAGTCTAGTAAGACCCCAGTAACCCCAAGCAGCCACAGAGATAAGAGATGAACTCTAATATAGACCAGAAAGAACTCTAATATAGAAAGAATAAATAATTAAGGATTAGAAAAGAATTATTAAGCAATCTGCACTACGATGGCTCCTGGCAGTTTGGAGGTGAGGGAGGAAGAGGAAAAAAACAGTCACTACAAAGAGCTTTCTGTAGTGATGGAATCTGTATCTCGATTGCGGTAGTAGTCACACAAATTCACATATGTGTGTGATAAAACTGCAAACTTATACGCATGTACAAAACAACACACACACAAATTAATGTACATAAAACTGGTTCCATCTCTCTGAGGCCTGCAGAATGCACAGTGTCAGCCTCTGCCAAGTCCTTGCTTCCAATGCCCTAGAGTTATGATGGGTATTGCCCATGGCGGAAACTGGCTGGAAGGTCCATGGCCTCTCTCTACACTCTAATAGCAACTTCCTGAGACTTACCTAGTTCAAAATAGAAAAAAATTTTGATCTTTAGAAAATACTATGAATCAAAATAAAATTCAGGTGGATCTGAAAAATGAAAGGGAAGCTGAAAGTTTGGCTGGGCTCCTGAGCAGCAGTTACAAGGATTCAGCCCATGGGGCACAGAAAAGTGTAGGCAGATTTTATGTGGTCAGAGTGCTTTAAAAAAGAGCCAAAAATTTTAAAATTATGATATTTCACATAAAAATATACATTTCTGGTTCCTCATGGAAAACAGACTGGTACCCCTGGCACCATGTGATTGAACTGAATGGCAGCTGTGCTCTTCAGACAGGGCAGAGAGTCTCCCAATCCCGAGCCCACTGCCTGGCTTGCCTTCTGGCGATATGTGTCCAGTCTCTAGTGGTATCTGGTTCTTATCCCTACTTTAGCAGCAGAACAGTTTTATACTCCCATGCTTCATAAATCTGGAATGCTTGAAAAAATTAAAAAGAAAAAGTGCTGCATTTGACTATATAAGGGGAAAATAAAACAAAAAGAAATACAATAAATGGAGAAGAGTTAATACCTTTCAAATTATTTTTATTATAACAGGAAGAATTTAGGGCAGAATGGCATCAAGGAAAAGTCAATTTGCTATTCTTCCATTGCTCTTACATTTAGCAACTCCAGTAAAATACGAAAAAGAAATCAACTGGAAGGTAAGTAGAGCATTAGTTAAAGATAAAATGAAGCTGGTATAACATTTTACCAAGAATGAGAGCTCTGGAACCCTATTACCAGATTTGAAGCCATTCCTACTGGTATTAGCTGTTGGTACTTCGGCCAGTTACTTAATTTCTCTGCACCTTACTTTTGCCTCCAATGGGAATATTACCACTTTATTTCACCGGGATGTTGTAATGAACAAATGAAATACACATGTTAGACACACTTAGCACAGTTCCTGGGCACCTAGTAAGTGCTCACTAAAAATTAGATGGTGTTAGTGCTGTCAGCATAAAATCCAGACTTTTCACCTCACCCACAAAGACCCAGTCTACTGAAGTTCTCCATTCATTCCTCTTTGCTATTCAATCCTCATCTTATCTACAGCGCTTTTCTGTTGGTTCTCCTAATAAGCTTAGATCTCTCCTGCTTCAATACACTGCTTCTGACTGTTTCTGCCTCTTTTATCAGCTGGGACCTTCCAAGGCCTCCCTTCACACACTGTAGCTCAACTGTCACTGCCTAAGCAAGGCTTCAGCTAATTATCACATCTTCTTATTTATTTTCTTCACTGCATTTATAACAAGCTATTATTTTGTTCACTTATCTACTTGCTGTTTGCTAGAGAAGGTAGACCTTGTAATGTGTCCATAATGGTGGGAAGAGTTAGAGCCCCAGTATCTAATTTGCTGCACAATGAACGTATATTGAGTGACTGTCTCAGCATTAAACTACAAAACATTGATGAAGAAACTATAGTTATGTCCAACAGCAAATCATAGTTCAAGCTTAAGTGTTTAATTCAGATTAATGTCTCATAAAGTTCCAAAGAAAATCCAATCATATAATCACATTAAGAAAGAATATTCAGAACACTGAGACAAGCAAAGCACAACAAAGAATGCCGTTTTGATAAATATTAAGCAATCTAATTAGACAGCCATCATACCTACTTCTGTATAACATTTTTGACCTGCAAATTGTGCCTTCACATGGTAGAGGCAGCTCTGTAATTACACCAATCACCACAGTTAAAAAGCTTAGGAAGAAAATGAGCCAGTAAATCAACATAAAAGATATAATTGCCATATTCGAAGACCATACAAGGCTGCTTGTTAGCTATAGTCCAATGTAATTTAAAAAAAAAAAAAGGGAAAAGAACAAGAAGAACCAAAAAGTCAGGTTTTTAAGCTTTTAATAGCTGAAATCAAACTGTTTGTACCTAAATTTAGAAAGATTTCTAGCTTATTTGCTGCTGGCTTCATTTGAATTTGAAGATTTTTTAGCATCTAGATGGTCTTTACTGATCATCTGCCAGAATCCTGGTGTCTGTGTCACTGAAAATATTTAAAAGCCTGTTATTATGAGAACTTTACTACTGTGTTAGGCCATGCTGCATCTTTGTGGGATATTAAATTAGAAAAACAACAGCATAATGTTCTTGGTACAGCCAAAGTGAGTTAACAGTCTCCAAGTTTGGCCCTCATTGTTCTGTAAAATTTTGTCATACCTTCTTATCTGTACAGAATTGCTGTTAAAACACCTTCCCCAGAAGGTCAGTTTCTGGGGGGGAAAAAAAGTTTTTCTAGTCCTTCAAAATTTAGTTCAAATAATATTTTGTTTATAAAATCTTTTTAGTCTTTCCATATTCTTCTCATTAGTATAATCTAAGTACTTACTTGCAATTCTATTTGATATAAATTATAATTAAGGGGGTTGGTCATTAATGATATAATATGTTTAATTGTGTTTTTCATATTTACATTTCAGTCAATAAATTCCTCAAGGGCCTGAAGCTTAATTTCTGTTACTTAAGGCCGATTGTGGTGTTTACATTATTCTTTCAATTTATTTGCTTTCAGAAAAAGGGTACCTCTTAGTTTTGGCTTAGTTTCTTAATCAATTAAATAAGAATTAGACTAGAAAGGTATTTTCTAAATTTCATATCTTTATCCATCAAGATTGGCATTATATATTCTTTTTATAATGAAATACAGTGGGTTAGAACCGATTGGATTAGAAAACAAAAATAGACTCTATCATATGAAGTAAAGGTAAAAATGGTAAGATTTTTGTTTTCAGGTATTTTGGTAAGTGTTTGTACAGATAGAAATATGTAGTAGGTCTTGGTGAATTTATTTTCTAAATGTGGGTTGAAGCTGAAACCCCAGTGGTTTGAAAGCCACTGGAGATAGATCTTTTATGTTCTTTGTATATCTAGATTCTGAAATTTCTAAGGTACTCACATAGATGTTAACCCTTCTTATTATATTATTGTTCATTAAGAACTATTTCTGAATCACATACAACTTTATCCAAAGCAGGTTAAGAAAAATTTAAATAGAAAAGCCCATTAATGGATAACAAAATGTTCATTAATGAATAAAACTTGGAAGAAATAGGTTTCTTAGCAATTTATTTTCTCAAAACAATAAACAAAGCCAGGAATAATTTCCATAAAAATTTTGAATTTAAAACACCTTAATCTAACAATAAGTACTGTGAATAAAAAAATCTCCTATTGAAAAAGTAATATGTAAGTAGAGTGTCCTATCATCTTATTTTTACATTTGAAATAAAAATAGCCTGGAAGATTTCTAGAAGAAGTCCTTAAAAAAGAAAAATATATAACCTTTGATGAATTCATTACATATAAGATTTGAAGAACGATATTCAAGATATGAGGGTTTAATCACATTTGTTTTCTGTACTTTTATTATCATGGCCCTTCAATTTTTGATACGTGTTTGCTTAGGAAAAGAAAACTCCAAGCAAACAGTCACCCTGATTTCTTTTCACTATCAACCTCAACAGGCTAAAGCACTGTTCAGAGAGGGCAAATGCATGGTATAAATATGTCACTTCCCTACTCAGCACCTATCACAGACATCTCTAAACAAGCCCCAAGGTTCTTTCCACGTGAGCTCTTCCCACCTCATATTCTAGGAGGTGAATGCCAGCCAGTAAGCTGAGAGGAAGCATTTTCCCTGTCTGGCCCAGATCAAAATCCATTTATATCAGAAAACTTTGACATGAAAACCAAATTGCCATCACACACACACACACACACACACACACACACACACATAACCTCTGTATGTTCACCCAACTGATATGATACATACATGCACTGAGAAATCTGGTTTGATTTTGATAACAATGGGCCATGGTATGATCATTAACTCTAACCTTCTACTGTGTTTAGCTCCTGAAATGTAGTGATTTGGTGAAACTCAACTTACACATATTTTTCAAACTCAGGAAACAAAGTCATATATGAATTAGGTAACTGGTTCTTGTGACCTTTGTTCTCAATTAAAACTCATGTTCCCATCAAATAGCTTAGTAATGGAAATAATATATTATACATGAAATTCTACATTATACAAATATATTAAGTATTATATATGGATAACAGAGTCTTGGGGGTGAAAACAGAAAACATGGAAGGCTAGTCTAATCCAACAAAAGGTACCATAAAGCCCAACATTAAAAACAAATACCTAATTTTCTCTTTTTGCTCATAACATCATTTCCTATCAAAAGTTGAAGTTTATGAACTATTGAATTGCGAGTAAATTTGCCCCTTTAAATGTCTGACTTTGCCTCGGAGGAGTCATATCACTTCCTCTTCACGTCGATGTCTTGCATGGCTGAGTCGCCACAATCAGCTTTGGCCACTAAAGCTAGTCGTTCAGGGTCACCAAACCAATTATAACAGCGGCTGTCTTACACCAACAACCAGTGATTGGTAACAAAACTTGTCGGCTTTCAGTTCTCATCTGACAGCAATGAACCAGTCCCTGCCTAATCTTACTGGCATTTGTCATAAATCGATAGCAATTCCGTCCTGCAGAAAGGTGCTGGTGACTCTCTTCAGTCCATTGGTCTCGTTTTATTTTCAAATTGTAAAAATATAACAATTAAGCCAGGTTAATGCCAACAGTTTATTTCTTGAAGTGCATGATATTATCTGTAACTAATCTCATCATTTAACACCACATGTTCTTATTCTTTAATTCAGTTTCTATAGTGAATAACTAAAACTTTGAAAGAGAAAGTTTTAAACTCTGAAATTCTGTGATTTTAGAGAAAAATGATATTTTCTTTCAAATTATTTCCAATCTGATGTTATATTTTTAACTAAAAAATATATTTCCATAAAACTTGTCAGAAAAAGATATTTTTTACTATTCAGGAATGTTGTTGCAAAATGACATAAAAGCTTAAATGCAGTATTATAAACAAATATTAGTCAACAAGCATTGAATATGAATTACATATAGTAGACTTTGCAGATACGAGATTATAAAGCTGTCTGAAAAAGTTATTGTTTACAGAATGAGACCAAGGCACTTTAAATATTCTAAGGAGTTGAATAATACCTTAGTCATTTGTAGGAAAAGAAAACAACACCGATAAAATTTGCGGAATTTGGAGATCACTGAGAATTTGTAACAACTTATAATGCAATTTCCAACATAAATTACTTAATAAAAAAATCTGGATACATTTGATATCGTATTAGGTAGCACGTTAATTTAAGGAAGAATGAATGCTTCTTTCCGGGATCTTGCACAGTAAGAGCAAAAGAAAGTCATAATAACATGAAGTATTTATAAAGAGGGAGAGAAGAAGGAATGGGAAGATACATGTACTGGCATACCTTGTTTTACTGCACTTCACAGACACTTAGTTTTTTACAAATGGAAGGCTTATGGCAAACCCTGCCTTTAGCAAGTCTGTCAGTGCCATTTTTCCAACAGCATTTGCTCACTCTATGTCTCTGTGTCACATTTTGGTAATTATTGCAATATTTCAAACCTTTTCATTATTATTATGTTTATTATTATTGATCTGTGATCAGTGATTATGACTCACCAAAAGCTCAGATGATGGTCAGCATTTTTTAGCAATAAAGTAGTTTTTAATTAAGGTATGTACATTGTTTTCTGAGACATAATGCTATTGCACATTGAATAGACAACAGTACAGTTTAAACTTAACTTTTATATGTACTGGGAAGCCAAAAAATGTAATTTGACTCAGTTTATCATGATACTTGTTTTATCATGTTGGGCTGGAACTGAGCCTGCAATATATCGGAGGTATGCTTGGAATAAGCATCTATTTTATATAAGGTACTGATACGGCCTTTATAGACATGATTTCATTGGCTCCTCAAACCTATAAGGTAGGCATTTTTATTCCCAATTTACAAAAAAGGACATGGGGTCATGTCAAACTGAATTTGAAGTCAGTTTCACTTGATTTCAAAACCTGTATTATTTGTGTGTTCATTTCTCACTTACCATTTATTGAAAGTCTACTTTATGTTCTATGCTAAGCTAAGCTTCAGACAGAAAAATGAGTAAGACCCAGGCACTAGGACCACAGGTAAACAAAAGGCATAGAACCAAGGTGATCATACCAGTCATGGAATATAAAAAGAGGACATGAGAAAGACCAAAGCAGTCACAATTCTACCAGCTCCAAACACCAAGACGCGTGTGCTTACGAGGTTTGAGTTAAAGCTCAGTTCAGCTAACTTGTATTCCCTTAGGTGAGTCACTCCCCTAAACCTTACCTTTTTCTCATCTGTAAAAATGGATTGACCTTAAAAAGGCTGACTTGAGTTCAAAATGAATTAAACTATACAAGAAAACACTGGGCAGATGGTGGTTGCTCATTAAATACTAGTTTCACTTCCTCTTTAGACACAAATCCTCAAACACCTTCCTAGTTGCCATCCTCAGAAAGATACAAGACCTATCTTCTTCATTTAAAAATATAAAATGACCTGACTTATAGAACTGCCTGACCAAGACTGGTGTCCTGGTAACAATAGCCTTGGCTCATTTTGATAAAGATCCTGGTCAAGAAGGTAGCCTACCAAAGCGTGGGGAGCACAGCAGGGGGAGGGCACTGGTGACGGCTGGGGGTCTGGAGTGGCTGGCTGACAGGCAGGGGGAGCTCAGCAGAGCAGCCAGCAGAGAGGCCCAGCTCTGTGCCTCGCGCAGACCCACAGCAGGCCGACTTGCTGAAGCAGTACCTAAGGGGCTTGAGGACTGCCATGTTCCTTTACTGCTTCCTCCCTTGTGCTGGGAAAGGAAGGGGCTCTTACACTAGGCAAGCCCCAGCTGAGACAGACTTGACCTCCTGTCAAGCACTAGGACTACTAAAGAGATAGGCACAAGAGAGTAGATTATACAACATTGTATGATTAAAGCCTATAATCCCACTGAATTATTGAAAATACTCTTGTGGCACCACTTCACAAAACTACTCCTTCTTATAATAGTTGGCAGCACCCATAAGAGAATTTGGAGATCAAGTCAGTTCTGTTGTTCTTCCAGCTGATATAGACTGACTTGAAATGTATCTTTCTAAATTTTAGATAGTCAGTTTGACCACTGTACATGTTAGCCTTATGTCTTTTTGTATACTAAGAGTTTCACTAACAAAATATTTCTTCGCAAAAACCTGTGTTTACTGCCAATGGCTTTCTCATTCCTGGGATCTTAATTTATATTATTATTTTTTAAACAGCAGTGAAGCCATACAATTTCATGTACTAAGTACATTTCAGGGTGAAGTTTAAACTTCCTCCTTCCTAGCCTCCTGTCTCTCTGGACCATGCTGTAAAGATCTATCCCTTCATGCTCAGGTCCAAAGTATCAAAATTAACAACTGTTAGTAGAAGGATTAGTAAAGGGATTTGAAGTTTTGAATTTGCATTTCATTTAGAATGTGATCCTCCAGAATAATGTGCTTTATAAAATAAACTAACCACATTTCATCTACTGAATTGTAATTTAATCTTGAATGTATTTAGCATGCTAATTCTGAACTGGTGGAGGCCACATGGTATAGTAGAAAAACCACATCAGACCCAAGAACTGGTCAGCTAACTACTCTTGAGTACCCACTTTGTCATGTGCTGAGTGGGAATGCTAATATCAACATGTGTACCTCACTGTGCTGGTCTGAGGATCCACAATAACAATACCACCAGTACCAATAGCATTAGGAGTACAATAGCGTCTGTGGTCAGCCGTATCTACTATATCTGCCAGAGTTACTCTGGCTGGGCATCCTATGGAAAGTGTTTTGATACTTATTTTAGTGCTTATAGCAACCTACAAAGTAAATTTATTTTATGGATTTTTCAGGAAGAAACAGGCATCGAGATTAAACATTAAGTAACTATCAAGGTGGGGTCTCAACCCAGGTCTGCTTATTCCAATGCATATCCTTTTACCACAGCTTGCTGACTCTGCTAAGTAAAATGTAATGGAGGACACTGGAAAATACACAAGAACATACTTACATACAGTCATGAAACTTTACCAGACATGCACCATTCACATTTTGACACCATGTATACACTCATCTTCCCTACTTTTTTAAAGGTACGTTGCAGAATTTTGTCATCTTTATTTATTTCTTTGGATAATATATGCATGTCTCAGAACAATTAAGGAACATTTTAAGCATAGAACTTAAAAGATAGCTATTTTGGAGTTGGAAAGATCTGAGTTGCAATCCACCTCTGCCACACTCTAGGAATGAGACCAAATAAGAATGACTTCACCTTTCTTTATCTTGGAAATAGAAATGGTCTGACTTGCTTCACAGGACTGTTCTAAGAGTTAAGGTAAGCACACAGTGCCTGTCACATAGACAGCACTCAGCAAATGGTACCTGCTAATATTAATTATGGTGATAGTACTGATGACATTTAATCAGTCTGTGTGCTGGGATTTCCCGCTTGCTAAATAAGTCCAATACCATGCACCAAGGCCTTCTATAATCTGAAAAATTAGCAAACAATTGACATTTAAGCAGTAAATAAAAATGAGATGAAACAAAGTAAAACCAAGTTAAACTCTAGCTTAGCTGTCATTAAAAAAAAAGTCACGAAGTTGTATGTAAAGGACCAGGAAACCTATAACAAGTTGCAATTAGATAACTTATCTACCTTTCTTTTACAATTTAGAATCATTTGATCTATATTAGAGAAACACTATATTTACTCCTTCCCTCATATTTTTCATACTATAATAAGGATATGAAGAGTAGGAGATTAGGGAACAAGAAGATGGAGAAGGTGTATCCCAAAAGCACAGAAGACATTTTCTCAAACACAGTTGATGAACAGTGGTATAGCTCAATGGATGCAAACCCAAGGCTGGGGAGAGAACAGAAGCAATGGGGGCCATGAGCAAACAGGGCTGCGGTTCAGAGGTGACCTGGAGCTGTCAGAAAGCAAGGTGGCTGCTTATTCCTGCGCCCTACTCCAGGCACGAACACGTAATGTGTACAGTTTAAGCAGCTGTTATCCCTGGCAAGACAAACATGACCTACTTAAAGGAAATTTTAAAATTAAGCAGGTGCTTTTAAATATAAGAGAATGGGTACAAGGGATAGAGTAGATAGGAAATTAGAAATACACGGGGGCTTTTTCTTGAATTTCCTCTCATTATAGGGGCATTTTGGGGGTATATGCATTGGAGATAAATATACAAAGAGAAAAAGTGAAAATATATAGAGAGGGGAAAAGTATTTTAATAGCAGTTATGCTCTTATACAACTTATTTTAGTTTTTCACATCTACTTAAGTATATTTCAGAGAGAATACAAATGGAAGATAAAGATGAAAGTACTCTTAGCAATAAGAGAAAGGATTGCAAAATGCTACTCTTTTGGGGATACGTTCCACTCTACCATGTTAAATTATTTATATAATCTTAAATAAATTAAAAATGATTAGGTAAGAAAGATAATATTTCATGCAAGAATAAAATCTACGGCCAAATGCAAATATAGCTTTAAAGTAAAGTTCATAAAGTCTCTTAAATTCCAAAATTTAATCTAGTTGAATATTATTCAACATACCACAATTTCAAAAGAAGAAAATAAGTCTGTGGAAATTACTTGTATCCCAGTCACATTCATGGTTTCTTTATTCTATTTTATCATGAGTATTGCCTCAAACTGACATAAGAATGTTTTTTCTGCCTTATCTGTATGGTTTTAACATAATAGTGTTAAATTAAAATTATGTAAAGTAAATTAAAAATATATAAAACAGTAAATCATTTTCAAATATCTAAGCTATATTTTTTTGGCAGTTTGTACTTCAAGCTAGGAATTAGGAATTGTAAAAATTAAGAATTAAGAATTTAAAATATGTTTTTGTATGAAGATCTGGAGTTGTTTACTTTGTTACAAGAAAAGTGGAAAGTATTAAAAGCATTATCTTTTAAAAAATATATAAGATGGGAAGTTAGTGTTTAATGAGTACAAGTTTTCAGTTATGGAAGATGTAAAGGTTCTGGAGATGGAAGGTGGTACCAGTTTCATAACAATATGAATGTATATAATACCACAGAACTATGTACTTAAAGATGGTTAAAATGGTAAACTTTATGTTATGTATATATTACCACAATAAAAAAAGAAGAAGGATGGAAAATTCAGGGTAATTTGTAAATAAAAAGAATGGAAAATAAATTTAAAACTCAATATTCTGGATAGCAGCACTAAATCTGAAATGTTAAATAAAAAGCTTTTAGAAGAAAACAACATATTCATGACCTTGAAGTAGACAAAAATTTCTTAAATAGAATAATAAAAGTGCTAATCATAAAGGAAAAGGCTAATTAGTTGGACATTAAAAATAAGGTATTTTCACCAATAAATGGAAATCTATCCCATGCTCATGGATAGGAAGAATTAATATTGTCAAAATGGCCATCCTGCCCAAAGCAATTTACAGATTCAATGCAATCCCTTTCCAAATACTGAAAGCATTCTTCAATGAACTAGAGCAAATAGTTAAAAAATTCATATGGAACCACAAAAGACCCCAAGGAGACAAAGCAATTCTGAGAAATAACAAAGCAGGGGGCATTATACTCCCTGAATTCAAGCTCTATTACAAAACCACAGTAATCAAAACAATTTGGTATTGGCACAAGAACAGACCCATAGATCAGTGGAGTGGAACACAGAGTCCAGTATAAACCCACACACATATGGTCAATTTAAATACAATAAAGGAGCCATAAATATACAACAGGGAAAAGATAGCCTCTTCAAAAATTGGTGTTGGCAAAACTGGACAGCTACATGTAAGAGAATGAAACTGGATAATTGTCTAACTCCATACACAAAAGTAAATTCAAAATGGATCAATGACCTAAATGTAAGTCATGAAACCATAAAATTCTTATAGGAAAACATAGGCAAAAATTTCTTGAATTTAAGCATGAGCAATGTTTTCCTTTACACATCCCCTTGGGCAAGGGAAAAATAATAAAAAATGAACAACTGGGAGTACATCAAACTAAAAATCTTCTGTACAACAAAGGACACCATCAGCAGAACAAAAAGGCATCCCACAGTATGGGAGAACATATTTGTAAACAACTCAACTCATAAAGGATTAAAATCCAAAGCATATAAAGCATTCATAGGTTTCAAAAAACAAACTTATTAAAAAATAGGTGGAGGATCTGAACAGACAATTCTCCAAAGAAGAAATACAAATGGCCAACAGGCACATCAAAAGATGCTCCACATTGCTAATCATCAGGGAATTATAGATTAAACTGACAATGATATCACCTCACAGCAGTTAGGGTGGCCACTATGCAAAAGACATAAAGAAATAACAAATGTTGGCCAGAGAAATGGGAACCCTCCTACACTGTTGGTGGGAATGTAAATTGGTGCAACTGCTGTGTAAAGCAATATGGAGGTTACTCAAAAAACTGAAAATAAAAATATACCACTTGACGTAGCAATTCCACTCCTAGGAATTTACTCAAAGAAAATAAGATCACTGATTTGAAAAGCCATATGCACCCCTATGTTTATTGCCACATTATTTGTAATATCTAAGATATGGAAGCAATTTAAGTGTCCATCAATAAATGAATGGATAAAGAAGAGTTGGTACATATACATAATGGAATTATTACTCAGCCATAAAAAGAAAAGAAATCCTTCCATTTGCAACAACGTGGATGGAGCTAGAGGGTATTATGCTCAGTGAAATAAGCCAGGTGGAAAAAGATAAATACCATATGATTTCACTTATTTGTGGAGTATAAAAACAAAGCAAAATAGAAGGAACAAAACAGCAGTAGACTCAGAGAGAAGGGACTAGTGGTTACCAAAGGGGAGGTTTGGAGTGGGTGATGAGGGGGAGGGTAAAGGGGATAAAGGGGCACAATAATTCTCAATCACAGTATAAGTTGGTCATGGGGATAGTAGTACAGCATGGACAATACAGTTAATGATTCTGTAGCATCTTACTATATTGGTAGTAATCACACTAGGGGGTGGTGAGGATTTAATAATATGTTGTATTTGAAACCAACGTAAGATTGTATATCAATGAAACTTTTATATAACTCCCCCCAAAATTAAGGTCTTTTGTTCATAAAAATGCCACTGAAAATGTGAAAACGTGGCAGAAGATATTTACATTACACATAGCCACCAAAGAACTGGATCCAGGCTATATCAAGAACTCTTCAAAATAAGAAAAAGACAATTCAATAGGAAAATGGACCATGAATTTATCAGGGATGTCATAAAAGATGTTGTAAATTAAAGGAAATACAAATTAAAACCCCAAGTAATAGCAATGCACACCAGCAAATGGCTAAAAATGAGTAATAAAAGACTGTTCAAAATGCAAAGTGTTGTGAGAATATGAAGCAACTGTAGTGTCAATAACTTCTGATTGAAGTAAAAGTTGGTAAGATTTCTTCGGAAAAATCTTCTGGTATATTCATGAAAGCTAATTACAAGTGTCTACCATGATCCAGCAGGTCCACGACTAACTAGGTGTATACTCAGTAGACATGCACATGGATGTTCACCAGAAGACTTGTTTGAGACTGTTCACAGTAGCAGTACTCAGAACAGCTCCAAGCTGGACACAAACCAAATGCACTTCAATAACAGATTGGACAAATTATACGCTATTCAAATAATATGTTATTAGAAGAATGAGCAATCAATTATGTGTAACATCACAATTGACTCTAACAGACATGTTGAATGAAAGGCAGCAAATTCCAAAGAGAATGGACTGTGATAGCCCATTCCCATGAAGTTCTGAAACAAGCAAAAGTACAGGTGGTCTTATTACACACAGAATGGTTCTACTTTAGAGGTGGTGCAGTAACAAATTTTATTTACGGGGATGGAGAGGAATTAGTGACTGGAAGGGGACAGAAATGGCGCTTAACTAGATTATATTTTGGAATTTAAGAGACTCTATTTTATGACCATTTACTGTAAATATATTCGCTATATTTGCATTGGGCCATAGATTTTATTTTTGCATGAAATCTTTATTATCTATTTTACCTAATACGCTCAGTTTCTTGGTTACATGGGAGGTTCATTTTGAGCAAATACACAAAACTACATACTTTTATGACTTGTGCCTTTTTCTGCATGTATGTAATATTTCTGTAAAAAGCTCAAAAATGAAACGACAAATACATAAAACTATTAAAACTAAAAACAGAAAACAGGTTAGATGAAAATATAAAAAAACCTCAATTTCCAGTGAAAAATGGCAAGGATCTTAATAAAGCTCTGAGAGGCATATCTGCCAAACACTGAAGCAGAGGGTGCCTGCTAATTGCTGACACATGGAAACTTGCAGATTTCCAGGAAAATATGGATTTTCTAGAAGTTAGGTGTAAGAGTCAGATAGGGATTTGATTAGATAGTCAAGAGAGGGAATGGCTGAGGCAGGGGAGAGATAGAGCCGTATGCAGCAATACAGTACCAGATGGGGGGGTGAAGGAGGAATAATGGTGGCATATCACTCTCCAAGAAGTGACAGCACTAGTTTCCATCACAAAAGCCCTGTGACTCAAGAGGCACCTTAAGTGCCACAACTACTTGGACACTGCAAAGTAAAAAGATGATCCGGGGTAATAAAAGAATATATTTGAAGAAACTTGAACCTCAGCTGGTGACTCAACAACTGACCCTCACCACCAAGCCGTTCCATCCCTCCCCATACTATTTTCAGCAATCCACCAAGTAGTAATATAAAAAAGAGTTGCATGTGATCTATGTATAGATGCTGCTAAAAGGAGGGAACAAAAGAAAAAAGGGATGTATAAAAAGAACAGACCAGGACATGTCTACTCTGCACACACAGTAGGTCATGTTTTTACTTTATTCTATCATATATGATATTGTATTTAAGCAGCTTGGATGATTCACTCATTGCGAGCTATAGTGAGACTCATCAGAATTGAAGAAATGATAGATTTTTTGGGGGTGAAGCATTTTATAAGACAGCATTCACCCTTCAAATCTTAATGAAATTTTGGACTGTGAAACACAAAGGCAACATTCCTAGAAGATGAAAGAATTGTACACATTGAAAAGCTTGGGTCACACCTGGGGTGGGGGGATCTGCAGATGGCTGAAGTACAGCTGAGTAGGGGAATCTGACAATGGGGGGCAAAAAGATATGCTCAGGAGGACCACGCAGGGGCATGTGGGGAATTTACATCCCAAACTACAGGACATTATACAGAGCATGCAGATATTTGCATTTCTGGGTGATCTCTTTAGCAGTAGCAGTATGAAACAATGAACTGGGTGGGAGGAAAACTGAAAGAAGGGGGTAATCAGGTTACTACTTGCAGCAATGCAGTCTGGAAAGAACGATGGACTGAGAGCAGGTGTGGGCACTCCCTGAGAGGGAACCCAGACTTGGGCAGCCTTATGGAGATGAGATGAATTGTACCTGGTGACCGAAGTGGAGTGCATTTGGCAGAAGTGGTGACAAGGCAAGGGAAGAGGTTTCCAGGGTGGGGAAGGAAATAAAAAGTGACTCAAGTTGGAGTTAGGAGGTAGGATAGGAGGGTCCAGAATCAACTTGTTGGGGCACCTGAGGGATGGCCCCCCAGGGAAAAAACTTCTCACCTTTTGCCTCACCCCTCACAGGTCTGCATGACAACCCAAACAGAGGACTGTAACTCAAAAGTGTGAAGTATCCTCTTAGGAACATTTAAGAGAAAAAAGTGGCCAATTATCTTTCTGTAATGGCTATTCATAGATCCACTGAAGGGTCTCTTTTAGTCTTTTGATTCTATGACAACTGCCATTTTCAGAGTCTTATAGTCATACTTGGGGAATTAATGGGATATTTGTAAAGCATTTTCATTTCCTTAAAAGTTTTTATTTATAATCCATTTACATACATTTAAATGCAGCTAGAAAAGCATATTTAAATTCAATTTCCTTTGCAATTGCCGAGGGACTGCAATAGGCAGAATAAAAAAGCACTTTAATAGAGGAAAAAAGTCTACACACCACAGGCATCACTGTCATTCCCTTGACTCAAAATACACACACTACACCACAAACAAGTGGAATGGTGGGAGATCATGCTCTTACACCAAGTTTATGTTAGGATCAATTACTTTCTCTGGTAAATTTCTATACTGCTGAAAACCCTCTCTATGGGTGCTAGTTACATGGTGAGTCCATTTTGTGAAAATATGTTGCACTATATACTCTTATGACATGTGTATTTTCTGTATATCTGTAATAATTCAATTTTTAAAAAACAGCAACAGGCAAAAAATAAAACCCCTACTTTTAAAGATGGTTATGAGTCTGATACTGGATGAAGATGTAATACCTGATATTTGGACTGATACCAGTCAATTATCTGAAAAACATGACCTAGGGACAGAGATGACATTACAGGTAGAAATAGTAATACCCTCCAAGCTCAAGGAATACATACTATCTGCCGGGTACCCTGCTGGGCATCAGGGAATCAGAGAAGATGTCTCTGCCCTCCAGGAATTCATATTCCAGAATGAGTGACAACTATATCAACAGCTAACCAAGTGCTGACAAAGACACAACATGCTACATACAGCAGAGGAGAAGAGATCCTTTCTTTGAGCAGGAGGAGGGCGGGAGTGGGCCTAAAGAGTATGCCTGGGCAAGGGACAAAAAGAATCTCCATCAGAGGGAATGACCGAAGATGTGGAGCAACTACCTCATTTCAGTGAGGAATGACTAGTGAGGCGTTTGTGGACACCTTATCAAACTCGGAGCCTTTTCCTTCCAGAAATGTTTCTTGCTGCAGATGCTGTCATAATAACTGATGACTTTAGCCTGCCAGGAGGAAGTATTTTAAAACTTAGTTACTTTTTAATTGTATTTCTTCCTCCAGCTTTAACACACAGTCTGATGTTCCTCAGCATGTTTCACAAGAGCAAAGTAAGAAAATGAATGAGAAAGCAAAACAAGGGGCACAGGACCCAAACCCAACATGACAGGGACCAGTACTATCTCAAGTGTGAGTATCATGTAACATAGGGGTTAACTATCTTTTAAAAAACAGAATGCCAAACGCTTAGCAATTTCTTCTGGTTTATCTGGAAGTTTCCAATAGTGAGGGGGAAACCTCTCTTGGGAGAGGTATTACTGCCTTGCAGACAAGTGAGTCAATCATGTTGAGTTCTCTCATAACTTTAGTGTGCAGGGAGCATAGATTCACTAATGGCTAGTGTGTGTGATAGAGACATTCCTTGCTCAACTGAGAATTCCCTGCAAGCCAGTGGTTACCAGTTCCCAGGGGTGTATCACATATGAGGTAAAGCAAGATGGCATATGTAAATATAAGTTAAATGAAGTTGTCATTCATTATAATCCCATTAGCCAACAGCCGAGACTACTGAAATGAATTAGCTAGGGAACAGCAGGCTAGACCTAGAGCTGTTTTTCAGTTCTAGGTGAACTGTCACTAGCAAATGACTTAAAAATGAATGTGTACAATCAATGAACACTTTCGGGTTTCCTAAAAATTATTTTTCAAACAAAGAAATTATCTAATTACATTTAAGCCAATTATGCCTGCTTGGCTTATTTGGGAGTTTTCACTTATGTTGAAAGTATATTTCAAGCTGTAAGTAAATAGTCTGGAAAGATATGGATAAAACATCTTTCCAAGGACTAGTTCATGCTAGAAAAACAATTTTTTCTTTCTCTCTCTGTTTTTTGCATTCTGGGGTTAAAATATTTAACAAACTTTTACATCTTAAAAACAGCCATTCTGTCCATGTTCTATATTACTTTAAATTTATTTTCAGTCACTAACACTTACATTATTTATTTAATGTCATTTTTTACTGTAGATATCTCTTATCTTCAAGTATTTGAAATATTTTGCTCTTGATGAAAAATAAATATCAAAAAAGGAGCAAAAAATAATACAAGCCTCTTAATTTTGAACATTCTTGGAATTGACATCAAGATTTTAAGCCTTGTTTTCACACTGAAACCTGATATTAAAAGGTAAGGGACATTACTTCTGATCACTGTTTCCAAAATGCTTCTTCACCAACCAGGGTCATCTCTGTTCCAGAGATGCTACTGCCAGAAGTTCTGATTCAGTAGGTTTTGGAGGAGGCACAAAAAACTATTTTTTTAAAGGAGCAGCCCAGTTGGTCATGACACACAGCCAAGTTTGGAACCACTGATAGAGTTTTTCTCATTACATACAATTTATAATTTAAATAGTGCTACTTTTGGCTTGACTATTCATTTTCATGCAATGACTGACAGAGAAACATGAATCTAAGTTTTAAAAATTAAAAACCTGAACCATTGCCACCCAAAAGTTATAAAATCATGCTGAGATACAAATATACATATACCGAGATATATAAAATTGGTAGTTGGAAACATTCATTTTTGCCTAGTTTTCTTAGAAGCAAATTGCTTAATGCTAGGTACAACTAAAAAAATTTCAGATAACATTGCTAAACTGTGAATAAGACAAATGTGGCTGAATATTAGAAAATAACCATAAAAGTGATCCAAACTATAAAATACAAAACTATTAAAAAATATCTAATAACTTGCCAAAGTGACTCATATTACCTATTATTAATGTGTGGGGACAAAAAATTACCACCATTATTCTGTCAGGACTGTCACCGAGGCCTATACACTTTGGGAGAAATTTCCAGATAATGTTCTGGGAAGACTTGACTATGGCACAGATGAAGAGAGACTGAATCTTCTAACATATATCCTATATGGGGGTATAGATTTTGCAGCGAGAATTTTAAACAAGCTGTTTCCATCTATTCATTGCTAGAATGGTTCATCAACCTTCCTGGCAGGATCATAGTGGGACAGAGCTCCTTCAATTGACCTTTATTTAAATGAGGACAAGGAGTGAATTAGTGATTTAAGTAGGGGTCAAATAGAGTTCTAAAATTCAGGTCACTCATTCCCCCATTTTCCCAGGGGAGTGGCTCTTCTAAGCCATCTGAGGCCTGTCTCAGAGGAAATCTTGAGCTGGATGGGGCCACCCGACTTCATGAGCACCCAGACAGCTCCTCTTGGATTGCTTCGGTTACATCCCACCCCACTGTGGACCCGCTCTCTCCTCAAGAAGGCAACTGTTTCACATTTGAAGGATTCATGACTGTACTGTTTTCGTTTCAGGAAGCGATTATGCTGCTGTCCAGGATGGGATAGGAGAACCAGTTTGGCCCCTGGATTCCTTTCCTCACAGTCAACTCTTCCTTCCCTGGATGTTAGCCACTGTATACGTCATACTCCAATAAAGTGACCTGACTCTAAAAGCTTGTGAACTGAACCTCCTACTGCAAATTGTCTGGGAATGCTTTGGTTGACCCAAATGAGTTTAGCTAGCCAGATGTTGGGTTTGGTGCATCACTAAAAGCAAAGGCCTACAAACCATCTGGTGAGACAAATTGGGCTGTAGGTTTTTACCCTGGAAGACTACAGAACACAACCAGCAATGGTTATGATTCTGCCCCTGGAAGAAAGTTGGTGGAGGCTCTAGGTACCACAGAGAGCTGGCTTTCCTGATGATGCTTAATATCAATATTATGTGCTTTCAGAACACTTCTCGATATTAGAGCACTCATTCCATATTCAGGTTTCAGGCCGTTTATCTCCCTGGCCATTAAGGAGAAGAACTTTGGCAGAGTGAGGATGGACTGTCTACTCTTATTTCTCCAGAGGCTACTGTGGCCTGATCATGGTGGAACTCTATCCTGTTAGTTATCATCCAGTCCACTGCTAAGTTTTGCGTTAACACAAATTCTCTCTGCCAAGTAAAAATGGATGTACACCCTCATGGTAAGGATATTTGAGACTACATTTGCTCTCAAAAGCCTAGGGGAGACCTAATCATTTGAGGGATCTGGAAGACATGATTGGTGGTAAGTTTGGCAATAACTTGATCTATCTTGATTAGGGAATTAATTTTTTCATTTATTATGCTGGGAATATAGTGTTTTAGGAATACAGTCAAATATTTTAAAGTTGAGGATTTAATAAAAATAACCTTTTGAAAATATTCTATAGGACTTACAAAGGAACATCTGAACTACTCTGCCTATAAAATTCACAAATAAAATACATATAATGTTTTAAAAAGTTTTTGTTATATAGTTTATTGCTATTTTCTTGTCTTATTTAAAAATTATGAAATGGAAAAACAGTAGGTCTTAGAAAATTTCAACAAATCAATTTCATGTCTTTCCTCCTCGGAATTCATGTTTATCTATTTTGATCAATGAGATAGGTCTAATTTGCTTAGGGTTCAAAACACACAAATGACTTATTATGATCACTAATCATTAGACACTCATTTCCTTCAGGGCACTGAATGATATTCTGGTAGCTGTCTCTCTAGACAGAGCAGGACAAGTGATAAAAACATTAAACATACATGAAGTTCTTTCAAGGAAAAAAAAAAAGAATCACATTCAATTGAAAGGTGTTCTTTCCCTGTTCTCCAGTAAAAAGAGCCATCTAGTTATGATTGGACCACCTATACATGATTTTCAACTATTTCAACACAAACGAATGTAAAGCTATAGTGACTAGCTTGACAGAACAAGCCTACGAAATTAATTCCTCTGAATTTTAAGAACATTCAGCTAGGATGTACCTTCAGTTTATTCAATTAGGACACACATATATTAAATTAATACCAAAACTACCTTGAAATTTATTACTATGTTTACACAGTAGCTGGTTTTTTAAAATCTTATAAATTTGACCATTTTTATGAGTCAATACATTTTTAAAGGGAAGTAAGATACTTCACATGTTTTCTCTTACCATTATAATAATTTTTCCCCTCAGGTATCTATAGCAATTAGGTTTTACAGTGAATTACTGCTTTGCCAGGTTTAAGAACATTTTCTCAAAATAGCATGAGAGACCATACAATCGGTAGATATCACTCTATCTTTTATTTTTCAAAAGGGGGTCTATTCTCATTTATACTGGGTTGATTTTTAGTTTTAACTTATTTCTGGAAGTTAAATCATAAGTCTCTAAAATACAGGATTATAAAGAGAGGAGGGAGTTACCAGTACTAACTGAAGCTAATATCTGTATGAATTACAACTGGCTGGTTCCAACCAAATGAATATTTTTACCTTAGGCCAGAGTAATGCAGTTTCAGATGGAAATAAAGGAAGAACCATTGACCTGTCTCCTACAGTCTCTGGGCATTCCAGTATTGAATTTAGCGTGGATAAACAGTTGTTATGATATGCCTAGCACCTACCTCTGAGGGACTGGTGTCAAATTAATCTCCATGTCATCAGTACTTTCTCAACAGGTTTTAAACAGTCTTCTCTCTCTCTCTCTAAGTCCCAGATCAACAGTTGTCAGGGTCGGAGTCAAGCTGTGCTTCTGCCCACATAGTGGCACTGTCAGCACTGTCGGCTGCTCAGATGATTTTTTTAAGCAGAGCAGCCGGTTGCCTTCAGCAGCAATGCTTCTGGGGGACTCCGTGCTGTTCACCCAGAGTCTCTGGCTGCTCTACAACTGTGCTAGTTAAGGGATCGACAGAAGGAACAACAAATGGCTACAATTAGCATTCGCCCTGCTCCCGCAAAAGAATTTCATTGCCATGGCAACGGGAGTTGCCCAGACAACATAGGGCTTTGGCTGAGAACACTGTACTGCATTATGCCACGCACGGAACTGAATAGCCAGAGATCAGCCTCGCTCTTCATGGCACAAAGACCTCTGCCATCGTATTTAAGTTTAATTAACAAGAACTGATTTCTTAATTTTCGGAGCCAATGTTCTGGATCTTAATAGCCTGGAACAAAATATCATTATTGATCCATTCTTTCAAAATCCAGTAAAATAATTAGTGTGATTAAATTAGATTCCTCTTAACTTCATTTTCCTATTTCCCACTTTAGGAGGCAGCACTTACTTTTACCGCTTCAATAGCATTATTTACAAACCCATTTTTTCCTCAATTAGTTGCTATGATATAATTGTACACAACCTGTGAAAAATTAACATGCTCTTTCTTACACCTGGATATTCAACAAAGCCCTAGATGTTTGTAACTGTATGAAGAACCGGCAATATCTAAGCAATTTATATCAAGAGTTACAATCTTGCAGATCTTAATCATTTGAAATCACTCAGGAGAACATCATGCTGTTTTTGAAGTAAACTTTTAAAGCAGAAAACTGAAATATCTTAAAATTAGTTTGGTGGTTGTACAAGTAAAATGGAAAAATTAATCTAAATGACAGAAGTAGGCTACCTTGGCTACCATTAAATGCCTGTGCAGTCAAGCTACATAACTGGATTGATGCCACACATAGGCATGTAAAGCGTTCAGTAAATGTGATCTAGGAGCATGTAATGAGCCAATAAGAGGGATATGCTCAGGCAACACAGAACATGAAGATAGTTGGTATGATTCAGCAGGTGATGCTCTTTTCCTTCTTTTCTAAAATTTTTCAAAACTCAAATACTTCCAGAGCACAGCTTTTTTCCCAGCCAACATCCTTGTCAGCCCAGGACCAAATATCATCATCAATAATAATAGTTCACACTTATTGATTGTGTACTACTTTGCATGACTTGTTTCATTTTTCACAAATAGCACATAAGGTGGGTATTTCTGCCTATTGCCAGATGGTAAAGCAAGATGCAAAGAGATTCAGTAACTGGCAGCATATTATAAGCAGCAATGCTGGAATTCAAAAACAAGTCTAGCCTGACAGATTTTCTTTACGTCAGCAACTACTAATAATGTAGGAATCTTAAAGTTTCAGTCACTTTTTTAATAATGGTAAGGACAAATTCTATAATGAGAAAAGTCTATGTGAAAACAAAGATAGTAGATGATAAGCATATTGATACTCAACTTGATCAACCAAATATCTTAAATAATAATCTAGGGATGTGGTAGCAGGAGGGGTGGGGGCGAGTGGCAGGATGGCGAAGAGAACTGAACTCTTTACTGAGCACTTAGCTGGCACTAGTTTTGGAACATATAAACAGTCTGAACAGAAACTGTATCCCTTATTAACTTCTGTAGACATTTATTTTCATTTTGTAAGAGATTATTTTTTAAAGTAAATGCTTCATTAGTAGTAAGCAGCCATTAATGCAAGATAAGAATATTTTGCTATCTTCACAGAAATAATCCTGCTTTACAGCTTTTTAAATATTATCTGGATAGTTCAGATAACATTATATTACTTAGTTCCTATGTTAATGCCTATCAAGCTGGGTAAAACAACAAAATCAAGTAACTTCAGAGTTTAAAAAAAACATCTATAAGTAGACAAACTAGAGTAAATCTAAGTTTACTCCAATCTAAAGGTAAGGGTAAATACTGGAAGACTTTATCAGGAAATTCGGTATCTGAGGTTTCACAAATCACTAGGTGTTATTTATATAAAACTAATTTATGAAAACTAGTTTTCATAAATCATCAAACTTCAGACAAAATGCAGTACAAAGATTTTTTATGACTCCAAATGCCACAGTAATGCAAGACTAAAAATAGTTTTCTGTGTTTTCTTTTAAATCAAGCTGATATTTTGGGACTCAAAACTATATTACATGGGGAAAATTACTTCATTCTGAACATGTTTGAGCAGTGGCAGTACTGAGATTTTTGATATGGAAAAAGGTGTGAAATGAGAGGGAAGAAAAATGAACATCCTCCATGACACTGCTTAACTGCCAGTATTTTCCTAATAGTACTTACATTTTTATCTTTTAAAATCATAAACTTGGCATTTACAATGAGATAAACATAATTAAAAAGGTATGTGCAAAGAAACTCTATATAATTGTGGCTTCTATCCAATTTAACATTAACATGTTTCTCAGACTTACTGATACAGTAGTCTCGCCCCTTTCAGGGGGCGGATACATTCCAAGACCCTCAATGGATGCCTGAAACTGCAGATAGTACTGATAAGGATTGTTTTTTCCTAAACATACATATCTGTGATAAAATGTAACTTATAAATTAGGCCCAATAAGAGATTAACAACGATAACTAATAACAAAATCGAACAATTACAATATAGTGTAATGAAAGTTATGTGAATACAGTCTTTTTCTTTCTCTCAAACCATCTTACTGTACTGCATTCACGGTTCTTCTTGTGATGATGTGAGATAAAATCTTACATGATAAGATGAAGAGAGGTGAACGATAAAAGCCCTGTGACATATGTCACAGGCCTTCCGACTGTATGTGAGGAGGATCATCTGCCTCAGGACGGTGGCTCATTATAGGTAACTGAACCATGGACAAAGAGGGACTACTGTATTTTAAAAAAGAAGCACAATTGTAAGTGTCTACCAATAAATTAAGATCAAAGAAAATAACATGAAAGCAGTCTGAAAACTGTAAAGTGCTATAAAAATGTATGTTTCACTAAAAAGTGTTAGCTTTAAGGGGCTCCAAGAGATCACCTTTGCTATTTACTTATTTTAAATTCAATGAAGAAAAGAACATAAAGTATATAAATTGCCCGTACTTTGATCTCATGCCCTCTTACAATCTATCTCTATTTCTAAAAACCCTCATCTAAACCATCTTCAGCCCCCTTCTTCTGTGACACCTTCATTTTTTAGCTATTTAACTAATTTAAATACATGCTAAACTCAAGAAAATCACTCAAGTGATTTTTCTCATTTACTCTGTCACAAAACAGTTCAGAAGTTATCCACAACTCCTGTCTCCACTGTATCTTTTTATATTCTAATTCTGATATTTTTAAGTGCATCTTTCATTCCATAAAAAGCAATTTCCTGATCTCATTCAAAGGAGGCAATTTATTGAAATGATTTAGAGAATGGAATTTACTATCACAGATTTGGGTTCAATTCCTGGCTCTGTCGGTTACCAGCTTTATGATTTGGGGCATGTGATTTAAACTTCCTAAGCCTCGGTTTGTAAATAATGTGTTCAAAATGTCTGACATGTAGTAAGTGGTCAAATACTGGCTACTTTTTCTTTTTGGAATCTTGTTTTTCCAAAATAGGCTTCCACTCCCCTCATCCTTTATATCTGAGGCAATCTATTCCCTCTGTTACTATCATTTAGCAATTGTCAACTTGTAGAAAGAAGTCCTGAGTTTGAATCCTGACTCTGCCACTTAGTAGCTATTATTATCTCCAAAAGCATGCTTCCCAATAATAAATATAGCATATTGAGAATGAAAATCTAAACTGTCTGCATATAGATAAACATGCTTAAACTTGTAAAAATCTAAAGGATCCAGATTAGCCTCATTAACCAATGAGAAGGCAGATCCCACACCAGTCATACTTGTGTCACTGAGTGTTAACAGTCTTTTAAAACCAAACCTAAAATAACTTCTGCTATCAATTCCTCAATTAATTGGTTCTTCATAATTACTATTTATTTGAACTGTTACTAGGTGTTAGGCTCTGTTGAGAATTTTCCCTGCATTGTTATGTAATTCTTTTTTTTTTTTTTTGGAAGCAGAGCAAAAGTTTTATTTAAAGTTACTTAAAAGAGAGGAAAAGTACAGGCCACCTCAGCAAGGAGAGGCGCCCTGAAAGTTTTGGAGAGAGAAAGTTTAAGATTAAAAGGTTATATGCTTAGAAAGTGCAGGTGACCTCAGGGAGAGGAGCGCCTGTTATGTAATTCTTTACAACAGACCAAGACAGTAATCATTAAGATGCCATTTTATGGATGACAAAACTGAGGTACAAGGAGCAAGTGACTTGCTCAAGGTTACATGCTGGTCAGCAGCAGCCTGTACTCAACTTCTATTCTATACAGCCATAGTTAGGATCATTACATCCCCCTGAACCATGAACTATATTTTCAGTGTTAAATTTTCATGTATAAATGCTTATTATATATTACATATCGCTCACACAGCTTATGTTATACACATATTCTCTTTAGAGTTAAAACTACATGGAGTCAGATCCGGCACTTATTTTCAACCATTCAGAAGTCATAGAACTTGATTGAATAACACACAACTTCTAAGCACTAAAGAAATGTTCACTGATAACGAAGAAAATAAGCACAGCTAGGGCAAGTCAAGGTAGCATTGCTCACATGGTAGAAATAATTTGCAATAAAATTATAAAATATTAAAACTTAATGAGCACAGACTCAATTAGGAAATTGAAAATCTGCTCATTAAACTTGCAGAAGATACTTAGTTGGGCAGGGGTTAAACACCCTAGAAGAAAGAAATAGGATTTAAAATGACCTTGATAGATTAGAGACATGGTTCATCAAAAACAAGATGAAATTCAATTAAGAAAAGAACAAAATGGTGTACTTAAGAACTGAAAACATACCACACAGATAAAAAATAGGAATGAGTGGCTAGGCACATTGATGGAAAAAAAAAAAAATGCCCAAGCCACAATGAAACAACCTGATTATCTGTTGGCAATGATGTGGGTTATTTTTCTTTCAGTGGCTTACAGTCCTGGCTGCATGTTGGAATTACAAGGGGCTTTAAAAACATACAGTGTCTAGGCCCCATTCTAGACCAATTAAATCAGAGTATGTGGAGCTAAGGCTCCATACTGGAGTTCTTTTAAAACTCTCTAGGTGTTTCTAATGTGGTCAAGGTTCAGAACCAGCGGGATATGGAACCAATCATATCTTTTATATCCATATGAAGAACCTTATGAAACTAATAACACAGCTATTATGTTGTATGATTAAATAGTGGGATATATGGCTCACAAAAAAACTGTTTAATTAAAAAAAGTCTAAATCAGTAAATGATGATTACAAGTACTTTAGCAAGGTGATCTTGATTTGTGGTTCTTTAAGTGTGGTTCCTGGATGAGTACCATCTGGGAAACTTATGACCACCACAAAACTACTAGATGAGTGACTCTGGGATGGGTCCAGCAATCTGTGCTTTGATAAGACCCCCTGACATGGTCACCAGTGATGTTGATAACATGCTCAAGTTGATAATGAAGGCTCTAAGTTAGGGAGGCAACTTTTATCTATTTTCTTATATATGTTTCCTCTTATAATTACAGTATTATTATATGCCTTCTTTTGTAAGCCATTTCTAATTCTTCCTAGGAGTATACAAATTATAAGTTTAAAAGAATCACATTTTAGCAAAGTGATCATAATATACAAATACCTCCACTGTTGAATTTACTAAATGGATTCATGTGGCAAATTCAGTGGAAAAGAAAATAAAACTTTTAAAATTGCTGTTAAAATAGTCTGGAAGAAAATTTAACTGGTTGGCACAGTATTTTTACCTTTCAACTGGCTCTCCTGGAATCCAGTGGACAGGGTTAGTCACAAGCATTGTTACAGATCTTTAAGCTGTTGCTTAATGAACCAAAATCCCCAGAGAAGGAAGTGCAAGTCCATCTAAATTCCAGCTATCCCCTTAGTTAGCTGCTGCTGAGATTTAGGTCTATCTCTGATTTCCATCCTATCTCCAAGTCATTACTCTAATAATCCAAGAGTTAATTGTATGTATTAGTATTAATGACCAAAATGTATAAATAAAGCCTACTCCTGGACTTGCAGCACTGAAAATATCATCACAAATACACGGTGATAATAATTGCTAAAATAGAGGAGAAATAACACAGAGGAGACAGCAGCATTAAAGTTTATGATTTTTTCCTTACTGGAGGTTATAGTTTGATGAGAAATATGGAGGAAGTCCCCACCCCACTGTGTTTCTGTTCTCCCTGCCCCTCACATTTTGTCAGTTTTATTAAAAGATAGAAAAATATACAATTTCACTGTTTATTAAAAATGTAAACTGATGAGATGTCATTTTGTGTAATTGGTAAAAAACTTAAAACATACCTAGAACTGTTGAGGTTTGAAGAATGGACATTGCCATAGGCTGCTGGGTATGATTTTATATTATTCCCTTCATCTTTCCCAGGTCAGTGTGACAATATGTATAAAAAGCCTTAAAAGTGTTCACAGCTGTTTAACTTGTCCTGAAGAAATAGTGCTATTGATTATAATGACAAAAATTTTTAAACCATGAAAAGGTCAAACCCTATGGAAGCTGGTTAAATAATGTATGGCCATCCTTACTATGGGAGACTATACAGCCATTCTTAAAAGAGGAATTCACATTATATGAGAAATGCTCATAACTTATTATGAACATGTCTGAATTTAAAAATCTATATACATTAAAAATTAGAGTTATGCCAAATGCCAATGATATTTACATATGAGTAGTTGGGTCATGGGTAAACTTTATTTTCTCCTTTATACATCCATGTTTTTAAAATATTCTACTATTAATAGATATTTCCTCAAGAAAACTCAAGTATTGTACATTGATTTCTAAACAAGCTCAATGTTTACTTTGAATGAATACGTCTCATTCCAAATGGCAACTTAATTGGTTCAGATGTAGCAATCAAAACAGACCAGATACTGATACACAGATCTTGACTATAACTGTGAATCAAATATGGATATTCAGTCTAAAAAAGAGCGAGAGGAAGGTCTAAGTCACAAAAAAGTAATAACTGCTTAGTCTAATACCATGTTTTACAGAGGAAGAAACATGGGAACTGATGGACTTAGGAACACATTCTTAGTAAACCTCATAAATTTTTCCCATTCTCTAGAGTAGAATAAACAGTTTTAAAATAAGAGTAGCTTCTTCTTCATACTAACTCTCTTACAATTTAAAAATACCTTAATTAATGTGTTGCAAATTTGGCCTTAGAAGATAATATAAGCTTTGAAAAAAATAAATGAGTAATCTCATAGGGAGACATATACATTTACTCACTTAATTCTGGATCTAACTCATCAACAATAGAATTCATGTGTTTGTGGCAAAAATGAAGAATTTTTTCTTCACTAATAGACTATGTAAGTTTTATCTTAAAACTTCTCTTAAAATTATATCTAAATGTGTTATAAGTTTATTACTTTGAGATCCCACCCCTGATTCACATCTGTGTGCTGTAAGTTGAGGACAAGATTTTATGACAACAGTTCGTTACACTCCAGCAATATTTCCTAATTAGTAACAAATATTGGGGCATAATGGAAGGTACCTCAGAGTTAGAGTTGGGAGGCCTGACCTCAAGACCGAGTTCTACAGTCCTTTGTTTATTCTTTCCTTCATGTACTAATATATTCATTCATTTAACAAGTGGTTTTCTGAATTTGTACCACAAAAGAAGTCAGCTTTTGTAGAAGAATATTCCTGGAGTGTCAGCAGTTCAATCCAAAGCAGAAGGGCCCTGGATTGCTGTCAGAAGCCAGGCAGCAGGAAAGGACAATGGACAGGTGCACCAAAGGGAATGAACAGAAGAGGGTAAGCAGGTGGCAGAGTCTACAACGTGTTTGCTCCTTTAATGTAGAATACCGACCAGGCCTGTCATTCCATGGTCTCTTACAAGATCTGAGTGATGTTGAATATGGTATTTTTATAAAATGGCACATCCTTTCCTTTAAGGGGCAGTTTGATATAAGTGTTATGAAAGAACTCTAAATTGTGTCAAATCTATTTTTCTCAATAAGGAAAACACCCATGAAACACTAAAAAAAATAGGCAAAGACTTGAACAGGTACTTCACATAACACGATATCCAAAAGACCAATAATTATATGAAAAGGGGCTCAAGTTACTCATTAGGAAAATGTGAAGCAAAACCACAATGAGATATCCTACCAGAATGGGAAAACTGTTGGGCTCTATCTACTAAAGCTGAGTATGTGCATACCCAGTGATGCAGCAGTTATATTCTTAGGTACGAACCTGACAGAACCAAAGGACATGTATGTATAAGAATGCTTTTAGGAGGACTATTTGTAATAGCCAAACTCTGGAAACAACTTAAATGTTACCAACAGAAGAAAAAAAAAGATATATTCATAGAGTGAAATACTAAATAACGATAAGAATGAACAAATAACAACTTCACACAACATGGATACAAAGTGTATGATCTGATTCATTAAAAGGACAAAGTGAGACTAGTTAGGCTGTTACAGGCAGGATCTGTGTGGGATATGAGGTTATAAATGGGAGGAGCCAGAAGGGGCTTCTGTCTTTCTAATATTGTTATTGATCTGAGTATAGGTTACACAGGTAAGTGTACTTTATGAGCATTCACCAAGCCATATACTCAGGCATTGTGTACTTCTCTATATTTATGTAATTTTTCAATATAAAGTTTACATTCAAAATGAGGGAAGGAGCAAAAGAGTATAAAGAAAGTTTAAACAAAACAAAACCTCTTTGTGCGGTGCAATACATAGTGCCAAGTGTCTTGGTGAAAAGAGTCCTTTGTTAAGGCAATAATTTGTACTTTTATAGCCTTTTATTCCTGATTTTGAAAGTGGAACTAGTGTTTGGTGTTTGGAGAGAGTATAGCATCAGGGTTAAAGAAAATCTTAGTGCTGAACTACAAAGAGATTCTGGTTTGGGTTGGAGATCTGCTTAGAAGAGGAACACATGATGAACCATATGGACCTACAACATGGAAAAAAAAACTTACACTTTAAAACACAGGCATGGTGCAAGGGCACTGAAGTCACCACAGTGAGACTGTAGCAGCAGGATAAGGAAGTTATCACAAAATTACAATTTAAAAAATTGCTCTCAAAACCATCCCTGTTTCTGGCTTTAAAACAAAGAAAGATGTAGAAGACAGAGCTAAATTCTAGGAAATATTATAAGTTTATACAACAGAGTCCCTAGAGTTACTGACTTTCCTTACTTTATTCCATTACTGCATGTATTTGTTTCTTACCCTGAGCATATCATGTGTTTTTATGTTTAAGTGAAGAAGGGGAACTGGGATCAATGAATGAAGAGGTTAATGGAACAGAGGGTAATAGGCCACATCCGCTTTCCAGCAAGTGGTAGCAAACAGAAAGACGAGCGTTTAAGTGATGAAAACCGGAGACATTAGAGTGGATGCCACTGCTCAGGCTGCCTGTGTAGCACAGATCCCAGGAGCTCTCTCCTTCGGCAGCGCTTTTCTCTGTCCTGTAAGATTGTACTGAGTATGTCCTCACGCACTGTGCTCTTCATTTAGTTCTGTACATTCAAAAATAGAGCACCATTATTACTTGAGAAGTTGCCTGATGACAGATCACAATGAATTTTTAAAAATTATGTTCTCTCTCTTCTTTCTTCTCCTTTGGGACATAGGAAGACAAAGAAAAAAGTACGAAAATATGCTTTTTGCCTAGTGACAAAATATACTTTGGATTAAATAAAATCCTGTTTGTGATTTATCAAGCAACAGTTTACAATCGCCTCAGGCTAACTATATTAATAAGAAGTAATAAAAGCACTGATAATAAAAGTTTTTTAGTTGTGTCTTACAGTGTAGCCTTGAAGTTCTATAGATTTTGAGTTATTGGCTTGATGGAACTGAAATACAACAAGATGCTATTAATGATTTTAATGCTAAACCTGAACAGTATTTACTGGTTCATCTTTCAATGTGGATATGTTGGTAATGAGGATCTTGCTTTTATTTGCATATCATCTTAGCACTTTTCTGCTGTATAAGTGCTTTAACGAGAAAAGTATGCACATATAATTTAATAGGCCTAATCGTTCTATTTTGAAATAAAAAGAAATTGCCAGAATTTTTTAACCTTGAGGCTGCTATAATGGACTAGGTGAAGGTGAATAAATTTGATATATGAGCTAGATGGTGATGCACTATCATTTTCTTTACTATATTTCAATATTCCTTTTTTCATTATTACTCTAGAAATCAGGAATAGACAGCTCCTTTAATTAACCAAAAGAGGTTTGACTAATAGAAGGAGATTGCAAGCATGATTAGTTAAATAATGATGTACATAGCATTTAATGATCATTATCATTTATTCTAATATCAGTGCTAATAAATGGTGAAACCATTTAAATCAAATGCTGTCACATCACAATAATGCACATCATGGCTATCATTAATAATTTCTAATTTCTATTTGCTTGGGAATCAATGGGACAGGCAACTTTCTTAATGCATGTCAATGCTTTCTTCAATTAATGTATAGACCCTTTAGTAGAAAAATACTTAATAGTCATCCCCTTACCTAGACTACATAACCAGTAGTCATACAACCATTCCCCTCCAAAGCACAAATTGTTCTAGCTCTATATACTAACTACATCCTCGACTTTCATAAGGCCAGTGTAATGCATTAAGACACTACAAGCCAATGATTCTAACTAACACTAATGGTTCCAAATGCTAGTTTCATCCCTTTCTTTTGCTTTCTAAGGATTCAGTGGATACAGCATTGGAAAGCTTCCTTTGTTCTAAGAAGCAAAAAAAAAAAAAAAAAAAAGGTCAGAGTGTTACCTGATATTCTCTGTTATTCATTTTATTATTTTCTCTCACATTAAGAATTACATGGGGAAAAAGTATTCAAAAATGTGATGCAAAATCACCAGCCAATGGTATCTACAAAACACACCAGAAAGCTTGGAAAAGTGTCCATTTTATGTGGAGAAGCACATTTGTTATCATGAGCTAAAGCACTAGTATTATCAACTCTTATCATCCCCTGTCACCCTTCAGGGTGCACACTGAAGAGCACATTAGTTTCTGGATCACATTCAGATCAAAAGCTGAGAGTTAGGACAGACAGAGGTCTCCTTTAGGTTTCATTTTCTCTCTCTAATCTAATACTGTGTTAGAGAGAGAAATAGAAAAGGAAAAATAAAAGTACAATCAGTGTATTTTAGGGGAAAAGGAGTAGATAACTAATGAATGAAAGAGATTTTGGTGTCTGGTTATATATTAATAGAGATAAACTGAGTTAGTCTTGGAAACATCTTCCTATCTTTGCTGCCCACCTGCTGCCCAATAAGACATTTAATATTTCTAATTTCAGTTTTCTTTAAAGTTAATGGTTACACATTACAAAGAAATACAAAAGCCTCCAGTGAAATACAGCTGTCCCTTGTCCCTGACTCTGCATTATTCGTGTTTCTGTATCTCTTGATAATCAATTTTAGTTATTACTTGCTGATTTCCTATCATGACAAACTCCAGCTTAATTTCCTCATAACTCAGGTCTCTCTGAAGGGGTACGCCCAGCATGGCTTCCGCCGGAACCGAGAGAGGGAGAAAGTGAGACAAAGGACCAAGAGGAGCCACAGATCTTTTGTAACCTGATCTCAGAGGGACGTACCATAATTCGTGCCATATTCAACTGGTTATAGACTGATTCTGGAAAATGTCTGGGGCATGGATTCCATAAGAATGCGAACACCAGGAGGCAGTGATCTTTGGGGCATCCTGGAGTCTGCCTACGACAGTGCTTGTATTATATTATGACTGTAAAGTCACACACAAGGTTATGTCAAATTCAAGTAGTGTATCATGATTATATATCACTTTCCTTTTTTCTAAAGCTAATAATTGCTTCTTTTCTTAGTAATATCACTCTTCCTATATTTGTCCCCAAAGCTTTATAATACAATTTGTATAAAATTATGAAATATAATTGTATACAATTGTACAAATACCAGATTATTTGTAAATTCTACGTCTTCCCTGATCTTCCCTCAAATCCTCTACGTTTATGCTTTTCCAAATACATACTGTTATTTTTTCTGCATCATCCATATCTTTATATTCAAAAGATCTTTTTCATTTTCTAATTCTTTTTTTATCAACATCATACACACATACATGTCATCCTTTTTGTCACTGAAGCATTTGATATCTTTGCAATTATTTGTTATGGTGTTATTTCCATGTTTTCTGTTTACTGTAAGTTCCTTTGGTTTATTTTCTCTGATTTTTTTTATGTTGAATGTTTCCCTCAAATGTCATCTGATGAATCCTTGGCCCAAATTAATATTTAAGAGTAAAAATTTTGTGTGAGTGAGCAGGTTTCTTGACTAGTGGGCTTTTCTACAGGATACTCTTATAGTAAGCTAGCATTTTTTTAAGGGAAAGGGCACCAAATGCCAGGATCTGAAGGGCTCTTCTCTAGACTGTTCATTATCTCCAGAGGAATATTTGGGCATCTGCTTGGTGCATAGGCTTGGCTCCTATGTACAAAGGTCTAAGTGGTGGGAGGGGGCTAGAGGTAGATTTTGCAGTTCATTTCTCCTTAAGTTCATGGAATATCTTGTGCAGTAGAGTACCTCACTTCTGGCTTCCATTCCAGTTCTAGAATCTCGAGCACAGTTTTGCCAAACAACATGCCTGCCATCTCTTGGGGAGGTGGGAAGTGGGGCAGAGGAAAAGGAGAGAGGGAAGTACAGCATAATGGTCTGGAGCAACCCTGCCTAAAGGGAGGTTGAATTGGTCCTTTACCATCTCCCCATTTTCAGCTCTATGTGTCATTTCTTCTGTCTGTGGTTCTGGGCACCTCTGGTTCCTGAGCCCTTACGTGGTCCTGTAAAGATTAAATCAGTTTCTTTCTCCTTGGGGTCATCTATTGTGTGTCACCCAGAATTTATGCCAGAGTACTAAGACTTGGTACCTGCGAATGGAAATAGGGTCTTTGTAGGTACATGCAAGTTAAGATGGGGTCAAGCTAGATTAGGGTAAGCCCTAACCGAATGATCATCACTCTTATAAGAAGGCCACACAGTGTCCCATAAGGAGAACCCCATATGAGGATAGAGTCAGATCAGAGTGACACAGCTGCATGCTGCAACTGCCAGCCACCAGCAGAATGAGAACAGATTGTCCTTACAGCCTCTAGAAAGAGCCAACCTTGACTTCAGATTTCTAGTCTCCAGAATTGTGAGAGAATTATTTTCTATTGTTTTAAGGCCCCAGTTTGTGGTAATTTGTTATGGTAGCCTTGGAAACAAATACACCTGGATACCAGCTTTCTCTGCCCTGAATCTCTTTCTTCTCTATTCTGTCCTAATGTGCTCTTCCAGGTGAGAGATGTCTTGATTTCACAGGGGTTGAGATTATTTTTTGTTACTCCTTCTCCTCGTAGCTTTTTTGTTATTCCCAAGGGGAGAAGGAGGGCAAAAACACCTTTATTATTCTACTTTAAAATAAAAAACATCCACAGTCTTTTACATTTTTTTTTTCTTCTAAACTGGTACAATCAATGAACTTTTAGTGCAGTATAGGAACTATTTATAGTAAGAAAATTAATTTCAATTGCTCTAATTAGTACAGTCATTCTGCATACTACTGTCACTGCTCAAGAATTTATACTTTCTATTGACAAATGCATCAAGGAAGGTAGGTGGAGAATGGGGAAAGAATGAGGAAGAACTACCATTACTGAATTATCTACTAAATTCTGTAAGTCAAGAAGTCAAAGAAAAACCTGTCTTCCTCTAAATTCCAAGTCTGACTCCATGATATCTTTCAGGATCAGAGACTACTTGGCTAGATCATTCAAGGCTTCTATAAATAGGATTAAAAAATATGGCTGGTTTTATGCTTTCACAAATAGTGAGTAACAACAACTACAGCTATTTTTTTCAGTAACTACTATGTGCCAGGTAGGCACTTTACAAAACATGTGTTTTTAATACTGACAATAAGCTCAAAAAGTTTTTTCTGTACTTGTGGCTATGCCAAACTGATCAAATCAAATCAAATATAAAAATATAAATGGCACCTTAAAAATAATGAGTTTAGCACCAAGTGTTGCTTTTGGAGGAAAAGATCTCAGACACTTAATTCAGTGGGCACAAGCCTGGAAGAAAACTGGCTGCACTGGAGTCACCACTTTCTCTACTAGAATGTTTTCCTTATACGTCACACAACTCCCATACAGTGCTGAAATGCACATCGTGTAACATGTTCCAACAGAGTTTCCATTTTTTTCTTAAATAATTCCTATATTGATTTAAAATATGAAACATCTTTTCCTCTAAAAATTGGGGTGACTGTTTCGGCTGGTGCTCTAAGCATACTAAGTCTGCCTTCTGCCAAACTGGGCACTATTGTTACATTTGGAGATTCACTTTTAGAACCATTAGGCCGTTGGAGAACTAACTGTTCTTTGCCACAGGGCCTGCAAAGCACCTTGGCTACTACTTTTGCTCACCTCAGACTTTACAGACTGCTGGTATCACTTAAGTAATAGTCTCCCTTGTCAGCTGGGCCACTGATGCAAAATCTGTTTTGTGTGTCCCTGAGTAGTTTCCTCTCACAATCCAAATAGATGTGCCATCCTCCATGGCCCCTGCCTCCCTTCCACAGACTGTTGCTTATATCCTTATATCCTAGTTCTCAGAGAAAACAGGCATCAGGTGAGATCTCCAAACTCACCCTCACTCAATATTTGCATCCACTTGTCTCTGTATATTCTTCCTTTTTACTGCCCAGGTTCTTCACACCTTTACTGTCCCATCTACCCTGGGGAACCTCACCCTCACTACTACCCCACTGACTATTCATCCCTGCTCTCCAGAGCTCCTTCCCTTCAGAATACAAAGTCAGAAAAGCCAGTAATGCACGAAAGGCAAAGAAACATAATCCACTCATTGAACTACATATGACCCATTCTGTAGGTCCAGCTATTTCCAGCTGTTTCCCTTCTTTTCTTTCTTCCATATCCAGGCTTTTAGAAATAGCAGCCTTTACTCCTCCTCTAACCAATGCTGTCTGGCTTCCATTTCTGCTCTTCTACCAGAGCTGTTCTTTCTGAGGTGAACAATGGTGCTGTGTGCTCCTCCATCCTTTCCCTACCTGGCCTTTCTAAGCATATGGCCTGTTGACTAACCCTTCCTAGGCTCCTTTTCCCTTACCCATTCCTTCCAAGTTGCATAGCCCTGATGAGCACTGCACAGGAGCTCAGGAGAGCTGCCCAGGAGAGCCAGTAAGACTAAGGGCTGTCCTGGGTACACATGTCTTCCCCTCCCTAATTCCTCAGTGAACCTCATGGCAGCACTAGTCCACCGGATCTTAACTGTTTATCCCAAACAATTTATATGTCACTAAGATTGTCGATTTGCCATGTTTTATGAGTACATCAATTAAAGTTCTGAAATGATAAAGTTACAGTAACAGGAGCTTCCATTGAAGGATATACATGTAAAAATGTAACATATAGAAATAGAGGAAATTTGTAACAAGCTGGTAATCAAACAACAGAATCAATAATTATTCTTTAATCTTTTCTGGGGGTGGGGGAGAAAAATTTGGTAAAATCAACAGATTCTTTCAACAGGGAAAAAAATATGCCCAAACACAAATCCTAAAACAAAAGTACAAATCAAGGAACTTCTAAAGTCTATCTGTTGACTCCTTAATAAACCCAGATTCTGATCCTGTGTTATAAGGAGAAATTTAGAGTAGGGCAAACATCTTAAGATATAATAATTATAATAAATATAGTCCACTATGGAACACTTACACAACAGGAGATATATTAATCAAACTATTTCAGGGAAGTCAAAGACATTATTTCCTTATACAATAATCCTTTATCTCCTTTTCACTCAGTTTAGTCCCAGCCTTCTGCAGGCATTGTAAACGCTCATTAATCGAAAGGCATTTGCTATTTCTTGCATAACTGTCCCTTTAAACCAAGTCCTCACTACTTGAGACTTTCTAACATGTTCATGCTTAAGAGTCTATGATAATGACTAAGCCAAAAGGTTGTCCAGCCCTGATTTTAAATTAGTAAGACCTTTCCTGTCTACCCACCAGGCATCCTTACCCGGCAGGAGCCCTGCTGAGTCCATTCTTCCTTTTGCTTGACTACACAGTAAATACACGAGAGACTGATGTTTGAATAAAATGTGAACTTACCCAAACTGTTTTACATTCCTGGACTAGAAAAGTCTCCTTAAAAATTATTTAAATATTTTGACAGTTTCAGGTAGCATTTGATTCTGCTTGAAAGCCCAAGTGTTAAGAGTGCCAAAAACAATTAGTATTTTAACAACTCCCCTTCTTCTTAGGTAATTTGGCAGGCACAAGTTTATCAGAACAAGAACGAAAAATACTATCAAGAAAATAAGCCAATGACATTAAGCAAAATCATATTATTAGCATATTATTCTTTTGCTCTTTTTACTTTCAATGAGGATACAGTTTAAAAAAATGGAAATGTAGTTGTCAACATTTACTACCTTGATAGATGAGGTTTTCTAGCAAGGACTGGTTTGGTGTTTTCAAAGAAGCCTCAAGGCAGCTAGCACTCACTACATACCACTGAAAACCTTAAAAATTTCATAATTCTGCCTCATGACAAATTCTTGCTGTTTGAGGAAAAGGGAGGTCAAGAAATAAGGGGAACCAAACATTGGGGATTAGGGAGTGGGGGTGGTTAAGTGTGAAGTTTTGATACATACACAACAAAGGCTATCTGTGTGCTTCTCTTAGAGTTATTTTGTGGAAATATATGCTAATTTGAAGATATCTAACCAGCTTCACATTTAATTCTGACTTCAAATCTTAGAGTGGCAGAGCAGCTGTGCCTGGAGGCAATACAATCTTCTATAAAAATCTCTCAAAGTTCCATATATAAGTGGAAGAGTAAAAATAGATAATCAAATACAAATTAAGGCTATTAAGAATTGATTTAGGGTAAAGATAATACAGCAAGATTTTGTTTAGGTTATAGATGTTCACTAAAAATGTGTAATACTTGTTTGCCTAAAATTTTGATTATGTTTTATCTTATTTTGTCACAGTTAAATAGTTTTATCATTAGGGGCTTTAATTGCATATAGTTTATAGAATTCTTTCTGATTACTCTATATCCATTTAACTGAGAAAAAAAAAATCCCACTGTACTACTTAATGAAAAGAGAACCATCTAATGAGGATGCAATCAAACGGCAGGCAGATGTACCACCAGGTAGGGCTAAACAGCTCCTATTTGTGAAACCTTTGTTATGAACACTTCAGACTCTACATAGCTTGTAGGGGAAGAGAAGTCTCTGAAAAGAGTAGGAATTACACAGAAAAAAACTAGTCACTCAGTGGTATGCCATTGAGTTGTATAAGTAAAAAATAACAAAGGAAAAAGAAATGAAGTAACCAAGTTCCTTAAAGTTTTCCTTCCACCTTCCAAATGTAAGTTCCACTGTTACGCAATCTCCCCCATTTCTTCTTTCTGCCTCTCACTCGTTTCCTTACTCACCTGTGTCCACTCCTAAGGTTTAGCTCTTCACTTGCCATTCTCTGGATTTAAAGGTTTTCCTTTAGATGATTCGTTTGCTTACTCAGCATTAGCAGTTCTCTGTGAGGTTCTCTTAACCTCAGGTGAGGAGCTCTAGCCCGGGCTCCTTTCCTCAGACCCTGATGAGCTGTCTGGCTCTTCCCCATCCTTTGCAGCCATCAAGGTTGTTGTGAAGTCATTTCGATTCTTTTCCCTCTCTCACGTTGGTCACTTCAGTTCCATACAAACTGCTTAGACCTGTCAGTTTCCTGGTCAAGCAGGGCAATAGTCCAAATTCTTGGTCTGGCATCAGACACTTAATATACTTCTTCTCTATCCAGACCTTTATTTTCAACTAGGCCAGTTAGTTAATTCACCAGTACCCAGTTACAGTATTTCTGATTTTTATAAAAATGCACTAATAAATGTTCTGAATATTTTGATTTAAAAGGAAATTTATTACTCTACTCTGTAGACTATAGGAAATCTTTAGGTTTAGAATGCATCGCGTTAAGAAATTAGATAATGCCCTGTATTCATTAGCAGATGTCTTCTTTTGTTATATTAACTGTTTTTAAACTTTCCTTGATTAAGCAAAGGAAAGAAATATAATTAGTAAGTAACCCTCCACTTCTAAGGAGTGAATAATCCAATCAAGATTGAACCATGCTCTTCACTGTTTGATCAAGTAACCTTTTGAAGCAGAGACCAGTGATGTTCAAATATCTCTTTATCTGAGGACAGATAACATTTTAGGGAGGAGATGAGAGGGGGTTAACTGTGTTCACAGCTGGAGATTTAGCAATTGGCATATTAAATCCTACTTATTTGGGTGACATTGGGAGACCTAATTTTGCTAGGCATCCCTTGTTTTCCTGTGCTTGACTTTACTTCAAATCCTTTACTAATTGCAGGCTGTGGCAAACTTGTGTAGAACAAATCTAACCACACCATTTTCCCAACAGCATTTGCTCACTTCCTGTCTCTGTGTTGTCTTTTTGTAATTTTTATAATATTTCAAACTTTTTCATTATTATTACATTTGTTATGGAGATCTGTGATCAGTGATGTTACTGCTGTTACCATTTTAGGGTGCCAGGAACCACACAGAGAAGATAGCAAACTTAATAAATATTGGGTGTGTTCTGACTGCTCCACTAACCTACCATTCTCCTGTCTTTCTCCCTCTCCTCAGGCCTCTTTATTCCCTGAGACACAACAATAATGAAATTAGGACCATTAATAACCCTACAATGGCCTCTATCTTTTCAAGTGAAAGGAAGTGTTGCCTATCTCTCTCTCAAAATCAAAAGCTTAGTGATAAAGCTTAGTGAAGAAGGCATGTCAAAAGCTGAGACAGGCCAAAATCTAGGCTTCTTGTGCCTAATAGCAAGTTGTAAATATAAAAGAAAAGTTCTTGAAGGAAATTAAAAGTGCTACTCCAGTGAACATATGAATGATAAGAAAGCAAAGCAGCCTTATTGCAGATGTGTAGATAGTTTGAGTGGTCTGGATAGACAATCAGACCAGCCACAACATTCCCTTAAGCCCAAACTTAATCCAGAGCAAGGTCCTAACTCTCTTCAATTCTGTGAAGGCTGAGAGAGGTGTGGAAGCTGCAGAAGAAAGGTTTGAAGCTAGCAGAAGTTGGTCCATGAGGTTTAACAAAAGAAGCCATCTCCCTAATATCAAAGTCCATGGTGAAGCAGCAAGTAGAAGCTACAGCAAGTTATTCAGAAAATCTAGCTAAAATCATGAATGAAGTCGGCTACAGTAAATATTAGAACTTCAGTGTAGACAACAAAGCTTTATATTGGAAGAAGATGCCATTTAGAACTTTCATAGCTAGAAAGAAGTCAATGTCTGGCTTCAAAGCTTTAAAGGACAGGATGACTCTCTTGTTAAGGGCTAATGCAGCTGGTGACTGTAAGTTGAAACCAGTGCTCATTAACCATTCTGAAAATCCTAGGGTCCTTAAAAATTATGCTAACTCTGTACTCTCTAAATGAAGTAAGAAAGCCTGGATGACAGCAAAGCTGTTTATTACATGGTTCATGGATGAGACCCACTGCTCACTGACTACGCATCTGGCCACCCAAGAGTTCTGATGAAGATGTACAATGAGATTAACACTGTTGCTATGCCTGCTAACATGGCATTCATTCTGTAGCCCATGAATCAAGAAGTAATTTTGACTTTTAAGTCTTATTACTGAAGAAATACATTTTGTAAGGCTATAGCTGCCATACATAGTGATTCCGCTGATGGAGCTGGGCAAAGTAAACAGAAAACCTTCTGGAAAGGACTCACCATCCTAAATGTCATTAAGAACATTCATGATTCATGGGAAGTGGTCAAAACATCCACATTCACAGCAGTTGGGAAGAGGTTGACTCCAACTCTCCTGGATGACTGACTATGAGGGGTTCAAGACTTCAGTGGAGGAAGTAACTTCAGGTGTAGTGAAAATAGCAAGAGAACTAGAAGTAGAAGTAGAACCTACAGATGCAACTGAATTGCTACAATCTTAGGATAAAACTTGAACAGATCAGGAGTTGTTCCCTATGGAAGAGCAAAGAAAGTGGTTTCTTGAAATAGAATCTACTTCTGGGGAAGACACAGTGAAGATTGTTGAAATGATAGCAAAGGACTTAGAATATTACACAAACTAAGGTGATAAGGCAGCAGCAGCAGAGTTTGAAAGGACTGACTTCAATTTTGAAAGAAGTTCTATTGTGGGTAAAATGCTACCAACTGCACTGCATGCTACAGAGAAATTTTTCATGAAAGGAAGAGTCAATCAATGCAGCAAATCTCACTGTTGTCTTATTTTAAGAAACTGTCACAGCCACCACCAAACTTCAGCAACCACCACCCTGATCAATTATCAATACTGAGGCAGGACCCTCCACCAGCAAAAAGATTACTCCTCCTGAAAAGTCAGATGATGATACGCATTTTTAGCAATGAAGTACTTTTTAATTAAGGTATGTACACTGTTTTTTTTAGACATTGCTATTGCACACTAAATATACTACATTATAGTGTAAACATAACATTAAAAAGTAAAAGGAGTTCAATTTCGATCACAGTTCAGTTGCAGGGTTAGCACTTTCAATGAAAACAAAAAGGAATTTTTAGACATAGTAAGACTGCAAAATGAACTCTGACACATCATCACTTTTTAAAAGTGATCATGGTCATTACTGCAACTAAGACACTTTCCTTAATCAAATTCAGTATTTTTCAACATCAAGCCTAGTAAGTCTACCTTTATACACACAGTTCTTAAAGATTAATTTGGTCAGTTGGATTTTTTTCCCACCTTGTTAGAAATGTGAAAGGAACACACAATAGAACTATCCATAGAAAATAAGTTTAAAAAGGCTATAATCAACTGCATTTATGTTAGAACAGAGAATTTGATCATTGTGATATATCTTCTATGGCTTGCTGTATAACCTATTAGCTTAGTTATCACAATAGCCTTAGAGCATAAGATAGTACATATTAGTTTTAGTAAAGATAGAAATTCAATGCTCACCTACTTTTACATAATGGACTGAAACATCACAATTTATAAGTAACTATCAATGAGCCTCTATAAGCCTGGGCACTTTGTCAACATTACAATCAGAAAAGGACTGAGTTCCCCAAGGCCACTGTACAAATTCATCTTAAATAATTTTTTCCTATATAATACCTAAAATATTTATTTTAAATTAAGCATGATATGGGTATATACATGTCATTATATTTATATCATGTTCACTTGTGTTGGCTGTGGATGTATTCCTTAATAATTCATGATGGGGATTGTACTGTTTAATAGTTTATTAACAAAAAGTAATCAATGCATCTATATGTAATCAAGAAAGAAATACAATGGGAAACAAAACTGTATGGTGGTCATGTTTCTGTCACTAACTAAAACTCTTCTTGGGAAGTTTTCAGTTTTTTCTTACTTTCTTATTCACTCACAAAATAAAATAATCTCTAAGGTCCAGGATAGCTTGCTCTCTATACTTTTCACCATTATTTCATATGTCACAGTGAGTCTAAGTCATAAGCCCAAAGTTAGGAGTGACTTAATTATGTAATGAATTTTTCTGACATATTACAATTCTTGTCTCTTATTTTTAGGGAAGGGAAAGACAAAACAATAATAAAAACACTTTTGGAAAGAGTCTAAAGATCTATTTAAAATTTTACTGCAAATTTTTAACCCTTCCTCTCATTTATTAAGCATCTACGAAAAATACATTTCTTTAGACAGTAAAGATTTACATGGCTATTAGCAGATCACTACATTCATGTCTTTTTATTATTCACCTCATAAACTTTTTAGGCTATCCTAGAAATTTGATACAAGTTTCTCTGCTCAGCCACACATTAATATTTCTAGAACTTAACTCATCTGCACTCAGAACAACTCCTGAATTAAATCTGTCAAGTATTTTTCTGCTTAAGAACCTGGAGAACTTTGGCGACAATCTCACTCTGAGAAAATGGCAACCACAACAGATGCATGTTTTTTCACTATGGAAGTTAAGCAGAACCCCATATTGGATAACAGTGAGGGAAAGGGAAACAACATAAATAAAACCCAGTCAACACGAACTAATTCCTTGACGAGAAGAAGGAGTCTCCATAACGTTACCGTACAAAGTCGCTCAGGGATTTTTGAAAGGAGTCAATCTCAGATAAGTATCAAAGACTAAGGTAACTCACCTCCTTTTTGGTGATTCTAGCACCACCTTTCACAATACCACAAGAAGCTCATCCGTATTAATGATTTCACCAAAACGCTGGTCACAGTACTTCAAACTCTACTGGCAAATATGGTAGAGTAAAATAGGCAACAGATCCGGTATTTCAGATGTTTATCTTGATGTAAAGTAAATCCACTTCTTAAAATAGTATAATGAGGACATACTTCTTTTGAAAAGATACACTGGACAACACTGATCAGAAATGTGTGAGGTAACTTCAAATAATAATAATTTTAAAAATTCACTGCAGACCTGATAGAAGGACCCTAGATACCACCTCAAAGCAATAAAGTAAAGATGGAAAATACAGGTACACAATCTCACAGCAAATAAGTACATCCACACATTTTTACTATTTTCGTTATACTGAAACTAGAGAACTGCACAGCAGCCTACTAAAATCAATGATCAACAGGATAAAAGTAGGTAAGAAGAATGTGCGATTTATGAATTCAGTTTATTACCATGGTTACAAACTTTCAGGACAGGCCTCTGAGACACTGGACTGAGACTTTGCTGAGTATCTGTTAAAAAAGGCATAAAAGAAAGTTAATGTAGAGGTTTGTTCATCTCAAGAAATATAACAATGTTAGACTTTTTTTTCCAAGATTAAGTATTTCTGGAACCAAAGGAATGCTTCAATAGCCTGAAGTACTTGAAGCTATAATGTTATGACTTTTACTTCCCACTTAATTATGCTACTCTAAATGCCAATGGGATAAGGTGCGTATGGTTCTTTCATTGAGACTTGTCACACTAATCAGGATTTTCAAGGTTCAGTGCACTGATTTGTTAATGTGCTACTGTCATCAGCCAATTGGAATGCTTTGCTCTCTGACATTTGTCATTGAAGGGAAAGATTATGCAAACTTTATGAAACTTCTGAAGGGCTGTTGCCCTCAGCATTCCATTCTTGACATATGACTTTAAAAGAATTTAAGAAAGAGAAAAAGGTTGTTCTTTCTGATACTTTCCTAGGAAATAACATGAAACAAATACAATGCTCACCTTTGGGCTTCGGAGTCCTTTTTCTTCGGTCGCGGAAGGCGGCCCCTGACTGCAGTGCCTCCAGCAGACTATCCATCACTCCTGTCTCGTCACCCTCTGTGAAAAGAGATGCAGGGAATTCCATCAGCCCTCAGGGTTTCCATAGCAATGTCAAAGCATACACAGAAACTGGTGATGGTGATGGTAGGGGGAAAAAAGATCACAAGCCAGAACTAAACCAGCAATTTCAAAATAAGATAGGACTTTCACTCTCTCATAAATCAAATATCTTTTAATGAAATCTGTCTCATTAGTGCCTGTGTTACTGTCCACTAAAGATGACCGAATTCCATGGATTCACTTCAGAGCACCACTTTTATAGTCCAGTGGTGCAATAACTTTAAAAGGAATGTGGTTCTGGTCATATTTGTGTCTCAGGTTATCATAAATCATATTTCCCTTGTAGAAATGGGTTATTTTCAAAGCATCAGCTTCTATTCTGAAATCGACCAGGTGTAGGAGAATGTTTTTGTTGTCGTTATTGAGATTCTGCTGCCTCAACTTAGTGTTCAAAATTGTAATTTTCAGACTAACTTTTGTGAAAATGCTCCCAACAACTGATTTTTCACATCAAAGGATAATCTTCCTCTGACTTTAGGTGACACAGAACAGTCACTATAAACTTTAATTTTTTTTAATGAAAAATAAACCAATAGAAGCTCTCAGAAGTCCAAAGTACTGCATCTCAGGTGATTAATTTGATTGATATGCTGTACATTTTTAATGAAGGATGTGGTTAGAGAGCCAGTTCTTTCTACAAATAACAGATAACCTTGTAATACTTGTAGCCTTTTTTGTTGTCAATGCTAAATATTATTCAAAGGAAGTAAGGAAAAAAACTTCAAAGAAATTATTGGCTCAACCCAAATTCAAGGAATGACAAAGATTTTTTTGTTCATCTGAAAGAGGTAATTGTATGTCTGGTATAGTTTCATCTAAAGTAAAAGAAAACTATTTTCCTCTGGATGTTTGTTTCTCTCTTGTTCACTTCCTCCCTTCCTTTGTTTTGAGATGCAATCCCTTTATAGGGAACAGATGACAAATGAATGCAATGGAATACAAATAACATATTCATTTACAGTTTATAAACAGATATACAAATATAAATATGTATCGGTCCTTTTCCATCTGGTTATATTTCACATTTTTAGAAAAGCACTAAACCTTGTAGGTGTAATCAAAAAAGGTGGGTGACAAATATAGTATTTGGAGCTTGTTAATTTACATGTAAATTTAACTCTAAAGTGGCTTGATGGCTATTTTATTTATTTATTTATTTATTTTGGTATCATTAATCTACAATTACATGAAGGACATTATGTTTACTAGGCTCCCCCCTTCACCAAGTCCCCCCCACATCCCCGTTCACAGTCACTGTCCATCAACATAGTAAGATGCTGTAAAATCACTACTTGTCATCATGGCTTGATGGCTATTTTAATTAACATACATTAAATATTTCAGACCCTTGAACTAGTAAATACCTAGCTCCCTTTCATAATTTATACTCAAACTCAATTACATTTTTCCTAAAAAGAACTTTAAATACCAAATATTTAAAGTTGTTAATATATTTTATTAGTAAAAAGAAACATTTAAAAAATCTAATACTTTGAGAAAGTAAGCATGAAATTAATAGCATACACTTTAAGGAAAAAAAGAACTTTACAAAGAAAATTTGGCTGTTCGTAGTGGTATTGACATAGTGATTCTGGAACTATTATGTGTGTATTATTAAGACTGAGCAGATGGGTAAAAATGTTGATATTGTTGGCAACAAGAGTCAACACTGTGGAAAAAAGGAAATACAAGTACAGAACGGGAGAAAGCGAGGAAGAGCCATGAAATGGATTGGATTTACAGGTGTCATACAAGCTCAAGGTTTTAAAAAAGTTTTCCAAGCTTTGCAATCCAAAAGAGCTCAGGAGTAACGAAGCTGTGGTAGCAGTGAGTGCACCTGGCCCCTCAGATCTTGGTTTCTAAATATTATTACTAACAGGAGCCAGAATACATAGAGAAAATGGCTCATTCTAGGACTGAGACCATGAAAGTATGAAATGAGCCAGGAACATTGTGGAGAGCTGGATGTGAGAGGCAAAGCCCCACATCCTGCAAGAAATTTCAGGGAATGTCTTGCTTCTCCTGATCCCAGTTGAAGTGGGAGTACAAAGAAAGCTGCAGGCTACTAGTTTAAAAGGCAACAGGAAGACAGCTCTGAGAAAAGCCAGAAGCAAACATTGCAGGCAGCACACGAAAGTGAGCCTGTGTATATAAGATGTGCAAAGAATTAAAAGTGCGCCACTGGTCCGCCATCAGTGGTGCGTGGACATCCTATCCCAACTTTGATCTCTGTGTTTTTATTGCATCTCCCACCCATTCCTCTCAGGCTCGGCAGGATCCTGAAGAACATATGGTCGTATCAGAAAATAATGAAGTACTCACAGACAGACAGGGATGTGTCAAAGGTCAGAGGGGAGCCAGACTGGAGGATAGCCTTGGCCAAACTTAGGACAATTTGAGCATTAAATGAGTAATGATGGGAATAAATTATCACAAGAATCATGCATCCATACTTAGACTAAAACAATAAAGATAAATATGGGGGAAGAGAAAGCTCTTCTTTACAGAAGAATGTCAACCAGTAGATGTGACAACTCACATAGTAAGAATTGATTCAGGCAGAAATCATCAATGGCTGCAAAACCACTGTGTATAAGGCTATGGGGGAACAGGATATGGAAGAAGCTGGCAGATATCACCTTATTCAAGTAATCAAATTCGACACCTAATGGGATACACTGATAACATTCTTCTGAAGTGATGCACAGAGACAAACACAATATAACCTGTGTAGTACTTTGCACATCCTGAATCTGAATGTGAGGGAAAAGTCATAAAAATCCAACATGAGGGACATTCTGTGAAACAACTGGCTCGGGTTCTTAAAAGTCATCAATACCATGAAGCAAGAAATGGCTGCGGTCTGGGAGCTGCTCTAGACAAAAGGACGTTAAAGAACTACATGCACACATGTCTTTGAGTAGCTCTTGGGTTGTAAAAAAGAGTTTTAAATCACATTCTTGGGGTAATTGGGACAATTTTCAAATAGAATTATATAACTATATTGTACCAATGTTAAGCTGTCTGGGTGTGACAATGGCATTAGGGTTAGGTAGGATGATCTCACTGTCCTTTGGAGATAGATGCTGGCATGTTCAGGCTCACTGAGTAACTTACACGTCGGTTCCATGTTCTCTACATCACGCCCTTGATCATGCTGTTCTTTCTACACACTCCATCCTTCTGACTTTCTTCACCATACCAACTCCTCCTTCAACACAAGGGACTAAGAATTCTTCCTGACCTATGTAGGCTGAACTGGATGCCCCTCTGTGCCCCAATGGCATGAGGTACCAACAGCAATAAATCCTTCACAGAACTGTTTACTTGACAGTTTCCACCACTAGACTATGAATTCATTGAGGGCAAGGATTGAGGCTCTAATACCTAGCAAAATGCTAGCATTACACAGAAAGTGTTCATTAATACACGTTGACTAAGTTCACAAATGAGGCACTAATATGGTCAATTGAAACACCCTATCACACAGGAGAATAAGGGTCACAGAAGGAGAGAGGGCCAGGGAAGTGGCAGGAGCACGTTGTCCATCACCACTGTAAACAATGCAGCTCTGTTTCTTCCTTTTCCACTGTTTCACGTATCTATTTAGTTGCCAGACCTTGCTCATGTTCCAAGAATTGATCCACTGTTTCCTTTTCTGACTAAATTTTATGTTGGTGGTCCAGAACTGAATTATTTTTTCACCTGAAATATCGTGAGTTGCTTCGAGCCATGTTGCTTCTAGCTTCCCTCTCATTCAAATTCATCCCATACAGTACTGGTAGGTCCTAAAGCAGAGTTATGATCTTCGATCCCAGTCACAGGTTTTTTAGTATCTCTCATTTCTCACAATATAAAGTCCCAAATCTTTCACTTGTCCCCGACACTGATTCCAATTGCTTTTCTAATCTTATCTCTTACTTCCAACATCACAACCTATTCTTCAGCTAAAGGCAACTTTAAAGCCTGTGATTCTCCATGAACATTTTCTCTCTCATTTATCACTCTCTGCCTGAAACCCGTATTTGTGCTTTTGTCCCTCTGAGCTGATGGCTTTTCTTTGCCTTCAGTCCCACAGGCATAAAGGAAAAAAAACACAGCAGCAAAAGACTTGCATACTAATCTGAGCTCTCAGCTAACTTTCTGTGTGACACTGGACTACTTACATAATCAATCCTGACACGTAGGAAATAGGGAAAACACTTGCTAGGGTTAATGAGAGGATCAAATGAGATAATACGAGATAATATAAATGAAAGCACTTGGTAAATTGCTAAGTGGCATAAAAATCTAGGGAAATAAATTCATAAATGAACTCCACATTGCAGTAAAGGAAGCTTATGAAATATCTGATTACTATGTTTCAAGCATTGCTTTAGATATATTATAAATTGATTAACTCTTTTATAATCTACTTGATTGTATTCTCAAATAATATAATTTCTAAGGGAAATTCTGATTAGAAGTACAAGTAGACTCATAGTAACCCAATATGTAAGATGGAGACATATAATGAATTAAGTGTTGTTCCAAACATTAAAAATGCACTTGGAAAATTCATCCACCACGTTTACTGAGGGCTCACTATGTGCCAGGACATCATTAAGCAAGAAGGCTACCTAGGCCCCAAGAGTTAACAATAAGCGTTTTCTGTTCTCAAGAAGCAGAAAAGAGTGATGGGTGTGGGAGAGACCTCTGTGAACTACTGGAAATGTAAGGTTACCTGACAAAGGAGCATGAGTGAGCCACGGCGGGGACTGGGGAGGGAAGAGCATCCCGGCAGAAGGAAGAGCAGATACAAAGGCAAGAGAGATGAATAACAACAGTGAGATATAATAAAGTATTTAAATGATTCACATTTACATTATTATAAAATCAGAAAAATTAAAATTAGCTATTTTTTTATTGCAGACTAGAATTCAATGTCTCTAACTACAAGTCAATTTATATTCAAAATATTTATAGCCTCTCTCCTCTTGTGAAAACTCTTTTAAATAAATAGACTAACTGCAATAATCAAAGCTTTGCTATGTCTGAGGGACATATCACTTTGTTTAATTAGTAAGTGGTATTTTTAAAATACCACAGTGTCAAGGGAAATGGAGAAGGGAGAGCTCAGGATGAGGTATTTCTAAAGCAGAATCAGTATGATGTGGGGACAGGCAGAGGGTGGAGCTGCTAAGGGGCAAGCCAGACATTCTGAGATCTCTGGGGGTGATGACTACAGGAACAGAAAATACAGAAAAATTTTAAAAGAATATTGAGTTTGCTGTGGGACACAGTTGGACATACTAACTTCCCTGTTGGACATGTGAGGGGAAGGTTCTCTCAGGGGCCTCCAGATAATTTCAAGAAGCTGGAAATTCTGGCCTCAAATTAAGACAAAAATTTGGGTAATATTTTTGGAAGTCATTTCCATATTACAAAAAAGTACTCATTCAGCACTACAGACTGGGCAGTGGAAATGTGAGGATAAGCCTTTTCCTGTCTCCTGGGTGCTAGGGGCAGTCTGGAAGTGCATGTGACTGAATCAGGAGAGGTGGCATCTTGAGAACCACCTGAATATAAAGAGCAGGAGAAAAAAGATACGGTGCTATGGTAGGAACATTCTTTCCTTTCTTCCATTTTTCCTAAGTCAAGGTACAACTCTGAAACTGCAGATAACTAAGGATACAAAGATGACCTTGAAGGTTCCAGAACACTAAAATCAAACCAAAATAGGTCACATACAAAGGAAAGAACCAGAGGGGAACCGAATTTCTCAATAGCAACATTGAATTCCAGAAGATAAGGACTTCAGATTCTTAAGAGAACTCATTTCTGATACAGAAATGATTATGTTGCCAATTGGATGAGAACAGAAAACGAACATTTTCAGACATGCAAGTCTCTGCACTCTTTCTTAGAGAGCTGCTGGAAGGCATTCCTTTGCAGAAGAAGGGAGAAAGGCAAGAGGAAAGAAAACATGGGACCCAGGAAAAGGGAGGTGACAAAATAGCGAAGTGGCAAAAAGCATCCCTAGGATGACACTTGCGGCCCAGGCCCAGCCAGTTCAGGTTGCCTGGGAGAAACCTGGGCTCGAGAAAAGTGGTGAAGGAACTGAAAGCAAATCTGTGTTGGGTGATGTGCAAAAATTATTGCCACTTATTTCACAGGCCTCTTGGAGGGTTTGCATAAAATAGTGACAAGTAAACACAAATACTAAGAAAAAAATTTAAAACATATACAGACCTAGAAATAACATTACTTGTCCAGTAGGAAACAGTCACGTGACATTAACTGGAGCGTTGAGAAGTATTTGCACGTTGCAGTATTATAAACCCTGGCTATTCTTTTGATCATTGTGACACAGTTATATGAAGATAGCAGGAGTAAAGGACAAGGGGTAGATGAGGACAGTATGCAAATCAGAGGAGGGCGTATGGGAACAAAATCTTCAACACTTATCAGGAATTCAGTCATGTCTAAAAGGAATAAATTAACAGGTAATAGTCTAAATTTCTAATCTAGATATAGGGAAGAGGTAAATACCATAAAAAAAAACAACTAAAAATTCAAAATGGTTGCCTCTGAGGAGTGGAGTTGAAAGGAGTGAGGGAGAAGGCATTTTATTATCTATGATCCTATTATATTTCATTTAGGAATTTGCAGACTTTACATTGATAGATACAGAGTAGCTAAAAAATTTTCCAACAGGGAAAGACAACTGAGAAAGAGGAGATGAAGGAAGAGCTCAATTCTTGACCTTTCCTCTAATCATGCCTTCCTCCGACAAGAGGATGAGGTGAGGTAACAACTGGTTTATCACACCACAGTGAAGCGTCATGATGGAGCTCTCCAGCCCAGGAGCACACCCTTGGGGCAGAGCAAGAAGCAACAGCAGTCACAGAAGGTCTCCTACATATCTAGGACTTAAAGAAGAGCTTTATATTTGCCAGAGATTCCTGAAGATGGAAGGCCAGGCTAGAGCTCACAGAACAGCTGTAAAGGCAGGGATGCAGGAGGGACATAAAATACTTGGGGGGACTCAGATGTCCACAGGATGGAGAGCAGGGCATTTGGGGTAGTGCTGAGAGGTGATGCTGAGGAGGCAGGTAGGCATCAGCTCACCATGCATTGAATGTGCCAGGCTATGGAGTTTGGGTTGTATTTTTAAGGGAGCCAGCCATTAAGTTGTTTTAAGCTGAGAAGTAACAGATCATTCTGACAGAGACAAGACAGAGGGCAATTAAAATAAGGATGGGCAGGTTTAGAGATTTAAATCTAGGCAAAATATGTGATTGCAGGCTCAAGTAAGGTATGAAAGTGATAAAAATGGAAAAGAAAAAGGAAGAAGAACAGAAACATTTAAAGTATAAAGTTCAGTTGTCAGCTAATTTCCAGGTGTGTGGTTTGGCCAACTGGATATATGTTGGTGTTATTCACCAAGTACTGAAATCTTTTTACTCGGCTGTGGAATTGGGCTGAGCCTAGACAGGAATTCAGTTTCAGATATGTGCAGATGAGATGTTCATGAAATATCCAACTTCAGGCGAGGTGTCAAGAAGGTGGATGGTTTCACAGATTCTAAACTTGGAGGAGTTTTTGGAATTGGCTATACTAACAGGCTTAACTTAGCAGCATATTGGCTGTACCTGAAGCTATAGAAAAGAGCTCACAGTGAAATGGTGGAGAACACATGTTTTGAACTCAAGTAACTCGGACTTATATACTGGCTTTCCAATTAGCAATCAGTGCGACTCTACACAAATTACTTAACCTTACTAACCCTCATTTTGTTCCCTCAGCTTTAATGTATGAAAAATCATAGGGCCTATTTCACAAGGTTATTGGCAGGATTAAAGGAGAGAAATCATGTGCAATGTTCAGTAGAGTGTCTGGTACATAAAGAGGTAATTAACAGTTAATCTTTGTTGTGGTAGCTATTGACATTATAGTAGAGCATGAGCTCTCGTAGGAGGAGTGGATATAGTGGGTGTAGTGGTAAGAAAAGAGAGTTGAGCATAAGCCACATGGCAAACTATTATGTAAAGGGGATTTTGGGAAGAAATGATTGTTTCCAACCTGTGACCATTTTCCATTGTGCTAACTTTGCATGTGCTTTTAGAACTTCTGTTTTTCCTCCTAGTACCTTTTGACCTAACTTCCTTAAGTCTCACCCAATTTTACTTGACTTCAGCAGTAGTAACAGATGGAAGGATGTAGTAACCACCTGGGATATTGTGGATACCTGGGAGTGTGGATAGAGATGGAAAGCTCAGTTTCCCCAAAGAATTGTATAGAGTGTGCGCATGCACAAAATTCAAAGTCTTGTAGTTTAACTCAACTCTTTCTAAAAGAAACATGAAACAGCAACCCTAACAAAATTACATGAATTATTGTTCTGAGCTGCTGGTTATAGACCTGCGAACCAGATTGTGTTTACTTGGTAACCTAGTTCAGTCTTTAATCTTCCAGATCAAAGCTCAAAATACTACTTAAACCAGGCAATGAAAAAACAGGAAGAACTTAAAGTCTTTGAACTTGTTTTAATCTAGATGTGAAACTGAAAATTTCAGGCAGGGGAGTATCATTGGGATTTAGCTGATAAAATTATAATTGGAACAGTTCTCTTTTATACTCTAATTAAATGACTGGCTTAACCACAAGAAGCAGAATTTCATAGTAAAATACCCCAATACTTTCATTTCTGTTTTTCTTCACTATTCTTCAGTATTTGCACAACTAGAATTAAATATATTTCCTGTTGTAAGTTAGAAGGGAAAAATTAGACTCTTACAAAGAAGGAATTTTTTTACCCCTAAAAGAAAACAATTAAGCATAAAGTCAAGGAGTCAAAGTACTAGGCTCGAATCTTCCCTCTTACTCTTACCAGCTATGTGCCCCTTAAAAACTATCTTGTGCCTCCCCATGTCCTCATCTATAAGATAGAGATAATAATACTATCTACCTCATAAGATTGTTATGAGGATTAAGTGAGCTAATATATGTAAACTGCTTAGAACAGTACTTCACACATAGGAAGGCCCCAATGAATATTAGCTAAGACCAATAATTAAATTAAAAAAAGGAAGCAAATGACATGTTCAGGAAACTCATCATAAAAATAAATGAGGGTTTTATACAGAGGATATAATCCTCAACCTCATTTATAATTAGAAATATTCCAGCTACATCAGTGAGATATCATTTTTCACATATCTGCATGGCAATAATAAAAAAATGAGGATTATTGGTAAAAGTTGGAAAACAGGTCACTCCACACATTGTGTAAATATACATGGAAATAAAAACTAATAAAACCTCTTTGGAATGTAATTTAGCAATCTGTATCAGAAATACAATTGCGCATACCATTTGATGAAAATATTTTTAAGAAAATTGTACTACTTGTAACTCACGTGTATGCAAAGGCATGTGGATAAGGATGTTCATTACAGTATTGTTTATAATAATAGGAGATCAGAAACAACCTAAAAGCCTACCTGCAAAAGAAACTCAATAAGCTGCAAAATCTAGGTATTAAAATATGTTGAGATGTGAAAAAATAATGAAACATATTTGAAATGTTAATATGGACTATATCTAAAACATGGTAAGTGAAAAAAGTAAATAACTTATTTTATTAATGAGCACATGGGATACAAACCTTTCTATGATGACCCACAGCTATCAGCTACAAAGCAGCTACAAAGACAGATTTTTCTGTTTAGCAATTACTCTACCACATGGCACTGAAGGCATTAATTATTCTTCCCATTTTAATAAGCAATGAAATGCTTAATAAAAAGTAATTTAATTATTCTTTAAATGTTTGTTAATATGTCTTCCATGTAAATATTCAGGTGCCCAAATCTGATTCGCTTGATCACAGTAACCTAGCCTGACAATTACTAAAGAAAGGTTTAAAAACCAGGGTTGACCTCTGGCAAACAGTTGTCCTTGTGTGTCACATAGGATCTAAGGGGCTGAAAAGATGACTTCAATTGCAAAAGCACAGGCTATCAGAGAAAAAATAATCTATTTAAATATATATGTAGATATGAAATGATAATGACATTTAACAAGATGTGACTCACACACAGTGAACAGCCATGGCCCTTTAATCACAGAGTAACCCAGAGAGGAAAAGGTTAATTACATGGCCTACCACCACCACTTCTCAGTAGAAGCTTCACTTGTCACCCATTCCTTCTTCACTTTACCTTGAGAAATAAGCCTGAGGGTTTAGGCTTGGCAATTGATTACTTCCTGTTGAAAATATATTTTGTTATGTTTTAGACTTGTTTTAGTATTTTCTTATATTAATGAAGAATTTTGAAAAAGATTTTCAATGGCTTTATTCCTCATAAGGTTTTAAAGTAAAGAATGAAATGATTTCAGGTAGAGAAAATGAAAATGCTTAAATTCAATATCAAGAATCAAGGAAAAAAGAGTAGGGGGGCAGGGTAAGCCAGGGAATAGCAGTGATTTCACAGGAATTTTCTTTCAGGAGAAGCTGGGATAAACGGACTTGAGGCCATGTGAGAGCCCACTCTCAGTGAGTGGTACCTTGAACCCAGAAAGGGGGGTGCTTAGTGCGGTCCCCAGTCAGGCTCTGACAGCAGCATATGGTGCACTGGGAGAAGGGGAAGAGACAGAAGGGAGGCCAAGTGAGCTTCTTGGACCCAAGGCTGAGAACTGCCATAGAATGTTTTTGAAAGGTGTGAAATACTCAAAATTGGACTTCACCATGATTAAAGCTGGCATAGTGTGAAGGTGTCAAGCCTGGGTGACTGGGAAATTGGTGGTATCATTAACCAAAATGAGAACATGAAAATCAAGTTTTATGTGGAACGTGATAAGTTAGGTTTTAGATGAATTGATTTTGAGGTGCTGGCAGAACAGTCAAACTGTTTTGTCCAAGAAATAGTTGGAAACATAAAACTACAAAGTCTGTGGTTCACTTCAATCCAACTACATGTATGCAATTCAAATACAGCCTAAGAAATATGGGGGCAGGCACTGAAACCAGCCCCAGGCCTTGTTATCACAGTACTTACAGTGTAAGGGACATTGCAACACTTAATTTGTGACTAAGTGGTGAATGTTCCAAAACAGAAAGCAGAGTGCTATGAAACTGCTTGACTCAGAGGCACTAGGTTAGAGTTCGAGCAGTGGCTGCCCAGTGATGATTTGGGGGATTAGTGTTTGATATCTATATTTGCACTTATATTTCTAATGATGGGTTTTCTTTGTATCTTACAACACAGGATCCTATAGGTAGTAAACAGTGGACAGATGTGTATCAGCCTTTTGGATGCCAAGAATGCTCTTAGCTGAATGCCACCTTACTCACTGCTGTCTACCTTGCCTAAGGTAATTTTACTAGACTCAAGTTCTAGGTTTATTTCTAATATGATTTGTGGTTCAAAGTATTAAGTGTTCATTATTTTTTCAGCTCATTTCAGAAGAGACACATACTTATTCTGCACAAATATGGTATTCCTCCCTCAGTCAGATGCAGAAACTGTGACATTAATACTACAAACTGAAGAAGCTTAAAAATCCTAAACAGAGTAATAGCAACTTATTTTTGAAAAAAAGCAAGCCAGCAAAGAATAAGGCAAATCTGAATGAGTGGAAAGTGGGGAGAAAAAGAAATTGACATATGCTTCAGGAGAATGCAAAAAACAGAAAAGAAGTTAAAATGGGAGACTTGAACTTTCAATGAACTCATTAACTATTGCCAAGAAACTGGAGGCAAAAATGTGCTAAACTCTCTTAAGAGAACAATGGAAGATTTTCCCGTCCACGATAAAAAGCTGGCAAAATGAATACAGAAGCTCCCTAATAAAAACTGATATTAGGTAAATTTGACAACAATTGTATTTAGAAAAGAATGTAAGAAAATAAAAAGAACAAAAATCTAAATATGAATTAAGATCTATGAGGAACCATCACTCTGAGTTCCTGTGTGCTATGTAGGGTCTGTGTGGAGCATTTCACTTAGATTTTTTCATTTAATTCACACTCCAAGCCCGCAAAGTTGTTATTATCAGATCCATTTTAAAGCCAGGGAACCTGAAGCTCAAGGAGATAATGTCCCCAAAGCCCTACAATGGGTAGGGAGCAGAGGGAATGTAGAACCAGTATCTTTCTGATTCTAAAGCTAACATTTTTGCCATTATAGATTTTTCTTGATACAGAAGTGTTGCAAGATATCTGTGAAGTACTCAAATCCTTAGCTTTGCTAAATTGTACCTAAAGGTGTTTTAGAAAATGCCTCAAGGCACAAAGAGACAGTGACTTTCATAGCTGGGAAATCAACCATCAAGTACAGAGCAAGTTTTCCCAAATTCAGTGGGAGCCGGATGCCTTATTCCAGAACCTGGCAATAAATGACATGCAGGTCTCAAGTGATTCCTTCCTCACAGAGAAAGGCCAAAGACAGTTCCTTTTCCTAGGACCAGGAAGGAGTATCTGGAATCAGTCTAGTCTGCTGTGTGTCCCTGGTCCTCCCCTACAACCCACCCACTGGGCAATTGCTGTAACTGGGTTAAAACCTAGAGGCCAGTTAAATCATTATGACTACCATTCTTATTCACACTGCCCAGGAGGCACATCCTTCCTGATCTTTATTTCTTCCAATATTTATTAGCATAAACAATTTCTCCACTACTTCAATGTCTTCAGTGAACATTCCTTTCATCTATCCCTGGATACTGGAGAGATGATCTCCATCTCCGCCTCTTAGATGTTGCTCGTCCTCTCATACATTTTGTACCTGAAGCCTGTGGGGTGTAGATGGACAGGGGAGTATCTGTTTTCTCCATGACTTTTACTGCTAGATTAGATGATCACACTCCTGCCACCCCTTAGCCATGTAAAAAGACCTCTTCTTTGAGACACATGTCACTGGTTTATACAGCTACCCTCCCTCGGTGTCAGTGTCATCTAATCATGCACTTGTCTCCCCTCTCATTCAAAATAGACATATTTGACTCAGTCATCTCTGCCAGCCACATCTGCCATCATCCTGCATAAATTCAACTGCACATGAACTAAGTGAACAGCAAGTGAGTTCCTTGACCTCCTTCATCCACAGGGATCAATCTTTCTCTCTACTGTCCATTACCCATTCTCACATCCATAATCTGAACTTTGCCACCATCCACAACTATTTTATTTCTAATAACATGCATTCATATAAGCTATTCTCTGACTCCTGTTCTTCTATTCTCTCTGTCTCATTAATCCTATCATCTGTCCTTGGAAATCTCCAATGACCTGACCCCAATGTCTTCATTTTCTGTGCCTATCTAGTTTATATTCTGCGGTTTGTCACTTTGACCATGGTTCACTGCCAATATCTTACTTCCCTACTCCACTGGTGTCCTTTCTCAGACTCTAGGGTAAAACTTAAATGAACCCCAAATTACATCTTCTTGGCACTATAGAGCTGTTGAAAAATCCTTTGTACACTTAACACCGTTCCTCACATTCTACATCAGCAATTTATTAAATTCCATAGCTTTATATATTGAGAACTCCAAGTTTGTATCACCAGCACAAGCTCTACTCCTGAGCACCGACTACAGTGACCAATAATCACTATTTGCTACAGATTAAGAGTTTTCCTGGAACACAGACCTTTCAGTGCCACCACTGGGAAAATTTCCACCCAACTGGGATGGGGTGGTTCCCACAGCCCCTGCCCAATTGCTTACTAAACATGGTAACTTGGGCGTCCCACAGATACCTAAATGGGAAATCTACAAAACTGAATGCAGCACCATTTTTCTGAGACTTCCACCTCCTCCTGTATTCCTTGTCTCAGGTAATGGCACCATGTGTCCACGCCAGAATACAACTGCTGAAGGCAGGTGTGTACAGAAGGATCTCTGTATCTAAAGGCACAGAGTTCTTAGTCACTTCTCTTACTGAGGAAATATCCAATAGGAGTCTTATGTAACCTGTTAGCACTTACAAATCCTCTTCAGTGAAAAACAATAAGAACTAGTATATCATTTATCTGAAAAATTACAGATCTACTGGACAGCTCCAGTGGTGTGAGTTTTCTTCAGAGCCATATTCTTCCGCCATTCAAGTTCTGACACTAATTCTGACTACCATCTAATTCTTTATGAAATTTCTTCCTGAAACACCTAGGAATATTTTTAACAAGCTGTTATGATTTTTCCTTTCCAATAATAAGGTGAAATAAGCAAATATTCCTTGAAAAGGAAACTCTGGAAAACAACCTGTACAATGGACCCTTGAACAACATGGGTTTGAACTATGTTGGTCCACTTATACATGGATTTTTTTCAATTTCAAGAAACATTTTTCTTTTCTCTAGCTTGTTTTATTGTAAGAATACAGTATATAATACATACACAAAATATGTGCTAACTGACCATATTATCTGCAAGGCTTCCAGTCAACAGTAGGTTGTTAGTTGAATTTGGGGGAGTCAAAGTTATATGCGAGTTTTCAACTGTGTGGGGAGTTGGTGCCCCTAACCCTTTCATTGCTTAAGGGTCACTGTACGAATTTATGAATGCCTCAGCCTAAAGACACAGTACACATCCTGTAAGTCGCCAGGAAACAAAACGGTTGTCCTTCACAGTTCATTCTGTAAGTGGTCTGTGGTCTCAGTTATTTCCACCTGGCTCCTAGCTCTCAGTACATTCTATGAAATATTGCCTTTAAACTTGCTTGGACAAGTGCAATACAGCCCAGTGCCAAAAGAAAAAAAAAATGAAAGAACCTACAAGACAAGAGCAAGACCCAAGACTCCTTAGGCCAAAGGAAACAAGGCAAAGCAGCAGTAGATAGGATGGTGTTAAAATGAAAAACTGAGACTAAATGACAGACAGAGCTACCTGAAAAGAACTGATTGTTGACACAGGACCAGACTGCCAGGGTAAATGGTGTCCTTCCCTGTCTCTCAAATTTAAGGAGATAGCCTCTTCTGTTCCAGGGAGAATAGGAGTAACATTGTTGAAGTGGGTGACTTGCCTATGGTTTTGCAACTTGCAACTTGTTCCTAGACATACAGATACAAATGCATGTGAACAACTCTCCTTTGCTCAATGTATTTATTTAAGCTTTAGCTTCCCATTGGCTCTCTTGACAGCCATCTCGTGACCACATTTATACACATTAGTGTTTTCACCAGGGGGTATGTTCATCAATAAGAGAAGCTGAAATCAGATTACTTAATTTGCTACTTCATTAACAGCTGTGGTGAAAAGGCCAAAGAGAAAGGAGGTTGAAACTAGCTAAAATGAGGGGTTTGTATTGTAAGTGAATCTAAATTATCTATGTCCCCTATTCCTGCGGATAACTGAGAGTCAGCTGTGCACACATCTGTGGGTGTTTATAAACATTTACCATCTGTGAGAAGCTTATGGGCTATAAATGCTGGGCTAATTAGTGAAATGCTAGTCATTCCTAATGACAGTTGTTATGGATAAAGGTTTTATCCAGGTTCAATTGATCTCAGAACCTTGTTGATCACTGGAGGCCATTCTACCTTTTATTACAAGACTGAGGAGTTACACTACACCGTGCAAGTCACACATTAAAGATGCATTATAACTAGATCAGGCAGCTAGTTTGTGCATGTTAATGAGCTCCGCTCTTAACAGACCCAAGTGCTGACTGTCAGGGAAAATGAGAAGCTGTCAATCTGTAAAAAGGTCATCCGATTCTGTAATATATGACATTTTCATTTGTTCTACATACATACTAAACACATTCCGTTAAGAAAATTAAGAAACCATAGATGGCAAACTAGTAACTGACGTAAGAGACAATTCATAAAATGCAAAGGTTTGTTCATACACGTACATGCACTCCTATATACATATATATTTTCTTACATTCCCCCATATCAGAAACTTTTTAAAAACCCATGTCTCTCTTTTACTGATGAAAAATATGGAGAAAACATTCTGAATAGGTTAACTTTCAAATAAATTCATCCTACAAATGGAAAGAAAAAAAAGCCTTCATGTAGAGAGATACTCATATTTATTGCCAAATGAAAAGTGTCTTATTAATAGACTTTGTATTTTAATAGATGACAGTGTTATAAAATGAGCGAGTGTCCACTAAACAAATTTTGATGGCTTGGGCTCTAATATAGCATGTTTTCTTATTTAAAAATTATTTTACAGAATATAGATGGGATTTTCAGAGTTACAAGGAACTTTATTTTATGGATGAGGAGATATGTTCTTGGAAACTAACTGGTCTGCTCAGTATCCCCAGCTACCAGCAAAGCCAGGCCTGGAATCTGGTCACCTCAACCCTTAGGCTGGAGCACTAAACACGGCATGATACTGCTTGTGTTCTATGAGAAATTAACAGCACTGCCTATAACATCGAGAATTTTGGCAAATTGAAAAACAAAACAAAACAAAACTATCCTATCTAAAATGTCACTCCTCCCATACCTCTTACGGCTCCATCCCTGCTTTACTTTTTTCCATAGAACTTATTGTCTTCTAGCACTACATATTTATTCTTAAATGTTGTCCATCTTCTCTAGCAGACTATAAGCCCACAAGGGCAAGGATGTGTGCTTGTTTTGTTTCTGCACACATACTATGACATAATTAGTACCATGATATAATATGTGTTCAACAAATATTTACTGAATGAAGGAAACATTTTGATAGGATTTTTTCACTATTACAGTAATAATCCTAGTAATGAAGGAGATACTCCATGGCCAGTTTATATAAATTTTTGTCAGAAATTTAAAACCACAAGAGCAAATCACACAGGAGTCTCAGGAATGCTAGATAACTAATGTGTGACTAATGCTTAAAAAGAAAGTCACAAAATATGGATTAAAACAGCACCACATATGCCAGGAAAATAAACACGAAAGCAAACAAAGAGAATCCTTGAGCATTGCAACAGAATACCTGAGCTGGGTTCAGCTCAGGCGGAAGGGAGGATTGACCTGTTTTTCTTCGAGAAGCTAATGGGACACATTCTCGTCTTACCTTACCGGCATCCCAAACCTCAGTCACACTTTCCAGGAAACAGCCACTCCCAGCTCATTCTCATGAGCTAACATGATTTGTTTTCGAATGTTCTTGGTTTGTGTAGTTACAAAAAATGCCTAAACTTGTTAACACAGAAGAGTTTTTTTTCCTTTAAGAAAGAAGCTAACATTTATGTTCAGTGCAGTGGATGTGTTATCATACCCCGTGCCCAGCCCTTTCAGGGAAAATTATGCCCCAAATAAAAAGGCTTTAAATTACAGATGCAAAATCAACATGTCTTAAATCTAGGACAGGCATCATTCCCTGCCATGAGAGTTTCTCCCTCCCCACACCCAGTCAGGTAGAAAGCCCTATTGGTACTGTCTCTAAACTGCCTTTCAAATCCTTCCTGTCTTCTCCTCAGTACATCCTAGGTCAGGTGCCTTGGCATTTATCTCCTGTAAAATTGCAACAGTTTCCTAATTGGTCTCACACTTTCTATGCCCCACTGACATCCTCTTCCATCTGCACTTCTGCCAGCAGCTCCATCTCTCTGAAAGAGGTCCTGTCACTGCTCTGCTCCGTGTGTTGGAGTGCGCCTAGAGGATGCAGCAAAAATCCAAAACACAGCATGCTCTCCTGACTTCCAGTTCAGCCCCATCTCTTCTTGTAGCTCTGCCCAAAGATCATTTCAGGCCTGCTACATTATTTGTTGTTGCCCAAATATGAATTTCATGCCTCTGTCTTAATTTACTTAGTCCCGTATAGATTCCCAGGCTTGGGAGCCCTGGTTCATTTCAGTCTGTATTCATTTGGGATCCACCTAATTCAAGATTCTGTGTTTCAAAGGACCAACAAAAGGTCTGAGCGCTACTGCTCAGATGCCAACCCATCCTCCCTTCTCCCCCCACTGATGTGGAAGGCAAAGGACTCTTCACAAGAGAGGAACTTCCCCTACAGGAGGGCATGCACATCACAGTCTTGGGTTGTACAAGTGTGCCTTTCTCACTGTGCTTCATGTTACTGCACTTTATGGATACTGCATTTTTCACCAACTGAAGGTCTGTGGAAACCCTGCATGAAGCAAGTCTATCAATGCTATTTTCCCAACAACATTTGCTCACTTGTATCTCTGTATCACCTTTTGGTAATTCTCTCAATATTTCAGACTTTTTCATTATTATTATATTTGTTATGGTGATCTATAATCAGTGATCTTTGATGTCACTATTGCTAATTGTTTTGGGGTGCCACAAACTGTCCTTATAAGATGGTAAGCTTAATTGTCTAGTATTGTGTGCATTCTGACTGTTTCATCAACTGGCCACTTCCCCATCTCTCTCCCTCTCCTTAGGCTTCCCTATAACCTGAGACACAACAATATTGAAATCAGGGCAATTAATAACTTTACAATAGCCTCTAAGTCTTCAAGTGAAAGGAATTGTCAATTGATGTGGCAAACTTCACTGCAGTCTTATTTTAAGAAAATACTACAGCCGTGCCAACCTTCATCAAGCACCACCCTGATCAGTCAGCAGCCATCAACATGGAGGCAAGATCCCCTACAAACAAAAAATTATGACTTACTGAAAGCTCAGATGATGGTTGGCATTTTTTAGTAATAGTTTTTAACTAAGGTGTATACCTTATATTCTCAGACATAATACAATTGTTAATAGTGTATACATAACTTTTATATGCACTGGGAAACCAAAAATTCATTTGACTTGATTTGTTGCCCTATTCCCTTTATGGTGATGGTCAGGAGCCAAAAAAAACAGTATTTCAAGGTACACCTGAAAATGAAGAAGATGCCCCCATCTGCTGGGAGGGACTGGGAAGGGAGGAGATTCCACACAGTCGAGGAATCCTGAACACTGCTTCTCATCCCGGGAGGAGGTGGGACTTAGAGGCAGAATTTCCCATTCCAGGAGAAGGTGGGACTTAGAGGGCAGAATTTACCACAGGGTCACAGGGAGTAGAATCTGAGAGGAAACACCTTGTGCCTCACACGCAGAACTGGGAGGGTGGCAGGGGCACTGGGTGCCTCATGCAGATGGACCAGCTCTTGAGAGGGGCCAGGTAACAGATCTAAGCACAAGAAGTCTGCAGAAGCTCCCACAGGGGTTGATGGTTGTAGGGACAGCACAGTACTTTCCTGCAGGAATTGGGTGGAGAGGAAAAGAGTCGGCAGAGAGAAAGAACAGGGAGACATTTCTGGGAATCACCACTGTCAGGGAGCAGAGGAGGTACCTAAGAGAAATCCAACAGATCTCCTGGGTTACCGTTTGAGAGCACAGCGGACAATACCTTTACCAAATGCAGACAGGAGAAGTTATGCAAAGTAGGGAGGTTATTTCAGCACCAGCAGAAGAGTGCACACCCTTAGGTGTGTGCCTCAAGCCAGCTTTCAAGCTTGGGGTTCATTTTAGGAGAGGGAAAATAAGAAGAGAGATCACGGGAGGGAATTTCAAACAACAACTGAACTCTACACTGGAATTACTGAGCTAAAACACTTAAACACAGGGAGTAGAAGGGACAGAATTTACCAAGTTGTTTACTATTAGGCAGGCTGATGGTTCAGAATCAGAAATTAAACTGCATTTATAGAAATAGTTCCATCTTTGCACACCTGAGTTTGTTCCTGTGACGATGAACTATCTACTTGTTACCAAAACCGTAAGAACACAGAAAACAAATTTGACAGATGTCATATTTTGTTCTGTAGCTGGAACACTTTACCCTTTAGTGAGTCTACTCAGATAGAATATGTACAATTGAGGAATTTTTGTCCCACAGACATGAATTCCATAAATATTTTAGAAGTGCTTATTGAACACCTGCTATGGGAAGCTACTATATTAAAAACAGCAGCTCACTTTTAAATATTTATTTTTATAAACATGGCTAGTTTCGCATAAAAGAGTCATATTTTTTAAGATTTACTAATTGAGAAATAATGATATGTTTGATTTTCACGTATACAGAAGCAAAATTTTTATAGCCAAATCAGAACATTAATTGAAATATCATTTAAATTAACTATAATAATGTTTCATGTCATTTCACCCCTTTTTCTGGTATTTGATAAAATATATCTAATTAATGAAATGAGATGAACTTTTACTCTACAGTAGCCTCCTATCTATTCTAGGAGGAACAAACTCTAAGAGATCCTCAGACTCTAACAATGCTAAATACTGTTAGAGATGTTTCTCCCTTTTTAGAGTTGATGAATGGTGATGAAATTAGTATTCTATTTCATCACAGTGAAATGCTCTAAGAATAGGATGGTGCCAAACATAAAATGGGATTTTTCTCATGGGGGCAGGAAGGATTTGAAAAACAATACTCCCCCCAGACCCCACCACCACAGGAAGGAAGTGGGTCTGAACAAAGTTTGTCATCATTCAGGCTTGTCTAATTTTCCAGGCAGAAAATAGTTCTTCAACTCCCCACTATGCCTCCAAATACAACAAAGACACTTGATGTTCAATCTCAATATATCTCATGATTTAGGAAACAGCACTTTCTCAGTAGTGTCAAAATGACAGAATCAATTAGAACACAATATAAGTCAAACCCCATGTTTCCCTGGACCAAGTTCCTCTGGCATCCTTGAAAAAGGTCTCTAAATGCTGCGGACTACAGGGAAGGCAAGCAGCACTAGGGACTTTTTGCACGGATGAAAGGTGTTCCCAATTATAAATGGTATTTTCACTTAACAAAGTCAAAATCAGAGTAGAATCAACAGAGATACAGCAAAATGATTGGATAAACTATTAAAATATTTATTTATTGACTAATATTTATCTCATAAAAATACTCCATTCATTCAAGACATGAGGGACTTCTATCAAAAGACACTATGCTTTTTTGAAAGAAGATCAATATTTACATTAAAATAAATGACAGAGGGCAAAGTAAAAAAAAAAGAGAGAGGAAGTACTTTCATTCACATCTGAATCCAACAGAAACTACAATCTCATTAGCATCGAGCATATCCACTGGAAACAAGAGATAACTGCAATTCATTATGAATTAAAAAACAGTTAAAAATATATCTGAAGTCCAACAAAAAGACTGCCCTTTTCTTAATTGTTGGCTTTTGAATTATGATAGTCCCTTTTGTTTACCAATCTTCTTGACTTCATGACATTTGAAATCTACTTTGCACACATTTAGAATCTTGGAACTAACGGCAAGTCAGAGAATCAGAGTTGGAATGACTTTGGAGGGAACTCTCCTAGCTTCGCAATGCAGTCAGTGATCCTTCACACAACACTCTTCGAAGTGTTGGATCCTGGACTTAACACTAAATTGACAAAAAATGTTTCTATTTGGCAAGAGTTCCTGCATGAATAGCACTAATAGTTTAAAAATAAGCATTCAAAAGATTATACTGAACTGAAATTACTGTTATTTTTACCCATTAATAATAATGGTTGGTAGAAGTTCAGTGGTGACAGTTCACTCTGGCCAGGCAATGGGGTCCCAAGAAACTCCTGCTCCAAAAACGGTTGGTCATCTATTTTCTGTTATTACACTAGTCTGTCACATTCTTCCTGCCTTGGGGCATCCTAGCCTGTGTTAAGGCTGCCCTCCATGTTAACCCCAATAATATTAGGCTGATTATAATTTTCTGGAAGAACACTGGAGATCTGAGGAAGGAAATTATCCAGGAAACAATATTTTTAAATCCTATTATAAAATAATGTCTAATTTCATCTAAACACTAATGCCTATTTATACCATTTTCAAGCAAATAAATATTCAATTTCTCTGCTTAATTTTCCCAGTCTTCCCTGGGGTATATTTATTCATCATCAGAAGCCGAATACTACTGAGTTCCTTTTTTTTACACAGCAAGATAATCACTTTAGACTTCGAGCAACCTTCATGACCAAGTTCAGCCTACTGAATAGATTTCCTTCAACTTTAAGAATTTAATGTCAAAATGACCAAAAATAGGAAAAGAGACAGCCTATTAATAAAGAAATAAAAACCTCGATCCCCCTATGACCTTTTGACACACTGATATTTTCATCTCAAAAGGTATACAAACAATAGTACAGAAATACTGGGACCAAAAGCTGGGATAAAAGGATAAGAGCACAATGGCTGTGCTAGATTGGTTACTGGAACAATTGGTGGCCCAGACGCTTGCTAACATTTCAAAAGTTCAGCTTCACAACTTACTATTTCAAATTAACAGACTCTAAAAATAAGATAATTCTCTGCTGTTAGAAATGTGCTGAAAGAATGTTTTCCCTAACAGTTACCATTATTTTAACATTTAACTACTAGATCCTCATTTTCCAATACTGATGGGCCATTTCACAAATGCTACAGCTAGACAAGAAAAAAGTAGCAGAACAGTTTTTTTCCTCTGTGTCATAACAATCAATACTAGTCCCTCAAGATTATTGATCTACATCAGGAGTTAGCAAACATTTTCTAAAAAGAATCAGATAGCAAACATTTTAGATTTTGTGAGACATATGGTCTATGTCCCAGTCACTCTATTCTGCATTCGTAGCACCAAGCAGCCATGGACAATATATAAAGGAATGAGTGTGGTTCTTTTCCAAAAATTTTATTTACAAAAACAGGTGCATGCTGATTTGACTTGAGGTTCTATAGTTTGATTTACACACTTTTACTTTGCACATAAATAACCGTATGCTAAGCTGAACACAAAATGGAAGAGATCTCTGTTGACCAATTAAATTGGTATCAACTGTTTGACAATATGTATGTCTTCTGTGGTATTTGCTATTGGACACAATGTGCTGGGTCCTATAAGATAAAGAATGCAGAAAGCCATGTTCTTGAAAAATGTACCATCTATTAGAAGCATAAGACCAAAGCAAAGAAAATCAGCATAAACAAATATACTATGCATAAGTTATATGGCAAGACTGTAATGGTTTATAAGAGGAGATTGCCTATTATCAAGGACAAATATCCAGAGAGGACATTTTGGAGAATGCAAGAATTGAACTAAAACATGTTAGATTCAGTTAGTTAAAAATTAGAGGAAAGGTATTTATGGCAAAAAGATTACTAGAAAGAAGTATAAGGGCCAAGAAGTAGGAATTATATATATAAATAAATAATATTGTGCCTGAGGTAGAGAGTGGATGTTGGAACCAGTTGAACAGATAGAGAGAGCAGTCAATGAAAAAGACAAATTTGTAGTCTCTTTCCCACAACCTCTGTAGTCAGGTATTTCAGAATCAGAGTTTTCAGACTGCAGGAGGGTCAGAAAGAGGTCTATACTGTGAAAAAAGAGCAAACACAGAGCAAACAGGCAGCAGCTTCTAATTAAACATATTACTTCAGCAGCATGAATATTCATATTTGATGGGACCTCCTATCAGTTCAGGTCAGGTTTGGTATCAGATGAATTTGGGCACTAAGGTTACTTAACTTTTCATTTTCAGAGCATTTTGCATTTTGAATTGCAAATGGGGTTGTAGACATATAGTGGATTTAGTTGCCCCAAGGCCCTAAACAATCCTGTTTTTGTTAAAATTTTGTCTAATTGGTTGTTACAGCTTTTAGACTAGCACCAATAAATATTAGGCTTTAAAGATAGTATAAATTTTACCTCTTTTTCAAAGACAATGAACATATATATATATATTTTGAAAGTGTTAGGCTGGCCTAGAATATGAACAGTTCCAATCAGGTTCAAAACTCTGTCTTTCTTTGGATTAAAAACAACTAGAGGCCTCTGGAGGCCCGAGTTTCTCAGGGCAAACACTAAAAACAGGTTTATATTATGTGTCAAATTTTTACATATTTAGATAATAGAAATGGGATAAGTTTCTTAAAAGATGGAGAGATTTATGTTTATATCTGAAAATAAGAGAATGCTCATTGTTTATCTCTGAAATTAAAAAGAATAACTTCCTATCAAACACAAATAATAATGCCACTCGGAATTGGCAATCTGACATGGAGAGGCTCATCACGACAACAATTCACAGGTTTGGAAAGTGTACCCTGTGTAAATATGGTTGGGGGTACAATTACCTAAGGAGTATTCAGTGTTATACACCAAGAAGATACCACTGTGATTAGGTTCTCAATTATAATACAGTAAGTTACAGTGTTCTCCACATTGTAAAATAATCGATTGGTATGCTTTCTGGCCTAGAATATGAACAGTGTGAACCTGTGCTTGGTGAGAGAAATGTTATGAATAAGTGATATTAGCATAAAGATTTCTCTGGTAAAGTTCTTAGAAGGAATCTGTGCAAAACCATAATGATTTAAATTATTTTGTCCCACATAAAGTTCATGATAATTGGCATTTAATCTTTCATTACAAAACAAATTTACACAGCAAAAATTAGAGTCATTTTCTACTTGGAAAATAATCAATGTTATATAATGTTTTATATATAAGAAGGGCAATGAAAAACCATTTTGAAAAAGGTTTTTAAATACTGGATGAGTTGTGAACCAATTAGTATGAGGATGTACTGTAAAGATGTTTAACAAAGAGTGGCACATGTAAGTAAAAAAAAGTCATGGTTTCAACATTTTAAGAGGAGACTGAGAGTCTCCTCTCCTAATTTTTTCTTTTCTGGGACTTTTTGGAAGGAGACAGAGGATGGTGTGTGAGCCTTGCACAACTAAACACAGAAGACATGTTATTTCACATATTAGTGCACACACAGAGTGGACTCTGAATGAGTTCTCACAACTGAAATTGTTTTATTCCAGTGAAAGAGATCCCTGCCCACAAATGAAAACTTGTGTAACTATTAGCAAGACTCTGGGAAAAATTTCTCACCAGACACCCCTTAATGCTATTCATGGAGTCTCAGTCTCTAAACACCATCAGGAAAATAAAAATTGTTATGAGATACAGCTGGTGGGGGTGGGGTGGGGGTGGGAGTGTCTCAGGGTACTTGTTCTCGAGTAAAGCACATTAAAGTGTTTGTCCGCTTTCCAAAGATTACCATCCTGCAGATTCTCTGGGTGCTTAACTTCTAACCTGGGCCAATCAATGAAAATAATGAATTATTTCCATCTGCTTCAGAGCTGTTGATCTCTGGCTACGTGGCTGACCCAGTACTACTGAGACCAGGAAAACATGCTTATTCAAAAGGGGAAGCCTGGTGCTGACCTTATCTTCCTCCTGGGTCTGGGCAATGGGATAAACAAATCTTTGGACAATCACAAGAATCAAAGAGGAATGTGAACCAGAGTCGGAAACCAGTCCTAATTTGGCAATCCTTCCAAAACTTCCCAGCGCAAAGGAAGAGGCTATCTATTTAAAAAACATTGTGGCACCAAAAATATAGTTGCCTCTCTCACACAAGGTTTCCCGGGAAGATAATTCTCAGCCCCATACACCGATAAAGCGTGGTATGGTTACTAATTACTCAGACTTGGTTTCGTCCCTTTATCTTGCACTGTGGTTCTGTCATCAGCAGTAAAGGAATAATAGCACAATAGTTAGAAACAGGACCTCTGTTGAGAAAGCATGTGCACTGGCTTCACCCTTGCTAAATGTGTGACTGTGCACAGACATTAAAGAACTCTTGGACAGAAATGGTATCATAAGTTTGTTGTAAGGCTTGCATGCGTAATGAGCACATACAGAGCCTGGCAAATAATACGATCAGTAGGTGGTGGTGGTAGCCGCAGTAGTGGGTGGTGGTTGTGGTGCTGTTACAAGGATTATTGCTCCATGATAGATGAGGTAAGTGGAGAGGCAATGAAAGGCATATGCAATCTAATTTGTTACATTCTTCTAAATAGAGAAGTGATTAAAACCATTGGCTTATTTTTATGCATCAATTCTCAATAATGTTAGAAAGCACTACCGCACAAAATAGGCACTTCTAGAAAATAATCTAAGTTTTATGCTATCTGTAGAGGACAGGGTAAGTGTCAAAGCCTTTATGAAAGCGAGTACACACATTAATCGCCTATCTGTGAGACTGGCAGAGAAGAGACATTCCCAAGTAGTATTTATGTAATATGCACTCCCTCTAAAATGGAGGCCTAATTGCTTAGTTATTCTAAATTGCAGAACAGAAAACAAAGGAGCCATTTTGGCCATGTGGGTAAACAAGAGATTTCTAAAAGCTAATTATCTCTTTATTTAATAGACTGAAGTTGCACCAAATGAGACATGTAAGTCTAATAAATAATAAACAAATTGCAACCTAAAGACTAAAATATAGGAGCTGCTCATATACTTTTTATTGCTCCATTAAATAAGCTCATATTTACGTCCCCCACAAAACATAATTATACAACACTGGGTCCATTTGATGGCCATTCTGATATGCTATTTAAAAATTATGTGAATCAACTTACATACTCAGGAAGTCTTAAAGCATACTATTTGAATTCTATTACAAAACTCCCTATTTCTGTACAGGATTAAGAAACAGAATTGCAGTTTTGAAAAACTTGTACATAATCATATAAAGTTGTTATTACTATTTGTCATACTAGAAATGATCACACATAGGATAGCTATGCACCTCAAAAAAAGAAATACTAGTGTCTATACTTACTACTTTCTATATCACATGTTTCATATTTTGGGTATCTTCTAAATTAAAATAATTCAAATTTAAATATCAACCTCAGAAAACATATTCAAAATTCATATATGAACTAGATAAAGGCATCATGAAAATGTAGTAACTTCGCTTGTTTGTTTAACATAATAGCAAATCATTCAACAGAAATAACCAAAACCATATATGTGAATTTTTAAAAGACCTCCAGGCTCATCATTTTTAAAGAAAACAAAAATGAGAAAAATGACCTTTTAGCACTATAACATGATAATACCACGTGCTGTGCTTTCTTGGTTTTGCTGCTCAGAGGATTTTTAATGCTTCATTTTTCTTCTTTGGGAAATTTAGCCTACTATTCTATCTTTATTTTCATTCTATTAATAAAAATCGCATTCTGAAATCATAGTGATAATAAAGAGTACACTTGAAAACAGTTGCCTGCTCTCTTGCCAAGGGCAAGTAATGATTTATGACAGATAAGCAAGAGCAGGGATTTAATTCACTCCACTACCTCAGGTGGTAATACAAGAATGTGTCCATCTGTGACGCAGCTCTTATTTGCATGGTGAAAATACTTAAGTCATTGAAATATATGGCAGGAAGCTCCCTGTGGGTTTATGGTGGGGTTATATGAACATTTTCCTCTTCCCCTATCATTCAGGGGTGCATGCCCTACATACGAAAGTAAGATAAGACAAAAAAGTCCTAGACCAGAGAGGCAAAAAAAGGCTAATATAAATTCAACAATTTGCCCTTCTACCCTTTTTTAATAGGTAAGCCAGGCTGACAACACCTGTGAAGATTAGAGCAGTACTATAATGTTCTGTACTAAAATTGAACACCCACAAAGATAAGTAATAAAAATTTAGCTGATCCCTACAATAAGATGTTTAAAAAGTACGCTATAATATGCACATATACTATAGCATATAAACATGAGCCTGGTTATCCTATCAATTTCTAAGGAGTGTTATGACCACAATTTTAAATTGGTAAATTTGGTATACATTAATATTCTCCTTAGTTTTCTAAGACCTAATGTTACCATTACCCCCTACCTCACCCCAGCCACTCTCCATTTCCGTCTCATTATCCTGTTTTATTTTACTTCATATAATTTTATAATCTGAACTTATCTTATATATGCATTTGTCTGATTCACTCATTAGGATTTTAAACTTCACATCAGCAGGTACCATATTTATTCTTACTTACCACTGTAATCCCAGCATATAGAAAAAAAAAATTTTCTGATGAATAAAGGAAACACAAGTGGCTTAGCTATTCATTTATTTTCCTTACAAATAATAATAGAAAACCTTAGCATGTATATTTTGATAATAATACAATGTCTTTAATAAAGTAGTATTTGTCAAATACAGGAAATGTAAAAAATTCAGTGTATCTGTTGAAAGTGTCAAAAATTAATATTTTGCATCAGAATATTTTAAAAAGTGCTAATTAGACATACTGCTTTAGTAATTTCTACTTCATAAAGCCTCTGAATATTATGAAAATTATGATTTGACAAAAAGCAAATCCTACACCTAATATGGAAAGGAAAACATGCCTGAATATTTGTATTTTTTCTAAATATAAAAAAAAGATATCAACAAATAAGTAATAATATATTCGATAATTATATGACTTCCTTGGCTCTGGCAGCTTCATTAGGAGACTCACTACTTTGGTTTTCTGTAATAATAATTACGTTATATTTAAAGAAAAACTAGAGGCCATTTAGAATAATCATCACTTTCTGGGTTAAAGAAGGAACCTTTCACTTTCGTGAGAAAGTTGTAAGTTCAGGCCCTATGAAATTTGGGATATATTCTTAGAGTGTTTAAAATTACACAGTCCATAGGAAAAGAAATTCAAAGTTGATTTCTTTTGTGTATTGGTTTCATATGATTTTAAATCTAACTGCTTATGACTTAAGTGAAATTGTTTTAATCCACATGTTTATGACAAAGACCAAAACTACAGTTGTGTTGACATGAGAATGAAGTAAACTGTGTCAGGATGGCATCATCTCATCTCCTCTCACTGTTAAGAATTCGGCTGCTCAGCTGCTGAGGGGAAACCTAGGAACTTATCAATAAAAACATACAAAGAAGCAAAGAAGCAACTATGACAAAGGGACATTTAGACTATAAATACTCAGAGTTTGTGAGGACTATGCAAGAGTATTCAGTTTGGCCAATGCAACTCTTGGCTGATCTAAAACAGCTCTCCAAGACCTTGGTCATTAGCTCCTGCCTCAATGGAGGAGACTCTCTAACCGGCATTGGGGAGGGCCATGAATGGGCCCCACTTATGAAGATCCTCTTGCCCATCAACACCAGACCCAAGTGATCTGGTAACCTGCGACTTAACACTTTTGTGTGGCAGCTGGATGTCAGCTCTTGGTTGACTGAGTTCTTTCTCCACATTAATAACTGGTACAAAAGTTACCTCAACTAAGTTTTGACTTCATTTCTTTCATCTTCCCTGGCCTGGATCAATAGGGTAATTAATCTATCACTGATTTGGAGTATGCTATTTCTTTACTGGCTTATTAAGAGATATTATACTGTATACTTTTGGTTTTTGGAATTTCTATAGTAAACCTATTTAAATAAGATGCTAAAAGACAAACTCAGTCTCGAAGCATAATCTGCCTCCCAAAACAATTTCCAAAATTTTCAAATGTTTCTAAAACAGAGAATATGTTTTCATATGTATCTTCCTACATTATAGCTTTCTGTTGCATCAAATGTCCTGTAATTTTGTCAACTCACTTTCTAATTAAATCTATTACAATATTTATATATAATAGGTATTTATTTTAAAGACATTGTTTTAAAATATGTATTTAATATTGTTATATAAATTAATTTTATCCAGACTGTCTTTTGAAGAAAGTTAATTATAAGGATAATTACATTTTAAAATTATGCATAAATTTATTTATCACATTGAAAAGATGGAAATAACTATTATTCTATGACCTCATTACTGACGAATGCAAGTTAAGTTAGATATGGCACATCCAGTGGATGCAATGAGACATTAAAAATTACAAATTAAGAATTAATTACAAGAATAACGTGAAACAAAGTTCAGCAAGGTAAAGCAAGATACTAAACTGCATATTCATTAGGATCATATAGCTACTATTAAAAAGGTAGACAATTTTAAAACAGAAAGAAAAATGTGCCGAAATACTAATAGTGATTCTTTGGATAAGAGGATTATGAATAATGGTCTTTTGATCTACTACTTTTTAGGTGTTTTCTATGACATGAAAGTATTATTTTTAAATTGGGAAAATAAAATAAGCTTAGCTGTTCTTAAAAATAGAACTTTCTTTAAATAGAAATATAAATTTAAATGAAAACATTATTACAAATGTTTATTACAAAAAGATTGAATTTGAAGTTTCATTAAATTTTTGCTTCCTATCAGGTTTTAATTTTCCAGATTGATAGGAAAGCGAACTGCTGAGAGGCTCTGTGTGATAGGTCCTCAGGCAAAACTCACAAATAATACAGCCAATCTACCATCAAATAGCTCATCTAGATGACTCTTTATCCAACACTACATGAGCTAATGTTTAAAGATCAGAATGTCTGGTAAATTAGGATGTAAAGAGCTATTTTTAAATGATTTACAGAAGAATATTTTAAAAATCAATGCTACACTTTTCTGAACTTCGTTTCTGTTAACACTTTAAGATACCTCTGATAATACTTAATGAATTTCAAGTGTACTCCTATAAACAAGAAATTGTGCTTAGGTGGGGTTGTTTTTCCATTGGAAGAAACATGTACAATACATTAGGGTACTCAGTTTGCTTTATTAAAGATAAAATATGTCTATAAAAGTGAAAGTAAAAAAGGCGAAGATGGCATCGCTGTCTACCGCTGGGGAAACCTTAGGGAAATTTGCAGCTCTGAGTTGTAAACTATGGTAATTTAGCAGTGAGGCTGATGGATATCAAAGAAAGCCTTCTATAATCCTTAGTGGCTTGGAGGTAGAAAAAACAGAATTTTGAAGCGGTGAAAATATAACTACAGTTTAGTTAAATCTTTTGCTTCAAAGTTAGTGGTATCGCTTAGCTTTGGAATATACACATACATATCTGTGCAAAACTAATTATTCTATTTTTTCTTTTTCCCAAGAACTTTTTATTAAAGAAAATTTCAAAATAAACAAACGTAGAGACAATGGTGTATTGAACACCCTTTTCTTCCAAGTTCCCATCACCCAACTTCAGCAATTATTATTTAGGGCCAATTGTTCCATCTCTACGCCCACCTATTTCCCATCATGGTAGACTATTTTGACTGAAATCTCACACACTGTATCTTTTCCTCTATAAAATTTCAGTAAGAGTCTCTAAAAGACACTTTAACACATATTCACAACATTGTCATGTCTACAAGAAAAAAGATATTCAAATTTCAGACTGTTTTATTCTACCTTTGGATCCAAATATATGTTAAGTTCTATTTATTCCAACTGGTTGATATGTCTCTCAAGTCTTTTTTAATCAATACATTCTCCTTGTCCCAATAATCGCTTTTTTCCCTCCCTTACAGTATTTTGTCGAAGGAACCAAGCTACTTGTCCTATACAATTTCCCATAGTCCATTTTCTATAGTTGTTAATTTATTAATTGCCATAATTATTACAGATTAGTTACTGAAGTAGAAGGCAAAGAAATGCAAATATAGTGGAACTAAAAGAGACCCCAGATGCACAATATCACCTGCAACTAACATATGAACAAAAACTACTTGTTAGTAAATTAAGGGGGCAAAGCCCATAAAAAGAAAGAACTGTTGATAGTTTAAGTCTACAATTAAGTGATATTTTCCCTTTTCAGTAAAGTTTATTAAATTGCAAATAAAGTAACCAGGATAAATCTTAAGTGCACAAAGTATAAATAGCAAATATGGTGGTACTTACCAGTCTTCATTTCTAGTAATCGCTTTTTCTTTTGTTGGCGTTCAAGTCTTTCTTTCTCGGCCAATTCTTTGGCTACTCTGGCACGTTTTTCTTTTTCCTCTGCTTCTCTTTTTTTGATGTTCTCCTTTATTACTTGCTGTTACAAATAAAGTTTGAAAAATGATCAATTTTAACCAAAATAATTCCACAAAGAAAATGGAAAATTATTAATCTGTAGAACTGGGATTAAATATATTTTAGATCATGGTTACTTCTAATAGTCATAGCAGTCTTTCAAAAAATTAGCTCATGAACCGTTGTCAAATGTCTATGTATCTATAATCACAATTGCTATGTTTGAAGCACCTGCATCTTGGTGAAATCAACAAGAGAAGGAAGACAGAAACTACAAATAAAAAGCATTTAATTTACAAATCAAAATTGTTTTCATATATATATTTCTAAAAGATTGTCTAGCAAATGTTTTCAAGTCTCCCATAATCTCCTCTGCTAAGTAAACTATGGAGTAGAAGAAAAAGAGCTGAAGAAATGATAGAAAAGAGCTGGTATTTTCTAATGGCTACTTTATATTACAATCTTTAACAATTTCTTCTATATTGTAAGGATGACAAAAGAAATATTTGGTATTTCAAAGCCACACCATCTGACTGTTCATCAAAACCAGTAATAACATGTGAACCATAATATCTCAATAGATTATGTGACGCATTTCTCTTTTTTCTTTTTTTTTGTGTGATGCAGTTCTTGTTTTCTAAGTTTTATACAAGTCAAGAAATGCCTCTCATGTGGCATTAGTGGGAATTAGCAGGGAAACATGAATTTTTCTAAGTGCCAACAAATAGCATGTATGGTATTACAATTTCCTACAGAGACTGTAATCTCAGTACCAATGATTCCAAACAGGTTATCTAATTGCTAGTTTATCACTAATAGTATAAAATAGGAAAGTATATAACTAAGCTTTAACAGGTAGGTGGCTTATGTTATTTGGAGGAAGGCTTTAATTTCCTCTTTACTGTAATCTTATTTTTGTTAACCCTAAGGTCTTCATTAGAAATCAAATAATAAGTTTAATATTGACAAAAACAATGAAAGGAAAAGTACAAGGGCAAAAAAGGGGAATAAAAAGCAGAAAGGGAAGAGTAACTCATCCATCCAAGCATTCATTCAGTAAACACTTCCTGAGACACTGTAGTAAATAGTACTATTCTAAGGACCTGAGATATCTATATCTATATCTAATACAAGTTTACCTTCTGTGTGTTAGGGTGGGGCAGGAGGCAAGCACAGACAATAAACAATAAAAAAGGTTTGATAAATACAGTACTATGAAAGAAAGAAAACAGAGTAATGTGATAGAATGTCTAGGGAGTTCCTTTGTATTAGGTGGTCAGATCAGGCCGCACTCACTGGTTTCATTGAAGCTGAATCTTGAATGTCAAGAAGCCAGCTAAGTGCTGGTCTGGGGGAACAAATGCAAAAGCTGTTAATGTGTTTGAGAGAAAGGCAGCCAGGATGATGGTGTAAGATGGTGGTATAAGGTCAGGATATATGCTGACACCTGATCATTTAGGGTCTTCTCAGCCAACATGGCAGGGGTCGAGTGGGGTCAGATTTTCTTTTAAGGAAAACTGGAAAAGAACTGGAGACTTTTAAGCAAGAGAGTGTAAGACTAAGAACTCTAAGAAACAAATGCTAATCAAGCACTTTGCTCCAAACTACCTTTTCAAAGATATTTGTGCAATAAAGTCTAGGAAGATAGAGGTAGGGACTTAAGGAAATGGATTTGTTTATTGTCCAGTATGATAAACTGGGGTTAGGATCAGGCATTCTTACTACCTTTTAAAAAACAATGGGTTGCCTACATTTAGCATTTCCCTCCAGTAATACAAACTACTATGTATGTATGTAGGTATTAAATGTGGCCCTCTTCACACTACCTTGTGGGAATTTGGGCTCTGCAATCTACAAAATGGTTTACTCTGTCTACTGCTATTGCTGTAATAAACTTATCTTTGTCTCTGACCCCACAGTCTTATATTTTCTGCCAATATCCACTAACTATGGCAGGCTAGCGAGGTAAATTCTCATACTCTTTCTTCACAGTTCATCATATATATTAGCACTAATTATTACCGCTAAGCTATGAAATGCCAGCTGCAATAATAGATGCTTTAATACGCAATCCCTCCAATCCTTGAAATGGATTCTGCATTCTCCATTCTCCATTCTGTGACAGAAAGGTTAAACAGTTGTCCACTATAATGAAAGTAGTGAGGGGCAAGAAAGCTAGCTATGGTCTAACTTTTTTCCACCATGTTGCTTCATATTAGGGTAACATGTTAAGTGCCAGCTGTAAGACAATAGCTACTGTAAAATTCAACATAAGTTAGGAAAGTAGGAGAAGGCAACATAGAAGTAGAAAATACATGTGGTTCCAAAGACAAGTGTGCTTATCCGTGTGTGTGCATGTGTGTCCATGTATGTCTGTGTAAGGGAGATGGGGAGGAAGAAAGGATTGTGATGGAGAAGAAGATAAGCAAATATTCAGGAATCAAAACTGTATTACCTGCTTGAGGGAAATGAGTTAGATGATCCTACAATAGATAAAAATATATGCCTTATTTATGACACTTATTAAAGTACAAAATTTTCTGATACGAATTTTCTTCTTTAATGACTAGATGCATTTAAATGAGAACATTTAATAGATCACCTATTACCAGATATAACTGCCACACCCTTCTAGTATTCTGCTGGGCAATAAAAAGTCAAAATTACTTCCCAGGATCTATAAAAATAATGTTTACATTTAGAAATAAGGTCTGAAGCAGTTCTTAAAGCTATTTTGTTTTATGGAAAACACACAACTGATTTTCATTTAAAAGCCTATCTCATTTAAAACATATCTTATTCTGACATTATAACCATTAGGAGAAGAAGTTAAGCTAGAAAAATACCAATAGAACAGCATAGAAATAGGTACTTAGTCAGAAACTAACACCCCAGTTCAAAGAGTAATTTGGGATTTTTCTTCTAAATGTTTAGAAGTAAAAGTAACCTAAAACAGAAAAGCTGGTTAGAGAACCACATTATTCTGGATACAATTGCCTCATGGTTACTTCAATTTTAAATTTAAAGCTCGAAAGGAAAGTTAAGGTGAGCCACACATAAAGATAGTCAGGTTTAAGACACCAATTTTCTTTTTTAATCATCTTTTTCTTGACCTGGTTTTCCATTTAGTTAATTGGCAAATAAATTGCACCCCTATCAACTACTTTCAGCTCTGCAGTGCCAAAAGGAATTCTGTCAGTGTTTGCACCACTTCCCAGATACAGCCTGAAGCATGCTTTGTCTGAAAGATCTGCGAGCTACCAGTCTACAGCAATGACCACAGAGGGTTTTAAAACCTCAGCCACATTTTTGACTATTCATTTCAAAAGAATAATGAATAATTTTCTTGAGTTCTTAATGCTCACATACTTTTTACAGTGATGTCAGATTCTAAAATATCTATGTAAAAAGACATGATATATTAATATGTGCATTCAAAAATATACAGAGAGATGTTAACAAATATCCATATGTGTGTGTATTCTGGAAGAAGATAAAATAGGAGCTCATAATTACTTCCCACCTATAATTTATGTTTTCTACATAACTCATTTAATAACACTCTTGCGACAACTAGTTTAAATATACATTATAGCATTATGTTATATATTTTCTCTCAGAGAAACCAAAATGACCCAAAGTCAGTCAATTTAAATGAGTGTGCATGTATATCTGTAGAATTTAGAACAGGAAGGCATTGGCAGAGTGCAACCTACCATAAATTGTGGCTGTTATCATACGTATTATCTTTGAGTTGTTTGAAAATTACATCATCTTTATTGTAAACATCTGTGATTTGTTTCCACTCAGTATTACAGTTCCAAAATTCACCCATATTTTTCTACAAAAATTGAACCTCATTTTCATTGCTTATAATATTGACTTGGAATTTATTATTTGTTCTATCAGTTGGATTTGGGTTGTTTCCAATTTTTCGCTATGATGAACAATGCAGAGAAACATTTGATACATGTCCCCCTGTGTATATATGTGTGTAAGCTTTGTAATGGCAGGTCCCATTAGTTGGTTCTTAGGGCTGTTTAGAGACTGTTGACCATCCCTGTTTAAGTGAATGAGAACAGAATGTTTTAGAATGTAACTCAAGCAGTAAGGATAAGTACTTTCTGTGGATGCTTTTGTTTCTCTTCTAAAGAGTGCTGGGTCTCACTGTAAAACATTATTTAACAATATGGGTTATGGTAAAAATACTTTGAAATCCACTGGTCTCTAGGACAGGAGTGGAGCTGATGAATCAAAGGAGGGGTTCATCTTAAATCTTACTAGGTGATGCAAAATTGTTTTCAAATGGTTGTAAAAAGGGATAACCCTACTATCAGTGTGTAGTCATAGCCTACATACTCACCAAACTGTTACCTTCAATATTCTATGTATTTGGCAGCTATAGAATAATACCACATCATGCTTTGAACTTCTATGTCTATCATTACTAATTAGTTCAAGTACCTCACATGTTTATAAACATTTGTATTTCCTATTCTGTGAAATGTCTTTATCTTTGTTCCGCTTTTCCATTAGGTTATCATTTTCTTAATGATTTGAGTTCTTTAAATATTCTGGAATCTTTTGTCAGCTTTATGTTTTATAAATATATCCTGGATTGCAACTGTCACTGTACTTCATGATGTCTTTCAGTAAACAGTTCTTAAATTTACGTAGTCAGAAATGTCTTTTATTGCTGGCACCTTTTATATCTTACTTAAGAAATCTCCCCTACTTCAAAGATATTCTTCTATATTTTCTTCTTAGAATTTTAAAGATGGTATTCACATCTCAGTGCCTACTTTTCCGGAATCAATGTTTTTGAATGGTATAGGGGGGCATCCAATTTACTTTTTTCTCATGGAAAACTAGCTAACGCATAATCATTTCACAACTAGCCTATTCTTTACCCCATTCATCCACAAATCTATCTCCTCTGGATTCAAGTTGTCATATGTGTGATGTTTTGTGACTGTTTTAATCCATTTGGTCAATATATCCATATTTGTACCAGCAACATGCAATTATTATAGCTTATGTTTTTTCTTCTTTAGAAATGTCTTCACTGTTCTTGGGCCTTGGCTCTCTCACCTGTATTTCAAAATTAATTTATTAAGGATTTTGAAAAGGCCCATTAGGATTTGGACAGAATTGCTCTTTCTGTCTATTAATCTAGAGAGAATTAATATCTTTACAATAGGTTTTATTTTTGAACATGATGTGGCTCTCCATTACCTCTGGGTCTTTTTAAAAAGAATTATACATTTTTCATGTAACTCTTAGATATCTTATTTTTTCTCTTTATCTTCTCTATTGATCTTGTTAATGGTGTCTTTTAAAAAATTATGATTTCTAATACCATGCAAGTAATATACATTTTTATGCATTCTATTGATAAAATTACTTATTTCTAATAATCTTCCTATAGGTTCCTTTTTGAATTACTCATAGAAAACCAAAATGAATGGCTAGTTACTTCATTTTCAATTTTTATACATTTCTTTCTTGTCTTATCCTACTGCACTATTAGGAGTTAAATTCACATTATTAGGATAAGAGCATTCTCCTTGTCCCCAGTGTCCTACTTGCGGTACAGGTTTCAACTAGTTCGTTATTCTTGTTTTAAATTTGACTTCAAATGGATTTTATCAAACGTTTTTCTTAATCTACTGAAACTCCTAATGTGGTGAACTCTATTTATGGACACTCTAATATTAAACTATACTTTTCATTTCCGGGATAAATTCAACTTGGACATGAATAACTTATCTTTGAACATTTGGTCATATCTTTTACGCTATTAATTTGGAATAACCATTCCATTATATTTGGTAAGGCTTATGTAAAACTTTCTAGGCCAAGCATTTAATTTGTTGGAAGATTTGAAATAAGTCATTAAATTAAAAATTAGTTGTAGACCTATTCAAGTTCTCTATTTTTTTTAAAGTCAGTTTCAATACGTAACTTTTTTTTCTAGGAACTCATCTATTTCATCAACCTTTCCAAGATGGGTGAAATACTGGTGAAGGGGGAAAAAAAATAGCGAGAATGTTTGATATTGATCTGGGGGATGGTCTACAAATTTCTTTAGTATGCTCATATCTTTTTTACCAGCTTCTATATTTGTAGTTATATTTATTACATTCTCAATATTATTGATTAATTCTTGATTCTTTTCAGAAATTTATCAAACTTGTCTTTTTAAAGTAACCACATATTGGCTTTAAAAAAGTTTTCTATTAAATCATTTTCCCTTCATTTACTCTTTCATTTCCCTCCTATTTTCTCTAGGATTATCAATTCCTTTTTAATTTCTGAAGTCAGATGCTTACCCTACAGGGGACACTGGCCCATGCCCCAGGGCCCCAGCACTGGGATACCATATGACTCAGCAATTCCACCTCAGGGAATTCACCCAAAGAAAACAAAATCACAAATATGAATAGATTTGTGCACTCCTATGCTTACTGCAGCATTATTTACAAGAGCCACAATAAAGAAGCAACCTAAGGGTTCAATAGATGAATGCATCAAGATGTGGTACATATACACTCAGCCATATGGAATACACTCAGCCATAAAAAGGAATGAAATCTTGCCATTTGCAATAACATGGATTGACCTAGAGGGTATTATGCTAAGTGAAATACCATATGCTTTTACTTATACGTGGAATCTAAAAAACAAATGAACAAACAAAATTGAAATATATTCAAAGACAGAGAAGAGATAGGTGGTTTCCATACGGGAGGAGGGATGGGGAGATGGGTGAAATACTGGTGAAGGGGGAAAAAAAAATAGCGAGAATGTTTGATATTGATCTGGGGGATGGTTACATGAGTGTATACACATGTCATGCTGTGCACTAAGATTTGTGCATTTTATTGTATGTATCTCAATATAGAAAATTAAAAATGTCTTAAAAATACAATTAGTAGGACATTTCATAATTTTCAGAAATTAATTTTAAAAAATATGAGTTTATTACTGCACATCATAAAGAATGCAATGGTTAGGAAGAGGAAATATGAAGTTATACTGTCTATGTTTGAATGTGCATCTGGCATTAAATAGTTGTGTGACCTGTGTCCATTTCCTCTTTTGTTATGTGGGAAGAATAGTGCCTACTTTATGGGGATATTTAGTATGTGTAAATGACACATAGTAAGCCCTATATAAATGTTAGTGATTATTAATATTACAAATTGATATTATTTTCATTATTACTATATCATTAATGAAGTGCCTCAAAGACATAGTTCTTTAATCCAGCAACAAATCAAGGAAAAACCACTTTCTAGCTTACATCAATATATATGATTCTATCAAGCATATGGGAGAATGTCAATTTTCACAGCTCCTATAAGAAAATAAATGCTTTCCATTCATAGATGTTGGAATATGACTTGACTTTGAGTTGACAGGAAGTACCTTGAAAGCATACATCCAATAGAGCTGAATTACTTGGCAAGAATAAAATACAGAAGTGACTTGAATATGGAAGGCAAAATTTCTCTTGACCTCAAATGTAGATATTTACCACTAAAGATTTAATTTACAAATACATAGACACATTATTTTTAATACTTCTAAATCTAATATGCTTTATGAGGTTTTATATTGGAAAAGAGAATTTAGTTTCCTGTGTTTTTCCCCAAAGGTATTGTTTGCACTTGAAAGTAGACATTCCTGATAAATTAAGTTAAAACATTGCTCAGTTATACAATTAACAGTTGTTTCATTTTTTTCCCCCCAAATTAAAAAAGTCTATATTCCAAATATGGCTTTCTTGCCAAATATATTGATCTAGTTTATAAGACAAAATTACAATGAAATATAAAAATGAGAGTATAAAACAAAGGTAGACTTCCAATGTTTTGTTCATACTTCATCTCTATTTCTGAGTCTTAGCCTACTGAAATAGTTTTATCTACCCAACTCAACATTTTTCAACATATGATAATATCCTGTGTATTTCTGTAACTTAGAAAACTTGTGGCAATTTTTTATGGAAAAAAAGGCAAAAAAACTTATAAATTTGCATGTTCAGAGTTTTTTTCTTTCATCATTGATGAATATTTAAACCATTTATGTTCGGGATCTACAGTTTTCCTTGAACTCAAAAAGCTTTTCTTTTCCCCAGGTGTTCAATTTTTGTCTAACATCCCTAAAGTGAGATTAGACAAACTGAATTTAACTACTGCATGCTTTCCAGAGATAAGGGTGTTAGTTATGAAAACAGGCTAATTTTCTCAGAGTAAACAACCATGTAAGAGTTCAGTGCATTACCACTAAATGCTTTTTAAGAGTTTACTGAGCCTTGAGAAGAGGCAATGCTTAAACACACTAAATTATTGATTTCCAGAAATTCCTGATGACTACATTTTCAGGAAGGAAGGGAAAATATTTTAACTTAAAAGAACCCTTGAGAATGCATTCTTATACTGGAATATGAAAGAAAGTTTTTTATTATTAATGCTAAGTACAAAAATCTTTACAAAAATGAAAAGTATGTGATCTACTTATCAGTTTTTCCATCAAGAGTATTTTCTTTTAAAACTAAATATAAAATTTCCTTCCACATGCCAAAAATAAACAATGGGCTATACTTTGTGGAAAACAACTAATTCTTAGAAACCCTCATTTGCAATAATTACAAGGTAGATGATTTAGAAAAGAATCTAGAATGTCAGGAAAATAAATCAAATTTATTTCGCTAACATTTTTTTAAATTTCTCTAACAAATCTAATTAAAAAAACCTGCTACCAATAAGAGTAGAGAAGCATGATATACTACATGCTAACATATAAAATTCATCATCTTAACATTCAATACAAGGTGTCTAGCTGAACTTTTTTTGGTGGTGAAACTTATGAAAATGGTAAACTATCCTTTGAGAATGTCCCAAAAGATATGCAGGTGCTGATGATTAAACTGTTTCAGCTTGAAGTTGTTCTTTATTGTAAAATCAGTCTCAGATGAGACAGCAAATTACTTATTTGTCCATCAGGGACTTCACATTACTGACCCATCACAAGTATGCTGTGAGTTTGTGATTCCTTCAAATACTATAAAGTTCTCATATGAGATTTTTCAACCTACTCAACAACTTCTTTAACAGTATGAGATGTTCATAATTAAGATTTTCCCAAAGTAGAACTTGATTTTCCATTACATGTGTTCTCTCCCTTGTGTTCTAAAGTGATAAACTATGAAAATACATTTTTATCTTCCCATTGTAAGGTTAAACAAAGACACAAATAGGCATAAGAAGGCAGCAATGAAATACAGTGCTTAAAGGTAGGCTTTGAGATAGGGCAATTTTTGAGCTACTGCTAGTCATCTCTTCAAGGACAACATCCAGCTAAAACTGCACAATATTCCATGTGAACTTGGTAATGTTTAATAAATAAAAAGTAGCCTTCAGCTAATTATGTGCTCTTGCACACATGCACTTTCTTTAATATTCTGAATGTAAGACACCAATTTATCAGTACCACATACCAGTATATTGTACAAAGAACATGCTGTTTTACTCATTTTTGTTTGTAGTATCTTAGTGTTGTCTTTTGAATTACACAGGTTATTATACTTATTATTACACATTGCTTATTTAGTTGACTTTTCCCCCTTCATTACTAATCAGTTGCTGATCTCATTATTATATTAGAATAATTCACTCTTTACCTTTTGCTATATTATTTCAGTGAGCAAACAAAACATTTAAAATGTGAAAGAGAAATACAAATTTCCAGTCACTGAGTCATACAGAATCTGTCAAATGCATTTACAATCCCAGTGAGTAATGCATGGTAAGAATAAATCTTATCAGTAAAAAGAAAATTTAAGTGAATTAGTCTAGGTGTGTTTTCATTATGAGAAGCTCCAAGAGTAAAGATTAGAAAAATCTGTGAGAATTATTTTCAAGGTTGCAAACCCCAAATATTTAGCACCTGGAATTGATTTAATTCTTTAAATAAACTGTAGGATAAGAAAAAAGACATCTGATAGCTAGAGTATTTTATTCTAGGTTTGGAGATTTATACATCCAAGTATGATCGCAGAATAACAGTGATGGCCTAATGGACAGTGACTGCAATGGGGTATGGGGTGGGGGACTCGATAATATGGGTGAATTTTTACATTGTTTTTCATGTGAAACCTTCATAAGAGTTTATATCAATGATACCTTAATAAAAAAAAAGAATAACAGAGATGGCAATGTAGACAATTTTTAAGACATAAGTGGACCAGAATAGGTTAGGATAGAACCTGTTTCCTATTATAATTATGCAAGTTAGCTCAACATCCAATCATGGGACTTCCAGTCATAGGTGATTTATTTTCTCTGATCACATATAATGAGTCAATCCAGACTGAAGGAGCTCAAGGAAAAGGTCTGGAGTTCCTCTTGGTCACCTAGTTGGCCCATACAGCAGTCATCAGAAATGACATTTAGAGTTGACAAGCAGAGAATGTGTCTAATTTAAATAATTTGGAAAGATGAGTCATATTCCAGCTGTCCTCTGTATCAACAAAGAGTTGCACTGAAAATACACTTTCACTGGATGATTTGTTTGTTTGGCAAATCACTTAGTCTGAGTGTTCAGTAGAAGAATGCAGTGTATTTGACCAACACATGAAACATGATTAAATGAGATATAATTGATTTTATCTGTTCACTACACAGTGTATTTCAATTATATGAACAGAATCAGCTTAAAGTCTTCAAATACCATGAAAGATGAATCTTTAACTGGATGAAATGCAACTAACAAAAACTGTAGAAATAACCTAAAGAAAGAGCTATCAATGGAAAATAAGTAGCTATGTATTCAGTTCAAAATATTCTATATGGAAGCATAAGAGTGATAAAATACTTAAAATATCAATGCCGTCGAGATGGGAAAGGTGAAAATTACTTCCATTTTTTTGTAGGTAGCTAACTTGCTTTGAGGCTGCATGCCACTTTTCTTCAAAATGTAACATGCCTAAGGAACACATACTGTTATTAACAGGAAACTGTGGTTCAGTAATGTTAAGTAAGTTGTCCACAGTCATATCAGCCCAGGTGCTCGGATCCCAGAGCCTGCACTCTGAGCCTCTGCTGTCTTCCCAATAGTGAGGCAGACAGCAAAACACTATTAGAAACAAACAAACTAAAAAGGTAAGGCTAATTGTAGGCAGAATTCATAAATCACTTTAGATTTGAAGAAAGGAGAGCAAATCCTTTCCCTTTGATTGTTGTCAGACATAATTCACATGGGAGGTACACACACACACACACACACACACACACACACACTAGAAAACAATAACTGCAGAGTCAGCACATACAGGTAAATCCAGTGTACAAAAACAACAGAGGATACAATCCATCTCCCCTCTTTTTGTGTGTGCAATAGCAATCCCTTTTAAGGCTGGGATTGCTTTCTGCTGCCCTCAAAATCCTAACCCAAAAGTGGGATGCCCAGATATGCAGGTGTTAGAAACTACTAATAAAGGATGCTTAGTGATATTTTTCAGTACTTTAAAATCCCAACAGAAAATGTTCATGTGCTCAGGAAAAAAGCTACAGAAACCAAAACTCTGGCTTAAGTGTAGTCTCAGTTTTATATGGGGATATATGAAACTGTAAATGCAGAGAATCTAATAGTTACATATGCCTAATTAAAACAGAAAAATGACATTCTTAATAAGTCTATTTTTGTAGAAAATTTTTTTCAAACATATTATCTATAAGAGAACAAATAACAAGAGGTGAAGGCATTCAGAAGTATTTCTCTGAGATTGTTAAGCAAAATAAACAAGGTGTCAGATGAAATTTGCTTAAGGAGTTAAGATTGTCATTACACTGTGCTAATAAATCTGACTGAAGAAAGAGAAGAGCTAAAGAACTTTCAATGATGGAAAAGGGCAGGATCCTCAGGATAACAAATGAGAATGTTAAGGAAGAAACATGTAATTCAAGCCTGTGTGAGTAGAAGTAGTTTGAGCAAAATTCTCTAACATGAATATAACGAGTAAGTGGGAGCAGGACATACATCATGCTTCAAGGCCACAATGACCAGTGGAAGACAGGAAAATTAGATTCAAACTCAAAAGGACAAATATGAATATGCAACAGCTTTTGGATAAGACTCAGGGGGCTGGGGCGGGGGTCCTATCAAGAGCCACCCCAAACTGTAAGAGCTCAATTCATCCTGCAGAAGTATGATACCTCTGTTAATAACAGATACAGTGTTAATTGCATATAACAGTGAATCTAAAACCAGTCACCAGTGGCAAACAATGACAACTGTTATATAACACTACATGACTAAAGGCATGAACTTCATCTGGTAAAGCTGATGCCTGGTAGGCCACCAATTTACTCAGCCTACTGTGCAAGGTCAAACATTTCTGCCCACTACCTCCAATCTGAACTTCATGCTTCACATGAGTCCTATAGGAAATAATAATCTATTACAGAAAGGTGCTGACACTCTGCCCCTCAATCTTAACCCCCACCTGGCCACAAGGCTTTACATTAACAGGACTTTAATTTTAAAAGAGAACATTTTATGCTTTGAAATAGAACCAGACCTGCAAACATTCCTTTACCATGAACCCATCAATGTAAATGGAAAGTTATTCTATCAAGGAGTTAGGAAATGTAAGTATATCTTGTGCCGATTCCCTCTAGTAAGTTTTTGAAAACATCCTTAAAAATTACATTTTAACTTCTCTTACAAATTCTCTGAGCAGCAATTTACATGGAAATGTTTTAAAAAGCATAGGCTTTGGAGTGGAGCCAGCCTCTATTCACATTCTAGCCCCCACCAATTCTGCAGAGTCTCTGGCAAATACTCTGTTTCTCTACCCCCCAGGTACCTCACAAAAACATTGTGAAGACTAAGTGGGATGACATGTATAAAACATCCATAAGACAGTCTAGCAAGAAGCAAATAGTTAGTGGCAGTTGTTTTTGGATTTGTCTTCTTGAACAATATAAATAAAAGCCAAATAAAATAATAAAAATTACTTATTATATAACAAAAATGCTAAATAGGTTTATAGTTTAAACTCACTCCCTATATACTGAAAGTTGATAGTCTCTAAACAGAAATTATTCTCGACAAGCATACTACCTACAGTAGATTGTTAAAGCCACAACTTAATTCTCAGTTAAGAATCCCCACCCAGGGTATGTGGTGGGGCCTTGATAATGGGGGGAATCTAATAACTACAAATGCTGCTCGTGTAATTGTATATTAATGATACCAAAATAAAAAATAAATAATCCCCAACTAGAAGAGTGGTTAAACTGCTCTCCCAGTGGACAGCTGTTTCTCAGAGGAAGTTGCAAGCTATAAGGTCCTGAAACTTTCCCCCCTGGTCTACATGGCTTGAGGCAGCAGTCTGGAACACATGTTCCTTCTTTGACTATTTTTAAAAGGCTCTTAGAAAGCAAAATAACAACAAAATCAACCAACCAAAAAAAAAAAAACACCCCACCTCAAAACTCTGAATAGCAATATCTATACCAATTAGTTATAAGGTCCTAGTAACACTGGTTACAGATTACAAACATTAGTCAAAACAGGAAAGGGGCTTTAAATAAAAGTGAGCCAGTCTTGAATTTCTTAAGGGAAATTCTGGGGCAAATCTAAAACACAAGTATTTGGTTAAGTTATCCACAAACTAAATTACTATTAAAAATAAAAGAGGTCACATTTTTTATTTTGGGGATTAGGTTTGAAGTGAGTCCTAGTAGTCCTATTGAATATCACTCCTATGTTTAATAGGAGTTTAAATACAGTTTAGCCATACATGCTGTAGACTCTGGAGCCAACTCTCAGTGTTAGCATCTCAGTTCCAGCAGTTACTGGATGTTTAATAGCAGGAAAGCCACAATCTCTCAAAACCTCAGTTTCCTCTTCTGTAAAATGGGAATAACAGTACACATACTCATCTGGTTGTTGTTAAAAATTTAATGAAAGAACACAGCCGCTGGCACTAGCTGGCACTGTATGTGTTGGTTATTAAAGCCTGTCATCCATTGTAGATGGGAGCATCTGTTACTCAGCAAACATATCTTTTATTATATGCCATGAATTACACTAAAGGCACAAAGTTAAACAGGATAAACACAGGTCTTACTAGATGAAGCAAATTCTGAGTGGAGATCAGAAGTCTGATAAGAGTCTGAAAAGACAGCAATGCAACATATGGCAGGAATGATGTCAGCATAGGGAACAGCAAGTAGAGTGGTCAGAACTTGGAGAAAACATTCCATGGAAAACTGCCAGGGTTGGGGGCAGGCACAGACCGAGGACAGTGGTTTCAACTCCATATATGTAATACAAAATAGACCTTTGCTTTATGGTAAAATTTGCTCATTCATGACCAGGAATATATCTAAAACACCAGCAGATGAAATAACAATGTAAACATAAGTTTTTATAGAATTCTCTTCAGAAGAAAATATACATTTTTGTCAACTGTATTAATGCATTTTCCGGAACAGACCTTCAGCACACTAAAGTTCCACATCTGTCTCTAATATTTTCACACTGACTTGGAGAAGTTAACCTGATTTCCATAGTTCAACAGCATGGAATTAAATATCAACCTAAGACATCATAAGACTTTGAGAAAACAAGACATTAGTCAATTTCTGCCAGTATTGACACAGTGAACTTTTTAAAGATACACTGTCCAAATTTCAACCACTATAGCCATATTTACCAGAAAAAAGAATAAAATGTGTGCCAAATCATACCACCTTGATTTACCTACTTCACTTCTAGTTGTATTTATATTTATTCCTAAAGAAAACTTCCTCTTCAAATTATTTATTTACAGTAAAAAAATGTGTTTTTTAGCTCTAATGATTTTTATTTAGTACAGTGTGCATATAAGTGTGTGTCTGTGATAGCAGCTACTTCCAGGACCCACATGAACTCTGAAATAGACAAAGTATGGCTGCCACTCTATTACCCTCCTTTTTTGAACCCTTCTCCCTTCAAACACCTTATTTCTCTGCCCGCCATTTAGTAACAGAAATACCAAGCTACCCACAGAACGTCCAAAGCCCTCTAAATTCTACCAGATCCCTGGAAAATTTGGAAGTAAACCTGTATTCAAATGCCAACTCAATCACTTAAAACAACATGACCTTGGTCTCATTAGGAGACCCTCTCAATGCCAGTGTTTCTATTTGTAAAATATAACAAAAGCTACAGAACATGGGAGGCAGCACAAAGAGCATTTAAGAGTATAGGCTCTGGAAGAAGATTACATACGTCCAACTTCTAGTTTCACAATTTTATAGCTAAATGACATTGAACTAGGTATGTTTCATCTATGTGCCTCAGTTTCTTCATTTGTCACAGAGGGGTGGTAACAGTGAAAAGATATAGAACTGAAGATTGAGATAATATATATATGGAAGGCATTTGGAAGAATGTCTGGTTTGTAGAATACTCAGGGTATGATGGGGATTATTATTTAATCTATCTATTTTAACTTTTATGCATAATTTTGTAAGGGGTCCCTAAGATAACCCTCAGGTTTGATAATTTGCTGGAAGGATTTTCAGAACTCAGGAAAGCTGTTATACTCACTGTTACATTTTATTACAGCAAAAGGATACAGAATAACATCACAACTGACTTCTCTTAGTGTAATTTCATTATTCTAGGAATGATGTGTGACAACACATACATAATATTGCTAGTCAGAGAAGCTCTCCTCCCTTGGCTTGGTGTCAAGAGTTTTTACTGGGGAGGTCAGTCACAGACCATGGAAGCAGGGACCTTCCACAAGAATGATCCTAGCTACTTGGTCTCTGGCCCTTCCCCACCCCCACCCTGCCCCGGCTGCTACACGACTCACAGACAATGCAGCACAGAGCCCCAGGTAAACAAAAACAGGTGCTCCCCTCAGTCATATTTTTAGCATAAACTATCTAGTCTGGCCTAAGGCCCCAGGTACACAAAGACACCCTTATTAGGCAGGATATTGTAAGGGCTTAGAGGAGATTTCTCCAGGAGCCAGTTAATGGCCACACTTTCTTTCAAATGTGCAGGGCTTGAGTTATCTCTATTTCACTGAGTTAACCCTTTAGACTGCATAATAATTTATTAAGCAATTATCATGTGCCAGGAGGTATGATAAATAATATATACTACCTCATTTAATATTTAAACAACTCTTACAAAAAGAATAAATATCCCCTTGGACAAATATGGAAACTGCAGCTCAAGAAGATTAAATAGGTTCAGTCACATAACTAGTGTGGAATCCAAACCTAGCTCTCTGACACTGCAAAGCCTTTGCTCCTTCCACCAAGCCATGTTGCCTCATAAAATATTATGAAAGTTAAAATAATGTACTGTACAATAGATCACACATAGATGTGTAATAAATATATTAGTCAATTTCACTTCTGGCAGTAAAAAAATAATTTGAAGAATCATTTTGAATTTGTGAAGGGAATAAACTAGGGCAGCAACTGTGTGTTTATTGTAGATGAGTTTTCCTTTAAAATAACTGAGATTTTATTAAAAGGCTATCTAATCATCACCAAGTGATTATAAACAAGTCTAATAAATTCAGCAATAAAGTTTTTCTGTGATTAAAAAGAACCAGCTCTTTAAATTTAACCTTCTTTTTCTTTTCACTTCAAAAGTTTTTAATTCCCACAAACATTTGCTGAAATATAGAAATGACTTAGCCATCTATTAAGAATAACATAATTTTTCATTGTAGAAATGTATCACCCGTTTCCCTAGGAAGCAACAATGCTTTCTCACTTTAATATGTGTGTGTGTTTTTTCCCCCATCTAATCAGCTAATACTTTTCAAAAGATCTTTTTAATGCCTAAATGAAAGGATTCCACATCAAAGACCTGACCTCCCTATTAAAGTATCTAAAGGAAACCCTAGGAATATAAAATCCATTCAAAGGCAAATTGCAGGTAGCTTATTGTACAATGCATTAAGAAAAGGAAAAAAAAAAAAAGCTTCATAGGAGCTGCACAGAATTTGGTGAAATTATACCCCCAAAACACAAGTTGATTTTAAGTATAAAGAAACAAATTCATAGCCAAAAACTGATTACAAAAGTGCTCTGTAATCAGCTAAGAAGGGAGTCTTAATGAAAAACTTCAGAATTTGTCACCTTTTCAATCAAAATTTCTGATTATAGCTTAATGTTGGGAAAGCCAAAAAGAGAACAAACCACACATTTTTCAATAGATTTAAAATCTGAAATTTTAAAGCTAACTTTCAATATCAGAAAAGGTAGGTTTACTACAGACAAGAAAAGTGAAATGAAGTAATGAGATAAATGATGGGTGAGATAGTACAGATACAAGTACTTTTCTAAAAACAAATTAAAATTTTTAACATACCACGAATGTAGTTCTGAAGTTATTCAAGTCAGTAAAAAAATCTGCCCCAGACACCTTCTTCACATCAAGGGCATAGTATCCCATTACACTCTGGTATAACTTTTCCATGTTTTCATGTAACTTTGAAAGTTTCTCATATTGTTCTTTTGCACTGGTAACAAAGCTGTATATTATAGTTAAGGTATTCTGAAATTTACAAAGTAGTATTTTAGAAAACAAAAACAAAAACAAAAACCCTATAAGTCCAACATTTAATTGTTAACCACTATTATACATCCACAAAATGCCAGAATTGCCTTTAATAGTTAACCATTCTTAACAACTCAATCTATTACTGCCCTGTGGTAAAACCTTAAATTCAATTTCTAATTATCTCTGGCAAAATTATCAGAAAATTTAAATATTTAATATTTTTCTTTTACATTTGAATTCAAGGAAATTTTACTTCTAATTTGCCTATAATTCAGATCATGCAATATGACTAAAAATTATAGTTAATCAGCTGCAGTCAAGCAATTACAATCAGATTGAAATCAACCACACAGGCACTGAACCTAACAGTTAAATTGGACCATGTAGTTCCTACACTTGGTAGAGTGTTCCTGTGGCCAAATGACTTCATCTTTCTGACCCACAATTTCCTCACCTGTAAAATGGGGATACTACTACCTATCTTATAGGAATGTTGAGGACTATATGAGTTAATAATGAAAAGTTCTTAGAAAGATGAATGGCATTTAGTAATACATGCAAATACTTGGTATTTTTAGCGCTACTTACTCATCTTAAGCTTTATTTCGGGATCTAAAGCAATCAAAAATAAATTTTTAAGAGTTAGACATTAAAAACCATGCATATCATATAAGGAAATTCATGTTTTAACATTTACTTTAGAAAATCAGTACAGAATATCTCCTATGAATTAATGATTTAAAACTACAATTCTATAAACACACATGCACATCAGAAATGTTCTCATTTATGACAACACAGTTCAAAGCATACTGAGCTTGAGATGACTGACAATGTGAAAGTGGTGGTGGTATTAGAGAACATTTTCTAAACAAACCATAGAACTCCCTTTGTGGTGTGACAAAGTGCTAATGCAATTAGATATAAAATCACCACACCACATTCTCAAAAGATGACTCTGTTGGAGCATCAGTCATAACTGTCTGACTCCTTTAAACTGGGACATTTAAAGACATGGAACATACAGAATTAAACTTACTGAAGTCATCTTATTGTCTCTGACTAATGCAAAAGGATAAAAGTTAGCACAATTTTTTAATGAAGTCAGAAATAAAATAAGAATAACTGGTTTCAGACCTAGAGAAAAAAAAATGGAACATTTATATCTGAACAGAAAGATTTTCCACAATTTCAAAAAGATATGGTCCCTCTGGTCAAGGCATTCCTCAGAAGATAAAATAAGGAAAACGATTCATGCCCTTCATTTTTAGAAAAAGAATGAAAGGCCAAGGAAGAAAGAGGCAGCATGCTGCCAGACAGGTGGTGAATCCAGGGGGCAGAGAAGAATTCTAACAATTAGAACCCAACCTCTCCACAAGGAGCTAAGGCATCCCAGGCAAACACAACGCACCTGTCAGGTCACAGATTACCTATTGCCCTTCTATGTCTGCCCTCCGCCCCCATACTATGCCCCACTTAGTTATGCATATAGTATTTAAGATGAAAGAATAGACTAAAATGTGGGGAGTCTGGATTCTAAGGAAAGAATTGATTCTTTTTTAAATGGCATTAAAGAAAATAAATAGATATTTCTGTGGCTGAATTTATATTCATCTGATAGCTAAGTGCCTCCTTACACTTTCTAGAATCTAGATTGTAACAGTACCAGCGGTTAATGCATTTATATGTGGTATCATTTATTTTTTTAAGTCTTGGGTGAACAACAAAAGATTTGTATAATTAGTTAAATCACAAAATCACAAGAAATCAAAATAATATGTCATATGTGACATATTATGTGACAGGTTTCCATATGCTTTGTCTTGTTAAATATCCGTATTCATGAAGAGTTACAGGTAAAGTGAATTCATGTAAATAAAAATCCCATTTGAAATGCATTCAGAAACTATCATTATATGGACTATATGGAGATTCATTTGCAATGTGAAATAATCATCACTTCATTTACCTAGTAAGTTCAGAAATCAGCACTGGTTTATCTATTCAATATATAAATTCTCACCTAAAATTAACATCCCAGATAGACACAATATCCACATGGATTATTTATATATCCTTAACTCCTGTCTAAAAGGGAAACTGCTTTCTGCCTTGTTTGTCCAAACCTGTATCATTCAATCCTCCCTCATCCGCGAAGCCTTCTCCTCTAATCTCTGTAGCTCTAAGTGACCATTTGTTACACTGAATATGTAATGTTAGTAGTCCAGTTAGTAGTACATACCTTAAATGAAGCTGTGAATTTTTCCTTCTAGTTCAGCTTCCTAGCAGTGCTTTATTCCTGCCCCCTTTCTAGGGGATGGTCAATTCAGATAATCATTTCTGAATTATTTGCTCATTCAGACACTGTATACCACCTTCTTTGCTATATTAAGTCTAACCATCTACAGCTATATTGGTGCCAATTACTAATATCCCCCAGTGTCATCATTCTTAAATTTTGGTGTAAAGGGTAACAGTCTCAAAAATCTGATAAAAGTAATGCAACTTTATTCATAAAATTTCACATATATGCATCCACAGAGATGCACACACAATTTGGATATGACGTTAAGAGCTAATAGCATCCCTGAAAAATAGCTATTCAGACAACAGGCTTAGTATACCACTTTGTTAGGTGTTTTTAACTGTATGACTCTAATGCTACCCTTTTTCTGCCCTTTTCATTCAAAGCTTGGAAGGCTCTGAGTTTTAACAATAGGCACTTCACAAATATCAGTAATTTTATTCTAACACCTGGAAATAAGTTCATTCTCAAGAATCAATTCGGTAAACAGATTAAAATAAAATAAAACTAAGTATTATCCGATAACATTTTTTAGATTTTTGGGTAAGAATCACTAGTTAATGAAACATCAGGGATATGCCTTAGCATTCTTAATAAAAATGGCAGTGTTCTATTAAAAAACGGGATGGAAAGACGACCAAGAGCCAAAACCGTGGAAAGGCATGGTCTTGTTCTAACAACTAGAGAGTTTTGTAAGTTAATTTTCTTATCATTGTTATCTATAAAATAATTTGCTCCCAAAGGAAATGAAGCAGAGCTATGAATAACTAGAATTACCCACAAGAATGGTAAAATTGTGATTGAACAGAACCAATTTTGGAAATACTCAAATTCTCAGTTGAAAATGATTGTCTGATAAGATGGAATAAATGGTTACATTAATGAGACAATCTACATCATTATCGATGGGCTATTCTCTCATTAAGGGATGGTGAAGTCACCCAGCACAAATATATTCTACATTTATTCTTATGTCCTGCCCTCATTATTGTACTTCCCCCACCAAAGATATCTATTACTTCCATTAACACACCTTACAAGGACCAGCTTCCATCAATCCTACACATCTAATACCTTTTATAGATCTTCTTAAGTACCCAGGATCCAGCCAGCCAGGCAGCCAGCCAGCTATTCGGTAACAATTCATGGAGCTCCACTGTATTCCACTCTTACAAGCACTAGGGAAAACACTAGTTAGAGGTAAGCAAAGTTCCTGCTTCCATGAAACATACCTTCTAGAGCACAGTGACAGATAATAAAAAAGGCAATGGAGGAGATATTTAGAGTGTGAGAAATATGACAAAGATGATGAAAGTTTGTGATACTATATGGAGTGACAAAGGTTAATTTACATTAGTCAGGGAAATCCTGGCTAAGAAGGTTACATTGACTGAAACAACTGAGGCATAGCTGTGCAAGAGCATGAGTATTATGTTGTGTAGCACTTTCTGTAAGGGTAATACGACTTCAGAGAAGGAAAAGGTCATCATAAATTTGGATGAAGAGCAGGATATTTTAACCCAAGTCTTAAAAGTTTGTTAAGAATGGACTAAATAGAAAGAAGGAAAGAAGGAAGAAAAGACTAATTCAAGAGAAAAAAAATTAGCTATTACAAATCACTCAACTACGAATCCCACTCTCGCAAATGGATATGTATTATACAAGTTTACATTTCACCCATTGCACTCCTCAGTCTCACTTCCTAACAACTATTCGACTCAGTAAAAATGCACTGAATCCCTTTACCTGAAAAATACAGTGTTTTACGCAATGTGGAATACAGATTTAAGTGAGATATAAGTCTTTCTCTCAAGGGATATATTGGGATATTTTTAGTATCTACGTAGTAACTTCAAAAGTGCCCAAATATTGCTATATACTGGAACAACAAAAAAGAAAGTGTGATTGCAATGAAGGAACTTAAAGACTGTAAGATGGGAAAGAGTCAAGTTACTTGTCATGTAATTTATGATGAATACAAAAATATATAAATGTCTAGCAAAATTTTTTTTTCTAAGAGATTCAGGAGATGGGGTAGAAAGAAAAGAAAACAGAAGGGTAAATCCTCGTGAAAGGAGAATTTCAAGAGTAATTGCTCTACCATAAATTTGTTATTTTCCCTAAAATAAGAATATTTTAGTATTTAAAGAGCAAAAGAAAGGAACAGTCACTACATGACACAAATCCTGGGACTTTTCTAATTTTCTCACTGGTAACTTAGTAGGTATACCTCACATATAGTAGTTTATATATAACAATATTAATGTTCCTACCTCAAATTAGTGCCACACATTTTTGAGCAAATAATTACAGTGAAACGATTCAACTTCAATTTTATTTTCTGACCAGGCTCAGCGACTAGAAAGTAGCATAATTATTAATAAAAAAGTCAATGTGATACATATGAAATAATTGTTATGTGTTTTACAGGATGTACTCAATTTATATTTTTTATATTAAGAAGTATGTGTAAATATGGGGATGCTTTGAAAGAACTGAATACTAATAATGAAATTTCATATAAAAAATTGTATCCTAATTTAAAACGATTCAATTAACAAATTATTTAATAGTTACTAAATCATGACTGTTCAAATGTCTACTTGTAAAATGCAACCTTAACAATTTAGATAATATACATATTGTTTCAGAATTGGTTGATGAACCAAAGATTTAATATGTGCTTCTAATAGTAAACACTAAAAACACAAACAAAATTTGAGTGTCAATCACCCAAATTCAAATACATTTTTATTCGTTGTGTATCTTAGTTTCCAAATCTTCCATTTTCTAAGACCTAAGAAGCTCACAACTTGCCATTTTAATAAGATCTGTATAAATACATTTAATATTCAAAATCTGACTTGTTGTCAGTCCTAATTAAAGTAAACAAAGCTTTGCAATGAATGAATTTAATTACTTCAAAACTAGTACGTCTAACCAAGATGAAAAACAAATGAGTGCAATCTAATCTCAGCAAAGAAATTTATGATTATAAGCTTTGTCAATAGCAAAGTGCACCAACTGTTCATATATCTGACTTCCAAGAGATACATGAATGCTAATCAGTTCATTAGAGGCTTCTAGGTTGTGATATTTAGCGACAGGATATAGTAGCTTTCTTGTCCGTGGAGTATAATTGTCCTCAGAATGAAAAATTGTTTCCAACAAAGCGTCATCCTTCCTGTTTCTGATTTCCTGCTGGTTGCTTTTTATGAGCTGCGCATCTTTCAAGAGGCCGACATCTTTCAGCTTCTTGTGTCATATGAATACAAGTAAGGGGAGGTCCTAAGATCATCTACTGAGCAGGATTCCACCACCTTTACTCTAAACTCAGGAATTTGACTTTCTATGTTCCAGAAACCTGAGCTCCCTAATTAGTATGCTTACAGTGTATTACCAGAAACTGTATGCAAGCAAAACCTTTCTAAAATGCTTTCTACCTATAGGGAACAATACTAAGTACTTCCATTAACAGTACTTAATGATGCAAATAAACTGCCACATATGAATATTTTAACATGATAAAATGACTGAGGGAAGAAGCTAAGAATGATGAAACTGGTAACTATGCAATAACAAATTTAGTTTTAAGGAGGATACTTTGCCAAATGAGACAGTGATGCAAAAATATATTTTTTATGAAAAAAATACAGATTTCCTCATTACTTTAAAAAAAAACAACCTTCTCAAATATAGTGATAAAGGTGCCCTTCCTAATAAAAGAAAAAAGATAAAGGCATCCTTCCCAATGAAAGGAAAGATATGAAAAGAAACAAACACATTAGCCTGAATTGATTGTTGCTGGAGTGCATTTTTATGCTGTTCCCCAAAAGAGACAGTAAAGAAAGCTAAAATTGAACTAATTCACAATTAAGCTAAAAGCATATACAATAAAACCTATGACAAGCCAAATAATAGTTTTGTGATGCACTAAAGCTCAGGGGAGAAGAGATAGAGGAAAAGTAGTATCTCAGTTTAAAATAAAATATTAGGAGTGTCTATTTATAAGAGCTCATTTTAGAAGTGGGTTATCCTTCCATATAGAATTCTGAAGTCCATATGGGATTTTAATAATGCATAGTAGTAACATTTTATTATAACACAGAAGATAATCAGTCTCTAATTTCACAGAATGGTTTGCAAAACAACTCAACATTAGTTTCAGGAAATTAAAAAAAGTTTATTACTTCAATTACTCATTAGAGATTAAGCCACAAAGTTAGTGAAATAAAGATAATTGAATTCAAAAGAAACCTTAAATTAAGCAGGATATACATCATATGCTATTAATTTTACACACACACACGTTGACTTTATTTTGGGTTTGGAGAATACCTACACAACTCAGTTTTGATTTTGGAACCATGCAGTATTTCTAAAGGAAATATTAACATTTCTGGAATATGAGGTGCTTTTCAACATATAGTAACCCTTGAAATTAAGCTGACTAGTTGTACCAATTTATGAAATCTTTATCTACTTCTTGAAATATTTTAAAAGTATCTAAAATCACATGATGATTTAGATTTAAACTTCCTCAAATTGAACTTTCATGTCCTTCCAATTTACCATGAAATCAATCAGAAAGAAATGGGGCATATGGAAGGGAAAAGATGAGGGAAAATATTATTCAATTGATAAAAAGGAAAAAGAGAATTGAAACCAATAGAATCTATTTATGTATTATTTATATCATAGATAAACACTGAAAAATTTCCCTACATGAAGGCAAAGGTCAAACTTTCTGCAGCTGAGCATTATAAAATGACCTCTGGTTAATGCATATACTTATTAACATTAAATAAATTCTAGTTGACTAGTGACTTAAGTTATTTAGATATCAAAAGGATATAGACATCTTTGTCACAAAGTTATCATGTAAGTCCTCAGGAGTGGGAAAGGTTTCCAAATCTCTCTCAAGCTGTTGAAGTTGCCTTCCCATCTGCTTCAAATTCTTTTCCAGCATTCCTACAGAGACTAAAAGAGAGTATATTAAATGCCTTGAAAGGACAAAATTATAATATATAACAGGTAAAACACTCTAGGAACAAAAACACTTGCAAAAAAACTTAGATTAATGAAGTAAGAAGATTCACTATAAATAAAAGGAAAAATAAATTTCACTATTTTTTTCATTTCAATTTTTAAATCCAGGAATAAAGGAAATCCAATAAAAGATTCTTTAAAAATTAAGATGAAATTTAGGAAATGTATACATGAATGAACTACACTTAAGAAAAAGTTAGAGTCCTTGAGCTCTACTAACACTACAGAATAATCAGCCTGCTCAGAGAAAGGAAGGCAAAGACTGTATTTAAAATTTAATCCATTTCAATATAATTTTAGTATTTTTCAAAACATGATCTCTTAAGAGGCAATAGTGAGTACATGGAAAAGTAAGGGAAGAGTTGCTCTGTCATCCAAACTAATCCACGATAGCAACAACCTAAGGTATGAGAGACTATTTGAGTGACATGGAACAAATGTCAGACTTTCTTTACTGATAACCTGAGCACAGTCTGTGTTTATTATCTAATAAAGGTTTTCCTTCTTTGACTTCAAACTGCTTAAGCGCACATGAAGGAAGAAATGGCATAGAAGGGTACTAAGGTATTACCAGAATGTACTGCACAACACAGCAGAGCAAACGTTTAAGGATCATGGCCTAAAATCTTTGCATAGCTAATTTTAGATGACATGAAGAAAAAGAACTAACAATATACAAAGATGTAGAGTCTAAACCAAACTTTCAGATATTTACTTTAGGTTCATATTAAGTTTTTCTTTTGCTTCCCATTAATGTGAACTACACAAAATGACGTTTGAAAATGCATATAATAATTGTAGTTACTTTACCATTTTCAGGCTTAAAATTAATCCTGAGGATTGGGTGTAAATCAGATTTTACCAATAAGGATGGGAAAGTAACATAAATGTCTAACAAAATGGGACTGGCTTAAAAAAACAAAGACAAACTATGATTTACCTTGGTAAATAGATGGGAGAACAAGGGAGGCATGAAAAAAATATAATTTATGAGAACACAGAATTGTTGTTTTGTTTTTTTCAACTTGCTCTACACAACATAACATTTGCTATTCTAACATATTAATAGCTGTTAATATACCTTAATATATCTTGTAGCAAACACAATTAGCAAGCTGATTCTCAGATACAATGTTTAATGAGTCCAATGTTTAATGAGTCCAGTGATTGCACAACCACAGAAAATGGTTGTGTCCAAAGAGTGATGATATTTTAACCTTTGGTCCCACTCTAGTAAAGCCATTCTGACCTTACAATGATGCATATTTTTTCCATAGCTTTTCGCTACTCATATTGCCCCTTTCGGTGATCCTTAAATTTGAGACAATAACTCAGGTAACAGAATACATAAAATATTTCCATCACATGAGTGTTTATTTATTAATTCAATGTATTTAATTCAAGTGTCCAATATCTTCTGTACACTGCTCATGGTGATAGCACATATTCCTTATGCTATGCTCTTTTATCTTTGTATCTGTCAATTATTCACAACCAAGACACGAATTTGGTTGGGTCTATGGTGTTTCATTTACTCTTCTCAGTTCCAAATGGCTTTCTGCTTCTTTCAAAGTTTTCCATCTGCATTACAAGAAGAGATTCCTTCTCCTGGTCTATTTGACCTCTCCTCTCAACATCCCATCAGCATTTCCTGTATCATTTCTCAGGAAGTCTTTCTTACAGGAGTTCAGTTATTTTTATACTTCTTTAAACTTTGAAACTTCTCATTAAATAAAGGTTCAAAAACAAAAGTTTAAAGAAGTGTTCAAAAGCATTATAATAACGTGTCAAAAAATAAAAACTATATGCTCAGAACTATATGCTCAGAACAGTTTACAGGCTGTACAACCACTTGATGCTACATATGAGGTTCAAAAAAAGAGGTGTAATATAATAGGAGGAGTGACAGCTGTAATGATAGTCATAGTGGTAATAATAATAGTAGCTAACATTTACTGTGCTTATGTAGGTTTTCCAACAATTAATCATTTTAATCCTCACAAGTTCATCATGAAATAAATATTATTGTTCAATTTTACAGAAGATGAAGTGAAATGATGGGTGAAGTAAAAGTCAGACATCTAAAAGTGGTGAAGCCAGGATTTCAATTCAGGTAGTTTAATTCTAGACTATTTTTAACCATTTTGCTATTTAGAAATTACTAATTGCAGACATGATCACTTTTTTTTAAACCCCTCCTCATAACAACATTTAAGTACACAGATGTGATTTTCACATTATGGTTTGTTTGGTGTTTGTTTGATTACATATTCTTGCCTAGCACAAGTAGTCCACGTACAGCTAAACCCAAAGGACCACACTTAAGCATTCTGGATGGATGGATGACAGCTACGTATGCTACTGTTTTTGAATGAACATTACATTTAATGTGTTAATACACCATTGAATAAAACCACATACTTAAGATAATACATTTTAATCCACTGATCCGGTTTTATTATACACACACATCAAATTTGCGAAATGCCTAAAGAACGGGCACATATAAGCCTGAGGAACTCCCATGTAACAAAAAGCCCAAGGCAACACTGGGAGGAAACACAGATGGATTTTTTTCCCCAACACCTAATTGGACATCAGTCCAACACCCACCAATTTTCTGACACCAACTAAGTGTCTTCCAACTTAATTCAATTCTAACACCAACTACTTTGGAGTTAGAGGAGACCCCACACATTTTTCGACTCGGTCCCATGAGACTGCTCTCACTTCAGAAGACAGTCATATGTCCTGGGGATCACCCATACTTCTGACCAATTGGCTATAAATTCAGAGGTTCCCAAGCCCCACTCTGATTACTTTGCAAAATTTTCTAGTATGACTCACAGAACTTATGGAAGTACTATAGTTGCTATTATAGTTCTATTATAAAGGATATACCTCAGGAATAACCAAATGGAAGAGATGTATAGGGCAAGGAATGGATTTAAGGGAGGGGTGGGGAAGTGGTATAGAGCTTTCCTTTCTGCTCTGCCGGCACCACCCTCCCAGCATGTCAGTGCTTCAAAAACAAAGGCTCCCTTAGCCTCACTGTTTCAGAGTTCTTACTGCAAGTTCATCACAAAGCCATGATGATTAAATCATGTGCAAGGTTGACAGAACTCTTCTCCATCCCCTCTCATCTCCTTGGAGGTCAGAGGATGGGCTGGTTGTTCTACATCTTCTAACCACATTTGTTACCTCTGGTGACCAGCCCCCAAACTGAGGATATCTAGGGTGCCTCATCAGCCTGAGTCATCTCATTAGCATACTAAATACACTTATCACTTAGGAAATTCCAACGGTTTTAGGAACTCTATATTAGGAACCAGGAAAAAAAGCAAGTAAAAAGTACATATTTTTGACTATGCCACATGGAAACAGAACTCCATGCCTGGTCAGAGGGCAGATCTCCAGTACATGTAGGTACATTTTTGATTCATGAATGGTCATTCTCAGAGCTGTCTAACAGCCTGAGCTGCCCTCAGAGGAGGACAGCTGCTTGTACTTGAACACAGAGCCATCCCAGTGGGCAATGAGTACTTCTCAGTGGGACAAGAAGGGCTTAAGCGAAAAAGCTGTGTTACGTTATTCTTAGAGCCTTTTCCAACTTTTTGGTAGCCAGTGGGTCAGGAACTAAGTTCTATCGTTATTTGAGGCAACTTCCCCTTGGCTCAATTTCTACATCAATAAAATGGGAAGAATCCCACTATTTGTGAGGTTATATACTGACCTCACAGGTATTTCATAAAAGATGAAATGCTAAAACAGAGGATGAATTTTTTTAAAGTATATTATTGCACTATGCAATGTTCTTAAATGAAGAACTTCAAGACTGAAATAAGTAACATTAGAATCAAAGGAAATGTAAAAAAAAATCATATCATCACTACCATTATCATGCCAGGAACAGTGTTGTGGAAGTCAGACTAAGAAGAAAAGCTGCTAATTACAGGAGTAAAGTATTACGAATGTTTGAGGAATATTCAAACATGAAAGTGTCATAAAGAGTAAAATGGTTTTTGTGGCTACTCCACAGATGGAAACCCTTCATCAACAGTCTTTGACTACATTACTTGTACACTAAGGTTAGATAATTTAAGTGTGATTGCCCAGCTTTTCACTCTTAGTTTTTAAATAAGGGTCAAAGCATATGGAAGAGAGAAAGCTGTGTGCAAATTCTAGGCAAATAAAAGATAATCTAATGTTTGGGCCATCTAATGAGAAAAACTAAAGAATATATAATAATTCCCCCCACTGTTTCTTTTTCAGCAATTGTATTTCCATATATAGTTCCTTAATACATCTTCAAACATAAAAATTTTAGTCACACCATTCATATGTTCTAGTTCTTTGAGGTCAATGACTGTAGTTTTTGTATTAGAAATCCCAACTGGAGCAGAATTTTAAATTGTACATCCTCAAAGAAGTATTAATTTACTGGTGTCTGTGAGTGTGACCTGTGTATGAATTTATCTTTGAACTTTATCACATTTCTTGACCAAGAAATGAATCTTATTTTTTTATTCATTTCATTATTTAGAAGTAAGAAAAGATAGCCATCATCAAACAGAGTTGACTAGATTATTTTAAGGCAATTTCAACTTTTGCATTTTACTCAGTTAATATTCAGTCAGACGGAATGTCTCTCAGTCACCTCAGACATGTGTGTCTGCCCTCAGCCAACTGCCTATCTGTAATCTCCACCCCTCAGCAGACAGCAGAACCATGAATTTTGTTCCCTTTGATAGAAATATGCTAGTTTTGCCCTTCCCTCTCCTGCAACCCTCAAATCCAAACAATCATGGCATCCGAAATTGACATGACAAACAGTACTTAATTCTTTGCTGGTTGAACACTATTCAAGTTATCTGGACCCTTATCTCTTCTCTGATCTCTGGTATCCTATTGCTTTTTTCTAGTGCCTTCTCCACACAGTGGATGGGGGTTTCCAAAGACTAATTTAAAGATACCCTTCCCTGCTTAAAACCTGCCAGTACACTGAATACATGACAACTTCTGAGCACTACCCACAGGTGGGTTGGTTCTGCTTCATACTGTGCTATACTTCACTCCCAAAACAACATCCTGCTCATAGTTTCCCATCCCCGATCTCTCTTCATCCATTCTGTAAGTGCTGACACTGGAATAATGTGTCTATTTGCCTTGCCCACTCTACCTCTGAACCACTCCTACTCATGGTTCAAAAATTCCAGCCAGCCCCATGGTGAGGTGCCCTCCCTACCCATCATACCTGGGAATTATCTATTTTTGCAATTAATACACTCTATTAGTTTTATCTTTTTATATGTCTTCCTCTCCCAATCGACTGGGAATCCCTTAAGGGAAGACACCATATTTTATTTATCTTTGTATCTTCAGGTATAAAACATATTGCAGATACTCAAATGTTTGCTAAAGAAATGGGTTTTGGATTAAACTTTAATCTCTTGAGATAAAAGCATTAAAAATGAGATGGGGAAAATATATTAAATATCTAAAACCTTAAAACCTTAAAATCTAAGAGATTTGTCTGCAAGTGTCTTGTCATTGTAGTAATTATATGCTAGAGGTATTACAGCAGAATAAAAGTTAAAAATCACAACTATAAATATTTAAGTTTAAAGCAGTAATTAACACAGGCTTTCTGTAATATGGTGACCCTATGACATACCATGTTAAGACTTCAAATAAGAAAGAACAGTAGAAATTATATACGTTTAAGTAGTCTTTGTAATTAAATAATAATCCCCTGCGAATATCTCCTGGAGTTGTTAGTCATTATTCCATAATAAGCTTACCAAGAAATGTCACACTCATTCTTATATATCATGGTATCTTCCAGGGAAACTGATTTCCACAAAGAATTTTAAAAAACAACTTATTACCACAAAACAATTTAAGCTTCAAACTAAATTAACCTTCCTATGCTCATAGATACAATTGTTTTGTGAGGGAAACTAGAGGCATAGCAACTGAGTCTCCCAACAAAACAATTTTTCCCAGTTGGCTGTTAATAATAAAGGCATTTTGTAAATGCAAGTTAAAAATAAGTTAGATGGACAAGATGGACAAAAACTTGTGCAGCATTTAAAGAAACCTTAATATTAATAGGCCTATAGCAAGTCCTAGAATGTCATTATAAAATCCATTATTATTTTGAAAACTGAAACAAGATGGTAAAAAAGCACAAACTCAAATTGCAGCTTGGTTCATAATAGGCAAAAGTAGGTTGAAAGAAGCAATACTAAGCAAGTGGCCAATAATTCTCACGGAGCAGCTGGCCTTCCTTTGCTCAGCTTTTCTTTCTTCCCATTGTTCTAATTCTTGATGAGACCCCCTATTTAACACATCATAATTTGCATTCCCTAATTGACTTACTGTACACTGTGCAGTGAGGGTTTTGTGTTTATTGTAATCAATTTTTTAAGTACCACACTACTTACTGTACTTGCTATGGAACCCAGAAAAAGGCAAGGTAGAAGGCATGCATAGGAAATGGTGAGAACTCCCAATGAATGGACTCCTTCAGGTCAATTCTGTTTGACCATTTCCCGCACTCTGGGGAAACACAAGCAGCCTTGTTCTCTACAATTATGAAGAGTGTTAAAGGCAAAACAGCTTGTTTGGAAGAGAAAACAATATTGGTAGAAGAAGTTTATCTAGTAGAAGAGCACGTTTACCCATCTACAAATCTGAAAATTCCTTTCTACAAAAAAAATGTTCAAGAGCATGGTAAATATTGAAGAGGTCCATATTACACACATTTGTAACAATATTCAAATCGTTTCCTCAGGGTAATGGTTTGTTTGCAAGTGTATGGGAGGGAGGAGTTACTGCTTTCATGTGTTCCATAGTAAATATTATGTATACATAGACTGACTTGCAAATTAAGAGAGGGGATGAATTTTCAGGTGTGGTCATTAGAGACCATTCAACTAAGCCCTGGACTGCCTATCTCTGGAGTAAAAAATTTTCCATTTTTTTTTCTCCTGCCTAGATCTTGCCCCTAAACTCCAGCTGCCTATTGGACATGTTTCCTTTACATTTAATAGGCATCTTAAACTAATATTTTCAAATTGGAACTTATCTTCCTCCTTGAATCTGCTCCTACATCGCAGTAAACGATTAGTGTTAAGACTCTTCTTTCTCTCTTACCCCACACACCCAATCAGAGAGGTCCTGTTGGTTCTACCTTCAAAGTATATTCATTATTAAATACTTCTACCCACTGCTATCTCCTCCTGACCCAGGCCAACATGATCTCTCCACTGGATCATCATTACAGCACTGATGTGATTTTACTTCTGCTATTGTTCCTCAACTGAGCAGCCTGAACAATGCTTTGAAAATGCAAGTCAGATGTCCCTTTTCTGCTCAAAACCCTCCCAATGGCTTCCCATCTCAGAATAAAGATAAAAATTCTTACAATGACCACAGAGGTACTACAGAATCTGTTACCTTTCTGACCTTATCTTCTCTTGTGCTTCCCCACCTACCCCTGTCCCAGGCTCACATTCATCTGTGGGTGCCTATCCAACCTGCTCTTCCCTCTGCCTGGACTGCTTCTCTCATACGGAAAACCTTTCCTCCTCACACCTTCAGGTTTTTTTCACACAAAGGCTTCCTTCTCTATGGGGCCTTCTCTGACCACTCAACCTAAATTGCAATAAACTCTAGCCTGGGATCCCAGAACTAACCATCTGACGTAATACACATTGCCTTCTTTTTTTGGTTGGTTTGTGTTCTACATCCACCACCTAAAATGTGAACTTCAAAAGAGCAGAGACATTTATGTTCATGGCTCTATTCAGGACCCCAAATGCTGCCCCAAGTGGGACAGAAGAGGCACCCCAAAAATGGATCATGAAGTAACAAACAAATGAATCTTATTTAAGCCACTGTTTTGCTTTCTTCTGTCACTCAAAGTCTAATCTTTACTAATAATAGAAGCGTTAGCATTGTGTTTGCTACACAGCAAGAGTTCAACATATTTTGTGGAAAGAGTTTTTATAGGGTTCCTTCCTTTATAGGGTTCAAAACATATAAAAAATGAACTACTATTAGTACACTAATGAATACAACTAGTACTTTTTCCTTAAAATATGAGGTTGATAGCTACTGATTAACTGCCAGAAGAGTGATAGACATATTTATATGACAGAAGCTCAGTACTGATCAATTTTAAATCAATACTTAAAGACAACTTCTTCTGAAGGGAGAGAAGATTATCGAAGAACATCTTTCCTTCAGATTTTCCTATGAAGGGGAGTAAATATCTTTTTAGATGTCTATCACTTACATCATTTATTTCAAGTGTTAGTTCATATTTCCACATGGCATTCCTTAATAATTCTGGGATAGTAAATTTCTTTTTAAATAACATGCAAATACTTCCAGAACAAGATAACCTCCAAGTTGTTGAAGAGTTGCTGGTTACTAGTTGTATTTTTAAAGGGTTTTAGCAGCAGAACTCCTCTCTCAAAAGAAAATTTATATCAAAATTCAAAATATGAAATAATAGTGACTCAGGCTAAAGCGGAGGAAGGAAAATAGAACTCATTTTACAAAATCCATTCCCTATACTAGTATATGTCCCATTGGTGAAAATGCATTGTTCTGCACATTTATGATTTGTAAAATTTCCTATGCACATCATTCTTTAATTTTTAGAAAAGTGCCAAAAATATGTTGAGTAACAAATCTACAAAATTCTTGCCTCTGTCTTCTTAAGTTTACTTAAGTTTCAGGCAAGACACAGTGGGATCTGCTCAAATGACTTTTGAGGATATGTATTAAAATTCTATTATAATATGTTATTTACAGAGACTCATATTTACCTGCATCATTGACAGCATAGGTAGATGTGTACCAGCAAGAAATAATCACTAAAAAATAATGGCAACAGCTACAACAAATGTAGAGAATATACAGTGCTTATTAGGAGCTATTCAAGTATAAGTATTTATTCATGTTAACCTAGGTAATCTGAATCAAGTACTACTATTATTCCCATTTTATAGGTAAGCAAACCACATCCCAGAGAGGATAAAGAACTCATCTAAGTTTATACCTCCAGCAACAGGCAGAGCTGGGCTTTGAACCCTAGTTGTCTAGCTTTGGAGTCTATGATCCTAACAGCAGCTTCTCCCATGATGTAATGTCTCTATAATCTAACTGGGATCACATCTCTCTTTTGCCCACTGAAATCACTTATTGGAATTATTGTAATTGCCATTGCCTGTAAATAATTCCTAAAATGCCGAGGCATATTATTAATTTTAGTTTAACTGCTTTAGTATTTGCACATGATGCTATAAAGAGTATTTCACAAGCTTATCGACAATAACTCTTCAATACCAAAGCATTTTACAACATAATTATAAATGCTTCCGTGTATGTACACTTATCAGTGCAAACTGTCCTTAACTGCTTCATAATTCTCAAAGATGATGGCGCTACCTCCACCCAGTTATGGGAGTGATGACAAGGATGAGTGTAGTGAGCTGAATAGTGTCCCCCAAACATCCATGTTTACCCAGTACCTTAGAACATAACTTGTCTGAAAATAGGATCTTTGCAGAGGAAATTAGTTAAACTCTTGAGATGAAATTAACCTGGATTGAGAGTGGGCTCTAAATCAAATGACTGGTGTCCTTACAAGAAGAGGTAAGACACAAAGACACAGAGAAGTAGGCAATATGAAAACAGAAGCCCAGGAATGCCAAGGATTGCTGGCAGCCCTAGAAGCTAAGGTAGTCATTGGACAGTTCCTGCCTCAGAGCCTCCAGAAGGAACCAATCTCATCAACACCTTGATTTCAGACTTCCATATTCCTGAACAGTTAGAGAATAAATTTCTGTTGTTTGAAGAGATCTAGTGTGTGGTACTTGGTTATGGCAGCCCTAGGAAATTCATACTACTAGGTCAAGGTTTTTCAAGCTGCATAAGCACAGGCTGTTTTCTGGGGAGCAGCTGGCAATTCTACCTGCAGCATCTGATCAACTCCATGCCTCTTCATGCGGCTGGTTACATACCTTCCTTGTGAGCAGTGAGATTCAGCAGATTGTTGTAACTGTATTTGTTCTGTCCACTGCTTAGGTTCCTTTAGTATACAGACTTACTATGCTAAGCTGTCCTTCAGAATGCTCTCATTTGGAAGTTTTCTTTCATCTACTGGTTTGTAATTTCCACCTTCAGGTTGCAGAACTAAAGTGCAGTAAATACTGCTCCCACAGCCAGCAGTCCGAGAGAGCTCTGAGACCTTGGCTGTCACTGTTGATCATATTCTTTTACTTGATGTTCTGTTACCTGATGTTAGCTGTGGCTCATAGGTGACACTGACAGAACTGTGTGAGTAGCTATTTCAAATCTGTAGTTGGCCAAAAATCTGCAAACACTGTAAACTCTTAAGTTTCTCAAAAAGATTAATGCTGTATGGATGTCACTTTCAGTCTGCTAACCTCCACAAGGATATAGAGGTCTTACTGGTGTGCCTTTCTTCTTCCTCCCCATCTCGCAGCCCAAAGCAGCAGCCATTCAGGAAATGTGCCCAGGTCAGTATTGCGAAAAGCATTCTTCAGCTGCAAGTATGGTTCCTCCATGCCCAGGGGTCTTCAGTGTCTATCACAGAATCCTTAACCCTTTTAGGGACTTTGGCCATGTTCCTTCTATATTCCACTCTGCTGCTTTTCAAAATAGTTTATATTTGCATGATAAAACCGTGCAACCTAACACCACATGCAAGTCTCCAATGTGAACTTTTGAGGCTAACTTTATATAGGTAACCCCTGGAAAAGAACTGTCAGGATTTAAATAAAATGCTGTTCATCAGACAATTTGAACCAGTACACTATGCTCACAGCTCATATAAAGATTCTTCATAAATCCTGTAATTACCCAGTTATATTTCATACCTTTTTTGTTAAAAGCATTAATTTGTCAAATGTACAGTTTTACATCCACTTCCATTTTAGTATGTATATGCAAACCTTATATGTGAATTACATTTTAAAAATAAATTGCCTTTTATTATCTTTGTTTTGTGGTAATATTAGAATTATTTTACAATTCCTAAGAATACTGATCAGATGACTTCCGACTGTCACTTAGATCACAGAGACCTACCTACACAGGAGTCATAAACTAGTTCTCCAGACATAACTCTTACTCTCCCATCTACCTGTAGAACCCTGCTACCTAGCTAGGAGACCCCAAATACTTAAGACTATCCCAATAAGATAATGCAAAAAAAGGTAAAACCATCTATACACACCTCCCTTTAAAAAAAAAGTGTCAGCAGATAATTCAGTGTTACTAGCCTTTATCAGCTATTTGCTTATAATAAAATTATAACTCTTATAGTAGGAAAAGAAGGATAAGTGATAAAGAAATATATATATATATAGGGACATAGTGAGTAAAAGACAAAACAAAAACATAGTATACACCCGTGTAAATAGATACATTCTAAAATAAAATCTAAGGGATGCCACAGAACTAACCCTGAAACTAAATGTGAATGTTCAAGAATATATTTATCTAGACTGCCTCAATATTTACTTATACATGTACTAATTTATGGATCATGTCTATTCAAAAAAGGAATTGAGGCATATTTTTAATTATTTAAAATTACGTGATAATTCATGGTTTGTACAAGAACCTTTGATATCCCTAAACTGATTAACTAGTGAACATCAAGCAAAGCAGGTCTATGACTGTTTCTTCAAATGATAAAGTAAAATATCATTCAGCATAAGGCTCTTCTATTCTACAGCCAAAAAACACTAGGCAAGAAAAACTTCTAAAGTTATTCTATTAGTTTGCTAGGTCTGCCTTCACAAAATGCCACTCACTGGGTAGCTAGCACAACAGAAATTTACTCCTCCTAGTTCTAGAGTCTAAGATCAAGGTGTTGGTAAGCTGGGTTTCTCCTGAAGCCTCTCTCCTTAGCTTGCAGATGGCCACCTTCTGCTGTGTTCTTACACGGTCAGTCTGGTGTGCACATGCCTCCCTGGCATCTGTCTGTTCAAATTTCCTTTTCTTACAAGAACACAGGACAGATTGGATCAGACCCACCCTAAGAGCCTCATTTTACCTTAATCACCCTTTTAAAGACCCGATCTCTCCCTCTGTGTATACTCACATTTGAGGTGCTAAGGATTAGGGCTTTAATGAATGAAGGACTTCAATATAGGGGGATAGAATTCAGCCCATAACAAAATATATTCTTGTGCTCTTTATTGACAATTCCTTCAAAGCAATATCCTACATGGCTGTTTTGTCTATCTAAATTATTTTATTATAAATACCCCCACCACCAACAGTGTGTCCTTTAAAATCATTTCACTGCACTGGCAAGAATGAATGCTAAAGTATATTTTCGTATAACTCTAATATCCTACAGCTGATCTGAAACACCAAATGAATTATTTATCTCGAAAGCTTAAGAGGTCCCAACCAATAACCTCCACGACATAATGGTTCCAACTAAGACAATGTTAGTTGTGCTGTTAATTCTGTTACATAATAAATACTTTTATGTATTTATAATAAATCTTAAAATACATATCAAACTTGCTAATAAATTTTAATTGGCATTTTTGGAAGTCTATAGCATAAAGAGGTTAATGGAGGCTTTTGAAAATGCTTTCTGCTTATTAGAGCAGGTGAATTTGAAATTTTCAAACACTATGCATTTCCAGGTGGCAGCCACCTGGAAATTAAGCACTCTAAGTGCTCACAGTAGGTGAATAAAAGATAAACATTTGGTATTTAGTAAGGCATTTACCATAAAATGTTAGAAAGTCATGAGGAATTGGAAACTAGGAGATGTATTTGAGTAGACAAATATTTGGGTCAGACCAAGGAATTACTAGCTAAAATCAAACAAATAGTTTTAAAAGCTGAGAGGTCTATAAAATGGAGAGAGCAAAAATTAAATATATCAAAGAATGCTCCAGAAAGGTAAAAATGTGGAGATGGAAAAAAGTGAAAACAATTAGAAATGGGAAGTCATTAATCCACTCTAATAATACACTGAATATTTCTCTTTTTCTGGAAGCTAATTCATTCCCAGCAGTTCTAGGAATAGTTTATAATCTAGAATAGTAGTTTTTAAATAGCGGTCTAAGATTTTCTGTAAAATCAATGAATTTATCCTTAAGGAAAGAGAGGAGTACACAGAAACTTAGGTGAGGTTCCTAATAAGGACCAGGAAGAACAATGAAGAGAAGGTGACAATTGCTTTAAGTTATTGATGATGGAGAAAACTAGACAACATTCTAGGTCCCCTATCACTTCCCCTAGATTTAACTTAGAATCTGCTACACAGCTCTCAGTTGAGGTGTTGAAGGCTGTACAGGTACAGGGCAAATAAGAAAAAGAAAATCAAATCAGAAGAAAGGGTGCCATGAAGAATTTTCTTAAATAAATAGTTTGAGGAGGAGAGGTGAAGGGTATAGGAATCAAGAGCTACATTTTAAGGCCTATTGTGATGTACCTACTGCAGTACAACTGTAGATGGCAAGTAAACTGTTGGATATACAGGTGTGGTGCCTAGAAGGGAGTCTGAGAAATTTGTAAAAGCCATTAAGGTAATGATAGTACTTAAGTCCTAGCAAACTGAAGCAATCACCTAAGGAGAAATTATAGGAAGGTAAAAAAAGGGAAGGGCTCAGCATTAGGTTAGTAACAGCAATACTTAGACATTGTCCAGAAGAGGATGTGCAAGTAAAGGACATTGAAAGTAGGAGGGAGAGAAGCCAGGCGTCAGTGAGAGACCCTAGGTTTCACTAAGACACTCACGATACCTTGGACCAGCAACAAGATGAACGATTTTTGAAACACAGTAATCACACAACACGTGCTTATTAAATGAATGAGTGAATAAGGGAGTTACGGTCTTGACTACCATGGCATTTCTAGAACTTAGAGTTGACTTATCCAGGGTAGAATGGAAATACATGGTAGAGATATGATAACCCTAAAAAGACAAGGTTAAACAAAATGACACTACAGACTTACCTTGGTTTTATTTTGGTATACCCCTGAAATCCCCTTTTATAATATTTCACTACTCTTAATAAAATACCATTCCAGCTTAATATTGAATTGGGTTATTATGAAATAATCAAGAAAACCTTCATAGATTAGAGTCCATTAATTTCAACTGTTCAGACAAGGGAAAAATGTATTCAACCCAAAGAAGTACAGAAAGAAATATTTCAATTGTGTACAGAAATGCAATAATGATCCAAAATATTTTCACTGAAAAACAACAGAAAAGCTGTAAACCATTACCTCTTAGAAAAGCAGCAGCCCTAATGAAGTAGATTTTTGAAAACTGTCACACAAGTAAGCTCATTAGTTGCATGAAAGATCCTCCTGCTGATCCAGGAGCACCTAATGGCAGGATTTGCTATGTCTCAAAAACAAAGGTAGTTTTTAATTTATGTAATAGCTCACTGAGGAGGTTTCAAATCTGGATACTTTTAAATGATGATATACAAAAGCCCTGAAATTCTCCAAAGCAAGCACACTTATTTCATCCAAAACATTACATTTATTCCTCTAAAATCTCATTCATTAGTAGGGTAATATAATCATAAAAAGAAATAATGCTCAACAATCAGCTACACTATTTAAAAAAATATCAGTGATGGCTCTTCTATTGCAAATATGAAGTTGGCTGCTCTCTGTGAATCACATTAACGGTATCTGCTGACCCACACACATATGCATGCCTGCCCTGTAACAGATGGAAACAAAAAACCCGAAGGCTTCAGGATGCCCCACAGAAACACCAAAAAAGAAAACAGAAGAATCTAATTACCAAGCTACAACCCTGCAAACCCTTATGAGAGTTAAGTATTTTTCCAAAGCAAAATATTGCAACATTTATACAGAATTTTAAGTACAAATGAGGCAAAATAGATAAAAGACATTTAAAAATCCAATTTCTAGCAATACAGCTAGAAAATTAATTCTGTCATAAAAAATACCTGAAAAGGAAGTATGTTCCAGCTTGCTGCTCGCTTTTAGAACTAGTAGGAAAGAGGGTGAGGTGGTCAGAAATCCAAACTGCTATTATCAGAAAAGGCTTGCAATGATGCAATTCTTGCTGAAGACTTAATGTCGGTATAAATAAGTAACTACTCAACTTATCTTTTCCCCAGAAAAAGAACTTCCTCTATATGTCAAGGCACTTTGCACCACTTTTTCATTTACTACTCATACTTATCAGGCTTACCGTTCATCAAGAACACCGTTTTCAATTCTCTCTCATTTTGTTTTCAAATTTTATTCTAAAATTTCAGTAATCATATTTTAGGGAACACGCCTTCCCTGAGTTGAAGTGACCCAATCACTTAAAACCTATTTTGAATAGTACTGCATTATTTTTTATATTTTTTTCTCCATGCCCTTTTGCTCTATCTCACACTATTTTAATATGAGAAAATAATTTGGATCATTTTCCCTTCTTAAACTCAATTAAAACATTTACCCTTAAATGTAGACATTCTCTTCTTATACCAAGGAGAGTTTACGTAACACAAGGGCAAAGTAATTCTAATATCATTATAATATTAGGTTGCAGGAGTGAAAAGTATAAAGTTTACTTTTGGTCTTCAAGATCCAGAGTATTTCCAACCTTGCCCCTACCATACACACACAAAAGGCTGTATGAGACACACATTTCAAAGAAACATACATCTCAGAAAAAAAGGTCAAAGGACATCTCACCTAATCGCATTGCCTCTCTGAAGATAAAGTGCAACTAAAATAATTTAAGGTGGATAGGCAATGAGAAAAGTGTTTTTTCTTAAAGGGGTATTAACTATAATATAGAAAAAGTATCCTTCTCCAAGTTGACAAATTCCGATTTTAAGACAGAAATAAACACACTACAAAAATAGTTTGGCATTACTAATGACCAGTGGTCAACACACACAAAAATAGATATTTCACCATTTCAAGTGAGGTGTCTTCTAAAAACTATATTCATACTTTTATATATAATCTTACAAATGTGTAGGTTGTTGGAACAAGTAAAATTTTTTCCACAGAATCAATGTGATAGATGAATGAAAACTGGATTCTTCTGGTGGCCAAAAAATTACATTTAAACCATATTATAGTCAACTATTAATAATAGGTCCAGTCTTTTCTATATGACCCTTTAGAGCCTAATCTAAACCCATAGTAGAGGCTAGAAGCAGGTTGAAATTTGGACATTAGGAAGGAAGGAATGAAATGATCTTGTGCAGTTTGGTCTCTACTAGGATAAAGAACACAGGCTCCACTTGGAAAGTGGGAAGACAGAGATTAAGAAATTAGGCAGATGGGGGACATTGTTTACTGGTGCTCAGGTTAGATACATAATAGTCCCCAAGTGCTTGTGCCTGCAACTGAATCAAAGTAACATGTAGAGGAGGCTTATTTAGCAGCAGAGGGTGGGGCTGGCAGGTACTCATAAGGTTTACACTGCAGAACAATTTATTTTTGAGTACAGAGCCTCATAATCTAATCAAAAAACCTCATAGCTCCAATACTGATGACTCATAAAACAAATATCCTACAACTTTCTATTTTTAAAATGCCACATTCAGTATCAAGACATGGGACAAACTAGCAAGTACATTCAAACAAAAGGCTGTCATTTTCTGTCCTTAAGTACGAACTGAAAAACCAAAGCAGTGAAATGTTCTCTGTAAAAGCACAAACCTTTGCTAGCTTTGTCCAAATGACCCAAATCATCCACAAAATGCAGGATCTCAGGATACTTTTCTTCACAGATTTCCACCAGAAAATGAAGTAGTGTTGTTTTCTGATCTGTTGATTTTGTGTCCTTCAGCTAAACAGAATGAGAGAGGGGGGAAAAAAAAAACGGTAAAAAATATTTCAATAATCTGCCCACTGAAATAATGTCAATACTGTATTTGGTAGATAAGAAATGAGTTGTAAAATTAGTTAATTCTATTTTTGAAAAGCAAATATTTAAACCTGAAAAGCTGCTCTTCAGGTATTATTTGATCAAGATCATTAATATTTATTAAAAAGGAAGAATACATTTAATCCAATCTAATATGCAACATTTTATGGGTAAAAATATGTGGTAAATATGTGGAAAACAAAATAATCTGAAAGTCTCTATAATAGGAATACATGAACCTGGGCATTTGTTCATTTTCCACTTGGCATGTATTTATACAATGCCTAATAGATACTGTAGGAGTTGGAGATACAACAAATAAGAAGACACAGTTATTCCTCAAAAAGCTATTGAGTGTAAAAGAAAACAAAAAGCAAGTATTTACCCTGGGTGACAAACAGAATAGTAAAAATAATCATGAACACCTAGGAAGACAGGACATCTGAACTGAATATTGGTGGAAGGAAGCTGTATGGGATTAGGTTAGGAAAGGAAAAATTCAAAAGTGCAGTGACACAGGCAGATGGAGCAGCATATGAGAAAGGTCATAGATGAGGAAGGAAATGGTACATTCGAGGAGTTAAGAGTGACTCCAGAATAAAAGTGGGTGCTGGGGAGACCAAGCAGGGAGAGTAGAAAGATATCAATCTAGAAGACAGGAAAAGACCAGAAAATAAAAGGGAAGGTATACCACACAATAGAAATAGGACTTTGATCCATAAGAATTGGGAGTCATTAAACTGGATCAAAGATGATCTGATGTACATTTTAGAGAGTTCCCCCCAGCGCAGTGTGGACAGATTAGAGTATGGGTAAGAACAGAAGCAGAAAGGGTAACTGAAAGAGCTGTTTCAGTAATCCAGGCGTGAAAGCAGTCAGTCTTGGGAATGGAGAGAATGGGACACAGTGGGCATGGAAAACCAGGTGATGCCATTAACTGGAACTGGACAGAAAGTCTGAGAAGCAGATTTGAGTGAGGTGGGCAAAGAAGAGAACTCTTTCAGCTTTGGACAAGTAAAATTTGAAGCTTTTAAGTAACATTCAAGTGGAAATGCCCAGAAAGGACTTGGATTTATACAGGTGCAAAACAGGGTTTCCTGACTTTTTTCATTACTATTAGCTAAGGAGCTTCTTCTTCAGGCTTTTTCTTCCTGTTTGCACCTATAAAATTGTAAAATCACACATATACTGTATATTTGTTTCTGTACTATATGTATATCTGTGCTTTGCAAGTAAAAACAGTAAGGTATGTAAGATATTTTTGTGTAGTGACTGAGGGTAGGCAGTATTCGGTGTGAACACAGAGCAAATATGTAATCTGTTAGTGCTTCCTACAACTGGGTAATCGCTCAGAGCAGATACACATATAAGCGGAAAAAAATCATTCTTTCAGTATGAGGATTTAATTCAGAGCCAGAAATTCTTGGCATAACCAACTGTGCACAACCTTATCTACTTGCCTCCTTTCCAGTAATTTCCTATTTTAAAATAGGTATACACGCACACACATACATGTATGTCCATAATTTTTTCAAATTCTACATCATTAAACATTGTATCATTATCAGAAAAATATCAAATGACAGGTAACAATATCTGACAGTGGCAGACAGATTCTGTGCCACCACATATATCAACACACATTACTTAACTAATCCAAAAACCATCGTATCCCTGGAAACATACAGCTACCCTCCTAGACAGACTTTCACATGATTAATCATATAATAGGCTCAAATGCTACATTGGCTTATTCAACATGCAAACTAGAAGAATAATTCCTGGCACTTTAAAAACTACATCAAACACAATCCATTATTTCATGCCTTTTAAAAGGATCATACACCACAACACCCATTCGTTTTGACAAAGTCTTCAAAAAAGGACTCAATTACAAGCTAGATTAATTGCTACTAACACCTATGGATGACCTGGTAATGCTAAAACAAGCCTTTAACTAGTTACATGGCCTGAGGCAATTTACTGGACCTCAGTTTTCACACAGGTAAAATAAGAAGAGGGAACTGGACAGGAAAAGGGAACTCTGTATTCATGCTCTACTCCAAAAATATTAAGAATACATTATAGTTAGTAGATAAAGCAAAGTCTAATTTTTGAAAAGATTACAAAAATGAAGAGACCTAATTATAATTTCAAATCACAATTTATTTGTGTGTGCTTTAGTCAGTTACTACCTTTCAGTTTTCACATATACTGAAAATGTTAATCCGATTTATAAAACTTTTCAACTCTATAGTCTCACTCACACTCTCGTGCTTAACAGGTAAGGCCAGCAAAAAAGCAGCAAGCTTTCATGTATACGGTAGTTCACTCTTGTACAATCAAGAGTCAGCATAAAAGCAGTCTTTGTTTTTGTTATTTTTTTAAAGCACCTTAATAGTGAACTCTTCTATTCCCCCTTCTACCCCATTACAGCCACAACTCCCTGGGAACACTGTCCCTTCCGGGGACTCTCAGCTCCAGACGGTCACTAGTCAACACCCTTCCTTAGCAGGTTCCTTTCACGTGAATAAACTAGATACATGGTTTGTATGAAATGTTGATTAACCCAAGTACCACCTACCTCTATAAATTGTAAAGCCTGGAAAGAGCTTTCCAGTACTATTTGTGATGTAGCTGAACAGCCAGCAACTGCTAAGATTAATACAAAGAAATCTCCATGACCCACCAACAACCAACTGGATCAAACATGATCTTTATTCACAATCTAGAATTCAGTTAGAATCCTAGAACATAATATAGTTTATAGCACCTACCAGTTGAATAAATGTTACGTATACAGGCAAACAGAGATTCAAGTTATTCAAAGACATCATAAAATTAAACACTAATTTATGGAGGAGAATCCTATGCTGGCTGTATTACTGAAAACATCAACTGATTAGCAAGTAGCATATTGGTTAAAGTCTAATATTAGGAAGTATACTCCCTGAATAGTAAATGGAAACAAAATTCTCTCATCTTTCCAAAGTCTATATTTAATAATTGTGAGACTAAAAAAAAAAAAACTCTCAAATTTCCAAATAAATAAATTTGAAATTAATCCTAATAAATGATAAGAAGTTCAGTTAAAAAATATAGACAGTGGCTGTTGATACTGCAGTGTCTCATTTAAAAATTATGTGCCTCTAAATTCCAGGGCAGAGATTCTTCCTGCAGGTCTTAACATTCTCAGGGAAACTGTACAATGCTGCCAAGGTATTCTTTCTGCCTCAGTTGCTCTATTCCCTCTCTCCTTCCCCCAAATCATTTTAGAAAAAAAGCAAAGAAAAAAAAGCAGTTTTCCAAAAGCATGCAAACACAACAAAATGTACTTATCAAAGTCTTCATTTTGCTCAATTTGTTTTTTTTACTTTTCTGATAAATATGAACAACTAAAAAAGGGCACATTTCTATTTCTATTAATTACTCAGCAATTGAGTAAGAACAAGGAGAGCTTGGGAGATGGTACTAATTTTGTTGAAGAGAAAAGGACAGGTCACTTGAGTGCACTTTGTAATGCTAACTCTTGGAAAGAAACTGAAGCTAAAATATTTGCTCTAAAAATTTACTTAGGTTGAAAAAATATGCTTTATTAAGTTTTAACAGACATTGCTTGACAGGATTCCTTTTGTGTTATTGTCAAGAGATGTATCTTACTGATGAGTAATCATCACTGTTAAGTAGAATTTCTTATTCATATACTGTTTTTGTAAGGTGCATTTAATGCAGCACAGATGTCAAATAAACAAAAAGATGGATGGAGTTTCTTCAACTGCTCTGTTCATTCCAGACAAAATAATGTTAAAAGAAGATCCTGTAATAAATCATGGCCTAGTTGTCAGTCTGGAGTAGAACTGCTTTGTAGCTATAATGCAAAGTTTTGGATTTTTAAGGTATTCAGCACAATTTGGACATTTAAAAATACTCCATGGTTTTCATTGTAAGGAAGAAAATATCTAAAATAAAAATTAAGTATCTTTTTGGTGATCCTCAGAATCCAAAGACCTCTGAATTCTTTGACTAATGGCACTTATATTTTAAGAACACTGTTCAACTTAGTAACCCTGTTCCCCATGATGTCCCTGTTATCTAAGGGTGCATCAAAACAGCAGTGATTCTTTAGATGTTGTAGACATTGCTACACACCATAAAAATGACAAAATTATAAGAATCTGTAACCATTCCATGAATATTCTAGAAGACCCTAACTTGCGAATAGTACTACTAATACTGTTTATAACACCAGGTCTTATTTATGGGGCACTTACTATGAGAAATGGACTAGCCAAAAACTATATGTTTAGTGTTTAAAACACTCAACATCCCAGGAGGAAGGAACAAGTATTATACCAACTATCAAGGAAGAGAAAAGAGAGTTTTGAGAGATCATGTAGTATAAACCAGATCACATAGCTACTGTCCAGTAGAACCAAGATTTGAACCCACATCTGTGAATCCACAGCTCTTAGACACTACAAAATAGTTCTGCTACAAAGATCTTATTATTTTGCTTATTATGATGTCTAGCTTATTATGTATCAAAATAAAATTTCCAAAACACAATGGACTAAAAAGGTAGTAAACGACAAAAGAGTATTTATGCAATTTAAAATATTGAAGCCACATAACCCAATTGCAGCCTGGAAAGCCTCTGAAAACAGACATGCTTTACACCTCAGGGCATTTCTAGTTCTGAGGGCATGTGGGATTTTTTTTATATCCTTTTATCTATAAAATTAATAAAATGCCTCCTGAATCTTATCAAATAGCAAGTGTTTCCATATTACTAATAGATTAGTGCTTACAAAATATTATTTACACATGATTAGATGAAAATAAGCCTGTAAAGTTTAACCTTTAACAGACTTAAAGAAGTACATTTACTAACATCACATTTCATCTTAAACCCTATACAGAATAAAGTGATTTTTATATGTATGAAATAGCATCTCTAAATGTCTAAATGTAAGCTAAAGGAATCCACAGGAAAATGGATGTGTAAATACCATTAAAGAATTTATCATGTTTGCTCAGACAGGAAGCTCAGAGACAACGTGCCAGTAAAAATTCCCTAGTGAAACCAGCCACAATTATAGACTGGATGTTTTTTAATATGCATAAATACATTTTTTAAATAATCACTATGCAGATTAAATTTTTCAAAAAGAATGGTTTTCCCTCTAAAATGAATGGAAATTAAAACCTTAATATAAATAAAACAAGATGCTTATCACCATCTATGTCACTGCCATAACCATTAATCCTACAATAAAAACTGCTTTAATGATTCTTAAAGATAGCAATAGATATTAGGTAAAAAATATATTAAATTATTTATGGCATTCATATATAAAACAACTTGTATTTATTACTTAATTTTCATTTTAGAATGATAGTGAGTTGAAACATTAAAGAAGAAAATGCTTTAAATAATGTGGACTTGTATAATTATAACAAGCTGTTTCTACAATATCCCCCCACACACATTTTCCCTAAATCATGGTTTTAACATGCTTCTCTTGGATTTTAGTGAACACAGAAACTTTACTGTTAAAAACATTTTTGCATTTTTTGTAAAATTTTGACTTATCTATTGTATCTATAAATGTTCTGTTTATATATATCGCCCCTTATTCCATGAGACACTTAAAACAGCTCAGTGTTATTAATGTAAGTGGATAAAATACATTAATTTTAAATTAAAAATTTTCTGACTTTTTTTAAATTAAGACTTTTTTAAAAAGCAGTTTCAGCTTCACAGAAAAAATGAACAGAAAATACAGAGTTCCCTTTTATTTCTTCTCCACACACACACACACACCCCAACTCTATTAGTAACATTTGCATTAGTGGGTACATTTGTTATAATTATGTACCAATACTGACAAATTATCATCAACTAAGAGCCATAGTTTACACTTGCAGTTCACTCTTTAGGTTCTACAGTTGTACGGGTTTTGACAAATACATAATAGGTTGTAACTACCATAATAGTGTCATACAGAATAGATTCACCACCCTAAAAAATTTCCATGCTCCACCTGTTCATCTCTTCTTTTTTCCCTCCTCCACACAACCCTGCCACCCACTTATTTTTTTACTTTTCCAGAAAGTCATATAGTTGGAATCAGAGTAGGTAACTTTTTCAGATTAGCTTCTTTTCCTTACTATACATTTAAAGTTCCTCCATGTCTTTCTTGGCTGGAGAGATCATTTATTTTTATGGTTGAATAATATTCCATTGTATGAATGCATCACAGTTTGTTAATCCATTCATCTACTGAAGGCATCTTAGTTGCTTCCAACTTTTGGAAATTATAAATAAAGCTGCAGTGAACATTTGCATGCAGGTTTTCAACTTCCCTGGGCAAATAAGAGTGTCACACTGCATCCTACATTAAATCTACGTTTAGCTTTGTAAGCTTTGTAACTGTCAGTCTTCCAAAACGGATGTACCATTTTGCATTCCCTTCAGCAACGAATGAGAGTTCCTACTGCACCACATCTTTGTCAGCCTTCAGTGTTGTCATGTCAGTGTTTTAGATTTTAACCATTCTAATAGATGTATCGTGGTGTCTCATTGTTTCAGTTCGCAATTCCCTAATGACACAGTCAACTTAATAGTCAACCTAACAATTGACTATATTTATGTATTTATTTGCCATTTGTAAATCCTCTTTGGTAAAGTGTCTGGTCAGGTCTTTTGATCATGTCTTATTGAGTTTTTTTTCTTATTGTTGAGTTTTCAAAAGTCCTTTGTATATTTTGGCTGTAAGTCCTTTAGCAGGTATGTGTTCTGTTGCAAAGATTTGCTCCCAGTCTGTAGCTTATCTTTTCTCCCTTAATAGTGTCTTTAGTAGAACAGAAGTTTTTAGTTTTGCTGAAGTCCAATGTACCAATATATTCTTTCATGGAATATACTGTTTGGTGTTATACCTGAAACGTCATCACAAACCCAAGATCACCTGGGTTTTCTTATGCTATCTTCTGTAAATTATATAGTTTAGTATATTACATTTAGATCTATGATCCATTTAGAGTTAACTTTTTTGAAAGGCATGAAGTCTGTATTTGATTTTTTTTTTGGTGGGGGCATGTACATATATGCAGTTGTTTCAGCACCATTTCATTGAAAGACTGTTCTTTCTCCACTGAATTGCTTTTTATTTCAAGGATTTGACTATATCTGTGTGGGTCTATTTCTGGGCTATTTTGTCCTACTGAACTGTCTGTCTTTTTCTTCTTATTTTCCAGTACAACATTTTGATTACTACAGTTTTTCAAGCAGTATTCAGTAAGGTTATATCAGTTCTCCAACTCTGTTCTTCTTCAGTGTTAGATTAATGCCTAAGTATTCTCTGTGTATACTAACATAAGTGATATTGTTTGTATTTCAAATTCCAATTGTTCATTGCTGGTATTTGGAAAGTGATTTACTTTTTATGTCAACCCACATCCTGACACTTTGCTATTTTCACTTACTAGTTCTAGGAACTAATCTAACAAAACACATACAATACTCTTATGATAAGGAAAACTATAAAGTATTGATGAAAGAAATTAAAAAGATCTAATAAACGGGTACTCCACATTCAATGAAAGAAGTATTCAATATTAAGATGCTACTTCTTTCAAACTGATCTATAGATTCAATACAATCCCAATCAAAAATAATTTTTTTTTGGTTGATTCGCAGGAATTTTCTGCTAAGGTAATCATTTCACCCATGAGCAAAGACAGTTTTGTCTATTCGTTCTCAACTTGTATACCTTTTATTTCTTTTTCTTGTCTTACTGCATTAGCTAAAGCTACCAGGACAATGTTTAATAGGAATGGTGAGATGTCATATCCTTTCCTTGTTCCTGATCTTGAGGGGAAAACATTGTTTCTTACCATTAAGTATGATTCTAGCTATAGTTTCTGTAGATGTTCTTTACCAACTTGAAGTTCCTTTCCATATTTATAGTCTGTTGAGAGGTTTTGTCCTGAATGGGTGTTGGATTTTATTAAATGCCTTTTCTGCATATATTGATATGATCATTTTTCTTCAGTCTGTAGATAAGATTACACTAGCTAATTTTCAAATATGGAACTAGCCTTCCAAACCTGGAATAAATCCCATTTGGTTGTGGTATGTAATCCCTCATATATTGTTGGTTTTGATTTATAATATTTTATTAAGGATTTTTACATCTATGAGAAATATTGATCTATAATTTCCCTTTCCTGCAATGTCATTGGTTTTGGTTTGCAAAGATTCATTATTGTACTCCCAGACCCCTGCCGCCTAAGAACAAATGTTCATAAATACTATTGACAAAGTATTACTGTATTGATAATAATGTTGCATGTTTTGCCTCTGATCCCAAAAAATATAGAAAAAATGCAGACCCTTAATAAAGGAGAGGTAAACAACAAGCTTCCTAGGGTATCAGGACCAGGGCATAGTGTTCAATTTTTTATTTTTCATTTACAAAATGTACAAAAACAGGAAACCAGACTATGTTAGGAACTGTTGGTAAGATTTATTGTGGGTGCTACCTCTGACGAGCAGTAGCAGCCTACAAGCTTGGTGTTAAGGTGAATTTCAAGGCTGAATGTTAGAGGAAAGGAAGTTTGACAGATTAGCACTGCTTGTCATGAAAACAGTGAGAAGACAGCACACAAGCAGTGTATTTACTGTTCATGAGCAAAGCCAGTGACTTTTATAATTCCAGTAAAAGAATAATTCTATTTTACAATGTTTAATACAATTGAGAAAACAAACAAAGGTATTGTGCATAAAATTTATCAAAAACACTACTTAGTAAAGCCAATTAAATATTTCCTGGAAAATGCTAGCAGTTAAATGTATTAAGAGTTCTAAATACTTCTGCATTGCTTTGTATTTTCAGTGTTTAATTGGCTGGGTGTAAAATAAGGATGTCATTTGTTATCTGCAAGTCTTTGGCAAAACGTACTTTACTTTCAAAAGGTGCCAAAATTTACAGGTGTGATTTTGCCAATCTGATAAAGAAATAAAAATCCCTCTAAAATACTGAATGCAGAAGGAACAATGGATTTGTTTGGCAGAGGTCTTTCTTAAAAATAATTTCATAGAGTAAAGGAAAAGGTGATATAGGAGAATCAATTTCACAAAAAAAGATTCACAGTATTTCTGTATGACTGTGATAGGTAGGCAAAATACAACGTGCCTGTGACAGGCAGAGGTATTTGTCTCCTGCCTTTTATAGTCTAAACTATAGCTCTTCTTCTATAAGGTAGAGCTCTGCAAAATAACTCAGGATAGTGGCCAGCAGCTTGCTCTAGTTCCACTGTGTGCCTCAGATTCACACTACTTTTCCTCACTATTTCTTCAGAATAGTGCTCAGCTTGGCATGAAAGAAAAGCAGTTTTTGGAAATATTTTCACAACTCATCCTTAAATGAAGAAGTAGAGCTGTTCTTTTTTTGTTTTTTTTTTTCTTGTATTGTTAAGTTTTACTTTTGCATATTTGTTGGTTGTCTGGTTCCATGACACCAATGAGGGGTTTTCCATCCTGGGATAAGGAAGTAGGGCAGAAGGCAAATAAAGGGATTCTCAGTTCAGTCTGTGCATTAACATCACCTGGGGAACTTTTGGAAAAAAACAGCACTCATCAGGCTCCACATCCACATGGGTTGAAGCAACTGATCAGATTGGGGGCTGACACAGGTTACTTCCAAGCTGAGAATCAATGTCCTACAAGAAAAGCTTTACACATTTTCAAGATATCACTCACTAAAATTGTGTGTGAGAGGATTAAAGAAAACAAATTAAACTTTTTTGCCTAAAAACTTTCCCAATCACAACTTTGATGAAGTTATTCTACTTTGGGTTAGTCAGAGCTTATAAAAAATATATATACAGGAGATCAGACACAAATTTCATGCACTAGACAAAAAAATTTTTTAAATGAACCAATAAAAATATCAAAATCAAGTTAAGAAAATAGACAAGAGTCCATCTTGCCTGCCAACCCCAATCCTTTTTAACATGTAACTCTCAACCTCACCCCCATTACTACGATCCTTTGATGACTGCTTTTGAAATGAACTCATTGCATATTCTACTGCCACAGAGTACAGAAAGTTTCTTACAAAGTGATAACATGGATAAATTTACAATAGACTCAATAGTTACTTGTCTGTAATTGTCAAAAAAAAGTGCATGAATACTGATAGAAATTCATTATAACAGTTGGTAAACTCTCCCAAAATATGTATCTACCATCTCAATATAGTTTATTTAATTACCTAGAACAAAGAGATACATTTTACAGCTACACCATTGATTGGAATTATTTACTATTCAGAAATCACATCTCATTAGACATGAGTAAACATTGTGTTACAGCCATTGTATGTGGATTCATAACACGTTTTTAAAATTTACCAGCTAAAATCATCTTGTATATTTTAACATGGTATTGAACTTAGATGATTGGGTCAACTCATTCTTTTACTAGAATACCAATCAACTTGGGTGTGTGTGGGGTGGGGTGGACAGGACTCTCGGCCCTACCAACAGGTTCTCTAAGAGAACTAGCTTCAAAACTAACCTCATACAAATTTTTCTAGGTGGGAATTTTGGTCAGGCAAACACCTACCATTTACTGATTATATTTCTAATTATATGGATTTGCATTTAATCAGTACCAGGTCCTGAAAAAAAAGAATACAATCTCAAACTACTTAAAATACAATTTTCATCTAAAAAAAAAACAGGCCATCAGAAACCAAGGTACCTACATCATTTTACTTAAACTAGGAATATCATTACTGTAACTGAAAAATACACTGATATCCTACTATGAGGGTTCTCTTGGAGTGCCAGGCCCTAAGAGGTACAGAATACATTTGAGGGGGAAGAAGTGGGGGAGGTTACGGAGGGACAGATGGTTTCAAAAGAATTATCCTTGTAAAACTGACTCATTCATTTGCTCTTTGAAAGAATACTGCTCAACATATTTTTCTTTTATAATGATACATATGCAAAATTTCTTGTAAAGTTCAGCTTTGGCTAAGAAGAGAAACCATGATTTTTAGTTCATGAAAAGTTGCATGATCATGTTTGCACTTCATTTTTACCAACAGAAACCTTCAATCCTATATATCTACTTTAATTTTTATTTACATCTAATGTATGTTTACCTTATAATCTCATGTTTTACTTTTAGAGTTATTTATCATAGACCATATGACATCTTTGGGATAAAAGAAAGTAAACATACCTTTCCTCCCTGAACTCAGTCTTATTATAGTTGGGTATCTCAGTTATAAATGCATACAAATAAATTACATGGCCCCTAAAAGTTTATTATATATAGTCCCTAAAGTGTAACTGTAATGTATACTGAATTCACAATTCATTTGATTATTTCTAAACATCACAACATTAACAAATTAATATGAATTTTCATGTACTTTTCATAGTTGAGTGAAATTTATAGAGTATTCAAAAGTAAAGATGTTGGATATAGAATATTAAATGTCATATAATTACCTAGCATGTTCTACTATTTCTACTGTTGAATAAATATAAAATTCCTTGTGTGGGAACTTATCATCAAACCAAATGCTTTATACTCAATGTGAAAATTCAGTCACAGTTGTCAAAGATTAAGCTGCTACTTCTGATAACAAACATGATTAGATATCATCTTGTTCAATATATGCTTTCAACTTGACATGTAGGCTAATAAAATTATGAAGTTGTAGTATATATTTTGTTATTTGTACAATAGAAACCTCCTAAGAGAAATGACCAAAATATCATTGCAGAAAATAGTCAACTATATTAATCTGGAGACAGATTAACTAGTTTGCAGATTATAGCAAAATAGTAACAGCATGCCTTTGCAAAAGATTTTAAAATTACTGTGTATCATCTACTGTATATCAGTATGAGAGGATGTCTGTTTTCAACTACATAAAAAATAAAAGCCACAAGATTGTGTCCACTGTATTGGGTTGATTGCAGTCACTCATTCAATAACTATTTTAGCTACTTGAGAATTTACTATGCACCAAGAACTGTAATAAACTATTCCACTTCATTAATCAGACATGATCTCTTGCCAACAGCTCTCTTGAGGAAGGCACGAGGGAGGGCATTCTGTCAACTTTTGTGAGTTGACTGCAGTTCTAAGATGCAAAAACTAAAGAGGAACAGACCCAGCACTAGGAAACACCCTCCGGATTTGTAGGACGTCTCCTCCACCTTGCTCCTCCATCCTGTCTTTCTCCCTTTGCTTGTCTTCTCAGGAAAAGCCTGAACCTGGTAGTCTTGCTTGCCTCCTTGTCTGTCAGCCTCCAAGTTCATAATTACCACACCCTGACAATTCCCTAGATGCTCCGTGAATGCATACACAGTCCTCCAACCCCTCTTCCATTCTATCTCAAACCCTTTTGTCACACCTCAGCTTGGACCACCATCATCTCAAAGCACAGTGCCTGTTTTATAATGGACACTCCAATAGTTTCTAAATAAACAGCTTTACTCAGATACTTTTTAAGACACTGAAGTAAACAAGAGAAAGGAAATGATAACAGCCTGAACTCATTCTCTTTTGAGCAACCACTTCAAACATGTTGACAGCAAGGAGTTATCTTTGACTCCTGCCCCTTTACTGTTCACCACCCCCCACATAAACTATCTTCCTCATCTTCTCAGCTCTATTTCCTCTGTCACTCTTCTGGGTCAAGTGCTACATGCCCACCATCCTCTCCCCGAATCACAAAGCCCCTCCCCACTGTAACCCCCTAATCCAGTGCTGTCCAATAGAACTTTCTGCAATGCTGGAAACATGCTGTATTTAAACTGCCAACATGTAAAGATTCACTTGAAATACAGAAAGTCTGACCAAAGAATTAAATTTGTATTTAAATTTTAATTAATTGAAATTAAATAGTCACATATGGCTAATGGTGACAGTACTGGACAGTACAGCTTTAACTGCCTTCCAATGCTGCTATTAGAATTATCTTCTTACAAGACATCCTGAAGTTATTTGCCTTGCAGAACTACCAGGTCTGCATAAAGTCTTCACCGTAAGGCATAACAGTCGAGGCTCCTCATGATCTAGATCAATTACTACCTTGTTTCCATTTTCTCCAGTCCTCTCTCATCTAGGCTACGACTGTACTGGATCACTCGGTGTGCTCACACATGCCATGAGAAAACCCATTAAGCTAACTGCTGACACTTGCTTAGAATGCCTTTCCCTCTCAGGGAACATCCACTCATCCTTACAGATCCAGATCCAGTTCCAGCACCAACTCCTGCTCCTCTCTGAAAGCTTAAATGCCCTCCCTTAGCTGAGCCAGCCTCTCTCTAAATCCGAAATCTGCAGCCATAACTTTTTGTATATAGCTCCATTAAAACATAATCATAACTAATGGTATACATGTGAAAAATATGAGTTCCATGTATGCCAGGATATTATTAATCATGCACATTAAATGAGATGATCAGGTCAAGCCCTCAGCACAAGTTGCACTGTATAAATGTGCAAAGTTGTCAATACATTTATTATGAATTGCACCACCCCTGTCAGGGATCTTCACTGAATATAGCAGACAAGGAAACAAGGAGACAAAAATAAAATGACAGAGGTGGGAGAGGGAAGAATCTCACAAGGCAATGGACCGAGAAGAGGCTTATGTCAGGGAAATAATGTAAGAAAAGCCATGAAAGCACCGACAGATTAACTATTCAGTAAACCCACAGCTAACACTGATGTGGTCTTTCACCTTCCCTAACTGGCAATACCAATATAGGTTTCCCCCTCTTATTGGAAAGTAGAGCATTCCTATAAGTCCTTTCTTAAGTTGAAATGGTATTAAGTGCAGAATTACCATTTTGGAAAAGCAAAAATCCTCTTTGGATTTATGTTGTTAGCAGAAACAGGTACCAATGTAGGTCTTTCATAAAAGTGAAGGGGCAAAAAGTGAACTTTCAGATAGTCGGGGAGACCTGTAATCAAATTCCTTAACCAGGGAGTATAGAGTTTACCAGGTCAAGAACAAGAGAAAGCTTTTCTTGTGATGTGTAATGGAGAATATGTTGTAAGCAGATCAATAAAGCACTATTACTACAGCCCAGTTCTAAGGAAAAAACTGTTATATAAAATATTGAATATATTTGCCAGAAGGAAATTTAACCTGTGAAAGAATCCAGAAGAAAAAATCTCTGTAATTACTCAATTTTTATATCCTCTAAAATTATATTAAGATGCAACGATTATGGCTTTTCAAAATCATCAATGACAATGAGGTATGTTTATTCCTAATATAATGATTTTCCCTTTACATAAAGCAACATCACTTTTCTCTCCTTATACTCCACTTAAAAAATTAAAAAAGCAAAGAATCATTCAAATAGCTAAAGGTGAAAACTGTAGTAGTATTCCTAAGCAATTCTCAATATATACTCCATTTGCTGGTACCTGAATTAAATATTTAAATAATGTTCAGCAATATTTTGATGTGTCATTCCATTAGTTTGAGAAAGCATAGGTTTATGACATAATTTTGCTATTAAACAGAATCCTTCAGTTGGATTTGCAGATCAGAGAAAATATTTGGATTTTGTTCAAAGGTTGAATAAATTAGCTGAGTTCACTCTGGGTGTGGGTTCATGGTTCAGTTCCAGTTCCTCATAATGAACACATCAAAATAAAAATATTTAAATAATGTAACCAGGGCTGACATTTAAGAGTAAGTGTTCAAGTATATACGTATTTTTAAAAAACAAACTCACTTTACAGAGAGAGCTCAGGTTAAATCCAAAGGTTTGTGCATTCTGGGAGCCAGCATTCATGTAGTTTCCCATTAGCAAAACAAGTTCCAGCAACTTGCTAAAGCTTTTGCTTTTCTTTATCTCCTCACAGGCAGTGCTGATGGCCATGATGTCAGATTTGAAGTTGTTCACCTGATCTTCAAACTGCAGCTTAAAGAGAATAGCACTGAGCCGTAGCCGTAGTCTCTTCACATCGCTCATCTGATTGAAAAGAAAATAGCACATTTCCTTTAAAATGCGTGATATGCTTTAGTACTGTACGACTACAAGTAATCTGGGATGATTTATTGGTATGACAATACTGAAGAAGCAATATGTCCCCTAAAACTGATGGCAGGGAGAGAAAAGCCCTGCTTGCCTTTGTGAAGAATCCAGAGCCATCCCTCAAAGGAAAAAATGAAGAATCCAGATAGATGCTGAATGAAAAGAAAGCTTCAATGAAATGACAAAGTTAATAAAGTAATAAAGTACATAGAATTATTTTTTAAAAACAGAAATTTAAAAAGGTAACAGGATACAGAGGCAACAAATTGCAAAGCATTCATATCTTAACTTTAAATTTTGTTCAGTACTAAAATATGCTGGATTATACTTTAAAACATATTCAGAAAGGTCTGAAAAAGGTTTTTTTCCATTATCTGCTGTCCTCAGAAGTACTACAAGAAACAGTGTATATTTAGATGGTGAGTAAAATAGGTCTCAATTTGTAATAAATTGACTTTCTTCACAAACACAGTAAAGTAGAATGACTCCTGACACATACTAAATTACTAAAGTCAGAGTTAGGGAAAATGAGCCTAACAGTAGATAGAAGCAGTGCAAACCCACAGGTCCTTGACATGCCAAATTAACACTTTTTAGGACTCTGGGTTTCCTTGCTGGGAATGTGAGGGGTTGAAATTATCACAAAGAAAAAAAGGCTAGAGGGTCAGCAAGTTCTTGCCTTAAACTTACTTTCCTGTGTTCTATCAATACAATACATGTGATGGGAAGAGTCACTTCCACCTGAAGGCTGGAGATGAAAGGCATTTAACTTATATATATATAATGCAGATATCAAGCAGATATCAATATATATATATATCATGCAGATATATCAAGCAGATAATGAATTCCTTGACCAAACTAAACATATTAGGGATTCCAGAATAAAAACACACTGATGGGCCAGTAACAATAACACTGCTGAGCTTCAAAAATTACTTTGCAGGAGGAGCCAAGATGGCGGCATGAGTAGGGCAGTGGAAATCTCCTCCCAAAACCATATACATTTTTGAAAATATATACAAATACAACTATTCCTAAAAGAGAGGCCAGAAGATACAGTACAACAGTCAGACTACATCTACATCTGCAAGAACTCAGCACTTCACAAAGTGGGTCAGATACAAGCCGTGGCCCACCGGGACCTGAGTGCTCCCCCAACCCCAGCCCACTGGTGGGAGGAGAGGAGTCAGAGAGGGGAGGGAGTGGGAGCCCAGAACTGCTAAATACCCAGCACTAGTCATCTGTACCAGGAGTGCAGACACACAGTGTTCATGGTGCGCTGGATATTAGGGAAACGGAACAGTAAAACCTACGAGCGGGTCCCCGCAGCCGGTGCCCCTGGGACCAAAAAAAAAGTGAGTGCTTTTTGAAAGTCTTAAAGGGACAGGGACCCCCACAGCTGGATGGAACCATCACAACACACCCAGCTCAGCAGGCTGGGAATCCTGGGGAATTTCGGGCACCCTAAGCCCTGGCTCTGAAACCCCTCACAGTGATAAACAGCCTCCAGTCCATTCCCCCTCCTGCATGGCCCCACCAAAGCAGGGGAGCAGCCTGAGAACAGGCGCGCCAACAGCAGCTGAACAGAGCCTCCGCCACAGCCACCAGGGTAAGACAAAGAGGCCCCACTGGCACGTGCCAGCCAAGCACAGACAGAGAGAAAGCCAGGAGAGGGTGCAAAGGGTCGCTATTCTCACAGGAGAGCAGACCCCACACACCTGCCACTCCCCACAGGGCTCTGGGCTTCCCCGATGACTGCACCGCCCACAGTGGCTCAGGAAATAAAACCAGAAGCTGCTCCCCAAGTGCGGGAAACCAGCACAGGCAGTGGAGAAGGGCAAAGTGCAGGAAGGGATGTTGTTCTACCAGCTGACACATGCACTAATTGCCTATGAATACCTCTATCACCATGAAAAGGCAGAAGAATTTGAACCAGTCCAGAATTACACAGACAACCCCCAAGAGGGAGCCTGGGAAGATAGATTTAACCAATTTCCTGAAAAAGAATTCAAAATAAATGTCATAACCATGCTAACGGACCTGCAGAGAAATATGCAAGAGCTAAAGGATGAAGTTAGGAGGGAGAAAACAGAAATAAAACAATCTCTGGAAGGACATAAGAGCAGACTGGATGAGGCACAAGAGGCCTTTAATGGAACAGAAATCAGAGAACAGGAACAAAGAGAAGCTGAGGCAGAGAGAGAGAAAAGGATCTCCAGGAATGAAAGAATATTAAGAGAACTGTGTGACCAAACTAAACAGAACAATATTCACATTATAGGGGTACCAGAAGAAGAAGACAGAGAAAAAGGGATAGAAAGTGTCTTTGAAGAAATAATTGCTGAAAACTTGACCAAACTGGGGGAGGAAATAGTCTCTCAGACCATGGAAGCCCACAGAACTCCCAACACAAGGGACCCAAGGAGGACAACACCAGGACATATAATAATTAAAATGGCAAAGATTAAGGACAAGGACAGAATATTAAAGAGAATATCCAGAGAGAGAAAAAAGGTCACCTACAAAGGAAAACCCATCAGGCTATCATCAGACTTCTCAACAGAAACCTTACAGGCCAGAAAAGAATGGCATGATATATTTAATGCAATGAAACAGAAGGGCCTTGAACCAAGAACATTGCATCCAGCATGATTATCATTTAAATATGAAGGAGGGATTAAACAATTCACAGACATGCAAAAGCTGAGGGAATTTGCCTCCCACAAACCACCTATACAGGATATTTTAAAGGGACTGCTCTAAATGGAAGCACTCCTAAGGCTAAATAGATGTCACCAGAGAAAATAAAATTACAGCCAGAAAGCAGACCAGCCAAACACTAACTAAAGGTAAAAAATAAAATAAACCACCCATAAAAGCAGTTAAAGGAAACACAAAAGAGCACAGAATAAAACACCTAACATTTAAAGAATGGAGGAGGAAAAATAAGGAGGGAGAGAAATAAAGAATCATCAGATCGTGTTTATAATAGTTTAATAAGTGAGTTAAATTAGAAGGATAGATAGTAAAGAAGCTACCTGTGAACCTTTGGTAACCATGAATCTAAAGCCTGCAATGGCAATAAGTACATATCTTTCAATAATCACCCTAAATGAAAATGGACTGAATGTACCAATCAAAAGACACAGAGTAATAGAATGGATAAAAAAGGAAAACCCATCCATATGCTGCTTACAAGAGACCCACCTCAAACTCAAAGACATGCACAGACTAAAAGTCAAGGGATAGAAAAAGATATTTTGTGCAAACAACAGGGAGAAAAAAAGCAGGTGTTGCAGTACTTGTATCAAACAAAATAGACTTCGAAACAAAGAAAGCAACAAGAGACCAAAAAAGGATATTACATAATGATAAAGGGCTCAGTCCTACAAGAGGATATAACCATTATAAATACATATGTACCCAATACAGGAACACTAACATATGTGAAACAAATACTAACAGAATTAAAGGAGGAAATAGAATGCAATGCAATCATTATAGTAGACTTCAACACACCACTCACTCCAAAGGACAGATCCACCAGACAGAAAATAAGTAAGGACACAGAGGCACTGAACAACACACTAGAACAGATGGACCTAACAGACATCTACAGAACTCTACACCCAACAGCAGCAAGATACACATTCCTCTCAAGTGCACATGGAACATTCTCCAAAATAGACCACATACTAGGCCACAAAAAAAGCCTCAGTAAATTCAAAAAGACTGAAATTTTACCAATCAACTTCTCAGACCACAAAGGTCTAGAATTAAATTCTACAAAGAAAGCAAAAAGGCTCACAAACACATGGAGGCTTAACAACATGCTCCTAAATAATCAATGGATCAATGACCAAATTAAAATAGAGATCAAGCAATATATGGAGACAAATGGCAACAACAGCACAAAGACCCAACTTCTGTGGGACCCAGCGAAGGCAGTTCTAAGAGGAAAGTATATAGCAATCCAGGCCTATTTAAAGAAAGAAGAACAATCCCAAATGAATAGTCTAAAGTCACAATTATTGATATTGGAAAAAGGAGAACAAATGAGGCCCAAAGACGGCCAAAAGAGGGACATAATAAAGATCAGAGAAGAAATAAATAAAATTGAGAAGAATAAAACAACAAAAAAAAATCAATGCAACCACGAGCTGGTTCTGTGAGAAAATAAACAAAATAGTTAAGCCCCTAGCCTGACTTATTAAGAGAAAAAGAGAATCTACACACATCAACAGAATGAGAAACAAGAAAGGAAAAATCACAACAGACCCCACAGAAATACAAAGAATCATTAGAGAATACTATGAGAATCTATATGCTAACAAGCTGGAAAACCTAGAATAAATGGACAATTTCCTAGAAAAATACAACCTTCCAAGACTGACCAAGGAAGAAACAGAAAATCTAAACAGACCAATTACCAGCAACAAAATTGAAGTGGTAATCAAAAAACTCCCCAAGAGCAAATCCCCTGGGCCAGATGGATTTACTGCAGAATTTTACCAGACATATAGAGAAGAAATAATACCCATTCTCCTTGAAGTTTACCAAAAATAGAAGAGGAGGCATTACTTTCAAACTCATTCTATGAAGCCCGCATCACTCTAATACCAAAACCAGGCAAGGACCCCACCAAAAAAAGAAAATTACAGACCAATATCCCTGATGAACATACATGCAAAAATACTCAACAAAATATTAGCAAATCAAATTCAAAAATACATCAAAGGGATCATACACCATGACCAAGTGGGATTTATCTCAGGGATGCAAGAATGGTACAACATTCGAAAATTCATCAACATCATCCACCACATCAAAAAAAAAGGACAAAACTGACATGATCATCTCCATAGATGCTGAAAAAGCATTTGACAAAATTCAACATCCATTCATGATAAAAACTCTCAAGAAAATGGCTATAGAGGGCAAGTACCTCAACATAGTAAAGGCCATATATGACAAACCCACAGCCAACATCATACCTAACCGCGAGAAGCAGAAAGCTTTTCCTCTAAGATCGGGAACAAGATAGGGATGTCCACTCTCCCCACTACTATTCAACATAGTACTGGAGGTCCTAGCTGGCAATCAGACAAAACAAAGAAACACAAGGCATACAGATTGGTAAAGAAGAAGTCAAACTGTCACTATTTGCAGATGACATGAGATCATACATAAAAAAACCCCTAAAGAATCCATTGCAAAACTACTAGAACTAATACCTAAATTCAGCAAAGTTGCAGGATACAAAATTAATAAACAGAAATCTGTTGCTTTCCTATACACTAACTATTAACTGGCAGAAAGAGAAACCAGAAAAACAATTCCATTCACAATTGCATCAAAAAGAATAGAATACCTAGGAATAAACCTAACGAAGGAAGTGAAAACCTATACCCTGAAAACTACAAGACACTCTTAAGAGCAATTAAAGAGGACACTAACAAATAGAAACTCATCCCATGCTCTTGGCTAATAAGAATTAATATTGTCAAAATGGCCATCCTGCCTAAAGCAATCTACAGATTCTATGCAATCCCTATCAAAATACCAACAGCATTCATCAACGAACTGGAACAAATAGTTCTAAAATTTATATGGAACCACAAAAGACCCCCAATAGCCAAAGCAATCCTGAGGAGGAAGAATAAAGCAGTGGGGATCTCACTTCCCAACTTCAAGCTCAACTACAAAGACACAGTAATCAAGACAATTTGGTACTGGCACAAGAACAGATCCACAGACCAGTGAAACAGGATGAAGAGTCCAGATATTAACCCAAGCATATATGGTCAATTAATATAAGATAAAGGAGCCATGGACATACAATGGGGAAATGACAGTCTCTTCAACAGATGGGGCTGGCAAAACTGGACAGCTACATGTAAGAGAATGAAACTGGATCACTGTCTAACCCCATACACAACAGTAAATTTGAAATGGATCAAAGACCTGAATGTAAGCCATGAAACCATAAAACTCTTAGAAAAAAACATAGGCAAAAATTTCTTGGACATAAACATGAGCGACTTCTTCATGAACAGATCTCCCCAGGCAAGGGAAACAAAAGCAAAAATGAACAAGTGTGACTATATGAAGCTGTAAAGCTTCTGAACAACAAAGGATACCACCAATAGAACAAACAGGCATCCTACAGTATGGGAGAATATATTCATAAATGACAAATCTGATAAAGGGTTGACATTCAAAATTATAAAGAGCTCATGCACCTCAACAAACAAAAAGCAAATAATCCAATTAAAAAATGGGCAGAGGAGCTGAACAGTTCTCCAAAGAAGAAATTCTGATGGCCAACAGTCACATGAAGAAAAGATGCTTCCACATCGCTAGACATCAGAGAAATGCAAATTAAAGCCATAATGAGATACTACCTCACACCAGTAAGGATTGCCACCATCCAAAAGACAAACAACAGCAAATGTTGGCAAGTTTGTGGAGAAAGGGGAACCCTCCTACACTGTTGGTGGGAATGTAAATTAGTTCAACCATTGTGGAAAGCAGTATGGAGGTTCCTCAAAAAGCTCAAATAGAAATACCATTTGACTCAGGAATTCCACTTCTAGGAATTTACCCTAAGAATACAGCAGCCCAGTTTGAAAAAAACAGATGCACCTCTATGTTTATCGCAGCACTATTTACAATAGCCAAGAATTGGAAGCAACCTAAGTGTCCATCAGTAGATGAATGGATAAAGAAGATGTGGTACATATACACAATGGAATATTATTTAGCCATCAGAAGAAAATAAATCCTAACCATTTGCAACAACATGGGTGGAGCTAGAGGGTATTATGCTCAGTGAAATAAGCCAAGTGGAGAAAGACAAGTACCGAATGATTTCACTCATTTGTGGAGTATAACAACAAAGCAAGACTGAAGGAACAAAACAGCAGCAGACTCACAGACTCCAAGAAGGGACTAGAGGTTATGAAAGGGAAAGGGGGTGGGGTGGGTAAGTGGTGAGGGAGGGAGAAAGGGACTAAGGGCATTATAATTCACACACATAATGTAGGGGATCACATGGAAGGCAGTATGGCACAGAGAAGATAAGTAGTGACTCTGTGACATCTTACTATGCTGATACACAGAGACTGCAATGGGTTATGTGGTAGGGACTTGGTGATATGAGTGAATGTAGTAACCACATGTTGCTCATGTGAAACCTTCATAAATTGTATATCAATGATACCTTAATAAATAAAAAATACTAACAATGGTTTCATAGTATACATTTAAGTAATATAACATTTTAGAAAGACAAAGTGAGGCCCTATTAGAATACCAATTCTTAGTGGGCATGAATCCTTCTGTTTGGACATTGCATATCTAGCCCACAGAATAAAGCAGTGATTACTTGTCATAAAGTCATTTCATATGTCTTAAAACACTTCCAAACAGACTCCTTGGAAGTTTTATCCTTAAACATTGCCAGTGGGAGATACTGATACTATGTTGGACCAATTCTGTAAGATGCTATACTATACTATATCCTTTAGAATTATAAGATGTGCAAAAGAGCACTCACATGAGTCCATATAGTTATGGCCATTCAAAAGGTATATAATGAGCCCATGGCATCTGCTTTCAGACTAGGCCCTTATTCATTATTACGAGGTCAGGTATTTGGTATTTTGCAATAATCATGAGAAGAACTTCTCCAGAAACCCATGTAAAACATTAGCACTACATATTTTATCACATGAGTTCATATACTACTCAAAGCATTTTTTTTTCAAGTTTTAGGACTTTCATTAAATCTTTACAAAATGGAAAACAAAATTCTGGCATTGCCAGTTGTTGTAAGGGAAAATTTGAGCTGTATCAGATCACCTGGTATAGTGGACGTAAAGTGCTTGGATGTTTTAACCCCACTTTTTAAAAACTTGTTTTTGTCTTTTACACACGTTGACATTTAAATACTGCTGTCCTCCTCCAGAGCCAGGCAGCTTGGACCTGGCCGCTCATTGACGGTAGTGGTTCAGCCAGTCCATCAGGCTACTGTCCACATGGCAGAGGAGGAAGTAGCTGTCCCACCTTTGAAAAGACAAAAGCTTCTCCCAGCTCAGCTTTCTGGAGTAAAATGGCCATGGTGCGTGCATCAGGTAAGGGTTTACTTGTTTTTGCAAAGAGAAGAAACACCGTTTAAATGCCTGTTATACCACCCCAAAATATGTTAGAGCTTTCCTGTGACAGGCTAACCATATGTAGCCAGTATAAAGTAATTAATTTTCCCAGAAAACTATAACTTAGATTTGTATGAGTAATGAGTCTCCCTGACACTAGAGACAGGTACCTTGAAAAGACAGAGTAAGTCTATGATGTAATGCAGAACTACGTGCTCTCAGTTCATGAAAATCCCTGACAAAGCAGCCAGGAAAGGGAACCAAAAAACAGATCTTTGAACAATGCCTTTTAAAATTAGATGTCCTTTTCAGAGTGTACTTTCTTAAAAATTTAGAAAAGTTAGTATTTTGACTGGTATGTAACAAATGTATTTTAGTTAACAAAATTAGTGAACTGGCAGGAACTTGCGAAATCACCTGGAGCTTGTTCCTGTCTTTAGTTCTTTATTCAGCTTATTCTGATACCCTAGGCCAAATGGTTGCCCATTTAAAAAATAAACGAACTAAACAAAACAAAACAAAGAAAAACCTTCAGTGAGAGAGAATGTTCTAAGATCTAAATCTTGGAATCTAGGATAATAATAGCAGGGTTCTTTTTTTCATTAGTCAAACTAAAGTTTGTTTCTTCAGATGGAATCATAGAACACGGTTTAAAAAAAAGGAAACATTTTTAAAAACCCTGAAGAATGTCTCTTCAACATTTCCCATATTCTGTCAACACTAGGGGCTTGAACTCTGTCTGCTTGCTAAAGAAGCTGAAGCTCTGACTTGTCTGCCAGGGGCCAGGCTGAATGCAGAAAAGGAAAGCTATGGTGCTCAAATAATACTCTCAATGGTAACAGACAGTCACTTAAAAATAGAAGAAGAAAGGGTTATTATAAAAGTTTAACTGTATGATAGTTAAGAATTAGAATATTAGAAGAAATTAGAATTTCATTTTTACAGAGGTATCCTTTAAATGTATTGTTACAGAGTCTTAGCAATGTAAATTCACAACACCACAATCTGACAATGCTGAGTTATAATCTGAAGAACAATCTAAAAACATAAAAATAAAGTAAAAATACTTAGATGTCACTATTTTGGGAAGCAGGGAGTAATTCCCCTGCAATCTCTGCACCCCACCACCACATGCCAGAATGAAAAACCTTAAAAACCATGACTGGTGAATATCAAACTATGACCAATATCCAGAACCCTAAAGGCAATTTGCATTTCACACTTTTGTTTGTTGGCAACATACATGTTATTGTGAACCAACCAGTATTGACTGGGTGCCCACTCAGTGCTGTGAGAGGCCCAGAACTTGTGAGCGCTGCCCTTGTATCTTCTAATTCTTTCCATCTGTCTTAAAGGGTAAAATAGAAATGTCCCCAAAGAGACGTAATGTCCCGTATTCTCATTTGGTTGTTTTCACATATAATTTAATCCATTGATTTATGGGGGGAGGAAAACAATCCATTTGACATTTTTACACCATGTTTAATGCCATATCTGGTTCTTTTTATTCAATTTCTTTTATATAGAAAGATTTTCAGGAGCCAACTTACTCAAAAATTTGTTGGGTTCCCCACCCGTCTTGCCTGCATGTTTAAGGAGGCTCACCACAAAAGCAATTTTAGCATGTTCCAAATCTTTGTTATTCCTGCTTAAAGTCCTTATAAAACTATTTTAACCATTTTATTTAACTTTCTAACATTACAAGTAACCTACTAAATGAAAAGTCTCTAACTTCAGCCTTAAGTGACTGACTACTCTAAACCTTTACTTTATATACGTTGTAAGCAATTACCAGGAAAAATGAAACAGGAAGGTTAAATGACTCCTTCAAGGTACCACGGCCAGCAGGACACAGGCCTAGAGCGAACTGGCTGCCAATCAAATGTGTGTGCTACTCAGCATGTCACCATGTGGAAATTAATAATCATGACTGAAAAACAATCTGATCTTCAAACTGTCTCTACTGTGTTTTCCTGTGAGTAGGAATGGACTTTATTTCCCCACAGCAGTTATTAGATAAAACACTTACAGAGATGACCCTGCAATATGCACGTCTTTCCCTTTCTTCTTGGTCTGCCTAACCATGTCCTTCTATGCTGAGTTTTTAGTATTGTTTCCGAATCCACTTTTAGATCCTCACAGTGCACTCTCCTTTCATGTTTCTATGTTCACTGATTCTTCTGTTCTCTGTGGGAAACGTGTAATAAGGAGGATGCGAAAAAGCAAGTGCTTGTTGTGAGACAAGACTAGGGAAACGACAGAGGGTTGAGGAAGGATTGTGACATGTGAGAAAGGAACATGATATAGTGTCATTTAGGAAAAAGTTTGGACTTGATTTTTTAAATCAAACTATATGAAAAATATCTACCCTTTACTGTCTAGTGTCAGCCACTATTTTCATGATCTCCAGAATCCTCAGAAAAAAAGAAAAGTGTTCACTTCAAGAAAGGCATCAAAACATAGGTATTCAAGTGCCTTACGCCTGGGTAGTGCTCAAAATATCAAAATGTTTTTAAAATAAATGTACCCTTATGATATTAAAGCTCCTAAACGAACATTATTTTTAAAAATGACAGCAGCAAAGTACATACGTTATGCTTTGGCATTTTTTCATAGGAGCAAGATAGAGCCAAGAATTACACAAAAAAATACTAAATGGATAAAATGTATATTCCTCCAGCTAGACAAGAAACAGACAATTGGCTATAGGTTTTCAGATATTGCTTTATCTTTGTTTATAAATACTTATCAATTCTGAACCACTATGAATTTCACAGGAGTTCCAAGTGAGTTCTGCAGATACTCAGAATCTGCAAATGGTAAAGCTAGAGAGTGAGAGGCTTCTTGTTTAACTTGGCAGTCTGAGCAAACACTTTTAACACTTAAGTTTCATATCTGATGAATTAAAAAGCTGGCATAAACCCCAGAACCATTCTGGTGTCTTAAATTCATTTATGTCCGCTTCTAGACAATCCCTACCCCACTACAGGAAACCAATGTTTTAATTTCTATCATTATAACTTAGTTTTGCCTCTTCTTGAAATTTTATTAATGAAACTGCCAATAAATACTTTTCATGTCTGGCTCCTTCACTCAACAAAAGACTTCAGGATTCATACACATGATTTCGTACTTTGTTTCTTTTTATTAATGAACAATATTTAATTGCGAAAATATACAAAAATGTATTTACATACTTTCCTGTTGGTGGACTTCTGTCCCCCATCCCATCCCAGTTTTGGGCTATGTAGTGGGTTGGGTTGAACTGGGACTCAGGCAGTGAGTCCAGCCCTAACCCCTGTGATTGGACCTGTGATTGGGACCTTATTTGGAAATAAGGGTTTGCAGATATAATTAAGTTAAGGATCTCCAGATGAGATTACAGTGGATTCAATGACTGATGTTACTTTAATAGGGGAAAGAGAGAAACACAAAGGAGAAGGCAAAGTGGAAGAGGAGACAGAAATTGGAGTAATGCTGCAAGCTAAGAAATGCCAAAAACTGTGAGCAGCTACCAGAAGCTAGGAGACAGGCATGGAACAGGTTATTCCTCAGAAGCCTCCAGAAGGAACTAACCCTGCCAACACCCTGATTAGGACTTCGGGCCTCCAGAAATGTGAGAGAATGAGTTAGTTGTTTTAAACCTCCACAGATGTGTTATGGCAGCCACAGAAGATAATACAGGATATTATGTGTATTCTCATAGGAGTCTTTCATTTCTATGAAATATCTAAAAGATACAGTGTATATGTATACTTTATGAGAAATTGTCAAACTTTTGTAAAGTGGTTTATACCATTTTATATCTATTTTAAACATTATGTTTTATTCTGAAAGCTTTCTATTTTATCTCTGAATGTTTAGACCTATACTTAATCTCTCATTATTTATTCTGTATGGTGGGATGAAGAAACTGATACTCATTTGACCATTTGTTACAAAAAAGTACCTTTCCCCATTCACTAGCCTTGAAGTCTGTGTTGAAAATCAATTGATACTATCTTTGTTATTTCTAAACTTTCTAGAAAAAGTTTGTATATCAAGTCATAACCTTACTGTCTTGATAAATCAGTCATCTGAGTCCTACAAGTTTGTTCTTTTTCAAAATTATGTCTATTCCAGGTCTTCTGCATACCAAACGATTTTTGTAACTTCTTGTTAATTGCTATAACAAAACCTGCTGTGATTTTGATTGAGAATGTATATCATATATGTATTAGGAATTTATAGAAAAATTGAGGGAAAAATGAAATCTTAACCATACTGAGTCTTCTACTGTAAGAGCATGGTAAATACTTCATTTGCAACTTTGTTAATTTCTCTCAGCAACATCTTGTAGTTTTCAATGTAGAAAATAGCACATGTACTGAAATGTATCTTAAGGAGATTAAGATTTTTGATGTTACTGTAAATATTACTATTTTTATTTCATTTTCCAGTATTGTATCATTGCTTATACAGAAAAATACAACTCCTTGTGGTACACTGACTGTTCTATGACCTTGTTAAATTCACTGCTTACCTCAACAAAGTTTACTGTAAATTCCTTATGAATTCACATAGACAATCAGGTTGCTTAAAAATAAAGGTGGCTTAGTTTCTCATTTCCAATGCACAGCCTTTTGTTTCTTTTTTATTACAGTTAGAACATGAATTATAATGCCGAAAAAAAGTGATAAGAATAGATATTCTTTCCTAGTTTCCTAACAAAGCATTTAATCTGTCATCATTAAGCATGAGCATAGTTTCAGGTTTTCCAGAGATAAGCCTAAGTTTCCTTCTATTTCTAGTTGCTAAGAGGTTTTATCATCATAAACAAGTAGAAATCTATCTATCAAATGCTTTTTATTCTCCATCTATTTAGCTAATGATTTTTCCCCCTTTTCTCTGGTAATATTGGCTACCCACACTAATTTTTGAATATTAAAGCAACTTTGTACCCCTTGGTCATACTCTACTTTTTATGCATTGCAATATTTCATATAAAAATTTTTGTTGAAAATTTTTGTGATATGTTCACAAATGATGTCTCTAATTTTCTATAAAGAATTCCTTTCTTTGATGCCTGATATCATTAACTTGAGAATTTGGTTTTCTTGTTCAGTGTTTTCATTTTCATTCAGTCCAAAATAATTTCTTCTTTGACCCACAAGTAATATAAAATCGTTAAGTATTGTCAGACAGAGTGATGTTCTATTATTATTGTCCAATTTAATTCTGTTTAGACAGAAAACATACTCTGCAAGATTTCAATCTTTTGGAAATTATTGAAACTTATTTTATGTTCTCTGAAAATTAATAAAGGGAAAACCTCACCAAAATAAAGACAGGAAGCCAGAAGGGGGAGCCCTCCACATCAGTTATAGAAAGAATTGTGAGTTAAGACTCCAACACAATCATCAATGGGAAAGAATTATCATTTCTTTCAGTGAAAGATGTACATTTCATCTCCTATAAAAAACTGACTACCCCAGCAACTCAGCCAATGAGAAACCACCATCATCCAGTTCTTGCTTTCGCCAGTGAACTTTTGTTCAAACCAACCCCTTCCAACTTGCTCCTTCTCCATGAAATAACATTCTTCTTCTTTGTTTGTTGGACTTGCCCATGGCTATGCTGTAGCTGGCATGTCCCAGATTGCAATTCTCTGCTATTTCAGAATAAACCTTTTTTTGCTGGTAAAATAATTATTTTAAGGTTAATGGCTCCCATATGGCCTACCTTGGTGAATGTTCTGTATTTAGAAAGAATGCACAGTCGGCAGCTGTTGTGGGAAATAGTCCACAAATATTAATTAGAACAAGTCGATTGAAAGAGAGAACTGTTTTGATTTTCTAAATACTTGATTTTTTTACTTGGCATACTTTTCCTAGAATTTACTGAAAGAGGGGTTTAAAGTTTCATTATGATAAAAGAGTATCTATTTCTGCATTAAATTATGCCAGTGTTTGCTTTATGAATTTTGATGCTCTGTTAATAGGAGCATACATATTTAAGATGATTATTCCTAATAAATTACTTGTTTTATCATATAATATCATTCTCTATTCTTATAATGTGCTTTACCTCAAAATATACCTTATCTAAAATATACATAGCTGTGTTACTTATTGTTACTGTTTTCCATTTGTCCCTTCTGTTTTACCTCTCATTTCTTTCTTGCTTGCTTATATGTAAATCAAACAATTTCTAGTATTCCATTTGTTTCTTCTACTGACATCTGAATTTTACCTCTTTTTATTATATTTCTTTCTGACTGCTCTAGCAACTCAGCCAATGAGAAATCATCATCTTTATGTTATCAGACTATTTGGAGTTACTATTAAGTCATACTGAACCCATCCATGTTTCTCATTTCCTACCTGTGATATAATCATAAGAAATACATATTTGTTCATATGACCAAATATATATTTCCCCAGTATATTTTTTGGCCTTCATCCAGAGTTCCTGAAAACACTGCAGAGTCTTAAAGGTGAAATGGGTATTTCATCATGTTAATGAGAAACTTTAGTACCCCACCCAAGGGCAGGAGTTGGAAGTTTGGTCACCCAATGGCCAATAATTTAGTCAATCATGCCTATGCAATGAAGGCCTCATAAAATCTGTGCGAAGAGCTTATCTCTCCCTGCTCGGCTCTGCCTGCTCTGCCCGGTCGGATCCTGCTTCTTGGTCACAGAGCTTCTGAGCTTGGGGAACCAGAACACCTCCACATGCCACTGAGCCAGGCCCCAAGCTCTACAAGGATGGAAGCTGCTTTATTTGGTAACTTGCCCTACTTCTCTCTTCATCTTGTATCCTTTATGGTATTCTTTACTAAACTGGTAAACGTTAAGTGTCTTCCTGAGTTCTGTGAGCCCCTCTAGAGAATTAACTGAACATAAGGGGGAAGTCGTGGGAACCTCCAGTCTGTAGCTGGTAGGTCAGAAGCATAGGGAACTACCTGGGGCTTGTGACCAGCATCTGGAGTGGTGGGTGGAGGGCAGGCAGCCTTGTAGGATGGAGCCCTTAACCTGGGAATCTGACGCTGTCTCCAGGCAGATAGCATTAGAACTGAGTTGAGCTCTCGGACACCCTGCTGTTGTTCAAGAATTGCTTGGCGTTAGCATGTGTGGGAAGACCCCCTCCCACATACTTACACATACTGGAATCAGGTCTGGGAACCTGAATGGAGTTATACTACTATTACTGCTGTGTATAATGTTGTTATTGTTTTACATATATGTTGGGAAAAAGGACACCATAGCATTTGGTGTTGGAGGAGAGGGAGTAACACTGCCTCACTCTTCCAATATTTCACTCATATTTCATACCTTCTGATTTATTTCATGTGCATGGTACAACAGCACAGTTCAATTTGTTGCATGCCGATCATTTGCACAATTATTATCATATACTTTCCATGTGCATTATAAGATGAATCTTGCAGTGTTGTTCTTTTTTAATTATCAGTTCAGGTAAATTATGAGAAGAAAGAAAACAGTTTATTTACTACGTCAGGTGCTTTTTCATTCCTTCCTGTGGAACTGAGTTTTCCATCTGCTATCATTTCCCTTTGGTCTGAAGCACAACCTTTAGCATTTCCTGTAGGGCAGATCTGATGGGCAGAAACTGTACTAACTTTCACATCACTAAAAATGTCTTTATTTTTACCAGTTTTGAAAGCCTATCTACTTCCAAATAGAGGGTTTGAGTTTACAGGGTTTTTTTTTTTATTTCAACATTTTAGATACACCCTTCTATTAATTTGCTTTCCATTTTTTCTGAAAAGTCAACAAAATCCCTCATCCTTTTTTTCTCTATATAATGTGCCCTTTTTCCCCACCTTCATGTTCCTTTCATGATTTTCTCTTTATTGTTGGATTTCAGTAGTTGACCAGAATATGCCAAGGTATCTTTTTCTTTACATTTATCCTGGTTGGGGTCTGCTGAGCTTCTTGAACCATAAATATCTTTTTTGTTCAATGTGGAATTTCTTGGCAATTATATCTTCACATGTTTTGCCAGCCACAATCTCACTCTCTTCTTCTTTTGGGACTCCAGTTACAGGTGTTTTGGACTGACTAATATTTACTCAAAGAACCTGAGGCTCTGTTCATTTTTTATACAATTTTTTTGCCTCCAATCTTCAAATAAAATAATCTCTATAAATCTACTTTCAAATTCATTGCCTCATCTGGTATCTCCAATAACTATTAAACCCCCACAATAAGTATTTCAATTAAGTTTTACACTTTTCAGCTTGAGAATTTCCATATGGCAGATTTTTATAGTTTTCACATTTCTACAGATATTCTTTAAGACCACGTTTTCCTTTAGTTCCTTGAAGATCATTTCCTTTAGTTCTTTGAACATATTCATAATGTCCACAGTAAAGTCTTTGCACAATAACTCCAAACTCTCGGCCATCTGGGTCTGGTTTGATAATTTTTTTTGACAATCCATTCTATTTTATTATTATTTACTTTTTAACTAAATATCATGATGTTGTAACAACTGTTGAGTGGTAATATTCCTTTGAAGAACATTCTTGTTTTAGCAGGCAAATCAATCACTAGGAGACCACCTTTAATGGTACAGGCTTGAGTTTACACTTGTTAGTATAGCTCTGTGGGAAGCAGGAAGGGTTTCCCTATGCCTCTAAACTTGGTGGAACTCAGTCTCGAAAATTTCTTCCCAGAGGAGTTTGCAAGACTTATTGCAGGTTTTCTTAAGGTATGGTCCTGATTCCCATGTATAATCTTTCCAATTGTTTGAATAAATACTGGGTACATAAATGAGGTGCTAAGAAGATTTCTTTATTGTAGCAGAGCCAGAAATTCAATGCTTCTGGGAATGCTGGATCTTTTATGTCTTTGGTCCACCCTCACCCTCCAGCAGGTGCTGTGTAGCAAATTTTGCTCAGCATATGAACAGCTCAGCCTCCAGGCACCAAACCAGGGATGATATCCACATGGATGATAGAGTCCATTTCTGCACAATCCCTTTCCCATTAATGCCTGCAGATTCCAGCTGTTTCAGCTGATAGGAATTCTGATCTCTGCCTCCTAAACTCAGCGAAAACCAACCCTATGCTTGAACTCCAGCTCTGTGCTGTAAGTGGAAAATATTCAATAGGCCAAAAGTTGGGCATTCATGAAGTTCATGACTTTCTTCTCTCAAAAGGCCTGCAGTTCTTGTCTACTGTCTTAAAACAAATGACTATATCGTCCAGTTTTAGCATTGTTAGTGGGTTACACAGCTTTTGTTGAACTTAGTCCTGGGTAGTTCATGGATTTTTTTTAAGTTACTATAAAAGGAATTTTTAAAACTACTTTTTATAATTTCAGTTTTAACAATACAAAAAAAACACTCTTTTCCCAAATTAACTAATTATTTCCATTTGCCCCATTTCCACTATCATATTCTCTTCCTCTCCCCATATATAAATTGGAAAGTAGAAATATGTATATACTACACATACATATTTGGCTGAAGTTATGTCCACCAGTTTTCCCAATGTACAGTTACTATATTTTTTTTATAAATAATTGTTCATAGGGAGATGCTTTGCAACTATGTAAATTACATATGTATCATCTTTTTTCATCAAATCTTCACCTTGTATTAATAGGGACAGTCCATTCAGTACAATATCCATTATGGTATTTACTCAACTTTATTAAAAATACACTTTACAGAACCTTAGAAAGATTCAAGAATGAGACATTTAAAAAAACCCAGCCTATATCTACAATTACACCTTAAGCCTCAAATGCAATAAAACCACCTTTTCTATAGTAACTTAGTTCCAAAAGTCCAGTTTCCATTTTCCATTATGTTTCTAAAATAGTCTTAGAAGAGAATATTTAGACCTATGTAATGAGATTTGCAGAATACAAAAAATGCTTCCAAGGCACTAGCTGATACTCAAATCTAAAAAGCAACCTTAAAACTATGTTGTTTGCAAAGTAATGAATCATAAGAGACCTTTTTGCTTATAACTACAAAATGCTTTAGGCTTTATTTCAAATGAATGATGCATGCCTAGTAATTAGTATGTGACTGTAATGATGTTTTGTTTTGCTTTCACAAATGAAACAAATTAAGCAGACTGTGCCATAAAATTTCAATACTACATAGATGGTCTAACTAGAAAGCATCAGGTTTCCAAGCCCAAAAACAACAATCAAAAAAACTAACAACCATTTCTATTATGCAGTTAAATACTCCACTTTTTAATTGTCTACTTAGAAGATTTAAAATCCCAAAGAAGAAAAAGTAGTGACTAAGAAAATTTCAAGAAACTTACTTTCATGTTCAACAATTCAACAATTTCAGTTCCTATTAAACATTCTAAGTAAGTGGTATCTATTATTAACTCAAAGTTAATCTTTAAATACTAAAATTAAATCGTTTCAGTAAGAAGCATATGGAAACCATTGCTAAAAGGAACTTCAAGTATAGGGGACACCTACAGCAAATAGAAACACAGAAGTGACTGCCACTGTAAGAAATGGATTATGTCCTTTAGTGCCATATAACTATGGTTCACAGCAGAGCTGTGACAGTTACTCACTGAGTGAACAAGTTGCCTCATCTATAAAATGATAATTCCTGTTTCTGGAGTTACATAAAAGTCATATATAATTACTCATTTATTTACATATCAAATATTTGCTGAACACTTATTATGTGTCAAAACTTGTTTTAGGACTTGGAGATTCACACTGAAAATAAGATGACAAGAACCTCGTCCAAATGGAGTATATACTCTGAGTAAGCAGACAGAGAGAGGGAGAGAAAAAGGGAATAAAACAAAGACAAGATGATTGTATATAAAGGTATGTGTGATTAATAAACAAGGTAATTTAGGGAGAAAATGAAAGGAGGACATCATTACAGTGAGTGCCTCCATGTAGGCATGGCACTGGGGCTGAAGCAGAGGGAGCAGCAAGAGTTACAGCAAATTTGAAGTGGGAACAGAAAATGCATATAGATGAAACATAGTGATCAAGGAAGTGATTGGTAAATTAGGAGGCTGAAGAAATAGATCCTAGATCATTTATAAATTATAAAGAAAGTAGACACCATTAGAAGGGCAATGGGGAAATTCCTCTTCTAGCCAAAAATGGAAAAACAGGGATTAGACTTAACCCATTACCTGGAACAACTTTCAGACACTGAACACTAGGCAGGGTAGGCCAGTGGTGCCTGAGAAAGGGGAAATAAAAAGGTGAGCCCTATGACTGCCGCAGATTACTGTTTGGAAAGAGTTTCCAAACTGTAGCATGGGGAAAGGGCTCCCAGGTAGATCCAGGAGGCCCTATGAATTGACGAAAGGGAATGAGAGTCTGGGAATGCAAAGGCAACTGGAGTTCTCAGGATCGAGTACAATAAAGGAAAGCGTAACACAGACAGAAAGCTCTGGAGATCTCAAGATGTTCCCCTGCTTATGTCTTTAGCTGTAGTACCAAACAGCACATGCATGTAAAAAAACTACTGGAGGCTAGGAAAGAATCAGCCCAAAGTACTGGATGTGGCAGTGTCTGATTCTCATGCAGGGTTGGGAATACTACTTATTCTCACCAGCCAGTGTGGAAAAACTTCATGGGACAATGAGTAGAGTACTCAAGAAGGGTATTGTCTCAATAATGAGGAAAAATAAACTCTAGATTCAGGGATACTCTAATTCCATATAACAATGATTACAAACAAGCTACAGAAGGACCAAACTTTCCAAGCAATTTAATTGCTTCCCAAAACAAAGTTCAAGAATATGCATAAGAGGCAGATCCAATTAAAGATGGCAGCATGAGAGGAGAGACAGAGGCTTCCTCCTAAAACTGGATACAGTTAGAAAATTTAATTGGCGCAACTAATCCTGAGAGAGCAACAGGAAAGAGGACAGCATCAGACTGCACACACCTGGAAAAAAGAGCAGACCTCACTGAACGGGGTAACGTACCAGAGCTGTGGCTCCGCGGGACCTGGGCCCCTCCCCGACCCCAGCTCACCGGCGGAAGGAAGAGAAACAGAGCAGGGAGGGAGTGGAAGGCTTGGGACTGCTGAATACCTAGCTCCGGAGATCTGCTCTGGGAGCACAAACCTACATTTCATGGTGCATTCATGAGACTCGCATGACTACCAGGTTGGAAAGTTAATACAGGCAGAGTTCCTGGGGAGACTGGGATTCCAGCTGCTTGTGGAAAGCAGGGATCCATATCCGACTGCTCTGGGAAAAAAACATATACCTGTGTGACTGGCCCACTGGCTCAGGCACTGGAGACAGGCACAGCAGCTGGGAGGTGGGGAACAGCTCTTTCCTACCCCCAGGCATCAGTACGGCTCCCCTGCGACCCCCGACATTGCTTCAGGGACTCAGCAGCTCCAGAATAGAGCTTCTGGACACTAGAGGGTGCCATATACAAACATGAAACGCCAAAAGAACCTTGTCCAGGGTAAAATTTTTAATACAACTCCCGAGAAAGATTTAAATGATATGGACCTGATGACTCTTCCTGAAAGGCAGTTCAAAATAAAAATAATCAACATCCTAATGGAGATACGGAAAGACATCCAAGAACTCAGGAATGAATTCAGGTCAGAGATCCAATCGTTAAAGAACACGATGGAGGGTATTAAAAGCAGGTTGGATACGGTGGAGGAGACAATAAATGAAATAGAAACTAGAGAAGAGGAATACAAAGAAGCTGAGGCACAGAGAGAAAAAAGGATCTCTAAAAATGAAAGAATATTTAGAGAACTGTGGGACCAATCCAAGCGGAACAATATTCGCATTATAGGGATACCAGAAGCAGAAGAGAGAGAGAAAGGGAAAGAAAGTGTCTTTGAGGAGGTAGTTGCTGAAAACTTCCCCAACCTGGGGAAGGACATAGTCAGTCAGGCCATGGAGACCCACAGATCCTGCAACACAAGGGACCCAAGGAAGACAACAGCAAGACACATAGTAATTAAAATGGGAAAGATCAAGGATAAGGACAGACTGTTAAAAGCAGCCAAAGGCAGAAATAAGATCACATACAAAGGAAAGCCCATCAGACTAACATCAGACTTCTCAGCAGAAACCTTACAGGCCAGAAGGGAGTGGCATGATATATTAAATGCCATGAAACAGAAGGGCCTGGAACCAAGATTACTTTATCCAGCAAGATTATCATTTAAATTTGAAGGAAGGATTAAACAATTTCCAGATAAGCAAACCCTGAGAGAGTTTACCTCCCACAACCATCTCTGCAGTCTTCTTGGAGGGACTGCCATAGATGGAAGTGTTCCTAGGGTTGGATAGCTGTCACCAGAGGTACTAAAATCATGGTAGGGAGAGTGGAGCAGCTGATTGCAAGGCAAATGCAAAATCAAATTGACTATCCCCAAAGTCAATCAAGGGATAGACAAAAAGGACAGAATTTGATACCTAATATATAAAGAAGGAGGAGAAATAGAAAAGAGCCTTTAGATTGTGTTTCTAACAGCATACTAAGTGAGTTAAGTTAGACTCTTAGATAGTAAGGAAAGTAACCTGGAACCTTTGGTAACCACGAATCTAAAGCATGAAATGGCAATAAGTAATACCTATCGAAAATCACCCTAAATGTAAATGGACTGAATGCTCCAATCAAAAGACATAGAGTCACTGAATGGATAAAAAAACAAGACCCATCTATATGCTGCTTACAAGAGACTCACCCCAAACCCAAAGACATGCACAGACTAAAAGTCAAGGGATGGAAAAAGATATTTCATGCAAACAATAGGGAGAAAAAAGCAGGTGTTGCAATACTAGTATCAGACAAAATAGACTTCAAAACAAAGAAAGTAACAAAAGATAAAGAAGGACATTATATAATGATAAAGGGGTCAGTCAAACAAGAGGATATAACCATTATAAATATATATGCACCCAACACAGGAGCACCGGCATATGTGAAACAAATACTAACAGAACTAAAGGAGGAAATAGACTGCAATGCATTCATTTTAGGAGACTGCAACACACCATTCACTCCAAAGGACAGATCCACCAGACAGAAAATAAGTAAGGACACAGAGGCACTGAACAACATGCTAGAACAGATGGACCAAATAGACATCTATAGAACTCTACACCCAAAAACAACAGCATACACATTCTTCTCAAGTGCACATGGAACATTCTCCAGAATAGACCACATACTAGGCCACAAAAAGAGCCTCAGTAAATTAAAAAAGATTGAAATCCTACCAACTAACTTTTCAGACCACAAAGGTATAAAACTATAAATAAATGTACAAAGAAAGCAAAAAGGCTCAAAAATACATGTAGGCTTAACAACATGCTTCTAAATAGTCAATGGATCAACGACCAAGTTAAAATAGAGATCCAGCAATATATGGAAATAAATGACAAAAACAACACAAAGCTCCAACTTCTGTGGGATGCAGGGAAAGCAGTCTTAAAATAGCAATCCAGGCATATTTAAAGAAGGAAGAACAAACCCAAATGAACAGTCTAATGTCACAATTATCAAAATTGGAAAAAGAAGAACAAATGAGGCCTAAAGTCAGCAGAAGGAGGGACATAATAAAGATCAGAGAAGAAATAAACAAAATTGAGAAGAATAAAACAATAGAAAAAAATCGATGAAACCTAGAGATGGTTCGTTGAGAAAATAAACAAAATAGATAAGTCTCTAGTCAGACTTATTAAGAGAAAAAGAGAATCAACACACATCAACAGAATAAGAAATGAGAAAGGAAACATCATGACAGACCCAAGAAAAATACAAAGAATTATTAGAGACTATTATGAAAACCTATATGCTAAGAAGCTGGAAAACCTAGAAAAAATGGACAACTTCCTAGAAAAATACAATCTTCCAAAACTGACCAAGGAAGAAACACAAAATCTAAACAAACCAATTACCAGCAAAGAAATTGACATGGTAATCAAAAAACTACCCAAGAAGAAAACATCTGGGCCAGATGGATTTACCTCGGAATTTTATCAGACATACAGAGAAGACATAATATCCATTCTCCTTAAAGGTTTCCAAAAAATATAAGAGGAGGGAATACTCCCAAACTCATTCTATGAAGCCAACATCACCCTAATACCAAAACAAGGCAAAGACCCCACCAAAAAAGAAAATTACAGACCAATATCCCTGATGAATGTAGATGCAAAAATACTCAATAAAATATTAGCAAACCGAATTCAAAAATACATCAAGAGGATCATATGCCATGACCTAGTGGGATTCATCCCAGGGATGCAAAGATGGTACAACATTCGAAAATCCATCAACATCATCCACTACATCAACAAAAAGAAAGACAAAAACCACATGATCATCTCCATAGATGCTCAAAAAGCATTTGACAAAATTCAACATCCATTCATGATAAAAACTCTCAGCAAAATCGGTATAGAGGGCAAGTACCTCAACATAATAAAGGCTATATATGATAAACCCACAGCCAACATCATGCTGAACAGCGAGAAGCTGAAAGCTTTTCCTCTGTGATCAGGAACAAGACAGGGATGCCCACTCTCCCCACTGTTATTTAACATAGTACTGGAGGTCCTAGCCACAGCAATTAGACAAAACAAAGAAATACAAGGAATCCAGATTGGTAAAGAAGAAGTTAAACTGTCACTATTTGCAGATGACATGATACTGTACATAAAAAACCCTAAAGACTCCACTCCAAACTACTAGACCTGATATCAGAATCCAGCAAAGTTGCAGGATACAAAATTAACACACAGAAATCTGTGGCTTTCCTATACACTAAAAATGAGTCAATAGAAAGAGACATCAGGAAAATAATTCCATTCACAATTGCATCAAAAAGAATAAAATACCTAGGAATAAACCTAAACAAAGAAGTGAAAGACCTATATCCTGAAAACTATAAGACACTCTTAAGAACAATTAAAGAGGACACTAACAAATGGAAACTCATCCCATTCTCTTAGCTAAGAAGAATTAATATCGTCAAAATGGCCATCCTGCTCAAAGCAATATACAGATTTAATGCAATCTCTATCAAATTACCAACAACATTCTTCAACGAACTGGAACAAATAGTTCAAAAATTCATATGGAAACACCAAAGACCCCGAATAGCTAAAGCAATCCTGAGAAAGAAGAATAAAGTGGCAGGGATCTCACTCCCCAACTTCAAGCTCTACTACAAAGCCATAGTAATCAAGACAATTTGGTACTGGCACAAGAACAGAGCCATAGACCAGTGGAACAGATTAGAGACTCCAGACATTAAACCAAACATATATGGTCAATTAATATTCGATAAAGGAGCCATGGACATACAATGGGGAAATGACAGTCTCTTCAACAGATGGTGCTGGCAAAACTGGACAGCTACATGTAAGAGAATGAAACTGGATCACTGTCTAACTCCATACACAAAAGTAAATTCAAAATGGATCAAAGACTTGAATGTAAGTCATGAAACCATAAAACTCTTAGGAAAAAACATAGGCAAAAATCTCTTGGACATAAATATGAGTGACTTTTTCATGAATATATCTCCCCGGGCTAGGAAAACAAAAGCAAAAATGAACAAGTGGGACTATATCAAGCTGAAAAACTTCTATATAGCAAAGGACACCATCAATAGAAAAAGGTACCCTACAGTATGGGAGAATATATTCATAAATGACAGATCTGATAAAGGTTTGACATCCAAAATATATAAAGAGTTCATGCACCTCAACAAACAGAAAGCAAATAATACAATTAAAAAATGGGCAGAAGAGCTGAACAGATAGTTCTCCAAAGAAGAAATTCAGATGGCCAACAGACACATGAAAAGATGCTCCACATTGCTAGTTATCAGAGAAATGCAAATTAAAACCACAATGAGATATCACCTAACACCAGTAAGGATGGCTACCATCCAAAAGACAAACAACAACAAATGTTGGTGAGGTTGTGGAGAAAGGGGAATCCTCCTACACTGCTGGTGGGAATGTAAATTAGTTCACCCATTGTGGAAAGCAATATGGATGTTCCTCAAAATGCTCAAAATAGACTCACCATTTGACCCAGGAATTCCACTTCCAGGAGTTTACCCTAAGGATGCAGCACTCCAGTTTGAAAAAGACAGATGCACCTATATGTTTATCACAGCACTATTTACAATAGCCAAGAAATGGAAGCAACCTAAATGTTCATCAGTAGATGATTGGATAAAGAAGATATGGTACATATACACAATGGAATATTATTATTCAGCCATAAGAAGAAAATAAAACCTACCATTTGCAACAACAAAGACGGAGCTAGAGGGTATTATGCTCAGTGAAATAAGCCAGTCAGAGAAAGACAAATACCAAATGATTTCACTATCTGTGGAGTATAAAAACAAAAGAAAAACTGAAGGAACAAAACAGCAGCAGAATCACAGAACCCAAGAATGGACTAATAGTTACCAAAGGGAAAGAGACTGGGGTGAATGAGAGGGTAGGGAGGGATAAGGGTGGGGAAGAAGAAAGGGGGTATTATGATTAGCATATATAATGTGGAGGGTGGGGGAAACGGGAGGGCTTTGCAATACAGAGAAGACAAGTAGTGATTCTACAACATCTTACTATGCTGATAGACAGTGACTGTAACGGGGTTTGTGGGGGGGACTTGGGGTAGGGGAGAGCCTAGTAAACCTAGTGTTCTTCATGTAATTGTAGATTAATGATAACAAAATTAAAAAAAAGAATATTCATAAGAATATAAAAGTATGTAGAGTACAACACAGTAAAATTTTTGGTTGGCACAGAAAAATAACCAGGCATCCAAAGAAGGAGAAAATGCAACCAATAAGGAGAAAATTTGATTTTTACAGATCCAGAAATGCACAGATGACTGAAAAACTAGACAGGGTAATTAAAAGTTATTATAAGTGTATTTCATATGTTTGAGAAGGCTGAGGGAAGACTGATAATTATAAGTAGAGAAATGAGATATTTAAAAAAAACCTGAATTTCTAGAAAAGGTAACTATGATATCTGAGATTACTGAAGGGGAAACATAGCAGATTAGAAAGTACAAAAGAAAAGATTAGCGAACTAAATACATGGCCATAAATATTATCCAAAATGAAAAAGAGAAAAAAGAAAACAAAAAGGGCATCAGTTAGTTGTGGAACAAATTTAAGATGCCTGGTATATATGTAATAGTAAAATAACAAAAGTATAATTTAAGTCCCTGAAATGGAGGAAACAAGGGTGGTAAAGAAAAAAATATTTGAAAAAAATAGTGGCTAAAAGATTTCCAAATTTAATGAAAGCTATAAACTCACAGATCCAAGAAATTCAATGAACCCTAAGGACTAGAAATGTGAAGAAAACTATACCCAAAATATATTAGCAGACTGATCGAAATTAGAGATAAAGAGAAAAACTTCAAAAACATAGAAAAACAAACACATATACAGAATAACAAAGTCAAGAATGATGGCAGATTTACCCCCCAAATAGATCAAATGAGAAAACAGTATATTAATATGTTGAAAGTACTGAAAGCAAACCTATCAGCCTGGAATTTCATACCCATGCTGACACTTCAAACAGAAGGTGAGAAAAGACTTACAAAAACTAAACTAACTCATTAGCACTGCAAGAAATGTTACAGGCAGTTCTTAAGGAAGAAGGAAATTTATTCTAGATGGATGTTAAGATTTACACAAATGAATAAATAACATTGGAAACAGTGTATATATATATATATATATATGTGTGTGTGTGTGTGTGTGTGTGTGTGTGTAGATATATAGGTATATATATGTGTGTGTGTCCGTATTTATAGCATAAAAGACAACTAACTGTTGAAAGTAAAAATAACAAAAATATGTTAAGAGTTTTAAATATATGACAAGGCAAAATGTGTAACAATAGCACAAAGACAAGTGGTAGAAAATGGGCATACATTGTTTTGAAGCCTTATATCACAGAAAAAGTGGTATAGTATCACTTGAAGGCAGTTAAAAATATATACTGTAAATTAGGGTACCAAAGAGTAGATGAGATAAATAGAAAATAGCCAGATGGTAGATCCAAATCCCACTATATTAATAATCACATTAAAAGGAAATGCCCAAATACTCCAGTTAAAAGGCAAATATCATCAGAGTGGAGGGAAAAGAAAAAAAAAAGCAACACTAAACTAATATGCTGCCTTTAACAACAGTAGGTTAAAAGGAAAAGAATAAAAAAGATAATATCACTTTATCACTAATCGAAATAAAGCTGGAATGGTTGGTTTAATACAACACAAAGTAAACTTCAAAACGATTAGAGTATTTTAAACCTGCAAGTGACATAATCTCGTTTACTTTTATAATAAGAGGCCACTAGCTGCTATGTGGAAATGAGCAGGGGGCATTAAAAACATAAGGCACAGGCCCTGAAAAACAGTAGGTAGTCACCAAATGGCAAAGACAAAAATATATGCAGTTATGATGGATCAGCCCACCATCACCACCCCTGAGATTTTATCTTTTCTCAACGATACTGTTCTAAAATTAATACCCACTCTTTATTCTATTTTCAATCTGGCTTCCCATTGCCATTCATTTACATGTACGAAACAAAAGCAATCTTGGCATGGCAATCCCTGCCTTTCAGAATTTCATTCAACAAGAGGGATTATGAGAAATCATTAAAACACCATAAACATGATGCTTACATTCAAGAGCTACTTTGGCTAAATCCTCTACACTTCCAAGTAGTTAATAAATTACATTTTTAAATTACATTCAAGATTGATCAGTGGGCCAGATAAAGGTTAGTCACAAAGTAAAAGGGAATTGTTGGATCTGGAGGTAGAATTCAAACAAAAAACAGAACACAGATTCTTAGATGTAAGTCTAGTCAGCTGACCCTTTTATCTCTATCTTCAGAACCTGATCTCCCTAGTAGACATTAAAGTTTTGAGTGATATTTTGGGGAAGCAGAGTCAGGAATAGTGAAGTTACCAGAGTGTGACATAGGAAGAACTCTCAATGCTGTAGATTAGTTTATTGAAAATAAATAGAGTAAGAGGGCCTTTTCCTGTAACATTTGCTAACTAGCTCACATTCTAAAATAACAACTCTCCCCAAAATACTCTTAAATGACCAATTCCTTGCCTTAACTTTAATTTCTCCTATGCCATTTGAAAAATCCTTGTTCCTTTTCTAATGTCAGAATGTTAATTGCAAAGATGTTCCTGTATTTATTCGAAACATAAACTCATTAAGAATGACACTTGGCTGTTTCTCAGTATTGATTTTTTGCAGTTTTTATCCTCTGTTTCTACATTAGGACAAATAAAAATTCATTCAGGGATTTCTAAAAGTAAATCAATGGCCCTTCAGAAATCCTTTCAGTGTTTGGGTTTATGCTTCAGTTCAAGCCATTGATTTGGTGGGGGTGTTTTGGGAGCATTCACATCACATCACTGTGATACGTTTCAGGCAACTCTGTGCCTTTCACTAACAAAGTTATGCCTATTGCTTTGTCTGAAGATGCCAGAGGGGCCAGGTCTGTGTCTGTGTTTTGGCCAGAATGCAGGAACTACGGAGATACTGACTACAGTGTTGTGAGACAAAGAGGAGTCTGAAGGCAGGAATCAGACAACGGACATACTAACTAATGATTTGGCTGTAGTTACAACCAGCAGTCAGGAAAAAACACATGGAAAACTGCATTTGGGGGAGGATAAAGATAGAGAAAAAGCAGTCTTTAACTGGCAAAGGAAGTAATTACCAAAGTCAGGAGTGAGAATTATGGATAGCTTCAAAGGAGGGTCTAAGAACCCGGAAAGAGATCTGGGGCCAAGAGGACACAGTAGCTATCTCCTTTCCTCTGAGAAAAACGTAGAGAGGCAAACAAGGCAAAGACGTCCCTAAGGGATCAGGGGAGGAGAGAACAGCAGACACTTAATTAATGAGGAAAGAAACTATTTTCAGGAAGCTAAATAAACTAGTTTTCTCTTAATTACATTCAAAATACAGGACATTTTTTTTTTTAATCCTGGGTAGAAACTTAGGAAAAGCATACATAAAGATAGTGTCAAGGAAGCCTGTAATACAAAGCTGCTGGAACCTTAAATCCTTTCAGAACATACTAGCATTCAATTGATCAGAATGATTCAGGTGCTTTACTGTGGCTAGTGGTTCCAAGGACAGCTACTTACAAAGGAAACACTGATAAAATAGGATAGAAAGACTCCACTTGCCCATAGCATAAAACTTCAGTAACTTATTTCATAGCTAACTAAATGAAGGTGTACATCATGTGGTATCAAGGAACACAATTGACAGAAGACTAGTTAAGTCAATAGTTTCAGCATAAAGCCACATACTATGAGGACTCATAAGCATTTTAAAATTACATGAAATTGTGACTATTTAATATGTAAATTTAAGTCAATGCACTCTAAGTGCTAAAGTACATACACATACACACACACACACACACACAAAGATTAGATTTTCTTAGTAGGAATTTAGACAAATATTATAGTAAGTCAAATGATTTGGTATTAGTGATGCTAGTGATATAAAAGTTAACATTAGCTTTTCACTAAAGGTGGAGAAATAACTTTGTTCCCTAACCTGCCCCTTAAATAAATATACTATGTAGACTTGGATACAAAATTGGCATCCTTGGTAAAAAAAGAAAAATACCATTAATAATGGATAATAGCTGAATTTTGGGACAAGAAACTTGACCCAATGTTAGAGGGAGAAAACAAACACATTTATCCTTTCAAAAGAACCAAGTCTGGTATGGAAGATAAGGATGTTTAATGAAACGTACAATTCAATATACAACAAAAATAAAAGCAGAGGGGGAAAAACAGAAAAGGGAAAAAAAAAAACCTCAGACAAGTGCTATAATGAACTAAATAAATATAGGACCAAAATACCGGCACCCTCTGTCCCAGGAGTGACACAGTGCAAATAAAGTTAAATATAACTTCATACAATTTATTCTGGGCATCCCAGAAAAGTTCAAGGGCCCCTACCCTAGCATCAGAGTGCCAGTTACCTGACAACCAGTGGGGAAAAATAAATGAGGGAAAGGCTTCTCACATGAAACCCATGCTTAGGCCACGAGAAGAGTAAGCCAGGTAAAGCAGTTCACATTCCAGAAACATACACTCACCAGGCTCTTCAAGGAAGGACAGAGGATTTTCTTTCCATTTGCACCCTAGTGTCTAAAATTTGATTTCTGCCAAGAAAAACAGGAATAGGACTGACTGGTCTTGGGCAAAAATGCAGTGTACGCTGAAGTCTATCTTTGGAAACTTTTCCTTTTGCATTCATTTGCCTTTTTCCCATCTCCTATATACATCCATTTCTTTGTCAATACATTAAGTCCTGTACAGTATGGTGGAAACAAAACACAACACAGAATTCCTCAGGTTGAAGCCTTCTCTTCTGTTTACGAGGTGTGGGGGTTCTTGATGAAGCTACCTATTCTATATGGGGTTCACTTCTTGCAACTCAAAAGGCTATTGTGAGGGATATATCAGACAAACATATATAAACATACTTTGTGAACTATACACCACTATACAAAAGTCAAACAATACAATCACTTGGCTGTTCTGTGGTTCTCATTCACTGAAATACTGACATCACTGACCTGAAATTCCAAAATTAATCTTTCTCCCTGCTCCTATTACCCAAATCCTAAACTGCTAAGTGTAACAAATCTCCACTATCATATTTTTTAAAAAGCAGACTGAACTAATGTAGAGTAAGGTTTTAATATCCTCTGGCTATCCCACTGCATGAGAGGACTAGCACACAGAAGGCTAACCTGCTGTTTTGTAACACCTCGTATAGTTAAAGTGAATTTGTAGCATCTTTTTTTTTGTACTTGAGCATACTTTCTATAATAACCATCAAGCTGTTACTGTACACAACTGTATGATTTTAATTTCAGGGAATTCCTAAGGCTGAATTCCTCAGTTGGACAGACCCAGTAAGAGAGCTTGAGGTAGAAAGCTTTAGCTCTTACTTCTAGCTCTAACATATGCAACTAATATCAGAAGAGAAGCTTATGCTAATCAGTTTTTCAGTATCTTGAAAGTTGCTCCCATGAACAGTAAATAACTATTGCAGCACCATGTCTCAACAGGAGATCTGGGAGTCAGAGTGACTGATCATGACTGAAATGTCTAGTCAGGATGAACTTCCAGGCCAGGGGGTCACAGACCTGACTCACCCCCTTTGCGGTTTTATGCAACACTGAATTACGTATATTCAAAAGTCAAATTATAAAAAGTCTGGACAACCAAAAATCTGTTAAAAAAGAGTTGTTAAATGAGTAATCGCAGCATGGATAAAATCATTGACAAAGAAGAGCATATGAAAAGAGAGCAGAGGACCACATCTGAGTAAGATGCTGATTTATGTGTTCGAAGAAGTGGGAAAAGAGCTAGGGGAGAGAACAAGAAAGTAGCTAAAGCTAATGGGTGAAATAATGCTGACCACAGGTCAAGAGCACACAAGACAAGAGATGAAAGGATATATGTTGCATCTGGAATTATGAGGCTGCCTATACACTCAGTCAGTCATCCTTAGGACAGGAGCAAAAGCACATACACAAAACATGCTAGAGGCTCACGGCACAGTGAGATGAGGTTCCAGCTGTAAACTAGGATATGGATCTTAAAGTTCCTGAGCTGCATCACAACAAATGAGAAGAAAAACATTCCAAGTAAAAAGATGATGATGATAACAACAATGACAGCAGCTAACAGGACCACACCCTTACTCACTCCTGACTGTGCAGAGCATGCTCTCCTCCAAATCTCACAACAGCCTGATGAGAGAGGGTCTAAATTCACATACATCTTATCAATAAAGTAATTGAAATGGAGGGGTGTTAAGAAACATGCCCAAAGTTTCATAGCTAGTACATAGCAAAATTAAGAATTCAAATACAAATTTGTCTAATTAGGCTAGGAATGCACAGAAGGATATTTGAAGGAATTTGGAATACCAAGACAAAACTGTTTTCAACCAGATTCATGTTTCAATATTAGGAACATGTTGCATGGCTAGCTTTAGTAAGCCAAGAGCTAAACGATTTTAGTTTTTCAGTACTTAAAATAATTCATAAAGTACCTTAGAGAAAGTTATTTATTCACTCATCAGATATTTATTAAGCACTTTTTACACCCCAGTAGGAATTCACCAACAGATACCTGAAAAAAATGACTCCTGCTATCACAGCCATTCTTCTGACAGACTGAGAGACAGCTTAGTGGACAGAGCATTAATGAGATGATGAGTCCTCGGGAGAAAAATAAAGCAGGGAAGAGGAAAATAAGTGCTATGGTCACAGGGCATGCAGTGTCAAACAGAGTGCCCACAGACGGCCTCTGCAAGTTGGCATATGAAGAAAGACCAAAGGACACGAGGCAGCAAGCCACTTAGATATCCGGAGGGAGCAAAGTCCAAGGAGGATAAGCAGCAAATTTAAAAGCCCCAAAAATGTGATGAACATATTCAAGGAACAATACAGAGGCCGTGTGATTTAAGCTGACTTAGCCAAGGGAGGGTGGTAGACATTAGGGAAGAAATCCCAAGGCGGTGGCAGACCACACAGAGCCTTGTCCACCACAGGTTATTATGTTAAAAAGAGACTGTGCAGAAGATAAATTGAGACAGGTATTTCTTATTATTACCAAATTCTTTCACAAATTTTACATGCATGCTATACAAAATACAAGCAAAATTTTGTACCTTTTGCCACCAAGTGAAAAAAGGAGGAAGATAAAGATAATTCACAGTTGAAAATTCAAACTCTGAGAAACTTATTAGAGTTAGCAATTCAATGGAATGGCTTATTATTTGGATCATGTTGTGTTTTTATTAATTCTAATAAATCAAAGAATTGTGGTTATTTAATATAGTTGGAATTCTACTAATTTCAAGGGAACAAGAGTAACAAAAGTTCATAAGAGAATTTGCTCAGAGTCCAGTTCCACTATCCTCCCACTCCACAGAGAACACAACTGGTAGTATGAGTGAACTTTTCCCTTTAATGGCAGGATTTGATATTACTATTTTGATGTAGATTTGAACTAAATAAACTCAATCCCTCGATTAAGCAGGAGTTACTTTATCAAGGAATATGCCTGCATACTTTTGGCATTTTAACTTTTATCTTAGTTCATGATATAGGTACTATACATTAATTATGATGATATATTACAGATTACTCCATGTTCTTTCATACGAGAACAATTCTTAGAGGCAAAAGTAGTTTTTCCTTTCTTTACACAGAAACATATTCTTATGGTCACTAGTTTCCTTCCAAAGGTCCCTGGTGAATCATATCCTACCACTGCCAAATAGCCTCTCATACTGGCTTATGCTTAGTTTTTGAAACAAACTGCAATAGTGTCATATTATAAGATCACCTTGTACAATTCCCTAGACCAGGAATTGCAATTTTCCTTGGAGAGGTGGTAGCAGCAAAAACAAAAAAAAAACCTTGCTGGTGATGAGTCCCTCTCTAGGGAGAAGATTGAGAAAAACAGTAAAGTTTGCATATTTTCACCTTGCTCTTCACCGCCTCCTATGTTAAATCTCTAATTCATTCCCTAAGTGATCTCATGCAGTCCCTCCCACAGCTTTAAATGCCACCTGTATGTGACTGGCTCTTGAATTTATACCGCCAGCCTGAACTCCCAGCTTATATCCTACCTGCATATTTGATATGTCCACCTGGATGTCTACATTTTAAGTGATCTTCCCTCTCCCAATCTGCTCCTCTTACAAGTCTTCCCTCTGTGAATGGAAATTGCTTATCTTTCTGTTGCACAAGCTGAGAACCTTGGAGTCATCCTTGGCTCCTCTCAGACCCTAAATTCAATCTATCAGAAATCCCATTTTCCCTACTTTCAAAATATGTCCGGAATCTGACCACTGCTCCCCAGTGACACTGTCACCAAACCTCTCAAGTCAGCCCTATTTCTCACCTTACTAATTAGATCATTGTAATAGCTTGTTAACTGGCCACTGGCTTCAGTTTTTCCCCATCCCACAATTTGTTTCCAATACAGATGCCAGAAGAATACTCCTAAAGCACCAATCTGATTATTTCACTTCATTGTTTAAAACTCTCCAATGGCTTTCTTAGAATAAAGTCCCCAGGCCTCACACCATGGCTGCCAGCCCTTGGAGACCTCTCACGTCATCTCCTGACATTCTAATGTCATTTACTCTGACACAGACACTGGCCTGAACTCCACCGAACTCACATGCCCCTCAAAGCCTTGGTCCCTATGGTCTTCTCTGTAACACGCTTCCCCAAGATAGCCACACAGTTAACTGAAGTCACTCAGGCTTCTGCTAAAATATTATCTATTCAGAGAGGTCTTCCCTAGCCATGTGAATTACACACACACACACACATTCCTTCATCTCACTACTTCCTAAGGAATATTTATTACTTGACATTAGATTACATTTTTATGTATACATTGTTATTGTTCTCAACTAAAACATAAGACCGATAAGAATGAGACATGTTCACTGCAATTAGCTCAGCCTAGAGCAATGTCCAGCACACAATAGGTGTTCAATAAATATTTGCCAAATAAATGAACCACTGCTGAATAAGGGAGACAAGATATTCAAATAAAATGTGTCAGACAGTGGTGCAGTTGCCATTATAATCTCAAGGTCTGAATTCTTCCATGAAATACCTGGCAATCCAAGCCCCTAGAACACCAAAAGGCTGGGGCCTACACTAATAGAAAACTTGATACCTGGAGCCATTTCCTAGGAATCATCTAATGAAAGCTCAAATCAATAGAATGATTCTTAAATACACTCAATCTATAGCAGTGAAACCATGTTAAAATTCAACCATAAGAAAGCCTCTAATTTTCTGTAAATTTCAGTATATTCGTTAAATCAATAAATGTTTCACATTATTCTGTACTACCTGTTAAACATGTAAAGAAAAGATGTAAATGGCCTTTTGAGAGTTTTGTCAACATGTAACTTCACTGTGCCATGCATAGGAAGAATTAAGAAATCTGTAAGGAAAAAGATCTTCAGAGAAATACATTAGAATCAGCAAAGAAAAGATATCTTTCAGCTGGCAAGTGATTTCTAGCTACTTAAACCAATAAAATTTCTTTATGTTTACTTGAAAATTCAAACAGTATGTTGACATAGACTGCTGAAGGAGATGGAAGGCAGGAATCAGTTCATAAGATTATAGAGGTATTAAATGTCTGAAGAATTTTAGGCCACAAATCAATGATAACTGAAAGCAAGTTAAAGTATTCAGCCCTGAACTAGGTGGAAAAAAACCTCATCTGATGAACCTATATTAAGTCCTGTATCCTGGCAGAAGCATATCAAGAAGGTTGCAAAGGAAAGTGAAGAGAATAACGGAAAAGCTGAAGGCAGTCCTTTAAGATATAAATACCTAGGAAATAATAAAGTATAAATACTTTAAGATATAAATACCTAGGAAAATCGTTTAAACAATTTTTTTATTCTAAGCAAATGTGCTCCCTGTGTAATGAAAGATTTGCAGATGAGATTGCCAAGGTGCTGTCTAAAACATCACAAAATTTGAGAGACCTTGGACAACTGGTAAGGAACCAAGAAGCTACAGAAGTCAGATGGGACTTCTGTTTTCCAGGAGAGACTAGCAAGATCTTGCTCACTGACAGATAAGATCCGAGGTCAATTATTAAAGAGAAAAGGAAGTAATAATTATAAGAAGCTAAAGTGGGTTCTTGAAGAACAAATCATATCATATACTAACTCCTGTCTTTCGTTAAGTTTTAAAATGATAAACATGATTTATCTGTGGTAAGTTTATCTGTGAAAAATTTGTGAAAAATGACTGATTTGTATCTACACATTTGCAAAGCACTTGAAATAATCAACACCCAATGAATGAAAGAAAGATTTGGGGATATTTAATCTGGGAAGCAGAGGAGATACTCTTTCATGTTCCTCACCTATCTTGGTCAGTCTTTTCTGAAGCTATTTCAATAAGCCATGATTACACCAAATCACAATTTCCTCAACACCTTTTAGAAAATCCACTGAGTACTAACAGAAGTATTGTACAGCATACCTTGAGTATTCACAGATTCAAACAATATGGCCTACTGAGTTAAAAGAGGGTCAAGGAAAAAGTCCCCTGTCAGCAGGCTTTCAAGAGAGAGAGGTGGAAAACCTCTGTGGTAAGGGTCCAAGTTACATGGCTGAATCACATAGGGTGGTTAAGTTCTATTAAAAAAAAAAAAAGTGAATTCAGACTTTTATGTTCAAAAGTGTTGGTGACTTAGTCTTTTTAATTAACCCACTCTTACCCACAGAAGTCATTATCTAGAGAGTCATTTTAACAAAAATTAAAATAATTATCTCAATATTCAACATTTTCATTTTTAAAAACATTTGTATAGGGCAATGAAACATTCTATGATACCATAATGATGGATACATGAAATTACACATTTGTCCAAATCCATAGGATGAACAACATCAAGAGGGAACCCTAATGTAAGCTATAGACTTTGGGTGATTAGGATGTGTCACTGTAGGTTCAAGTGTGGTAAACATCCCAATCTGGTGGGGTCGGTGGTGATAATGGGAGAGGCTGTGCATATAGGGGTATGTGGGAAATCTCTGTACCTTCCCCCCAAATTTATTGTGAACCTTAAACTCCTCTAAAAAAAATGAAATCTGAAAAAATGTTTTAAACTTTTTTTTATTGTTCTTGCTATATATTTTCCCTTGCTGTTCACCTCTTATTTCATATGTGCATTTAGCCAATATCACCTGGCCACTATATGCTAGAAGATGTGCACTGTGTTGAGAATATAAAGATGAGCAAGACACAGTCAACAAAAATTTCTGAGCGTAACTGAAGACTGATGTGTAAAATAAAAAAGCACATATTCCAGGGTAATCAGAGCCACTTAGAGATATGCACAGGGCATTATGATAACAAAGAAGGAGGATATGAATTTGGAGGAAATAAAAGGAGTGCTAGGAAAAGCATTCCAGAGAAGGCTTCCTCAAAGCAGAAAGAAAGGGTTAAGGAAGCACATTGACAGGCCTGAGAATTATGTCTTCAGAGCACAGCCAAGTCATCGAGGAAAATGAAGCATAGGAGCAGTAAGACAGGAGATGGGAGGGGACAGCAGGAATTGCTTCAATGACCTAATGCTGGGTGGATGTGTGGGAGGGATGGTGTTACAGAGACAGAGGCCTGAGGAAATATTTGGGGGGTGACAGATAGGTTCATTATTTTGATTATGATGATGGTTTCATGGGTGTATTGCTTTGTCAAAATTAATTAAATTTTACAAGTTTTAAATATGTGCATTTTATTGTATGTCAGTTGTACCTCAATGAATTTTCTTCTAAGGCCTAGTGTATTCTAAGAATTTTAGACATCCAGGTAAAAGCTCTGGGGTGCAACTGAAAGACTTTAGGGAGCCAATGAAGGATAGTCAGTGGCATTTCACTTTTCATTCTACATCTACAGAAGATGATTGATACGGTCAAACTGAAGACTCAATCAACTGCTATTTACCATGTTCCTGTTATGTACAAAGGACCAAGCTTGTCCCTATACACAGAACACATTCCTGTCGAGTATCATGGGCCTTCTTTACCTCAATTTACTTTTAAAAACAAACTTCAAAAATGCAAGGTACAGCAGATAACATTTTTTTAAAAAAGCAGAAAGACAAGTAATGAACAGTAAACAAACTTAAAATACTTCCAAAGGGGTAACATACAGATTTCATAAGGAACTCCTAAAAAATATAAGAAAAAAGATAACACAATAGGAAAATATTTTTAATAGGTACTCTAAGAATATAAATAACCAATAAATATATAACTGCTTTAATCTCATCTAATCACCAGGAAATAAAGAGTTTAAAAAACATCAAATTAAAAAAGAATATTAAATATTGGTGATACTGTATGAAAAATAATCCTTATATATGTTGTTCATATAAGTATAAACTGATATGCCTCATGGAAGGGTAATTTGGCAGTAACTATCAAGACTGAAAATACCTTTTGACCCAGCAATTTAAATTCTGGGACCCTTTCCTAAGGAAATAACAACATTAACAACAAAAGCTTATCATTATAAAGAGTTTGTGATTTTAAGATGATTTACACATATTCACTGTATCACTGCATTTAATACTCAGGACAGTGCAACAGAAGTCGGCACTATTTATTGTCCCTGGGGTTGGCCTAACAATGATCCCTTAACTATGGCCACATACTAATCCCTGAAATGTTTGAATATGTTACTTTACATGGCAAAAGGGATTACACTGAGGATTTTGAGATGGGAAGATTATCCTAGATTATCCAAGTGGGAAGCCCAAAATAATCACAGGGTCCTTATAAGAAGGGGTCAGAGAAGGTGTGATGATGAAAGCAGAAGTCAGAGTGCTGCTGGACAGAGAGTCAGGGACCGTGAGCAGCCTCTAGAAGCTAGAAAAGGCAAATGAATAAACCCTCAGCCCCTGCTTCAGATGGAATGTAGCACTGAAGAACCCTTTTGGAATTCTGACCTCCAGAATTATAATAAACATGTATTATTGCATACCACTAAACTTGTGGTAATTTAGCAACAGAACTCTAATATAGCCCCACTTAATAAATAAGGAAATTGAGGTACAGAAAATGAACAACTACGAATTTGTTGTTCTCACAGCTAAGGTTTATCCAGGATTTAAAACCAGAATCCCTGCTCATAACCTTTATGACATGTTACTTTACATGGCAAATATATATACAAAGATGTATGCAGAATTTTATTTTTTAACCTTGAGGACATACAATTTAATACATATTGACATGTTTCTGAGTAGCATATTCAAATACATATACAAAGATGTATGCAGAACTTTTTCTCTTTAAACCCCAGAACTGACGATACTTCCCTAAGGGAATAGTTACAAAGTCACAGAACAGACCATGAAAATACTACCTAAGAATTTAAAACCAGCACATCATGAAAATAAACACCTCCAAAATATACTTTCTAGTGGACAACTTTCATAACAGTGTACTTTTTAATGTGCAAATGAACATGCATACATTTGTTAATACAAAATAACAGGATTGGGAAATCCAACAAAATGTTAAAAATTGCCATTTGTATTGAATGCAGTGAGGGGGATAGTGGATACAAGGAACGTCCACATTGTATTCAATATTATTGTCTGTTATTTCAATGTTTTACAACAAGAATATTATGCTGCATTTTTTTTGAGAGGGCATCTCTCATATTTATTGATCAAATGGTTGTTAACAACAATAAAACTCTGTATAGGGGGTCAATGCTCAATGCACAATCATTAATCCATCTCAATTCTTACATGGTGAACGAATTCTTACATAGTGAATAAGTTCTTACATGGTGAACAGTACAAGGGCATTCATCACAGAAACTTTCAGTTTTGATCACGCATTATGAACTATAAACAATCAGGTCAAATATGAATATTCGTTTGATTTTTATACTTGATTTATATGTGGATCCCACATTTCTCCCTTTATTATTATTTTTATTTTTAATAAACTGCTGAAGTGGTAGGTAGATGCAAGATAAAGATAGAAAACATAGTTTAGTGTTGTAAGACAGCAATTGTAGATGATCAGGTGAGTGCCTGTAGACTATGTGCTAATCCGAGCTAGACAAGAGCAATAAAACATCCATGGATGCAGAAGCTTTCTCTCAACACAGGCGGGGGTGAGGTTCTAAGCTTCACCACTGTTTTTCCCCAATTTCTCACCTAATGGCCCCCTGGCAACTGTGCTGTCTTAGGTTGTTCCTCCCTTGAGGAATCTTACCCGTCTCTGGCTAACCAATCATCTTCCAGGGCCATACAGGGAAATGTAAAGTTCGTAAGTGAGAGAGAAGCCATATTGTTTGAAAAGGTTAGCTTTTTACTTCTTTGCAGATTTATGCACTATGGCTTCTATGCCCAGGACTTGTCTCGAGGTATATTTACCACCTGGAGGAATTATGATACTCGGTAAATTCGACATGAGGCAGGAATTCTACTTAAGGGTTGTAATTAGGAAGGAAGAAGAAAAGCTATAGAGGTAGCATATGGAAGAAAACATGGGAGAATTGATTACTTCTTTGACATATCTTCTTGTAGAGCACCTTAAGTATGTATAGGTTTTAAATTAACATAATAGGAATACGGTGACAAAAACAAAGCAAATCTATAATTACCAGCCATCTCCAGTGAAGCCAAGAAAACCATTTAGGCACCCTAGGCATTTGTGAAAATTAGTCTATGATATGATGGATATTGTTCAACTGTACTTGAACAGTCTGAGAGAAGTCAGACAAATTAAAGCAACCCATTTATAGGATCTGTTCACATCCCATATGTTCTTTTAACCGTAGATAGTCTATAGTCATAAGATTTTGGAGCGCTACAACTTGCACTCCACCCAACTCCTGATTGAGTTCCAACAGTACAGATCCGGTCAAATGCATTATCTCACTGTATGCACATGCCAGCCTAGACATCTTACTCCTTATTCCAATGGCAAGTCCAGGAAATGGTGGGGTGGACGCACCCACACCACAGCATTGCCCGGATCCCTGTGGAGGCTTTTTGATGATCATCCCCCAGCACAAGTCCTCCAGAGAGTGCTGATGCCAGAAGCTCCTCCTCATATCGTATCTTACTTCATTTTCTGGGTAGCCAAGCTAGGCCTTGATCTTCTGCATAGAAACAAACAGACCCTTTGTCCACACCTTGCCATGCCCTCTATACCACTGTGTAGAACTCATTGGAGGACAGGACACAGGAACTGATTTTTTTTTTATATCTTTAATCTACACTTACATGAAGAATACTATGTTTACTATGCTCTCCTCTATATCAGGTCCCCTCTAAAAACCACATTACGGTCACTGTCCATCAGCATAGCAAAATGTAGAATCACTACTTGTCCTTTCTGTATTGTACAGCCCTCCCTCCCCTTTCTCCCTCCCCCCACTATGCATGCTAATCTTAATACCCCCCCTTCTTCTTCCCCGCCTTATCATCCCCTGCCCACCCATACTACCCAGTTCCTTTCCCTGTGGTACCTGTTAGTCCATTTTTGGGTTCTGTAATTTCACTACTATTTTGTTCCTTCAGTTTTTCCTTTGTTCTTATACTCCTCAGATGAGTGAAATCATTTAGTATTTCTCTTTCTCCACTTGGTTTATTTCACTGAGCATAATACTCTCCAGCTCCATCCATGTTGCTGCAAATGGTAGGATTTTCCCTCTTCTTATAGCTGAGTAGTATTCCATTGTGTATATGTACCACATCTTCTTTATCCATTCATCTACTGATGGACACTTAGGTTGCTTCCAATTCTTGGCTATTGTAAATAGTGCTGTGATAAACATAGGGGTGCATCTGTCTTTCTCAAACTTGATTGCTGCGTTCTTAGGGTAAATTTCTAGGAGTGGAATTCCTGGGTCAAATGGTAGGTCTGTTTTGAGCATTTTGATGAACCTCCATACTGCTTTCCACAATGGTTGAACTAATTTACATTCCCACCAGCAGTGTAGGAGGGTTCCCCTTTCTCCACAGCCTCGCCAACATTTGTTGTTGTTTGTCTCTTGGATGGCAGCTATCCTTACTGGTGTGAGGTGATACTTCATTGTAGTTATAATTTGCATTTCTCTGATAATTAGCGATGTGGAGCATCTTTTCATGTGTCTCTTGACCATCTGTATTTCTTTTCTGGAGAACTGTCTGTTCAGTTCCTCTGCCCATTTTTTAATTGGGTTATTTGTTTTTTGTTTGTTGAGGCATGTGAGCTCTTTATATATTCTGGATGTCAAGCTTTTATCGGATCTGTCATTTTCAAATATATTCTCCCATACTGTAGTGTTCCTTTTTGTTCTATTAATGGAGTCTTTTGCTGTACAGAAACTTTTCAGCTTAATGTAGTCCCACTTACTCATTTTTGCTGTTTTTTTCCTTGCCCAGGGAGATATGTTCAAGAAGAGGTCACTCATGTTTATGTCTAAGAGGTTTTTGCCTATGTTTTTTCCAAAGAGTTTAATGGTTTCATGACTTACATTCAGGTCTTTGATCCACTTTGAGTTTACCTTTGTATATGGGGTTAGACAAAGGCCCACTTTCATTCTCCTACATGTAGCTGTCCAGTATAGCCAGCACCATCTGTTGAAGAGACTGTCATTTTGCCATTGTATATCCATGGCTCCTTTATCAAATATTAATTGATCATATATGTTTGGGTTAATTTCTGGAGTCTCTAATCTATTCCACTAGTCTGTGGCTCTGTTCTTGTGCCAGTACCAAATTGTCTTGATTACTATGGCTTTGTAGTAGAGCTTGAAGTTGGGGAGTGAGATCCCCCCTACTTTATTCTTCTTTCTCAGGATTGCTTTGGCTATTCGGGGTCTTTGGTGTTTCCATATGAATTTTTGAATTATTTGTTCCAATTCATTGAAGAATGTTGCTGTTATTTGATAGGGATTGCATCAAATCTGTATATTGCTTTGGGCAGGATGGCCATTTTGACGATATTAATTCTTCCTAGCCATGAGCATGGGATGAGTTTCCATTTGTTAGTGTCCCCTTTAATTTCTCTTAAGAGTGACTTGTAGTTTTCAGAGTGTAAGTCTTTCACTTCTTTGGTTAGGTTTATTCCTAAGAATTTTATTCTTTTTGATGCAATTGTGAATGGAATTGTTTTCCTGATTTCTCTTTCTATTGGTTCATTGTTAGTGTATAGGAAAGCTACAGATTTCTGTGTGTTAATTTTGTATCCTGCAACTTTGCTGTATTCTGATATCAGTTCTAGTACTTTTGGAGTGGAGTCTTTAGGGTTTTTTATGTACAGTATCATATCATCTGCAAATAGTGACAGTTTACCTTCTTCTTTACCAATCTGGATTCCTTGTATTTCTTTGTTTTGTCTGATTGCCGTGGCTAGGACCTCCAGTACTATGTTAAATAACAGTGGGGAGAGTGGGCATCCCTGTCTGGTTTCCGATCTCAGAGGAAATGCTTTCAGCTTCTCGCTGTTCAGCATGATGTTGGCTGTCGGTTTATCATATATGGCCTTTATTATGTTGAGGTACTTGCCCTCTATGCCCATTTTGCTGAGAGTTTTTATCATGAATGGATGTTGAATTTTGTCAAATGCTTTTTCAGCATCTATGGAGATGATCATGTGGTTTTTGTCTTTTTGTTGATGTGGTGGATGTTGATGGATTTTCGAATGTTGTTCCATCCTTGCATCCCTGGGATGAATCCCACTTGCTCATGGTGTATGATCCTTTTGATATACTGTTGAATTCTGTTGGCTAATATTTTATTGAGTATTTTTGCATCTACATTCATCAGGGATATTGGTCTGTAATTTTCTTTTTTGGTGGGGTCTTTGCCTGGTTTTGGTATTAGGGTGATGTTGGTCTCATAGAATGAGTTTGGGAGTATTCCCTCTTCTTCTATTTTGTGGAACACTTTGAGGAGAATGGGTATTATGTCTTCTCTGTGTGTCTGATAAAATTCCGAGGTAAATCCATCCGGCCCCGGGGTTTTGTTCTTGGGTAGTTTTTTGATTACCATTTCAATTTCTTTGCTCTTAATTGGTTTGTTTAACTTTTGTGTTTCTTCCTTGGTCAGTCTTGGGAGGTTGTATTTTTCTAGGAAGTTGTCCATTTCTTCTAGGTTTTCCAGCTTGTTGGCATATAGGTTTTCATAGTAGTCTTTAATAATTCTTTGTATTTCTTTGGGGTCTGTCGTGATTTTTCCAATCTCATTTCTGATTATGTTGATTTGTGTTGATTCTCTTTTTCTCTGAATAAGTTTGGCTAGAGTCTTATCTATTTTGTTTATTTTCTCAAAGAACCAGCTCTTGGTTTCATTGACTTTGCTTTTGTTTTATTCTTCTCAATTTTGTTTATTTCTTCTCTGATCTTTATTATGTCCCTCCTTCTGCTGACTTTAGGCCTCATTTGCTCTTCTTTTTCCAGTTTCGATAGTTGTGAAGTTAGACTATTCATTTGGGATTGTTCTTCCTTCTTCAGGTGTGCCTGGATCGCTATATACTTTCCTCTTAAGACTGCTTTCGCTGCATCCCACAGAAGTTGGGGCTTTGTGTTGTTGTTGTCATTTGTTTCTATATATTCCTTGATCTCTATTTTGATTTGTTCATTGATCCATTGATTATTTAGAAGCATGTTGGTAAGCCTCCATGTGTTTGTGAGCCTTTTTCTTTTCTTTGTAGAATTTATTTCTAGTTTTATACCTTTGTGGTCTGAAAAATTGGTTGGTAGAATTTCAATATTTTGTAATTTACTGAGGCTCTTTTTGTGAGCTACTATGTGGTCTATTCTGGAGAATGTTCCATGTGCACTTGAGAAGAATGTATATCCTGTTGCTTTTGGATGTAGAGTTCTATAGATGTCTGTTAGGTCTATCTGTTCTATTGTGTTCTTAAATGCCTGTGTGTCCTTACTTATTTTCTGCCCGGTGGATCTATCCTTTGGGGTGAGTGGTGTGTTGAAGTCTCCTAAAATGAATGCATTGCAGTCTATTTCCCTCTTTAGTTCTGTTAGTATTTGTTTCACAAATGCTGGTGCTCCTGTGTTGGGTGCATATATATTTAGTATGGTTATATCCTCTTGTTGGACTGAACCCTTTATCATTATGTAGTGTCCTTCTTTATCTCTTGTTCCTTTCTTTGTTTTGAAGTCTATTTTGTCTGATATTAGTATTGCACCCCCTGCTTTCTTCTCACTGTTGTTTGCCTGAAATATGTTTTTCCATCCTTTGGCTTTTATTCTGTGCTTGTCTTTGGGTTTGAGGTGAGTTTCTTGTAAGCAGTATATAGATGAGTCTTGCTTTTTTGTCCATTCTATTACTCTGTGTCTTTTGATTGGTGCATTAAGTCCATTTACACTTAGGGTGACTATTGAGAGATATGTACTTATTGCCACTGCAGGCTTTTGATTCGTGGTTACCAAAGGTTCAAGGTTAGCTTCTTTAGTATCTTACTGCCTAACTTAGCTCACTTATTGAGCTGTTATATACACTGTCTGGAGATTCTTTTCTTCTCTCCCTTCTTGTTCCTCATCCTCCATTCTTCATATGTTGTATGTTTTGTTCTGTGCTCTTTTTAGGAGTGCTCCCATCTAGAGCAGTCCCTGTAAGATGCCCTGTAGAGGAGGTTTGTGGGAAGCAAATTCCCTCAGTTTTTGCATGTCTGGGTATTGTTTAATCCTGCCATCATATTTAAATGATAGTCGTGCTGGATACAGTATCCTTGGTTCAAGGCCCTTCTGTTTCATTGCATTAAATATATCATGCCATTCTCTTCTGGCCTGTAGGGTTTCTGTCGAGAAGTCTGATGTTAGCCTGATGGGTTTTCCTTTATAGGTGACCTTTAAAGTCTAGCTGCCTTTAAAACTCTTTATTTGCCCTTGATACTTGCCATTTTAATTATTATGTGTCTTGGTGTTGTCCTCCTTGGATCCTTTCTGTTGGGGGTTCTGTGTATTTCTGTGGTCTGTTCAATTATTTCCTCCCCCAGTTTGGGGAAGTTTTCAGCAATTATTTCTTCAAAGAGACTTTCTATCCCTTTTCCTCTTTCTTCTTCTTCTGGTACCCCTATAAAACGAATATTATTCCTTTTGGATTGGTCACATAGTTCTCTTAGTGTTGTTTCATTCCTGGAGATCCTTTTATCTCTCTCTTTGTCAGCTTCTATACGTTCCTGTTCTCTGGTTTCTAATCATTCAGTGGCCTCTTGCATCTTATCCATTCTGCTTATAAATCCTTCTAGGGTTTGTTTCACTTCTGTGATCTCCTTTCTGACGTCTGTAATCTCCCTTCGGACTTCATCCCATTGCTCTTGCATTTTTCTCTGCATCTCATCCCATTGCTCTTGCATTTTTCTCTGCATCTCTGTCAGCATGTTCATGATTTTTATTTTGAATTCTTTTTCAGGAGGACTGGTTAGGTCTGTCTCCTTCTCAGGTGTTTTCTCTGTGATCTTTGTCTGCCTGTAGTTTTTCCTTTTCATGGTGATAGAGATAGTTTGCAGAGCTGTTACAAGTGACAGCTGGAAGAGCTTTCCTTCTTGTTGGTTTTTGGCCTTCCTCTCCTGGGAGAATAGCGACCTCTAGCGGCTTATGCTTGGCAGCTGTGCGCAGACAGGGCTTCTGCTACCTGCCCGGTTGCTATGGAGTTTATATCTGCTGTATCTGTGGGCATGGCCTGGTTGGTGCGGCTCCTCCAAAATGGTGGAGCCCCGTTTGATGGGGAGCAGCTGGGAGGCTATTTATTTCTGTAATGGGCCTCTGTGCTCCCTGTTGCCCAGGGGGTTAGAGTGCCCAGAGATCCCCAGATTCCCTGCCTCTGGGCTAAGTGTCCTGTCCTGCCCCTTTAAGACTTCCAAAAAGCACTCTCCAAACCAAAACAACAACAGCAAGAACGAAAGAGGAAAGAAAAAAAAGAAGGAAAAAAAGCGCGATTTTCTTTGTCCTCAGGTGCCGGTCTCAGGCACCTGTTCACTGGTCTTGCTGCCTTGTTTCCCTAGTATGGGTTCCTTGTCCCTTTAAGGCTTCCAAAAAGCACTCGCCAAAAAAAAACGGGAGAAAAGCGCGATATTGTTTGTCCTCAGGCGCCGGTTTCAGGCACCCGCTCACCGGTCTTGCTGCCCTGTTTCCCTAGTATTGGGGTCCCTGTCCCCTGAAGGCTTCCAAAAAGCACTCACCAAAAAAAAGGGAAAAACACGTGACTTTCTTTGTCCTCAGGTGCCAGTCTCAGGCACCCGCTCACTGGTCTTGCTGCCCTGTTTCCCTAGTATTGGGGTCCCTGGCCCTTTAAGGCTTCCAAAAAGCACTTGCCAAAAAAAAAGAAAAAACCCGGTCCAGTTTCTTTCACCCGCCGGGAGCCAGGAGGAGGGGCGCTCGGGTCCCGCCGGGCCGGGGCTTGTATCTTACCCTCTTCGCGAGGCGCTAGGTTCTCGCAGGTGTGGATGTGGTCTGGATGTTGTCCTGTGTCCTCTGGTCTCTATTTTAGGAAGTTGTCTTTGTTATATTTTCATAATTCTATGTGGTTTTGGGAGGAGAGTTCCTCTGTTCTACTCACACCGCCATCTTGGCTCCCCCAGCTGTTTTTATCTATGGTGTATTTTTTTACAAATGAGGCATTTTTAATTTGGGGAAATATGCATGAAGTTCCTACACCATTTTTTTATTTTAAAAAATATATATATGGAGGCCTCTACTGCACAAAGTTTAAAAGCCCTGCCCTACAGTGACACCAAATGGTGGCAGATTAAAATACACTTCATAAACGGGACATTTGTTCAACCTTCCTGTACATGTTTTAATTCCTTGTAGAATGGGCAGCTTAGCAGAATTAAATAATATGGAGACAAATACTCAAAAACCTAGATTTTTTTTAATCAAAGACAATCTCATGCACTGTTTCCAATGCAGATTTTTATACCTCTTTCTTAACTTCAGTTAATCTTCTGATCCCACTTAACATTTGGATTTCTTACTTCTCACACACTTAAACCATGCCATGTGAGCATAATGATTTTACCTAATGGCTTATTGATCAAAGAAATGCTGCAAATATAAAAAATAATAGTCATGTAACTAAAGTCAGGTTCTACTCAATGAGAACTAACCTTTGGTAAGAAGGCAATATTTTGCAGGGATAAACAAGGACATGTTGGGGCTGAAGAGGGAAGGCAGGAATCCAAAACAGACAGGTAGTTGATCCAATGAGGTAGAGTTTCTAGTAGAATATTTTCATTCCTTAATCTTATTGATAGAAAATTAAGTTGAATAAAGCATGAGGCTGGGATATGCCCAACATAAACCAATTTCTCAACAAAAGTTTTGTCCTGGACTGTCCAGGGAAAAGAATGTTTGAAATTTAGCGTGGCTCAGTACTCAATGTCCTCTGCCCAGAACCTAAATCAACAAATGAAATAAGCAGGTGAACTGGCTCATCCATTTCAAGTCAGACAAAATAATACCGAGATAGACTGCTTCCCAGAGCACTCTAAAATGCCATCTGACCAGGACCCTTAGTATCAAAGCATTAAATGACAGCTTGTTCAGATTTTTTGATGGATTATTTTTCATATGCCAAAATCTCCCAGAAAACATGACATATAATATACTATAATCAGCTATGAAAACAAGCCAATAATATCATTAAATAATTAGGCCTTAAACTCACAGTACTGGATATGAATTCCAAAAGGCACCAGCCCGCAACAGTCATCGTGTTGTCTGCACTACTACACTACAGTGCATGGACAGGGCCAGATCTGGGACACCGGATAACTGTCCTTCTTACACATCTAACATTCAAGTCATAAGTATATGGGAAGCTTTCTTAAGATTCCGAGTTACTAGAATTAACTGATGAGCAACTAAACCCATAGTACCATAAAAGTACCAATGTCTACTACTCATGCATTAAAACTATTTTTTTAGTAACAGCGATGGTATCAGCATTGAAAAATTTTGTTTCCAATTTCAAGGGAGAAATAAGTGGAAGTGGATATGAAACTGTATTACAGGAAACTTAGAGAAATATAGACATATCATCATTTACTGGTTGAAAGAAGGCTTCAGGGACAATTTAATGGACAGTGACATAATATTTCTGAGTAGTGTATTTGTATACCATATCCTATAGGACATAGAGCCTTAGAAAGTTATATATAAGTAATACATGACAAAATTAAAACATTTCAATTTACAGGTTACATCTTATATAGTCTAATTATTCTTTAATTGACATTGGTTACTAGCATTTTGGATGTGTTTACTTTTGCACACTATCAAAGACAAAATAATGTAAACAAACACCCATGTCCCAGTACAGCTTTCTGTTTATGATTTTACGTAATTCTTATGTGGAATTAAAGTTGATTATATAATGACAAAAAAATAGTGACTTTATCCATTGTATCAAATTTGGGTGTTTGTTTAAATAGCACACTTCTGAGATATCTAATTCATGACTCAAATTAACTATTTTATATAACTGGATAAAAGAAAGTTAAAGTAACTGGCAAGTAACATAACCGTAGAGTTTTAACTGATTTTCCTTAAAATGAAAATAATATTAGAAATTATCAGTCTGCAGGTCCTCAAGATGAAATACAAGGAACAGCAAGTCTATCTATGGTGAAAACAAAGGAAAAGGCAAGCGTCGGTCCTTGGCGGGGGTGGGGGTTCGGGGGATGTGTGCAAAGTTTATCCCAACCTTTGAGAACTCCTTGGGTGTGACTCTGTAATGATTTTTCAGGTAGAAGTAACTTTAGTCAGTAAGTAAATGTTTTTCTACAAGATAAAAGTCATAGGAATCTGCAGCTTAGCTTACCTTAAGTCAATGGCCCATCTTCAATGCAAACATAATTTCATTAAGTTTGTTACTTTAAAAACAGAACTTGGTACTATGGGAATTGTATAGAAAACACATGTGGTAATTATAATCAGTTTCCTAAAACAACCATATTATTCTGTTATTTATACAATGTTGATAAACTGAGAACATCTCATTCTTTGAAGAATTATGAATTTAGTATTCAGTTTTTAATACAGAAAAAAGAACAGAAAATGTCAGGCATTGCACATTGTTTGACCCTTTTTGCCCATCACCCTGTGCCATTGTGTGGAGCTTTCATAAGATTCCCCTCTGTCTGAGGGGAGGACAGGGAGAGGGAAGCTGAGAAGTAGGGGGAACCACATTTGGAATGGTGAAAGATGAAAAAGGTGAAGTTGAACATTACTATTTGACAAAAAATGAAAAACAGAAAATGTTGTAATTTTTTCCTCAACATTTTTTTGTCCCTTCTTCACCGAAACAATTACTGTTTTATATGTTAGCACCACACAAACCAGACCTGAAAACAAAGTATTCAGGAACATTCCTAATCAACAGGCAATAAAACACTTTTCGTATTGTCTATAGCAGATGTTTTTCAATAATATTTCTCTTTCCACATTAAATTCCATTTGCAGTCAGGTATGGCCTGGCATGGAATGTGTAGTCAAGGGCAAGTGTGAGTTGACTTGTCCTGAAATGGATGTCATCTGTCTCTGTCTTAAAATAAAAACTATAACCTCTGGCACTAGTATCGAACTTTCTGACCCCTATGCGTAGACTGCTTGTATATCATAACTCTTTGATGTGAACTCTAGATTTTCAAAGGAGGGCATAATCTGACTATTTTAAATAAACCTAAAATATCTGCAAGTTTGAGCTCACTCTTCTATGACTAGAACATGGGGATAGTTCTAAATCTCTTATGTGATAACACACAACATAAAAAGTTCCTTGTTAAACAGAGATTTTCATAAAAGCTTGTATGTGTTTCTGGCTTAATATACAAGGGAAACATTTCAAAATTGTAATTTTACATTTTATGACTTTCTTCCACAGTCAAAAAAGATGGGCAAAAATCAAAACTCCAGTCTATGTTTACAAATTCAATGCAAATTTTCCCTTACTCACTTATTGCCATATGGAAGACACTGCAGGGAGAGCATCAAGGAGCGATGAAGAAAAAGACAATGTAATCAGGTATTAGAAAATGAAGCAAACAAGCAAATATTGAAAAATGGGAAAAAAAGAGAAGGAGAAAAGAGAACACCCTGGGAAACTGGATTTAAAAAATGAAAAGAATGTTTGTAAAGACAGTAAGTCAGAAGTTTTATGATAAAAATGGTAAGACTGTTAATTTTAAAAAAAACTGCTTTTTTTTCCCTCTGTGTTCTATTCAGAGCTTTGTGAACTTCAGGGGCAGGGAGATGCTGCAAGGAGGGCTGAGTAGAACGAGTGAGTGTAAAATGAGACAGGAAGTTTAAGAGCAAATGCCTCAAACATGCAACCTAGAATATGCAGACAAAGCCTTTTAGTTAACCAACCCAAATTTTCAAAATGATATCAAATACAATTCTATCATGTCCTTGGAGGTTGGTAATAATATAACTGAAGAGGAAAGGAAAAAATTAAATAATCTTATTTTAAAAAAGAAAGAAATACTACTTTAAACTATTGTCATGATTACTGAGTGTAACCAACCTCAAAGTGGTAATTAAATGATAAGAGAGAAGAGAAAGCAAGCTTGATAAAAATCTTAATTTTAAGTTGCAACACAGCTAATATATAACGCTGACAAGTCTTTTCACCTCTTTAGACCCCAACCTCTGCAAAACAGGAGGCTAGAACCCAAGATGATTATCAAGATGTCTCAAAGATATCTTTTTCATGTATTCATTTTTCCATCCTCATTGCCAAGAAAGAGATCATATTTCCAATTTCAGAATCTAAAATATGAGATGCACTGAACTGAGTGATGAGAATGAGAAACTGCAGCTACTCCTGCAATACTTTGGAATTCACAGGTCTAGAATTACAAATATACTCTCTAGTCATAAGGAGTGCAGTTTTCATTTTACATTTTGATATTAAACATAGACTATAAAAGATCACATTTATACTTTTTGAAAAGCCCTAACACTTTGTTTAAGGCTAGGGTTTCAATATAAATTTCAAATCAAGACAATTTCCCATCAATATCCTTAAATTTAAGGAAAAGCAAGATACACATTAATGGTTTGTGAACAATGACATGAAAAGGCTTGACATTTTCTTTCCTCTGTTTTGCACAGTAGAAAAAAAATCCCCTCACAAGGGAGTTAACACTGAGTGACAGTACTTACCACAACAGCAAACTGCTCAGGTTCACTTAAGTTGTCATAGTCACTTTCGAACTGAGACAATGAATTTAACTGTTCTTGATCAGGAAGATGCTTTATTAAGTCCTAAAAATTAAAACCAAAAGAAAATATCTTCACTAAATTTGCTTGCTTGAATTCTAGGAAAATTCCCATATTAACAAGCTATGGGAAGGAAACCAATGAAGACGCTAATCTTTGGTTTTATTTCTAGGTAACCTCCCTTATACTAAGCCTTAGGATGCATTTCCAGCATCTTTACAGCAGTCAGTTTTCCTCTTCTCGAGCCACAGCTACATATCCAAATCAAGCACTACTGAATGTTTATTTGATTAGCTATGTAACTGAGAAAGAAGAAGTCAACCTATACCAAAGAAACAGCTTTCTCACCTGGATAAATATGATGGATTACATTTCGGCTTTAGGGAATTAAATGTCAGAAAATTCAGGCAAAGCCAAACATATTTTAAAACTTCACTCGGGGATAAAAGAACATCATATTACTACTAAAAGGCAAGGAAGAGAATAGAAAAGAAATGACAGGAATTTCAATGACAGTGCTTACATGATTTAACCAATATGATCACAGTTTTAATAATAAAAATGAAGACATTTCTAAAACAAAGACAAAGTAACTTTTCTGATATGAAAGAAAATTTGAAAATGATGATACAGAATGACACAGTTTGCAGATCAAAAGCACATAACGATATCCTTTGGGAACTGTAGTACCCATGACTGTAACTGCCCTTGGCCTGTGTCATCGGCAGTCCAGAAACCACAGGTTCATTTTGTTATTCTGGCCCATTGTCCATGCACAGCCATTCTCAAGCCACACATTTGGGCAAGAGCAACACTCCCAATGGAGAAAGACCAAGGGAATACATATGATTATGCTTCCCTGTTAGAACTTAAATGATTGAACAATCTCTTGAACAAAGTCTATATAGATCCTCCATATCAAAATAAAATTGACCATAACAATGTTATAACAAGTTAGTGTATTGATATTAAAATTAAGGAAAAAAGTGATTGGCAATCACAATTCCAAATTATAGCGTCAAAGTATTCTGTACAACCCAAAGTCAAGTACAAATTAGAATTAAGCCTATATCATGCTATATATACTTATAGGGGAAAAAGAATCTCCTAAAGGTGAATTAGTTAAAAATAGCATTAGAGAATGTTATATATCAAAGTAGTTAGATCAAAGAACAAGTTTTTGACTCACTGTGTACCTTTGGACAAAAACTTGGTTGACTGGCCAAAAACAAACAAAAAAAGTGACAATTTAAGTTAACATCATCCCTAAAATAAGTATTCACTATTAATACTATGAACTTGATAAAAAAAATAGATACATGATTTCCCCCATATAAATAGAAATTTCTCTTAGTAGAACTGCCTGAAATCAAAAGACCTAGTTATTTATCTTCTAACCATTCTAGCTGACAACTGGATTATTTGAGTTATTTATTACACTGGGTTTCTGAACTTCTTCAGCACCCTTTTAGATAACCATCAAATCCCCTTGAATATTTTTAGTGGATGTATAAGTAAGTTTTAATCCTTCATTTTGAATGTATTAATTTTTCACTTCATTTTTGCCTTCTAAAATATTAAAAACCACTGTGTTTTGTGAGAGGATAGGCCCAACCTTCCTTCGTCTCTCCCTTTACCATATTTCCCATGCTTCCATAAATCCTAAGATTATAGCAAACAAAACTCTTCATAGTTGCCCACACTCAGCTTTTCCTTACAGCTCAGGGTATTAGAGCCAGAATAGTTGGCCCTCACTTCATTCATTATTCACATAATCCCCCTGCCCTTTTCTACACCCACTCTGTTTTCAACCTAAATTACCTAGACCTCCACACAAACATACACTCAGCAGCCTCCTAACATACTGTCTAGTTCTAAAACAATCTTGATACAGCCATGTTTATCTTGCATGGCAACTACATATATGCAAACATCGTCTCCCTTGCCAAGCTGTAAATTCCAAAAAGGTATAGTCTGTATCTAATTGAGCCTCACACAAAGCCCTACATAAGGCAGTCATAATAAAATATATGATAAATAAATGAATTAATAAGACTGATAGGACAAATAAAGGCAAATGGGTAAAGAATGAGATAGAAAGATGACTTCAAAAACAATATAGTACTGACATCATCTTCTTTATGAATAAATAACCAGATATACCAAAATAAAGTCATGACAGTGAACAAGGCTTACCAAAATGAGTATTATAAAGTAATGTTTTCTCCATACCTTGTTCAAAATAGACATTTCTTCACTTTACATTTAGCAACATATTTTTAAAATTAAAAACATGATTTCAGATAGCATAAAATTCTTAATTTTTAACGATTATGTGAATGTCCAAACTACAGTTTTAGATTTTAAATTCTTAAGACTGGTTTTATATTTAGTAAGTGGGCTACCACATTTTACTAAATGGGCAAAATAATGACCCACCCTCACCCCAATCCCAAATTGTCCAAATCTAATCCTTAGAATTTGTGAAAATATTAGGCTACATGGCAAAAGGAATTAAGGTTGTGGATGGAATTAAAGTTGCTATCAAAGACCTCAAAATAGGGAGAATATCCTGTCTTATCTAGATCTTCTGAAAATAATCACAAAGGTCCTTAATGTGGAAGAGACAGAACAATAGAGAGGGAGATATGGCTATGCAAAAAGAAAAAAACAAAACAAAAAAGGCAACACTGATGGCTTGGAAGCTGAAGGAAGGCACCCAGGAGGCAAAGAATGAGGAGCTGGGAAAGAAAATGAAAGGGACTCTCCCCTAAAGTCTATGAAAATGAAGGCAAGCCTACCAACACCTTGACCTTAGCATAGTAAGACCAAAGGAAGATTTCTGTTTGACAGAAACATAAGAGAATACACATGTTATTTTTAAGCCACTGAATATGTGGTGAATTGTTATAGCAACAGAAAACTAATACCTTTGAAATATATTTTTTTCCATCTCTACACAACAAAAGCCACATGAACGTCCAAAACATTCATATCATTATGTTAAAAGCTACTCTGTAAATATTTAACAAATACATTATAAAAGTATGAATGTATATTAAGGAGAAAATTTTTAAGGAACTTGATTTTAACTCCTATTTACAAGACACATATATACAATCAACAAAAATAAAAGCAAAAATTTAGAAGAAAATGCTTAAAAAATGTTTCAAGAATTATTGAATTTGGTACTTTATGAGTCTTAGGGACTAACAGCAGACAAATCACTAATGGAATTAGTTGAGTTATTTGACTAATTGTATTACCACCATATTTGGAAGACAAGATAGGAGAGGTAAAACCAAGAATTTCTAAGGATATCAATTATTGATGGATTAAATGTCTAGAATCATTTTAATCACTTGTCGACATTAAATTATCTTTGGTTTCTTTTTGTTGCTAAAAAATCATTTTTCTAAGTATATCCATTATAAAACTGAAGATATTATTCTCTCACTACATAATTTGTGATTTGATTTTCCAATTTTAAATTTTATCATGATGCACATTTTGGACGCCTTACATGGAATTCAGCAAGTAACTTTAGCACCATGCTACCATTTGTGAAATAACACTGTGAGTAGAAATCATTAAAAAATAAATTCTTCCAACCTTCTGCATGAATTCAAAATACTATGCAAACAATACATTCATTGGAGCACAAATAACTCAAGTAAGGGTTAATGGTGGTAATTCTAAATAAAGAAAAAATTACCTCAAACTTCTATGTCAAATAATAATAATACAACTTTATAGGACACATACGCCTACGAAAAACTCATTCTACAAGGATTTTACAAATTTTAATTAACATATTACCAGTCTTAACTGTAACAAAAATATATGTAAAATTAAACAATTTGCCTTTTAGAAAGGGTCATTTAAAATAATTGAAATGTAATCATTTTGATAACATTATATTTAGTCTGCAGTTAAGAGAAGATGCAGTTTTATCTCCTGGCAATGCAGAAGTTATTCTAAAACTAATTATGCAGCAATGATTTTCCAGTTGAATGATTTAGTTTAAGAATTTTGCTTTACTTACAGATTTCTATTTAATGAGAAGCTTGCAATGAAATATTGGAATTTAAACTCTCTGCCTGTTTGTTTACCTGAATCATAGACTCAGTCAACTGTGTTTCATCCACTTCCAATATCATCAGTTTGATTTCCTCATATGGTACCCGAAAAGAGCTCAGGAAGATCGCTAAGAAAGGAGGGGAAAGGGCCATAATGAATGTGCTGAGGAAAGAATCTGAGGTGTAATTCTATACATAAAATCAAAAATAATTCATAAAATGAGAGATTTTAAACATTTAACATAATTACCGTGGTGGAAACTTTCAGTAGTATATTTTATACTCTTTCCCAATTTTAGAATTCGTGTTTAAGCAACAGTCCTTTATTATTATGCTGGTTCTGTGGTTGATTTTTAATGCTTAGTTTTTAACCTATCATAGGAATAGTGCCAATTTTCATGTAATTAAAGAAAACTGAAATATTTTGGTATGCTTTGGAAAAAAAAACATATCATAATGAAAAGAACCATAAAACTCCAATATGTATATGTAGTATTTGTCTAAACTTGGTTACCAGCTTGCATATCTGCCAGTCCTACTAATAGTTCAGAAAAAGAAATCAAGAAAACTGCTAAGCAGTACATTAACACTATTACAAGTTATAATAGCACCTCTCTGTTCAGATATTATAGACAATATACCAGAGAAATAGATTTTTACATATAACTAAAGCAGAAGTATACAATATTAGAAAACAATTTTCATGGAAAACTACCCAAATGGATTGGATGGGATAATAAGTTACTAATGAGAATTCCAACATTTGCCTTTTTTTTTCATGATTCCTCCATAGATCAAGTGCTAAAACACAATGATCGTCTCCAAAGCTAATGAGATGTAAAAAGACAGTTTCACAGCATTAGATTTAATGCTTTTTGTTTTCCCCCTACACATGAATAATAAAGGCACTGTCTATGTTCTTATCACCAGCTTCATTCACACATTTCCAAACTCAAACAGTCATAAATATGGGATAATAGTGCTAGAAATTATGGATATGTATAATCCTTAATATCACAAGAACAACATGGGATAAAGGATCTAAACTGATATTGTAATAGAGAATGATTAATGGATTTACAAAAGAATAACCCTGTGGTAGACATTAGAGAGCATAAAAACAATAATTACAGAATCTTGAAGAGATAACTAGTGAATAATTGATGGGGAGGGAGTAAAATCTAAATCTGCACATCATGTACAAAACAAGTCACATATGATTGCAGAATTAAATGTAAATATTAATAAAAAGGAATACTGAAAAATTTAGCATAACAAATTAGCTCTTTTATGGTTAGAGGACTTCATAATAATAAAAATTGATAGCAAATATGAAAAGATTGATATGTGAGAACATAAAAGGAAAACATTAATGACAAAGCAGTTGGAACAATTTAAAAGCAGGGCATTTTTTTCCCTTCATTTAGAATACAATGAAGTCCAAATGGGACAATGAGCAAAATGTATGTAAACTCAAAGAAGAAGAAAAAAATGACAAAAAAATAGTTTACAATATGTTGAACCTCAGGAGCAAGCAAACCGGGAAGGCAAATTGTTAAGCTCTATTTAGACTGCAAATTTATAAGATCAGTAGAATTAATCACAACTCTTCAAATATAATTCTTTTTGAGAAACAATAAATTCCACTCAAGAAACCTAGTCCACAGATACAACAAAATGTAGAAAACACTAAATAGGAAGATCAAAAGGACAGAATTACTTTGAGGCATATAGTATTTGAAAGAGAAATAAATTACAGTTTTATACTACAGGCACTATGGCAAAGTAGAGATACACCCTTGAAATACCTAAAATATACATAAATCTTAATCTTATGGGCATTTCTGAGCTATTCTGAAAAGAAGGAAAGCAGACATCCTAGAAAAAATATTTTTAACAGTGAAAGAAAAATTTGCAACAGTGGGCAGGGGAAAAAAAGACATTAAAAAGAAACAGAAAGATTTGGGGTGTAAAAAAGAACTTGAAGAGACTGAAAAATGAAAACTTAACATATGCCTTAGACATCTGATAAAGAGAAAATTGATGATATGGAAGACATAGGCAAAGAAGCTATCCAAAATGCCAAAACAAAGATGGAAAAATGCTAGGTTGAAGAGAGACAGAAGATGAGTAAAGATACCTTAAGAATGTAAGAATGTCTACTTGGAGTTCCAAAAGGAAATCACAAAAAGAACAAGGAAGTATATTTGAAAAGAAAATGTCAGAGAATTTTCCAGAATTATAGAAAGACACATCATCAGAAAGGAAGCTCAACAAATCACTAACATGATAAATTTTTGAAAAAGCCACACTGGATTCTTATAAAACACCTAATGTTGGGTTGATGAAGGTATAGAGTCGAAAAACTCAAGCATTGACAGTGAAAGAGTACATTAGTGCAAACATAGACTAGGTATACTGAGAGCAGAGGTTGCCAAACTTTTTCTGTGAATGTCTACATATTAAAAATTTTAGGCTGTTGTGAGCCATACCGTCTCTGTCACAACTATTCAATTCTGCTATTGTAACACAAAAACAGCCATAGGTAACAATAACAAATGCCCTGGCTAAATTCCATTAATACTTTTTTTTTTTCCAAAAATAGGCAATGGACAAGAATTGGGCTACACTTTGCCACACCTTGCCTTAGTTGCACCAAAAATGGGAAACAACCCAAATGTTAACCAAGGGTTGAATAAATAAAGCATAATATTCAAAGAATGTTAAACTTACAAATATCCTACAGCTAGATTCATTAACAGTATGATTTTATTTATGTAAAACTGAAAGTCAGTCAAAACAAAACAACTTATTGTTTAGGAACATGTTCAGAATTGGTAGTAAAACCACAAAAAAGAGGAAGGAAATATTTAACCTAAGATTCAGGATGAGGTTAGTTCTCACAGCAAGGGGGATAAGATTGAAGAGCATGTATAAGTCTCTAAAATATTAGTAATGTTCCCCTTTTTAGCTTATGGATGTTTGAATTATATCATTAAACTGCATCATGCACTTTATATATTCTCTTAGATGTATATGTTATAACAGTATAATTAAAATAATTGTAAAAGAACAATATGAAGACAAAAGTGCACAGAGGGAAAAAAGATGGCATACTACGTGGTAAAGTAGTAAGTTTAACCAGGTGAGGTCTGGCTCCTCTGAGGTGTTCTCTAAGTCCTTGGAATGTGTTGCCCAGTATCAGTGTCTTTCTCTACTGGAGACATTAGACCACACCAGTCTATGCTAATAATGTGATTTATAGTGGGGACTTTAGGTCATAGTTTTATCTCAGCCTCTGGAGGGGCTAGCAACTATGGTCAGTCTTCCTGGGATTCAACCATAACCAATACCCAGTGAAAACTCTGGATACCAAGGCTTGAGTGTGCTTCCCTGCTTGGCAGTAATCTGTGCATATCACCACACATTGCTGCTCGGAGAAGCTAATGCTGTCCCTGGCTCTACTGGGAGAGAACAATGCAAACTTCATATTTGGAACTCTCCTGGATTCTGCCCCACGTGCCTCTTCACATCACTGTTTTAATCTGTATTGGTTTTTGCTGTTATATACTATAACCATGAGTAAAACAGCTTTCAGTCAGTTCTGTGAGTCCATCTAACAAATTATCAAACTTAAGAGTGGTCTTGGGCTCCACCAAACTTGCAACTGGTGTCAGAAGTAAAGCTGGTCTTGGAGACCCTGTAACTTTGCAGATAAAAAAACTATATGATCTCATTTACACAATTATAGAAATAAATAATATGAATACACATAAATATAATATGCATAATTAAGATAGGAACAGATACATAAAAAAAGAAAAGATAAAATTCTAGGAGAACAATTGACTTTGCAAGAAATTTATTCCTTTACTTTCTTTTCTATTTGTAATTTGTCCACTACTTTCAAGCATTATTTCATAATTAAAATAACATACACATTAAACAAATATGAAGATTGAAATTTTTTTTTACACTTTATGAAATGAGTTATTTGAAAAACATTTGCTGTGACTAAGAGCAAAAAAATTACAGAAGAGTTGAAAACACATAAGAAGAGTGAAAACACATCGGCATAACACATAATTCAGAAGATAATAGAGACTTTTTTCCCAAAAACAATATTTAAAAGTTCCTGAGAATAATATGAGATACTCATTTAAAGCCTCCTAAAGATGCATTAAAGTGAATTTTTTCACCAAAATGCATCTTTCCCTTCAAAATGTGACTATATAGACCCCAGTTGGAAGCTTTGAGTTCAGTGAAAGAGTGTGAAGTGTGAAGATGTTGGAACCAGTCACACATTTTCTGCAAAGCAACTTCTAAATATTTAAACCTTTACATTAATTCATAGATTCCAGGGTTCCTCCCTTTACAGCTCAAATACCCACTCCCAAAAATCTGGTAAAGCATATGAACCTTGTAAAACTCCTGAGCCATCTCTTGATCTAAGAATGGCTGGAATTCTACTGTTTATGTTGAGTCCAGAGTCTTTGCCAAAACGTTTATGAACTCAAAAGACAGGGAACCCAACACACCTTTAAATAAATAGGTAAATAAATGAGTGGATTTTAGATCCTTTCTTTGAAATTCTATGGAATATTTTGCTGAAGATAAATTTAAGAGAAAGTACCTTTGATTGCCAAATTCTATCAGAATTCCTCTCAGCATTCAGTATCTCAAAAGACTGAATTTCATAGACAAAAACCAGCTGTGAATCAGACTATAATTACAGTAAAGATTATAGGCTGCTAAAGCTTCTTAAAGCTTAAATCATAACACTTGCTACAATCAGAGAGGGCAAGAATAATCCTAGAATGGATTACATCATAATATGACATTGTATAAATTCTGAATCTTTTGATCTTATACTTTAAAATGTGTTAACAATTAAATGAGTGAATGTATATCCTCTAGCTAAAGCAAACAAGACAAACAGTATCCTTCTCTATGATAAAGGATTTTGTCACTATTAAACAGGAATAAATATATCCTGTATCTACTGGCTATTTTCAAAATAAGCAGCCTTGTTCAAGTCACTGAATTGCTGCACCTACCTGTAACATCAATGCTACAATCTATGTGGTGGGTTTGTAGGGAAGATTAGAGAGCCAAATACAAAACTGGCACATAAAGGTAAGCAATAGTTACTAACAATTCTGATTAAGTTTGAAATCCTATTTAGCACTTCTTCTATAAAATATAAGTAATACCAGAGAACTCTGTCCAACAAGTCAATTATTCAACTTTGAGATGGAAATTTAGCTAGATTATTATGCTTGAGTCATCTAAAAATAATTCAATTCAAAGTGATATTTCTTCAATATCTGTAACAAGGCTATTTAGAGTCAAGATTAGGAAACTGTAAAATAGGTCACAGACATATTTACAGAAAAAAATTATCTCTTTTCAGATCACAAATGATACAGGTTTTTTTGATGTTATCTATGTTAATAATGCTGTGTACTGCAGTAAGATTCCTTTAAGGGGGAACATTCCTGAAAAACTGGTATCATGTAACAGTTTCCAAAATTTCAGTGGTCTAAGCACAAAATTTAAACATTTCTAATTCAGAGTATCATCACACATCAGAAAGTCAGGATTCTGTTACTCATGATCGTCACATCAGGATGATTGTCACCATTCTGACTGCCATTCTGGGCACAGGGAAAGAGCAATGGAACTTCCAGCACCAGGAGTTAATGCCTCCACACAAAAGTTACCTCATCTCCACTTACACTGCCATTGGCCCAAGAAAGTCATATGGTGACATCCAACTTGAAAGAGGTAGGGATATGCAATCAACTCTAGCCCAGAAAGAGAGAACTGTATGTTGGCCAAGAGCATTGATTTCTAAACACTCTCCATGGGGATCATGGCAGGCCTGCACTGCATAAAAGGGATGGCCCTCTGACATGGTGAATACAGGAAGAATGTCCTAAAACTCTCACAAAAGGAATGTCAACTTTGCCTTTTGCACAAGTTGCCTCTAGTATAACTCCCTCTTTAATCAATAGCGTGGATCTTTATCCTCTCATCAAAGAACTCTTTTGCTCCAAACTTACTTTTTAAAAGCTCTCTTGAGGAATGTAATAATTGAAAGGCATCCTAAAAGCCATATTAACTCTTCATGCCTCTAGATTCTCCATATTCTTTCCCTCTTGCACCACCAGAAAGTTAATATATATGTATATTATCCCAGTTCCAAGCGGAACTGTCTTTGATGCATTTAAGATGCAGTTGGAAATGAATTAGAAGCAAAACTATTTGCCCTCTTCTCCCACAGTAATACAGTCAGGAAGACAATTCAATATTAAGCATTTAGCTCCTGTAACAGTAATTAAATCTAAAATATTTCCAGTCAGTACTTTTGAGGAAAGGCTTTGAACTGCTCAGGTGGGATAATGAAATTCATTTTACTCTTCATCTTAATTTCCATTAACATTCCAGCCACCTTTGTGTGTGATCAAGTATAACAAATAATAGAGATTCAGAAAAATAAAAGAAATAATCCACTATCAACTTTTTTAAAAATATGATGTCATCACCCATATTCTTTAATTCTCTATTTTTACACTCAGAGAGGCAAAGAGTATCTCTCTTTTCAGTTATGGGAGACATATTTTCACCTTAAATCCTTTTTTTAGCTTTATTTTCTAATAGGCATCAATCTTTTGAAGAAGTTAACCCATAATTTCCTAAAGGAGTTATCTCTGAAGTTATTATGCAAATAATAAAATATTAAAATAACATAAAATGAAAAAAGTCATATAAAGAATGAAATAATTCAAAGGAACCTCACCCAATGTATTTTGCTAATGTAATAGTACTGAAATCTGATACTTACAAAGGTTTTGGGCAATTTTAGGTTTCAGAAATCTAAGCTCTTTAGTTTTTTTTTTAATAGCTTTCTTCTCTTCAGAATCTTCCTCTGCTCTTCTCTCTGTAAAAACCAAGGATAGATCCATGTTAGGGGCAGGCATTCAACTGAGAAAGGACAGGATGTGAACTTTCTGTCATCAAAGAAATCTAGAAGAGACATGAATTTTTTAAATAACATGGTTAATAAAATAATAATAGATTCCCAAGACCCAAACTGTTTCAGATAGACACTGGTGGTTCTTCTAATAGAAAAACTATGAGTAAATATTTGAAGGTCTAGGAGGACAAAAATCAAAAGCTGATGTGCACTATGGAAACCAATACCATCAAGTGCACAAATAAGTAAGATCATCTGAACAGTATGCAGGACACATTTATAAAAATAAATACACTCAGACTTAGGATAGCTAAGAAGTTAGCTCTAAGAGCATTAAATAAAAGCACACAGTTGTTTTATGTTTGATAAACCATGCTTATTTAAAAATATAACTCATACTAAACTGAAAGAGTAGACTGTTTAAAATTTGTTTTCTAAATCTTTGAAAATGGTCAAATGTTGATGTTGGACTTATTTTATGTGTTTTTGAATCGACAAATGCATTTAACCTCTCTATCGGTGGTAAACAATGAGAATAAATGCATCATGCTAAACAACCATATGTGACCTGTAGTTACAGCATAGTATTTGAGGTTATCAGCTGTAATCAATAAGGTGATCCTATCACCTTTCCCCTCCTCTGTACCCATGAGCAGCACTTCTGATCAAAGTTAATTAGTATCTTGATACTTAAAAAATTGGTGTCTTGATAACAAAGAACAATGAAACAAAGTATTTAGTTACATACAAATGAATCACTTATGTTAGAGAAAAACAGCTTCCAAGAACATCTTCATATATATATATAACATGGCACATATAAATACTTGTATAACAGAAAGGCATGTTATAATTAGGTGTTTTGTTTTGGTGCATTTGGTATATTTGAGACAGGATTCAAATTTTATATTTTTCAACATATTTATTAACTAATTATCTCTATATCATTTTATGAATAATCAAACATCTTTCTCACCTTATTTGACATAACACCTTTAAGCTCTACTTGTTTTTCTGGGCTTCTATTTCTATTCCATGGTTAGATGCACTACTCTCATGCTACTATCACTTTTAACACTGTAGATTTATACTACATCTTAGTAATTGGTTGTTCAAATTACTTTTCTCCCCTTTCTCAATTTTCTTCACTTTTGTTGCTCATTTATGTTTTTCCATGTCAAGGTTAGAATAAATTAGAAGTTCCAAACATGAAATCCATTTGAACTGTATTTGAACAGCAAGGCATTTGTAAATAGATTCAGGGAGATTTGATATGTTGACAATTTTCAAACTTCCCAATCATAAACATAACATGTATCTATAATTAGTCAACATAACACAGTATTCTTCATAGGCAAACTGTATATTTAGTATTAGTGATAGGTGTCCTAAGTTTATCTAAATTATACTCTTAAGTACTGGGGTAACCATGAGGGAAGTTGGGGGTATGGAGATTAAATCTCCTTTCCCTGCTATAATTAGTAACTAGTTACTACTGGAATATAGAAATTTTGTCAGGAGTTATATACATGTTCCATAATCATACACTTCACTTACTTCTTCTTTCATTCACTTAAGAAACATTTATCAAGCACCAACCAAAAGGGACTGTGCTAGGCGACAGAGATACAACACTAGACAAAACAGAGACCTCTTGGCTTCACAGAATTAAGAGAGATGAATGCAAAGTAAATGGCAATTACAATACATAGATATATCTGCAGTGTTTTGGTGAGGCCACAGAATAAAGAAGAGCACCCTAACCCATATTTGTCAGGGAGTCTTCATGGAATAAGTGATACATATCTAATCAAAAGCTTGAAAGAGAAAAAGAGTTAGGTAAGAAGGTTTGGGGTTTGGGGTAGGAAGGACTAGATAATGGAAGGAGAGTGTTTGAAGGTCTAAAGGTGCAAGAACTTGAAAGGCACTGAAATAAATGAGAATAAAAGCAAAGAATACTGTGTGAAAATAAATGACACGAGACTAATCAAGCACCAGCTCATGCAAGAGCTTTTAAGCCAGGTTAAGAAGTCTGCATTTTATCCCATGAGCAACAAGGAGGAACCAAAGGTTTAAGTATGTGAGAGGCAGCAAAATAACTGTATTTCAGGAAAAGCTCAGGGTGTTGAAAGTGAATTGAAAGAGTGTCAAGAGTAAAGGTAGAGGGGCCATGCAGAGGGCAGTGCAGTGATCCAAACAGGAGTCACTGGTGCCCTCAGAGCTGCAGCAACTGGGTGGAGAGAAGGGATGAGTTCCAAAAAGAAGAATCCAGCCCCCACCGTACCCTGAAGCCCGGACGTGAATATCCGAAGGGCTACTCTCAAGCTCTTTCCCTTGATGTCTAACGCGAACCTTCAACTTAACGGGTCTAAAACCAAGCACACACCTCCACACCTGCTCCTCCAGCAGCTTTCCCCACCTCGGAAAATGGGAAAGCCCTGTTGCAGCAGCTGAGTCATCCTTCTATTCCCCTCAAAACCACATCCAGCTCATCAGTGACTGGGCTATTCCAATTCTGCAATATTCACTAGAATAAGTACTCCTCACCATCTCCCTGCTTGTGGCTACTATCCTTTCTCACCTACATTACAATTCCCTTCTAACTTGGCTCCCACTTCCAGGCTTGGCCAGCTGTGGTCTTTTCACCACAGCGCAGCAGGAGACTCCTGTGGAAACTTAAGGGAAAGCCTGCCCTTACAGCCTGACAGAGACTAGCAACCTCCCTCTTCCCTTCCCCCGGGATTCCCTGTCACCGCTGCTCTGCCCTCTCCTCTCCTCCAAAGAACTTACTCATCACATATCAGAAATTCCATATGGTCTCCCTTCCCCCACAAGAAAGCAAGTCCCTCAGGGGTAGCAACTGCATTCCCCGACATATTCCCCAACAATAAGGCCTGGAACATAGCAAGTGTCAATAAGTGTCAGTGGGATATATGTGTGTATGTGTGTGTTTGTATGTATATTTGCGTGTATATATGTAGGAACCTGCAGACCAAAGGGGTTTAAGCAACCAGGAAGATGGTGGTGGTAGTGCTCTTTATTAACATGAGCAACAAATGAGGAACACGTTTGAACTAGGAACAGTTTTAAACACGCTCAGTTCAAGGAGCACTGGTACATCCCTATAGTCATGTACAAGAGGCAGCTGGATGTACAGATGTGGAGGACACAGGGATTGGTCCTTTTAGTTATTAGTACCCTACCCACTCACTGTCAGAAATTTTCCAAGAACCAGCAAATAATAACCCACTTGTCTCCTTATTCCCAGTATTTAAACCTTTCCCTTGCCTTGTTATTTTGGTTAAAATTTTCAAGTGAAGGCTAATAAATATGTAAGTGAACTTCTTTCCTTAACTTGACCAAATGACAATCCTCTAATTTTTAGAAAATGTATTTATCTTTATCCTCAAAAAGAGACCAGATTCTAATTTTTTTGATCAGTTTGTTTCTCAAAACCAGTATCCTTCCACATTCTGAAACATTTTCTAGTCTTCCTAAAGGAAAAAGCCAAAGAAACCAGCAACCTTTAATTTTAAATAACATCTACTGAACATTTATGAGGTAGTGCTGGCAATACTTTCTGGGGCACTTTCTTACATAGTTCTCTTAATGGTCACACTACTACTTCCATCATCATAATCACAATGACAAAAATAATGCTTAGAGTAAGTAACTTTAAGCAACAGATCTGATAAAAGAATCATCACAGAGCTCTGACTCCAATATTCTTTCCACTAGTTGTGAAATATGTTAGGTGTCACGTTAAAAAAGAAAAAAAAGAAATATACTAAGCAATCTTGACCACTTCACAACATCCAAATCAGAGCCTGAAACAGTTTTAACCAATCCTGCCTTTTTATAAAAAAATGACAAATTAGACTCTGACTGAGTTTAATGCATCAGCCATACCCATTATGCAATGGAATGATGATTTTTTTCCCCTCTCCTCTCTGCTACAGTATAGTTAAAAGGTCGTTGGGAAAAGATAGAACTAAAATAGTGAGCAGCACATGGGCAAAGGGGTAGGAAGAAGCAAAGCTTTCTAAGCAAACATCAGGATTCAAAAGAACCAACGAAGAAATATGCTTTTATTGATATGAAACCAGATAATCTATTATCTGAATGGACTGATATGATAAAAGTCTTTCATATGGAGAAATAATGATTAGAGATGTTGAAAAAGAATAATACAGCCAGATAATGGACCACCTCAAGTCAGCGAAAAGCCAGATGAAAATGTTTATACAAAGGTCCCTGATAAAGCACGACCTACACACTGGCGATAATAAAGACGAATTAAAGAGGAATAAGAACGAAGGAGGCCTTTTAGTAGGAGCAAAGATTTAACACAAAACCCTGTTTCCGTGACCTTTGCTGATGGTATCTCTGTGAAACACCAGTCAGGAGACAGCGAGGGTCCTGCTGGGAGCTGGGGCTGGGAAATACGCACCAGGTCTTGTGTCCCTGCCCCACCACACCCTGCCCACTGAAACTCACAGGGGCTCACACTCGTGTCTATGGCCTGGGGACACGGGCCCTCCAAGAGAACTTGTGAGAATGAAATGAAATGATGATTACTTTCCTGTAACCTTCCCTACCCCTGCAGTGACACAAATGAAGGAAAAGCATCAGGTGCCAAACCCCAAGAGGCCCCGGGGGAGCACACTGTAGACGCATCCCACCCGTTGATGGAGCTGCTCTCCTAAAGCCAGTACAAAATAAACTCTCACTGAAAGCCTAGATTTTCTCAGCTCTAAGATGAAACTCTGAATCATAAAAAATAAAGTCAGATTATTGTGCCATCTACACTTGTGATCTAGGTTTTTTGCCATTAGAGGTCTGTGTTTAATCTTACTTCCTAGAGATGTTGTGTAAGACACCATTTTTCTGAAAGAAGAAAAGTACTGTCCAAAATGGCCCTGATCACTAACACAGTAAATGCTCCATTTTATAAGGGTTGTATATCAAAATGAAATCAAAGATGACAAAACTTTCTATGTTGCCAAAAGCCATGAACTGAAAAACTCTTTTTTAATTACACTTCCTCTTTATTCCTTTTCTATTTTCAAAGTTTCAAAAATAGCAGCAAAATTACATAAAGAATCTCCTTTCAAAATCTTTTCTTTCATATTAAATTTTCCATTAAAAATCATAATTCCATGGTACATGGTTACACATCTTATTCTAATTACTTTTCCATTGTTCTAATCAGATTAATTTAAAATGTGACCTTTTTCAGGCATAAGGTTTCACATAAATTTTATCATACATTATTTCACCAAATATGCAGTTCTAAATGTATAAGTAGCAAGGAGAACACAAAGTGTAATACAAGTTTTCTCTTTCCATAATTTACTATTTTAAGTCAGTGAATGGTACTAGCAATTGTTCATTCTATTTTTGCTGGTGCTTCCTGGTTAAAGGCACCTTATGTCAATATGTTTTTAAAATATTAAGCATTTCAATATTTTTTCTGGAATTCATTTAGCACAAATGCTATTAAATTTTACATGATATATGTGTACAGTAAATTACCTTTTGTTCATTAGATCATTACTACACTAGTCTTGAAAGGATAAAAGGAAGTATATGCAATTAAACGAGCATTCTCTGACACAGAGAAGTCAATAAAATCAACTCAGCTACAGAAGTAAAGTAAGCATAAATCATGTACTTAGGAAATGGAGAAGCCAAGCACAATCTTCAAACGGCATGAAAGGTAGGGTGGGAGAGAAGTCTATCAGCTAGAGATTATTTGCATTAATTGAGGTTTTCTTCTTGCTTTCTAACTACTGAGGTTCTAAAGAGACTAATAAAGAGTATCAACAGTTTAAGGTCCAAGTCTTTAAAGCAGAACCGCCCTTGAATATGATATTTAACCACCTCATTCAATTGATGAGAAAAAACCTAAGCATGGTGACTGAGTTACTTGGCCAGTGAAGGGCTCAGGGTGACCAGCTCCCAGGTGAGAGCTTTGGCCCCCACACATAGGCCTGCAGCTGCCTCTGGGGCAGGAAATCCCCATAGCAAAGCAGTCTGCAACCACCCACAGAGAGAAATCTGTGTCACCATACTTGGCGTTTACACTGGACAGCATTTTCCTTTGCTGTACATATTCTCTGGGAGAGTAAGTGGGAAGGTGAATGGACCAGGGCAAGGGAAGAGAAATGCTTGGTCACCTGAACACAGTGAGTAGGATTTTAAGATATGGAGGAAAAAACTAGTTGCAAAGGGAAAAATCAAGAATTCACCCTTCACTCCTTCTCAAATGGTAGCTGACTTTGGATGTGGTTCTGCTGTTCAGTGTTAATGAAATGGACCTGGGAATCTCAAGGGCCAGAATTTGAGAATAGCCATGCCTGAGAAAGGAAAATAGATTTCTAAGAGTTACTACTATTGGCGGTTGCAACAGGACAATATGGTTTCAGAGAAGCTTTAGGCAGCTTAAAAGGAGAGGCAATACAAAAAAAAAGTGAAAACTTGGAATGAATTATTTTTTAAGTTGGAAATGCCCCTTGGCAAAATGTTAGTATAAATGCTTTGGTATTGAAAACCGTAACTGTATAAATAGCTTTAGTCATATCTGATCTGTCAAGCTGTGTTTTAGTATTTCTAGGCACATAAATCAATCACTATGTAGCTAACTACAGAGAAAATAAACAAGGAAGAAACAGATAGGCTATCTTTCTATTCAAATATTAATATACAACTGCCATAACTAATCAGAGTACTTTACTAGCAAAAAGATGTCTGTTTGGCAATCCCAGGCTAGGAATGATATAATATGTAACAAGAGAGAATGAGCCACTAAATAAAATTCTGTGGATAGATTATTTCAACTATAGCAATCATCAAAAGGGTAGCAAGTAAACAAATATTTCTCTTCCCATGCATTCTATTTGAGTAGACAATGTCACAAAACATATCACCTGGAAGGACTTTTCTCGAAACTCTAACATGGATACAGAGAAGGATTTTCACTATTTAACTAACACTTAGGGTCATATCTAGATCTTCTTTTAAATCTTATTTTACCATTACTTCATGTGTGTAAGGATCATTAAGGTATTGGGAATATATTATATAAAAAACTCAGAAGAAACTTCAAAATGACAATAAATCCTACATAAAAGTATTTGTAGAAGAGTTTATCTAAAAATATTTGTTTCCCCCATCTCTCTCCCTGTAGGAAATAATAAACTCATCAAGATATGTCATAAAAACCACCTGATCTAAGGACCTTCACAATCACAGAAACTAATAATTTTCTTCATCTCAAAAGTATTACTACCACAAACTAAAAGAACCACTTTCCTAAGGTCCTTTGTGTATAAACACCCTTCACAACAAAGATTTAGATAGCAGAAAAATAGTTCAAACCAAAGAAAATACCAAAACTCCTCAAATTCACACATTCCGCAATGTTTTTAACATAACATGCCAAGCGCTGAAGAGAAAGATAACCCTGAGACAGTTAAGCTTATTTATCATGTATATCTTAGTGTCAACTGTTATAATTAAAGTAGTTACACATTAAGATGAGCTCTGATTGAAGGGAACAAAGGTAAGAGAAAGGAAAGGAAAGGAATCCAGAAAGAGTCAAAAACTCAGCAGCAGAACACTGAAGCCTATTCTCACATATCTTTCTGGTCTCATCACTTCTCATAAAAACATTCCTAAACTTTTTAAATCTCCCCACAATAAATTCCTGCCCCCATGAGTTCTTCCTGAATGTTGCTGTTTCAGTCATGAAATAATACATGTATTAATTTAAAACAAAATTTTTACTACTATTTTTACCAGTGTAAACTACTCCTGTATCCTCTGATATTAGAAAGTAGAAATGTATCTCTGCTAAAAGAAATTACAAAGCAAAGACTCTAAAAGTTAATGCATGACATGCTAATGAATACACAAGAGAATGTACTGAAGGGGAAAAAAAACCTATTATAAAAAGAATGAGAACTCAGCGTACATTCCAATTTAAAAGAAGGATTAAATCCAAATGGGGACACAGGTAATTCAGAATATCTAGCATGTTGTAGCATTGAAAGACTTAATAAGCCAACTTATTAGTATTTGTACACACAGTGCTGAGCAACCTGGGAATGGAAAAAGTAACAATAAATTATATTAACCAACAGATAAAATGCAATGCCATATAAATAGTGAACAGACCATCCCTGGTGTATCAGAGTGTGGGAAAAACATATCACAGAGTTTCATCAAATGGCCAAAGTGATTATCCAACAGTTGATAGAAGAAATGTGATCACACATAAAATGACCATTATTACAAAATACTGAGAAAGAACTTCAGGTTTAATTTTAAAAACAGAATTTTACAATGATCTTAACTCTACTCAACAACAGCATGCTGCATTCTTCAGGATTTTGTAATTTTACCATAAACTTAATTAAGAGTGTGGAGTGCCAGTGCAAATTTCACGTTAGCATCTGGTACCCCACCCCTACCATAAGAGGAATAGACTTGTCTCCATCTATGGGCTTAGCATTGCCCTAGGAAAGGTGTATGTAGGTCATCTGAGATAAAACAAAACAAGACAAAACAAAAACGAACAAACAAAAAATTTAGAGTGTGTGTATGAAAGAGAAAGAGAGAAAGAAGGTGGAGAAGTGGGGAGGGAAGGAAGTAGAGACAATACTAGGCATTTGTTCAATTCAGTTCAACCTTTATTATACATCCTTTCTGTTAAGTAATTATCCTGTCCCTCTGATTTTATATTATCTCTGATCACTTAGTTGAAAACCCAAGTCCTTTCCCCAATTTCTCAGTTATTGAATCTTTATTCCTCTGTGCTGGAGGATACTCCCAGCTAATATTCTGGATCATCCTGGTCTCCAACTGGCCTATCTAACTGGAACTCCATTATTTGACTGGTCTGTTTCCTTAGAATGAACTATTCTGTGCTTATTTCTGTCACACAACCACCTGAACTTGGGACTTTTTCTTTTTAATCTGGGCTTTTGATAGTTGTATATTTATGCTATCTCCCCTCCAAGCTAGATCTCATATTGTGTAGCTCCTACATAGTTGGCCACATAAAACCCCTGGCTCGTGTACAGACCTTCTCGAGTATACCACCTCCCCCATGTATAACCCAATGTTCTATAAGTATGAGCTTTCCCATAATAAGGCAGCAGTTCTGGGAGGACTAGTAGGCTTTGCATTCAACGGTGACTGGGGAAATGTTTTAAAATTAAAAGGATCTCTATATGGGAGAGAAGGGAATGGGGAGTTCATGTTTTATGGGTATAGGGTTTCAGTAGGTGAAGATGAAAGTGTTCTGGACATGGAAGATGGTGATGGATGAGCAACAGTATGAACGTACTTAATGCCACAGAACTATGCACTTAAAGACAGTTTAAAAGGAAAATTTTATGTCATGCAAATTAGCCACAACAAAAAAATAGAAAAAAGTGTTATTTAAAAGTCTGGATTTCAAATCACTCTTTTAATAATGTTAATTTGACCTCTTCTTGATTCGAAAATGTATGTAGGAATGAGGACAGTCATTTTTTTTCTTAATTAGGAGACATAAATCTAAGCAATCTCCAAATTCTCAAACCAGACCAAACTGGGTCATCTAAAATATACATGGTCTTCCCCAAGAGCTGGTCAAGGGCAGAGACTGCACTTACTCCCTGCACAGAACACCTCACACGTATATACTAACTTGACTGCTCATCTGATGACAGATAATGCTGCTACAAAAGCATCCTTTCTCCCTTACTCCTCACCCTGGATTACCTCTCCAAACTGTACGGGGAATTTAATTCTTGGGCAATTTGGTGTTTCAAGAACCTAATCACATTTCCAGTTCTTGAAAGTCAGAGCCCCACTCTCAGATTTCTGACTTCGGTAGCCCGTGTCAACTACTCTGTCATTAGACATGGCAAGTGAGGAGCCAGGGTGAACTTTCACATGAAAGGAAGGTCTTAGGTTCCCTTCCCACCCTCTTCTTACCCCTCCACCTTTAAAGGTTACACAGAATGTAACCTTTTATTTTATTCCCACCCTTTATTTCCTTCCTTTCTAAACAGCTGGTGAGGATGAGAGAGCCTGGCATATTCCAGCACTAAAACTGACCCCCTCATCTCTTCGGTCTTTGCCCCCTGTAGGCAGCTAGCAGATGGGTAATGTTCAGTATTGGGTTCTGGAGAAGCAGCCAGCCTTAGGCCTCAGCTCCAACCCACTTACCCAAGATCAGACAGTTCTACTTGATAGACTCAGACAAAAAAAAATTGTTAACAATAAAATGGTGCTTTATCTTCCTTTGCTGTGTGGATCCCTGTGCATAAATCTTACCTTGGGAAAAGAAGAGCTGAGCAAAGACAGGATCCCAAAGCCTCAGCAAAAACTCCTAAGAATTTAAGATAGGCTGCATTTCTACCTCCTTCCTGATGTCCATAGGTAAAGTTACAGGCTTTTTATAAAACCATAATTTGCAATGTCTTCCATCCTACCTACCAGAAACATCTTACCTTTAGCATATTAACCAAATGTGCTATTAAAAAGGAAAAATAAAGTACTTAACGGAACCATTCTGTGGAAGGGGAAGGTAAGAAGCCTTTCATTAATGGGAATGCAGTGGGTTATATCTTCTTAGAAAATCTCACTTTAAACTCCATTACTTCACAGTTATGTTGGGCCACCTGACACTTGAGCAGAGAAACACTAACATCTTAGTGGGGAAGAATCTTTACAGGAACTGAAATATCCCTTACTGTAAACTATCCAATCTTACTAATTAAGAACTATCTCCAGTTTAAATGCTTCATGAAAATGTCAAGACAGTAAAAATTAATGTTCAAAAGACATATACCAACAAGCCAATGCAGAACAGGAAAGGAAATACTAACAGAACAACATTTTTGACAACTAGGAACACCTATTAATTGGGACTCTCTGGTGCATGCCAAAATTTCTTATCTTTAAAATGTTTTAACAAATCTTATTCCCATTATTTTACTTTATGCTAGAAATATTAAATCTCCTATTTCAAATGACTATTTGAATTTCTGAAAGCTTCAAATCTTTTTTTCCCTAATTAGAATGGATAGTTAAAAAAAAAAATTCATCGAGTAAGACCTCATTTTGCAGTAAGAAAACAGAAGCAGGGAGAAGCTAAAAGTCTGGCAAATAGACACCAGGCCTATGGTCTCCCATTTTTGTATATTTTTTCACTCTGGAAATTTTGGCATCCTGGCCATTCAGAGCCTATCTAGCTCATCAGTAGAAACTGCAAATACGATGACATGGGAAACTGAATGTAATTAAAGGCAGAATGACTAAGATCCATTCTACCCTTGCAGAGAAAGTAGAGCCAGATAATAACTGGAGATGATAACTGAAGATTAATTTTTTTCTTTCCTGAGTTTTTTCCATAGCCTTGCCATTTCAGAATCAATTGTATTTATTTCCTCTGGGGGAAAGTTGACACTTAGAGTAAGAGGTCATTCCTCAACACTGAGTATAAAATTAGATTTCTGTTAATATCTACACTGAGATAATACACTTGAAAGCTGTGTGGCTCAATTTCAAGAGCTGCGTTCTCAGAGGGAGAAAATTTTTTAATGCATCACAAAATTTTCCTTCAGCTACATAAAACAGAACAGGATCCCACTAAGAGCAGGGGAAAGGAAAGAGGAAGAATATAAGGGAGGGACAGAGTCCTAGACATGGGGAAGACAAAATGCCCTTCTTGGGCCGAGAGAGATCTTGCAGGGGATTAAAGGAGAGAGAATAATTTAGACCCAGATACACAGAGTGTTACTCCCTTCCTCCTCCCACAGAAGAAATGGGAGGGTGGCAAAGGGTAATGAGACTAGACAGAGAGGTTTTGGAAACCTCAGAACAGAGGGCATCTGTGCCTAAGTTCCTGTCTGGGCCTCCAGAGAGTCTCACAGTGGCCTTTCACCAATATGGGACAAGCCCTGGAGAACCACAGGGTGCATGGCACGTTTAAACAGCAAGTGTACAAGAGTATCCTGCTTTGTAAGTGGCACATGGCAGATGTACAAGTGTAAAACAGTCAGTGGACATGCTATTTTGGGAAATATGAGCTCTATTACATTAGGCTTTTCTAATAATGATTAAAAAATTAACATTGGATATCAATCCCCCCCACAATTTCAGTATGAAAAAAACTACACAAGTGACAACTATTTATATTTGGCAAATATATAGTTATATAGATATATAGATAGATATAGATATACCCCAAATTTTAAAAACTAAAGCAGTGAGGACTGAAAAAGAAAAAAGTTTTTCCCAATATTGTACATGCAAATGCCCTAAAGCAATGCAATGTATAAAACATGCATTTCTATTGACATATAATACTTGACTTTAAATTATCCAATTTAAGATTGTGGCCCCGTACTTAGCCATCCTTAGTCACTCAAATACTCACAGTGCTTTCTCAGCTTTTCACAAGCTGCTCCTTCTAAGCCTGAGGAAGATGTATGCAACTTTTCACTTCATCAATTACTTGTATCCACACACTTGAGCAAACATTCTTCAGGATAACCATTACAGAGATTCCCTTCATTACAAATGGGTGTCCCTTTTGATCACTGGCACCATTTGGAATAATTAACTATCAAATATATTGCTTTCTGAATGTAGTTTACTGAATTAATGGAACCTTGTGTATGTAATATACTTGACAAAAATTTCTTTCACTTTAGAAAGCGAAGGTCATTTCTAAGACGTGACTATTTAAAAATAAAACAAATGACTCACATAAATTGTTCCAATTTTTGAGATTCATTTACACTGACTAAGGCAAAGTCACCTTTTTCTTCCCAGTTAAAAAGGCACATATAAAAAAATATTTACAAAATTAATATACTAGTCCAGCTGATTGCCCTGTTATTCTGGAATTGTTCTCTAGGAAAAATAAATTAATTTTTAAAAATCACTGTAAAGCAATTCAAATATAAAAGTACTTAGCAAAGTTCCTTTCCCTTACTACATGTTACTATCAATATTCCTTAAGGAAAATTTACTAGTAACAATGGTTTCTGCTAACAAAAACCACTTGCTGGTAGTCTTCTAAAAGGCTACATATGAAATAGAAATATACATGCATGAGTGTGTATATAAACACAAAACAGATGTATACACATTATACAAATACACAGTTTAGGATTTTTTTCTTTTTGATCAAATGAGCTTTTGCCATATATTGTTTTATACTTTAGTTGTTTGGCAAAGCAATAAACCCTGGATATTTTTCCATGTACATGTGTATGGATTGATCACATTCTTTTAAATAGCCTCACAGTATATCACCTAAATACCATAATTTGACAATATTATAATTTAACTGTTTTCCTTGTATCTAAACTTCAGCTAAAAAAAATACTACAGTGAACATTTTTGCACATATATTTTCCAATCAGTACATATGCATTTGTTGCATCCACTTTTAACAGTGCCTAAGTGATAATCTCATTCCCTTATTAGAAGAGAAACAGGATCAATTACTACTATTAGCACACTTCCTCTTCTACTGAGCTTGGGTTTTAAAGTTTATTTTGGTAGCTTAGTTCTTCATTTTAAAGAATATCAGTAGTTTCAAAGAACACTAGAATACTGAACTAAAATGAACTCTTATTTTATAGATACGTAACTGATCTCTCCCAAATCCATGTAACTACCTAGCGGTAGATTCAAGACTAGAAACCAGATTCTCAATTCTAGGCCATTCCCACTGTACCCAACTCCTTTTTTGAACTAAGGACCCCCAGGGCCAAGAAAGCCCTGATAGAGCCATGAAAACAACTGGAACTGCAATAGGTGGTGACAGGGTCTCCCTAGGGTTCCTTTGTCACTATAAAGAGAGTTTCAAGCTGGGGCTTTCATTCATTCGCACACTCACTCATAAGGCCCTCAGGCTATCCACAGAGGGAAATCCTGAAGAACTTCAAATGAAACTACAATAAGATGAGCAGAGATAAAATTATATAACAATACAATCACTTATATTAAGTTAAACATTTTAGAGAGGGTGTCTATATTTCAATATATAGCCAATCAGAAGCCCAATAAAAGAGTTTATTGAGAAATCAGTAAATTTTTGAAAAACTAAAAGAAATGACACCAATCAAGGGAAAAGATGCATGCAGGTTCAAAACAGCAAAAAGTTACATCTAGCTAGATTGCTCAGGAAAGTATATGCAGTTAAGTGGTATTAGATGTGTGGCTTGAACAATGAATATGGGACAGGATTAGAATGCATTGTTTTTTCTTTCTCATGAAGATTCATTTTCTATATATAAATATTTGCATTCATATACATATGTATATATCTATATAAAAGTAAAAATTCTCAATAAGTTTTCTATAGAATGTGCAAGAAAAGTTGAGAAAAAAAAATCCAAAAGGCAAGTCATTTCTAGACTTCACAAGACAGTGGAATAACAAGAGATTTTATTTCAAGAATTATCATCACAAGGAACTTGTAGTGCATCTCTGAGATAAGACAAATCAATCCTCACAGAGAAACAGACTTACAATGATAGAATTAGAGGAGAGGGAAGTCTTCTACTCCCACTCATGCCTTGTATGCAATGGCATTTTGATAGTTTATTTAAATATACCCTTACTATTTAGTAATGCATAGTTGAGTCAGAACCATTGTGTTTAACACTAATTTATTCCAAACAACTTTCTTCTGTGCTAGAAAGAAATAGGCTATAGTCCTTACACGTCCTCTTAGAAAGGTGAGAAACAAAGTGTCTAGAAAGAACTTGCCCTTAGAATCATTCTAGGCCCTTGGCAAGCCACTTTCTCGTCTTGTAAACACCATGTCATTTGGCAAGACAGCAGTGCCATCTACCTCCCTATGCCCAAATTAGCAGGCATCTCAATAGTGTGCCATATCTTCCTCTGCCCTATCATTTCTTCTGTAGGATTAACCTGCTCCTTCCCGTCTGCTTTCAGAAACCATATTCACCCTTCAAAACAACTGTGGTGTCTCCCTGAAGCTTTTCCCAACAGTCAAGGCCTCAGACTTCATTGCCTACCTGTCTTGCCAATGGGTTTCAGCCCCGGGCAAGTTCACTACAGATTCAATGTGACCAAAGAAATGACAGTAGAATATTCTTGGGGTGAAAGGGTCATACCCAACATTATTTCCATGGTGGCAGGTCAATCACTAAAATCTCGTTCACTCAGAGTGAATCTGCATGCAGCAAGCTGGTCTCTGCCTCTGGGCCTCTCTGCATGCACAGCCGTCCTCTGGGCCTCTGTCCTCAGTGCTCCCACCACTCCAACCTCTGCTCTGCTCTCCTGCAGCCTTGCAGCCGTGCCATGCAGAGCACTGGGCAGGGCTCTTTATATAGAGTTAATAACAATGCATTGCCCACACATGTGTAATGAACTAGCCAACAAGGGCCAGGTGAGAATCCTGACCACAGGAACCTTCATTTTATCCACACTACCATCCTCCCCCTCACAAAATATCCTCCAGCCACATTAAACTACTTATCCTACATTACACTATCTTTCCAGTCTGAGAAAGTTCGAGCATGCTATTTCTTACAACTGGAGATCTTGTCCCTCCATCCTTTGCCTGGCAAATTCCTATTTCTCCTCCTTCAAGACTCTGTCTAAATACCACAACCTCAGAGGCCTTCTGTGTCCACCCTTTTCAATTTGGCACCTATCATCATAACTTGATCATTAATTTCAGAGGATAATCAAAAACTATGTTTTTGTTTCTGTCTACCTATTTATTTTCCATCTTCTGCACTTGAAAATATACTACATGAAGGCAGGAATTGTATCTGTCTTGCTCAGCTCTGCATACCAGAAGCTAGGATAATAAGTGCCTTTCCTAAGAGGGGCATCCAATGTTATCTGCTGTTGGGCTGACTGGCTGGTCAGCTGGGCTGCATGATTTGCCATGACCAATTTAATTACCAAACCAGAGCCTTTGCTTGCTGACTGATGGCAGATAACTGCAATCCTAGGCATAGCATTAAGCAGGAGCTAGCCTTGAAGGAATATGATTTGTATATCCAATTTCACTTGCTGACAGAAAAAAACCCACACGAGCACTGACACTTAACCACTTAACACAACGGGGAATACAGAACTCCAGAACAGTCGTTCAGCACAAAGTTGCTGGCCTGGAAGGTAAGAAGGCCCTCTACAGAAAAGAATATCAGTCTATAGCAAAGAGATACTGGTGGGTATTCATCTCCTGTTTCCTTTAGAAACTCAAGTTCATGCATGAGTATTTTCTACAATAGTTATGAATTAATTTCATTAGAAAATATTAAACTTATAAATTAATTTTTAAAAAGCAAGCTTCACGCGTTAAAAAATGCTTACATTAAAAAATAGAGGAAAACATTCTGGCTTATTAGTAAAAACTCTTTAGTAGGCAGTCAGATTATAGGGGTCTGTCTCTGTCAGAAACACAAAAAGGAAAGTATTTCTCAACAATTCACAAATAACCCCCAAGTAACCCAAATATATCCAATAAGGGTTATTTTGGCAAAGACTTTTAAGTCTACTATATTTAGTGACCAGAATTTTCATCTAGTATATGATAAAATGATCACTAGAGATCCTACTAACTTTACAATTCTGTTTATTTAACCAATATACCCACTTTCTCTACTTCTGTTACAAGACACAAAGCACTATGTTGCTTCCCTGTTGCCCTTTCAGCTAAACAGGTTAAAAAAGAAAACATTTGTATAACATGTTACACTTTATAAAGCACAGTTTCCAGCTGGAACACAAAGTTCTGGATTATTAATAATGGATTAAAATGAGAAAAAGCCTCATCGACTCTATTTAATACTGTTCCTTGCATTGTCGTTTCTTAAAAAAAAAACTATATTTGAAGTTTATGCTCAATATATGGCACGTGAAATGCAATGGAAAAATTCCTAGAGAATATATATGCAGCTAATTCTAATTAGCATATAAATAAATGCTGAAAAAGTACTTGGGTCGTCATTTAAAAATACATGCAAACAGACACAAAGAGAATATATTGCTGACTGGGTACTATCCCATACTTTTCAACTTGAATAGCTATCATGTACAATATTTTAATTTGATCATATTTAAAATTGCAAAGTCATTATCCTAAAGACATAAGTACATACTAATGGATGTGATAATGCTTCTTTGTCAGCTATACCACTACCACCAGGCTTAACTTTAAAATAATGTGTAATATAAAATAAGAGAATTTGAAAATCTAGTACAATAGACAAAAATGAAAATTGCAAAATAAAGCTGATGCTGAAGCAAGGAGCTGCACCAAGGGTCAACAGCACTATGTCTATTATTCAGCTGAAACACAGAATTTGCCTTTAGATACCATTTTCATGTTAAATCAAGAACTGTCAATCAGCACCATTTGTTTGTAATCTTCATCAGAACCCATTGCCTCCCTCTGAACATTCACAGGAAAGAATGCAGAGAGTATATCTGCAACTACTTAACCTTCATCAACCAACATTCATGCATGCTCATTAACATTTTTTTCATCCCACTTGCGAGCATGACACAGCTCATACCGGAATAATAACTTGCTGATAATTGTTCAAGACAACAGCTGGACAGGCAGAGTGCAGAGGTGAACACTCTCATAGATTATGGGGTACAGTAATGCATTACAATTAGTACAAAGAGTCATATGCTCATGTTTAATAGTTTTCAAAAAATAGTGAAGGAAATGTCATTAGCAAAAACAGCAACCTCCTCTAACTTTAACTCTGTATGGCCCACTGCCTGATTCTATTAACACTTTACTATTTTGAATAAGTAACGACAACCACTGGCCATGGTTACCATACCATTTGATGAATGGAAGCAATAATTTTCATATACTGCAGTTAGACATAATCTAAATTTACAATCTAAGTTTAAAGACTATCAAGAGGTAGAGGAGTGTTTCACATCTTTCTAATAACAATTGTTTCATATTTAATCACATAAGATCATTATTCATTATTTAAAAGGTGGCATCAAATACTATGCTTTAAAAATGTGAAGAGAAATAAATATTATTGAAACCTGGAATAACATCAATTAAAAAGAAATCGTAGGTATGGAAGGGAGCTTAGAGAATATCCAGCCTAATGTCCCATTCATAACAGCTTCAACAGCTATTCTATTTCTTTACCATAATGTAATACAAATAAAATGAAATTAATAAAATTGTTGGAGAAGGTAATCAAGAGGACATGACCACCGGTCGACTCTCAAGCTGGACCCAGGAACTCAGAGGCTCTTTACCCCCTCCCCTGTCCTTGGAACGTATGCTCTGACCACCGTTCCCAGAGTGGGAGCTGTTCTAGCACCCAGCCTTGAGAGAGTAAGGTGTTGTTGAGACCATCGGGATGGTTGTGTGACCGAGCCAGGTAAGGCCTCTGTATAAACTTTTAAGATTTGACAGATAGATGCAGAGATCTCTCACTTTGCGGCTACCCGAAACAAGCCTTGAAAGTTCCCTCTCTTATTAAACATGCCACCTGCCAATTTGGAATAGTCTGTCTCTTTTTTCAGTCTCTCCTTGTCCCCTGTGTACAGAGGCCAGTTTGTGAACTAACAATAATGATAATAATAGTCATGCATTTATGAAGCAATGTGAATCAGGTATCATGCTAGGCCTTCAATAGACATTGTCTCTTAGTAATCCTGTGAGTAGCTATTAACCTTCTTTATCAGATGAAAAAACTGAAATTAATCTGACAAAGACTGAAAATTCATCCAAAGTCAAAAAAAATAAAAAATCATAGTGACAGGATTCCAACCAGGCATTCTGATTCCAAAGTTGGAGCTTTTCATTATTAATTTCTACATGAGTATCTGGCTTCTATTTCCATTATTTCATTCCAACATTCTGGCTGCACAACCATGTGACTCTCTAGAATTAGACCTATTCCTGAAAGATCTTTGTTCTGAGATACAGCACTTAAAATTCCACATTTTTCCACTCTTCTCATGTCCAAAAAGTCTACTCTTAGCATTCATAAAATCTCTAGTCCCTGACTTCTAACTAGTTTCCTTTTGATACTCTCCCTACCTTTATTTCTCCCACTACCCTGCTTAGATTTCTTGATCAATCTACTTAGGATAGTTGCTACTATACCTTCTCTGTCTTAATTATTCAACACTCAATTATAAATGTCTGGAAGGTGGATTGTCAAACCTAAGTAAATACAATGATCCATTTCTCCATTCCTACTTCTGATTAGTGGCCATTTTTGAAGGAAATCACATAACCCATGGTGGGATCACTATGATTTAATAATATAATCAGAAGTCAAACTTCAATAATATAGTCCAGGCTTCAACAAACTATAGCCCTATGAACCAAGTCTGATCTGCCACCTGTTTTTGTAAACCAGGTTATCACTGGAATACAGCCATGACCATTAGTTTATGTAGAGTATGTGGGTGCTTTTGCACTACAACAACACAGTTGAGTAACTGTAACATATAATTCACAAAGACTAAAATTTTTACTACATGGACTCTTACAGGAAAGCTTTGCCAATCTGTAACATAACCTACCATCAAGATCCATAACAGTATCTCAAGTCAACTGGAAAAAAATAAAATTTGATTATATTTAGCCTAAAATCTACAGACACTAGCCTAAGTCATGCTATAATCCTAAGTCATTCAATGCTCTGTAATTCTTTGCAAAATCCACAAACTAATGATTGTCTAAATGTGGTTGATTATATTCCCACAAATCTCCTATCTATTGTACTCCCATGGAAAGTAACCTAGATTCAGGACTTCATCACCAATCCTTTGGGTAATCAAAGTAGTCTCACACTGCTATGCCAGCCTCTAGCCTTTACATACAACACAGAGCTGCCCAATACTGAAGTATAGATTGTATCTATGTCCCTATTCGAAATGTTCAATGTTTGTGTCAGAATATAACATTTAATATTTTTAATTAATTTAAAACATATAAGTGACAACTTTAAATACCTGAATTTTACATATAAAGACCTCCATAACATGAACAACAAGTCTTTTCAAGTTGAGCCTCCAGGGACATTGTCCCACCTACCTCCTCTCATCCTCATAGGGACTGAGGTATAAGCTATTGCTACTCTTGAGCACCCAAGCCTGCTGATTTCCCCAAACACACCCAGCACGCATGTGCCAGTGCCTTTGTTCACACTTTCCGCTTCCCTTCCCTGTGTGGTTAATTCATTCATCCACCCAACAGACTATTTAAGCACCAATAAACATTAGACAATGGCCCAAGGTAAAGGAATACAGTGGGAAGAAGGCAGACATAGTTCTGCTCGTGAGATGATGATGGTCTAATGGGGAAAAAAGGACATTAAATAACACACAAATAAGAATTTTATGAGAACCACAAACCAATACTATGAATAAAAAAGAGCTATGTGGGATTGAATTACAAAGAGATCTATCCTAATCTGGGAAGTCACAGAAGGCACTGCTTGAAGATGAACTTAAGCCAATGTACGGAGCGAACAAGGTCAAACGAACTCCCTCAGGAAGGCTTTTCTAATTAACTCAGTTTATATAAACAGATTTTTAAATATGTCCAATAGTTGTGATATAAGGACAAGATGTAATATTGTATGGTTAATCAAGATATTATAAAAACTACTTAGTATAGAACACGTATATGAAAATAATAAGAAATTATTCTGCATAAATAGATTTTGAAAAGATAAAAGGAAATAGAGCCAAATCCTACAATGAATTCAACTGAGGATAGTATTTTTTCTTTCACCCATTTCTAAATTTTATGTAAGAATTATTTTATAATGAATAAATTAGTTTAAATAGTTCAGTGAACTATCTTTATGTAATTTTAATAAAAAGCATTGATAATACTTTATGTCTATTTCACTAATACACATATAATATTTTATAATACAAGGTAACCCATAACACATTTATCATTTATGTAAAATTGCAAGCTTCCCAGTTATACTTCTGAATACTGTACCACCATTCACTCAAATTTGTTATAATTAAATATTATTTGTATCCTGTTTTCTCTACTTAATTAAAATCTTTATTAGCTTCTATAAGAATAATTAATATACTTGATTCTCTTTGTTATGCCCTATCAAATTTTTATAAAAGGTTAGTTTTCAGTACACCTCAAATATTTTAGAACCCTAAAAACAATACCTACTAATAAAAAAAGAAAGAAAAACAGTGTTTGCAAGGATGTGGAGAAACTGGAACCCTTATACATTGCTGGTGGAAATGTAAAAGGATTCAGCCATTGTGGCAAACAATTTGACAGCTTGGCAGTTCCTAAAAAAGCTAAGCATATAATTACCATATGATACAGCAAGTTCACTTCTAAATTTATACCCAGAAGAATGGGAATAGGTATGCAAACAAATACACCTACATGCATGTTCACAGCAGCACTGTTCAAACAGGCACATGGAGGAAGCAGCTCAAATTTCATCGAATGAAGAATTGATAGATAAATTGTAGTATATACATATAATGGAATATTATTCAGCAATTAAAAGGAATGTAATCCTGATACATGCTACAATGTGGATGATACTCAAAAATATGCTGAGTGAAAGCAGCCAGGTACAAAAAGGCAATACATTGCAAAATTTCAGAATAGGTAAATTTATACAGACAGAAAACAGATTGGTGGTCACCAGAGCTGGAGGAAAGGACAATGGGGAGAAACTGCTTAATGGATACAGGGTTCAATTTGGAACTGATGGGAATGATTTAGAACTAGATAGAGGTGGTGGTTTTGCACAACATGATGAATATTCTAAATGCCACTGAATTATTCACTTCAAAATGGTCCGTTTTATGGCATGTGAATTTCATTTCAATTAACAACAAAAAATCAACACCCAACAAAAGAGCAATTTTCAGGGAATAAACTATAAATGTGTTACAGTCTGTTTGCTAACAGTTATTTCTGGTTTGCCAACATCAAATCGAGGTCCATGCGATAATAACAGAATTTACCTCTTTCCCCCTTCTTACAAAGATTCTTGCTACTAAAACAGACAATAAAGATAAATCATTTTAGTATCTAGGTCCTGAAACTATCCTTTTCTCAACCACCTTCATTATTCTGACTTTTTTTTTTTTTTTACCTAATTTGCAAAAGAGCCTGTTATTCATTCAGAACTACAGTCATCAGTGGCAGAGTTAATTGGAACCTAGATTATTTAAATATTTCTACTCTCCTTCCAAAATTCCTTTCTGCTTAAAATGAAAAGAAGTTCACTGGAGAAGGCTAAAATTATTATGTATCTGTTTTAAAGGAATGAAAAAACATTCATTTATTTAGCAAATATGAATTCAGAACCCACTATGTACCAGGCATCCTTGTAGGTGCCCAGGATGTATAAGTAAATCAAACAAAGATCCCTCTCTTAAAGGGCTTTAAATTCCAATAGGACAGAAAAAGAGACAAATGGACACATTAGTAAATATGTAATAGTATGCTAGGAACTGATAAATAATTTTAAAAAGGGCAACAACAAGGTACAGAGAATAGGCATATGGGCAGGAGGGGGCATAGACCACCTAGGAAAGGGTGGCAGTACTAAATGGGGAAGTAAGTGTAAGGGCCTCACTGAGAAGGTGGCATTTCAGCCAAGACTTGGAGATGGTGAAGTGCTTACTCTTTCCCATTCCAGACAGGAAAGAGCCCACAGCAGGAGAATACTGGCATATCTGAGGTGTATCACAGGGACTTTCCAGTGTGGCTGCAGTGAAATAATGGAGGGGAAGGTGGTAGGAGATGAAGTTTGAGAGCAGAGAAGCAGGAGAGAGGAGGGTTTCCCAAAGCTTTGGCATTCTCCCGGGACAGACAGAAGGAAATCAACTATAATAAAGGCAGAAGGAACAATTGCAGGGAAGGTGGAGGGCCAGGGAGAATCCCAGCAGGTGCTCCAATGCCTAACCTGGCAAAAGGCCTGTTGTCAGTAGACAGCAGCAGCTCCCATGGGGCATTTCCCCAGGACATAACCAATGAATGGGTAAAATGTTCAGGGCAAGGGAGGAAGACTTGAGGAGAGGCAATGAAATGCGGAAATTTAGTGAAGAAAATAGACCAAAGTTACTGGAGTGCAGTGCATAGAGCAGAAAAACAAGAAAACAGCTAGAATACAAGCCAGACCTGACTGCAGAAAGCTACCAATGCCACACAGAAAAGTCCTTTTCCTTTTTAACCCTTTAGACCATGTGCCCACATGGGATATGGTAAATATGGTATTTGTAGGTATGAGAAAATGGAAAACAGCTTGCATTACTGTCTTAAAAAGAGAAACAATATGAGAAAATAAGGAAGCTATTTAAGAAGAAAAGAAAAGATTTGAAGAAAGTATGTAATGAATAAAATGGCTATCACAGCTTCTAAAGTTTAAAGGATCAAAATAGAAAATGTCACTGTGCTATGTAGGTAGGCAGGGTAGCTAACAAAAATGTTATTTCCATACCATTGCATATGCACTTCCACTGATGCTTGTGCCAATATGTTCTCATGCCTATGTTTTCCCAACAGAACTCCTTTCTAATGATGCTACCTTGAGCACCTGATTTGTCACTTCTCTGTGTCTCAGCCTCTTCACATTAACATGGGACAAAGACCTATGTCTTACGATGTAAGGACTGGGTGCAGTTACTGGGCTGGGCAGGCACTTGTTTTCCCCTATACTGTGTGGGTCAGCAACTTCCTCTCATTTCTTTTTGCTTCCAACAGCTGTTCTGGCTTCCTTTCAACCCTAATATAATCAAGAATAATGAGAAATTTTGATTTATTGAGGTTGTAGGTTATGCTTATTCATCAAGAACACATTCACGAAAATAGCTTTTTTGATAAAGTACACCTCAGAGATACAAAAGTGGGCATGAGATGATCATGTCAGTAGCCTTCTACTCACTCAACAATCTTGCTGAATAAAAAAGGTGGTAACAAATGAAAGGGCAATTCAGTGATTAGTCAATTTCAGATTATAGGGTTTATGGAACAATATTCTTTTATAGATACATATACATGTGTGTATATATATACATGTGTGTGTATATTACACACACACACACATATGTAGTAAATACTATTTTCACTACACTGTCACCACCCTGTCACCACACTGAAGCTGACACAGGCTGCTATTTTCCTTTCTATTGAAAGTACTGCTCAATCTACTCAAGCAGGTCATGAAAATACAAATGACTGGTCAATTTTAAAAGCTCATATTCACTTTTACACAGATAGGTAAGCTTTTAAATGAAGCAGAATAAAACTTGGAAAATATAAAAAGTATTATTTAGAAAAACTAAAATTTTAAAAGTAGAAAAACACAAAATCTCTAAAGACAAATGTCCCTCATTTAAAAACAAGCACAATTATTCCATTGGTTATTTCAACTCCTCTGAGTGGAACCTTATGCTTCAGGAGCAGAGAGCCAAACTGTCCCAGTGTGACCTGTGAGACCCTGAAAAATAATTGGTTCTCTAATTGGAAAAGAAAAGAGGATTAAAGAAAGAAGAGGAGCCCTGCTTCAGGGAGAACAAGACTAAGGCAGTATGATGACAGAAGAGTAGACAGGCAAATGACTAAGAGCCAACAATTAAATTAAAATAATTGCTTATTTTGTGTGAGATGTTGTTGCATTAGATCTTTTGATAAATGTGATTTTTCCCTCCGTGATGAAATTTTCCCAGTTACAATAAACTTTGTATATATTGTATTTTAAATTATCCAGCAAAATATGTATTATAGTATATATTTTCCAGGCCATAATGAAATTACATGTTCATATCCATTTGTAGATACTTATTAGGTCTGAGTAGTACCTGGACAAGGAAAAGGTCCCTCTTCCCAAAGGCCCTATCATAAAGCAAACATTATTTAGATAAGAATATGTTGGGAAACATCATAAAACAAGAGTAAAAATCTGTATTTTGAAATATAACTAAACTCTAAAGTGAGGAAAGTTTAACAATGTAGAACAGTTACCTTCCAAAAGCTAATAATGTATAAGACATAAGACATTTCTTTTTTTCTGACTAGAACCAGCCTTTATTTCTTCCTGAAAATGAACAGTATCAAATAAGAGTCAAGAACCAATTTGTTTTAAATGCCAGTGGTTCTTAACCATAGGTTTTTGGAGGGTATTTCTGGCTTGAGAAACAAAGAATATGAAATAAAAACATACATACTCAGAACTTAATAATTTCTCAGAAAAAAATGAAATTAATAGTACATATTTCAAACTGGAGAATGTAGATTGTGATACCTGTTGCAAATTAGACACAGTATATGTGAATAAAGAAGAAAAAAAAAAAATCTTTCGGCCATTAGAAAAGACGTAAGATTTTCCTAAACCTCCAGAAAGGTACTTTGCTGTGCTAATAAAAACCAGTAAATGCAACTAATAAAGATACAAAGCTTAATAACATTTAGTGAACAGATGATTTTAAAAATTAAGTCAAAATACCCCAGGACCCTAAAACGGCATTATTATAAAAGAAACGCAGGCCTAAAGTAGACCGAGTGGATTTTAAAGAATGGAATTAACAGGCTGAGGATCTTGTGAAATGCCACAATTTGATGGCATCCAGTTATCCTAGTCCCCCATCCTCTCTGCCAAAGGTGTCCCTGTCCTAATTCTTGGAACTTGTGAGATGTTACCTTACATGGGAAAAGGGATTTTTGCAGATGTGATTAAGGTTAAAAACCCTAAGATTGGGAAGTCATCCTGGGTTCTCCAAGTAGGTCCCATTTAATCACGTGGGTCTTTAAAAGAGCCTTTCCTGACTTCAAAGTCTGAGAAAGTTGTAATAAAGGAAGCCAAGCAAGAGAGGGAGAGACCCTAAGGCCTCACCTCACTGTTGCTGCCTTTGACTGGGAAAGAACCGTCAGCTGAGGAATGTATCTCCAGAAACCAGGAAAGGCAAGGGGCAGATTCTCCTCCAGAACTTCCAGAAAGTAGCTCTGTTTGACACCTTGATTTTAGCCCATGAGACCTATGTTGGATTCTAACCTACAAAACTGTAAGACAATACATGTGTGTTGTTTAAGCTGCAAACCTTATTATAATTTGTAATAGCAGCAATAGAAAGCACAAAGTCCCATTTGTGAGCATATTGATTTCCTCTCACATTTCCCATCTATGCTAAGCCAAAAGTGGAGGGAAAGCTAGAAGCAGACAATCTCATCCTGAGTCCCGACATCACTGGAAGGTTAAATTTACCAACTCTACGATCACCAACACAAGACTGGTTTAAGTCACTTTTAACTGGGTACTGTTTCCTGCAGGCAAACTTCTTCACAGATTCACCAGAAAAGACTGATTTATACACAATAATACAGCCTGTAAAATTCTAAGGTCTGCTTCCAATCTTAGATTTGGAGGCTGTAATTCATTCCAAGATAAATACTTTCCACTTCAAGAGTTTTGCTCCCACCCCTTATCTGTTCAATAAGCTATTAGAGAAGAACAGATACCAATACTCATTTTCAATTAAGTTACAAGCTACAGACAGCTCTTTACATATTTCCTCAATCTGTCACTAGTTTGGGAAACAAGAATTAGGCTGAACCAGTTCTTAATATGTCAAAACATAATTTCAACAATTGTATATGGTTGACCTAAATAATTTCTTTAGCTTACACCACAAACTTGAGGAAAAAGGGAGTACCTTTCCTGAAAAACTACCACTCCTCTGAATCTTCTGCCAGCACTCCATAAACCAAGCACATAACAGTTAGCACCTTCCCTGTGAACCCAGGGAGAATTAAGGCATAGGCTTCACTTGGCACTTGGATTTGCCCATTAACTCTAAGTTCCCTATGCCTTAATGCATCCCAGTTCTATAACCACATTAGGCCATACGTAGTTAACATCCTCCCTTTTCTTTGAAACTGTAAAGAACTGCCAAAAATAACCATGAATTATTAGCGAGAACCAGTAAGATTTTATAAAGTACTGAATGAGCTTCTCAAGATCTATCTCAAATCACTGTCTCAACTCTCTAAAGCCGAATCATGTCAAGAAAAGCTAAGTTAAAATTGTCAGTTTTTTAAATTTCAAAAAATTATAAAAATGCTGGGCCTCAGCTCCATTAAGAACTTATAAACTGAAAGAATAAATTAGGGGAAAACTCAGAAAAAATAAATGGTGGGGTTGGGGAGCAAACAGGCCTTTATATTTCTTTCTGATGTAACAGACCCCTCTCATCGAGAATTTAACAAAGCATTTTACAATTAAGACACACACAAAAATGACAGAAACAAGATGTACAGAATAATCTGCTATTATTATTTTTTCAAATTAACAGTGCAGATCAGGGCTACAAAAGTCTTCGTAAGTGGCTATTAACAAAGGTCAGAAACAGAGTTTTGTGGTTTCACTTAAAGGTGGTCACATGGAAGGGTCAGAGATGATTCACAAACTTCACAAGTGGAAATGAGCCTGCATTCTAAAAATCGAAGTTCAGCTAATATTTCCTGAACTACAATGAGTAGGGCACTGAAAAAGATGCTTTAAAATGTTCATTATAAAATCCTCACAATAACCTTGTGAGATGGGTATTATCTCCCCCATTTTACAGAGGAAAGAACCATAACTGTAAAAGCCAGGGTCGCACACTTACAGGGTGGACTCCACAGTCTCTCCCTTCCCCTGTACACACCACAGCATGGTGTTAGTATTTACAGCTCAAATGCTGACTGAAGTGAATAGAGGTACCAAATGATGAAAGATGGTCTTAATAAAAAACAGCAAGGTTTTAAAGCCTTTAATATAAATTGTGGGATGAGGGTGAACTGCTGTGGGGCAGTGGTAAGGTGGGAGGAGATGAGAGGAAAATTATTTTAAATCAAAGAAGAACACTTTAAATAAAACATAATAGGATTTCTTTTAATCAAAGCAGCAGCATGGCATAGCAGAAGGAGCAATGGCTTTAGACTCAGATCTGTATTCCATTCAAAGCAGCGGCTCCCTTTGGCTGAAGTTCTCTTGAAGAGTATAACTTTTCCTTACATATAAAATGTGTACATATTTGCCTTCATGGGATTGTTTTCAGAAGCAAATAAAATGATATAAATGAAGTAAACATAAGTGCTTTAAAAAAATGACATACATTATTAATACTGTTATTTTATTATTGCCTAATCAAGGAGCTTTGTATTTTTTCCAGATTTGATTATATGCATTTACTTAACAGTGCATTACAGTGGTCTGTTAAAATGGATTTAAAAATGGATGAACTGATATTGGAACCACTGTAAAAAGTTATTCAGAGTTGGATGAAATATCTCATTTCAAATAATGTACTGGATCCTTGAATTTAAAAAAAAACTGCCTATATGTGAATAGGCAGCAGTCAAGGCCAGGCTGAGGCCCCAAACCCCACCTCACTCCCACCCCTGCACAAATCAGAAAAGCTGCAGCAGGGTTTTTCCCCAGAGACTCCACTGCTGTCCCTAAAGTGGGCTCCCTCAGAATAATATTTAAATGCACAAAATAAAACACATAGAATTTCAAAGGAAGCAAATGATACTGGAATGCAGCTACCAAAACGCATTATGGACCAGCAACACACATGTGTGGTAGCCATGGATATGGGCATACTGCTCAGATCTCCCTTTATGAAGTTTCCACTCAGTTGCAAGGAGTACACTTTGTTGACAGGTTCCAGGTTCCAAGCTGTTAATAGCCTCAGGGTCCTCCTTAGCTTCTGAGCCCAGGCCGCGCTCTCCCTGGGCCGCCCAGCCAATAACTGAGCATGATAGGAGTACTAAAACCTGGCTGCCAGTACCCATCCTGGAACCCCTCTACCAGGCATCTCTGCTGCAGAGTTCCCGCCTGCCTGGGAAGCTGACAATCTGTCAGATCCACATCATGACCTGCTTTCTCCACCTGCTACCTTTCACATGCATTACCCACCCTAGGCCCCAAACAACCTCTCGCCCTCCAACATATCACGGTATGCTTTCTGCAAGACACCACTGACAAAATATTCTTTTTATCAATGCATTAAACAGCAAAATCTAGCTACAGTTCTAATAACTATTCCAATTTGAAGTAGTGATGAGTTTCAGTGATACTGTGATACATCTGAAATAATTCTAATGTGGCATGAAATTACCTATGAACTTTACAAGTAAAAATGGCATAGGCACTGCTGTGCCTGTTGCCTTTATTCATAATTGAAGGGAAAGCTAAATTTCAATTAGAGATTAATAAAAGTGATTTTTTTTTTCTTATCCAAGTTCACAGACATCAAGTTAAGAACTCCTGGACTAGAATGTGTTTGACTTTGAAATATCCATTCTTTTAAGACACAGACATGCACTTGGACAAGTTAGAGCTATGATAAACAAAGGCCCCTAAACTTGGTATTCTCCTTAGATGCCATAAAATATATGATGATTATATAAAATGTGCAGAATATAAGATATAAGATAATATGCCCAAATGATTTAACTTGAGGGACAAAAAAACACTCAGCTCACCTAAACACATGAATGTATAATTACCTCAAAACCTAACTTATGAAATTCAAGATTATAAAATATACAGTAAAGTTATTTTCATATATTACACACATATATGTAAACATATATATTGTGTATATATGTGTTATGTATTTAAGTGCATAAATATTATACATACACAATATATAATAAAGTTATTTTCATACAGAAAAATTATTGTTACAGAAGAATTTACTACATACTTATTTAGCATTGAATTTCTATAGCATACAATGCAAGCAAGAAGTTCCCTACATCTCCTCCTTATGACTCTCCTGCCCTGACCCCTCTCTCTTCCTGTGCTCCAAGGGTTGCATTGGGTCATAATACCAACTCCATGTGATTCTCTCTCTTCCACACCTGGAAAGTGATGTGTGTGGAGGTTCGCATGGGGGAAAGGGTAGAGTGGAGAAGACAGGAAGTGAACAGTCAGGTTGACTAATATTACTTTAAATTTAAAATAGTGCATTCAGAAGGATGAGCCTCATTTATATTTTCAGATGAATAATCTGTGTACCAATTATGAATGGGAGTCTTTAGTGATAGAAGATATAGCAGACAGACAAAGAATAATTGCTTGAAATAGGGACATGTACTTTGAGTAATCAGAGGGCAATAAGAGAGGTACTAGGTAAATGAGGAATGAGACAGAAAACATAGGAAGTGGAAGAGAAATCGTGAGAGAAAAAGGTGTGTGAGGTAACACAGGAGTGTAATGACTTCCTGAGTTTGCTAGGGAGTGAAGGCTCCCAGATTGCCACTGAAAACTGCCACCAGCATCAAGATACAGAAGCTGGGAATACAGAAAGAGACACCATCCCCAGTCTACTGCTAGTCAGGTGATTTCAGATGAATCCAGAGCCCTCATACCATTCCTCATTCCAATGGAAAAAAGAAAAGAGAAAAAATCGGACAAAAAGCTATGTTTATAGGCACACAGCCAAATACACACAGGCCCAACCCTCCTCCCTGTTATAGCATCTGTACAATATACAAGAAACATGTCTATTTACAGGTACCTTTAAAATTTCTATCACACTATGAAAAAGACAATGCGGTATACCTAAGCTCGTAACTTGCAGACTTTAAAAGTTGCCTATGGCTCCAGGCTAAATAAACTCACTTTCTGTGGCCTCCCTCTTTAGTTTCTGTTTCTCTGAAGCCTTCAGAATAAATTCGTTTCATTAGCAATCCAACATAGAATACATATAATTGGTAACAATAAAGTACTTTCTAATGGTGAAACAAACATTTCTGACCTCTCTTATAATTTTTCCTAAGTGCTCAGTTCTCCTGAGATTCAGCCACAGACAAGAACCAAATGACGAATCCCTGGAGAAATATTTAATTTTCCACTGACTTCCTCCACATCTTTACAAATCAGTGTTTGTCACGTCTTTTCAGAAATCTTTAAGGTATTTAAGATATGCTGCTTTCATTTTGGCATCACTTCTTCATTAACATGCATTCGCAAAAAACATATTCCTGTTAAAAATTGTATCTTTCATCTTAATGTAGGCTTGTGAGGTAGTTTAGGAGTTTTTTATACACTTTTTTTCATATAGAGGAACAAATTGTGTTTCAAATACAAAGTGACATCCCAAACACAGCCAAGTCCCTGGGATAACCCACGGTTTATCATTCCCTACTCCAATACTTCGTCCACTGAACTATGATGTCAGAAATCTAAGCTTAATTTGTTTTTAAATGCATAATCCATTAACTGTTTCCATATGCCATAACTGTTCAATTGAGAAATTATTTATACACCAGTTTATTGGCCCTGTCTGGCAAATATGATGCACCTGTTATAAAATGTGATTACTTCAGAAAGCTAGCAATTGTAGAATTACATTTTCATAATAAATCAGTCTAAGTAAATTAGACTATTCATATACTTTCCGAAAACCCTTTAATCCCTATTAAGTTAACAGTTTGTGAATAATGAAAGCAATTAATATTAATTGTACTTGATAAATCCAACACCAATAACCTGTTAGTATACTTTAAACCATTTTCCAACAGCCTATAAAAATTAATCAACAGATGCTTCCAATCTGGTAAAAAATGTGCAGGTCATTAGCATTATTTTGATGATACCAAATGTTCAATATACGAATATTGTGATTAAATTTCAAACAGATATATAAACAATGTTCTTTTATAATCTTGTTAAGTTGTAACAGAAGCTGACAACAGTAAAATATGGCAGTCTTTTCTAAAATCAAAATCTGCATTTGTTGTACCACTCCTCATTCTTATGCTTAGACCAAGGACGTGACTGAGTTTCACTGAGATTGTAAAAGCAACATGAGAACACAGCACAGGTCTGCCTTTCCCACTGCAGCGGGTCCAACGCCAAACGCCGGGCCCAACATGCAAAGTACACCCAATAAATATTTGTTGGCTTAGTGAATAATGGCAGCCAAATACAGGAAAGAGAAAAAAGGAATGAATGGGAGAAAAGAAAGAGGAAAAAAAAAAAGAAAAACACTCTTAAAATACCTATGTGCTATTTTCAGAAGAATTTAAAATATGGAAAACTAGAATCTATCTAAAAAATTTAGGGCTGGGAGAAGCAGGAAACCAAAGGGAGATACTTAATAACAAAATAATGTAGGAAAGAAAAAATGATACAGTTGAATGCAGAAAAAATGTCTTTTTCACAGGAAAAAGTTTAGTAGTGGTTTACATACTTCTTCAGATAAGACACATGGCACTTTCCTATTAAAGTCATGTTATAAATGTCACAGGTTAGTTTAAAAAACAAAGTAAGTAAAATCTAACTGGAAAAAAAAATGATACAATAAAGGGCAACATGAGTTAAGAGGAAATGTCCAAGCTCTTACCAAGGTTATTTTACTGTAACTACAAGTAGGTGGAGCAGAGTGGTATTACAGGGAGATAGAATTGCTTTTCAGAAGGAAAACCTCAGCAGAGATGTGGTAAAGGTTAAACAAGGCAACATGAAGAAGAACCCACTCAGGGCCTCGTACTTTAGGAGACCCTCTTCCTTGCCCAGCTCTCAGTGTGAGACCTCTACAACCCAGTATTCTCACCCCAAAGCCCCAGAAACCTAAGGCAGTGTCTTCTATAAAGACAAAAAAAAAGCCATACTTAGTAATAAACACTAAGAATCTGTGAGAAAAATCTCAAGGTTCTCTTTAAATGATTATATTCAGTTTGTTTGTTTCTACCTATTTCAAATGTTTAGGCAGCACAAAGGTTTGACATCTACCATTTTAAATACCTGGAATCACACATTCATCTTTGTAATCAGAGAAATAGCCCTGGTTCTCCTCCTTCTTCTGCTTTTTTTTAAATTAATGTATACCCCCTTCATCCATTTCTCCCACCCTCCATGCCAGCAGCTACCAATCTATTCTGGATCCATCAGCTTGGGATTTTTTTTTTGTTTTATTTTAGATTCCACATTTAAGAGAGATCATATGGCATTTGCTTTTCTCTGCTTGACTTATTTCACTTTGCATAATGCCCTCAAATTCCATCCATGATGTCTCAAATGCCCTTGTTGTTAGTCAAAAGGGTTGCTCAAATAAAAAAGATAGACCACTTCTCTAAAAACCCACTCTTCTTTGGTAATCTAAATCCTCTGTCCTTCCCTGCCAAGTTGTGAAGCAAATCAATGGTGAAAATCAACCAGTAGTCAAATGCTTCCCTCTGCTTCCTAGAAAGTAGAGAACAACTGTATTTCTACCTTGAAATGAACAATAAATTAGTGGCTTAGTTTAATTTTGAGTTCTGCAGAAATTACAAAGTTGATTTGAACAAAGAATGACCCCTTTTGAAGTCATGGGCAACTGGCAAATGTTAACATTTGGACCTAAGGCCTCAGCAGCCAGGCCATGAACAAAGAGATGACAAAGAGCAACCTGCCCATCAGCCAGCCCACAGTCTTGTCTGAGCTTTCCAGACACCTTTCTCTTGCCTTCCTTTCTGATCTCTCCTACAAAATATCTATACAAAATCCTGCTTTCCTGAAAGCAGCAATGAATGGACTTTTCTGACAAAATGCTTAACTATTAGTAATGCCAAAAAGCATTCTAAGGATCCTCAAATAGTGCTTTAGAGGAAATATTCTTTAAAATCCAAACCAAAAAATAGTCACTTTCACAGCTCATCTCCTGTTGGCATGTAAAATGTTGGCTTTGTCCAGGGTTACAACCCTAGGCTTCCCTATCTTTTCTGTTCTCCATGGAAATATCACCCACTGTCACAGAAAAGAGAAAGTAGCATTTGAGCTGAGACAACAGAAGTCGTAGGCCTCAGCCAGCCTCTAAAGTCAAACGAAAAGAGAGATTCTGGGCAGAGGGGACAGCGTGTACAGAGGCAGGGAGGGATGGAAGTATGAAATATTCAGAAAATAATCATCCATTTCCTCACCTTAACCTTCAAAACTAGTATTAGATTGAGCAAATGCATCATTTTGGTTCAACCTTGAATCTCAAGGCTACAGTTAGATGACTTAAGAATTTTTTAAAGGTCCAATTATTTCATTTAGGGCTAACACTACAGCTAAATTAAACACATGCTAACAAGTTTCCCTTTTGAGCCTCATTAATTAAGAAGGTAATCAGAGTAAAGAGGGGGAAAAAAGGGGAGTAGCTGGATGGCAGTATTACTTAAATAGCTTTTAGGTACCACCATTTGCACCTACTAGGAAAGCAAAGGGGAAACTAATCAATTCCAGATTATGAAATCTGAAATTCTGAAGTGTTTTACATGTAAATACACATTTGAACTGCCATTTATTTTCCTTGATTGCCTGAAGAGTGCACTAATCTTATTCAAAGAAAATTTTGATTCTCCATAATCAAAAGGTAAAATTAAGATCTGCTTACTTCACAAGTTTTCCTATAGTAAGCTTGCTAAGAAAATGCCCCCTGTTTTCAAAGATCTAAATATACCATTTGTACTATTTTGGTCAAGAACTACAGGGCTCAAAAATATCTGTCAAAGTCTTTGGATTTACCACAAATTACAGAAAGCTACCTTAATTTACAATTACCTTTTATGCTTTGTAACTTAACAATTATTTTTTTGGAAAAGTTTCTAGTTTAAAATTTTATTTGTAAAAGCATTTCAAAGAAGTACAAATGAGTTTTTTGGCACCTGGCAACACCCCTTGGTTGCTGTTGATGATCAAGTTAAATAAGCTATTTAAACCATCTAGCATCATGCCTGATACACAGTAGGTATTTTAAGAAGTTGATTCTTCCCTCTCTGTACCTAGCCTTCCCATCTCCATCTAATCTTTCCCCATCCAGCTCTTTCTGTACACAAGGGGCATAAGTGGCATAAGTCTATGGTGGTAAAGGTCCCTTTTTGAAAATTAAAAGGTTATCACTGATCTAAGTGACTATGGACCTAAAATGTAAGCATTGCATAATGCTTAAAAGTTATCAGTATAAGCAGATGACAGCCCTGAAATGTAAGTGTTGTAGGCCCATGAGATTGGATGAAACAAATTCAATTTCAAACAAGAGTAATATCTAAATTTTTTTTAAATCACAGTGTACAGGCAAGTTATCACAAAAAATGAATGGAATGGATGAATTGAAAATGAATTCCATTTTATTTAAAGAAAAAAATCATATAATCTCCTCATATATTTCTATTTCAATCCAATGTTCAACTCTATAAATTTGAAATTTCTATCCCATGGGACTCATACTAATTAATGAAATGATGTTATAGCCACTGTAATATTAAAGGGTGGTAAAATTCTGACTAGAAGAGGTTTCACATTTTGTTTTTTCTATTTCTCATTGACTAAAGGAATTCTCATGCCAAAATTCTCTCTAAAAATGTCCTCCTTTATGAAAGGCTAATTTAGGACATCTTCAAAAAAGGTATTTTAGGAAAGTAGTAAAATTCACACTTAAAACATTTCACTGTATCATTTATTTATCCATTAATAAAATTTAAAAATCATGTGTAGGACCCTTAAATGCTTTCTAGAAGTGAACATAAAAAGTAGCAGCATTAAAATATAAAATTAACAAATAACCAAGATGTTAAACTTACCTTTTTGTTGGCAACAAAATGTATTCTCAAGTTTACAAAACAAATCCACATTTTCATACTTATTTTCATTTGCTTTTATCCAGAAACAGTTTTCAGTCATTTCATGAGGTCTGATCTGCAATCAGATAAAGATTGATTGGGTCATAAAATCAATGGGTGTTTTATCTGTCCCAGACCATATTTACATTCAGACTCAGCATCCCACAGCTGCCAGTACATGTTTATGAAATAACCCTTTAAGATTTTTCCCAAAGTCTATTCAATGAAATACAGGTTCTGCAGGAATTTAAGGTTTTATTTGAGAAAAGAAAGTTTCCACTCTCATGTAGTGGGGGATTCGAAGCTGAATGAAGTGAAGTTTCTTCTCCACCACCCTTCTCAGAGTCTTTAACAATGCTCATGTGCACCATGACTCTTCACAGGCAAGACGCATTACACGGCATTACCCATGGTTACATGGCCATGGAGCTACCATCCTGCAGGATTCAGAATTTCTATGTTCTGGTGACATAGCAACTTCTGACAACCAGTTTTCCCAGGGGCTACCAACACAGAACAGGTTCCCAAGAACACCAACAATTTTGTATTTTTGAGAAACACTTCAAAAATATAGGGTTCAATGATGATAATGTTGAATTATCAATATAATTACAGATCAAATCCCACTGTAACAAACCAACATCCATTCATACCAAATTTATAAGCTAGAATGCCTTAGTGGAGAGCGAAGGGCTTTGTTTGCCTCAGTACTTTTGTTGCAAACAATAATGTCTGTTTATTTAATGTCACTGGTTAGGGCTTCCCATTTGAAATTACATGTAACTTTTAAATACAAAATTATATTTTAATCTAGGTAACAGTATAAGTGATAGTTTTTGTCTATTTCTGTTTTACCTTCGACCAGTTCAATCTTCTCATGCTGCTTTCAGGTTTAAATTCTTTCTTTGGTTTTAACCCAAATGGCAGAGTTGGAGGAGGAGCGTTTTGACCACTGAGAAACCCCAGGGGAGGGGGCGGAGGCACAGGTCCACCAGATGGCATTGGCATTCCTGGGAGTGGGGGAGGGGGGGGAGGGGGGCCCCCACAAAAGGGCAGTGGTGGGGGAGGAGGGGGGGGAGGGGGGCCCATTCCATCCTCTTTTGAGAGGGGCAAGGAGGTAATTGCATCAGCTGGCAAGGCACCAAACTGGAGGGAAAAAAAAGGGAACACAACTGAGAACACTTCACAAAACATGTGAAAATATATATTTCTTAAAAATAAGGTGTTATTTTAAACCAAAAATAATCAAATATCAGTAATTTCACATGGTTGAATCTGGAAACAAAGTTCCAACAAAGTTTTTTCCCAAGGTAAGAATTTAATTATAGTTTTTGAAGTCATAAGTGCATAATTGCCAGAAACGTAACTCCCCATTTTGAGGTAGTTATATGATCATCCAGGTACAAAAACCCAGGAGTAAAATGGGTACATGGATCTAAACTATTTGAAATTCAGCAGTTTCTATGTGACAGTTGAAGCCATGGGAGTAGGTAATTTTACCCAGAGAATGTATGCACTTACAGAGTACATAGCATGAGGAAAAGTCTATATACAGAATTCTAAGGAGCACTAATGTTTAACTGAGAAGTAAATAATAAAATCCAGGAAAAGAGACTTTAATAATATTGCCACATCAAGCCTTTGTCCTTGAAAAAAAAAATCTGAAGTTCTTAGTAGGATATACAAGGGCACATCAGGATCTGGTCCCTGTTAACTGGTCTTTCAAGCAATTTTCACATACTTTCCATGTATATGCCCATCTCACACTCACATATGCTGTTCCCTCTGCCTGGAACATTCTCTTAACCCTACCATCTCCTAGTAGTCCTTTCAGTCTTAGCTAATGTGTCCCTTCCTCAGAAAAACCTTGTTTGACCACTTATTTTACACTGGCAGCACCTTGTGCTTCTCCTTGATAGCTCTGTCATAAGGGTTAAACAATTATTTAAGGCATTTATGTCCCTGATGGGTTATAAGCTCCATAACAGAAGTAACTGTGTCTGTGTAATTCACTACCCTTTTCCCAACACCTAAAGTTGTGACTAGCAAATGACAATTGTTGAAGAAATATTTGTAGGATAAATGAATTAAAAACAAAAAGAGAAAAAGAGAAGCACAGAGTTATGAATCACAAGTGAAGAAAGTGACCAAAAAAGTGGGAGAGAGGGTTTACTATTCTACAACACAAAATGTCACAGAGAAGTAAGGAGTAAAAAAGAGCCCGATGTGTCCACTGGACACTTTTTGTCCTGTTTCCATAGCATGGTAAGAATACATGCACTTTTATTATCATAAAAAAGATTTGGGTTGATAAATAATTTTCTGTTATTTTATTTTCCTGAAATTACTAACTTCAATTCTGAGCCATATATACAACTAACTCGCAAGTGGTGGACACTTAATGAATGTTAACAAACTTTTAAAGTTTTTTGACACAATTATGGAAAATAGATCATGTATAAAAGCCTAAACTTGACATCTGAGATCAGCACAAAGTGTTATAAAAGAAATCGAAACCACAAATTAAAGAACATGCCTTATAAAAACCATTAACTATAAAGAAAAATCAGTTTACTGTTTATCTGGATTGCTGTAATATTGGATATAACTGCCCTTCGAATGTTAAGGATGTATGGATATTACACATATACTCAATAAACATATTTAACTATCATCTTAGGATATTTTTGAACTTCTGCTCTGCACTAGCTCAGCTGATAAGAGTACAGTTGACTTGAATACATCCTTCATGGAGCCAGACACTGTGCCTATCTTGCTCACCATTATATCCCTGGAACCTAACAATGGTTGGTTGTCAACTGAAGGAATAAAATCACAGATAATAGAACATATTTTATTCATAACTTTCATTAACAGTACAGCTTTGATCAAAGAGAAATATCATTAAGACAAATGCACAGATTTCAAGAGAAACACACACTAAGCCAAAATAGAGCCAAATGTAGATAAGGCAAAGATAGAACTGATCAGCTGTTCCTCAAAAATGAATATGATCGCCATTATTGAGTCTCTGATACAATAAACACAGCTCATCACTGTCCAAAATTTAAGACAACATAGGAGATCCTTGATTCAAAATGTAAATTGAGTTCCATTTTTAAGTAAAAATACATGCAACAATAACATAACCAAAGACGGTAGATATGTTTTTTATAAACTGGAATTTTCTTGAGTAGATTAGGAAGTAATTCTTCAACTGAGAAAAATTAAAAAGAAAAGAAAGTTTTTAAAGTTATACTAGCTCAGACCAGGAAAAACATCACATATTTCAACCATTGTCTGTAACTCAATCTGAAATATAAACACAATCAAACATTTCTTTTCATATGAGAGACAAGGAGTCACATGAAGAGATAAAAAATTTCAATAAATTGTACTTCTTGCACACTAAAGAAAGACCATTGAGAATAATTTTCTTGAGGAGAGGAGATTTCAATATTTTTTCCCTCCAAAATATAACACTAACAGCTCACTGTCTCTTAGGGTATCTTCAGACAGCCTTTGTAACAATAAATATTTAATTGTTTTATTTACACTAAATATTTAAAAGAAAACAGTTTTCAATGGTATCAGAAATAGTACATCAATAAAGGAAACAGTATAGATGAGACACTGCAATGTAACTATAAATTAGAATGAAAGGAAAAGAGCAAAACTATACTTATTGCTCATCATCCAACATGTAAATCTATGTGAAGAAATGTAGGTATGAATATTCTAACTCCTTATTTCATCCATTTAAAGAATGCAGATGATGTATCTCTTCCTTATCCAAATGTTTTATGCGTAGAGAGTGTATGTGAGCTATCTGCATCAGAATCCAGAGTTGCGCTCTTTTTTGCCATGTTTTAAATCTGTTTACTTTTGGAAATTGAAAATTTATCAGAAAATGTTCTCATTGAGCTAGAGGTTATCTTTCATCACAAGGTACCCATAGGCTGAAGGTCTGGAAAAATAAATAGCTTGAGCAATAATTTCCTGTAGTGGGATAAAGAGCAGTGATGAATGACAAAATTTAAGACTAAAAGACTTTCTTACCCCTCATGCTTAATTACTTAGGAAACACATGGCATTAGGAACAAAACCCAAATGAAACATAAGGAAGCAAATTAATAAGTAAAAGTTTAGACCTCTTAAAAAATGCAAACAGAAAAAAAAATTTTAAACATAACAGAATAGAAATATAAACATGACTATGAACACATACAAGTGAAATTAAAGTTTAAACATTTTGATGCTATGAAGATAAGACATGACCTTTGCTTTCCTGGTGTGCATTCAATACACAGATTTGCTCCGAGTAGATGGTATTTTACCTTCAATTTAAAAGCCTGTAACTCTGCTTGAAGCTCATTAATCTTTGCCTCTTTTTCCTGCAGTTGAGCCTTAGTTTCTTGGTGGTCACTAATCTCTTTTTCCAACTGAGGGAAAAAAAGAAAATGAGACAAAAAAAAGATAGAAATGAAAAGCACTATTTTTCATAGAGAAATTCACTCAAATGACCATCAGTAGAACATAAACTTTTATTAACGTGGTGGTAGATTTTTGCTAACTCACCCACAGCCTTTCTTTAGGTCCCTCCAGGTCCCACCAAAATCATTCATTTGCAAAGGAGCAGACAAAAAGCCAGAGACAGAGTCTGTGACCTTCTTCTTTCAGTAGGGCAAACTGGCCCATAGTTATTTGCAGTCCTGGCATTTTTCTTATAAGTCCCTAAATATCATTGTGACTTTGTGCAAAATAATAGAGAGCAAAGCATTGTACTGAATCGCCTGACCCCTACATACCTTATACTTGAAACTTACCTGAAGCTTATCAATCAGACTTAAAAGAATTCCAAACCAATATTTTTTATTCATAAATAACTCCATTTTGGATGTGACAATTACTCACTTTTAACTCACAACATCATGATATTTAAGGACCTTGATGTGGGCTCTACCCTTCAACACAATTTAAAAGAATAACGTCTCTCTTATTTATCATTAATCTTTTAGAGATTAATCTTTGGGAGATAAATGATAAATTCATCTCTCAAAGTCCCTAGTGCACTATCTTGTCGGAAGTAGGCAAACAGTAGAATCTGATGAATCCAGTGAATTTTCTAATTTATATAGCCACTCATCACAAGTTCCCATCTTGCATTCAAATTGCTTCACCTTGCCATCATCATAACTAAAACCTGTCCTAACTGAGGTGAATTTAAATATATACGGTCTCATAATCAAGAACTAGTATTTGACTCTGTTTAAAAAAAAAAAGATAAAAGATGTTTAAAAACCCAACTACTTCTAAATGTAGCTTTAAAATTTTAAATACAGTCAAACCTCAATTAGAAAAATAACAATACAGAACTCAGCAGTTTGCAAAGGACTTTTACTCATGAATCTTACCATCCTTAACACAAAGAGGTAGTTACCAGTCCCTCATCACTCAGCTAAGTAAAAGATGTGACAACAAAAAACAGATTTCCTATCTTCAATGCCTGAGTTATTTAGATGAAACCACACTGCCTTCCTACAATGTCTAGATAATGCTTTCCTGTTTGTTTGCTTTTTAAACAGACTTTACTTTTAGAGCAGTTTTAGGTTACCAGAAATATTAGGCAATAGGTTCAGAGATTTCCTATATATCTCCTGCCCCACACTGTATTGCCTCCCCCTGCCCCTGTGCTTTACAGTGCCTAAAGCACAGAAAATAAACTATTTTGCATTTCACACACAAAAAAACACTCTGAAATAAGAAATATTATTAATTATGGTTACCATTTACAAGCTAGAAAAGTAAATCTTGGACTCATGTTCTTGCCACTCTAAACCTTGTGTTCCTTTAGAAAGATAACAGAAACTATTAGGTCAAAACCATCCTAATGTCCTTCACCTCATTCCAAACCGCACTGACATTACTAGTACAGCACTTCCAAACCTTCCAAACACTCTGGACTTCTCTCAGCTTCATCTCAAGGTCTCTACAGCTGTGCTATTCAGTAGGTTAGTTACTACCCACAGAGGGCTGTTTAAATGTAAATGTAATTAATTAAATCAAATAAAGTTAAAACTTCAGTTCCTCAGTCGCAGTAGCCATTTTACAAGGGCACAACAGGCACACATGGCTGATAGCTAATCCATCAACACTGACTCCATAAAACAGCATCATCACCCCATGTTGGACAGGCTACTTTATAGCGTAAATACTTACAGGTACACCTCCATATTCAATCTCTCTTCCCTGTATATTCCATTACAATACTCTCCTCTGGTTTTCCTGCCAGTTCTCTGACTGTTCCTTAATTCCTTTAGAGGTTCCTTTTCCTCAGTCAAATCCTCACCATTCTACAAGACTCTCTCCTCACCACCCTGCTGGTCTCATTTTCAAATTCATATGCTTCAATCACTGTTCATACATCAACAGTTTTCAAAACCCTATCACTAGCTCAGCTTATCTGAATTCCAAAGTGCCAATCATCCCACAAATGTATGTATTTTCAACTGCTTAATGTATATTTGTCAAGACAAACATCAACAAAAAACAGTATTTTCAAACCCCTACTACCATTCCCCCTACAAATTGTGTTTTTCAAATACTGCTGTTCTTTCTAAAGGGCAGTTCAAATAACATGACTCCTCTGCTCATAAACCTTCAGAGGCTTCATTATAAAAGCCACATTCATTAACCTAAATCTAAGATCCTCTGGGGATCTGGCCCTGAACAAACTCCCTATTTCCCATTATACAATAGACATCTAATAGCATGCCTACAGTGTGTTCCTCAAAGTGGCAGGTGCTAGAGATACATAGCTGAACATGGTACAGTCATTGCTTTTAGTAAGCATAGTATCTGGGGGCAAAGTAAAAGCAAACTAACAACCCAAAATCTATGAAAATTACCAGCAATGGTGAGACTGGAGGTAAGTGGTGATAGACAGAAAAATGATGCTTGACCTCAAGCTTCAGAACTTGAATGGTTAGCTGAGAAGTACAGTTAGCGTTTCAAATAGAGGGACTAGCACAGCCTATAGATAAATGATAGGCAGTCCCTTGAAAGGGCCACACAGGAAGTATGAGAAAAAAACCACAGGGGATGAAGTTAATAGATGCATGCAGGAATGAAACTGTTCATAAGAATTTTACAGTAAGCCAAAAAGTGTTTTCTCTTTCCTGAAAACCATGGAGAGCTATTAAAGTATATATAATAAGGGAGTAACATGATTATATTTGCACTTTGGAAAACCAGCCTGCTGCAATGTGGAGGATGGCCTGAAAGAGAAATACTAGCAGCTTAGAAATGAGTTTAGAGGGTACTGCAGTTGTCCGGGCAGGAACTGAAGGCCCACCTGACCAAAGGTAGAAGACGGTGTAATGGGAAAAAACAGAGCCAAGTTTTTCTTGCTCTTGCTGTTGTTATGGAACCCAAAAACAAAGAGTCAGATTGAATGAAGAAAAAGTGAGTGAGGGGAGTAGACGTAAAAGGACTATGATGTTGCTCTGCAGGCTGGAAACAAAGTATTACACTTTGAGGGGAAAAAACAAGACTATAAATGCTGGGTGAAAAGGGGTTTTAGGGAAAAGAAAGCTAAATTTGTTTTTGGAAATGCTAAGCATGAGAGCCCTTTAAGAAATTCAAAATAAATTTATGTATGCCTCCTTGGATATCTCACCTTGTTGCCTTCTACCTCATCCACCAGGGCTCACATTATTTATCTTTTCCTTGGGTAAATCTTCCCTGGCCACCCAAGACTAGTTGAGGATTCCTTCCCATAGGCTTATACACCACATAGAGTATTCCTACCATAGCAATTATCACCATAGCAATTGATATAAAAATACCAAAAGGTTCTATCACACACTTAAATAACTCTCACCAACCTAGAACCCACTAATAGTGAGAATCTTTTCTATTTTATTCATCACCTTTCCAAAGTTTTACATTTATAATTAAACTCAATAACTATTTGTTGAATGAAGAGATGAGATAATTCCTGTCAATCTTCCTTTATATGTTGAATCACTATGTCCATATCATATATTAAAGTTCCCCAATCTCCTAGGATCAAAAAATCTTTGAGAGGCCATTTTCTCTATTCTCCATTGTTAGGACTGCTCAGTGTTTACTGCTGCTTAGCAAGAAATAAAAAATTAAATTCTTAGGAGACCAAGGATGAAGGAGTTTTTCTCACAGTATCAACATGTACACTATCTTATCTCATAGGCCTTAGAATAAGTTTCAGAAGGAAAAAGGATTATTTCGGGGAACAAAGATAAAACTATCAAAATGACTAGAGTCATAATTAGTACACTCTAAAAGCATTTATTAAATTAACTTGGCCATACTGAAAGCATCTATATTACTTACAAAGAGATAAATTTCTACATACTCCCCTATAAAAGGATCAGATGAAATACAAACTTTGCTTTAGCATTTTTATAATATTTATAGTCAAATCACAGTAGCTTTAGACATAAAATGAATCTCCATTAAAGACATACTGTATAAAAACAGATATGATAGTCTTCTTCTCTAAAAAGAGCAATATTACACTTACAAAATTTCACGCAAAAATGTCAAGAAACACAGTTAAGGTTGAGACTCTGCTTAATTTCATTCCCTAAGGTAAATGTATTAGTGCATCTGTACAAGAAGGTTGATAATTCAATATTCTCTATGTACTTTCTGACATTTCTGGTCTTCATTTTTCAAATTTATGCACCAAAATAAAGAATGTGTCTGGCACCTATGATAGCTTCCTGCCTAAAGCAAAGTATTTACATGTGTCCTTATAAAGCTATCGGAAAGTTCTTGTTGATATATACAAAATGCTATAGCAATAGAAATCTTTTATGGAGTGAACAATATTTTCTGAATATACCTAAGACATATAACTTCTGACTAAAAGGAGACAACTAACCTTGAAGAAGGTCCTTCTTGTGCTTACATTTAAAGCTTTACAATTTTAAAACGTGTTGAGAAAATTATGTTTACCACTCATATACACTATATACCTAAAAATGATTATAAAAGCAAATTTATCTGGTTACAAGCAAATCAAGTGCTTCAAAGTTCACCACTACTTTCCCATAAAAAGTGAAAAGAGCATATTGAGTATCAGGGGGACGGGTCACCTTACAACAGGAAGATCTAGCAACTGTAATACATATGATGCTTAATTTAAATGATCCATTAATTTGTTTCCTCACTGAATTAAGTCCCTTCGGGGCAACAACAATATCATATTCACAGCTGTAATCCTAGCCTGCAGTCACAGGCTGGTATTTAGTAACCTCTCACTAAGTGTCTGGTGAACTGTAGGACTTCTTAAACAGGACACTTTCAGGTTTTTCATAAGCTACTGGTAACTTATGAAACTACATTTGCAAATTGTTTTATCTTGAAAGTTTATAAAAATATACACTTCTTCCAAGATTCATTTAGGGCCTGATTCACCACAAATGTAAACTCTTGGACATGGTGCCTAACACAGAGTAAATACTCACTTAGTTTATGTTCATTGAGGTAGTGGTAGTAATTATTATTATTCCTCCCATGTGAGAAACCAGCCCCCAAGAATTCAAATCAGATTAACTACTTCAAATGTGAAGAATTCACTAACAAATATAAAAAACAAAACAAAAATGGAAAAAGTCTAATAGGTACATGCTAAGCAGAGATAAAAGCACCAAACACTACCTTAAAGACAAACAGGTAGTGGTTGGCTGGGCAGCTATACACGAGGCTGAAACAATGAAACTGATCCTATGATACATATATGCTATATATTAAGAACTATGAAAATGACAGTTTTCTATGGTTCAATTTGATCTAATGAAGGAACTTTAACCCAAACAAAAAGCAAGTTAACCTTTCTCATAAAACTTTTAGATTTAAATGCAAGAAGATCAAGAAAAATAGCACAGGGAAGGTCAGGGTTAGAAGTGGAGTTAAGAATTTTTAGTTTTATGTATAATGGTCTAGAAGGTCCTCTTTGGAAGGTTACATTTGTGCAGATACCTGAAGGAGGTAAAGAGGAAAATGGGAACAAGCAGAATCCTGGAGGTAGAGCACACCTGCAGGCTCTCCACACTCTTGCAGAGTTAGTTAAAAAATACTTACTTTCTTCTGAAGTTCTGATGTTTTCTCTTCAGACTCTTCTAGTTTTGCTTGATCTACGCAAATGTCTGAAATAGCAATGACAGAAAATTTTTCCTACTTCTATACTTCTTAAAATCATTACTAAAACTCTTAAAAGTTCAGAAAGAAAAATCTCGGAATTAGAAATGGTGCTAGTAATAAAATAAGCAAAACAGAGAAACATAATATTATAGTATTGGAATGGAGAAGGATTTTCTAAGCATGATACCAACGCCATAAAATATAAAGGGAAAGACAAGCCCAACTACAATTTTAAATTCCTTTAAGGCAAAATAAGGAGAGAGTTCAACTGTAACTAGCTGTAACTAGAATACTCAAAGGTTTCTATCATCAATCCATAAATATTCTGAAGGAAGAAGAGAAGATAATATTCAACACAGGCTAGAAAAATGGGCAATAGTAATGAATAGAAAATTAGGAATAACAAAACTAAAAATTGCTAAAATATGAACAGTTGTTTGAGTTTTGCCAATAATATTAAAATATAAAAATTTTAAAAGAGAGCAAAGATTAAATAGCCCATAATGACAAATGCTAGAGATGGCATGGAGAAACCAACTCACCTACACAACAGTGGAAGTGTAATTAAGGAAATTTGCTGATGAGAAACTAGGCAATTATGTACTAAAATTTTAAATACACATTTTCTTTCACCCAATAATTATATTTCTAGGACTTGGCTTTTAAGCAAGAATATCCATGTACAGTATTACTTAAATTTAAAATATTATTTAAAATAGCAAAAACCAGAAATAAATGCCTATCAATAATAGACTGATAAAATAAGCTATGGTATACATCCATATGATGGGATCTTATGCAGAAATAATGCATATGAATTGCCCATGACGTATTTTATTGTTTCCTTTTTCTTTAATGAAAGCAATGAATGAACATGGTTTAAAAACTCATATTATAGAAGTGCTTATAATGCAAAGTAACAGTCAACCAAATCACTGTATTAAAAACTCAATCCCTCTTCCTAAATGTGAGTTCTCATAGCTCTTTCTGCATAAGGTTATTTGGGTGGTTAGCTTCCTAAGTCTAAATAAAATGTGCATATCATTTCTCATTTATCTATTATACAATATCAATATAGATATAGAAGACATTATAATTTCCTACTATAAAAGATGAAAACAGTGTTTCCTATCTAATCCCAATTGTTGATAATTATTCTTCGTAAATTAGGTGGCTTTGTACCACTAACTGCTTAAACCTCAGATTCTTAAATGGAGATTATCCCTTGATTCCAACTATAATATATGAACTTATCTATACCCTATACTTTCCAACATCTGTCTCCCCTATTGCCCAACCTCATGTCTTCACTCACCTATTTATGTAAATACAGTGATAATCTCTCCTGTATCTTCTGCACTGTCTATGTTTACTCTAAATATTTAAAATCAATTAATACAATGAATTTATTATAACTTTGTAAATATATTTCACTTATATAGCCAAGCAGTTTTCAAATACTATATATCCTTTTCAAGAGTTCAATGTCAAACCTCTCATCCACTCAAGAAAATCATTCCTAATGTCCAAGTAGAATAAATTTTCTTTTCAGATACTATTCTAAATCATTCTAAGTTTTAGTTGGCTGCACGTTTATTTAGAGCACGTTTTTCTTCATTTCTGAGTCCCTCCCACCACCAGGAACTTCTAATTGCTTCTCTCCTATGGTCACTAATCTCTAGCTCCTTTTGCATTCTATACATTCTATACTTCTTTCCTGGTGTCAAGTATTACAAGAAAAACAAACAAACCTCACAAATAATAGATACTCTTTTTGATGTTATACCAAAATTTGACATTTGGTAACTTCTTAAACATTAAGTTGCAATGTAGAATCACATATCTTATCCATAAATATTTTGTACTCTACTACTTCTAAATCCATAATCTTTTTTACTCATACAGAACTTGCATCAGCCAGTGGTCACTGTTTTGTTATTACTGTGGTGAAGAATACAATACCTCCTAATACAGTTTGGCACCACTACCTTGATTCATAACAAGGTGCCAGCAGTTTTATCTGTGCAAATATCAACACAATAGAAAAGGCAAACAATGTCTTAGTATCATTATGAACATAGTTTTGACTATTAGGATCCCCTGAAAGAGTATAAAGAATGCTCAGGAATCTACAGGGTATACCATGAGAACCAATACTATAGCACTAAACCAACATATTTCCATTTAAATAACAGAAAAATACTCACCAACGAATTGACTTAAATCTAAATCTAGTCTTTTTCGATATGTGAAGTCTGGATCCATCCCATCTCTATGTAATACAATCTGAGATACACACTCATCAATTAATTTGAAGTATTGTTGCCTAAAACCAAGGATAAGAATAAATGTACACTCAATTTATTAGTGTACCTTTATATGAAAACAAAATATTTTGCTAAGTTTGGTTTCAAGTTCCATAATTTACTATTGCATAGTTTTCAACTGTTGATAACAGATTTAACATGGGGGTGAGAGTAAATACAATCGCCATCACTTTCCTTCTAATGATTTTAAGACCTACTTTTTACAATCTTTTAGCAAATACAGTGTGCTTTAGATAAGATTTTTGTATAAAAATCAGAATCTTGACTTAATAGGCAGTAAAAAAGAATATTGAAAGGAAGTGATAATGTACTTAAAATAAGTCCTCAATAAAGATTAACCTATCACTGAAGTAACTACCATTACTAAAGTAACTACCATTAATTCTCTGGGAGGTTCTTAAAACCATGCAGTGTACTTTTTTTTAAAGAATGTTTGTGGAATCAAAATAAAAACTGATACTGCAAATTATATACATTATCAAATGAATATTTCTTACTAAAAAGAAACTAGAAAAATGTAGTTTAATACTTTTTGTCCAAAAATTAGAATCCCCATGTTGTCACTATAGTTACATTGTCTGCTTATGTTTGTAATAATATAGAGAATATACCTTAAAACTGAAGTCAACAAATATGAAAGAAATATCCAGAAGATTTTTAGAAACAAAACTAAACTGAAGTGATAGAGAAGGTGGTACTGTACTAATGAGGTTCAGTCTTCCATCTCCAAGCCTCCCCCAGGACTTATTTCTTCCTTTAATATTTTTTGCACATTTTCCTCTCCAAACTCTCCTCATCGTGTATGTGATGGCACCACCAGCCACTTGGACCTTCCTTCCCTATAAACTTTGCCCTACTGCCCTTGACCTATTTACCTTATACCCAATAAACCATCCATTTTGCTAAATTCACTACAAATTAACATTAGCAAAGAAGACTAAAAATGCGCATTAATTGTCATAGAGTAAAAAAGTCCAAGAAACTGTTCTTGGGTACATTCAAAGCAAGAAAGTATTACCAAATTTTCCTCAACTTTCTCAACCTTTCAAAGAAATAATCTCCTATTCCCTAATATCTCAGCCATAATAACCACATTTACACTTAAGGTACATAAATGGCACACACATTTATATCTACCATGTTTGAAAACTGAGGTGATGCACTTTCTTTGTTTACTCTTATTCAATGCTACCTACTGTTGTTTTAATAAAAACATGTTTTAAATTACCAACACAAGCTTTTCTATGTTGAAGAAATAATTTCCTTAAATATTTTCTCATCTCTACTATTCCCAGTTATAAGCTCATTTATAGCTGAAATTTCATGCAAATCCTCTTTTGGCAAGGCAGTACTAGCAAAGAATAATGTAATTTTGGATTCCAGAAATGTACATCTAGAAAACAATCTCTATGAGCAATATTGGTGAGTTAGTGACTATACCACAGGAATAAGTGAATGACCTAATTAAGGGATGAATATAAATCATCATTAGTTCACCAATAAAATGTCATTTTTGCTGGATTTTTTTGAAATTATCTCCACTTTCTCTGTAGCATCTTTAACAAGTATCAGAAATTACCTCCAATGCACATTCAACTAGCATATTTTGCACATGGTAAGTTATTGATTATTTCTTACAGAATTGAATTTGATCTTCTACTCCATGTTCCAAGTATCTTGCTGCATTTTTCTTGAGAGTAGGGGATGAATTTAATATACATTCTCCAATCACATTCCATTTCACTAAAATGTTCCTTTTGTAAATGCAAAGGCAAAAATTCTAAAATTTCTATACACTAATTCTTTTAAGTGAAAATGTTCTGCAACTGCAATGAAACACTTAGTTTGTAAGAGAAACTAAAAAATTATGTTTAGTCATATCAATATTAGTTTAAAACATCATTTCAACAAAAAATGTTCAGATAACTGAAGATTTCTAAAAAGTGAAATCCAGGTCCATCTAAGTAAAATAAAAAAATGAAGGTAAAACCCAACATTCGTAGAACTGCATACCAAAAAGATCATATTTTACTGCATGTAAATAAAAAGCTCAATACTTTTTAAATGACAAAAATACTATGTCAGTGAATGTAATTCTGACTCAGTCTTGTAATAAAAGTATACTCTCTCTAAGGATGAAAGACAACACCAGTAATAAATGAGAATTTTGAAACTTGGGGGAAAACAGATGGAACTATCTTCACTATGACAGTCATAGGAAAGACTTTTGCCTTCCTTCCTAGCAACCAAGTTTGGAACACAGACCCATGGCCTGGGGCTTAAAGAGGCAAGGGAGAATGCAACATTTAAATGAGTATTAAAGTTAAAGAGTGATAGTCAAAAGATGGCCGAAATAGCTCAGCTTCTGTGCTTCGCTAAGGTCACTTCCGCAATGCTACAATTTAGTATTTCTCTGAGACTCTTGATTCCACTAAAGTGATAGAATCGCTTGAGCATGCCCAGGAGAGTTGGGTTTTTTAATCTTTTTGGAAGTGAGAACACAACCACATGCCCTCCTGGAGCACAGATAAAGGGATCAAAATAATAAGACATGATCCCCAACCCTTGAAGCATTACAGACACATTCAAATCTTTGAAAGCAGTCTTATCTTGAATACTTGAAAACTCAAGCAGCAAACAATCAGGTTGACAGGACCAACCACACAGGGATGAAGGATACAATTTCATTTTTAACTACATTTAGAGAGGATATAGTATTATAATTAGCAGTTGCAATATAATAATTTATAAAAAAACATGTTTGGCCATTCAGATGACCCAAATATATTTCTCAGATTTATATGAGCTTCATCCACAGTTCCTGAAAAGGCTCATAGTCATAAAAGCAAAATGGGTGTCTTACTATTAATGAAGGACTTCTGGACTGCACCCAAGGGTGGGGGCTGGTTGCCAGGAGGACCAAACATGTGATTAGACAGTTAGGACTTTCATTCCCACCCATGACCTCTAGGGAGGACGAAAGGGGCTAACAGTGTAATCGGGCAGTGACCAGTGATTTGGTCAATCGTGATTATGTAATGAAGCCTGTGTAAAAACCCCAAAGAGTAGCTTTTTGGTCTTCTTTTTTTTCCAGAAAGCTTCAATGCTTGGGGGACCAAAACACTTTTGAGCTAGGCCCCAAGTTCCATAAGGACAGAACCCCTTTGTTCAGGGTCTTGCACTACTGTTGATTGACAAATATAAGTTAAGTATTTCCTGAGTTTTTTGAGCTACTACAGCAAATTAATCAAACCTATAGAGGAGGTGACTGGAACCTCCAATCTGTAGCCAGTCAGTCAGAAGCACAGTTAATGGACTGGAGCTTGTGAGTGGCTTCTGAAGTGGCAGTGTAAGGAATGGGGGAATCAGTCTTGCAGTACTGAGCCCATAATCTACGGAATCTGATGCTACCTCTGGGTATACAGTGTTAGAATTAAATTGAATTCTCAGACACCCTACTGGTGTCCAAGAACTGCTTAGTGGTGTGTGTGGAGAAAACCCCACTCCACACTGGAACTGGGGCCAGGAACCCTAAAAGAGCAGGGTACCTGTGATTTTAAAAATCTTATTTAATCAATGTATTCGTACTTTTTATCCAGGACTTATAAATGGTAAAATATTTAAACTATTTTAATGAAATATGAGAAAGATGCAAATTAAGCATCAAAACAGATTACTAAACTCATATTTTAGAATACTATTGGGGTTCTCCAACTTTATAAGAACAGGTAAGATGGACAATCTGTTCTCATCCCAGAGAACCTAAAAAGTTTTAACATTTTTTTGACTCTTATTCTATTCACTTGTTAGGTACATTAAAAGCCTAAATTATATCCTCCGACATCACCCAGAGGACACAGCCTTAAAGAAACATGTCTTGCTAATCCTTCTGCTAAAAATAAGAGTAAGAACAGACCACTACCCACAGTATTTGAGAATGAAATTTCAGCAAAGCTAAATTAAAGATGACAAAGATGGTTTTTATTGAAATATCTCAGCTTCCCTCACAAAACAGTAAAGAAAGTGGAAAGAAGATGAAGAGAGCATGCATACACCATGTGCCAGATACTCAGCTAGGAGTTTTACCCATGTTATATTTCAGCGTTGTGAGAGCCTAGCAACTTAGATGCTAATACCATACATAGCTATAGACACATAAGATAAAGACAGGATAAATCATTTGTTAAACTCAAGATGGCTAGGATATAATCAAACTGGAAAAGTCATTTGTCTACCTTTTCTGATACATTAGCAATATTAAATGCAACTGTATTAAGGTACCTTCTAGCTACTTAAGGACTAATAAAAGCAATGTTCAGTACCTTTCACATAACTTATAAAAAGAAGCTTATCAACATTAATCCTGCTGTCTAAGGAGTAGCCAGAAAATACTATCCATCATACGATAACCAATAATTTGTTGCTAGTTCACATTTTAATTCAGATGCAAAGTTGTTACTATGAATCTGCTGGAGATTAAAAAGTAACAGTAATAGCATTTTAACACCATCTATCTAAATATATGCCCAGAGGAAACACTACATTCTATGAATCAATATTGTAACAAATAAAACTCTTAAAATTAGTTGTTTGCCCAGTCAAATATTAGGTGAATCTCACAATTAATAGTTTTATTAGTGAAAGAAAACATTAAAATATAGCTTTCTCTTACCTTATAAAATAATCATTTCGGATCAGCAAAAGATGTTGAAGAATAGAAATGAAATATCCCTCTGCTTTAGTTTCTTTAACTGTGTTCCACACCATCTTATAAACATCATACGCTTCAGTAAATTGATTAAGGAATATGTGTATTTATTTAACCTCTATACACAACAACTGCAATAATATCTGTTCAGTAAGACTTTGAAAAGTTATTGCCTTAGCCTAAAATAGGTGTCATGTATATTCAACATAGGATAAACCACAGGTAGTTAGGATTGCAAGTAAAGGAAAACTGTGTGCAAATGACAACATGACCTGACGTTTCTGGCTTCTCCTCTGTAATTAACTCCAACCAATCTGCCTCTCTCAAGCCAAGATGCTGCTGGCAACAAGAGTAGTGGGCAGCTGGCTCTGAATGCTGAATTGGGTTGGGTAGGGGTGGGGTGTTCCCTGACCAAGAGAGCTGGCATCAGGCATTATCTACCATTAAGAAGCCCCAGGGAGGATAGGAACCTGGTAGACCTCTACAAAAGCACAGACATCTGTAGACACAAAGGCCCATATAGGCCCATATGAGTAAGCACCCAAGGTATAGGGCAGGAACTAAACAGTGCCCTAAGTGTACCCTACTCCTAATGCTGGTAAGCACTGTGGGGAGGGGAAGTGACAAACACAGAAAGAAAGAACAGACTGTACACATACATGGAGGACTAACAGAACCCATTTGTAGGTTGTAACATCCATTGACATATGTATGCATTCATAAAAACACACATTAAACTAGTATGATTTATATGAACATCATTCTCATTCATAAAGGTTGCTTTTATATTATTTATATAGAAATAGCTTCAGAAGATTAATATTTTGTGGAAAGGGGACACCAGTAGTTTTATATATTTGACTAGACTTGAGAACAAAAGGATATTCAAATTCAGCTCTAATATCGTTGAGGCGATGGGAGAACTCAATCAAATCTTCTTCCTTATTTTCATCAAAGACTTTAAGTTGGATATCCAGGCCATCATTCTTAACACATTGTAAATTCTAGGCATATTAAATAGAAATTATGATGAACAGTTTTGTTTTTAATAATGAAAAAGAATTAATAAGAAAACACATAAACAACAAACTAACCTTTCAACTTGATTTACAGCACTCAGATGCTTTAAGTGTTAAATAATACTCAAATCTTATCTATATTTCAAAAATAGATTTTTATAGTCAAGGCTTTTTTCCCCACAGATAAATTACTCTTGAAGGTAATTTATCTAAATTTCCCCTATTCAAGTACTCCTGTAATTTAAATATTAATAAGGAGACTGCAGGGCACTTACTGGCAATATCTCTTTCAATCCACAGCGCATAAATTCATTTCTGATGTGAAGCCTGGAGTCCAGATCATCAGGAGAAGTAACAAGGGCATTGATGAGCTGCATACATGCTACCTACAACAGATCACAGCAAGACGTACACTTGGATCCCAATATTAAAAAGAGTAACAGAACTGAAACATCAAGGTTTTGTTCCAAGTATTAGCAAATCTCATCCTTCACAGGAGAGTCTATTAAAACACTAACTTACCTATAAAATATTTTAGTCAATTATAAATTATACAAGAAATTCATTTCAGTGTAGTTTTTTTTTTCTTGGGGGTCTTGAAAGGGAGAGGAGAGATGGAGAAACATCAAGTATTGGCACTGTTCCATAAAAAATTCACTCTAACCAGAAGTTCTTGTCCAAAAATATCATTCTGTGCACATGCAACATAAATGCAACACATCCTAGTTGAAAAACTATGAATCTCTATTGGATAGATGACACCTAAAACAGGATAATAGGATAACTTGACATTCATTCATCAGGGATAGTCCAAAGTCCTGAAGACTTCAGGGTCATCAAAGTACAGTAAATCTGGCTAATAGGGTTGTTATAATCAAAAACTATATTACGAACACTGCACAATTACTAGAAGTTAATTTTCCAGGCAGTGGTTCTTACATGTTGGCAAAAATTCAAAATTACTGCTATGTTTATTAGAAAGGCACAAAGGAATAATATAGCTAATTAAATCCTTTAGCATATCCTTTCCATGATAAAAATAAAAAATCACTGTATTTTCCTGTTTATATTTACACTCCAACTTTCAGCCTCTAACCTTTTATCCCTGGCTGAAATATATTTTCCATTATCAAAAATCCATATAGTGGAAGCAAAAGCGATTGCCTCTAGAGAAGTGGAAGTGTTCTCTGTGTTGACGTTATTTTTCTAAGTCTACATTTTACTAAAGTCTAATAGGAAAGACCAGTCTACTGATCAATATGTTTAACCTCATGCTGTTACCTAAATTGTCCTTTCTCCAACCCTTAAGGCATGGTTTATGTGAATTTAAAATACTGTTTTTGGATTAAGACACCAACAGGAGTCTCAGTTCCTGCTGGCTGAAAAATACCGTAATTGTTGTATTTGGTATCTAAACACTAAAATCTGACCAGCATGCCTCTGCTGTCAAAACTCAAGACTGTTTAAAGTGAGGATAGGAAAACTGCCAGAAAAGAGAGAAGAAGGAAAACATATTAAAAAAAAAAAAAAGTAGAAACTTAAAACCAAGTCTACCTTCCCAGTACATGTTCACTCAGTTATACACAGTTCATGTCAAAAAGTCAACTTTAAAAATGCTTTCTTTCCACTTCCTTGCCAGTCATTACCTGTTATCCACAAATGTTCTTTCCAGCAATACTATGCAATTTGAAAAGCTCTGAAAGAGCATATAAATAATGTTTTTCTATGTTCAGAGAAATTAAATGAGTATTAGTCATCAGATTTCCGGAAAAGATGCAAATTATAGACAACTCAAAGAAAGCAGCAAAAATGAGCAACATACAAATTAGCAGCAAATATCACCTAAATGGAAAGTAGTCATGTGTAGAACAGTAGAATGAAATCAAGGAGAAAGAAGGGAAAAGGAAAATCCAAATTATTTCTAATAAACATTCTGAAAGGCAATTTTCCATAAAAGGAAAAATAGGAAATTGATTTAAGCTGTAATGAATTTAAATAGTTATTTAAAATCCCTTCACAATTCCAGTGGTAATTTGCCATTATCATGACTTATAACCACTCTTTGATTAATTTATTTCATGGAAGCATGTCTATGAATATATGTAAGTATAGAGCAAAATTTATTGTTTTCTTACAGATAAATTCTATAACCAAGGTAAAAACCAGAGAGTTCTTTTTGGGTTTTTAACATATAGATTGAGATATGTAGACTTATTTTATTTCATAATTTCACACTAATACAGCATACCAGCAGAAGTGGGTGCCAATCTGGCATCTATACCATATAAATCATTTCCTAGACACAGTGAAAAAGGCTCAGGAAATAAAAAATGTAAGCAGGACATGTTGCCTACCCTAATAAAGATTAACAGATACAATGATTCTGTGTACTAAAAGATATATGCCTACCCTAATAAAGATTAATAGATACAATGATAAAAAGAAATTCTGTGTACTAAAAGATATATGTTTTGTATATAAAAAGAATATGGAAATACTATATAAAAACAAGGACAGTAAGTAAAGGCACTGACTCTTAAGGATTAATAGGAAGGCAGCCTGACATAGAGGAAGTCCAACATACTCCAAAAAGACAAATTAACATGGTCACAGATATGGGCCCTTTTGCTGAATTAGAAGGAATTCTGATTTCCTGAGTAGTTTGTGAGGATGGGAAAGGGGAGAATAGAGGAAAGAGTCAGTACAAATGAGGCTGCAACACCTAGCAGGCCAGATGAGGCAGAACCTTGTGTGCCAAGTCAGGAAATTCAGGTTCAACTAGCAATAGGAGAAACCATAAGGGACCTCATGCCAAGGAGAGGCAATAATGGAGATATCACATACAAGGTAAGAAGCTATTGTAGAAGTAACGTTTGTGAGCAACGAGGAGGGCTTCAACAAGATTTGAAATATAAACATGAAAACCAACAAGATTTGATAGTTAGATGGACAAGGTGTTGAAGTAGAAGAAAAGGATTTACAAGAGTCCTCCTACCTTTGTTGATCCATTAGATAGGAAGTAGTACCATTAACAGAGATACAAAATGCAAGGAGAGAAGCAAGTTTTAAAGGAGTATGGGATAAACCGCATATTGAAATTTCTGAGATTAAAAGGTAAGTTGGAATATTCCGTTCATTAAAAAAAAAGTTATTGCATACATAGCCTCTATCAGCTAGGGATATTAACAGAAACTCAAAAAAATGAGATTGAAAGAATAAATCACCATGCTCCTCTGCTTGCTGTTTCAGAAATGTAGCATATGTAATCTCCATTAATTTGCCTTATGCCATGCTAATTATTTCAAAAGCTTCACTTACTTCTGGAACTGATGGTGGTGAAAAAACAAAGAGCTTCTACCCTCCTGGAATATCCTAAGTTAACTAAAGGTTCAATCTTTGTGCATCAGAATGCAGTTCACTCTGTTTACTAGCTCACGCATTTTATTCCTTCAAAGCCTATTTATCACTGCTTACTAAGCAGTGGGTGCTAGGGATACGGCTATGAAAAACAGATAGAAAGCAACTATTAGAGAAAAAGAGGAGTTAAGATTATATCCAAGTTTTTTGGCCTGAGAAGTTCAGAGGATGAAATTATCATTTACCAAGAAATATTTCATTAAACTAAAAGAAACAGGCTTGGAAAGATCAGGAGAGTTCACTTTCAGAGATGTTAAGTTGGAAATGCTTGTTAGTGATCCACATCAAAAAAAGGAGAGAAGAAAAGTGGATATAGGAGACTCTAGGTAAACAAAGATTATCACAGGGAAATTGGTGTAAAGATGGCAGCATGAGAGTGGACAGAAACCTCCTCCCAAAACCAAATATAATATGAAAATACAGCAAATACAATTAACCCTAAAAGAGCAACAGGAAAGAAGGCTGCAATAGACTGCATATATCTGGGGAAAAGAGCAGACCTCACGGAAAAGGGTAAAGTGCCAAGGCAATGATCTGGCAGGACCCAAGCCATTCCCTCACCCTAGCTCACTGGAGAGAGGAAGAGAAACAAGGCAGAGGGGGAGTAGATGCCTAGGAAAGCTGAAAACCCAGCCCTGGAGATCTGCCCTGGGAGCAGTAACCTACATTACATATTGCTATGGATATTAGGGAGTTGACAAGCTAAGACAGGCAGAATACTTAGAGACTGAAATTCTAGATGTTTGGGGACAACAGGTAGCCACAACCAGTCACTCTGGGACAAAAGAGAGGTGGACACTCTGAGAGACTTCCCAACAGTGAGAGGGCTACTAAAGGGGTAAAGACTGCACAGAGCTTGCTGCTCAGCAAAAAGGACAAATGCACAAAATTATCCCAGCACACTCAACCAGCAGGTAGGGAACTTTCAGGACCTTCACGCAATCCATCGCCATGGCTGGCAATGAAGCCCTGAGGCCCCACACCACACAACACAGAGTGCAGCTGAATCCTCCAGACATGCACTGGCTTGAAACCTGCTCCCCCACCACTCCACCAGGAAAGCCAGAGGGTGGCCCTTCCAAAAGTAGCTACAAGGGTATAGCAAACAGGCTCCTCCATAAATGCATGATCCACTGGTCCTGACAGTGTAGGCAGGCAATGCAGCTGGAGAGGAGAGATTTATAACCTCCTGGCAGGCACTAGCACCGCTCACCTGCGGCCCCCACCATCACTCCAGGGGCTAAGCAGCTCCAGAGAGTAGAGCTCTGCAGACTAGAGTGCTTGGCCTACACCAAGTAATTATTATAAATATGAAACATCAAAAAAAAACAGGTACAAAACAAAATTCCACAAACACCAGTAAATGGGCGAAGAGAAACTGAACTCACCAATATTCCTGAAAAAGATTTCAAAATTAAAACCATAAACATGCTCATGGAGGTACAGAAAAATATTCATGAAATAAGGGACAAATTTAGGATGGAGATTCAATCATGGAGAAATTCCATATCTGAAATGAAACATACAAGTGACAGATTTAAAAGCAGATTAGATGAAGTAGATGAGATAGTAAATGAAATAGATATTACAGAACAGGAAAACAATGAAGATGAGACACAGACAGAAAAAAGGAACTCTAGAAATGAAGGAATATTGAGAGAACTGTGTGACCAATCCAAACAGAACAATATTCACACTACAGGGATACGAGAAGAAGGAGAGAGAGAAAAAGGGATAGAAACTGTCTTTGAAGAAATAATTGCTGAAAACTTCCTGAATGTAGGGAAGAAGACAGTCTCTCAGGCTATGGAGGTGCACACATCTCCCAACAAAAGGGACTCAAGGAAGACAGCACAAAGACATATAATAATTAAAATGGCAAAGATCAAGGATAAGAGAAGACTTTTAAAAGAAGCCAGAGAGAGAAAAATACCACATAAAAAGGAAAGCCAATCAGGCTATCATCAGACTTCTCAGCAGAAACCTTACAGGCCAGAAGGAACTGGCGTGATACATTTAATGCAATGAAACAGAGGGCATCGAACTAAGAGTACTCTACCTGGAAAGATTATCATTTAAATTTGAAGGAGGAATAAAACAAATTCCAGATAAGCAAAAGCTAAGAAAATCTACCTACCACAAACCATCTCTACAGAGTATTTTGGAGGGACTGCTATAGATGGAAGTGCTCCTAATACTAAACAGCTGTCATGTCACCAGAGGTAATAAAAGCACAGTAAAGGAAGTAGAACAATTTAATTACTAAGCAGATGAAAAAACAAATCAACTATCCCAAAAGACAGTAAAGGGATAGACAAAGAGTACAGAATATGATACCTAATATATAAAGAATGGAGGAAAAGGAGTAAAAATAAAAAACCTTTAGGTTGTGTGTGTAAAAACATACTAAGTGAGTTAAATTAGACTGTTAAATAGTAAGGGAATTACCCTTGAACCTTTGGTAACCACAAATCTAAAGCCTACAATGGCAATAAGTACATGCCTATCAATAATCACCCTAAATGTAAATGGTCTGAATGCACCGATCAAAAGACAGAAAGTTACTGAGTGGATAAAAAAAACAAGACCCATCTACATGCTGTCTATAAGAGACTCACTTCAAACCCAGACATACAGAGACTAAAAGTGAAGGTATGGAAAAAGATATTTGATACAACTAATAGGGAAAAAAAAACAGGAGTTGCAGTACTTGTATTGGACAAAATAGACTTCAAAACAAAGAAACTAACAAGAGACAAAGAAGGACATCATATAATGAAAAAGGGATCAGTCCACCAAGAGAATATAATAACCATTATAAATATCTATGGAAAAAACACAGGAGCACCTATATACATGAAACAAATACTAACAGAATTAAAGGGGGAAGTAAAATGCAATGCATTCATTTTAGGAGACATCAACATATCAGTTAATCCAAAGGACAAATCAAGCACAGAGAATATAAGTAAGGAGACAAAGGCACTGAACAACACATTAAAACACATAGACCTAACAGACATACACAGAAAACTCCATCCAAAAGCAACAGGATACACACTCTTCTCAAGTGCACATGGAACATGTTCAGAAATAGATAATATACTAGGCCACAAAAAAAAAGCCTCAGTAAATTCAAAAAGATTGAAATTGCACCAACCAGCTTCTCAAACCACAAAGGTATGAAACTAGAAATAAATTACACAAAGAAAATGAAAAAGCCCAAAAGTACACAGAGTATTAACAACATGCTCCTAAATAATCAGTAGATCAATGATAAAATAAAAACAGAGACCAAGCAATATATGGAAACAAAGTACAACAATAATTCAACACCACAAAATGTGTGGGTTGCAGTGAAGGCAGTGCATGCTAAGAGGGAAGTATACTGCAATACAGGCCTACCTCAGGAAAGAAGAACAATCCCATATGAACAGTCTAAACTCATAATTAACGAAACAAGAAAAAGAAGGACAAATGAGGCCCAAAGTCAGTAGAAGGATGGACATAATAAAGATCAGAGCAGAAATTTTGAAAAATCGAGAAGAATGAAACAATGGAAAGAATCAATGAAAGCAGGAGCTGATCCTTTGAGAAAATAAACAAAACAGATGAATCTCTAGCCATATTTATCAAGAAATAAAGAGAGTCTACAAATAGAAACAAAATCAGAAATGAGAACAGAAAAATCACGACTGACACCACCGAAATACAAAGAATTATTAGAGAATACTATGAAAAGTTATGTGCAAACAAACTGGATAACTAAAAAGAAATGGACAACTTTCTACAACAGACAACCTTCCAAGGCTGACCTAGAATGAAACAGAAATCTAAACAGACCAATTACCAGCAGTGAAATTGAATTGGTTATCAAAAAACTACCTAAGAACAAAACTCCAGGACCAGACAGTTTCACTGCTGAATTTTATCAAACATTTAGTGAAGACCTAATACCCATCCTCCTTAAAGTTTTCCAAAAAGTATAAGAGGAAGGAATACTAGCAAACTCATTCTATGAGGCCAGCATCACTCTAATACCAAAATCAGGCAAAGACCCCACAAAAAAGAAAATTACAGATCATTATCTCCAATGAACATATATGCAGAAATACTCAACAAAATATCAGCAAATCAAATTCAAAAATACATCAAAAAGATCATCCATCATGATCATGTAGGATTTATTCCAAGGATGCAAGGATGGTACAACATTCGAAAATCCATTAACATCATCCACCACATCAACAAAAAGAAGGACAAGAACCACATGTTCATCTCCATAGATGCTAAAAAAGCATTTGACAAAATTCAACATCCATTCATGATAAAAATTCTCAACAAAATGGGTATAGAGGGCAAGTATCTCACCATAATAAAGGCCATATATAACATACCCACAGCAAACATCACACTTAACAGCAAACAGCTGAAAGCTTGTCCCTTATGACAGGGAAAAAGACAAGGATGCCATCGTTCCCCACTTTTATTCAACATAATACTGAAGGGCCTAGCCGCAGCAATCAGACAACACAAAGAAATAAAACATATCCAGATTGGTAAGGAAGAAGTTAAACTCACTTTTTACAGATGAGATAATATTGTACATAAAAAACCCTAAAGAATTCACTACAAACTACTAGAAATATTAACTGAATTCAGCAAAATTGCAGGATACAAAATCAATATACAGAAATCTGTTGCATTCCTACATACTAATGATGAAGTATAAAAAAGAGAAATCAGGAATACGAGTCCATTCACAAATGCATTGAAAAAAAAATACCTAGGAAAAACCTAACCAAGGAAGTGAGAGATGTATACCCTGAAAACTAAAAGACACTCATGAGAGAAATTAAAGATGATACCAATAAATGGAAACACATCCCATGCTCATGGATAGGAAGAATTAATATTGTTAAAATGGTCATCCTGCCTAAAGCAATCTACAGATTCAATGCAATCCCTATCAAAATTCCAACAGCATTCTTCAGTGAACTAGAGCAAATAGTTTTAAGGTACACATGGAACCATAAAAGACCCTGAATAGCCAAAGCAATCCTGAGAAGGAAGAAGACAGCTGGGGGTAAATTCCAAGGAGTGGGATTCCCAATTACATTCCCCAACTTCAAGTTCTACTACAAAGCCAAATTTAATCAAGACAATTTAGTACTGGCACAAGAACAGAAAAATAGACCAATGGAACAGACTAGAGAGGTCAGATATAAACTTAACCATATACGGTCAATTAATATATGATAAAGGAGCTATGAACATACAATTGGGAAATGACAGCCTCTTCAACAACTGGTGTTGGCAAAACTGGACAGCTACATTCCAGAGAATGAAACTGGATTATTGCATAACCCCATACACAAAAGCAAACTCAAAATGGATCAAATACCTGAATGTAAGTCCTGAAATCATAAAACTCTAAGAAGACAACATAGGCAAAAACGTCCTGAATATAAGCATGAGCAACTTCTTCCTGAACACATCTCAAGAAAGGGAATCAAAAGCAAAAATGAACACATGGGGACTACATCAAACTGAAAAGCTTCTGTATGGCAAAGGACACCATCAACAGAACAAAAAGGCATCCTATAGTATGGGAGAATACATTTGTAAACAACATATCCAACACAGGATTAACATTCAAAATATATAAAGAACTCATATGCCACAATAAACAAACAGCAAATAATCCAATTAAAAAAAGGGCAGGGGATATAAAGAGACAGTTCTTCAAAGAAGAAATTCAGGTGGCCAACAAACACATGAAAAGATGCTCCACATCACTAATCATGAGGGAAATGCAAATTACAACCACAGTGAGATATCACCTCACACCAGTAAGGATGGCCAGCATCCAAAAGACTGGGAACAACAAATGCTGTTGAGGATGTGGAGAAAGGGGAACCCTCCTACACTGCTGGTGGGAATGTAAGCTAGTTTAACCATTGTGGAAAGCAATATGGAGGTCCCTCAAAATCTAAAAATAGAAATACCATTTGACCCAGAATCCCACTCCTTGGAATTTACCCAAAGAATACAAGTTCTCAGGTTCAAAAAGACATATGCACCCGTGTGTTTACTGTAGCACTATTTACAATAGCCAAGAAATGGAAGCAACCTAAGTGTCTATCAGTAGATGAATAGACAAAGGAAAGGTGGTACATATATACAATGGAATACTACTTAGCCACAGCACAAGAAAGAAACAAATCCTACCATTTGGAAAAACATGGATGGAGCTGGAGGATATTATGCTCAGTGAAATAAGCCAGGTGGAGAAAGATAAGTGCCAAATGATTTCCTTCATTTGTGGAGTATAACAATAAAGCAAAACTGAAGGAACAAAACAGCAGCAGACTCCCAGACTCCAAGAAGGGACTGGCGGTTACCAAAGTGGAGGGGTATGAGAGGGTGGGTGGGGCGGGAAGGAGAAGGAGATTGAGGGGTATTATGTTTAATACACATGGTGTGTGGAGTCACGGGGAAGACAGTGTAGCACAGAGAAGACAAATAGTGAATCTGTGGCATCTTACTACACTGATGGACAGTGACTACATTGGGGTATGGGTGGGGATTTGATAACATGGGTAAATGTAGTAACCACATTGTTTTTTCATGTGAAACCTTCGTAAGAGTGTATATCAATTATACCTTAAATAAAAGAAAAAAACAATTTGGTACTGGCACAAGAACAGACCCATAGATCATTGGAACAGAAATGAGAGCCCAGATATAAATCCAAGCATATATGGTCAATTAATATACAATAAAAGGAGCCATGGATATACAGTGGGGAAATGACAGCCTGTTCAATAGCTGGTGTTGGCAAAACTGGACAGCTACATTCCAGGGAATGAAACTGGATTATTTTCTAACTCCATACACAAAAGTAAACTCAAAATGGATCAAAGACCTGAATGTAAGTCATGAAACCATAAAACTCTTAGAAGAAAATATAGGCAAAAATCTCTTGAATATAAACATGAGCAACTTTTTCCTGAACGCATCTCCTCGGGCAAGGGAAACAAAACAAAAATGAACACCTGGAACTATATCAAACTAAAAAGCTTCTGTACAGCAAAAGGCACCATCAGCAGGACAAAAAGGCACCCTATGGTATGGCAGAATATATTCGTAAGCAACATATCCGACAAGGAGTTAACACCAATAATATATAAAGAATTCCCCCGCCTCAACACCTAGAAAGCAAATAACCCAATTAAAAAATGGGCAGATGATGTAAACAGATACTTCTCGAAAGAAGAATTTCCGATAACCAACATGTACATGAAAAGATGCTCCGCATCGCTAATTATTAGGGAAATGCAAATTGAAACCATAATGAGATATCACCTCACACCAGTAAGGATGGCCAGCATCCAAAAGACTAGGAACAACAAATGCTGGCGAGGATGTGGAGAAAGGGAAACCCCCCTACACTGTTGGTGGGAATATAAATTAGTTCATCCATTGTAGAAAGTAGTATGGAGGTTCCTTAAAAAGTAAAAATTGAAATACCATTTGACCCAGGAATTCCACTCACTCCTAGGAATTTACCCAAAGAAAACAAGATCCCAGATTCAGAAAGACAAATGCACCCCTATGTTTATCACAGCACTATTTACAATAGCCAAGATATGGAATCAACTTAAGTGTCCAGCATTAGATGAATGAATAAAGAAGATGTGGTACATATACACAATGGATATTATTCAGCGTAAGAAGAAAACAAATCCTACCATTTGCAACAACATGGACAGAGCTAGAGGATATTATGCTCAGTGAAATAAGCCAGGCAGAGAAAGACAAGTGCCAAATGATTTCACTCATTTGTGGAGTATAACAATGAAGCAAAACCGAAGGAACAGAAGAGCAGCAGACTTACAGACTCCAAGAAGGGACTAGCAGTTACCAAAGAGGAGGATTGGGGGAGGGTGGGTAGAGAGGAAGGGAGAAGGGGATTGAGAAGTATAATGATTGGCACACATGGTGTGTGGGTGGGTCACAGGGAAGACAGTGTAGCACAGAAAAGACAATTAGTGACTGTGGCATCTCACTTCGCTGATGGACAATGACTGCAGTGGGGTGTTGGGGGGACTTGATAATATGGGTGAATGTAGTAACCACAATGTTTTTCATATGAAACCTTCATAAGAGTCTATTTCAATGATACCTTAATTTAAAAAAAAAAAGAAAAGAAAGATTGTCCTAGCAACTGTATGTAAAACACAAGATCCTAGATGGAATCATTTAGGGAGCAGTAGAGAGGAAAGAGGAGGTACCAGAACTGATCAGGCATTTCAATTGTAGGTTTTGATTTGCAGCTTGGGGAAGTAAAGTTCAAAAGCTAACAACCAGAGAGAAGAAAAACAAGGAGACTGCAGTGCCCTGGAAGTATGGTAGGAAAGTGTCTCCACAGGGAGAGTGATCAACTGGGTCACATGCTCTAATAGGTCACAGAAGAAGACCAAATCAACTGCCACTAAATACGGCAAATTGGTAACTTGACAGTAAGTTTCTACAAAGGGACAGAATTGCTGTTCTAAGCAGAAAAACACTTGCCTTTTCACATATATCTTATCCAAACAGTAAACAAAACCTTACAGTTAAAATTGGCTCTAAAATATTCTCCTTCTTGCTCCATTCATACCTTACATAAGAAAAAGTATTTTTAACATAACTTCTAGCTGGAGGGTTATGTGTATGTGTGCACATTTGTGTGTGTCAAAATCTGTGTATGTCCACCTAGGATTTAGAATGGCTAAGGATTTCCCCAAGAGCAGCAGTGGACTCCCCACTACAAGGGTTGAGACCAGCAACAGCCACACTGCCAAAGATTAGAAAAATGAACAGCTAAAATTGTAATTACAAACAGTGGAACAAATGTCAGCCATGTCATAAACTAGAAAGTAAAGACACGTAAAAGGGGACAAAGTGGATAAATTGCAAACAGAAATTTCAAAGATATTCAATATTAGGGATAGAGCTGGTCAATGGCAATCTTAAGAACAAGGTAAACGATCAAAGGAAAATCCTTAAATATAGACAAAGGTTAAACAGCAAGGCAAGGAACATGACAGAATCAGCAAAGCTGCTTTGTGCCCTTGAAAATTAAGTGAGGTTCTTCACATGTGGATACATACCACCTAAATTTCCTCAAGTACACAGTTTAATTCACTGCTATCACTATGCTCAACACAAATATGAGAAAAAAATTAACACAGTATACATTTTTAGTATTTGGCTTCTCACCCTTTTTGAACAAACAAGTTAAGCCCAAAATTCAGGGTACACTAACAGGTGTGATGAACAAGTCACAGGTCTGTCCAATGCTTTCAAACTTCACCAGACAGATGCTTTTCCCATGATTACGCTGACGAAATTGAAAAGCTATCTAATTAACAGCAAATGCAAATGTTCTTTAGAAAGTTCACATTTGGTCAACATGTTCATCCTCAATATAAGATGTTTTCATAAGGAAAATGATGGCTATACTACAGTGAAAACATGTCAGCTACATAAGCTAAATTTCAATTGGAAACAAGTACCAGTAAAGTACTTAAATAAAAATTCTACCAGAATCAGTGAATACCTATTTATCTGAGCCTGGAATATACAACTTAGACTGCTATTCATCTTCTGTACCCCATAGCAGAAATCATCTCTCTCTTTGCACAATCAAATTTCACATTTATCAAGTTAAAATGTGTAAATGATGCCTAAAGAGAAATATTTTGCCTCCAGTACAAACAAAAGAAACTCTGAAGAATTTAAAAATCACATGCACTAATAACAGACTATATTATGTAGACATAGAAATAGTAAAGTATAGCAGATGTACATTTCTCTAATTTTATTTATATTTACAATTAAATGTTCTGTAAATGACAGATATAGTAAGAGAAGTCAGAACTTGATGTAACTGCATATATTCCATATATATTCAATTCAAAGAAATAAACTACAGCATTCAAGAGGCTATAATGTATATGTTTAGAGATATAGATATAGATGATATAGATATAGATGATATAGGTATGATAGATATATAGATATAGATATATAGATATAGATATAGATTAGATATAGATATAGATATATAGATATATAGATATATAGATATATGTATATTTATATGAACAAAAATACTGGAAAACAAATGCGGACTTTTAAGTCTTTATTCACACAGGCCCCTCTGAGACATCACTGATTTCTTGTGTATCCTCCCATGCATTTTATTACAACCCCTAGTACTGCAATTTTCATATGAAACACTAGCTAGCTTTAAAATCCTGAATATAAGCTTCTTAAGGGCAGGAGCATATTTCATGCATCTTTAATGTTCTATCTAGCATTACCCAATGGACAGCAGTCACTGAATAATTGACTAATAGACTGGTTAATTATTAAACTTTGCAGTTACCTTTGAGGAATGAGTTATCTTATCTTTCTGGTGGCCCATTGTAGCATAAGTAAAGAAATTTATTAAGTAGACTTAGAAAAATGGCAGTTAAATCTATACAAAAATGTTAACCACTAATTTACTTTGGTGCATGCTCCATATGGCAATATGAATTCACATCAGAGTGTTATTTTACTGTTTCTTTAAAGTCTACTCACTGAAGGACATATTATTTACCAGCCCATTTTAATATGTTCAACATCTTGATTCATACTCATATGTTAATCCTACTGCTGCAAACCTCAATAAAATTAGTAGTCAAAACAGAGGAATTAAAACAAATTGATCTCTGCATCCTTCTGGAATACATTAACAACTATCCTAAAAATAAATTATCAACTATACTCTGTATTCTTCATTTGGTCCTTCATTAAATGTGAGAATAACTTATTTGAACTTGAAAATAATTATAGTTAATAGTAATTTCTTTTGGGGGAAGAAGATACTAATAACAGAAAGAAATAGTAAATCAAGATATAACTATTCATTATAGGAAGATCTTTATCTGGTCTTGAGCAAAATTAAACTTGGGTACTCTGTGAGCATTTAAGGGATAAGGGAAGCAAAAACAAACAGAATCAAATAAACTTAGCTAAATCCAAAAAGGCATTTTCATCTATGATTTGTTTCAATGTCACATGTTCATTACTGCCCAGTAACAAATTTCAAAGTATAGTGATTATAATTCAATTAAGGGTTATTATTCCTAGTCTGCTTTTAGTATTTTAATGAACCTAAACTACTTATATAATGAGAGAAAATTGTCAATTTTTTTAATTAAAAAAGGTTTTTTCCTACTTTGAGAAAAGAGGAAATATGTTCCAAATTTTCAAAAATCTATTCTATTTTTGAGCTCAATGTATTCCACAGAGATTAAAGAGTTTTTTTTTTTTTTAAGTAAAGAAAAACTTTGTGTGGCAGCCATGACAAGGCAATTCTCAATCTTGGACTGCAGGGGGTATAAATGACCAACAGCTCCAGCTGCTGCCCTCTGGAATCCATCATAACACATGACCTGAAGTCACACATCTCATGGGCTACTACCAGCCAACATCTGAACATAGCAAGAATATCAAAAAAGGGACTTTGGCTCAAGAATTCCCTAGCCAGCTTGCCAGGTTCTCCTAGAATGACACGGCAGCCTAATATCCTTCCAGCCAACCCTCCTTCCTCCCTTTCTCCTTCTACTGTGGTCAGGTCTACACTGAGTGGGACATATCCCAGACTCCCCCAACTCCCTCTCCAGGTTCCCTTATAGGCATTTCCCATAGTCCCTTGCACTCACTTCTCAAAGGACCCAGCTTAACACAGCTTAGTTCCACAAAGCAAATTCCAGAAAGAGTATCATTTTCAAATTGTCTGATTCATAAGCATTATCAATGAAACTTCATATTTAACAGAACACTTCCACTTTTTCTTCTTATTCTCTAAATGTGACCACCCTATGCATGTACCTTAACTATCAGATACTTGTTAAGACTATGTGTATGCGAGAAAACTGAATGTGTTTGGAACACAATTTTTCTCTAGTAACAGTTTCAGAGACATCAAAGACTTGGATTATATTACTGGCTTTTGCTCCTTTGGGTATCTAACAGGAGGACCTTCCAAACACCCCTATCCACTGTTTCGTCCACATTATCACTAAATCTTAAAAAGCATAAAGATACTATGGTTGCACAACAATGTAAATGCACTTAATGCCACAGCCCTTACACTTAAAAATAGCTAAAGTGGTAAATTTTGTTATGTCTATCTTACCACAATAAAAAGAAATAGAGAATAATAGCTATATATTTCAATAGTGGGTAAAGAAATCATGAGACTTGAGTTAGTTTTATTAGGTAATAGGATAATAGTAAAAATAAGTGGTCCACAGAAGCACAGCATAAACCCAGCTATCAGTATATAAAGAATATACTACATCAAATATTGAGAAACCTGAAGCAATTAAAAAAAAGGGTTTAAGTATATTTTAAAAATCACGCTAGGATACCAGCATTGCTACAGGTTCACATCCAGGCATGAAAGACAATAGAAAAGCAGTTTTGCCCTTCTGAAACAGCTCCCCCCCATCTCTTCCCTTATTTGTTTGCTCTCTGACGGCACTAATTCTCCTTTCTGCTTCAGAAACTTTGGGAAACGTGTTCCCTTTAGACAATAACTAATGCAGGGAAAACAGTAGCATCACATGAAACAAAATTCAAGAATTCTATTCAATCTATATTAAGGTACCATGAATGTATAGGACAACCACCAGCAGAGTCAGATGGAAGGAAAAGTCACAGAGGTGACACAGGGAAGTCTAGTGGTCTGCTCCCCAGTTGCAAGACAACTCTCCCTGGCTCTCTTACATTTCTGCAGGTGTTGCAAGTAGGGGCACTGATGGCCTTTCTTCTGGATGATCTTTTCAAGGATGTTTGTATAGCCAAGAAACTTGGAAGACAGAGACAGTGTCACCCACTCAGAGCAAAGGGCATTCACGCTTCATGTCCAGTATAATAAAGACAATTCTCTTTGGAGCAAAAGACAGACATACTTTCAGCCCATTAAAGAAGATTCAGTTCTCTAAGCTCAAATTTCTTCTCATATAGCACAACCTGCCATCCCTGACATGTCTTCAGACAGTCCATCCAAAAACAATGATTAGGCTCAATTATTTCCTGAACTGAGAATTCTGAAGTTTATTGACCAGCTGGGAGGCCACAATGAAAGTACAGTTGACCCTTGAACAACATAGGTTTAAACTGCCAGGGTCCATTTATGCATAGATTTTTTCCAATAAATATACATTATCTTTAATTGGATGTAAGGCAGCATATTCCACGGGTGATGTGCTTGATAGAAATGGAAAAGGAAAAATGTTGCCTGTTGCACAGAGCAGCTCCTCAGGGGATCAAACCAGTGACCTTGCTATTATCAGTGCCACACTCTAACCAACTGAGCTAACCAACTACTATCTTGACCACAGCAAAATGCTGGGATCTGAGAGAAGCAGAGAGCAAGGATGCGCTGGCAACTCAGAGGAAAGAGGTGGGAAACATTTGCTTCTTCAAAGTGTTCCCCTCCCAGCCTGGGGCCTGAGCCACCTGCAGGCAGGTGTCAATCCTGGCAGGGACACATAGAACAGCTAATTCACCCTCTGCTTGCTCTCTTTTCTCTGTCAGACACTACAACTCTCCTATTTCTTTCCTACCTCTCTACTCTGTTGCATCATAAGTTAACTGACCTAGTTTATATACAGTAGGCTGAGTAAAGTTTTTGGGAAGTCAAAAGTTACATGCAGATTTTTCACTGTGCAGGAGAGTCAATGTCCCTAACCCTTCAGTGGTTGAAGGGTCAACTTTAACTGTCACTCAGAAGTCCACCATTTGGTAAAGGTCCTGAGTGACCCTAACAACTAAACAACACTTTCCTTCCCGAAGCACCATGTGCACCTTCAAGACTATACATCCTGTGAGGAAGCCAGGTGTTAACTTTCTTCTTTCCAAACACACTACAACTTTCACCTAAGAGGTGATCATATGAGATGATCAGGTTTTAAAGGAAACTACCAGTACACCATGTAGCCCTCAGACAACCACGGAGATCTCTCCAAACCTAGGCCACCCTTGGTTACTCTGGGAATCTTCCTGGAGGGAAAAAATTGACTCACTATTTATGTGAACCCTGCAGGCAGTTACCCTGATTTTAGCTGAAGTGACCAATGGTACCTTATCAGCCCTGGAAAGCACTAAGGTCAACTCAGGTCATTGGTCAGGATAGTTAATGACTGAAAGAGTTGCCCTAGACTTCCTCCCTGCTGCACAAACGGAAGTCTGTGCAATCACTAACGCATCGTTCTGTACCTGAATTACTACCTCAGACCAAGTGGAAAGATCACTAGAAAACATTAAAAGGAAGCCTCCTGGTGTTCTAGAGTAGACCCTGAGCGTTTATGGGATTTGTTCAGCATCTGGAACAAATGCTGGAAGCATAGACCTGCCACTTAGAGGCCTGCTGACCAGCAGCCAAAATTAAATATGCCATGAGGAAAATTGAATAGATGCCATCACAGCCCACACCAATCAGAGTAACTGCTGCCCATTATGTAAGAGTTGTATTCCCTAAACTCAGGGTTTCTCTCCTAAAACACAACCCACTGCAACTGGAAACTGGGGCTGATACAAAACTGCTACTCAATTGCTTCTGGTATTTGCTGTAGGAGTTCTTGTCTTCTGAAGGCATCCATAAAACTGTGGCAGATTAGCATGTGGAGCATGACCACAGAACCTTCGTGTCCTTGACCATCCCGAGCAACATGTCCGAGGGGAATGGATCAGGAAGACACTGCAGGAAAGGGCAGGTGCAGCTGCTGTCACTGTAGGTCTGTGGGCATATATGGAGAAAAGCCAAACATCCACCAAAAACCTAAGATTCCCCCATTTTGGTTCCTGTCTTGACAAAAAACTACAATTCGGCCCTATGACCAAAAGCAAGGGTTTAGAAAAACTCTTTAGAATCTAGATAATGCTTTTGATACTCAAGCAAACTATGGCTCTAACCAAAGAAGAGAAAACCTCCAGTGAAAAATAATGAGAAGCCTCCAGTGAAGAATAAAAACCCACAGGTCAAAAGGAAAAATAAAATAAAAGGAGAGAAGTGAAATTCACAAAATCAAAATGGAGCCAAAACTAGAGATTGGTTCACCCACACTTACTCCAATCCTCTTCCACCAAGGAAGACCTGGCCAACATGAGGGGCCAACCACCCATATGAAGACTGGGCCCTGGGATGGAAGGTTTGATGGTATGGCAGAAGCTCTGCTGTCAGTCCTCAGAGTCCTGGGTGCTGAACACAGAACACTGGGAGTGGTGCTTCCATTAGAACATTCCTGGATGTGGTCCTACACATTTTCTTCTGCATTACTTCTGGTTATAAGTATATTAAACACACATGGTTCACTGGACCTGAAGAAATTCTGTAAGATATCCATTACTATTTCCTGCTTACATTACCTAGAGCAGTTATGTTTTAAAGCTGAAAACCTGTCTGATACACTTAAGTAATGTACAATTTATCTTAAGTCTGATATTTATATTTGTAATTTCTTCCCTGATAGTAAGACTCTTTAAGGTCTGAAAATAATGTTATTTCCAGTACTTACTTTTTCACTTTCTTACTATACAATATGCGGATGGGTGAAGGGGTATGCTCAATTCTATCAGAATCATAGGAGGTCAATTATCTTATTATTATCAGACTCAAAAAACACCTAATAATCCTCCTTTGAAAAGTACTTCTTTATAAATAAACTTTGCAATAAAAGAACAGTGATAATTTTTAAAATTTTACTATCTTCCATTTTCTCCAGTTTAAAAGCAAACAATTACTTTCCATTTTATTCAACAACAAACAAGGTTTACTTTCAATTTGGTGGTTTGCTGATATCAGCCAGACTAGTATATTTCAATAAATACAAATTACACAGCTAATGAAATAAAATGGGCACTTAAAGCAATAGTTTTATGGGAAATTGGTAATCAGCTAGCTGTAAAATATACTTTATTTATAGAAAACTCAGAAACAGCCAGAGAGGAAAGTATTTTTAGATATTACTGAAGTATTACTTGATCATTTTAAAGGAAAAATAGCATAATCAGCAATCCCAGGAGAGACAAACCTACTTTCTTTTCTACCCCCTATAAATTAGCTATCTGGATAACATACCTTTACTCTTAAGCTTGCCACGAGCTAGCTATTTGACACTTCAGGTTAAATAATAATAAGAAGCCTCCAGGGAACAGTAAAAACCCACCACAAAATGTTTGGGTTGGGAAAGAAGAATGTAGAACTCTTCCGATTGTCTATGCTTAAGAGCTTCCTAATTTAACCTGAACTTATTAGAATGAGAAAAATTAATTTAAATGACCCTAAAACAACCTTTCACTTCTCAATGAAAATTTCACTTTTAAGAACTATTAAGAAATTTTAGTGTCTATAGGACATCCAAAAATTATAGCACTATCAACGATAACGGAAAATACAATTACTCACAACTAAGGCAATTACTACAGTTTCATAAAAACAAATATAATCAGACACATATATCTTGATAAAAATTTCTTAAGAATTCAATCAAATATATGACTTCCACCATTTTCAAAGGAAAATGTTGCCACTAGCCCCCACAACACTAAATATGGCCAACAGTCTTTAAAAAGAAATTCTCTCCACAAATACTCATAGCAACATATTCATAATAGCCAAAAAGCAAGAACAACCCACACGTCCACCCGCTGAAATGATAAACAAAATATGGTACATATCCTTACAATAAAATATTTAGCAAAACAATAAAATGAAATTCTGATGCATACAACATGAATGCAACCTTAGGAATAATATGCTATGTGAAATACTATATTAAACTAGTCAACAAAGACCACATATTATGTGATTTCATTTATATTAAATGTCCAAAACATGAAAATCTATAAAGAAAAAGAAAGTAGATTAGCAGTTGCTGAGAGCTAGGGTGATTGAGGGTATGTGCTGGGTGACAGCTAAGGAGTGAGAGGGTTCTTTGGGGAATGATGAAAATGTTCAAAACTGATGGTGGTGAAGGTTATACAACTCGGAATATACATAAAAACATTGAATTGTATGCTTAAAGGGGTAAATTTTATGTGATGTGAATTTTATCTCAATCTGTTACAAAATCATTTTAAAATTGTATCAACTCTTTAGATAGACAAATATAGTTTTAATTTCAAGTCTTAACTGTCTTCTATAGAACAGTAATTATAATTCCAAATTGTTAATCGATAGTTGTCTTTCAGGGAATTCTATATTTACTAACTAAATATAACTTATCATAATTATTAAAATTTCCATAACATCATACCTTCAGTAAAATAAGAGTAACTACCCATATAGAAATGAGTAAATTTACCGAAGAGTTTCTTTCATTCCTGTAATTTGCCTTAAAGTTCGCATGGCAATCAATTAAAATTTTAAAAGATCAGATAGATTTAACTTAATGTCTATAACCAAAACAAATTTAATATGCCAAATAAGAATTATAAGATTATAACAGTCAAACTTTCCAAATAATGAGTCAGTCATGTCATTTATTTAGGCAAAACATGACTTTGTTCTTAATAAGCTCTTCTTTATCCTGTCTCTCACAGCTTAAAAAATATCACATGATGTAATACTGCTGTAAACAAAATGGGGGGCCATGGTTTTACAAAATTTTTATACTTTTGATTCTGAAATAATTATAGATTCACAGAAACTTGCAAAGAAAGAAAAAAATACACATGTAGGTTCTGAGTATTCTTCATACAACATCTTACATAATTATAATGCAATACCAAAACCAGAAAATTGAAATTAGTGCAATCCAAAGTTTATTCAGGTTGTACAGGTTTTATACTCAGTTGTGTGTGCATATACAGTTGTGGTCAATTTTATTACATGTGTAGATTTGTAGCCATCACCAAAATCATGACACAGGTTTCACCACACAAGACTCCTTCCAGACTCAACACTTTCCTAGACCCCATCCCAAATCTTTGGCAACCCTAAACTATTCTCCTTCCATGTATTTTGGTCCTCTCAGGAATGTTATGTAAATGCAACCATACAGTGTACAACCTTCAGGATTAGCATTTTTCAATTAGGATAACTATTTGGAGAGTCATGCATATTGTGTATATTATCAATACTTCGCCTCTTTTGCTGAGTAATATTCTAAGGTATGGGGATAACATAGTTTATTCACCTGCTGAAGAACACCTGGCTGTTTTTCACTTTGGGGTTAAGACAAATAAAGCTGCTATAAAAACCTGCTCATTTTGTGCGAACTTAAGTTTTCATTAATCTGTAATAAATGCTCAACAGTGTAATTACTGGACTGTACAATAAGTAACAATTTTAATAATCGATACTGGTAATGTTTCCAAAGAAAATGAAGATCACATTCAATCTCCAATCTCCACAGACTTTTTTTTAATTTATAAAATTACTACTTACAGCTACTATTTACTCAACACTTATGCTAATGAATCAAGCACCATACTAAGCATTTTAAATACATTATCTCATGTAATCCACGCATTAACAATGAGTTACATACTGACACTATCCCCATTTTATAATAAGGAAAAAGGAGGTACAGAAGAGGTTTGGAAGGTGATCCAGAGTCACAAAGCTAGGATATAAATAGGTCGGACTTGGGGATTAAAGATGGTGGAGTGAGAGGTGAGACAGAGGCTTCCTCCTAAAACTGCATATAATATGAAAATATGATTAATACAACTAATCTTGAAAGGCACCATGAAAGAGGACTGCATTGGGGTATGAGTGGGGACTTGATAATATGGGTAAATGTAGTAACCACATTGTTTTTTCATGTGAAACCTTCATAAGAGTGTATATCAATCATACCTTAATAAAAAAAAATTTTAATAAACAAACAAACAAATAAATAGGTAGACAGATAGATAAATAAATAGATAGCTCGGACTTAAATTCAAGTCTGCCTGACTCAGAGGTCTATTCCTCTCTTCACAAGACACTGCAGCCCCCACTTGTGTAACATGTGTGTGATTAGCTATAAGAAGTATATGTTGGTATAAAAAAGGTCTTTATTTAAAGAATAAAGTTTGCATACAACTATTATAATTCATAAATGAGATTTTTTTAATTAGACATGATCTCTAATTCAATATGTTGTACAAATAACCAAAATTAATCTAATAACCTACTGGTGTTTACACAAATACAAGTAAAAGGTAACTAGAATAGTATAAGAAAATTCACCACACAAAAAGGTTCAAATACTCAGTCATCAAGCCTGCACACTGCCCATAGAAACAAGTCACAGCAACAGGATTATTCACACTGTCATCAGGAAAGTCAGTCACAAAAATCGTCATCAGAAATGTCATAATAAATTTATTTATTTAGCAATTCCTGACATTTTCTGACTTTTCATCAAATACCATCTTTTTTTTTAATTTAACACTAAGAATTGGCTTTTCAATTCCCACCACCACAAGAAACAATAAAATGACCAAGCTACACAGAGCTTTAAAATAAAATTTTAAACTATAACTTTTCACTATTAAGTGTGAAATAGATTTACTTCATAGTTATTAGAACCTTGGTTTCCAAATTTTGCTGCACATTAGAATCACCTGAGGATCTTTTTAAAATTCCAACAGCCAGGTCACAATCACACCAATGAAAATTTTTTAAAAATTGGAAGTGGGAGTCAGGTGTCAATATTTCCTTAAAATACTCAGTTTTGATTAGCAATGATTATTTGTAACAATAATCAGCAATAAAAACTCTTGTCTTTTTAAAAAAACAATTAAATGAATATTGATTATGCAGCTTAGAAACTATAATTCTAAATGTGGCTCTTGGAGAGGACTTAAATATCTTTGAAAATCTCTCAAAGTGTACCTTGAATCTCTTTATTACTCATGTAAACTCAACTTTTCAGATATAAAACCTATCACAATGAGAAACCATAATTCATTTAATTGCCAAAACTTCTTAGAAACTATCATAATGAACTAATGAAACTAACATAGAATAAATAAATCATGGGACAATGATTATGTATTTTACCGAGAAATCTAAAGTTAACTTCCAGGAATGTAACCTAAGCCAATAATCATAGGGGTACACCAAGTTGCATGTGTAAGATAAATAATTATTATAGTATAAATTAGAATGCTATGTATTTATTTAAAATAATACTATAAAATATTAAATGGCATTCAGGGTTTCATACTATAGTATTCAATATAAGTCAGTAAGAAAAGTTACAAAACAGCATAGATGATAAACATGAACCTACTTGTAGTTGGACTGAATTGTGCAGAAGACCTTCCACAATAGAAGAAAACCTGTCAATTTTTCTTTCTTCTCCGGTTGATGTTAAAGCTTCTAAAACTTCTTCAAGGCTATTGGAAATTTTGAATTATTAATTAAATTGCAAATAGCAAATAACTCAAAAGCCATGATACGATTGCTTGATCTACTAAACTCAGGAGTCACTACTTCCAGACAACCGATAACATTTTAAAAATAATTTATTGAGTACATACATGTACCAGACACTGTTCTAAGCATGTTACCCAATTTGATTCATTTATTCCTCATAATGATCTTATGATATGTTTACTTACGAAATATTTATATAGTGCTTACTACACATCAGGCACTATTTGAATCAGTTTACCAATACCAATTCATTCTAATGTATATAGTTCTGTGAAGTATCATTATTATCCCATATTACAGATTAGGAAACTGAGTCAGAAAAAGGTAAAGCAACTTGTCCAAGGTCTCACCTACTAAATGGCAGAGCAAGAATCTGAATGAGACAGTCTGTGTAGTAAGGATTATATAAATGCTCTAAACCACCCCACTCCACTTCCTCTAGAGTGGCAAGTGAAGTTCAGTAGCCAAAAATATATAGTAGTAAGGAATTATAGTCAAATTATATATATATAAAATACACACACACACACACACACACACACACACACACACACACACACACACATTCTCTACAGTCCAGGACTATGTACCTTCAACTAGTAAAATACTACTATTTACATCACTTTGAAATCTGCCTTACACAGAGATTTTTCAAACAGTATGATGTTTGTTTTTACAAGGGAATAGCATGACCTACAGTTTGAATTAATTCTACCTACCTGGAAAAAAAATCACTGAAGAAATAGAACCCCATTTGTATATTTTTCAAAGTCTTGATTTACTGTTTTTATTTACAGTTTGAGTTTCAAACCATTTAAAACAAATATGATGAAGAAATCAAGTTTTCATAGAAAAATGTTAGCCCATAGCTACTCTATCAATTAAGAGAAATATTTATTACTCCTTTATGTTCAGTCAATATGAATCTAAATCAGCTGTTTAAGTATACTTCATTTATTTAAAGTAAATTCTAATTAAAGTAGGATAATAACATTAATTATGTAATAACTTAATCCAGTTTGATTCATTTAGAAAAATACATTGAGAAGACTTACATGTTTTCCTCTCCTACAATGCATACCGCAGAAAGGAGTTTAACCACATCTGTCATCATATTCGGGTGCTCAGGATCAATGGCTTTGGCCAGTAAAGAAAGACTCCTCTCTTCACTCATAATTCTTTTCAAGCCATACTGTAACATTTTAGAAATTTGAGGTTAAATGTTAACAGTTGAAGAAATAGTGCCCTGAAGGAAATGTACTTATCAAAAAGAAGTTTATAGAATAATATATTTTTTACATTTAGCAAACCTGGAAAATATAAGATGTGTGTAACACCCTAAAAAATTCATGTAAGTGTTCACTTTACATCAAGAACTCAGAATCAGCCAAACACAGACAACCCTTTGAAGGTGATTTAACAACAGTATGACTGATTATTATTAAGATGGGTAAGTGGCCAACTGGAGAAAGAAAGAAGCAGTGAAGGACAATGAGACTGCCCAGTAGAAACATACAAAACGGTCGTATATTGAACTGCACACTGAGGCCATGAGGAACATCCCTGGGAGGGAAGAATGGTAAGAGATATACTACCACAGCCTAATACCCAGATCAGCCCTGTCCCAGAGAAATATAATGTGAACCACATGTGCAATGTTAAATTTCCAAGCAAAAAGTATAACTAATTCTAATAAAATTAATTCAACATATCCAAAGTAGTATCATTTCAACATGTAATCAACATAAAATATTTGTTGATGAGCTATTTTAACTATTTTTTCCTTTCCTACATATTCAAAACCCAGTATGCATTTTTACTTACAAGCACATGTCAATTCAGACCAACCACATGACAGGTGCTCAATAGCCACGTGTGGCAACCACATTACACAGTACTGGCCTAGACTGTAACACTTAGTTTTAAATGGGCAAAAGTTGAAGGATGACTAAGGCAGATACCCAAATAGAATGTATGTAGAAATTGCCCTAAGGAGCATATGTATTCTAATCAAAATGATGTTTTAACATTAGAAAGTCAATGCAGTTGTAAACACATTGTATAAATGGGTAATTTTGGATAAGGATTAAGTTTGTTTGCTACTGACAGAATGTCATATCCAATTAGAAGATAAGGAGGTACATTAATGACTTAGTGTTTGATTTAAAGATGTATACATCTCTTAGGGCCCACTTAACAATCTATGGGAGATAAGTATCAAATAACAGAGGATGAATAGAAGCAATAAAACAATACTATTTATCTACTATGCATCCCTTGGGGATTCTTCTGAAGAGTGAGAAATTGGTTGATTAGAATTCCTACTAAGCACTAAAAAGGACCTAAATCCCAATTACAGACCTATGAACTATAGCTTAACTCAAAATTAGCACTAGATAAAAGTATCAAAGTTGGATCTATAAGAAGCTTAGACCCAAATGCTTTGAGTATTATGAAATCCAATTTTTAACTTTCCTATCTTGTACATGGTGTTTATGTAAAGAAGCCTTCATACTGTATTTGCTTTACACTGCTATCTAAGGAACACAGGCACAAAGAAAGAAATAGAAGCATAAGGGCCCAGGGCCCCAGGATATGACTTTTTGGGGAGACTACTCTGTCTTGTTGGTGACAGGAAAGTTTAAAAAGAGGCAGCTCTATCAGCCAGTTAATGCTGACTTTTGTGATACCCTGGGCTGTTTCATAACTAGAAACAAAGAAAGACAAAGCAAACATGGGGCCAGAGACTACAAAATGCCTTGATAGTCATTGCAAGAAATTGTCAGAGGTTTATCAAGTACCACTTAGATTCAATTCAAAAAGTCAATTGGTTAATTATTACCAAGGGCTGGCTCTGTCCTAATAAACCTGAAGATTAAGGAAAGCTTGCCTTAGCATTTCCCCTCATTTCTCACTCACGTGGCTGTCCTTATCCAGTGCTTGCCCTTCTGGAATCAAAATCCTGTGGCCCCTCCAACCACTCATGACAAGTGATTTCCTCCAACTGACACCACTAACCTTCTCTGTCAAGCCCTCTGGCCATAAGGAATAATGCATCAACAGTGGAAAAGGAGCACTCTCTTATTTCAGTTTTCACTATTATCCCATGACCCCCACCTAAGCTGCATCACAGGCAATATTCTGACTTTACTAACGTAAAAACGCATAGTGCTCATTTTCAGACTGGAATGAAGCCAGATTACATCTAGTGTCTATAACAAAAGACAGAGTTGTTACCTACTTATATAAAATTACTCTCATTCAATCGTTTAAAAAACAAAGCAAAGCAAAGCAAAACAAAACAAGAACTGTTGACTATGAGAGAAATAAGTCAACGTACCAGTGCTGGCATTTACACTGCATTAAATGAAGGCTACTATAAATTAGAGAGGTCGTGTCAAATTTTGGAAGGTCTAAGGATGTCTCTCTACTGAATGCTAAGCACACACTCTGAATTATATGAAAACTCATGTGCTCTAAACTGAGAACCAATGACAGATTCCATTTGCATTCTATGTAAGGCCTATTATTACCTAACAGATGGAATTTCAGATCATTGAAGACTGTTAGAAAGGGGAAAGTTAGTATCTTAAATCCCTGAGTAGCATGCCCATGCTACACGAACACTGGCGTGCAATACCCACGGCAAATTAATCCCAGCAGCAGAGATAAAGTGGGTGAGGGACTGGCCTCAGGAGCAAAGCACATTCAATGTGGGTGCATAGCTCACAGCAACATACCAAAACATTAACTAACCAAAATGAAGTCCCTGTTCTAATTACCTTTTAATTTAAATATATTTAAATTTAAATCATTCTGATTTTTTTTCTAATATTCAAAATCTTCTTCCATTTAAAAAATACTATTTAGTCTAGTTATAAGAAATTCATTTCCATCTGATGCTTTCAAACTTGCTCATTATATTAACTATATAAGCACTAGTACCAAATAAGGTACCACATTTTTGGCTCTTAGAGCTTCTAATTTTCATCATTCTGTGAACTTGTATAAAGACTGTACAGTGAAGTATAGGAAAAACCATCAACCAATCCTGGCCCAAAAAAAACCTCTACAAACAACTTCACATATTTTTATTAAGTTTGATAAATTAAAAGTTCCAACATTAAGTATCGGCAACTTTTTAATCTTATTATCCCAGATAGCAATAAATGCAAATAGCAATATATTTCAGCTCCACACAGGCAAAACAATCTACTAAGATTATAAATTACATTGTATTAGAATATAAATAAAGTTTGCACCATCTCCAATTCAGTCTCAACAAAATAGGAATTTTATCTTCTACATAGCACCTCATTTTATTGACATTCGTCTCAATTCAAATTATAATCCACTTACCCCTTTGGTATTAAAAAAATGTTCCTTGGTTTCCTCTACTCACAGCCTTCCCTTCACCAGTAAAATCTCTGATTTCTATATTCTTACTTTAGAAGAGAACTCCCTACAGCAGTATTGTGAACTCAGTATGTAAAGATCTCTCCCTATCAGCAGTTTGACTCCTTTCTTCCTTTACTATTAAAACATACACGCATGCCTCAGAGATATTTTTGGTTTGCTTCCAGATTACTGCAATAAAGCCAGTCAAATGAAGTTTTTGGTTTCTCAGTGCATATAAAAGTTATGTTTACACTAACCTTTAGTCTATTAAATGTTCAATAGCATTATGTCTACAAAACAATGTAGATTTAACAATAATTTAATTTAAAAAATGCTTTATGGCTAAAATGCTAAACATCATCTGAACTTTGAACTAGTCTGTCTTTTGCCACTGGAGGCTCTTGTCTTGATGTTGATGGCTGCTTGACTGATTAAGGTGGTGCTTGCTGAAAGTTGGGATGGCTGTGGCAATTTCTTAAAAAAAGACAACAATGAAATTTGCTGCATCATTGAATTTGTAGCATGCAGTGCTGTTTGATAGCATTTTGTCCACAGTAAAACTTCTTTCAAAATTGGGGTCCTCTCAAACCCTGGTCATGTTTTATCAGCTAAGCTTATGTAATATTCTAATATTCATTGGTATCACTTCAACAATCTTCACAGCATGTTCATCAGGAGTAGAGTACATCTTAAGAAACCACTTTATTTATTTATCCATAAGAACAACTCCTCATCCACTCAAGTTTCATCATGAGCTTGCAGCAATTCAGTCATATTTGCAGGTTCCACTTCTAATTCTCGTTCTCTTACCATTTCTGCCACATCTGCAGTTACTTCCTCCCCTGAAGCCTTGAACCCCTCAGAGTCATCCATGAGGGCTGAAACCAACTTCTTCCAGACTCCTCTGAATGTTGCTTTTTGACCTCTTCCCATGAGTCATGGATGTTTGTAATGGCAGCTAGAACAGTGACTCTCTTCCAGAAGATTTTCCATTTACTTGGCCCAAATCCATCAGAGGAATCACTATGTATGACAGCTATAACCTTACAAAATGTATTTCATCAATAATAAGACTTTAAAGTCAAGATTACTCTTTGACCTATGGGCCACAGAATGGATGTTGCATTAGCTGACACAAAAACAACATGAATCTCATTGTATGATTGTATGTCTCCGTCAGAGCTCTTGTGTGACCGAATGTATTGTCAATGAGCAGTCATATTTTGAAAGGAATATTTTTTCCTAAAGAGTAGGTTTCAAAGTGGGCTTAAAAATATTCAATAAACCATATTGTAAACAATCGCACTGTCATCTGGGCTTTGTTTCATTGATAGAACACATCCAGAGAACAGTTAGCACAATTCTTAAGGTCCTAGGATTTTCAGGATGTTCAATAAGCACTGACTTCCACTAAAAGTCACCAGCCTCATTAGCCCCTAATAAGAGGGCCTGACCTTTGAAGCTCTGAAACCAGGCATTGGCTTCTCCTCTCTAGCTGTGAAAATCCTAGATGGCATCTTCTTCCCATAGAAGGCTGTTTCATCTGCATTGAAAATCTACCTTCAATGTAACCACCTTCATGAATTATCTCAGCTACATTTTTGGATAACTTGCTGCAGCTTCTCCATCAGCACTTGCTGCTTCACCTTTCACTTTTCTGTTGTGGAGGTGGCTTGTTTCCTTAAACCTCATGAACCAAACCCTGCTAGCTTCCAGTTTTTCTTCTGCACGTTCCTCACCTCTCTCAACCTTCATCAAATTGAAAAGTGTTGGGGCCTTGCTCTGGATTAGGCTTTGACTTAAGGGAATGCTGTGGCTGGTTTGATCTTCTTTCCAGACCACTAAGACTCTTTCTGTATCAGCAACAAGGCTGTTTCAGTTTCTAATCATTTGTATGCTCACTGGAGTAAAATTTTTAATTTACTTCAAGAACTTTACCTCTGCATTCACAAGGGGAAGTTGTGAAACTGTTATTTTCACTTGAACATTTGAGGCCATTGTAGGGTTATCAATTGGCTCAATTTCTGTATCACTTTATCTCAGGGGATAGGGAAGCCCAAGGAGATGGAGAGAGATAGGGAACAGCCTGTCAGTGGAGCACATATGACATTTATTGATTAAGTTCATCATAATTGGCATGATTCATGGTGCCCCAAAATAATGATAATAGTAACAAAGATCAATGATGGCAGATCAGCGTAAAAAATAATGAAAAAGTTTGAAATATTGTAAGAATTACCAAAATGTGATGCAGAGACAAAGAAGTGAGCAAACACTATTAGAAGAATGGCACTGATAGACTTGGGCAATGCAGGGTTGTCACAAACCCTCAATTTGTAAAAAAAATATGTCATCTGAAAAGTGCAGTAAAGCAAAGCACAACAAAATAAGGTATGACTGTATTCAACAAAAGGCTATGCAATGTATCTCAAAGCTAATCCTCACAGAACAATGAATTCAATATAGAAAGGAATTGATTTCTACATCAGATATGTTCCTTGAAAATCATATCTGATTGGAAGAAGCAGGATGGAGAAAATATTAATGAGCTCCAGAAAATTCTGAAAAATAGATAAATAATTCACTAAGATAAAAAATAACTTGGAAATATAAATACCTGCTAGATTTAATAAAAAGTAATACAAACATAAATAATTTAAATACCTGTACCTAAGTCTGCGGTCCTATAAAGGTTTACTTTAAAATGAGAATAAGACAAAATATTAAAAATTAGTCAGAAATATATAGATAGCTTTGCTATAAAACAAAAATTATCACACCACCATAGGTAATCATCACACCACCATCACATCTTTCCTGCTGCTTAATTGCAACTAAAACACCTATCATTATTACACACATCATGAGGTAGATGTGTTTAGATGTTGGAGCTAAACTCATAGCATGGAACAGACCTAATTTCTACAATTAACAATATCAAGGGAAAAAAAGAAAAAAGGAAGCACTGTCAGAGAACTTTAACTTCAGTAAAGAGCTCAAAGTATTTCTTGTACACTCTATAAATGCAAACTGCAGATCAACCATATTACCTTTGATCTCAATATTACTTGCATTAAGCATCACTGCTCCATTTATGGGACCTGTTTATATATATTTATATTTATTTCATTATACATTTAAGTTCCTATACTATGACAACTAAGTCCTTTGGTAATAAGTATTAAGGCAGACCACATTTAATAATCATGTATGATTTCAAAGCTGATCCATGCCATACTTCTAAAGATAAAGAGAGGAAGGGAGAGAGAATCTACAAATGAGGAGTTAAGCACCAGGTGAAGGTTCTTTTATCCCCAGGTTTGCTATAAAACTAGAAATCAATGCATTTCAGTATCTTCTCATTACGCACTGAACAGCTTACCAAAGCAGTTATCACTTGAGTACAAATTCTGTATTATATACAACTCCATTTCATACAAATTCCTTAAGAACTGGTGAAGAGCAAATACAAAATAATTACCCATGTACATACCTGTGTATTCATCAAAGCCTTCAGACACTGTATGACTTTATGCTGATTCTTCTTTACAGTTTTTTCTTGTCTGCATTGACATAAAAGATATCAGTGTTGGAATTATAATTGGACATGCAAATGTAGCTTAACTGAAGACAATAATTAGCAATATGCTTACATTTTGCCACTAATCAGTTTTTCCAGTATGTCCAGTAATATTCCAAGTCCCTCATGTCCAAAGCTTTCTACCCAACTAAAAAACAAAAAAGGTAGTTATATATTCAGTGTTCTAATTTGTAATATCACAAGAATGCTATATATACAAATATTTCACATGTTACATTCTAAGCATAAATACAATATAATAGCAACACTGTGTATAAAATAATTCATAAGTATAATCTTAGTTGTGAAACCAGCAATAATGTTGGAATAATCCAATGACGTGCTCAACCTAGTTTGCACTTGGCCTGTGAAAGTTGACTGTGTCCATGTCTTCCATGTTCCATTTTGGTAGCTAAAATATCTACTGCGTCTTAAATACTTGTACCACCAAAATCAGCAAATGCTGCCAATCAGAGCATCTTCCCTGACTCAGAGCTGTTGTTAAGTATTTACCAGTAGATATCACTGGGTAAGCCTCACTCTGGACTGTTCCTAAGGGCAGATTTTAGGTTTATATTCAAAGAGGGAATATTCAGATCTACATAAATATATTATTAAAAATGGAGGTTTTAGGGAAATATCCAAAACCACTAAAATGCAACCTTACAAAGGTTAACAATTCCCTAAGTTTCAATTGTTTTCTAAAAAGAAGGACCATCTTTATTTTAAAATGTCTATTTTCATTTTGACAAAACTACCTCTTGAAGGGTCCCCACCAGTAAGATGGCGAACTTCCGGCTTCTTTTCGGGGTCCTCGGTTCCCGCCGGCGCCACCTGAAGCCCAATCACCTCTCGCCCCCCTCCCAATCCCAGCACCTAGCCAACAGCCACCAGCCCCGTAGAAGTAACACCACAATCACCCTATGCCCCATCCTATATATCCCAGCACCTTTCCCTAATAAAGCGGAACTCTCCGGTAAATTGCTGTTGTGTGTCGCTCCTTTCCTTTCATTGGTGCCGAAACCCGGGAGACGGGACACCCCAACTGGGCCCCGTCTTCCCCCAACACCAGCAGCAGCTTGCCCTCGTCCTCTTTTTCCGGCGCTGGCTCATCACACTCACCACTCCTCTCTGGCCTTTAGGTAAGTCCCCCCCCCCCCCCCCGGGGTGGGCCACTCTTCCCTGAGCTATCGCAGTGCCATTGACCGTGATCGTCCGGCAAGGCCCTGACGCTCGGGGACGAGGAGGGAACGCTCCCCGCCTCAGGCCTTCACGGCTGCGGCGGACCCTCAGGCCCCTCCCCCGACAGCCATAAATCCCCACCTCAGCTGAGACTTCTTAAGCAAAACTTCCCCGGGGTGGGCCACTCTTCCCTGAGCTATCGCAGTGCCATTGACCGTGATCGTCCGGCAAGGCCCTGACGCTCGGGGACGAGGAGGGAACGCTCCCCGCCTCAGGCCTTCACGGCTGCGGCGGACCCTCAGGCCCCTCCCCCGACAGCCATAAATCCCTGCCTCAGGCCCTCACGGCTGCGGCGGACCCTCAGGCCCCTCCCCCGACAGCCATAAATCCCTGCCTCAGGCCCTCACAGCTGCAGCAGACTCTCAGCCCCCCCCCCCAACAGCCATAAATGAGGTGACTCCTTTGCGGATGAGAACGCTCCTTTTCCCGCTCCCTCCTCCTTCTGTTCCGTCCGCCGAAACCTGTTCGGCCCGCCGAAAACGCCTAGCGCTAGGTACCTCGTGACTCCGGCACTCTGCCTTCTTAGGGAAGTTTGGGTGACGACCCACACTTCCCAAGAAATTCCGACTCGTATACGAGTTTCCGCAGACCACCAAGGATCATCGGGGACGCCCTTTGTCTCCTTGTGGTCTGCCTCCAGTCCGAGGATCCCCGTTCGTCTTCCCCTGTTTGTCTCCTTCTCTGTCCTTTAGCCATTTTGTCTCCTTGTGGTCTGCCTCCAGTCTGAGGATCTCCGTTCGTCTTCCCCTGTTTGTCTCCTTCTCTGTCCTTTAGCCATGGGAGCCTCCTCATCCCTCCCTGAAAGTTCACCTCTTGAATGCCTGCTTAAGCATCTGGCTACCCTCTCCCTGACGCCTGATATAAAACCAAAACTTCTCCGTAAATATTGCTCCCAAGATTGGCCGACATACCCCCTAGACATAACAACCAATGGCCCGCAGGGGGAACTCTTGATCCTAACATCACTCGCAATCTCTTTAACTACTGCCAGCGCCTGAAAAAATGGAAGGAGATTCCCTATATCGAAGCTTTTCGCCTCCTAGCTCAAAATCCCAGCCTCTGCACCACCTGCTCCCCGCCCCAAGTTCTCCTAGCCTGCAAGCCGTCTCCCTCCCCTCCACACACTCCCAGTCCCTCTTCAATTACCTTTGACCCGGCCGACGAGCCTCCGCCATACAGACTTCCCCCTTCAGCCCCTCCCCCTCCTACAACCCCTCCACCCTCCGCCGCCACTGCCGCCTCTTTCCCCATGGCAGAAGCCTCCCGTCCTCTCCCTTCCCCTTCTTCTCCTACAACAGCACCCCCCCCTTCCTCTACCGCCGCCACCGCTGCCGCTTCCCCCGCAGCAGAAGCTTCCCATCCTCTCCCTTCCCCTTCTCCTTCTACAACAGCCTCTCCCCCTTCCTCTACCGCCGCCACCGCTGCCGCTTTCCCCGCGGCAGAAGCTTCCCATCCTCTCCCTTCCCCTTCTCCTTCTACAACAGCCTCTCCCCCTTCCTCTACCGCCGCCACCGCTGCCGCTTTCCCCCCGGCAGAAGCTTCCCATCCTCTCCCTTCCCCTTCTTCTCCTACAACAGCCCCTCCCCCTTCCTCTATCGCCGCCGCCGCCTCCACCCCCCCACAAGCCTCCCATCCTCTTCCTTCCTCCCCCTCCACCACCTCCTCCCGCCCCTCCCCCCCTCCTCCTCTGTCCCCCTCACCTTCCCCCCTCCCGCAAATCAAGCCTGAGCCTTTCAGCCCCCCTCTAACTAAGTTCCAAGAGCCTCGTCCATTTTTGCCCCCTCAGATTCGGTCCCGAGAGCCTCCCAAAATTATCGCGGCTTTGCCCCCATTACCTGTTTCCCCTGCACAGACTGAGCCAGAACCCTTCAGTCCCCCTCAGACTCGGTCCCGAGGGCCTCCCAAAATTATCGCCCCGCTCCGGGAAGTAGCAGGATCCGAAGGCATCTTGCGTGTTCACGTCCCCTTCTCCTTAGGAGATTTAGCCCAACTAGAGAAACGCCTAGGTTCCTTTTCCACTGATCCCACGACCTACATCAGGGAGTTTCAATGGACCCTCCAGTCTTACAGCCTCACGCATCATGACATCTTCATGCTCCTGGCCAATACTCTCCTCCCTGAAGAGCGTAGACGAGCTTGGGACTTCGCCCAAATGCATGCTACCGAAACCCACAGGACTGACCCCACCTGTCCCCCTGGTCCCACTGCTGTCCCCAAACAAGACCCACACTGGGATTATAACACCGCTGTGGGTCTCCACTCTCGAGATATTTTTGCCTCCTGCTTAATAGCAGGTCTAAAAAAGGCAGCTTGTAAAGTAGTCAATTTTCAAAAGCTCCAAGACATAATTCAAAAGAGAGATGAAACCCCCTCCGAGTTCTTAGATAGACTCACTCAAGCCCTATTACAGTATACCAGCCTGGACCCAGAAACACCTGAAGGAAGACAGGTCCTTATGACATACTTCCTAGCTCAAAGCTACCCCGACATTAAAGCTAAACTCAAAAAGTTAGAACAGGGCCCCGCTACCCCACAGACTGAGATCCTAACAGTGGCCTTTAAAGTCTTCCATAACCGGGAGGAGGAGAAAGAACGCCGTAAACAAAAAGCTGATCAGGCCAATTTCCAGATGTTGGCCCAGCTGATAAAACCACAACCTGGGCGCCCCTCTACAGACAAGCCCCCCCAAGGAGCTTGTTTCAAGTGCGGAAAAGAGGGACATTGGTCAAGGGCGTGCCCCTCCCCCAGATCTCCTACCACCCCATGCCCCAGATGCCACAAAAAGGGCCACTGGGGGTCTGATTGCCCAACCACCCGAAGGGGAGGCTGGACGAACAACCCCCATCCTAAGCCCACCGTAGTGGGGCTGGCAGAAGAAGATTGACGGGGCCCGGGGGCTTCTCGCCCGACCATTTCCATCACCAAACAGGAGCCCAGGGTTACTTTAACAGTAGACGGTCGCCCCATCTCCTTCCTCCTAGATACAGGAGCCACCTTCTCAGTCTTGCGAGAATACCGGGGCCCTACCACGCCAGCCATTACTCCTATAGTCGGGGTAGGAGGTAAACAGATTTTCCCATTAAAAACCCCCCCCCTTTTATGCACAATCCTAGACAGTCCCATACCTTTCTCCCACTCCTTCCTAGTTATGCCCCAGTGTCCCATCCCCTTACTAGGACGGGACATCCTTTCCCTCCTCCACGTTTCCATAACTATATCCAATCCCACAGCCCCCAGTACTCCCTTTCTGATGGCCCTCATAGCCGACAGCCCCCCTCTACCCAATGAAAGCTCCAGTTCTGCCCTTATACACCCTGTAAATCCCAAAGTTTGGGACATTACAAGCCCCTCCATGGCCCTATGTCCCCCTGCCTCTATCAAATTACGTGACCCCTCTCAGTATATCTGTCAGGCCCAATACCCCCTAACCACTTCAGCCCTCATAGGCCTCCAACCCATCATTCAAGATCTCTTAAACAAAAACTACCTCAGACCCACTCACTCCCCATTTAATACCCCCATATTAGCTGTTAAAAAAAACAACGGATCTTTCCGCCTTGTCCAAGACCTACGCCTCATCAACATAGCCGTTGTCCCTATCCATCCCTTAGTTCCAAATCCATACACCCTTTTATCGCAGATCCCTGCTTCTGCATCCCACTTCTCAGTCCTAGATCTCAAGGACGCATTTTTTTCTATTCCCCTAGACCCCTCCTCCCAAGATTTTTTTGCCTTCACCTGGACGGACCCATACACCAGACATTCTGTTCAGCTTACTTGGACAGTTTTACCACAAGGCTTCCGAGATAGTCCCCATATTTTTGGACAAGTCCTAGCTCAAGACCTCAAACAGTTTCACCATGATCACCCCGAGTCCACTTTATTACAATATGTAGATGATCTTCTGCTCTGCAGTCCCTCGTGGGAACAGTCTCAACTTGACACTGCATCTCTACTTAACCTTCTAGCTTCCAGAGGTTACTGAGTATCCCCTGCCAAAGCTCAAATCTCTTCCCCTTCTGTCACTTACCTTGGATTCCTTCTGTCTCAGCAAAGAAAGTCCATTACCTTAGACAGAAAACGACTCCTCTCTGACCTGCCCGTTCCCAAAACCAAGACAGAAATCCTTTCCTTTCTAGGCTTGGCTGGGTATTTTAGAGCGTGGATCCCTAACTTCTCCCTGTTGGCAAGACCCCTATACGACCTCAGCAAGGGCCCCCCTGAAGAACCATTATCATCCTCACCCCGACACTCCTTCATTAAGCTCCGTCAAGCCCTTGTAAAAGCTCCAGCTCTCCATCTCCCTGATTTGTCAAAACCCTTCTCATTATACATTCATGAGAGGTCCAGTCAAGCTCTAGGAGTCCTAGGCCAATATTATGGCCCATCCTTTGCCCCAGTAGCTTATCTCTCCAAGCAATTAGACCCCACAGTTCGGGGATGGGCCCCCTGCCTACGGGCATTAGCCGCTGGACAGCTCTTGCAGAAAGAAGCTCATAAACTAACATTCGGAGCGCCACTTACCATTCTGTCCCCACATCACCTAAAAGATCTCTTAACCTACAAAAGTTTACAGACTCTCCCCCCCTCCAGACTCCTCACCTTACTGTCCTCTTTCCTCCAAAATCCAAACATTTCTTTCCTCCCCTGCCCGCCCCTAAATCCGGCCACTCTTCTTCCTCTACCCTGCTCTCCTCATACTCCCTCGCATGATTGCCTAGAAGCCCTTCACAACTTCCTTCCATGCCACTCCACGATCTCCGAAGGAGCCCTCTCACACTCCGACCTCATCTGGTTTACTGATGGGTCCTCCTTTAAACATGAGGGCATCCACTACTCAGGATATGCAGTAGTCTCCCTCGAAGATGTCATTGAAGCACGAGCCCTACCCCCTGGTACAACCAATCAGCAGGCTGAACTCATTGCAGCCACCAGAGCTTGCACTCTGGCCCGGGACACGTCTCTCACATTGTACACTGACTCCAAGTACGTATTCCACATTCTCTTGTCCCACGCGGCAGTATGGAAAGAACGAGGCCTCCTCACCACAAAAGGGAATTCCATAACTAATTCAGCCTTAATTACTAAACTTTTAGAGGCTTCACAACTCCCACACCGACTAGGCATAGTCCACTGCAAATCACATCAAAAAGATGACTCCCCCATTGCAAGAGGTAACAACAAGGCCGACAGAGTAGCCCGGTCAGTTGCCCTATCAGAAAACGCACCAGGCAACAATCCGTCTGCCCTTGCAGTTTTAGCCTTATCACAAGATGCCCTCTGCTCTCAGGACAAAGAGTCTCTCTTCCGCCTCTTACATGACCTGTTCCACCCCAGCCCCCAATCCTTAATCCATTTTTTACAATCTTTTTTTCCTCTCTCTCCTGAAGACAAAACCCTACTTAACCAAATAACCTGCAAGTGCACCATCTGCCAACGCACTAACCCTAATACCCCCTCAAAGCCCGACCCTTCCCGGCTCATCAAGCAAGGGGTAATGTCCCCGCTGCAGATTGGCAAATAGACTTCACTAACATGCCCCCTGTACGACGTACCAGATACCTACTCGTGCTAGTAGATACATTTTCAGGATGGGTTGAAGCTTTCCCCACCACTAACAAACGAGCATCCGTAGTTGCCTCTATCCTCCTCACCCAGATCTTTCCTAGGTTCGGGATGCCCACTTCCCTCCAATCAGATAACGGCCCTGAGTTTACTGCCCAAATTATCCAGAACCTCTCCAAGTCGCTCTCGCTCCCCTGGCATTTACATTGTCCTTATCGACCACAAGCTTCAGGAAAAGTAGAAAGAGCCAATAGGACTCTAAAAGACATCCTGACCAAACTATCTCTAGAACTACACCTTGACTGGGTTCGCTTACTTCCCTTAGCTCTACTCCGCATTCGAGCCCTCCCAAAAAAACCTTCCTTCTTGTCACCCTTTGAGATCATGTACGGCCGCCCGATTCTACCCCCGGGGCTCCCTTCCCACAAAGGACCAATTCCTCCCAATATAGCCCTTCCACTACTCTCTCTCCTCCGCACTGAATTGTGGAAATATCAAGATTGGCTCCTTCCTGATCCATCCGCCTCCCAAAATCCTCCTGTTTTACAGCCCGGCCAACTAGTGTTTTATAAGCCACCAGAGGATCAGCCCTCTCTCACCCCGAAATGGGAAGGTCCACACCCAGTTATTCTCTGCACCCCCTCGGCTGCCAAGCTCTCACTGCCTGATAACTCTGTCACCCCTTGGATTCATATCTCCAGGTTGAAACCAAATACCCAAGACTCACCTTCTCTGGACACCCAAGACCCATCAGTCACAATCCAGAGTCCTTCGGACACAGCCCAAGACGCTGTCTACTCTACCACGCCTCATCCCTCTGATCCCTTGAAGCTCCGCATCTCCCGTGCACCCTCTTTGCCATCCATACCTGAATCATGACTTTTTCCTCCTTTACTGCTCTCTCGCTTTTTTCCCTCATTCCTATTGTCTTCCCTGCCGCCCCATCCTCCTTTGTATGGCGATTCAAAGTCAAGCAGACTTACACACAGCATCAAACAAAAGTTACTGCCCTCATTGCCACATCAGACTGCCCTCTGAAAGGCTGCTCTGAGCCTTTGTACCTCCACTTTCCTCCCTCCACTGAAGTATTCATTTACAGCTACCTTTATTCTCCCTACCTCTGCTTCCTCTATGACCAAAGACAAGCCTATTGCAGGCGATGGCCAGACACCTACGGGGGATGCCCCTACTGGTCTTGCACCATTCACTACATGGGTGACTTCCAGTACCCACAGTATTACTCCTCCAACCGTTTCATGAAATATCCCAACGGCTCATTCTCCTTATCAATCCCAGATCCCTGGGACTCTCGATGGGCTGCTGGAGTAACAGCCTCAGTTTACTACAAGGGGTCCTCGACCCCCCACGGTACCCTTCATATCTCTCGAGAGTATGTTCCCTCTCGCTCCCAGATCTCTCAAGTTGCATCAGATATCAGACATTCCGAAAAGGTCATTATCCAAACTCTTGACGGCGCCTCTTCATCTTATTCCTCCTACTCTTGGTTACAGCTCATTCAAGACACCACCATCTTTCTCAACCACACCCTCAACACCGCCAATTGTTTCTTGTGCGCATCACTACAGCGCCCACTGCTGGCCGCCGTGCCCCTTAATATTTCCAACTACTCCTTCCATGCAGAAGGACAACCCCTCCGTCCCCTGGCAGACATACCCCTATGGGAGCCAGAATACCCAGATAATCTCACCATCCACCACTGTGTAGGCCCAACTCCACCCCCCTCCAGTGCACTTCACTGCCTCTCTATCTACACCCCTACCTCCGGCTCCAAGACTTTTACACAACCGGGACACTTCTTTTGGTGTAATGGCAGCCTTTTCAACTCACTGCCTCTCAATTCCGATACACCCTGCATTCTCGTCACCCTAATCCCACAGCTTACACTTTACAGCATGGCAGAATTCCTTGAGCTCCAACCTCCCTTGCACTCGCACACAAAAAGGGCTGCTTTCCTTCCCATCATGGTCGGTATCTCTTTAATCACCTCAGCCATTGGGGTGGGGTTTTCAGGAGGAGCCTTGGGTCACTCTCTATGGGCAGTTAGAGATCTCGACGCCAAACTTGAGGGAGCCCTGGCATCCACTGCCGATTCCCTAGCCTCTCTACAAAGACAAGTCACTTCGCTAGCTAAAGTCACCCTTCAAAACCGGCGGGCCCTAGATCTGCTTACAGCCGAGAAGGGTGGCACCTGCGTCTTCCTCCAGGAAGAGTGCTGCTATTACATCAACGAATCCGGCATTGTAGAAACTGACATCACCAAACTCACTGACCTTGCCTCCAGCCTCCACTCTGCTTCCAATTCCAACCCATTCTCGTCAATACTAACAAACCCCCTCCTCACCTGGCTCTGGCCCATTGCAGGCCCCATAATAGTCATTCTTCTTGTCTGTCTCTTCTTACCCTGTATAATAAAGTTCATCAAATCCCAAGTCGGGAAAATCTCTAATCAAGCTTTCAACCAGCTTTTACTCAGGAACTACCAGCTTCTGGCCACGGAAGACCCCTCACCCTCACGTGACCTCCTCACCACATGCTGAGATGGACCCCTCTCTCCGCTGGAAACTGTTCCTGGAAACAATGGCCGCAGACGCCTGGCTCCTGACACCCATATCCTCTTGGCACCATTGGAATCAACAGGTCCTCAACCTATGGTTACAGGGAACCTTCATTGATTTCCAACCTGAAGAAGTCCACATCTACTCATCCTTACTGTGGGGAGTCCTGTCAACCCTTTCCTCCCAATCCTCAAACCCTCACTCCCTTCTCCGCCCCTGTTCAGCAGGAAGCAGTCAGAAAGAAAGCAACGCCCACAAACCCATAGAGGAGAAAGGGGGGAATGAAGGGTCCCCACCAGTAAGATGGCGAACTTCCGGCTTCTTTTCGGGGTCCTCGGTTCCCGCCGGCGCCACCTGAAGCCCAATCACCTCTCGCCCCCCTCCCAATCCCAGCACCTAGCCAACAGCCACCAGCCCCGTAGAAGTAACACCACAATCACCCTATGCCCCATCCTATATATCCCAGCACCTTTCCCTAATAAAGCGGAACTCTCCGGTAAATTGCTGTTGTGTGTCGCTCCTTTCCTTTCACCTCTAGTCCATAAACCCATGATATAATCCAAGTACTGTATGTAATTAGGACATCACTGCCAATAGACAACAGCTCACTTTGATTACAGAAAATCTACCAGAGTAGAAGCTGATGCATTCTTTCAATGGGGATTTGGAAAGCCTAGGACAACAAATAAAATTAAAACAATCTGTCTTCAAAAAAGTAGAGAAAAGGGAAAGATATAATAAAATATGTATATTTCTCTGGACATACATATATGTACAAACGCTCACAAACATATATATATACATACGTAGATATATTTGTGCATATTATTTTATGTGTATGTGGGTAGCTAAAAAATGAAATGTTAAAAAAGTCCATCCAATAATCAAAACCAGGGACTTATAAAGAATAAAAACAAGTTTAAGTCACATACCAGGATATATTACCATTTTCTTACTTCAGACACAATATAACATTTCTCATGAAAATAAGTAAAAATCAAATGTAAGATATTTACATGAAAAAAATTGTTTAAAAAAATCCTTCTTTTTATACACTTCAGTGAACAAAGCTTTAATTACCTCTAAATATTCACAATTTCTGATTTAGCCCTTCCTCCCCAAAAGATCAATTTGCCATTTAGATTGGAAGACTCTTGTTAGACTTTGTTACTCTTCTCTTCTCTGTCCAATGAAGGAACTAATTCAAGATACTCCCCCATTAAAGGAAAGACTAAAGATCACTGTTAGAGTTGAGGTGAGGAAAAGTTCAATAGAACTTGGTGTTTTCAAAGGAGGATGCTACTTCAGAAGTGAAGAGTTTACTCACCACTATCTGCAACACACAGATTACCTGTAGGCATTTCAAATATTGCTTTCATGTTTCATGAAAACACCTGCAGCATCTCACTTAACTGTCTGCCTTGTTGACATCCTATTCTGTATGTATTCTTTCAAATGTAGCAAAGAAGCTTGAAATCAAACACATAAAGAGTAATTTGAGAGTTTTACTTGGGCTTACACTGAGATGCATGAGCAGACTCTGCTTATCAGGCCCCCCCTGTGTTAATACCTCACAGTGGGACTTAAATATTTCATTTGAAGTGAATTTTCAACAATCTCTATATTCAAAACCATATCCATAAAGATGTTCTAAAGCTAATGTAAATGGTTTAGGATTATTCATACTGCTATCACTTTCAATCATTGTAGGGAATACTGTTCCTAAAACTGTCTCAGACCGAAACATACAAAGTAACTATGCTCATGTAACAAAATGACTTTGTTTCATCTAATATGGTGATATTGGAGCCCACCAGAAAATGTAGAAAGCATATCAATCCAAGTAAATCAAGTTAAGTCTTCTGGACTGATTAATAACAGAACACAGTTACTTTTAATATTTATCACCCCAATATAACAACTGTAACTAGAATACTGGGACCTACAGAAGTTCTCCCATCAACTATTGCTGGACCCACTATATAATTCCCTTCTACATAGTAGAGTATGAGTCATTGAAGTAAATATACACTAACACACAATACACAGAAACCATTTCTCTACAAAATAAACTTATTAAAGTTGAATGTATAGAGGCACTATACCCAATTACTTTATACTACAATCTTTTCACCCATGGTGGAAATAAATTTCTCAACAACAATAAAATCAGAGATTGGCAACAACCTTCTGAAAGCCAAACTACACTTTACATTTCAAAAAACATAATCAAAAACAAGAAAAGTCAGGTAGAATTCAGGGAGAGGAAGCTAAGATGCATAACAAAAAAAAAGCTTTTTAAATGTAAAAAGAAATTGACAAAGTACTTACCGAAAAGGTAATATTAAGACACAAATTAACTATGCATTAAAAAGCTCCCATTTTCTTAAAAATTTGCAAGGCCAACATATGGTATTACAGGCTGTCATTCACAATCTGATTCTCTCAAAACCTTTGCCTCAACCCTGCTATTTTCAGCAATTATTATTTTTAAGGATAGGGGCAAATATTACTTTCTCTATCTCTTCTAGAAAAGATGTTCAAGATAAAAAGTGATATTGAGTAGGTAGGTCTGTGATCCTGACAGAGGTTTATTGAAATCCACGGCTTTCTACAAAAGTGAAAAACTTCTCATCATCAATATAAGCAGCAACCTGGAGAAAAAACTATCAACTGACCTATAAATGATCAATCTTCAAGAAACAAAACCTGTGCTATTTACTGTGTGCCTGTCAGCATAGTACCATCAGGCACTAAGTGGTTTAACTACAAACTGCATTCATGGATGAATAAGCACTGTGCAAATGTTTGTCTTCATGAATAGAAATGATAGAGATTAGTATGACATTTGTATTGGGAAAAAATGCTTTAAAACAGCAAAAAATAAATAAATACTTAAGTGCTAAGTACTATTTAATGCAAAATCTAAATTCAGGAAGTATCAAAGTCTTCTCTTTCAATTACTTCAAGAAAAATTTTGAATTATATTACCATTTAGCACTTCCTAGTTGGAGTATAGGAGAAAGGAAGAGGTGAAGAGGTAATGGAAGGAAAAAAAGGAGAGAAGGAGAGCAGGTCTCTGATTAAATGTTCAAACCATCTTAAAATGGTCAATGCAGCTTAGGCTTTGAAATCTGGGCATTGCTTCCAGAGACACAGGATGAAACCAAAAGTATGCAAAATGGTTTCTGATGTATTGTCAGCTTTATGAAGCAAATACAATCACTTCACTGAGTAAAAGAGAATCATCGGGTCTCAGATTGACTTCCTGGCCAAAGGAACAAAGCACTATACAGGTTATGTTTCCCACAGACTAAAGTTAAAGTTATCACCTCTGTTCCCAAATGTGCTCTACAGAAGAGAAAGACAAATTCATCATAGACTGTCAGAGCTGCAAATAAGGGCAACCTTACCTGTAGTATATACCTGGAGGATAGGGATCATTTTTTATTTGTCTTTAAATCCTTGGCACCTGGAACAGACTAAGCACTCCATAAATGGTTCTAGAATGAAACTGACTCGTCTTCCATTTTTATACATAAGGAAAGTAACATGCAGAAAGAGGTTAAGGTCACTTAGAAATAGCACCTGGTTCTGGTGATCTAAGGCTCATACCCTTTATATACATAGGAAAAGGTACAAAGCAATGACACATTCTATACAGCACTACTGACCCTATCATCTTTACTCCTCCAGGAACAGCAGTTCTGATCTCAGAACAGGTACTGATCCATACTGAACCAAGGACAATGGTCATACATCACACTTTAGGACTTCACTGTCTGTGACTTGAAGAGTAATGTTTCATTATTCTAAAAGAAGTATTCATTAATGAAGTCAGCCTTGAGTAAGAGCTCACTGTGTGTCTGATAGTGCACAAGGCATGAGAAATACAGAGCTGAATAAAACATGCTCTCTGCCCTTGAAAGGATTACAAACTAGTGGTTGAAACAAATGAGGAACAAAATTATTTCCATAATGCAGTAAACACTCTCATCATGGTGCTCAGGGAACAGAAGGGCAGAATCTACCTATCTTGGGAACAAAGCAGCTGACATCTGACCTGAGTTTTGAAGGAGAGGTTGTGGACAGGAAGAGAAGTTTCTAAACCAAGGGGAATATATACAAAAGCATGGTCTATGTTGAACACGAGTGGCTGTATCAGAGAGAAACCCAAATAGGTAGGAAGGAGCTTGTGAAAAACCTATTACATACAATGCCGTGAGCATGGGAAGCCATTAAAGGATTAGGCATATGTGGTAAGCAGAGTAATCCCACCCATGCCCCCCAAAAGATGGGCATGTGCTAACACTAGAAACTACAGATACATTACTTTGCACAGCAAAAGCAATTTAAAAAGGAATGATGGTTGCAGAAGGAATTAAGATTGGTAATCAGATGATTTTTCAATGGAGAGACTTCCCGAAAGTATCCAGGTGGATCCAATCTAATTACATAATTCATGAAGTCTGAGACACTTTCTCAAAGATGAAATGGAAGAAAAAAATATTAAAAGCATGAAAGGGACTCAACCTCCCTTTATAGGCTTTGAAGATGGGAAAAGACGAATAAGAGCCAATGAATATGGATAGACTCTAAAAGCTGAGACAACCCTAAATTGACAGCTAGCAAGAAAAAGGGTATCAGTCCCATAAGTAAATGAAAAGAATTGAATTCTGCCAATAACCCAAATGATTGCTCAGAGTTGAGTCTCCTCATTTATGAACACAGGATCTCTCTCCACTTATTTAGACCTTCTTTGATTTCTTTCATCACAATACTGTAGTTTTCAGCATAAAGTCCTGTGCATTTGTTAGATTTACACCAGAGTATTGGTGGGGGGGCGAGGGAGATGGGGAAAGCAGCAGTAAATTGCACTGGTTTTCACAAGTTCAGTGCTAGGATATGGAAATATGATTTTTTCCAGGTAAATAAACACATAAATGTACCCTCTTAATATTTAAGTGTGCAGTATAGTAAGTCAACTATATGCACACTGTACAACAGGTCTCAAACTTTTTCACCTAGCAAAATACAATTGATATTTGTTTATCTTGGATCCTGTAATCTTGCTGAATTTATTGATTAGTTCTAGGAGTTTCTATAGATTCTTTTAACTTTTCTATGCAAACAGTCACATTATCTTCAAATAAGAACAGTCTTATTTCTTCCTTTCTGAATCATATGCTTTGCATTTCATTTTTCTTGCCTCATTACTCTGGCTAGAACTTCAAGCAAAGTGTTGACTAAGAGTGGTGAGGTCAAATACTCCTGCCTTGTTCCCAGGCTAAGGAATATTCAGTCCTTCACCATTAAATATTTAAGAGCTGCAGGATTTTGTAGATATGTGTTGAGAAAGTACCCCTCTGTATTAGTTTCCTAGAGTCACAGCAACAATGTGCCACAAAGCATGTGATTTAAAACAACAGAAATGTATTCTAGTTCTGCAGGCTAGAAGCTGAAAATAAAATTGTCAGCAGGGCCAGGTTCCCGCTTAGACTATGGGTAGAAACCTTGCTTGCCTCTTCCTAGCTTCTGGGGGATAGCTGTTAAGCCAGAATTCCTGTACCTCTCTCATAACAAGCACACTCTATTTTTTTATAAGGATACAAGTTATACTGCATTAAAAGCCCACTCTACTCCCTTATAACCTCACCTTAATTACATCACAGTGACTCTATTTTCAAATAAGGTCATATTCTAAGGTGCTACCTAAGGCTTAAACACGTTTTACTGGAGGACACAATTCAATCCATAACATCTTATTTTTCTGAGACTTGTTAGAGCATGAATACGTGTTGAGTATTGCCAAATCCTTTGCCTGCATAGGCTGATATGTGATTTTTCTTCTTTAGCCTTGTTGATAAAGTGCATTATAAGGATTTTTATATCTATATTCATGGGCATTGGTCTGTAAATTTGGGGTTTGGGGGTTTGTTTTTGTGTCTTCTTATTATCTTTGCCTGGTTTTGATATCAGTACCAGCTTCCTAAAATAAACTGCAAATTATTCCCAGCTCTTCTATTTTCTGGAAGAGACAGTATAAAATTGGCATTAACTGTTCTTTAAATGTTTGCTAGAATTGTCCAATGAAATCACTTGTATTCAAAGACATTTTTAGAAGTTTTAAAATAGTAATTCAACTTTCTTAGTAGTCTCAGGACTATTCAAGCTTTCTATCTCATTGGGTATACTATAGTACTTTGTGCTTTTTAATAATTTGTCTTTCACTCAAGTTGTCCAATGTGGCTACAGTTGTTTGTAGTATCCCCGTATTGCCCTGTTGATGTAGGGTGTGCAGTGATATTGTTTCATTCTAAAGATTGATAATTTTTTGTACTTTTTCCATCAATATTAATGAAGGTTTATCAACTTTATTAATCTTTCTAAAGAACTACCTATGCTTTTATTCTTTTCAATTTAATTGATTTCTGTTCTTTATTATTTCCTTCTTTCTGCTCACTTTGGATTTGTTGTTTTAGATTAATAACTGAAACTGATTTGAACCTGTTCCTCTTTTCTAATATATATATTTATTAGCACTATTAATTTCCCTTTCAATTCTTTAAATGTGCCCCACAAGTTTTTTAATGGTGTATTTTATCTTAAGTTCAGTGTATTTTGTATTCCCTTTGAATATTCTTCTTTGACTCAAGGATTAAATAGAAGTGTGTTGTCTCTATGTATGTTTTGATTTCTCCTTCATTTCTGAAGGTTTGCATAGCACGTTAAGATTCTGAGCTGACCATTCTTTGCTATTCTTCATTTAAAGCCTGTTTTGCCACTTGCTTGGCCTCCGTAGTTTCTCATGAATTATACAATTTAATTCCAATTGTTTTTCCCCATAACTAAAGTATCATCTCTTGCTGCTTTCAAGATTTCTCTGTCTTTAGTTTTCAGAAGTTTGACTATATGTCTTAGTGTGAATTTCTTTTGTTACATCATGTTTGTGGTTCATTCAGTTTCTTGAATCTGTTAAGTTTATGTCTTTTGCCAAATTTGGGAAGTACTTAACCATTATTTCTTCACATTTTTTTTTTATCCTGCCCTTTCTCAAATCCTTCAGGAGTTCTGATGACAGGAATGTTAAATCTTTGGTTATTGTACCACAGGTCCCTGAGGCACTGTTTTCTTCTTTTTCCTTCTCCTCCTTTCTCCCTTCTCCCTCTTCTTATTTTCTCTCTAGACAGATTAATTTCTATCATTCTGTATACTGAAGTTCACAAATTCTTTCCTCTCATCCGTACATTTTGCTGTTGAGCCCCTCCAGTAAGTTTTTATTTCAGTTTTTGTATTTTTCACTTCTAAAATTTCCATTTGGGTCTTTAAAGAAGAATAAAGTTTCTTCTATTTCTTTGCTAAGACTTTTGTTTTAGCATATTCGTATTTGCTCATTTGAACATTTTTATGATACTTCTTTAAAGATCCTTGTCACATTCAAATATCTTTTGCCAAATCAGTGCTGGCACCTATTAATCAACCTTTTCCATTATGAGATTTTCTGCTTCCAGGTTTTTATATAAACCTGTAAATGGGGCTATTGGATACCCTAGATTTTATATAAACTTATATTTTTTAGTTGGCTTCCTGTGATACTGCTCTAGTGGAGGAAGAAAAGGCACTAACTCAATACTGCCAGGTGGGAATAAATGTTCGAGTTCTCCACTGGGCCTCCACTGATACCTCAGGGAGAGATTTCTTGTTATTGTTGAACATGGGTGAGAGCCTGGGCTCCCCACCCAGCCTCCATAGTACCTTCACGGCAGGGAGAAGCAGTACTGCCTCACTGTGCTCACCATGTAACCTCCCTTCGCACCAATGAAAGGTGAGGTTTGTTCCCAAATCCACTTTTGTCCATTGTACTTATTACATATTACATAATTAAATTTACATGAATTATATAATTAAAATTACATAAACAGACAACATATCATTGGGAACAGTTATTTCTACGAAAACTAAACCTAATGCTTGCAAAGTTTTCTAAAAGATGACATTTTAAAAAGGGTTATAGAAGTATGTATGTACACAAGTATAAGTTATTGAGAGATACCAATAGACTACTCTAAAGAAGAGTTCTCTGAACTTACTTTGTAAGAGCCTCTATAGCCTTGTTCCATTTTAAAATACCAATTTGAGGAAGACAATGTGGTCTATGCTATCAGCCTATGCCTACTCCAACAAGAGGTCTGGAGAGCCTGCCTCATCACACAATCTAGAGAAAAAAATGTTTATCTTCTGAATCAAAAATAAATGTTTAAGGTATATTTAAATCATTGATTTTATGATTTTCTACTCTAACCAACTTTTTCCAATAAACAACCAATAGCATTAAACAAAAGGACTTCCTCCATAGATGTACAAACACTTCCATCCAAGAACCAGTGGTGCCTCTCCAAGTAGGTGATACTATACATTTTTCTTCATTTTGCTTTTGTGTATTATTTTACTGTAATACATTTTCTAATAAGAAATATATTTATTTTTAATTACCCAAAAGAATAATCTTATGTAAATGCCTAGGGAAGCAAAAAGTTATTTTGCTGAAAATCAATATAAGTTGCTTCTTAAAAGGGGCAAAAAAAGTCATCACTGGTTGCATGTGACAAAGTAACAAATTTCGCACCTTAAACTTAGAAGGTCAGCTTTAATACTGTATAATATCCAGATCCAATTTACATTCCTCTGTCAGAGCAATATATCACCAATGCTGAATATAATTATAGTTTATTTTAAGCTTTTATTTCTACCTACTCTTAGCAAGGTGACTACATACTTAAAATGAACATTTCTTGGGGGGAGTGCAAAGCAATTAACATGCCCTGTAGGGCAAAACAAACATACACCCACATCCAATTCAATGGCCCATCTACAAAAATTACACTAAATTATGCAGCCAAGCAAGGAAATCTAGAACTAAATAATGTTCTGATTGTAAAATCTACCAAACTTCAAATACAATCATTAATATGTACATTTTCTAGGAACTGACTTTTAAAGGAATTATATATTTAAAATCAGTCATTTGTTACCACTGGTAATATTCAATGAGCGAGTAAAGTAAAAAGCTGAATAATCTGTTCTAATTACTTTTCAGCTATAACATTTTTCAAGGCGTTAAGATGTCTAAAGAAAGATATTTCAAATAAAATGGAAAGAAAACCAGATTAACTGCAATGATAAAAAAACAAAGCACCTATACCAGAAACAAAAGTTCTCGATCTTTAGATGAAACCATAAGAGAATTATGAACTTAAAAATATGCATATGCTAGTACGTGCTCTAGTCAACATCTAACCCCAGAATCAAAAGAAACTTATTGTAGAAAATAGAAAAGGTAACTATTTGAAACATATTAAATATTAGGAGGTAGGTTTCTTAGTATCAAATCAACTGTATCATTACTTCAGGAAAGCATTAACTGAATTACTAATTTCAAATATGCATTAATTTGACAACCAACGTATGCGGAAAAAGAAATTATTACCACATTGCAGGCTATCCATCATGTTTCCACCCTAAATACTTGCTATTGCTGCCCAATACTAGTACCATAGATCAGTTTAGTCCCAAAGACTTCTTTATTAAACCCATAATCGGCCCTTTATTCTATCAGGTTCATGGCTACCTTCCCTCATAATGTTCGCTTCACAGACTTGCCTCTTCTGTAGCAAATGAAACCTTTTCATCTTTCAAGGACCAAGTCAAGTTTCCTTCTTCTTTGAACTCGCACTACTTTAAGTTTCTCCATTTGCTCACTGGGTTCCACTCCCATGACCCCAGATATCCATTTCTCTTTCTTTTATAGCAAATGATTTCATTCCAAGCATGGTCAGTTCCTCACCATCCATTCTCTGAATCTCAGTTCAATCTGGTTTCTGTCACCCAGACTCCAAAAAAATTGCCTTTCTTAAAGGTCACCAACAACCCTCCTTTTGCCAATTCTGACAGCATCGTCTTGCCCCACCTCTCAGCAGCATGCTTTGTGGCTTTGCACTTTCTTTTGAAACCATTTTCCTCTCTTAGGCTCAGAAAACCAGCCTTTCTGGGCTCTCCTCCTCCCTACCAGCCACTCTTTACTCTGTTTGCCTGGCTTCTCTTGCCTTTCTAGACCATGGATAATTGCTGGGGTTACTCAGGACTTGTTCGGGGCACTCTTCTCTATCTCCCTCAGCCATTCTCAGGGCTTTATGTTCAATCCACATAGAAACAGATAAATATCCCATTTCTCCACTGAGCTACAGACTCCCATATCCAGCTGTTTGCTTGACATCTCAAGCTGGGAAACTCAGACATATCAAGCTTAACACGTTTAAAGCAGATATTTTTACTTTCTTTTCCAAAATGCACAGATCCAGTAACAACAACCATCTTCCTCCATCCCCGTGAACGGCACTACTATCCACCTATTTGCTCAAAAAAAATAGGTCAGTCTTGATTCTTCCTTTTCATTAACATCCCAATCTAATACATCAACACGTCTTACAGTTTCTACCTCCCATTTGTTTGCAGAATCTGGCCACTGCTCGCCCCACCACCGCCGCAACCCTTAGCCAGACCAGCCGCCATTTCTGTGCCTACTACCGCAGCCTCCCTGCTGATCCCCCTGTCCACTCTCTCCCCTCCCTTCCTTCCTTTCTCCCACAGCACTTCCATTTCAACAGGAAGAATTAGAACACGTCATTTCCCAGGTAAAACTCTTCAAATGCTTCCCACTAATTTAGAATAAAAATCCTATCTCCCTACCATGACCTTTAAGGGCCCTCACGATGTGGCCACTGCCTACCTCTCTGAGGGCTCCAGAGCCTCAGATTCCGCCTTCCTCTCTCCACCTTCCTGCCAGTGTCCCCACCTCAGGGCTCTGCTGCCAAGAGGTGCTCCAGGTCCAGCACCAGTGCCTAAGCTTCTTTTACTTGTTTTTTTAAGTCTTTTAAATTTCACCACCTCAGAAAGATTTCTCTGACCATCTAGAAAGCTTCATCCATTACCCTCTCCCTTATTTTCTCATGACTGAATTGATGATACCTTTTGCTTATTCACTTGTTTTCTAGGTCTCTCCCATACATGCCTCTAGTTACTGTGGTACCTAGTGCAGCACCTGGGAATGCCCGTGGTGCAGGGAAGTTCACAGACACTCCCTCCGCTGTACTCCGGGGGCATGCCATCATAACACATACTGAAGGATTTAATTAAACAAAAGCTGGGGTATCACTTATTCTTTCATATTAAGTTCAACGTTTCTCTCCAAATGGAATCCCAGCAATGTGAGGGCCGGAAGCCCCTGAACCTCTAGTCTTCCAATAGGAAGGAGCAAAAAGACACTCAAAATACTTGATCTCCTATCCTGAAAAATAAGTAGTACAGGCTCATGCGTTTTGCTTTATTTCCCTATTCTCTTATTATTCAAATCCATCTAACATGCATTCTGATATTTTCTTCTGAATCCCACATTAAGGATCCACAGCAACAGAATACACTGTCCTCCTCCTCAGAAATTCACGGCATGACAGAGAGGGCAGCCGTATCAAGAGAGACTCAGAGTACAAAGGCTCAAAACAAGTGCACAAGGAAAATTACATGACTTCTTGATCTCTAAAGCCAGATTGTCCAAGGTGTCACCACCAATGACAAGAGGATATTTAGATTTAAATTCCATGCCTTAGTCACATTAACCACATTTCAAGAGCTCAACAGTCACATGCAGTGAGTACTGAACAGCGTGGACCTAGAATACTTCCATCCCTGTACACAGTTCTTTCTGGTCAAATAAGCCTAGTTTCTCTGCAGCCCTGCAGAGGCACTCCAGGTGACCTCAGCAAACCTAACCTAAAGGGTGTTGTTTTTCTGTTAAGTTTTATGCATTTTTAACATATGAAAGATGTTTAACATGAAAACTATACTTATTTTCCTTCTGAAGTATATTGCCCCTATAGCAAAAGAACTATAAATCCATGGCCAATATGGATGATACAGTTGAGTTTTACTCTACAAGGTTTCCTGAATCATAAAAATTAAAACTTCCTTCTATTGCCAATATATTATGCCTCCCTTTGTATTAAGGCCTTTATGTATAGTTACATATATAATTTTATGTACATATATGTCAGGGAATACCAAAACAGAGATCATATTTTAAATTCCTTATTTAACTCACTTAGCAATACTTACACACAGTGACAAAACCAAAAACTTAATCTAAGGACTAAAATATGTAGATTCTTTGTATGTAGGATTGTAAGTAAGTAGATGCTTTAATGCTTGCAGTTCACTAATATTCCCACTTAAAATGTTTACCTTTGCCAAAGAATCTAAAGTATTCAGTAATTAACATCATACTGGTGTTCTTACATATTTGAATAAATATGGTTAACATTCTCCAAAAACAGGTAATTCCTGAAAAGAAGGTAAGTTTCTTGTATTTTTCACCCATGAGAAATTCTGTAAGTGCAATGGTGGTACTTTCCCCAAATTGTTATGGTATAACCTATCTTTTGTTACTGTCTTTTAGATGGTAATCTAATCTTTTCAAATAATTAGATTTCAGTCACATGTTTTTTCCTTTTATGCCTGAACATCAAACTACTTTTAAAATGAAGATCTGAGACCCTCTGCTATATTATTAATGACTTTACATTTGAATAGGATTTTTAAATTAATCTTGGCTATTCAAACAGCAATTTATATTTTATTTTAAGTAGACTGGGAGATACATATTTTTTGAAAGACTGGGAGCACTTTACAATTCTAGGATCTTTCAGGTCAAGTATAAATTGAGCTACGCAGCTCTTACTCACCATGTACAGAAAATATGTATTTCTCTGTTAAAAACAATTACTGTATTTTCAATGTACTCTACTTTTATTGTTAACCTTGCATTCAAAGTCAAAGCTTTTAAGATACAGGTAAAGTTAATTTGGAAACCAAATAATTATAACATTTTAATACATCTATAAGCCAAAACCAAGATATAGTATAAATGACCATACACAAAAGAGAAAGCCTCCTGCCCATGGAGAACACTGCCTTCTAGAGGGTCTCTCAGAGAAATGACACCAGCTTTGGAAGGACTGTGAAAGCATTTGAAGGTATTGGCTTGCCCTTTAAAAACAACAAGTTCGTACTCATTGAAAACATTAATAGTTATTTTCTTCCAGGGAATTTTTTTCATTAATATTTCATTTATCCAAAACACTTTGGAAAGGAGAGCAAAATGACATAAAATTAGAAGGCACTTTCAACAAGTATTTCTTTATAAGCAATATTAATGTCATAAAAGTTACGATCCTGAATGATAATTTAGACATAAACAATACAAGGCTATCCTAAGATACATGGCAGTGTCTAAATAAAGAAGTTAAGAAGAACATTAACATCTAACCCATATTTTTTGAATTCTTACCGGAAAAAATCTGGAAAAAATACTTTCAAGAGGTAAAAATAATACATCTCTGTGAGGAAAATACTGCTTAAAAAGCATGCATCCCACTACCAGCTTTCCTCTACCAAAGCGGATAGGTTCTATGACTTCTGTGATGTCATACTGCTGACTCTCTCATAATGGCTACAGGCAGCCACTCAGAAGGCTGCCCTGGAGCACAGCTCTAGCCCTGCTGTCAGACTCTCCTCTCCTCTCTTCCTTAATAGCTGGTAGGAAGCCCGTTCCCTTCACCTTATCCTTCCAAGACAGCACTCCCTGCTGAAGGTCAATTAGATCTCTCTTTTCTTAGGACTTTCTTGATATGAATGTCCACTTATTGTTGGAGGTTTTTAGAAATCTTTAATGTTTCAACTTGCCTTATATGTTCTCATATCCTGCACTTAACGTCAAGACTATAGGAATCATTGTAGTACTTATTTCAAAGGAGCAACCAGCTACAGGGAGTGAAGGTGTACAAGCAGCCCTGCCTAACAGAACTGTTTTACAGTGACAGAAATGACCAACACGTGCTGTTCAGTAGCCACCAGCCATGAGTGCCTCCTGAGCACCTGAAATGTTGCTTTCTTCTCCCATCTAATTTTAACTTAAAAAGCCCCAAATGCCTACTGGCTACCATACTGAACATCACAGGAAGGAAAACAGAGCCACCTGCATTACTTGCCTCCATGGTACCATGATTAAAGAAAAAATAGAAAGAAAGGAAAAGAAGAGATAGAAGAAATATAAGAATGTACATCAGCTAGGAAAACCTTTACTCCTCTTGCCATTTCAGAAATATCACTATTAATATCACCCTAAATCTGTACATATCATTAATTCTCCACCTTTTTTCTAAGGCTAATTTTAAAAAAAATTGTATCTCATGTCTTAATTTAAAATCACAAAACATGTCATGGGATTCAAAGTAAACTGGAGCTTATTATTAGTAAGGGTATCCAGTACCCTCCTTCTCTCACTTCTCCAAAGGCAGAGGCCTTCAACTATATCCCCCAAAAAGGAACACTGGGGATACTTCTGGTCACTCCCTCTACCGCATTATTTGACCAACGGGCAAGAAGGGCTGATTTACCAAATTGGCAAAAGTGAGGAAAGGACACCGAGAGCAGGTGGGAGTCTGCCTATAATCTGTCCCTCCTGCCTGTGACAGCACAGTGAGCTCAGTTTACTGGGAACGAGTTTACCTTGCTGTCCGAAGTCCCAGGTATGCTCCTTAATCTAGGTTTTCCAGCATTATAGCTCATTTTGTTCTTACCTGACTTCTGTATCTGCTTTACATATTCAGAACTCAAAGGCAAAAGGGTGTGTATCAGTATCACCATAAAAAACAGTATTTTGCATGTGTATATGTGAAAAAATAAATAAAACAGCAATTCAATTAGAAAAAATGGGACAAATGGAAAAGGATCTCCTTTTTTTGTGTGTGGGATTTAAGGATGAGTCTTAAAAGAGAGAAAGACCATCTTTGGGAGACCAAGCAAAAGATACCATACTGAAAAACTATTGAAGTAAATATAGCTGTGAGAGAGTGACCACCGAGCTTGACTAAGTTGACAGACATCTTCAAATAGAGGTACTTTCATGAAATTCAGAGCAGGATTTTTGCATTCTTAGAAAATTTGAATGAATCCTTTATACTCTTAGGAAATTTTTCACCTAATTCAAGTTCTGCAGCATATTATAAGAATATATTTCTATCTCCCAGTGTTTAGAAAAAGAGCCTAAATGTCTGATGAAACTAAAACCAGAAGAAATGAGAACTTAACATTTACTGACCTATTATGCATCCCGCTAAATAATGTGCCAGTTCGTCTGCTGCTCTGTTCCTGTCTCAAAAGGGCTGACTCTGCAGGTAGGCTGCAGTTCCCAGACTTCATAATCAATTGCTCCCACCAGGTTTGAACAGTGAGAAGATGGGAAGAAAGAAACACAAAAGCAATTCTCTCCTACTCTCCCTTGGCGGTTTTTCCGGCAACAGTTGCATCTTCCCGTGGATCCAATCTCTGCCATTCAATACCAGCCTGGGAGCCTCCAGAACATGCCTTCCCCTTTCTCTCTCCAGCATGGGTGTGCAGCCACTTCAGGCTCTTGCTAATCTCAAATGCTTCACTGTCCCTTATTTCGTTTCTCTGTCTTTCCATCACCTAATTACCCAATTTTTGATAACTTCTTTTTTGAAAAACTTGTAGATTGCTCTAAAGTTTCTGTCTTCCTGTTAAGACCTTGAAAACATAGACAATATGCACAAACACATATAGGTATATGTATAGTTTGGTTCTGATTTTATCTCCATCTCCTTCCTAGGAAAGCATCTTTGGTTAAAACAAAGGAAAGCAACAGAGACTCTTTTAGGATCATAACATGGTATAATTTAGCTTAAGGAAGAGGTCCATCTTGGTAAGAGAAAGGTTTGACTTGCAGAGGACACAGTTACAGTGCTCTGAAGAACCTACAAACCCCCTCTCCCCACAACATCATTGGCAGAATCCCCTGACTCAGAGAAGGGACTCTGTAGGCAGGGAAGAAAGATAAAGGCCGGGGGATTGCCAGTGAAGATGGAAGAGAGACAGAAAGCCTTCCTCACTCAAGGAACACCCAATCTCTTCATCATATTCATTGTCCATTTCCTCCAAGCTAGGAGGAGAGAGGATGTTGGAAACTCAGACTTTCACCAGGTTCACTCCCTCCACGAATATCTAGGATGTTCAGAAATATTAACACACTCCACAAATAGCTAATGTTAAAGCTTCATTTTCAAAAAGAAAAACACTGCTTACCTGATGTAAAGTCAGCAGTGTCAAATATTCATTCCCCACATTAATGATGATAAAGCTGGTTAAAAAATAATTGGGAAAAAAAAGCCAGAAGATTTACAGAGACTTAAAAGGATAGTAGAATAAGAATGCTAATTTAAATACAAAACTAGTTTATACCCTGGAGGGCAATAAACTGTAAAGTGTAGGATTTGTCTTTAAAAAAAAGAAAAAAAAGCAATAGTAAGGTTTTAAAAAGAAAGTAAAATAAATATGAACATACTAACAGATAAACCAATAAAAAAATTTGGGCTAAAATCACACAAGAAAATTAACAGGAGTCTGTGGTGAACCATGCAGCAGACCCAACAATCATATGAGAAGAAAATAATACTTTACTTTTCTGCTTATATCCTTCTGAGAAATTTGGATTCTTGGTATAGGAATCTAATCCTTTTATTAATTTAAAATTTCTCATTCAATACTTTTCTTTCTGGTGTTAAATTAGATATCCACAACCACACTCCCAACAGCAGTCACTGAGACATGATTTTGTATTTGTCTCTGAGGTGACCAGAAAGTAAAGTCTCCTGAAACACAAGGTTTAAAGAGAGAGAGTTCAGAGAAGCCAGCCTTCAGCCCCATATGCTCAGTGGAACACACATGAAGAGAATCCAACACTTCCTTCACTGTAGCTGTGCAGACTGAAAGGGATAGAAGCTAAAGCCGAGAGGCCCCCATCCATTCTGGGACACATGGCCAAAACCAAGGACCTCTAAGGGTCATACCTGCAATAAGAAGGTAAACTAGAAATAAATCTGCACAGTAAGGAGAACAAGGCAAATTTATTCTGGTAACTCATAACCCAAGAAGACACATGTAAGGTGAGTGTACAGTCAAAAACAACTCCTTAAACCAGCAATTTTAAGGGCGGTTCTGGATTATTAGTATCCTTATACTCCCAGTAAGTAGAAAAACACTGATTCATTCTAACAGAATGTACCTTTCAAAATAAATCTCAAAGACAGGTTTCAAGGAACAAAAGGTTACATTCTAAAATTACAAGACATGTAAAAAAACAAGATATGAATAAAGGTGAAAAGAATCAACCATCACCAGGATTAAGCCAGAGAAACCTTCGTTTGTTAGAATTACAGACATTGATCATCAATTAAGAATATTTAATATGCTTGAAAAGATAAAACAGGATTAAAAAATAAGGAGCAAAAAATTATTAAGAATAAGGAGTTTTAAAACAGAGTCAAAGAGAAATTATAGGGATGAAATTATAATGGAAATTAAAAAAACAAATATATAACTTAGACATCAGTGAAGAAACAATTAGGAAACTAGAAGGTCCAGAAGCATTTGCAGAATATAGTAGAAAGAGACAAATAGAGGGAAACTATGAAGATGTTAGGAAATAATGGCATATGGAATAAGAAGTTACTAACATATTTAAATTAGGAAAAGTTAATATTCAAAGAGATAATGGCTCAAATTTTCAGACTTATGAAAGACACCAATCATATTCAGAAAGCACCACACACACAAACACACACACACACACACAAACACACACATACTTAGCAAGACAAATCTTTTTAAAAATCTACTTAGACACATAATACTACGAAACACCAAAGACAAAACATCATAAAGTCACACAGAGAAAAAAGGCAGGGCATCTGGTAAATAACAAGTTTTAGGTAAAGAGCCAATCTCTCAACAACAGCAATGAAAGACAGAAGAGCAAATATCTTCAATGTATTAGATATCTAAATGCCATGCCCTAGGAAACCTATTCTTCAAAAGTAAAGGCAAGTAAAGCCACATCCAGACAAATGAGTGTTTTACCAGAGGGAACTGATAAACTGTCAGAGGGAAGTCAATGTATACATGAAGCAAAGTAAAATAATCAGAGAAAAAATGTGTAAGAAAAGCAATGATGAATCTATTGTGTTTAAACATAATTACATACATATGTATTTGAAGTATAACTCAATAGCAATTAATTTATAATATCATGAAGAAAAGGGATCCAATTAAAATATTACAAATCAAGAGATGGTGAAAGGAGTGAAGTATTCTTAAGTTCAAAATTAGAGATACTGCTTTTTTTTTCATCGCATTCTAAATGCGTTTGCTAAGTTTCCTCAAGTGCGTGGATGTTACATTTCTGTCAAAAGATCAGAAGAAGAATATGTCTTCCAAAATATGTCTCCCAAATAAGGAAAAAATAAAATGAGAAATTGAAAATCTATCCAAAAGAATTTCAGGAAAAGGAAGAGGAAGGAAGAACACAGAAAAGGAAAAAGGGGCAGAAGTGGGTACTGGGGGAATGAACATGCAAAGGCAGAAACTGAGAATTCAAAAAGAAATGTCAGATATAAATCCAAATACATTTTTACAATTGCTAAGAAAACATAAAGCTAAAGATTATCAGATATCATGATTTTAAAAAAACATTCACATGCTATTTACAATAGATACCCCTAAGATAGAACAAAAAATAGAGTATAAAAAATTACTATGATGAAATGTGACTAGATGCACAAATCAACATACATAAATCTATGAAACAAAGAGAAAAACTCAAGTCTCAGAAGAATACACAGAGGTTGATGCCATTTCCATGATGTTCAACAAGATAAAAAAACAAATAATGTATTAAGTATATATGATAAAACTATAATGAAAAGAAAAAATCCCAAAATTCAAGATGGTGGCTACAAGATAGGGAAAAGGGGGTTGTAGAATTAAGAAGGGATGAATGGAAGTTTCAAAGTTACAGGCAAAATTCTGTATCTTAGCCTCGTTAGTAGCCAAGTGGGTGCTTGTTTTACTCAAATATAATCTTTGCCTATATCAAGATCCATTAAAAATTATAATTGATAATTTGAAGAAGTTGGTCTTTTTCCTAGTGTTTCAAACATAAAGCAACTATTACTTTTAGCTTAAAATTGTCAGCAAGAATATTGAATAATCAATAAAACTTCAAACAGAAGAACTTTGTGATCTTCAAATCAACTCCTCATAAAACAAGGCAAATAATCTGGAATTGAATGTACTGGCTTTCACATAATTCACTATCTGGATAGTAAAAAGGTTGACAGTGCTCATGACTGGTAGGCAGTTTCAAAAGTTGATGGATGGCTCTAAAAATACTGCATATCTCGGCAAGGGGAAGTTAATTTGGGGGTGAGGAAAGGGAGTTCCTACTCTTTCCCTTGATTTTTTATTTACATAAATACTGATCCCAAACCAGCACTGGAGAACCATCATTCATCAGTTCATTTGCTTCTTTTCCAATTCTATTCAGTCATTAAAGAATTTCAACTGATTTACTCATTAACACCATAATTTTTGTTCTTTCTCAAAAACATGTAAAAATCAGAATTCCTTATCTCTTGAAATTGAGTCACACACTGTACATAAAAAAATATGAAAACCTGACTTCAGCAACAGACACATCATAACTAACAGCAAAGTCCAAATATTTGATCACAGGCCTAACTTCAATAATCCATATCTGGCTAAATCATTGCTGTAACTGGAGCTCTGGACACAGAAATATTCTTGAATATCTTCTCAGTTCTCTATGTAGAGTGCATAATTTCAGAAAAATTCTTCCAATAAGATTTCTATCCTTTTCAATTAAAAAGACATTATTCCACAGGAAACATCAACAGTACTTATGGATTTCTGATAATATATTTTAGAACTGGCCATTCATGGGGGAATGATTCCAAAAGTTTTTGGTTTTTTCTTTAAATAAGGTTCAAGTGAAAGAGAGATATAGCATTATTAATGGTTTTAGGTGAAATCTAAAATAATTGTATCCATTATAATATACATGAATCCATACATAAAATCCCTTCATAGTTTTTCTTTTGCTATCATAATTATCTACTCAAAATATTAAGATGAAGAAAAGGTAAGGGAAGGTCTATTCTAATTAAATTGAGAAACAATGAACATATCCAGTACTCAGTGGCTACTAGACAAGCTGAGAAATGAGTGTATCTGGTCAACCCCAATATACCCTCTTCCTATATAGGAAAAGAGCCTGGAGCTGCTTTGCTGTTTACCCCAGCCCCACATCTAAGACAGCATATGAAAGTCAGCAGGTGTTCAATAATTAATTTTTAAATGAATACATTAAAGAGGTACAGATTAAGCTGGACCAGAGCTATTCATTTATGACTGTATCTGTCAAATATATAATCTCCAAATTCAACTTAGTTTCTAACAATAGCCAACGTAAGAACATAGAGGGTTAAAATTAAACCTTGTTCCAATCATGAGTACTTCCTGTATGCTAACTAAGCAGTGTGCCTGGTAAAGAGATAAATAAAACATATCAAGTCCCTGGTCTCATGCACACCATTAGTTTACAGGCCAGAGAATAAGTGGAAATGGAAAAATAAAGATAAAAATGAAATATATTAAATATTTTTTTGTTCACTCTTCATACAGCTTAAATTCCTCACTTACATGTCTCAGCAGGTAGGGTCTTTTTGTTATAAATAGTTATACTATCAAGGATCGTTTTTCATACTGTAGCCAAACTTCAGAAAAGTACTAGTCAGAGAGAATATCGAAATGATTCTATTATATATTGTTAACTACCAGTTTGTCATTTTAGCCCTAAAACTACTCTCTCTCTCTCTCTCTCTCTCTCTCTCTCTCTCTCTCGAAGAAATCAGCATTCATATATTATACAATGAGGAGTCAAAACTGATCTTAGGCCCTTGCAGTTCTGAAATTTTCTTTTTTATGACTGCTCAGACACTTCATAACTTCTGCTAGAAAATTTTCAAGAATACACTGAGCTATAAAGCTTAAGAACTGTTTTCTAGAGACATCTATGTTAATGTTCCCAGACAGGACACCCAGTTAAATTCAGACTGCAGATAAACAACAAAAGTTTTTAGTGTAACTACGTCTGAAATTTAGATTTTACTAGATGTCCTGTGTTTGTAGTTGTTCGATCTGGTAACACTAACCTGTAGGCTCCTATAAAGATACATTTCCAATAAAGGATAAGTTAATTAATAGTATTTCTTTCTATGTCAAACAGAAATCAACCAGCACATATGCAACCAAACCTCAGAGTGAAATTCAGCCATGTTAAATTGATAGTGTCTGATCATGATTGTTCTCTTTTAAAAAGTCCTTGAGATTTTTTAAATTCTAAGAAAAAAGATAAGAATGAGTTTTAGGTCCACAAGCTATGTATCATGCAGTAATAAATGTAAAAAGTACTACTGACACTGTATTTCTTCATGAATTTAAATATTATGTATTCAATTTTTACCTTGAGAAGTTGTTGAGGTTTACCAGGTATTTATTACAGGTGCCATGAAGAAAGTATTAAATAAAAATGACTGACTAACAACATCTGTTTAATTTAGTAACATGCCCTGATGATGTCCAGATAGATGAATTACCTCACAGGATTGCTAGTCAGAGATACACGGAGGGACTCCAGGCATGTGACAAGTCTCTCATCTGCAGACCCCATTTTCAGTTCATGGATGAATTCCTGAGGTGAGATCTGTCGGTTACTCTTAAGATTTCCCTGTAAATTAAGTTGAAGAAGATTATTTCAATTCATGCTTTGTGAAGATCATTAAAATAAAAACAATTAAGTTCATCTCAACTTTCATATTAACAGCTGCACACAAATACCCTGAGCAGTATACTTTCAGGAGAGTATTGTTTTTTTCCTGACTTCCAGACATAAAAATCTATAAATTCATAATCCATGATACCCACAAAAGATAGTAGCATCAATAGGTTTACCAATTAAAATGACTTTTTCAAATCCAAAATACCATGCAAAATGACAAAGTATAAATCACAGGAAATATCTTAAAATATAGTAACAGTTTTAATGACCAAATAAAAAGTCAGAACTCAATACAAGAGCAACCTTATTAAACTAATATACCAAGCACCACAGAAAAGATTGTAAGTCATTAACTCATAACAGCACCTAGTCTTAGGAACTGTAGACACAGATTGTCAAAACCTAAATCTGGAAGGATAAATGCAAGGAAATAATACTTTTCAGTGCCATCTAATGCCTATAACACAGTACCAAGGGACCCAAAGGACAAACACATCACTTGGTGGAGCAGATGAGAGAAGCCTGAGTAACAGGGAGAAGGGAAGTAAGAATTAGGGAGACAGAGAATTAGGAATGCCTTCCAGACTAAAATACTGTGCACCCAAAAAGAAAATCCAAATCACTTGTGCACCCAACAAAGAAAAAAAAGCACATACACCTGAAGACAGAGGTCAGATCATGGAGTGATAGAGCACCACCATACACTTAGCACTTCCACTTTTATTTATAAAGATCACTGTGGCAGCAGTATGAAATTAGAAGGGTTAGAGTTCATTAAGTGTCAGGGCCTGTTCTAAATGCCAAAAAGAGCAGCGAACAAGAGACAAAAATCCCTACATGCATGAAGCTGCATTCTCCAAGGGAGAGAATGAAGAGAAAAAGACAACAAATCAGCTCATCAGTGAAAATAATGGAATTGCAGATAATAATGAATAAAATAAAAGCAGGCATTAGGAATAAAAAGCATAGGAGGTAGGGTACGATTTCAAACAGGGTGATCAAAGTGTCACAGAGAAGAATTTGAAGACCTCAAATTTCAGTATTAGAATAAAAGACTGAAAGAAGTGAGAGAAGTAACCATGCAGATATCTGGAGGACAGTGGTGATGGGGAGGCTGTAGACCTTACAGGCCTACAAAAGAATTTTGACTTTTACTCTGAAATCAGAAGCATCAGAAGCAGAAACCTGTTGAGAAGGCACATATATAGTCCAGATGGGAAATGATTAGGATATCAAACTAACAATAAAGCCTAAAATTAGTATTTAAATTATAGATTTAATTACACATCCAAGAGGAAGGAAAGGAATTGTATATGTTCAGAAGCAGATAGTTAGCATGACAGGAAATCAGATGTATTTCTTTTCATTTCTTTTGATTTGTATTATTTTGCTATAATGTTGGCCAAGGAAATATGCCAAATAATGCACAACAAATGAGCACTGGGGAGACAGATGACTTTGATCAATAGCAAAGTGATAATTTACTAAAGAAAAATTCATTGGCAAAAATCTCAAGAGAATGAAATGATAAAATAAAGTTGAAAGGGGGGAAAAAATGTTAAGAGCAGTGAAGATGAATCAAACTACTGCTTGTCCAACACATAAAAGCTGGAAAACATAGAAAAGTGACAAGGAAAAAAAGCCTCAAAATAACTATTAATTTAATATTTCTACTTAAAGTGTTTTTTCATACATGAATATGCAAATATTGATATATTCATAAACAGTTTACTTTCAAAAATATTTTATGATACATACTGTTTTATAGGCTACTTCTGTCACTGAGTATCATTTCATATCCCAATATCAATACTTCAGCTTAAAGACAATTATTTTTTTCTTGCCTACTGACTAGAAACAGATCACTACTTACCTTATTTAAATCTTCCTCATGGGGCATATAGGTTGCTTACAATTTCTTATCATAAATTTTTCAAGTGTCCTGTGCATGCTGTCAGGCTAATATTTTTATCTGAATATGCAATGATGGAGGTAAGCTAGATGATCTTTTGCCATCCCTTGTGAATTTATATTTGAAATAATTATGATTTTGATAAGATCAAAATAAACCAAAACTGAATAGATCAATTGTTCCCTTCAACAATGTATGGATAAGCCCTATATAGTACAAAGTTTTAAAATATAAGAATAATAAGCAATAAGTGCATTTGGTTAAAAATAGAAATGATATTAAAAAAATTTAAAAAGGAAAAGGAAAAGCCACCTGCCCCACCTCTTAGCCCTATCTCCCAAAGGTAAACAGTTTTAGTTCTCTTAACTGTTTCTTCTGATAGCTACTTAGTATGCCTAAATAATGTGCTTATTCTGATCTTTTTAAACTTGTAAGTTTTCAATATTACCTTCGAGTTGTGTTACAAAAGATAAGGATTTAATTATCTTAAAACACTGGAACCTCTACTTTCCCACCCCCTGACTCTAGTTACAGGTAAACTCAGCTGAACCAAAAGATGCCACTCCATGAAATGGGAGCTAACTGAATCCATAGTCTATGAGGTCCTTACAGGAAAGTTCCTACAGCGATGAATTCAAGCGTCCAAAAATGTTAAAAATGCTTTAGGTTCTTTCATGATACAGAATAGGACATTATATGGCACCCTTCATAAAGTCTTCAAGCTATTATAATTTCCATGTTGATACCCGTGAAAGTGGAAACATGAGAAGCAATGTCAGCTCCTACCATTCCTATTCAGTATTATATTGGAGGACCTAGCTATTGAAGTAAGGCAATAATAACAACAACAATAGATATTAGAAAGGAAGAAGTAAAATTGTGTCTATTTGCAAATGAAATGATTATCCACATGAGTTAAGCAAGGTTACATAATATAAGTTAAACATATAAAAAAATAATGCATTCTAAATATTACCAACAATAAGAAAATGAAATTTTAAAATATAGCATTTTAAATAGCATCAGAAAACAACACAGAATTAGGAAAGTTTTAAACAAAAGAATGCAAATACCTATATACTGGAAACTCCAAAACACTGTGAGCAGAAATTAAGGACAACCTAAATAAATGAAGATGGTACAACATGTTCATAGAATAGAAGACTCAATATTATTAAGAAATACACTTTCTGAAAAATAATCCCTATATTCAATATAATCACCATCAAAATCCCAGCAAGCTTTTGTGCAGAAATATAGAAGCAGATTCTAAAATTTATATGGAAATGCAGGGGACCTAAAATAGAACAATTTTGAAAAAGAATAAAATTGGGGAACTTGCTCCACATGACTTCAAAATTTACTATAGAGCTACAATAATAAATCTAGAATGGTATAAGCATCAAAAGAACAGGAGAGTCCACGAATATACATGAAATTATGTGGTCAATGAATTTCAACAAAGGTGTCAATATCATTCAAAGGGGTAAGAAGAACCTCCTCAACAAATGATGTTGGAACAACTGGACATCCTATGAGAGAAAGTGAACCTAGCTCTTAGACCTAACTGTGAAAACTAAAATTATAAAATGTCTAGAAGAAAACACAGGTAAAAATCTTCACTACTTTGGGGAAGGTAAAAATTTCTTAGGATACAAAGTCACTAACTATAAAATTATTAATAAATTACACTTCATCAAAATTTAAACCTTCTACTTTTCAAAAGATTCCTGTTAAGATAGTCTCATTAGGAGAATGAAAAGTAAGCCATATACTAGGAGAGAATATTTGCAATACATGTCAAGAGCAGTGTGGTCTCTAAGACTATACCCTACATAACAAGCTAAGTTACCTGTTACTGTTCCATGGATGCTGACAGAAAACATAAGACTCCTGAGTTAGAGACAAATGACTTTATTATGCCTATGTTGATTCCCCAACCCACCAAGTACCACAAGGGGCAATGCAGGGTCCCTTAATAGGTGAAGGATGCCTGCACATGTAGTGGATTGCATTACAGAAGAACCCTGAGCTGTGGAGGCTCACCGTTTTATGTGAGCAATAACAAGCCTGCTCATTGTCTACAGGGAAACACATCTTCATCTCTCAAGGCTGTTCACTGCAAACACATGCTGAGAAACGGCCTGAATAAAGAGCAGCCAGGCCTTACATTTTTGGTATAACCAGTCAGGGCCCATGGCAGTCTGCCTCTACAAATGATAAATGTATCTCATAAAAAATCTGTATTCAGAATATTGACAAACTTCTACAACTCAATAAATAGCCCAGTAAAAAATTGAGCAAAGAACTTCACAAAAGATGACACATGAATGGCCAATAATCACATAAAATCATGTCCAATGTAATTTGTCATCAGAAAAATGCAAATTAAAAATACAAATGAGTTCACACTACCCATACTCTAAAATGGTGAGCATGTGAAGCACCTGTAACTCTTCTACACTACTGGTAAAATGTGAAATGGTATTGGCACTGTGGAAAAGAGTTGGCAGTTCATTTTAAAGTTAAATATACACTGAACATAGGACTCAGCAATTACAGAGCTAGGTATTGAGCAGAAGGAACAACAAACAAAAAAACATATATCCATACAATATTCAGAAAAGCCTTATCCATAGCAGTCAAAGACTGGAAATAACCCAAGTATCTGTCAAGTTGTAGTATATCTACACAAAGGAATATCATACAACAATTTTAAAAAACTCACTTTGATAATGCAACAAGATAGATTAATCCAAATAACTATGCTGAGTTAAGGAAATGACAGAAAAGAGTGCACAGTGTATGGTACCATTTATATAAAAGCCCAAAACCAAGTTGATCGTGTTGTCCAGGGCCATTCTAGTTCAAGGAACAAAAGCAGAACTATTAAGAGATTTTGGGGTGTTTGGATGGAAGATAGGAGTAAAGATGGACAACATTTTAAATGGAGTAGCAAGTAGATTTCACCAATCAACATTGGGAAAGACAGAATAATCTCACTGCCTAAAAAAATAATGCTTTATTTCAGCCATATTAAGTTTTCTGTATGGGCAATTTAATATCTAAAGGCCTCTTCATTTTCACTTGAGATTCGTACCTCTAACACCCTGCCCTCTTACCCAAACTGTCACCATCACCACTTCATGCTGCACAGATACTCCTAGAAATGAGCTAGGTCTGGGCTGAGACTAACTTCCTGTGACAGGCCTTTCATGAGCCATACAAACCAAGGTTCCCATCTAAGAATACCTTTTCTTGACCCTCACCACTCTGTATTAAATAATTTTCATTAGCATCATTTAAAGGATATTTTGAACACCTACTGTGCACCAGTCATTGTTTACATGATGTGGATACAGGGGTGAAATACTTACCAAAGATGACTCCTAGGTTTGGGGCCTAAGTCAAAATGTGGTGCTATCTCTCTAAATGGGGGAGGTCAAAGAAAGAGAATGAGTGATCAGGGAAGTAGCTATTTAAGAGTTGCACATCTAAGAAAATGACATTTTTCTAAGTAACATTTGAGCAGAGCCCAGAATGAAGAAGAGGAGGAGACATGGGAAATCTGGGAGAAGGGTTTTTAAGGTAAACTGGAGAGCAAGTACAAAGCCCTAAGGCAGGAATGAACTTGACATAGTCCAAAGAGGACAAGACTCATCCAGATCCTGGTAAGCATAACACAGAGACAACAAAATAGGAGATGCCTCATTCTGGAGGCAGGTGATTGACACACTACAGCCTGAGTGCCAAGTGTTTGTGTAGACTCTTGATTTAAGAATGGTTTTGCATTCTTATTGGGATAAAGAAGAGGAGGAGGTAGAGGAATCGGCAGCAGCAACTGAAACCCAGTGTGACTGACAAAGCCTGAAACAAACATCATCTGGCCATTCAGTGAGAACTTTGCTGACCCCTGATAGGGCCTTACAACCATGGTAAGAACTTTAGGTTTTCTTCTCAGTGGATGGAAAACAGTTGGAGGATACTGAGCACAGAAATTTTAAGATACAATGAAGTCAAATATTTTTAAAAGATTATTCTAACTACTAAATGGCAATAGACTACAAGTGGCAAGACATGGAACAAGGATACCAACTTGAAGGCTACTAAACTGTTAGTAAAGCATTGACAGTAGCCCAGTATAAGACACCAGTGACAGAAGCCAAGAGAATTGCTCAACATGAAGGTAGATCAGATATGACTTGCCGACAGTTTGGATGTGAGGTGTGAAAGAAGTAAAACTCAAAGGTGATGGCACAGCCTTTTGTCTCAACCACGAGGGTCATGGTGATGCCATCTACTGATCACTGTGACCCTGCCAACAACAGATTGGGTAAGGGATTGGGGAATAAACCTAATCAGAAGTTCAAAGGGAAAAGCGAGATGAAGAACAGACAACTCTTTTGAGATTTTCTACAAAGGGGAGCAGAGAACTGGAGTAGTAACTAGAGGGGAACCTATAGTGTGATTTGGGGTCAGGGGGACCATGCCATGTTTGCATGATGATGGGAATGATCAAGCAAAGGATAAGAAACTGATAATGCAAAGAGTAGATATAGAAAACCAACCAAAAAATGAACAAAAAAAAAACCTTAAGTACATGACAGAGGATGTAACCTACTATACAAGAGGAAAAACTGATCTTATATAGTCACAGGGAAAGTATTACTGTAAGAAGAGCAAAAGCAGAGTTGGAGGGAACAGAGTCACATAGATTTTTAGATTTGGAGATTAGGAAGATAATTGTGAGATTCATTTTCAGCACAATTTCCTCCTTCTGACATTACTTTCAAAACACAGGTACAAAAGAAAGGAAATGGAGGGGAGAAATATTATGTTACATGAATAACTGAGTTATGGCAGTTCTATTTTGATACTAACAATCTCAGGGATAGAGGCAGCAATATAATCAGCTAAAAGGAGGGTGAAGAAGTGGAGATATGGAAAGAAAAGGTATGAAATCATTTTCAGAAAGTAAAGAAGTACAACAACAAAGGCCATGCAGTAGGACATCTGTTAAGCACTGGCTCCTCAACTGGGGTCACTTAGAAAACACGGCTTAATGTGAGTTCGCGCTTCTTCCCAGATGCATGCCTCGCTGAGGTAGGAATGCAGAGGAGGTGGGAAGTTTAGAGGGCAGAGTTCACAAGGACAAAGAGGTAAACGAAATGATGGTTTATGCAAGACAACAAAGGACTATGTCCAAGTTAGATAAAGACAGAACTAAAGCATGGCAAGGATTAGGGGGTGATAGGTATAAAAAAAAAAACAGTAGAATCAATGGATTAGCAGTTCCAAAAGGGTTACAGAATGCTATAAACTAGAACATTAAGTTGAAATGATAGACATTGCTCATGAAAGGAGGTTTGTAAACCTTATTTAGAAGTGAATTTTACTATCCAAGGTAATGGGTGGTTGATATCGGATGGAACAAATAAGATTGCTGGGAGTGAGAAAGTCAAGGAAATGAGAGAATGGAATACTGGATGGATCAGCGATGTGAATGATGGCTGAAGTCTGTTAGGGTAATGACAGTGGTAGCTGCAGGAAGAAAAGCAATGAGCTAGGTAGCCTAATCTGCTAGGAAAAAGAGGGAGTCTGTCAGTCTACACCAGCACCTCTTTGGGTGACACCACCTTGTCCATCAGAAGGCATCTGCTAAGGCAGTGTCTGCATCTGCCTAACCCATCACCAGGCCGCCAGGTCCTTGTAGCACACCTGGTTTGATGAATGAATGAGGTTATAATAAAATAAAATGGACGATATACATAGACTAAGGATTAAAACAAGAAAGGAGAGGATGTTTCACACACACACACACACATGAAATTTCTGCCAGAAGGAAAGCTTACTCCAAAAAGAAAATTAAAGAAATAGGAAATAGACCAGATAATTGGGAGATTACTTTTCAGCCCAATTTCCCCCCTCTTATTACATTACTATCAAAATACAGGTACAAAAGAAAGGAAATGGAGGGGAGAAATATTGTGTTACATGAATAATCAGAAATGTTCCTTTTAAGCACAGCCCTTCTTGGTGTTTCTTTCATTTTACATATCAAAGGAAGTGGAAAGTCAGGGAGAGAGGAAAAAGACACCCATGCCTGCGTATCTCTAAGTCCATTAGCCATGACGACGAAAATACTTAGAAGGCTTTATCCCCTGTGGTATCAAAACACATTAGCAAGATAAGGATGTCTGCCTGACATCACAAAAATTAGAAGGATATTTAGCCAACATAATTTTTAAATCTTCTTTAATCCCTTAGTAAATTTATTCTAAAATATCAAATGCAGGTAGAAAGAAAGGCACATACATTACTCTTGTCAGATTCCTTATTAAATTCATCTAAGGTATAAAAAGTAATATACCCTTTCACTACTTATTTCCCTTACCATTTCTATTTCTCTAAAACCAGACATCTTTTTCCTTGCTATGTGACTACTAAAGGGAACAATAGTCAGTTTTTATTGCATTTCATCTCAGTTCAGGTATAAGAACTACTCGCTGTAAATTTCTTCACCATTCTCTCTCATTTAACTGTTTGCAGAATAATTTGGGAAACATTTCTATGACAAATTAAAAATACATTGTATTTCCAAGTACCAGTAGAAAATGTTGAAGAACTGACTTTCCTTTTTCAAATAATTAAATGATTTCTATGCAAACAAAGGAGAATCCACCGTTTAATGATGACCTGACTTTAAAAATAATAAAAGTAAAAAACCAAATCTATAAAGTCTGCAGGCTGTGCAGCAAGATGACACAGCATAATGCCTGAGCAGATGAAGACAATGACTTTTTATTCCCTGGTGGGGTGTCTTAACTCAGAGTAGTCACTTCAAGCAAAAGTTTGCCTACATTATCTGAGACCTCACAGAAGTCCTGAGTTACATTCTGAAGCATGACTCCAACCGTTGTAAACTATTACTCAGCTCATTAAATCATACCTTATTCCTCCTGGAATGTAGCCTATACCCAAATACACCATGCAACACACTCAAATGCAGGTATAGAGTTTAGTCTTACAATCATACCTAAATCCATAAAGAAAAATTAGTATGTTTTTAACATGAAGACCCAAAATACATCTCTAGATAGTAAAAACTTAAAACACTGGGAAACTTTAAGAATAGACTCAAACAATATATGATTTTATTTTTTTGGTATGGGTTAGTTACTACACTCAAGACTCTTCTCCATGACATTCACTTTGTAATTTTTAGAAGATACTCTTCAGAAAACAGAAAAATTCTATTAACACAAAGCCACAGTAGTCAAAAAGCCTAAGTTTTCATCATGGTGAGTACGTGTGCTCTTGCATGGGTTTATGTGTATGGCCTTTTATTTATGTCAGTGACCATAAATTAACTGCCTTAGTTTCTCTTTAGTGTTACAATTCCTGAATTCCTGGTATCAATTCAGGTGATGACATTTAGAAAGCTGAATAAGGTAATATGAAATGTGGAGACTACTTAAAGAAATAGTTTGCATTGATAATGACAGTATTTTAAGAAAATAGCAGAGTCAGCACCCTACAAAACAAGGGTAAGCACACTTGCTGCCAAGGGAGTAATTATAATCTAAATAACTATCATGTATATTGCTATTAAAATGCACTGCAACAATTTCTTTGCATTTTTCAAATTATTTTTAGCATCTGTAATCTCACTGATCAACAAAACACTAAACTGTCATTGCAGTATGAATTACTTGTTTTTGGAACATTTACAATCCCAACAGATCTCCAGTGCCAGTAAAATCTGTCAGAGATGGTATTATGCAAACTCATAGCAGAAACTATGAGCAATAAAATGTACTGCAAAAAGGTGCATTCACCGACAAAATAAGGTTTAGCAAAGAATTCCTTTAGAGTTACTTATTTTTTACCATAAACATTTAATGAGCACCATTATGTACCAAGAACTCTGCCTATAAGTTTGGAGGCTGCTTTTAGTGAATATTAAAAATAGCATACGTTAAAAGTTTAAAATTACCAACTACATTTTATAAAGAAATACGTTAAATAAGAAAATCTGCCGTTATCCCTGTTTCAGTTTCTAAATTATAAAGAAAAAGACCAGACTGATTCAACACTAGAAATTAACTCAAAATAATAAAAGAAATTCAACACACTACTTATCTCTTACTATCCATCAATACCTAATTGTCATCGACTTCCCTTCTATTCATGTGAAAGCTTTCCTGAATTGGCTCACTGCCTTCAATAAGATACTTGAATATTTGGACTATTCAATGTATTTAAGAAGTGTTGCTTCAACTGCTGGATGCAGTATCGTAACATTATCAACACTTCTACCTGATAGCCATGACCAAAACTGAGGTGTTCTTTTAAGCTTTTAAGCCTTAGAAGGATATGTGGTAACAGTGAACAGTCAACTGCTTCTACACATAACCAGTGAATAGTAGTTGAATAAACTGTGGTGAGCCATGCACCATGAGCACCACACTGCATGAACTGTAACATGCAGTTAAAAAATGAATGAAGCTGTCTCTGTGAACCAGTATGGCGTGATTTTCAAAATAGTATCTATTTTGAAATGGAAAAATTACAAATGAATATCTATAGAATACTACTTTGAATTTATGAGAGAAATAAGAAAATGCACATACTGTTTACTGCACAGAAAGACACAGGAAGGAATAACCAAGAAAAAACAAGATAGCATACCTCAGGAGGTGGATGGGAACATGGTGATAAGATGGAAAGTAGAGCACCTGAGAGAAAGGAGGGTTAAGTGACAGTCTTCCAAATATACCTTTTTGTATAGTTCTACCCTTTAGAACTATGTTGCTATTTCACACACTCACAAATAAAAAATTAAATCAGGAAGTATGGGGGGTGGGGGAGAAATCCCAAAATGAAGTGAATCCAAATCAAATGAACTTAACGGCATTTCAAATGGATGTCAGAAAAATAAACTGAAATATTAAAATTAAATGTTTCAGTATCAGCTTGTGTTTTGTTTTATTTTGGAAGGGAGAGGTATTGATAGATATAGATAAAGATAGAGATGAGATACACATCATATACCAGGTTTTCTATATATGCATATACATATTTTTATATACATGCATACATGGAATGTCCAAGTATGTATGCATGTGTATACATGTTATATACATGTGCATATATATGTCTATACACACACATATACATATTTATGCCCTACCTGTCTGAAAAGGCCTAAAAGTAAAGACAACCCATTACAAAATTTAGCACCCAGATACTGATTTCTAAATAGCATTCTCCAGTAAAAGGAACCCTTCTTTGAAGAAAAGACTGATGCCAGGGCAGGGTGTAGAACAGTACAGGATGATCTGGAAAATTTAATCAAGATAGTAAAGAAGTACTCAAAGAATAATGGGGAAATGCCAAAGGACAAAGGAATCAGCTTAAAGGGGTTTTCTACTGGTCAAAGACCTTGGGCAGGGAGTGGGTACAGCCTGCTTAAAGAATAAGGCTTTCTTTGCGGTTGATGAAAATATTCTGGAACTAGATGGTGGAGAGGCACAACATTGTGAAGATACTAAATGCCAATTGAACACTTTAAACTGGTTAAGATGAATTGCATATTACATGAATTCTATCACAAAAAAAATATCTGAAACACTCATAAAACAGAATTTGTAGTATTAGAAGCCAGGAAAGGAGTTATCTGGAAGAGGAAGAAGTATAGCGCCTAGGATATTAGAGACTGCTAGAATCATCCTATTTCTCCATCTGGGTAAAGATTATGTGGGTCTTTATTCTGTGATAGTTTGTCCACCTGCATATTAAAGATTTGTAGGCTTTACTATGTAACTTCAGTTTAAAAGTATTAAAAAAACTTTTAAATTCACTAATTTTTCTATGCCTTATGCTATTTCTAAAGTTAGATACATTCAAATTGGTTTCCTTATAAATCTTGAATTTAAGTTTTAAAGCATGCCATTTAAAATATTTTGTACATAATGTGATTATATATTTCCTTGCTGAAAAATCAAATTAATTAAAAATGTTATACCATGTCAAATAAGGTGACTTCTTTTTATTTAGCATCATCAATATATCTTTTAGAACTGGAAAATGTTTGGTTCTATCTGAATAATAAATTGTACTTTAAAAATAAAGGAAAAAGGGGGAGAGAAAAACAGCCCAAAATTGTGGGAGGGGCAATCTGATCAAATAAATATGGATGTTCTAATTTGCCAGCCTCTATTTGATGGTTCAGTGAACGATGAAGATCTATTCGGCACATCTGAACAGAGAGGAGAAAATGTGCTGAGGCTCTTAGTCATTGGTTCATTATCTTCTTTATTGTGTTGATTATGTTTGTATAAAAAGAAAAAACACAACAGAACTTCATTGGACATTTACCAAAAAAGGGGGCTTAGGGGTAAGAAAACATCTGTTTCAGTTTTTAAAATTAGGCTATTTGTTTTTCAGTCCTTCCAGGTAACTAACTGCACAATTATTTGGCTCCACAATTCTGAGTAATACTTTTAAGTGTCACTATTACATTTACAGTATAAGCCTGTCTTCCTTTTTTCCTACTTTCCTTTTCTTGATTTATAGAAGAAAATCACCTTGCTTCTTTACACACACACACACACACACACAGGCTACCCTACAAATCTAATTTGTTAGTAAAAGGCTCAAAAATATAAAACAGCACAAAATATAATATACTTTTCAGAGTATTCTTCATATAAATGAAATTAACAGCTAAGTATGGGACAAAAAATAATAGTAGAGAGAAAAAAAACAAGATGTTTGGGTCAGAGTCACATCCCAGTCTGTGACTTTGGTTTCTGCTTTCCTGGATATAAAATATTCACAGTGCTTTTGGAGTGGAGAAAGCTAAGAAATTGAAATGTACTTGGAATATACCTGTATTAACTTGTGTTATTAGAGTTACTCACAGAAGGTGCTCACCTCACATAAGGCACTATCTCCAAGGCACTTAAAAGACAAAATAGAGGGAGAGTCATTTATCCTGTTAATAGAGAGAAAAGAGCCTCTCTCGAACCATCCCACTCTTCTCAAAATATCCAATGCTTCACTAGAAAAAAATCCAAACCTCCCTCTTCAACCAAGTACTCCACTGTTAATTTTCACAGGAGCTTCACTAGAGGAAAATGAACAATTTCCCGACCCACATTTGCACATATGGTTTCCCGCATATATGCTACATCTTAGCTGGTGTGATTTCTACAGCCATCCCTACCTCCACATTCCTACCTCCAAATGTTCAAATCCCAAATGTCCTTCATTCCTACTGAAAGCCACCTTCCCATGGAAACGCTTTCCACCTTAGCTGGAAGTGACTTTGATCTCCAAATTCCCACTTTATGTTTATTTCTCCTATACTTATTTATAGGTTGTTTCTTATTTGTAAGAAAAAAAAGTGACGTATTTATATAATTGTATGAATCCTACCAGCTTGAAAACTCCTTGGGAATAAGACAAATGCTGGATTTGTCTTTATATGTGTGTCAGAAAACAGGAACTCAAAAAACAGTTTAAAAAAGAAATTTTACAAATCCTATCTTGATTAAAACCATGTTAGGACAGTTGGTTGAAATAATATACTCATTCATCCAACAATATCTGATAAGCATCTGTTATATTCAAGCAGTGATTTATGTGTTAAAAATAACATGCAAAACCAGGAAAAATCCCCATTAAGCTTTAGAAATGGGGATTTTTTACCAATTTGGGGGATTCTTTCCCTTCCAGAGTAGTCTCAGTACCATTACTACATAGACCAATGATTCAGAATATTTTTCAATTACCTCCTAAAATCTTCAGGTTTGTATATCCACCAAGCACTGCCTCTCACAGACTATGGATAAATAAAGCTATCTGTACTAGTAGAAAAGATGAACATGTCAGTTCTCAAGTTCTGTGGTACATGGAAGAAACTGAACAAAAGCATTAATAATAGTAAAAAAAAAATCCAAATTCCTTGTATTCCCAGACTTGGTCTCATATTACATATTTATTGATTGCCCCCTCTACTAAAATGTTAAGTTTCATGAGAACAGGGACATGATCAGCTTTGTTCATCACAATATCCCTACTGCCATGTACAGTGCCTGGCACACAGCAAGTTAATTTAAGAGGGAAAAGAATAAATGAATGATACTAAACATTTCTACTATTTCTAATGACCTAATCTGCTATTATAGTAACTCATAGTAAAGATCATGACTTGGAGACTTACACTGCATCGATCCATAAACATTTTTCATCTCTGGATTTTTATCTTAAGTAAACAAACTGGCTCTAGAATACCACTGAAAAGATATTGTGCTAGACTAATTTGTGTTTGGCACATATTACAGTTATAAATCAATTTATTCATCAATAACTTAGTGTGCACACACTATATTCCAGGTTAGGATGGAGATATGATGAGAATTACACAATCCCTGCCTTGGGTGAAATGAAAGTTCTTCTGAAAATTAGTACAGCACAATGGCATATGTATTTCAAACTGCCTAAAACTATAAAACAAACAATTTCTTTCATCTTCATTTGGCAATATCTTATATTCCTTTTCAGTTGCTCCACCACCAATCTCATTTCATCCCCATCTCATTAAGTATCAAGTTAACCTACGTATGAAAATGACAATGAAGTGAAGGTCTTTCCTAAAAAGAGTTATTATATGCTTATAACCTATACATAATTGATATTATAAATTACATTTAAAAATTTTTCTTCCTGAAAGTCTGTTTCTATTTCAATTTACATCTTTCAATACATTTACTAAATCAACATTTATTAAATGCAATATATGTGTGTGTATGTGTGTATTCTGATTCACACACATATATGATAAATAGGCATACACATCTCTTTATTCAACCAACATTTATTAAATGCCAAAAATAGATATATAGACAGCAGACCTCTTGGTAGGATGTGGAAATACAAAAGTCATTAAGGTATGTCATTAGCTCAACTTCATTTCCTCCACAGTAAATTAATTTGTCATCTTCAATTTATGCCCAAGGGTTAAGGTCTTCGAAGTTTCTCCATTTCTTTAGTCTGAGCAGCAGAATTTAAAATATGACATCCTGTAATCTTCTATTAATAATTTTAGAGTGTAACCAAACCTGTATTGCCCATTTGATATTTTAATTTTTAAAACTCATTTATTTATTCATTTGTATGTAATTTCTGTATACATACAAATTTTTTCATAAATTTGTAAAAGTGAAATTTTTTATCTAGCTGCTCTATCTCTCTTCCCACTGCATGTAAATCCAGGTGAAAAGCCCAGTACATACATACATATATCCCTCCAGATTTTAATGCTTGAACACACAGTCCTATATATATTTAGATATAAATAACTGTACATGGAGAATTTTTTTAATGGCACCAGTTTATATAATTTTCTGCATCTTGCTTTCCCGATTTACACTTCATGGAAATTTCTCTAATTATGTAGTACTATTCTAATTCACTTTAAATTTGGCATAATACTCCATGATAAGGGTAATAATAATTTATTGAGCCATGGCTTTTTATTTCCAGGTTTTTAGCATAGCAAATAATACTGATGGAAACATACCTTTGTTCATGTGACCTCATCTATCAGTACTTTTATTTCTTTCATAGATTCCCAGCAGTGAGAACTCCTGAGTCAAAGAGCATGTTTACTTTCCTTTTTCACAGACATTTCAGATAGCTCTCCAAAAATGCTATTATCATTTTGCAGCTCCACCAGCCACATATGGAGGTACTTTTCCCTACATTCCCACAGAATGTAAAATATCTCATGTGTATAAAGTTACTTTAATTTGCATGTCATAACTACAAGTCTTTAAATATGTATTTATCTATTTGGAGTTGTTCTTGAATTGTCTTTCCAGATCCTTAGCCTATTGTTTAATGGAATTTTTTTTTCTCTTTTCTTTCTAGTCGACTCATAAAAACTTACTGTAGAATATAGGTATTAAACCTTTGTTAAAACCATTAGATACATTTTTACCAAATTTATTTTGTCTTTGTCTATGTTTAGTTTGTTAAACAATGGGTTTTAGCTTTTTTTATGCCTATGTTTCCTTTAACAGTTTCTACGACATTTCCATTTCTTGGAGAAAGCTGATCTGTAGTCAGAGAAGATGACACTAACATTCAGAAGCCAAGTTAGAAAGGAGGTTAGAAGGGAGAGAAAGTTATGGCATTAGATCCTCATTTTAGTCATTCCTTCTCTTCTAGGTAAAGATTCATTCAATAAATTACCTTTATTGCTCAAGTTAGTTCAAGTTAGGCATCTATCACTGGTAACTAAGAGAAATTTGACTAATACTGTTATATACTTTCCCAAAATTATTGCTATATTTGATACACTGGTTTTTATTCCAGTACTGGAAAAATAAGTTCTTATAAATTATTTTCCATTCTCACTATCCATGTCAATGTTCCTGTCTCCACATTTATACAAAGAAAATATCACTACATAGTTTAAGGAAAATGAAATCTAATTATTTCTTAATACACAACAGCTAAAGCTTATGAAATTTATGTATAACTGACAGTATTATTTAAATTACTCCTAAGAACTATAGTAATAATACACTTAGAATTTCCATTTGACAAATATGTCTTTTTCTTAACACACAATTTCACACAATTTTTATTCTTTGAATTTTCCATCCCTTTATACTGTAAGTAAGGTAAGCTTCACTTTCATACTGGTCAAGAAATTTATGGATATGATAGCTAATTATTTTAGAAATTACTTACAATTTTACATACTCATTCTCATTTTAAAACCTAGATTCCTAATAGCTTTATTCCTACATAATTTTACCATTCTTCTTAAAATTTAGAGGAAGAGAAAAAAAATTGGACTGCTTAATAACCATTCGGTAACCACTAGGTAAGACAGTATTTATGTCAGTGTTTTCTGCACCAAATATTCCATACTGAGATGGTCTCACACTTGAAGGAAAGAAGCCATCAGACATGCAGTCTCACCATACAGATGAGCTAAAGAAGGAGGTGTAAAAGAAATTCTCAGAATCTGGAGACAAAAATATTTCCATGAAGCCTCTCAAGATCTCTAGGAAGTTTTACCAAAGCTCACATTCAATTGACCCAAAACCTGACAGGCTATTACAATCATTCCCTGAACTTTAGAAGCCATGTGCTTGCACATGCACACACACACACACACACACACACACACACTCTTTCTCTCTCTCTCTCTCTCATACTCCCCAAGCTTAAGGGTATCCACACCTAAGGCCTAATGCAAGAATGAAAACAGGAGGAAAACCCATCATGTGATATTAACCTCACTTACTACACTGTTTTCGCACATCTTCTCTTTTGATGCCCAGACTCATAGAAGCAAGCTTGCTTCAAGGGAGCCCCTCATATCCATGCATTGTTTCTGCCTTTGGATGATTTCCTAGACATGTATTCTAGTTCCTTACTTGATCTTCTGATCCTTACCTGCTCCTCAACCTGGCCTTAACCTCAGGGTCACCTGCATTGGTATTATTTTCCCAGTCAGGGTTGTTCTGGCCTATTCTTTCTTAGTCAGAGAGAAGATACCAAGGTTCTAAGTGATTCATATTGTCTTCCTTTTCTGTGCTCCCTACTTTTTTCCTATCAGGATGGTCTCAAACAGTCCATATTATGTCCTTTGAAGCTCTACACTTCTGTAGACAGGCTCAGAGTTGACTATAAGAGAGAGAACCATGACCTCTAAGGCCCACTAATCTTTTTTCAAACAGAACAAACAGATTCACTTTTATCTTTGCGATATGATGGAGGAGTGGGCAGGGGTTTCACTTAAGGCTACACTTTATAAAAAGAGTTTTTACAGTCAACAGAATTTAAGAACAATTACTCTGCACTTGTTTAAATTTTCCAATCTCAATTGAGCTCTCAAGATAGCTTTTGGATATTTTCACTCACATTCCATTCCCACAAAACCTGTTAGCCCTTTATGAAACTCTATCCCTATCTCTGCCCTACTCTTAGCACATGACTTTGTCCCTTATTTCATTATGCATAGTGAAACTAGGCAGTATAAATTAACTCAACGTTCCTCTTCCATCAGGACACCAGTTTTCTCCAATCTTAAGTCTTCATAGCCTTAGTTACCTGCCCTCTCCCTGTTTCTCTTACAAATGTGCATCAGGGAACCCCTAATCCATGTCTTTTCTTAATGCCCACCCACCAAACCTCTGAAAGCAAAACACTGTTGTGTTTTTCCACTTGAACCCCCCTCCCTAGACTATCCCACCTAATTCTTCTCTCCCTCTCTATATCATATCTAAAGATACAGATAGAGCTACAGCAGCTGCTCAGGGTCCTCTGTGGGGTTTCTCTTGTATCCCCTTGACACAGGCTCTCATTATGGCTCCACCACCTCTCTCTTCTTGCTAAGTTAACTTCATTGATGAGTTGTCAACCACTTTTCTACCCCAATGAACATGAAAACTAATCACTGGCATGCCATCAACCAATTTCAGGGAACAATATATCCACCCTGGTGCTCTCTTCAGCTAAGTATTCTATGAGACTTAACTTTTATATATACAAATATTAAATTTTTCTTGAAATACAAAATACAAAAAAAAAAACCACTAAATGACAAATGGATTTTTATCAGAGTACTTTCTCATTTACTGTAAGTTATAGTTACTAAGGGCCTCTAACAAGCCTCAGGATAAAAGGAATTGGAACATAATTACCACACTACTAAAATAGTAAAGTATCAGAAATAAGGTTGGCACTTCAACAATTACTAGGGAATACACCTGTCATTAGTACTGCTAGATGCTTTACCTAACGTATATTCCAGATACCCACATATAGTGATAACATACAGTAGTATTTCATTCACTCTCCACTTTACAGAATTGAAAAAAAAAAAAAGTAACCTAGAATGTTAATCACAGCTGTCTCTGGTGAAGAAGTTATAGCTGGTTTGCATTTTCTTTCTTATTTGGGGTTTATATGTAGTTTCTACAATGATCATATATGCATTACTTTTGAAAACATTAAGATGAAGACATCGAGTTTTCAATTAATGGCTTTGAAAGCAAGGATTGTAATCAAGTGACATTTCCTAGTAAAAGAAAGAATTTTCAGAAATGGAAAGTAACTTCATGGTATCAGATCTAGTCTCCTAACTTTTCAGATTGATAAAAATCAGTTTAGGAAAAAATAAATTCTAAGGCATAGGGAAAAAAATCACATAAAATACTTAAAATACAAATAATGTATTTCTTATCTTTTAATGTAGCAATATACCTCATCCATGAGTCAAGTCTCCAGGTTTCCTATATTTCTCACTTATTGTGGTATTTACAGCCTTCAGGATTGTCACACATACGTAAATACTTAATGAACACTATTTGGCAATGATCACAAACTGAACATTTAAATTATTCACAGATTTATCCAGATGTTTCCAAAATTTAAGAGCTGTAAGTAAAAGAGATTATTAAATAAGTGCCAATTTACTATAAGAATGTAAAATGAATCTGTGTACTCTTCCAAGTCACATTTAAATGCTTTGCAAGCAGCATATTATTAGCTCTGCTTATTTGTTTTTATTTTTGTGATTGAAATGTGGTCCATGTTATCAGGCCATCTGCACCATAGCAAAATGACTTGGTAAACAAGACAAAAATGGTATTCTCTTGCTGGAAACAACATCAGGTTTTTGTTTATGCTAAGAAAATAGTATTCTAAAAAGACGTTTTCTGGTACCAATGATAAAATTTGGATGAAGGGAGGCACAGTAGGAGCAGCCTGTTGTACCACTTAGACTGCTAGCTGAGACTGATGAGAGTTTGGGGTCTCGAGACAAAGACACAGTCCATAGGACAAACTATGATGCACTGGCAACACTGTGCGGCTGCCAATAACCCAGCACTTCCCATATACTTAGGGTCTATATATCCCCTTGTATTCCCCTCACCTGCTTACATATTTTGTCTCTGTTAAACTGTGAGCTCCTTGAAGTCCCAAATATTTGTTTTGCTCACATTAGCTTCCCCAAGTTTCTCACTTGTAGTAGAAGAAAGAATGGATTATTGTAGCCTAAAACCAAGGAGCAGGCATTGGAGCTCATTGTTCACACCTCGCCACATTCGTAGATCTGATGTAATCTAGTAGATGGTTGCCCCCACCTCTTCCCCCAAGCTCTTTACCCCACATCGTCCTCTTCATTCTTGTCAAAAAAAAAAACTGTTTATCCTGAAAAATACTCAAAAATACCAAACACTCAAAGTCACCTTTATTCCTGTTACTCCTTTTTGAGTACATGAGGAAAGGGAAGTTCTTGCCTCAGTTTCTCCAGGCCTAGTCCAAGATAATCACAGGGAATGTTTTCACAAATATGGGAAGAATCCATCAGGAGTTCTCCTTTAAATGGACAGATAACACACAGACACCCCTCATGCACATATACATGTACATAATCAGACATCAACTTTCCCTAAACAAAAACTGGCTCTTATCACCCATGTGTCTACATTTTTTTACACTAGCTAACTTTCCAAGTCATACCTAACTCACTCACTTTAATGGCTGTATTACCCATCACTACCTGAATGTGCTAAAAATTACTTAATTATTTCTCTGTTGATGGGTATGTTCGTTGTTTTAAATTTCTTGACATTTTACACAATGCAGCAAGGAACAACCACACACACAGTCCTACTTTCAAGCTATTGTTATAAAAATAGATTCCTAATAGTGGGATTGTTTAAAAAGTTGTATACCTTACTTATCTATTTTGATAGGCATTGTCAAATTATACTCCCAAAAGGTTGCATTACTATATATTTCACACCATCACCAAACACTTATTGTCAGCAATCTTTTTTTAGCTTTCTTATTTTGACAGATGAAAAATGCTCTCCATACCTATTTTAATTTACATATTGAAATTGAACATCTTTTCAAATGGCTGTTCACCATTTGTATTTCTTCTTGGGTAAATTGCCTATTTGTATTAAGTAAAATTTTTCCTACTGGGCTATTTTTTTCCTTATTGATTTGTAGGTGTTCTTTATACGTTAGTGATATGTAGCAAATACTTTTTTCCAGCTTTGTATTTCTTCCAACTTTGTATTCCCTCCACTCTCATCTTCACTGCCATATAGAAGTTTTATTTGTTACATTAAGAAATGTATGCATTTTGTCCTTTACAATTACTGGAATTAAAAATACTTTCACTTCAAAATTATGTTTAGTGATACCACCTCAGTATGATATTTTACATTTCCCAAAACTTGTCCAGTCTAATAGGAAGGAGACAGGTCTGATATTAAGACTAAAATCTAAAGCTCCTCTTCTTCCTCAGTGTGGCCCTCACTTGGACTAGAAGGGCTGAACAAGGTTGTGGATCTTCACTCATTTCCTACCTTGTTCTTCAATTCCATTAACCCTATTCATCAAATTTTCCCTAAACACCTTCAGGGCTAACGAGAGTTAAGATGCAGGAAACCTCTGCCATCAGGTATCACTATCGTACTCCTGTGCCACTGTCCTCAGGATGTGGTTGATATGCAAACGTTTCCTTCTCCTGTGGTATGCTCGGGTGGACTGCTCAGAAACTCCCTTGCTGAGACGTAGCAGCCCATCCTGCATAGATGCTCCCTGTTAGAGTCATTGCACATGCAGGTGGTCTCCCTGGACAAAACTCATTCTAAGACAACTGGAAGCCAACTCCCTTCTGATAGGCTCACATCCAGTCTATGTTTTGGTCCAAGTCCAACTTGTTCCAACAGTCGGTCTAATCCTTTCTCCTTGCTCTGCCATCAAAGCAACTCACATAGCCTCTTGCCTTTAGGACCCACCATCTGCAAATACAGTCAGGTTCTAGTTTTTATGTCCCCAAATTAGAAATGATACAATTAACCTTGTAGTGGCTCTCTCAAAGGTCCACCGATTTGGCTTTACTCCCTCACAAAGAGTTGGAGTTAATGACATTGTACTCTGACACCTCGCTCTCCAAAGATAACCTATCAATCTTCCATTTTTAAAAAGATATTTCTGAACCTATTCTGATACAGCCTTGAAATGAATGACAAGCTAACAGTAGCACAATCAGTTTCACTACCTGTTTTTCATGGCCACATTGTTCTGGCACCTGCTGTCCTCAGCCTTTGGACTTCTGCCAAAAGTCTGACACAACAGGAAAAGTCACATTTAATTTTTTGCTATAAAAAGCTTGGTTTTACTGTTATAATTCCTTTCTAGGATTTTTCAAAATGAAAAGAAATTGAAACAATATTTTAACTGATTGCCTCATCTTAGGTTGGTAGAATTTTTTTATTTCCTTCTTTATGGTGTCACATTTTCTGGGTTTTCTGCAACAATAATCATTTTTTAATTAAAAAAGTATTAATATTGTTTATATTTTAAATATATTTAGTGCCTTCTCAGTCACATTAACTTGGATTTTGTCATTAATTTTAAATGAGCATTCTACAAAATAATTACTTTAAGCCATTCTATTCATTTTTTATGGCATTTGAATTGTGATCATCTCTCACAAGGTATTTCTTCTCGAGAACTTTTAATTTGAGAAGTATTTAGAAATCATATACCTTTTACCCTGAGGAACAGACAAAGTAATAAGACAGTAAGAAATTATTCCACATTGGTTGCAGACTACCTCACTAACACTATCTCTTTAAATTGTCTTTGATTTTAATAATGTTAAATTTGAAGATCTGAATAAATGAATGATACTTACAATGTTACTTGATTACTAAACAAGTTAGTAATCTTAGAATTTCTAATCACTTTGATTATTTAAACAGCCTTTGTGTCCTAAGAAAATTCTCAAAAATGACAGGAGGAAATGTGTAAAAATCATGAGCTTTGGAGAAATCAAAATACTTAGTAAGAAAACAAAATGACAATACCACTTCCTGTCACATTCTCCTCTAAAAAGTAACCAGGCAAGAAGTGAACCTCAGGGGAGAAACATTTTGCCAAATGTAAGATACCCTCCAAATCTGAGATAACAATTAACTTCAGATAATTAAATTCAGAAAAATCAAAGTATATCAGATAACATGAACCTCCTATATTAAGATGACTCCAGAGATCACACATGTGCACCAAGATCAACTTTGACCTTCAGATAAAATGATCTAATTACCATAAAAAGTACAACATGAGCAATTTCAGGGTACTCTAACAGCAGTGAGCATGTGTTACAGGAGGAAGCGCCTACATGGCTACCTGAAGACATGTCCTGAGACTCCCTAGAACAGGAGGTGGCAGAGACATTAACGCAAATACCTGGTTCATGCTGCATCTGGCATTCCCTGCCTTCAAGGAGCTTCTAGTCTATCACATGAGTTAAATGGATAACTCATGAAATATGAGGACAGTAAAGATAGAAAAAGCGCAGACTGCTATAGGCACACAGCCCATTATCTTCCTAGCAGATCACCCAGCAAACCAAGTCAGCAATTCTTTAATCAATTATTGCCCTACTTTCCATCTTAAATATTCCCACACAAACACCCCTAAATTTTATTATTAGTCAGTTAACTAAATCATAGAGAGGGATAATGAATTTTCTGAAATTCCAAAGCTAGAAATAGCAAAGCTGGGCTCTTAACTCCTAAAAACAAAGTATAGTCTGCCATGATGAGTAAAATATATTATAAAATATTGTAGGACACAGCTCTAATTCACGCCACCTAGAAAAAAATAGGTAATGCATTCTTTGTTCCTGTTGAAATCATTAGTTACCACACTTCAAATATTGCAATTATTTTCTTAGTATTTAAAAACTACCTAAATACAATTACTCACCATTTTTATAATTTGTTTTACTACTGTATATATAATAAAGCCCTAATGTCCCTAACATTTTACAGTGTTACAGAGATTGATGACTTTAATTACTTAATGTGCACAGATCAATTTGAAATAAACTGAAAATGAAACACCGAATACTGTATCTTGTTGCAGTCCTGTTTCAGAATTTCGTTTCTAATTTGTAACCCAGTAAATTATATTTTAAAATGAAACAGAAGCTTTTACATTTCAGCAGTTCAAAGCCAAGCAATTAAAGGTAGGTAGAGTTCTTCTAGTCAAAAGGCCTGACCTCAAGGAAATAAAAGGTCCTATGCCTTTATTTCCTAAGCCAACTCATTTGACTTGTTATACACAATTTTTTTCAACTTAAAAATGTGGATGAAATATCACACTTCCTGTCTATAGAATAATTTTTAAATGAATCATAGGCACAAAAGATAGGCAAATTGGCAGACAAAAGAAATAATGAAGGAAATAATCATTCACAGTCAATTATAGCTGGCTAAGGATGGCCTGGAACTACATACTGAAGATGAATAATATATGTTCATTCTAAGTAATACAGGTATCTGCATATGGGGTCACATATCACTCTCACATTGCTGAACCACTGTAAAACACAAGGTGATACAAATTCTCAGATGCCTGTGAACTGCATTTACATGGAGTACATCACTATAATTTTTTTAAATGCATTCATATTCAAATCCAAGCAACAAGCTTCTGAGCTCATCAGGCCTGCTTAATTGCACCAACATCTGCAATCAATTTAAATTCTTTAAGATAGTCTTTCACAGAGCTTTAAGTGATTTCATGCCGTGATAGATTTAACACACTCACTAATTTATAGACACACACAAGCAGATGAGACCTATTTTTCCAGGGGTGGTGTAAAGTACTGAAGGGCAGTCTGAATTTTCCAACTATCAATGGGATATAAAAAAAGGATGCATTCTGCATAACTTATTGAAATTATAGGAGAAGATAATAGCACTGCACAAACATAATACAGAAATTAAGACTAAAACTAATGTTTTATCTATTTGTAGGTCATGGACCATTAAGAGGTTTGATGAAAGTTTACAGCTGAAATAAGCAGTAAAGCCTGGAGCTTATCAGTTAAAGTTACACAAAAAAAATGTCATTACTTAATGTATCATCATTTTCTCCCCTGACAGTCAAGGGGGCCAGAGTGAGAGAGGAAGCACAGTAAAAAAAAAACAATTCTGGACTATTAGCAAAGACATTGACTGGCACAGAATAAAGAAAAGAATATGAGACTGAAAATCTGAAGATGACATAGCTGGGCAGATGGCAGTAACAGAACAGTTTTTGAAACTCCCTAGGTTCCCAAAGAAGAAGAAACAAAACAGCTAAAGAACCACAAACCCAACAATATTGAGAAACAAGGTATCTCCATGATTCTCAAAATATAAGCAGCTGGAGACAAACCACTACCAGCCCCAGGATCTGCACAGTATTAATGTCAGTGAGGAAAGAAACAGAAAAAGCAGCAAGGTGTCTAATGAACAGGAAAGCAGGAGAATCCCCAAATAGCCCAGAAGTATTCATGAGCAATAGCAGTAGGTCAATCTGAAAAGAGCAGCTGACACTGGGTGGAGTGTGGCCCACTCCATTTGTGGATGAGTGCAAGCAGCAGAAAAGATCTGAAGAGACAGGAGTGCAGTCTACGTCGTGTGAACGCCCAACCCTGGGCTGCCAGAGGGACCTTCCAGGACGGGACCCCACACTGTGCAGACAGGCTGGGAGTGAAATCGAAACTGACCAGAACATTCCTGCACGAGACAAAAGGTCCCCACAAAACAAAACCATAAAACTAGCAAACTGTTAACTTACAATTTCAAAATGAACTAGGAGAAATTAAAAGTATACAAGATATGAAAAAACTACTTTGAGCAGACTTACATAACCTCAGAAATGAGATACGAGCTCTCAGGGAAAAAAATGGAAAAGAAAAATTTCAAAAATCAAAACTAGAAGACTATAAGAACAAAAAAAACAACAGTTATAGTTGTTAAAGATTCAGAGATGGAATAAATGAAGTTTGGTTTTTTTAATCAAAAAGAAATGAAGAATTAAATAAAAAGGATTTGGGGAAAAGTGACATATTGAAGATATACAAAAATACGACAGAAAATAAGATGCCTGAAGAAGAAACCAAAGCAAAAAGAACAAAACATTTTCATAAAGTTTAAAACAACAAAAAAGATACAAAAATTACATAATGTAAGTACACTGCATATTGGATAATTCCATCTCAGACTTCTAGATAAAAAGAGCCGGTAACCTGTAAGGAAAGGAAAATTAGTCATCAGCAGACCTTTTGACAGCAATACTCTCATGTTTTACACTAGAAGAAAATAGTATAACATATTTAAGATCCTAAGGAAAAAAACACATGAGCCAATGATTTTTAAATTCAATAAAACTAACTAAATGATAAAAGACATATAGGCATATACGGTTAACAACATGCAAAATTCAGGAAACATTGTTCCCAAGAGCCCTTCAGAGGAATCTACTAAAGAACAAACTTCAAACAAAATGTTTAGAGAAATACTGACAGAAGGACTGGTGATGAGCATTAAAATATAGTTACTCATAAGAAATAAAGACTAAATGGGGGCTAATAAAGTTGCTCACAGAAGTAAAGGCTTTGTGAGGACCAGAAAGCAAGCATAAACTGTAATGGCTATATGCTCAAAGGAGATGTAGTACAATGAAAACAACAAAAACAGTTGGAGGCAGAATATACAAAAGAAATGTTTTAAGAACATGCACACACTTTTTTCTTTTGCTATCTCTCCACTGAAAAGGTCTAGAGACAAGTGTTTTACCAACTAGCAGTAAGCATCCTTGACCCACAGATTGAAACAACACTTCCCAACAAAAGAACTGACTCCAGGTCAAGTATGCATACAGATGAGACTGGGTCACCCTATCTTACCAGGTAAGAATGAAACAGTATAAAACTACTAGGGCCGGGCAGAGACAAGATGGCGGCATGAGTAGGACAGTGGGAATCTCCTCCCAAAAACATACATATTTTTGAAAATACAACAAATACAACTAATCCTAAAAGAGAGACCAGAAGACACAGGACAACAGCCAGACTACATCCACACGTGCGAGAGCCAAGCGCCTGGTGAAAGGGGTAATATAAAAGCCCCGGCCCGGCAGGACCCAAGCACCCCTCACCCCAGATCCCTGCAGGAGGAGAGGAGTTAGAGTGGGGAGGGAGAGGGAACCCAGGACTGCTAAACACCCAGCCCCAGCCATCTGGACCAGAGCGCAGACACAGTGTGTGCGTGGGGTGCTGGAAACTAGGGAAACCGCACCAAGACCTCTGAGTGGGTCCCGAAGCCGATGCCGCAGTGACAAAGAAAAGCGAGTGCTTTTTGAACGTCTTAAAGGGACAGCGACACCACAGCTGGATGGAAACATCCCAGGTCACAGTCCAACAGCTGGAAATTCCAGGGCACTCCGGGTGCACTAATCCCCTGGGCAACAGCTCTGAGACCCCTCACAGAGGTAAACAGCCAAACAGCCCCCCGTTTATTACCCCTCCAGGGCCCCGTCATAGCAGAGCAGCAGCCTGAGACTGGCCATGCCCACAACAAGGGAGCTTCCTCCATACCAGCCGGGCAAGATACAGAGACCCAGTCTACACGCAATTGCCCAACACAAGCCACTAGGGGTTGCAGTTGTCCCAGTAAAGAAAGGCCAGGAGCCAAGCGGAAAGCTGATAGACACGTCAATAGCACTCCACTGCACATATCAACATGAAAAGGCAAAAAAATTTGATACAGACAAAACTAACCCACACAGCTTCAGCATCTGCTACATCTTCCCTGGAGTAGGAATCTGGGGAGATAGATTTAACCAGTCTTCCTGAAAAAGAATTCAAAACAAAAGTCATAACCACGCTGATGGACTTGCAGAGAAATATTCAAGATCTAAGGACAGAGAATACAGAAATAAAACAAGCTCTGGAAGGACTTCAAAACAGAAAGGACAAGATGCAAGAGACCATTAATGGACTAGAAAATAGAGAACAGGAATGCAGAGAGGCTGATGCGGAGAGAGATAAAAGGATCTCCAGGAATGAAAGAATTCTAAGAGAGCTGAGTGACCAATTGAAATGGAACAATATCCACATTATAGGGGTACCAAAAGAAGAAGAGAGAGAAAAAGGGATAGAAAGTCTCTTTGAAGAAATAATTGCTGAAAACTTCCCCAAACTGGGGGAGGAAATAATCGAACAGACCACGGAAATACACAGAAGCCACAACAGAAAGGATCCAAGGAGGACAACACCAAGACACATAATAATTAAAATGGCAAAGATCAAAGACAAGGACAAAGTATTAAAGGCAGCCAGAGAGAAAAAAAAGGTCACCTACAAAGGAAAACCATCAGACTATCATCAGACTTCTCAACAGAAACCCTCCAGGCCAGAAGAGAATGGCATGATATACTTAATGCAATGAAACAGAAGGGCCTCGAAACCAAGACTACTGTATCCAGCACAAATATCATTTAAATATTAAGTAGGGATTAAACAATTCCCAGACAAGCAAAAGTTGAAGGAATTTGCCTCCCACAAACCACCTCTACAGGGCATCCAACAGGGACTGCTCTAGATGGGAGCACTCCTAAAAAGAGCACAGAACAAAACACCCAACATATGAAGAAGGGAGGAGGAGGAATAAGCAAGGAGAGAAATAAAGAATCATCAGACAGTGTTTATAATAGCTCAACAAGCGAGTTAAGTTAGACAGTAAGATAGTAAAGAAGCAAACCCTGAACCTTTGGTAACCACAAACTTGAAGCCTGCAATGGCAATAAGAACATACCTTTCAATAATCACCCTAAATGTAAATGTACTGAATGCACCAATCAAAAGACACAGAGTAATAGAATGGATAAAAAAGCAAGATCCATCCATATGCTGCTTACAAGAGACTCACCTCAAACCCAAAGACATGCACAGACTTAAAGTCAAGGGATGGAAAAAGATATTTCATGCAAACAACAGAGAGAAGAAAGCAGGTGTTGCAATTCTGGTATCAGACAAAACAGACTTCAAAATAAAGAAAGCAACAAAAGATAAAGAAGGACATTACATAATGATCAAAGGCTCAGTCCAACAAGAGGATATAACAATTATAATCATATATGCACCCAATACAGGAGCACCAACATATGTGAAACAAATACTAACAGAACTAAAGGAGGATATAGAATGCAATGCATTCATTCTGGGAGACTTCAACACACCACTCACTCCAAAGGACAGATCCACCAGACAGAAAATAAGTAAGGACACAGAGGCACTGAACAACACACTAGAACAGATGGACCTAATAAACATCTACAGAACTCTACATCCAAAAGCAACAGGATACACATTCTTCTCAAGGACACATGGAACATTCTCCAGAATAAACCACATACTAGGCCACAAAAAGAGCCTCAGTAAATTTCAAAAGATTGAAATCCTACCAACCAACTTTTCAGACCACAAAGGCATAAAACTAGAAATTAACTGTACAAAGAAAGCAAAAAGTCTCACAAACACATGGAGGCTTAACAAAACGCTCCTAAATAATCAATGGATCAATGACCAAATCAAAATGGAGATCCAGCAATATATGGAAACAAATGACAACAACAACACAAAGACCCAACTACTGTGGGATACAGCAAAAGCAGTCTTAAGAGGAAAGTATATAGCAATCCAGGCATATTTAAAGAAGGAAGAACAATCCCAAATGAATGGTCTAATGTCACATTTATCGAAGTTGGAAAAAGAAGAACAAATGAGGCCTAAGGTCAGCAGAAGGAGGGACATAATAAAGATCAGAGAAGAAATGAATAAAATTGAGAAGAATAAAACAATAGCAAAAATCAATGAAACCAAGAGCTGGTTCTTCAAGAAAATAAACAAAATAGATAAGCGTCTAGCCAGACTTATTACAAGGAAAAGAGAGTCAACAAAATCAACAGAATCAGAAACGAGAAAGGAAAAATCACGACGGACCCCACAGAAATACAAAGAATTATTAGAGAGTACTATGAAAACCTATATGCTAACAAGCTGGGAAACCTAGGAGAAAGGGACAACTTCCTAGAAAAACACAACCTTCCAAGACTAACCCAGAAAGAAACAGAAAATCTAAACAGACCAATTACCAGCAACGAAATGGAAGCGGTAATCAAAAACTACGAAAGAACAAAACCCCCAGGCCAGATGGATTTACCTCGGAATTTTATCAGACATACAGAGAAGACATAATACCCATTCTCCTTAAAGTTTTCCAAAAAATAGAAGAGGAGGGAATACTCCCAAACTCATTCTATGAAGCCAACATCACCCTAATGCCAAAACCAGGCAAAGACCCCACCAAAAAAGAAAACTACAGACCAATATCCCTGATGAACGTAGATGCAAAAATACTCAAAAAAATATTAGCAAACCAAATTCAAAAATTCATCAAAAGGATCGTACACCATGACCAAGTGGGATTCATCCCAGGGATGCAAGGATGGTACAACATTTGAAAATCCATCAACATCATCCACCACATCAACAAAAAGAAAGACAAAAACCACATGATCATCTCCATAGATGCTCAAAAAGCATTTGATAAAATTTAACATCCATTCATGATAAAAACTCTCAGCAAAATGGGTATAGAGGGCAAGTACCTCAACATAATAAAGGCCATATATGATAAACCCACAGCCAACATCATACTGAACAGCGAGAAGCTGAAAGCTTTTCCTCTGTGATTGGGAACAAGACAGGGATGCCCACCCTCCCCACTGTTATTTAACATAGTACTGGAGGTCCTAGCCACAGCAATTAGACAAAACAAAGAAATACAAGGAATCCAGATTGGTAAGGAAGAAGTTAAACTGTCACTATTTGCAGATGACATGATACTGTACATAAAAAACCCTAAAGACTCCACTCCAAAACTACTACAACTGATATCGGAATACAGTAAGGTTGCAGGATACAAAATTAACACACAGAAATCTGTGGCTTTCCTATACACTAACAATAAACTAACATAAAGAAAAGTCAGGAAGACAATTCCATTCACAATAGCATCAAAAAGAATAAAATACCTAGGAATAAACCTAACCAAGTAAGTGAATGACCTATACTCTGAAAACTATAAGATACTCTTAAGAGAAATTAAAGGAGACACTAATAAATGGAAACTCATCCCATGCTCTTGGCTAGGAAGAATTAATATCGTCAAAATGGCCATCTTGCCCAAAGCAATATACAGATTCGATGCAATCCCTATCAAATTACCAACAGCTTTCTTCAATGAACTGGAACAAATAGTTCAAAAATTCATATGGAAACACCAAAGACCCCGAATAGCTAAAGCAATCCTGAGAAGGAAGAATAAAGTGGGGGGGACCTCACTCCCCAACTTCAAGCTCTACTACAAAGCCACAGTAATCAAGACAACTTGGTACTGGCACAAGAACAGAGCCACAGACCAGTGGAACAGACTAGAGACTCCAAACATTAACCCAAGCATATACGGTCAACTAATATTTGATAAAGGGGCCATGGACATACAATGGGGAAATGACAGTCTCTTCAACAGATGGTGCTGGCAAAACTGGACAGCTACATGTAAGAGAATGATACTAGATCATTGTCTAACCCCATACACAAAAGTAAATTCGAAATGGATCAAAGACTTGAATCTAAGTCATGAAACCATAAAACTCTTAGAAAAAAACATAGGCAAAAATCTCTTAGACATAAACATAAGTGACCTCTTCTTGAACATATCTCCCCAGGCAAGGGAAACTAATGCAAAATGAACAAATGGGACTATATCAAGCTGAAAAGCTTCTGTACAGCAAAGGACACCATCAATAGAACAAAAAGATCCTACAGTATGGGAGAGTATATTCGAAAATGACAGATCCTATAAAGGGTTGACATCCAAAATATATAAAGAGCTCACACACTTCAACAAACAAAAAGCAAATAATCCAATTAAAAAATGGGCAGAGGAGCTGAATAGACAGTTCTCCAAAGAAGAAATTCAGATGGCCAACAGACACATGAAAAGATGCTCCACATCGCTTGTCATCAGAGAAATGCAAATTAAAACCACAATGAGATATTATCTCATACCAATAAGGATGGCTAACATCCAAAAGACAAATAACAACAAATGTTGGCAAGGTTGTGGAGGAGAAAGGGGAACCCTCCTACACTGCTGGTGGGAATGTAAATTAGCTCAACCATTATGGAAAGCAGTCTGGAGGTTCCTCAAAATGCTCAAAATAGAAATACCATTTGACCCAGGAATTCCACTTCTAGGAATTTACCCTAAGAATGCAGCACTTCAGTTTGAAAAAGACAGATGCACCCCTATGTTTATCGCTGCACTATTTACAATAGCTAAGATACGGAATCAACCTAAATGTCCATCAGTAGATGATTGGATATAGAAGATGTGATACATATACACAATGGAATATTACGCAGCCCTAAGAAAAAAACAAATCCTACCATTCGCAACAACATGGATGGAGCTAGAGGGTATTATGCTCAGTGAAATAAGCCTGGCAGAGAAAGACAAGTACCAAATGATCTCACTCATGTGTGGAGTATAAGAGCAAAAGAAAACTGAAGGAACAAAACATCAACAGACTCACAGAACCCAAGAATGGACTAATAGTTACCAAAGGGAAAGGGACTGGGGAGGACGGGTGGGAAGGGAGGGATAAGGGCAGGAAGAAAAGAAAGGGGGCATTACGATTAACATGTATAGGGTTGGGGGGGCACGGGAAGGGCTGTGCAACACAGAGAAGACAAGTAGTGATTCTACAGCATCTTACTATGTTGAAGGACAGTGACTGTGAACTTGGTGACAAGTAGTGATTTTACAGCATCTTACTATGTCAATGGACAGTGACTGTGAACGGGGATCTGGAGGGGACTTGGTGAAGGGAGGAGCCTAGTAAACATAATGTCCTTCATGTAATTGTTGATTAATGGTATCAAAAAAAAAAAACTACTAGGGACATGCCAAATGACTAGCAGCCAACTGAACAAGGTCCCACAGATCACAGATGGGACCATTTGAGCTTCACTATGAATAATAATTGTGATGCATAAATTCTTAATGATATGAAAATAATTGGTCACCTTCAGAGAATGATAGGGAGCTAACCCAGTGCCTTAAAAATTGGCAAATAAAGGAAAAAAACAAGCATTTACCCCTAAATTTCATATCTCATAAGGTAACCAGTATTTGAGAGGAAAGGTCTCTTTATATTGTATTCCTAATAAATGAAAATAAAATTACAGAATTTTAATTATAAATCAAACATGAAATACCTGCTAATGACAGAACATAATACTTCCTACCGTCTTGACAAAAGGATCAAACCTGAGTCTATTCAAGCCTCTGGATCTGGCTGCGACTTTGCAGCAAATAAAAAGGAAAGAGAAACATATTAACTTAACCATGAATATGCAACCAGCAAAATCCAGAGTGGCCTGGATAAAATAAAGAGATGCATAGGGAACCTGAAGATCAAACAACCTTTATAATATTCTAAATTTTTAAATATGAGCATGAATAAATCTGGTGTCTGGTGATGAACTTTAACTATAATGAAACACAAGGAAGTAGTTCCATAAAAGTCAAAGTAGTGATGACTTTTAGGGGGAAAAGAGTGGTTGAAGCAGGGTAGAGAGAGCTTTCCAGAGTGGCTGGCAAGGTTCTATTTATCAATAGGCAGTGGGTGTTTTCCTTATCATAATTCATTAAGCTACATATTTGTTTTTTGGTGTTCTCTATATGTGTTTTATAATAAAAATGTTTTTAAAAAATCAAACACCCTGGTTTCTAGTTCTGGCTGCAGCACTAACTTAGGGATGTCACACATTCCCAAGGCCTTTCTTCATTGGAAAAATGTAGAGATGTTCTAAGATGTATTCCAGACCCAGTGTAAATAAAAAAAACTAACTATTAAAATGTCTGCTAAATAAAAGTGTAAGCCATCCTTAACAAAAATGTTAGAAAATCTTAACTCACCAAAACAATGCAATACAGCTTCCCCAAGATAACGTCTACCAAAAAAAATCTGGTGTAACAGTAATAACACACAGAGTAGTCAAAAGCTAAGACTGTCTGAACTTACTTTTTGCACTATTTCGTTTTCCACTTCAATGAATCCCAAGGACAGAGGTCCCAGTTTACCTTATCTATCTGGAAGGCTGTCTGATATTAAAAGGATTTGAAATAATTTTGTATTACATTGAGGATAAGAGGCTTTACCAACCATATTTATTTCCTTGGGAGTCGGGGGAAACTATTATATTATACCAGTTAGGAAATGGTAATAAATCCAGGAACCATGAAATTAGAAACAATGCTTTTTGCACATCAAGATGATTAACCCCTATTAAGGATTTCTTTTAAGTATGTGTAGAATGTATTCTATTTAGGAATAAGAACTGAGAAGCTGTCTCTTAAGACCAAACTAAACTAAAAGAGAGGTTGACATTTACTGCTACCAACTAAGAAGTCCACTGAATCAGCCCATTAAAACTTTAGAACCAGGCATACCCTTCTCCGGGCTAAGACCGGTTCTATTGGACATATATTTTCCAAAAACAGACCAGGTTCTTCTGTTACAGTAGCAAACATTCCCCTTTAATGGTTTCAAGTAGCCAATTTCCATAAAGAATTTCTCATTAGCTACAGTAAGCCACTTACACACTCATTTTGACCTTACACACAAACCAGCACTGAACCCACAGTGGCGGCTTAATAACAGTTTTATTGATAAATGTTTACCATGCCTCATCTTTAAATTCTAACAACTCCTCGTCTTTTGCATTAATGTTACACTGATAGACATCTAGTGATGACGTTCATCCCATACATCTCAGTAGTTCTCATTCTTCACTGTAAAATGGAGTCACTAAGAGAGCTTTTACCAAATACTCATGCCTGGGTCCCATTTGCAGGAATTCTGACTTAATTGTTCAATGGTGGGGGCCCAGACACGGAGATTTTTAACATTCCCCAGATGATTCTAATGGATATCAAGGTTGAGAGCCATTGTTCCTGACCACTTTTACCTCATTTCATCAATTACCTCCCCCCTTCACTCACTGAGGAACAACTGTACCTACATGGCACTTCGCTCAATTTTTCACTTATTCCTTCATAGCTGGTCCTTCTTTCAAAAGGTTCATTCCATATGGATATTTTCTCATCTCTTTCATCTCTACTGTAATTTCCTGCCTTCTCTCTCTGGCACTTTCAAAGTTTTCACTATTTTTGTAGTTATTAGACACATCAGTTTAATTATATACATAAAAATCTAAAAAGTAAACAAGAGATAGCAAAATATCTTAGACCAAGAAACAACTCAATGACTAAGATAGAAAAAAACCTCAGAAGACCTTTAATGTCACAACTGGTTTAAGCATCAATGACCACATCTGGCTCTTAAATTCTAGTTTTACCAGTAAATAAGTGTTTCTATATCTAACGAGTCTTTTAAAAAACTGCTTTAAGTATTTTAACTAACTATAAGATTTTTAAGAGACCAAAAATATGCATTCTAACTTGAACCTAATATAATTTCTTTCTGTAAAAAAGAAAATATGACCACTTTCTTCATGATCATCTCCTGCCTAAACAAAAACACACTACAATAATAGCAGAGAACATTAAACTTCACTGGTGCTGCCAAGAAACGACGCATAAGGAAGCCGGATGAGTCTGAGCTATTGGAAGAGAATTTTAATTGTACATAAATAAAACCTGTCCTATATAGGCACAAATGGAAATTAAAGTGCCAGTTAGATTATTAAGAAATACTCTTCACAAGAAACTGGTTCATTGCCCCGAGGCTCCGAAATTTTCTCACAGTCAGCAAGCAGAAGAGCTAGAGACAAATAGGCAAAGTGTATCGTAAGCAAGGGCATTGTTGATAAATAGGTAAGTGTCTAATACCAAGTACCAGCCACAAATTTTTACTAAGCTGTTATGTTACAAGGGTGCTTTGATCAAATCCCTAACCTGAAACTGAAGCCAAAAAAATAATCCATGTTCATTTTAACTAGCAAGAGTTTGACTGGTTCATCATCTAAATTTCCAGTGGTTAAATACAAACCTTTTAAATAATAACAACAAAAAGTGACAGAAAATAAACAATTTGATTTACTTATATCTGACAATGTTTTCCAAAGTTAACATATGAAGTAAGCTCTAAGAAAAATAGACACTGAAGGAGTCAATGATATTACAGCATTAACAAATCAGTGCCAGAACAAATGACCTCTAGATTTTCTACCTAGAGAAAATACACACAAATCTGAACATACGACTAACATTTTTCTCAAAACATTTTTGTCTGATAAAAGTATGCATAGATATGTCTTCCCACTTGAGAAGATCTTGCCCACTGAGCTAGAAAAAAAATAGTACCAATGTTTAAGCATTTTACCCAAACCTAATGGTACAGCCAAAAAAAAAAAACAACTATGTGCTGACAGGTCGCATCAGTTGTAATCTGTATAGTAAGTGGTCTGGACAATCCCATCATCCTGTATATGAATAGAAGCTGGAAGAGGCTCCAAAAGACTGATGAGCAAGTCCTCATCTCCACTGAAGGTTCTAGAAGGCATAACAAATGAATTACAATGTACAGCAAACAGCAGAACTTCCCTCACAACTGCCTCTCACTGCCTCTCCATGACACCCCCCTACCCACACAAAGAACTAGACATCTTCCTGGTTCCCCAGTCCTTTTTTTCAAACTGGACCTCACTGACTGTCCTCTTCACTCCCTCATCCTCTCTGAGCCTCTCCTCCTTCCAGGGGTTACTGTTCACTTTCTGGAATGTAGGTTTTTGGCTTTTCAGGACTTCTCCAGCTTTATATTGCCACAGACTACCCTGAAAAAGCCGAAAGTGGAACAAATAGAAGGTTCTTTCTTCCTAACAGATGGGAAAAGTAGAGTGGACATTTGTATCAATCCTTTGTGATGGGCGGGGTGGGGGTGGCGGGGTGGGGGAGAAGTATCTTATTGATCCTCCTCTCTACAGATAACCTTTTTAGCACATTCTTTAGTTGTATAAATTAATCCATGGTTTTGTGTTAACCCTGTGATGGAAGACTTTCATATTACCCAGATATAGTATACAAACCAGCTCACCCTGCCCTGTTTACAACTCAAATCCCCACAAGGCAATAAACACCAACATAAACACTTGTATCACAGAAACAGGGTATGGTACAAGCAAAACCAAGAAGAAAAGGAAACATGGAGGCAACAACTCCATTAGGATTTATCTTATCTCCTAAGCTTGCTTTGTACCTAAGAATCTTGACCACAAAAATCATTGTTGAACACTATATCTGAAGGATTTTTAGATATATAAATATATATATAAGAATTTTAAAGGAAGAAAAGAATTAAAAATAATTGAGCCACAATAAAGAGTGACAACTATATTCAAAACCTAAGCAGTTGGTTAAGCATAATTAAATATGTTTATATGGTAGATTTGTATATTAAATTCTAGTTACCTTCCATTTAGAAAATAAGAAAAATTCTTATGCAACTAAAGCTCAAGAGATCCTCAGTTCTGTTCCAGAATTTTTTTCTCACATGATTCAGGAACTGTGGTTTCTCTTCAGTTTGGACTATCATGTCACATTCTACTTTCTATGTCCTTATACTAATTAAAGAATAGTCTTACCTTCCAGCTAGTAATCAAACAAAAACAAAAGTCTGCATCATTCTTTTTAAGACATTTTCTCCAATAAACTTGCTGCTGATCATCTTAGGCATGTTGCTTACCAAAAATGGCCACGGGACTTTGTAGTACCCCCTCTTATCTATGCTCTTAAGATGCTCCTCTGGATGGAAAGAGCAATTTTCGGAGTATATTAGAGATAAAGAGAAATACTGCATAAGCAAAAGTGTCTCAGGATGCTTCCAGCAGCAAAAGCAAAAACCCAACTTAAAGCACCTTACGTATGAACACGCGTCAGTCACCTCACATCATGGAAGAGTCTGGAGCAGCACTCCTAAGGCCACAGCAGCAGCTCTATGATGCCACACGCCAAGCACCCCACGCTCCCTCACGACCACGTTGAATGGCAGAAGAGTGGCTTGCCTGCTCTGTATCCTTTTACGACAGAGGGAAACCCTTCTCAGAAGCCCCCAGGAGATCCGGCCGTCAAGTGTACTGGCCAAAACTGGATTGCATAGCCATACTCAGAGAAGAAAATATGAATCTGGCATTTTTAACCTCTAAATAGGATATCTGCTTAATAAAATTTTAATAATCTTTCCTAACTGAAGAAATTCAGTTACACTATTTGTCTAACCAAACTCAAACTCACTAAGGTCTTAGAAATAATCTAGTTTGATTGGTGGGTTTCCCCCCTTTTATAAAAACCAAGCTTATCTATTTTAGGGCTAGTTTGAGAGTTAACATTTAGACAGCATTTTCTCATCATCAACTGTAGGGTTCAATACTATTTTCCAAGAGACAGCATTAATGATTACCCATTAATGACTTGAGATTTGAAAAAGAATCTCAAAGCAAATACTAAAGCTAAAATGGTAACTAGAGTATATGTGACACTAACTCCCCACATCCTCTCCAGAACAACGGTCTATGACTTTTGAATGTTCTTCTCAGAGAAACTTTTTCAGAACTCATTAACCTAAATGCACTCACATGACAAAGACCATATCCTAGACATGTTTCTACTTCCAAAGCAAAAATAGATGACTGGTCAGCTTGAACTTTCTACAAAGTTAACCATCTGCCAAATTATTCAGAACCCTCCTAGGAAAAGCCATGGTGTTCCACGTGCTAATTAAATGAGTCAATGCTTTAATCATACTTCACATAACTAATCTATTTCAATCCTGATCATCTAATTAGCTAATTCCAGTCAATGAATTCTAACCTTAGTCCAAAATTATTAGAAGATTAACGTTTAAAATCAGTGAATGCAAACTGAAATAGAACCACTATAATGAAGTTAAAAATGGTTTGTTCTTCTATTAAAAAGTCTGTTTATATAAAACTGAAGAATTAAAATGCACTATTTTGCCAAGGATTTCTATACCAGCTCTAACCAATGCAGTGTCTCTTGTAATTACATTAAGTGAATTTATTCTCATTAGATATAAAATTCCCTAACAGGGTAGTCTGATGACACTATAAAATACAGTCATACCCATAAACATTAGCGACTTCTTCATGAACCTACCTCCCCGGGCAAGGAAAACAAAAGCAAAAATGAACAAGTGGAACTATATCAAGCTGAAAAGCTTCTGTACAGCAAAGGACACCATCAATGGAACAAAAATGTGCCCTACAGTATGGGAGAATATATTCATAAATGACACATCCAATAAAGGGTTGACATCCAAAATATAGAAAGAGCTCATGCACCTCAATAAACAAAAAGCAAATAATCCAATTAAAAAATGGGCAGAGGAGCTGAATAGACAGTTCTCCAAAGAAGAAATTCAGATGGCCAACAGACACATGAAAAGATGCTCCACATCGCTAGTTATCAGAAAAATGCAAATTAAAACCACAATGAGATATCACCTCACACCAGTAACGATCGCCACCATCCAAAAGACAAACAACAACAAATGTTGGCGAGGTTGTGGAGGAAAAAGGGGAACCCTCCTACACTGCTGGTGGGAATGTAAATTAGTTCAACCATTGTGGAAAGCAGTATGGAAGTTCCTCAAAAAGCTCAAAATAGATATACGATTTGACCCAGGAATTCCACTTCTAGGAATTTACCCTAAGAATGCAGCAGCCCAGTTTGAAAAAGACAGATGCACCCCTATGTTTATCGCAGCACTATATACAATAGCCAAGAAATGGAAGCAACCTAAATGTCCATCAGTAGATGAATGGATAAAGACGTGGTATATATACGCAATGGAATATTATTCAGCCATAAGAAGAAAATAAATCCTACCATTTGCAACAACATGGATGAAGCTAGAGGGTATTATGCTCAGTGAAATAAGCCAGGCAGAGAAAGACAAGTACCAAATGATTTCACTCATATGTGGAGTATAAGAACAAAGAAAAACTGAAGGAACAAAACAGCAGCAGAATCACAGAACCCAAGAATGGACTAACAGTTAACAAAGGAAAAGGGACTGGGGAGGATGGGTGGGAAAGGAGGGGTAAGGGCAGGAAAAAAGAAAGGAGGCATTATGATTAGCATGTATAATGTGGAGAGTTGGGGGCGGCATGGGGAGGGCTGTACAACATGGTGAAGACAAGTAGTGATTCTATAGCATCTTACTACACTGATGGACAGTGACTGTAATGGGGTGTGGGGGAGGTGACTTGGTGAAGGGGAGAGCCTAGTAAACATAATGTTCTTCGTGTAATTGTAGATTAATGATAACAAAATTAAAAAATAAAAAATAAAAAAAAACAGTCATACCATCTCCACTCCTCCTTTTTTTCCCATATCACATTACACCTCCTATTACATGTTTATGTTTTTCTGTTACATGTGTCCTGTGTTGTTCCACAGAACACAATGAGAGACTTTCTTGGGACTCCATCTGCAGGGCCTAAAATAGTGCCTGACATACAGACAACAAATATGTTCAGTGAACAAATTAATGTCCCAGAAATGTAGACTTACTGACAGTGAAGTTGTATTCAGTTGTAGTATATTTACTTATATTTTTAATTATGGTGTAATGATGTCAACAGCAAGAACAAGAAACAAATCACCAAAAGAATCATCATAATAATTGTTATTACTACCACAGCTACCGTAAGAAGCAGCCACCAGATATAAATTCTGTTATGTCCCAATCATGGAATAAACAAACAACAAGTCTGTGATATAGGTATTAATCCCATCTTTGGGATGAGGAAATTATAGATCAGAGAGCTAAAATAAGATGTCCAAGATCAAACAAAGGGTAAGTAAATTGATCCAAAACACAGAGCTCTGACTCCTAAATCTCTAAGGCTAATTTGTGATGTCTAAGAAATAGTGGACTAATCAACTCATATCACAAGAGCAAATACACAGCCCATGTCTATAAAGAGCTGGAAGCACAGTACTCGGTGGTTTCTACAACTGAACATTGGGCTGACAAAACGTAAGACATGTTTAAAAATTAAACATCACTTGAGTTTTTCTTCCAAAAAAAAATACCTCAGAGTCACTGACTGGTCTAGGAGATAAATGGAGTTAAAAGTATCAATAACTTAGATTCTTGTCTCCTGGCCTTAAGTTAAAGTATCCAGTGATAACTACAGTGTGTTATTTTTCTCCAGCCCAATTCTATTTTAAGTCCAGCCAAAAAAATTTTCTACCATCGTTCTACTGACCACTCCTTCATTAGCTTCCATTTCCTACTTTTCCATCTAATCCATTCATTCACAATTTTTATATAACTGGTCGAGCTCATTTGTTGTTTCATGAAATGAATATAACTGATTCTGTGTGCCAGTCATGGTTTCTTAGTCATTAAGTCATTACTTCCATCCACACATTTCATGCTTCCTGGGGAAACTGGCACTCACGTGGAGGCTTAATGCTCGCTTCAAATGTCTACATTTATAATCTGTTACAGAATAATTTTATCCATAGGGAAATTCACATTAAAGATATGCCTCTAAGACACTATTATGCATCCTGATTCAAGCAGTTAAAGAGTACAATCAGCCTCACTTTTCTATAATATAAATATTATCCCAATTTAGAAGTGACATTAAAAATCAATAACCACTTTAATTCACAAACAAGGAAAAATGCCTTAGAGTGAGAAGACCACACAGTGTTTCTCAGCAATGTTGAGTAGCTAAAAACAAAAGCAGTTTAAGAGCCAAGATGAGAAATATTTTTAAACATTATAATACTGTCCCTTTATACATTCAAAAGCCCTCTGATCACAGCTGCCCACAAACTTAAGCACTTCATTAGACAAATGCACTGTTTTCCATCCTACTACACGTTTCTGCAGTATTTGTCAACTTGACGATTTTTACTTACTGTCTTGGAAGCAGTATGAATGTACTGCATCACCATTTCTTTTTTGATAGCAAAGTCCTTTTCCCGCAATGGTGTCTTCTTATCTTCATTTAAATTCATATCTTCCTGGAAAACACAATTAAAAGGCCTCATTTTAGAATCTAAGTAAAGCAGCAATTTTACACCAACTATGAAAGGAAAAAAAAAATCAATAATTTGTGACGGAGCAGCATTGTTTTGGAATGATTTACATGTAGTTCTGTCTGAGAAAAAGAGAGAGAGAAGAACTAGAGAGACAGAGAAGGTATTCAAATCATTTTCACAGGTAAAACACTTACAAGGTAATCTTTTTAAATGCACAGCAGGCTAGTAAAAATTTTATTCATATCACTATTGATAATTAGTTGAAGATTACCACCTTTCATAAGGTCATTAGGATTCTCAATTTCAAAATATATATGTATTATTTTTTTATAACAGCCGCCACTGAAGCTCTCTTGCACGGTTTTTAAAGAACTGTTCCATGTGTCAAAAATTGAATGGTACATGAGCCAACAACCTTCCAGGTTTTGATAGCTTATATCAAATACCTAGAACTGGTCACAGCAAAAACAATGGACACTCTGTAGTTTTGATTGTCTCTCCTTCACCCCTGTCAAAAATATTTACTTGATTTGTTCAGTGTTCTAAGTCATGTAAAAGTCTCACTCATAAAAAGGGGTAATGCCTAAAAATGTAACATTCCTAAACAGTACCAATCAAAATAAGGGTGTAAGTAACCTGGATCTTGCTACAGGCTGAATTCTGACTAAATATACTACAAGTATATATGAATTGCTACCAGGATCTATCAATGAAATTGCTTTAGAAAAAGGTTGTTCTGGCAAAGGAAAGGGAGAGTAAGGTAAGACAGAAATGGCTAAAGAAGGGCAGCTCAAATAGGTTTCCTCCTGATCTTAGCCCTGGGTCATTTGTGATATGCAATGTAAAACACCTGAGTATATATAAACTGCATATCCGGGCGGGAAACAGGTCCATAAAAATCAGGACTTTGGATCACTGATGGAGCCCAGCAGGCTAAATCTCTTCTAAGTTGTTTAAGGGTGCTGCAGTTCATCAAACACTGCAGTTTATGCCTTTAGCTGACTCAGTTTTTGGCTACCAAACCCTTCAAGCACTTCAAAGTCAAAATTCCCTTCATTTCACCTTGATATAAATATTTAACATCTTAAAAGTTATTCCATTTGACATTCCAATAAAAGGTAGTAATTAGTAATGTCACTCCTGGCTGTTCTAGTTAGAAATATCCTATCAAGTGAATAATGGTTTGTTTTGTATCACTTTTTTCTCCCAGCCAGTGACTCTCAGTGAGCCTTACAAGCACTTAGGAAGCATTATGGAAATGGACTAATCCTAGAGTAAGAATCTGTCCCATGTTCCAAAAAAAGATGAATATATCCTCAGAGAGAGACAGAATCATAATAATCTAAGCCTACAGATTTTAACTGAATGAAATTAAATGGAAAATGGAATTAATATGCAAATTGCTACAGATTAAAAACTTTGTACTGTGTGGTTTTAGTATATACTAAATTTTCCAAACAAACAACTACTCCGTAAATTATAGAAACACTGTGAGTTTTTTGTTTTATTTTTGGTCAGCCTTATCATCAATTATGCTCCATTTCTGAAGTTTAGATATCCTGGGACAATACAGCTACAGTATCTGAAACACCAGAACAGCACAACTGTATCAGCCTATAATGTAACCACTGAACTCAAAGTGGCATGAGGCAAAGATTCAACAATGTGACTTTTCTGTACCTTCTTGAGGAGTCATGGCCAATTTTTTATACTGACATACATATTGTCTTATTATACAGTACAGTAAAGCATTATGTTGGCTTTTTAATAAAGAGTATAGAGAGTTTATATTATCTACAAAGAATGCCACTGGAAGAAAGTGATGGGGAAGGTAGGGAATAATTGTTATAAAAGGTTCAGGGACCCAAGAGCCCTGAGAACCTGCATTTTAAATTATCCTCTGTATTTTCATTTTATTTCAAATCTTATTTATGGCCAAATAATTTCCAGACTCTTTAAGCAGCAAATTAAATGCTTATTCAATACATAATACTAAAAAAAACAGAAAGCCCATTTGTCATGGCTGAAATCAAAATTTCACAGTTGTAAAGTCGAAAGAAAGAAAGGCTATTCCTTTACTTCTTGGAAAGTTATCTTCAAAATGACATGAGCTCGAGGGCGGAGCCAAGATGGCAGCGTGAATAGAGCAGCAGAAATCTCCTCACAAAACCACATAGAATTATGAAAATATAACAAAGACAACTTCCTAAAATAGAGACCAGAGGACACAGGACAACATCCAGACCACATCCACACCTGTAAGAACCCAGCGCCTCGTGAAGTGGGTAAGATACAAGTCCCGGACCGGCAGGACACGAGCGCCCCTACCCCTGGGTCCCGGCTGGTGGAAAAAAACTGGAGCAGTTTTTTCCTTTTTTTTTGGCAAGTGCTTTTTGAAAGCCTTAAAGGGACAGGGACCCCAATACTAGGGAAACAGGGCAGTAAGGCCGGTGAGCAGGTGCCAGACACCGGCGCCTGAGGACAAAGAATATCATGCGTTTTTCCCTTTTTTTTGGCAAGTGCTTTTTGGAAGCCTTAAAGGGACAGGGACCCCAATATGAGGGAAACAGGGCAGCAAGACCGGTGAGCAGGTGCCTGAGACCAGTGGACAAAGAAAATCGTGCGTTTTTCCCATTTTTTTTTTTGGCAACTGCTTTTTTGAAGCCTTAAAGGGATAGGGATCCCAATAGTACGGAAACATGGCAGCAAGACCGGTGAGCAGGTGCCTAAGACTGGCACATGAGGACAAAGAAAATCACGCATTTTTCCCTTTTTTTTGGCGAGTGCTTTTGGGAAGCCTTAAGGGGGCAGGGACCGCAATAATAGGGAAACAGGGCAGCAAGACCGATGAGCGGGTGCCTGAGACCGGCGCCTGAGGACAAACAATATCGCGCGTTTATCCCTTTTCTTTTTTTGGCGAGTGCTTTCTGGAAGCCTTAAAGGGACAGTGACCCCAATACTAGGGAAACAAGGCAGCAAGACCGGTGAGCAGGTGCCTGAGACTGGCACCTGAGGACAAAGAAAAACACGCTTTTTTTCCATTGTTTTTTTTTTCCTCTTTCGTTGTTGTGTTGTTGTTTTGGTTTGGAGAATGCTTTTTGGAAGTCTTAAAGGGACGGGACAGGACACTTAGCCTAGAGGCAGGGAATCTGGGAATCTCTGGGCACTCTAAGCCCCTGGGCAACAGGGAGCACGGAGGCCCATTACAGAGATAGATAGCCTCCCGGCTGCTCCCCATCCAACGAGGCTCCACCATTTTGGAGGAGCGGCCCCAGCCAGGCCATGCCCACAGCAACAGCTGAGATAAACTCCAAACCAACCGGGCAGGTAGCTGAAGCCCTGTCTGCGCACAGCTGCCAAGCATAAGCCGCTAGAGGTTGCTATTCTCCCAGGAGAGGAAGGCCAAAAACCAACAAGAAGGAAAGCTCTTCCAGCTGTCACTCGTACCAGCTCTGCAAACTATCTCTATCACGATGAAAAGGCAAAACTACAGGCAGACAAAGATCACAGAGACAACACCTGAGAAGGAGACAGACCTAACCAGTCCTCCTGAAAAAGAATTCAAAATAAAAATCATGAACATGCTGACAGAGATGCAGAGAAAAATGCAAGAGCAATGGGATGAAGTCCGGAGGGAGATCACAGATGTCAGGAAGGAGATCACAGAAGTGAAACAATCCCTGGAAGGATTTATAAGTAGAATGGATAAGATGCAAGAGGCCATTGAAGGAATAGAAACCAGAGAACAGGAACATATAGAAACTGACATAGAGAGAGATAGAAGGATCTCCAGGAACGAAACAACATTAATAGAACTATGTGACCAATCCAAAAGGAATGATATTCGTATTATAGGGGTACCAGAAGAAGAAGAAAGAGGAAAAGTGATAGAAAGTCTCTTTGAAGAAATAATTGCTGAAAACTTCTCCACAGAGTCTACAGGCACACACCTGATCATCTACAATTGCTCTCTTACAACACTAAACTATGTTTTCTACCTTTATCTTGCATCTACCTACCACTTCAGCAGTTTATTAAAAACAAAAATAATAATAAAGGGAGAAATGTGGGATCCACATATAAATCAAGTATAAAAATCAAACGAATATTCATATTTGACCTGATTGTTTATAGTTCATAATGCGTGATCAAAACCAAAAGTTTCTGTGATGACTGCCCTTGTACTGTTCACCATGTAAGGACTTATTCGCTGTGTAGGAATTTGTTCACCATGTAAGAACTTGTTCGTTATGCTTCAGAAGATTGGAGACTGAAGAGAACTAGGCTTGAGATGGATTAATGATTGTGCATTGAGCATTGACCCCCCTATACAGAATTTTATTGTTGTTAACAACCATTTGGTCAATAAATATGAGAGACGCCCTCTCAAAAAAAAAAAAATGACGAGCTCATACACAAAACTGGTATATCTGGAATTCAGGAAGAGATACACAGTTCTCCCAAACTCTTTCCTACCACCTCTCTTGTGTAAATATGGCATTCAGTTTGAGAGTGTGATCATCACTCAGTCTAAGCTCCATACATTATAGACTAAAAAACAGTGGCTCACAGAAATGAAGCGACTTTTCAGAGCTAGCTGGTTTTAGAAACTCAAGAACTGGAGCCCAGACTCCCAGCCTAGTTGCAGCTTCTGGGTAATTATACTGGGTCCCTTGTGAGCAAGTGGCCGATTTTCATGGTATTTAGTTTACATCTGCTCAAAATTATCATATCATATCTACATTGTCTTAGGTCGGGTTCCCTAGAGGCAGAGCCTGACATGGGGATTCCGGTGCAGGGGATTATTGGAAGGGATGCTTTCAGGGAGTCAAGGAAGTAAAACAGGACAGCGGAAAGAGATATTCAAAACTGTGGCCTCAGCCTGAATGGCACTGATGTGAGTACCACTTGGAGGTAGAGGCCGGCCGCAAAACCCCCAAATCAGTCAGTCAGTAGTAGCTGCAGGACCCCAGTTCTGTGAAGCCAAATCTCTGGGTAAGAGGTCAGCAGTAAGCCACTAGGAGTCAACACTCACCACCTGGGGTATGTGTGCAACCCCCCATGGTGAAGGGGTCTTGAATGGCACAAACAGCAACCACTACACCACTGGAAAACAACTTAATATTATAATAAGGCTCCTTTCTAAGCAGAAATTAATACCTAAATCCACAAATATGGCCTACACAAGCAATACAAATTACTGTGTGTGCATTAACCAGTTCTTCCCCTCAAACATAGGTTGGGACAGCTACTACCCTACATAGGTACAAAATGATAATGCAGCTACCTACAGATTTCAAAATTGCCCTTAAATGCAGTTTACTTCAATAAATCAATACGTAGAAATATGCATGTAATTCATTAAATATATTATAAATAAAACACTTAACAGGAAATACATAGCACACCTAATTATATAAGGCCTGATGAGTAATTTGAATGAGGTTAACATTTCAGTGGATATGAGATAAATACCTATTCTTCAAATGGAAAAACCTTATCAGTTAGTTGGCTTTTTAGCTGATTTATCTCATTCAAAGATATTATTTTAGTAGTCAAACCAAAACTTTAGTTTCTGTCTGAAGGATAGCTCCTGTTTTTGTTGTTAAAGTTATATTAACATGCTAACATACATTATTAATTAACTAATTTATAGCACTACCTTCATATACATGTTTAGACAGTTTTGCCTGGAGAAACTGGGAGCTACAACATCAAAAAGTAATTTTACATTAATTACTTTCTAATTAAAAACTGTACTTAAGTTGAATCACTGTGTTTTACTATGCCAGTCTGAGGGGCACTAGGGATAGATTTTAGAAATACAGAGAAGAAATACTACAAAAAGAAACGCAAATTGAGGTACTATACAAAATAACCAAGCAGATTCTTCAAAAGTCTCAAGGTCACAGAAGATAGGGAAGGTGTCACTGATGAGAGGAGACTAAGGAGACGTGGCAAGTCAAATGCCAGGTGTGATCCTGGATTGGATCCTAGGACAGAAAAAGCACAAAACTGGCAAAATCTGAATAATGTCTGTAGTTTAGTTAGTATTGTACCAATGAAACTTTCTTTTAGTTTTAATAATTGCACTAAAGTTATACAAGATGTTGACATTAGAGGAAGTTGGGTGAAGGGTATGTAAGAGCTCTGCTTTTACAACTCTTAAGTCTAAGATTATTTCAAAATAAAGTTTTAAAAGACTGAATTTAATCATTGAATAAAATTCTGCTATAAAAAATAATTTGAAAAGAATGAGAAAAATGGGACATCTTCCTTTTTAAAAAAATACCTTGTTTAACTCCACTAAATAAAAAGACTTAAGTTTCTGGTGAATTTGGCTACAATAAATATACATAGACTTGCTGGAGGAGAGGGAAGTAAAGAAACTACTATCAAGACAAGTCCGAGGCTACTAAAAGGAACAGTTAAGACATAAATACCAAATTTCATTTTTTAAATCTATAAGTTCAGGAACCTTTGGAATTTTCTAAAAGCACATAGTTCAAGTTGCTCAAATTTCCTACCGTTTTTCATTCCATATCTGCTCTGTAAACCATCCTACTTACTATTTCTCCCCAAAAACCTTTCTACATCTTTTCACAAAGACCTAATATTCCGATGATCCTAAATAATGCCTGAGTTCTTGAGCCAGGCACTGGGCTAACACTTATAAGCACTATTTAATTGATTCTCACCAATAATGCTCTGGAGGTATGTAATAGCCTCTCTTCATTGATGAGAGGAAAGAGACTTAGGGAAATTGACCATAGTCCAATAACTTAGACTTGAGCTCAGGTCTCTTTCTATTATTATTTCCCTATTACTGATCTCCATCATCATTTAGAAATCTCACTTCCTTTGGAGCTGATACTATCTGACTTATCTGTGCTGCCAGCACCTCGTGATGACTCCTCTGCCACCCAATTGCCTTGCCACCCAGGCTTCTGCTTCCCTACCGCCAGCAATCTTCACTTCCACTTTCCTCCACCAGCCTTCATGACCACACCTAGACCTCTTCATACCTAAAAACTGTTCCACTGCAGGCATCATAATCCCCAAGCTCCTATTATCAGACCTTACTCTTCTATCTTTTTACTTCTTTCACTTCCAGGAACCACCTGTTTCTAACCTCAGTAAACCTCCAGTTTCTTAATCCTCTCCATTTTCTCCTAAAGCAGGCAAAATACTATGGTCCATCATTTCCTACATTTATGGGAAATCCTACCAGTCTCTTTCTAACATTCCCTAAGGTATTATTCTCAAACTTGCCATTCTCCATGAGCTATGAAACTACCACTTCTGCTTATCATTTTCAGGAGCCAAATTTCAATTTCCTCTGTGAAAAGAAAGCCATCATTCAATTTTGTTTCCTGTATTACCAATTTACTTGCACACTAATCTTTCTGTACCCATTCCTTCATCTATCCAGAGATAATACCATTCATTTATGCCTGCATCCTGTTTCACTTCCTAAAAGGACATTTCACAATTATCTTTTTTTCAATCCTGTTTCACTAAATTCTTCTCAGTTGGTTGTGTCTCAATATGCAAACATATTTATATATACATTTATTTATATATTTATATAACACAATATATAAACCCATTTAATCCTAAATGAATTAAAATTAAAAGAAAAAAAGCCCTCCTTCAACCCTAGCTCTCCTTTATGTAGGACTTTTTTACCACCTCAATTTTTTCTATACTTGCTGCCTCTTTTACACTGCATTGATCATGGTGGGTACTTTTTAAATATTTGTTTTTAAAAGATGAAACGGAAGTTCCCAAATATAAACTGCCAATTCTACTTTAGGACAAACATATAAAATTCAGGTAATTTCTGGGAGCTGGAGCTGGAGCTAGAGACAATACTCACAACCCCAGCCTAGAAACTTGAGGGAAACAAGTCCCAGTTCCAGAAATGGAATCTTCAGGAAGAGGTATCAGCACAGGTAAAACTGGCCGAGTTAAAATCCTTCAAGTCTTTGGGGAAACCCAGCAGAACCACCCCCAACTTCAGTGACCTGAAACAAGATCAGGGTGTAGCTGAACCCTGCCCAGTGACTCCACGTCAAGAAGAGATTGGGGGCTGAGACCTCACCCAGATTCCTCTCATCAAGCTGTGTAACTGTGTGGTGCTGTGTCCAGCCAAAGGAATGAAAGGATACCCCTTTTTCTAATTTGCACAAGAACCCCAAATGGGTCAGTGGTGGCCCTTTCCTGGAAACGAGTCCATTGCATGTAGTCAAGCCAGAAGCTCTTTACGATATTCTAAAGAATTCTTTCTGTAGTAGAATTTAGAAAAATTCCTTCCTGTGGGACCAGAAGTTCCCACAAACCAAGAAATTACAAGTTTGCTACTATTTTTAGACATCTTGGCTCCATCCTAGACTGATAAAATACTGGTACAATATATTCCATAGTTTCCTTGGCAAAACTGAAAGAGGAAAAAAGATGTAATTTGAATACTCATGCAATAAATACAAATAGTTAGAACACTAAGAAGTAATCAAGCAGAGAATGGCCAACAGAGTGGACATTTTTCCAACTGAATTACAGACGTTGGACTCATTATTGCCATTCATGGATGTGGATTTTACAAGACAGCATGCTCATTAAATTTACATACATCAAGTTGAGTGGGATAGTTAACACCATGGAGAGTCAGATTAAATTTAAAATGATTGACTGTTTGGAGAATTAAGCAAATATATACAAGCAGCAAGTTGTTGAAGATGGTCAGGTGTGAGGTAATTCACCCAGAGAAGAAAAACACTACAGACAGGCAGAGGCATGACTAGACTTATAAAATCAATCCTGGAAAGACACTATAATAATAGACCAAAATATTCATATGGATCAGTAAGCATGATGTTGTAAGTTAAAAACTGAAAGCACAGCAGTATCAAAACCAAGCATTAGTTCTTATTAAGGCAACAGCAATCATTTCAATAGTGTACTGTTTTGTTTTATGGGTTAAAGCCAATATAATTATTCTTGGTAGCAGTCTCTTGTTTGCTAACATTTCATCACTACAGCCAGATTGGTTAAGCATCTGAAGAGGTTCACAATGATCCCCTAATTACTTCTCCTGAGACTTCAGAGCTCAATACCCTATAAGCACAATATTTTTTTCTAAAAGTATAATTCTGTTTTTAACCATATTGGAATTCATCTTCTATAGCACACAATATCAAAAGGTCTTGCTGATGTTTATCCCTACCAAGATAGGCTTTCACTACCAAGAACAGTTTACTGTCAAATAAAAAAATGGAAGATTTCATGACCTCATTCCAGGTCAATACACACTCTCAAAATAGTGCACACTGACTGAATCTTATCTAGTTCCACAATTTAATAAACTTTACCCTTAGGTTAGGTTTCAGTAAAATTAGAAAACCTTTGAAATATGAATATAACCAACATCATGGAACTTCAAATTAACTTTATTACTTCTTCTTTGTATTAAAGGTGTCCCTAAATATGCAAAAGCTATAAAATTATTTCTCTTTCATCAATCGTTTTTGCTATGTTCTTATAGAAACTTTTGTAATTCTTTTTTTAACATAAATGTTATTATTATAAAGAGGTTATATTTTCTGGTTTTACCAATAGTGGAGCTGGATTTTCACTGTTTATCCACAGTGTCTCTCGTTCAATCCCCATTAAACTCAATAGAAAGTCAGATGGCTAGTTAATTAATAGGAGAGCAGTAAGAAAATGTCATTTATCCTCAGATTGATAATGAACTATTATTTGACCAAATATTCTAACTAGATCTTACAGAAAAAGTGCAGAGTATCTCAATTTGAAACCAAATTTCTGTTTATCCTAAAAGTCCATATGAAAGAACAAACACCATGAAATTTAACTGGCACTATTTTCATGTACTATAAATTTTAGCAGAATAGACAAAGGAAATGAATATGCAGGGAGCTGTACCACCTTTATTTTGGAATGTAATCTTGTGAGAACTGTTCAAGCGTATGCATAAGCACCTACAATTACAGACAACAATTGTATAATCCTGCAAGTAAAAACACAGGCACTGAGAAAAAGGACTTTTATTTGCTTCTCAACTTTTCTCAATGAATGGCCATTTCTTCACAAACTGCAGAAAGGATAAAATGCTCAGACTTAAGACACAAAAGCCAAGTTTTCTAGAGACAAAAATAACACTGAGAAAAAGCCTTCTCAGTTCGACAAGGACACACCTGCACACTTCCTAACTGGTGATGCAAAGCACAGTTAAACATCATAACATCGATCCGTTTAGAAATTCCCATCTCTATCCATTTTATTGGTTCAACTAACCCCTGCAAGGAAAAATCCAATGCTCCTAAATCCTTTATTTTCTCATTTATTTGGATCTAGAACAAGTCAGCACTGACAACATTATCCCCCAACAAACACAACCAATCAACCAACTTGACAATCGTCTTACACCTTCATTACTCTTTCCTCCTCCTCTTCCTCATATACGGATCATTATTCAGATGATTTTAAATGACATTTCCCTGAGTTTTTCAACTTCTACCTAAAGGATAGGGAAAAGGGTGGTGACTAACAGGTCAGAACAAAGCATTCCCAACAGAACCTCTCTCATTTTATCTGGCCAACCCTAAATAGACATTTTTTGTTTGTAAGAAATAAAAAATGCTATGATACAGAAAAGTGGACTTGTAAAGAATGTTAATACTTGAAATAAACTAACTGCTGATAGGAATCTATAGCAGTCAATAAACATCTAGGGAATTAACACAAAGGAGCCTTTGCTGATTTTACTTTTCATTCAGGCTCCTGGTGACCCTTAGCTGTCACTTACACATTCAACACAATAGGCATTCATTTGCCTGACTGAAGAAATAGCTATACATAAATCCTTACCACAGAGATTTAAAGAGGAAAAAGAAAAAGAAACAGGAAAATTGTCCTTAGGATGTTCCCAAAGAGTGGCAAGATGGAATACAGTTAGCCACATGAGTCCTCCTACCACCAACTGTACCACAGAGTACAAATGTATATGGTCATATTTGACTTTATTCTTTCAGTTGAGCTCTTCTTTCTTCCTCTGGACCCTAGGTTTCCAAGATGACTGAATTGACTGTAAAACTAAGAGAAAGACATCTCAATAGTTAACTCTATGTGTACTAAATTTGTCTCATCTGATTGCTTAAACATGGTGTTTGCCAATGTGAAAGGAAGAGATCAACTGACCAGATGACACGTGCACTATGCACTGACAAAGCACTAAGAGGACAAAGACAAATAAGTTGAATACTCAATAGTCCAATAAAATATGTTTTTTATAAACAGATGAGAAAACTGATCTAATGAATCAGCAAATAAAAGAAAACAGAAATGTATCAGACATAGACATTCATTTGATCAGTAGTGGAGGATACACTCACTTTAAAAGATAAAAATAAGCAGGGCCAAGCATCTATCGTACTGGAAGGCTAGTGTAGAGAGGGGCTCACCAACTTAATGCAAGTAACTAAAAGGAAAGATGATTTTCTCTGTTCCTTTACTAAATAATTTAGGAACAGAGAAAAAGAACATACTCTTTACTGTGGTTATCAGAAAAGGCATCATGGAATCTGATTTTGAAGGCAGGTGACTTTTTTGAAGGATGGGGCAGATACTGGGTGCATACACAGAAATTTTAAGGAAGGGCCAGCTTCTCAGTTCCCCTAATTCAGAGTTTATTATATTTGGAGTAAAATCTGAGATCTGAAAAAAAATATTCACAATAGTCAAGAAGACAATTTTAGCCTTGTAGAATTCTACTTAGTGCAGTAAAAATAAAAAATGTTTAAAAAGGAGTAAAAATAGGAAAACAAAACAGTTATTCACAGATATTCTGATTCTACACACAAAACACTACGAGGGAATCTACAAATAAAAACTAATGAGATGTCACTGGATTCCAAAATCCATTAACAAAAATTAATAATACACTAAGTAAAAAAAAATTTTGCACATCCTGGTTACATATTAGAATAAACCAAGGAATAAATCTAATAAAAGATGTATAGGACTGTAGGATCTGAAAAATCAAAAGTTAGCGTAAGTGCATAAGTACAGCCATCTTAAAGGGTTAAACACCACCCTCTAGCCTAGGAGAAGGAAAATTATTAGAATCTTGAAAAAACAAATTAGTCAGCCAGTGTTAAATGTAGTGACCTTCAGTTAGCTAACCTCAAATCAGTTAATCATGAACACCAGGTGGTGGGCAGCTGCGGCCTTCAGACTGCTAACCTTGGTCGGATAGTCATGCATACCAAGCTTATCTTGCTAAAACACTGTGTAAGAAAATACTGTCTTTTTGAAAATGCTATGCTATAAAAACCTCTGGCTTTGACTGTTCGGGGTCCTCGTTGAGACCCGCTGCATCGAGCTAACTTGGACCCCAGCTAGCTGGTTCCTGAATAAATTCCTCTTGCTTGTTGCATCAAGAGACGTCCTTCGTGAGTGATTTGGGGCGGCGTCCTCCTCTGGGAGAATCCAACATTTTGGGGGCTCGTCCAGGATAGTGCGCTCACCCCGCTTCACTCCTGAAGCCATTCTTGGGTTGTCTTGAGTTGTCTGTGTTCTGTTTTCTGTTTTTCAGTGAGACCGGTCGGAATTCTGAAAGGGTACCCTCTGTCTGGCAGTTGTCCCGATCCCATAAAGGGGTCGGAATTCTGAAAGGGTACCCTCTGTCTGGCAGTCATCCCGATCCCGTAAAGGGGTCGAGACTGCGGTCGGTAGACGTACTTGGAACACCGCAGGCTGCAACCCCGGGGGACGCCTCGGGGAGAGTGGAGGGCCAGGGACGCCTGGTGGCCTCTCGTCTGTTTTTCCGGCAAAGTGAAACCTGATGAGATAGGGTTGATTTTTGGGCGCCGGGAATATCAACCCTCTGATTACTTTCGGTTTCTGTTTGAAAATCTGAGAAAAACAAAAAGCGGCCGCTGTGTGTCTAATGTGTGTGTGTCTTTGTTCTCTGTGTCTTTTACGTGCCTGATTATTGTTTTACTGACAATGGGACAGACAGTGACGACCCCCCTTAGCCTGACGTTAGATTATTGGACGGAAGTCAGAGCAGGAGCGCATAACTTGTCAGTAGAAGTAAAAAAGGGACCATGGCAGACTTTCTGTACCTCCGAATGGCCCACCTTCAATGTTGGGTGGCTCTCGGAGGGGACTTTTGATCTCCCCACTTTATTAGCAGTAAAAGCCATTGTCTTCCAGGATTCGCCTCAAGGACACCCGGATCAGCAACCCTATATTGTGGTCTGGCAAGAGTTGGTAGAAAATCCACCGCCCTGGGTGAAGCCCTGGGTGCAGAAGAAAACAGGCCCTCAAGTTTTAGCTGCCCAGACCCAACCCCAGAGCAAGGGAAAAGAAACTATTAAAGTTTACCCTGACACTCAAGATTTGCTTATGGTTGATGATCCCCCTCCTTATCCTCCTGCCCCTACGGCACCCCCGGCACCAGCACTGCCGGCACCGGCACCCCCGGCACCCCCGGCCCCCTCAGTCCCTGATACCGAGACAGTAGGGCCGGCTCCGGGACCTGCCCAGGGAACTCGGCGCCACCGAGGGGCCACCCTGGACCCACCGGGTATTTTTCCTCTCCAGTCTTATGGAGTTCCCATCCTTGGGGAAGAGGGGGAGCCGCCCTTCCAACGTTTGCAATATTGGCCATTCTCCTCTGCAGATTTATACAATTGGAAAGCTAACCACCCTCCTTTTTCAGAGGAACCGCAGAGACTAATGGGACTGATAGAGTCCCTGATGTTCTCTCACCAACCCACTTGGGATGATTGTCAGCAGCTCTTACCGGTACTCTTCACCACGGAAGAAAGAGAAAGGATCCTTCTGGAGGCACGGAGAAACGTGCCTGGAACTGACGGACGACCATCGCAACTCCCTCATGACATAGAGAGGGGGTTCCCGCTGACCAGACCCAATTGGGACTTTAATTCTCCAGAAGGTAGGGAGCGACTAACCATCTATCGCCAGGCTCTGGTGGCAGGTCTTCGTGGAGCCGCAAGGCGCCCCACCAATTTGGCCAAGGTAAGAGAGGTTAGTCAGGGAGCCGCTGAGGTACCCACAGTGTTCTTAGAACGCTTGATAGAAGCTTTCAGGCGGTATACTCCTTTTGACCCCACTTCTGAGGAGCACAGTGCTTCAGTGGCTCTTGCCTTTATCGGGCAATCAGCACCTGATATTAAGAAAAAGCTTCAGAGACTAGAAGGCTTACAGGATTTGTCACTGAGGGATTTAGTGAAAGAAGCTGAGAAAGTTTATCATAAGAGAGAGACTGAGGAAGAGAAGGAACTAAGGAAGGAAAAGGAAAGAGAAAGTAAAGAGGAAAAGAGGGACAGGAAGCATGAGAGAAATTTAACAAAGATCTTGGCCGCAGTAGTAGAAAATAAGGGACGCCCGCCCTCTAGTGGTAGAACTAGTAAGGCAGGGCCCCTGGGCAACCGGCCTCCTTTGGATAAAGATCAATGTGCATACTGCAAAGGAAAGGGGCATTGGGTGAAAGAAAGCCCTAAGAAGCCACCGCGGGGACCTCCGAAGAAAGCGTCTCTGCTGGAGGATGAGGATTACGGAAGACGGGGCTTGGAGCCCCTCCCCGAGCCTAGGGTAACCCTGAAGGTGGAGGGGCAACCCGTTGAGTTTCTGGTGGATACCGGTGCTCAACATTCTGTACTGACCCAAGCTAGAGGCCCTCTTTCTGGCAAAAAGTCTTGGGTGTTCGGGGCCACGGGCCAGAAACAATATGCATGGACTACCCAAAGAACAGTGGACTTAGGAGTGGGACAAGTAAACCACTCATTCCTTGTCATACCGGAATGCCCCACACCCCTGTTAGGAAGAGACATCCTGACCAAAGTCGGGGCCCAAATATCCTTTCAGGCTGAAGATGCCCGAGTGACAGATCGAGAGAAAAAACCTTTGGGCCTAATTATTCTGTCCATAAGATTGGAGGACGAGTACCGCCTTTTTAAGGAACCTGAACCCTCCCTAGTTAGTCAGAGGTGGCTCAACCAGTTTCCAGGGGCCTGGGCGGAGACAGCGGGTATGGGGCTTGCCGTAAACCAGTCCCCGGTGGTCATAGAATTGAAAGCCTCAGCTTTACCAGTGACTGTGAGACAATATCCAATGAGTAAAGAAGCCAGAGATAGAATTAGGCCCCATATCCAGAGGCTCATAGAGCAGGGGATATTAGTAAAATGTAAATCCCCATGGAACACTCCCTTGCTGCCTGTAAAGAAAGCAGGAACAGGAGATTATCGACCAGTGCAAGATTTAAGAGAAGTTAATAAGAGGATACAGGACATTCATCCCACTGTGCCGAACCCTTATAACCTGTTAAGCTCTTCTGGCCCCAGAAAACACCTGGTACACAGTCTTAAATTTAAAAGATGCCTTCTTTTGTTTGCGCCTGCACCAGAGTAGCCAACCGCTGTTTGCTTTTGAATGGAAAGACCCCTCCACAGGAACTACTGGACAATTGACCTGGACTCACTTGCCACAAGGATTCAAGAATTCACCTACCCTCTTCGACGAGGCTTTGCATCAGGACTTGGCTTTTTACCAAGCCTCCAACCCACAGGTAACTTTGTTACAATATGTTGATGACTTACTGATAGCAGCCCCTACTCAGGAAGCTTGCCAAGAGGCCACTGGAGCCCTTTTGACTGAACTTGCTAAATTGGGATATAGGGCATCTACCAAAAAAGCACAGATCTGCCAACAACAAGTGACTTATTTGGGATATTCCCTGAGAGAGGGGGAAAGGTGGCTAACTGAAGCCCGAAAGCAGACTGTGACGCAGATCCCGGTTCCTACTACTTTGCGCCAAGTTCGCGAGTTTCTGGGGACGGCAGGGTTTTGTAGACTATGGATACCCGGATATGCCACCTTAGCCGCCCCTCTGTATCCCTTAACCAAAGGGGCGGTCCCGTTTGTTTGGGGACCTGAACAACAGCAGGCCTTTGATGATATCAAAAAGGCCCTCCTGTCGGCACCCGCTCTGGCCTTGCCAGATGTGACTAAGCCATTCGTCCTTTTTGTGGATGAATGAAGCGGAGTGGCTCGAGGAGTGTTGACCCAACAATGGGGACCTTGGAAGAGACCTGTCGCCTACTTGTCAAAAAAATTGGACCCAGTGAGTAGCGGATGGCCTGCCTGTTTGAGAGTAGTGGCGGCCGTGGCCCTCTTGGTTAAAGATTCTGACAAACTGACACTGGGACAAAAACTCACTGTGGTTGCTCCACATGCATTAGAGAGTGTAATCCGACAACCACCAGAGAGATGGATGTCGAATGCCAGAATGACTCACTACCAAACCTTACTCCTGAATCGTGATCGTGTGGAGTTTGCCCCCCCTGCCATCCTAAACCCGGCCACTCTGCTCCCCGATTCAGGGAAGGAAGTGCTTCATACCTGCCAGGAAATCCTGGCCGAGGAGACAGGGACCCGCCGGGACTTACAAGATCAGCCCTTAGGAGGACCGGGACTCCTGACTTGGTATACAGACGGGAGCAGTTACATCATGGATGGTAAAAGAATGGCTGGAGCTGCAGTAGTGGATGATGACCGGATCATGTGGGCCAGCGGACTCCCAATGGGCACTTCTGCACAGCGAGCAGAACTCATCGCCCTGACTCAGGCTCTAAGGATGGCAGAAGGTAAGAGACGTAACATCTACACTGACAGCCGATACGCTTTTGCCACCGCTCACATACACGGGGCTATTTATAGACAGAGAGGACTGTTAACTTCTGCCGGGAGAGATGTTAAAAACAAACAAGAAATTTTAGATTTGTTAGACGCCATCCATAGGCCTAAGGAAGTAGCGATAATACATTGCCCTGGACATCAGAAAGATGATTCTCCAATAGCTCGAGGAAACTGGAGGGCGGACCAAACCGCAAAGCAAGCGGCTCAGGGAATGAACATTCTACCTCTCCAAGTGTATCCGGAAGCCACCCACATTAAGAGCTTCCAGTATACACCTGAAGATCTTGCTTGTATAAACAAATTAGGGTTCAAAAATTCCTCGCCCCACAAGATATATAAGTCTGAAAAAGGGAAAGTTGTTCTGCCCCAGAGAGAGGCAGAAAAAAACTTAAGGCAATTACATCAATTGACACATCTGGGAGCAAAAAACCTAAAGACCTTGGTTCGGGACTCCCCTTATCATGTTATTAGATTAGGAAAATTGGCTGACGAGGTTGTAAGAAATTGTGTTCCCTGCCAATTAGTGAACGTGAGTAAAAATCAAGCAATATCCGGGAAGAGACTTCGAGGAGATCGCCCAGGAACCTATTGGGAAGTTGACTTCACTGAAATTAAGCCTGCTAAGTATGGATATAAATACCTTCTAGTTTTCCTAGACACATTTTCAGGATGGACAGAGGCATTCCCCACCAAAACTGAGACAGCTCAGACGGTGTCTAAAAGGATACTTGAAGAAATATTTCCAAGGTTCGGAATCCCCAAGGTAATCGGTTCCGATAATGGACCTGCCTTCATTGCCCAGGTAAGTCAGGGATTGGCCAAGATCCTGGGGACAGATTGGAAATTGCATTGTGCATACAGGCCCCAGAGCTCAGGACAGGTAGAAAGGATGAACAGAACTCTAAAAGAGACCTTGACTAAATTGTCCATAGAGACTGGCTTATGTGATTGGTTAGTCCTCCTTCCCTTCGCCCTGTTTAGGGTCAGGAACACTCCCGGCCGCTTTGGACTAACGCCTTTTGAAATAATGTTTGGTGTCCCGGCCCCGCTCCAATCAGCTCATCTTCATACATTCCCCGAAGGTACAACTAATAAGTTTCTGCTTGAAAAGTTACGAGCCTTGGAAGCCGTGCAGAAAGAGGTGTGGGCCTCCATTAAGGAAGCCTATCGGCCAGGAGACCTCTCAGTACCTCACCAGTTCCAGGTGGGAGACCCTGTCTACGTGAGAAGACACCAGACGGGAAACCTCGAGCCGCAGTGGAAGGGACCTTTTATCGTCCTCCTGACTACTCCCACAGCCATGAAAGTAGATGGTGTCTCTTCCTGGATACACGCTTCACATCTGAAGAAGGCACCCCCACCGGACCCGGACTGGCGAGTAGCTCGGACTGATAACCCCCTTAAACTCTGTCTATATAGAAAGAACCATGTTGCTAGAGATTCTGATGTTTCTGCCACTTCCATCCCTCCAGAACCCCAACCCCCATCAGCCCTATAGGCAGACATGGATCCTGACAGATGGACAGACTGGTAAAACCCTTAATGAAACTGCACACACTGCCCCTCTAAACACGTGGTGGCCAGATTTGTACTTTGACCTCAGGGAGCTTTTTGGGCTTATGCAAGGGAGGGAACACAATTACCATACCCTACAAAAACGGGCACTCGTTAACACTGCTCAAGGACGAGCACAAGGGTTCTGGGCCTGCCCTGGCAATCTAAGAAATAACTGGAAAACCTGTGGGGGCTTAGAAAGTGTTTACTGCAAAAGCTGGAGTTGTGTAACCTCTAATGATGGGCCTCGGAAGTGGGCAGTCGGGAATCGAGATTTAGTTAAATTCACTTTCAGAGACCCTGACAACAGGGTACCCCAAGTGTGCGTGCAATTTAACCAAGAACAGGCCAAAAATGAAAAGTCCTGGGTGACTGGAATAACTTGGGGTTTTCAGCTTGATATGGGCCGTTTCGCCTGGGTCGGCCCTTACCCAAGTGGACTCTTAACTATCAGACTTAAAATCAAGACCCTTCCGGCCATCCCAGTAGGACCAAATATTGTTTTACAAGATCAACCACGCCTTCCAACTCCAGCCCTGAAGCAAACCCTAATTCAACCAGTAGACCCTGTCATTACTCCTGCTGTCCCCGTCCTCACTCTTGATTCAGTAACCCCCTTTTCTAGCACCGGGCAACGCCTCCTTAACCTCATTAAAGGGGCTTTCCGAGTTCTGAACACCACCAATCCTAAAACTACTGAATCTTGTTGGTTGTGCTTCTCTTCTGGGCCGCCTTATTATGAAGGATTAGGATTGTTGGGCAGTTTTAACAGGACAACCCGTCACGAGATCTGTAGCTGGGGGAGCCATAGGAAACTAACCCTGACTGAAGTAACTGGAAGAGGAAGATGTTTAGGTACAGTTCCCCCCTCCCATAAAGCTTTGTGTAATGAAACCATAGCTGTAACCTCCTCAGGTGAACACGAGTATCTAGTCCCTCCTCCCAAGGGATGGTGGGCTTGTAACACTGGAGTGACCCCATGTGTCTCTACTGCCTTCAACTCCTCCCATGATTTCTGTATCATGGTCCAGCTGGTGCCCAGGTTGATGTATCATGATGATCTCTCATTCGTAGCTGAATTTGAACCTAGGCGTAGATATAGAAGAGAGCTGGTCTCGCTGACCTTAGCTGTATTGTTAGGGATAGGTGTTGCAGCCGGAGTGGGAACGGGGGCAGCCACTATTGTCCAAGGGAACCAACATTATGACGGGCTAAGGACAGCTATTGATGAGGACCTAAGGACTAGAGCAATCCATTACAAAACTTGAATAATCTCTGACTTCCCTCTCTGAGGTAGTCTTGCAGAATAGACGAGGGCTGGATCTGCTGTTCCTAAAAGAAGGAGAACTGTGTGCAGCTTTAAAAGAAGAATGCTGCTTTTATGCAGACCATTCCAGAATAGTAAGAGATTCAATGTCAAAGCTTAGGGAAAGGCTAGACCAGAGAAAGAAAGAACGAGAAGCCAGCCAAGGGCTATTTGAATCTTGGTTCACTAGGTCCCCGTGGTTTACAACCCTGATATCCACTCTGGCTGGGCCCCTACTCATCCTTGTGTTGCTCCTCACTTTAAGACCCTGCATACTAAATCGGCTGATAACTTTTGTTAGAGAAAGAGTGAGTGCTGTTCATGTGCTGATGTTGAGGCAACAATATCATTCACTCACCCCACAAGGAGACACAAACATTCCATGATTGGAATGCCCCTGAAGAGAAGTGGGGAAATGTAGGATCTGAAAAATCAAAAGTTAGCATAAGTGCATAAGTACAGCCATCTTAAAGGGTTAAACACCACCCTCTAGCCTAGGAGAAGGAAAATTATTAGAATCTTGAAAAAACAAATTAGTCAGCCAGTGTTAAATGTAGTGACCTTCAGTTAGCTAACCTCAAATCAGTTAATCATGAACACCAGGTGGTGGGCAGCTGCGGCCTTCAGACTGCTAACCTTGGTCGGATAGTCATGCATACCAAGCTTATCTTGCTAAAACACTGTGTAAGAAAATACTGTCTTTTTGAAAATGCTATGCTATAAAAACCTCTGGCTTTGACTGTTCGGGGTCCTCGTTGAGACCCGCTGCGTCGGGCTAACTTGGACCCCAGCTAGCTGGTTCCTGAATAAATTCCTCTTGCTTGTTGCATCAAGAGACGTCTTTCGTGAGTGATTTGGGGCGGCGTCCTCCTCTGGGAGAATCCAACAGGACCTCTAGGGAAAAATTTTTACTGTTCAGGAATAGAAAATCCACATTCATAAATAAACAGATATAATATTACAGTGTTCACAAATGTGAAATTTAATATTGCTAAGGCATCCATTCAGCCTAAATCAATAAATTCACTACAGTTCCAATCAAGATCCCAATAGGGTTTACAATTGAATTTAACAGATTATAAAATTAATATAAAAATTCAAAGGGCCAAGAATAAGCAAGAGGATATTGAAGAAGGGAAAGGAGTCTTAGATATCAAGGCTCACTATAGAGCCATAGTAATTAAGACAAGAGATTTAAATGCAGAGCTAGACAAACAGGCCACTGGTCAAAAAAAAAATTAAACCTCAGAAACAAACCCATGTACAGAAACTTCATGTATAACTGTGGAGGCATTACAGATCTTAAGAATGACTTCTAAATAAATGCTGCTGTATAAACTACAAGTAGGGGAAAAAAATGAATCCGTATCTCATAGACAAGGATATATAATTCCAACAATTTTAGAAACATAGAAGAACAGATTTATGATGACAGGATAGAGAAGGATTTCTTAAATAATATACAAAAAGCAAAAAATATTCATAAGATGGCTAAATCTGATCACACTGAATTTTACAGTTCTGTACTTTAATCCCTCCACACCCAAAAGAAAGTAAAAAGACAAGATACTTATCAACTCATAAAATGACATGAGCATTTATCAAGATATGTGACAAGTCCCATGAATTATGAAAAAGACAAAAACCCTAGCAATAAAGTGAGCAAAAATATGAAGAAATTCACAGAAGAATAAACCAAAAGACCAATAAATGCATAAAAAGATGTTCAACTTCACTTATGATCATAAAAACATTAATTTTTTTAAGCTATGAAGTAACCTGTTTATATCCAACAGACTTGCAAATCTTACATAGTCTTATAATACTAATGCGAAGTCAGGGACAGTCTACAAATTAACCAGGTGGAACCATCAAAAGTGTCAAATTCCTAAATACAAAGAAAGACTGAAGACCTATTTCAGACTGAAAAAAAACATGAAAAGTGAATGCAATATGATTCTAAACTAGATTCTTCTACTATGAAGAACATTATTGGTAATACTAGTAAATCCTGAACAGGGTCTGAGGATTAGTTGGTAGGAATTGATCAGTGTTAACTTTCTGATTTTGGTGGTTACACTGTGGTTATGTAGGAGGATGTTGTTATTTGTAGGGACTCTCAAGTATTAGGGGATTATGGGGCAATGAGTCAGCAACTTACAATCAATTGATTAAGAAAAAAGTTTTTGTACATTTGCATTATTACACTGAAAAAATTTTCTTTTAATGTAAAAGAATGAAGTCAATTGTCTTGCCAATGGGTTTCAGCCCCAGGCAAGTTTGCTAAGCATTCAGTGTGACCAGATAAATCAACAGCAAAACATTCTTGGAGTGAAAGGGTTATACCCAACTTTATTTCCTGGTGGCAGGTCAGTCACTAAATTCCCATTCACTCAGAGGGAGTCTGCATGCAGCAAGCCAGTCTCTCCCTCTGGACCCATCTGTCTGCACAGCTGTCCTCCGGGCCTCTCTGCCTGCACAGCTGTCCCACACAGCCGTGTCCTCTGGGCCTCTCTGCACAGTTGTCCTGCACAGCTGTCCTCAAGGGACTCTGCACAGTCATCCCGCACAGATGTCTTCTGCGCCTCTGTCCTCAGTGCTGCCACCACTCCAGCCTCTGCTCTGCTCTCCTACAGCCTTGCAGCTCTGCCACAGTGTCGTGCCCAGAGCACTGGGTGGAGCTCTTTATAGAGTCAACAGCCATGTATTGCCCACAGGTGTGCAGTGAGCTAGTCAATCAGGGACAGGTAAGAATCCTGGCCACAGGAACTCTGATTTTATCCACACCAATCAACTTCAGAATATTGTTCCCTTTTGGGAATTTAGGAAGAAAGAATGGGATTAAACAGGGTACACAAGGTACTTAAATTAAATTCTACCTGAGATAGTGTTTGTTTTGTATACTTGAAACACCATTAAAAATAACATCATTGAACAAAAATAGATTCAACTTTCTACATACCCTGAAAATTGTTTCAAAACCCAAATCATGAATATCTTTAGTATTATCTATGTCTCCTCACACTAAAAGCCAATATGTATTTAACAGTAGGTCATCTAAGCTCTTAATGCCAATAAACACTTGAAGCACATGCTTAAAGAGATAATGACGATGCCACTTTATAAATGTCCATTCTCCTACATTAGGATAAAGGCTGATAAATATCTTACCAAGATGAGCACACCACAATTCATTCATACTTAATACTTTGGGCAATTTGATTAGACCATTTCTTCCACACTTATAAGTGATAACAGGAAGTCCAGAATTTAAATAATTTGTCAGAATCATTTTGTCATCATTGACTCTCATTTAACACCTGTTAACGATGACATCCTGATAGATGACCTTCCTTGCATAGCTTGTATTCTCAGAATGGAAGTGAGAAAACAAAAAAGATACGAATACATGAAATCTCTCTTATTCATTATTTGAATGTTTTAGTGTGAAGGGGCAAATTGGCAATTAAATTTCATTTCCACCTAAACATAGAATTTGAGGTGAAAAATGTATCTTAGAAATCTTCAAAGTTAGATTTTGCACTTAAATCTAAATCTAACCTTAAAACTTAGAAGATGCACTTAATTCAACAGGCAATTGTTTGGGATGATAAACCGGCTGGATGATGCTGTGTGGCTCTCATCTAGTGAGGAGGCATATCAAAATAACAAGGATAAAAATACATGAGGATAAAAATACACACAAGCAGCTCTGGGAGGTGGGCTTAAAGCGTAGGACTCACAGAGCATGGGAAGACGCCAAAGAAGAATGATGTTTTGAGGACGATTTAAGGTGTGGATTTTAAAGAGTTCTCTAGCAGAGACATGGGCAGGTGAACGTAAAAGGCAGTGCGATGACCCCAGTAAGAGGTAATGAAAGCTTGAATAAGGGGAGGGACAAAATCAGGACCTAAGGAGGACACAGAAGTGAACAGATGTGACCAGCACCTGAATGGAATCAAGAATGACTCCCAGATTCAATGTGGGCCTCTCCAAGAGGGAATTAAGAAAGAAGCAGGAGTTTTGTCTTGATTTTTTTTTTAAGGAATATAATGGAGAGGTGACATCAAGAAGATGGCATTCCTGATGTCAGTCCCCATCCAAAAGGCCAACTAGCAAGTATCCACAGATAACATTGTGAAAAGCCCAGAAATGGCGAATGAAGCTGAGCATGGCCCCGGACCACAGACACCAGTGAGGATAGCATTAGGAGGGCAAGAGGTGCAGTTTCATCGCCACCCCATCACCCATCACCCAGACTAGCAAAGCAAAGCGCCGCACTGCTGGGCCCCCTGGGTTTTACTGTTTCTCCAGTATAGAAAAGAAAGCCCAAGATAGACATCCAGCTTCCCCAGCAACTTTGGAGAATGCTTCCTGGGAGTACTGTTTGAATCTCCCCTCAAGGGAGTCACTGGGGGAAAGCTGTCTCCATTCCCAGAGGGTGAGCCCTGAAGTTGGAGGAACTTTAGGTGTATGCTCCCTCCATCTCTCCCCACAACCTTGCTGTGCAGCCCTCTGGTGTGCCACCTATGCTCCAGGACCCGGGAGTCATAAATCTTGTTCTCAAAGTTCCCTGATGGTTTCTTGCTGAACTAAATCCTGAAATCATAATAAAAACCCCCAAGGGCCAGCCTCATCAGAACCTTGGCCCCAGTGCTCATGGGGGAATGTTTTTGGGGCTCACTACAAGTAAAGACGGACCCAGCAGAGTATCTCATATATTCCTACCCAAGGACATCATGCCCAATAGGCTAGGACAGAAAGCACAGTGAAGCTCACTCCCTGCTGAAGTGAACCTGGGAAGTGTGGAGGTAGAGACCACTCCCTCACATGAACAGATACCAAATTCAGGGATACAAGTAGCAGGAAGGACCAAGTAAACATGACACCACTAAAGGAAACCGATAAAGTTCCAGTAACTAACTCTAAAGAAATGGAGTTCTATTAGCTGACAAGGAATTCAGAATAATCCTCTTTAAAAAGCTCCCCCAAAATACACAGATGCAAAACTAAACGAAACTCGGAAAGCACTATGAACATAGAGTTCAAAAAAATCAAAACTGTTAAAAAAACAAATGAAAGCAAAACCAAAAAACAAATCCTAGAACAGAATACAACCAAACTGAAGAATTCAATAGCATGTTTCAACAGCACCTTTCACCAAGCAAAAGACAGAATCAGTGTATTTGAAGATGGGTCATTTGAAATTAACCAGTCAGAGGAGCAAAAAAGAAAAAAATGGAACAATGCTTATGGGACACCAACAAGAGAACAATATATTCATTATAGAAATCCCAGAAGAAGAGAAAGAAGGGAAAGTGTAAAGCAATAATGGCTGTAAACTTCACAAACCTGGGGTGAGAAATGGACATCCAGATTCAAAAGACCCAAAGGGTTCCAAACAGGCTGAGCCAAAATGGGCTACACTGAGACACATTGCAATTAAACTAAGAAGTCATAGACAAAGAGAGAATTTGAGGAACAGCAAGAGAAAAACAACATATCACAAGCACTAAACCCAAACATCACTCTTCTTTGACATCTTCACAAACTCTGCCAGACTTAGTCACTCCTTAAGCTTGCCTCTCAGAGCTGCTTATAAGTCCCTCACGGAATTTATCCTTATTATTTTGATATGCCTTCCCACTAGATGATGGCCGCACAGCATCATCCAGCCGGTTTATCATCTCAAGCAGGGGCAGAATTAAATAAACATTTTTCCAAAGAGAGTAAACAAATGGCCCACAGGTACAACTGAAGGTGCTCCACACCACTGATCATCAGGGAAATGAAAATCAAAACCAGTGAGATACCACCTCACACCTGTTAGAATGACTGATCAAAGAGAGATATCAAGTGTTGATGAGGATATAAAGAAAAAAGCAAGGATGTAAATTGCTACAGCCACAGTGGAAAATTGTATGGAGGTTCCTCAAAAAACTAAAATATAGAATTTCCATAGAATTCCACTTCTGGGTATACATCCAAAGAAAATTAAACTAGTATCCCAAAGAAATATCTGTACCCCCATATTCAATGCAGCATTGCTTACAATAGCCAAGACATGGAAACAACCTAAGTGTGTCTACTGAGGAATGAATGAATACAGAAACTATTATGTATATGTGCACACACACACACACACACACACACACACATGCAATATGGAATATTATTCAGCTGTACAAAGGAAATTCTGCCATTTGTGACAATATGGATGGACCCTTAGGGTATTATGCTAAGTCAGCCAGAAAAAGACAAATACTGCATGGTATCACTTTTATGTGGAAGCTAAAAATGCCAAGCTCATAGAAACAGAGTAGACTGGTGATTGCTAGAGGTTAGGGGTGGGAGAAATGGGTAAAGGTGGTCAAAGTATACAAATTTACAGTTGCAAGACGAGTAAGTTCTCCTGATCTAAGGTAAGGCATGGTGACTCTAATTAATACTGTACTATATACTGGAAAATTGCTAAAGTAAATCTTAAAAGTTCTAACTGCAGGAAGAAAAAAGAATGGTAACTATGTGAGATGATGAATGTGTTAACAAACCTTATTATGGTAATCATTTTGTAATATATACATCTATCAAATCATATTGTATACCATAAGCTTACACTATGTTATATGTCAGTTGTATCTCAATAAAGCTGGGGAAAAAATTTTTTTTAATGATGAGTTTAGTTTCTGTTTTGTTGAGGTTTGGCATCTTCCAGAGTTAGTTAGTTACAGCTGCTCTTCTGTTAAAGACAAGGTACCAGAACAGAGAGGATATTCTCCAACATGAAAGGGCTCTAATCCCTCAGGAGCAGTGTGTAGGCAACCAAAGTGGATAAAGAAAAAGACAAGAGGGCTAGAGTCAACATAGAGGAAATAAAATGACAGAGAGAAGAGAAAACCTGGAAAGTAAACTAGCAAGAATTGGCCAGAGAAGAGGAAAATAAGGGAAAGGAGTGTCATGATTCCCAGAGAAATAAAAATATGCAAACAAGAAGGAGTAGTCAGCAGTGCTACATAGTGCAAATAGGATCTGATGATTAAAAAACCACTTACAGTTAAAAGGGTAAACATCTGGACCAAAACAACAATAAAAATTAAAAGCTAGCTGGAATAAACTACTCCTTGCAGAGAAGAGGCTCTGAAGGGAATAAGGTGAAGGACCGGAGCCAGGGGCCAAGAATGCATTAGCTTCCCATGAGCAGGATGTGGATCCCAGGCAAGAAGCAGGCCTGGGCCACCTAAGAGACACTGAACCCAATGCTGACCAGAGCAGAGGAATGGGCTCATGCAAGACTGGGGCAGAAGGCCAGACAAGAGAGACATCACCAGTGACAAGAGAGTTGCAGCTGAGACTGGGGGAAAGGGAACCATAAAAATACCACAGGAGCAAGGAATTGGCATTGTAATCTCCTACACCTCTGGCTGGCAAAATGGTGCCCCAAAGATGTCCATGCCTCAATTCCTGAATCCTGTAAACAAATTATATATATTAAATGTCAAAATGGACTTTGCAGGTTACAAACTTTAAAACACGAAGATTATTTTACATTATCTGGATGAGCCCAATCTAATACATGAGCACTGAAAAGCAAAGCACTTTCTCCAGATGGAAGTAAGAGATGCCACAGAAGAAGTCAGAGAGATCCTAAGAATGAGATGGATTTGATGCATCTGAGATGTAGGGGCCCAAGGATACAAAAGAGGCCTCTGGAGAGTAAAGCAACCCTCTGATGAGAGTCAGCAGGAAACCGAGACTTCAGGCCTCTAACGGCAAGGCACTAGATTCTACGCTGAAGGGGACTCTTCCCAAAGCCTCCAATGACAGCCCAGCCCCCTGACACAGATTTCAGCCTTGTGAAACCTAGAGAAACGAGGTGAGCCAATGTGGACTTCTGACCTACAGAGCTATGAGACAATATGTTGGTGTGTTTTAAGCCACTGAATCTGGTAATCTTTTACAGCAGCAATAGGAAACTAATACAACACACCAGGACACAAACGCCAGATTATAAATACCTTAGGCCAGAAGCATATTCTTGCTTTGCCTTGCCTCACCTCCAACCCAATATTGGAGGAGACAGATTCAGTCTAGAGAGGATAGAAGTCAGGTGGAGAAACTGCAGACACCAACCTCAATCCTCAACCACAACCTCTACCGAAGACTAAGGGGACCTGGCCTGAAAGGGAGAAAGGGAGCAGCTTTCTTTGAAAATTAAGTTATTTATAATAAACCAGGGTTTTTATTATCTTAAAGTAAACAGAAAGCTCTGATACCTGCCTGGCATTTGCATCCAGAGGCAAGAAAGATTAACACCAAGGAGGCTGATTTGAAGAGGCAATGGCTGGAATAAACAGCCCCTTTCAGTTTGTTCCTACCATGTTCAACTCATTCAAAAAACCAGTAATACCTATGAACAGTCAGTTCAAGTCCAAGCACTGAAATCTGACTTTCAAAAATCAGAGTTGTGTATGCAAATTCATGCAACCACTTCACATATCTAAATCCACAAAGAAATCAACTGGGCTTTCAGGTAAAAAATCCACTTTTACCAAAAGACAACTGGGAGGAAAATAGCCCTGAAAAAGTAGTATAACTAAAAATTCATCACTGATTTTTAAAAAGCACATTTTTAAAACACTATTACCCAGAGACCAAGTAAATTAATTTCCTAAATAAAAGTCCATTGAGTAGAAATGTTAAAATATTACAGTATACTTCATATTCATTAAATAATCAGTTAGTACAATCTTTCAGAGGGACTGTCTGGAGGAGGGAAAAGAGGTTCTTCAAAGTTTTTACTTCATGGAAAAATTATTGAAATACCTCTGATAATGTTAAATAAGATTTAAAAAGTTGTACAACGGTAAAACAAAGAAATCTAGATGCAAATTTTAAATGGTATGAAGCCTGTGTAGGTGAAAATACCAAAGCTTAAAATGGCAGATTGAATGCTGCTTCCTCGAAATAATTCTTGTTAATAGAAATACAAGGTAGGTATGCAAGCCAAAAATCAAACCCAAACTAAATGAACCATCCTCCACAAAACATAGAAACAGTTTTAAATTTGTCAAAAATATTGTACACTGAAAAGCCTGATAAATATCACTAATCTATTTTCTGCAGCCTCAGAACTATCAACACGTTTTGAAGTCTGACTTTCAAAAATCAAAGTTGTGTATACAAATTCACGCAACACTTCAAATATCTAAATCCACAAAGAAATCAACTGAGCTTTCAGGTATAAAATCCACTTTCACCAAAAGACAACTGGGAGGGAAAAAGCCCTGAAAAAGTAGTATAACTAAAAATTCCCTACAGATTACTGTGTTATGATCAAGGAATCAGAAAGCAAAGGAAAGAACCTACTCCTCTTTTTTTTAAAGACCTTAGCTATGACAAAGTCACTCACTCATTAGCAAATTGGACAGCTCTGAGAAAGCAACAAATTTCATTTTACTTCTGCTGAGTGGAGTTTGATTGCAAAAGATCTTCTGCCAACAGAGAAACCTATTTAAGATTTAACAAGTGATCTGGCCCAGTTATTAAATATGTATTCTGTAAACACTTCAAAATGTCAATATCCATCTGCCCTGTACATATTAAAATTGATAATCTTACCCTTCTCCTGGCTAAGAGTAACAGAAAAATACTTCTAAAGTGATACTGTTAAGATCAGAATATCATAAAGTATCAATAAGTATCAATACTTTCTAGATAGTTGTACTTTTAATAGCTTGTGGTGATAAAATGTGTCCTGGTAAACATCTAACATCAAGAGCTATACTTATTACTCACATGACACCAGCAATTCTGATCAAAAAGAAAATATTTTTCTTAACAAGAAAGTCATAAGTGAACCACAAAAGTACCTTTCCAGAATCTCAGATAACTTAGAAGGGTGGTTCCACATATAATACATGGGTGAAGGGGCGGAGAGAGCACATGACTATCTAAAGGCAATATTGAAGAGAACTACTTTTAAACAACCTTAATAGAGGCAAGGGCTAGCAAAAAAAGGTTACAAGTTTTCTTCATTTTGGGCTGAAATGATATCAACCATAGTTACAAAGAGTTAATAAGGAGTTATACATGTATGGTTAATTGAAACCAAAGTCAACACTTCATCAAGAGCTGATGTAACAGGTAGGAATCTCCCAAGCCAAGGGTGCCTGCAAATAAAACATATGCTTAGTGATGAGAAGTTTAAAATCACAAAGACTAATTCAAAATCCCATGAAGACACAAACTAGGCATTCTTTCTTATTGACACTCCATGTGTGATACAAGACACAAATACTTTGTTGATGAATAGAATAAGGCAGTAATAATGGCAAATATTTTGATGATTCCAGCTGAACAATGAAAAGACCAGCTCTTAACGTTCTCAAACTTCAAGCACATCTTACACTCTAAAGTAAACAGGCAAATGCAAGAATTTCCCTAGAAACTAAATAAGGCTATCAAAACCAATAGGTGAAAGAGTACACAAAATAGATAATGACTGAAATAATATCCAACTACTCAAAATGGAATATAAAATCCTTTCATATTCTGCCCCAAATTTTTCCAACATCTCCCAGGTTCTGCTGTGAGCTATTAGTACCCTGGCTCTCTCTGTCTTTGCTTCTGTTCCACATCTCAAAATAATAATGCTCTTTCCTTCTGCTTACTCAAAACCTAACTTAAGACATTCTTCTAAGTCCATCCTCTCTACTAAATTTCCCTAAGCTACTACATATATACTATATCCCTAAGCTACTATAATATCCTTTCTGTTTGGTTTCCCCTGATACTAATGAGGTATCTCAAAAAGTAATTCTTCCTACTCCAAACTTACAAAGAACTTAATCATTAAATACCACCTTCTGTCATTTCTCACACATTTAATCTTTCGAATTTTTGTTTTGAACCCTAAGAGAGAAGCAGCTTGAGGGTAGAACTATATATGTAAATAATCTATCTGGATGGAATTAGCATTAATTTTGTGGTATATGGCTTGAATATACTTAACATACATGAGTTTTTGGTCAAATGAGTTCAGCCAGCTTAAAAGCCAAGAGCTGAACCTGAACTATTATTATTTTGAACTAACTGAAGAAGGCCAAACAATGCTATGTGCCTCTGCCCCAAAATGAGTGTTCAGGTCTACAGAGATGACTGTTACAGGACTATATAAATTTGGTTATCCTGAGAAGTAAGAAAGGAATCAAAGAAGTAAAAAAAAAAAAAAAAAAAAAAACACATGTAACAATGAAATATACAGCAGAACATTGTTACCACCATTCTGAATGCAAAGAAATCCAGACATATCACTTAATCTATGAGACAAAATTTAGTGTATATGGTTTCCTTTATTCTGCATATTTTTTAAAATGCAACATTTTTCTTCAGGTTCTTGTCTTTGTAATCCTAAAGTTCTCTATGCCCAAAGTTCCATTTTAAATGACATCAGAAATCACCCTATGGAACACAAGTTCCAAACATATTTAGTGTTCCATTAACATTAGCAAAAGCTAAGGCTTTTCAAAAATGAACACATGGGACTACATCAAGCTAAAAAGCTCTATACAGCAAAGGAAACCATAAGCAGAACAAAAAGGCATCCTACAGAATGAGAGACTATATTTGTAAATGACATATCCAACAAGGGGTTAACATCCAAAATACATAAAGAACTCACATGCCTCAATAATCAAATAGAAAATAACCCGATTAAAAAATGGGCAGAGGATATGAAGAGACAATTCTCCAAGGAAGAAATTCAGATGGCCAACCAAGCACATGAAAAGATGCTCCACATCACTAATTACCAGAGAAATGCAAATCAAAAGCACAATGATATATCACCTCACACCAGTTAGGATGACCAGCATTGAAAAGAACAAGAACAACAAATGCTGGCAAGGATGTGGAGGAAGGGGAACCCTCCTACACTGCTGGTGGGAATGTAAGCTAGTTCAACCTTTGTGGAAAGCAATATGGAGTTTCCTCAAAAAACTAAAAGTAGAAATACCATTTGACCTGGGAATTCCACTATAGGAATTTATTCAAAGAATACAGGTTCTCAGATTCAAAAAGACATATGCACCCCTATGTTTATTGCAGCACTATTTATGATAGCCAAGATATGGAAGCAACCTAAGTGTCCATCAGTAGATGAATGGATAAAGAAGATGTGGTACATATACACAATGGAATACTATTCAGCCATAAGAAAGAAACAAATCTTACCATTTGCAACAACATGGATGGAGCTGGAGGATATTATGCTCAGTGAAATAAGCCAGGTGGAGAAAGACAAATGCCAAATGATTTCCCTCATTTGTGGAGTATAACAACAAAGCAAAACTGAAGGAACAAAATAGCAGCACACTCAGAGACTCCAAGAAGGGACTAGCAATTACTAGAGGGCAAGGGTGGGGGAGAGAGGGAAAAATTTTAAAAAAGAAAAGAAAAAAAGCCAAGGATTTTACTTCAAATGTTTAATGAAGAATCAAAAATTCTTACCATCATCTTTTCAAAAAGTTCTAAGACTTCACTCTCTGACGGTGGCTTCAAAATGCTTTCCATCATCTCTGAAAAGCAATCATTGCTCACAAATGCAGTCTTCAGGTTGGAAACTGGAGGTCTCTCTTTCTTGCTCCCTGGAATTCTTATGCTGGCAAATTTGTCCAGCTACAGAGAAAGATAGAAGACTACATATGTAAGCATTTCCTTCTCCAACATTTAACTAATACCAAAAGTGAAAAACCAAACAGGGTCAACAACACTGTCACTGTGATTTCATCAGGAAGCACTCAGCCCTAGAATCTTTAAACTTGTTTAAAGTATATACAAAATAAATGAAAAGTTTCAGTAAACATCCTATCGAAAGGCAGAAAATCACATAACCACAAGATTTCTCCTAATCTTAAAATTATAAAATTGAGATTCTAATAACAGGTGATCTTTGGTTTACAGATTAGCAAACTAATAAGCAGTTTTACAAAGATAACTGAGCTAATTTAGTGGTTGGCAATCAAACCAGAATCCAGTGTCCTGACTCCCAGCCTCTTTAACCACTTCCCTTTTCATTGTGCATACTATACTCTGTGAGAGACCAACAGCGTGAGTGGGTGTGGGAGGGGGGTGTATGGGGGGGGGGGGGTTGGCGGCACATGATTTAGGAATTTTAAGAATAAATTCTATCTCTATCTCCATAGTCTGTTAACCTGAAAAATACAAAACTTCTCTTTATATCAGGTTGATCTGAATTTGAATTCATGAGCAACTATAGAGTAGGGTGTCTAAGGAAATAAAGTTGGATTTTGTTTAATTTGTTTCTTCTACAACCAGATCCTCAAATACTTTGCTGATATTTTTAAATGTATAGGTATTAGTTTACAAAGCTAACCAATCATTCATTAAAAACTACTTGAATTTTTACAAGTTCTGTACTTCACAGAGAACCCATATTCATACAATGTTTGAAGTGGTAATAATCAAAAAGGAAAAAAGTCTTAAAGTAGGTATTAAGAATAGAAGTGTACTTAAAAAGTACAATGATTTCAGGAATTGTTCAGCTGTGAATATTATTAAAAACTACTGTTTTTATATATATACATACATATATATATACACCCACATTAGTACATATATACATATATAATATATAGACCTGTACTACTCATTATAGTAACCACTAGCCAAGTGTGGTTATATAAATGCAAATTAGGTTAAATGTTCAGTTCCTTAGTTGTAGTAGCCACACACACATCAAGTGCTTAAGGGCCACATGTGCTAGCAGCTTTCCTATTTCTCAAAGTACATATATAATATTTCTATCATCACAGAATGCTCTACTGTACAGAGCAAGTATATAGTCCATTTAAGAAATATGACACTTAAAATTCTCAGTTTAAGAGGACAGTAATCATAGTATTGATTACTCACTTCACTAAATAGGATTTCTTAAAATAATGAGACGTGAAAGTAATAATGATTATCTTTAAAAATAGATCTATAAATTCACTGTGAAGATAATACCTAGGAAAGATACTATGTACCAAATGGTCTAACATGACCTAAATGTTAAAGTACCAAAAACAGGACAGCTTCCAGTGGGATTTAGAAAGTAGTCATGATTAAAAATGTTGATGTGAGAGGTGAGACAGAAACTTCCTTCCCAAATCATATAATATGAAAATATAGCAAATATATATAATCATGAAAGAACAACAGAAAAGAACGCTGTGACAGAAGTACAGAATATGATACCTAATATATAAAGAATGGAGAGGGAAGAAAAAGGAGGAAAAAAGAAAAAACACCCTTTAGATAGTGTTTGTAATAGCATACTAAGTGAGTTAAGCTAGACAGTTAAGATAGTAAGGAAGTTACCCTTGAACCTTTGGGAACTAAAATCCTAAAGCCTGCAATGGCAGTAAGTACATACCTATCAATAATCACCCTAAATACACCAATCAAAAGACAGAGTGTAACTGAATGGATAAAAAACAAGACCCATCTATATGCTGCCTACAAGAGACTCACTTCAAACACAAAGACATACACAGACTAAAAGTGAAGGGATGGAAAAAGATATTTCATGCAACTAATAGGGAGAAAAAAGCAGGTGTTACAGTACTTGTATCAGACAAAATAGACTTTAAATCAAAGAAAGTCACAAGAGATAAAGAAGGACATTACATACTGATAAAGGGGTCAGTCCAAAAAGAGGATACAACCATTATAAATATATATGCACCCAATACAGGAGCACCTACATATGTGAAACAAATACTAACAGAATTAAAGGGGAGCATACAATGTAATGCACTCAATTTAGGAGACTTTAACACACCACTCACTCCAAAGGACAGATCAAGAGAGGCACTGAACAACACATTAGAACAGATGGACCTAACAGACATTTACAGAACATGCCACCCAAAAGGAGCAGGATACACATTCTTCTCAAGCGCACATGGAACATTTTCAAAAACAGATCATATACTAGGCCACAAAAAGAGCCTCGGTAAATTTCAGAAAGATTGAAATTGTACCAGCTAGCTTCTCAGCCCATAAAGGTATACAACTAGAAATAAAAAATGCAAAGAAAACAAAAAAGCCCCGAAACACATGGAGGCTTCACAAAATGCTCCTAAATAATCAATATATCAATAACCTAATAAAAACAGAGATCAAGCAATGTACGAAGACACATGAAAACAATAAACACCACAAAAATCTGTGGGACACAACCAAGGCCGTGCTAAGAGGAAAGTATATTGCAATACAGGTCTACCTCAGGAAAGAAGAATATTGCCATAAGAACAGTGTAAACTCACAGTTAATGAAACTAGAAAAAGAAGAACAAATGAGGCCCAAAGTCAGTAGAAGGAGAGATACAATAAAGATCAGAGCAGAAATAAATAAAATGGAGAAGAATAAAACAATAGGAAGAATCAATGAAAGAAGGAGCTGGTTCATTGAGAAAATAAACAAAATAGACAAACCCCTAACCAGACTAATCAAGAAAAAAAGAGAGTCTACATACATAAACAGAATCAGAAATGAGGAAGGAAAAATCACTATGGACACCACAGAAATACAAAGAGTTATTAGAGAGCACTATGAAAAATTATATGCTAATAAGCTGCACAACCTAACAGAAATGGACAACTTTCTAGAAAAATACAACCTTCTAAGATTGACCCAAGAAGAAACAGAAAATCTGAACAGACCAATTACCAGCAACGAAATTGAACTGGCAATAAAAAAATTACCTAAGAACAAAACTCCTGAACCAGATGGCTTCACCACTGAATTTCATCAAACACTTAGTAAAGACCTAACACCCATCCTCCTTAAAGTTTTCCAAAAAATAGAAGAGAGAATACTTCCAAACTCATTCTATGAAGCCAGCATCACTAATACCCAAACCAGGCAAAGACACCATAAAAAGGAAAATTACAGATCAATGTCCCTGATGAACATAGATGCAAAAATCATCAACAAAATATTAGCAAACCACATTCAAAAATACATCAAAAAGATCATCCATCATGGTCAAGTTTATTCCAAGGATGCAAGGAAGGTACAATATTCAAAAACCCATCAACATCATCCACCACATCAACAAAAAGAAGGACAAAAACCACATGATATCCACAGATGTTGAACATGCATTTGACAAAATTCAACATCCATTCATGATAAAAATTCTCAACAAAATGGGTATAGAGGGTAAGTACCTCAACATACTAAAGGCCATATACAACAAACCCACAGCCAGCATAGTACTTAACAGCAAGAAGCTGAAATATCAGTAGATGAATGGATAAAGATGTGGTACATATACTCAATGGAATACTATTCAGCCATGAGAAGAAAACAAGTCCTACCATTTGCAACAATATGGATGGAGCTTGAGGGTATTATGCTCAGTGAAATAAGCCAGGTGGAGAAAGACAAGTACCAAGTGATTTTACTCATTTGTGGAGTATAACAACAAAACTGAAGGTACAAAACAGCAGAAAACCCACAAAACCCAAGAAGGAACTAGCATTTACCAATGGGGAGGGGTTGGGGAGGGTGGGTAGGGAGGGAAGGTGAAGGAGAATGAGGGGTATTATGATTGATACACATGGTGTGGGGGTGGGTCACAGGGAAGACAGTGTAGCACAGAGAAGACAAGTAATTGCTCTGTGGCATCTTACTACATTGATGGACAGTGACTACAGTGGGGTATGGGGGGGGACTAGGTAATACAGGTGAATGTAGTAACCACTATGTTTTTCATGTGAAATTTTCATAACAATTTATATCAATGATACCTTAATAAAAAATAAACAAAGAAAAAGAAAGTAGTCACAAAACACTACTGCTCTCATCATAAGAACCAAAACAAAGCAGAAAGCCTATTAGTTGTTGTTTTTAACCCATCAGGAAGTTGAAGACACAGTGAAACCTGTAAGAACTATCAGAAGTGATGTGCTTCTCTTACTCCAGACCAACAGTTAGGGAGTAAGTTGAACAAGGGTAACAAAAACCAGACAAACTTTTGATGAACTACTGAGAGGTACATGGGTGCTGCCATGAGAGAGAGAGAGAGATTAGAATTTTAAGGAGACCCAGTTATGAAGCCCCAGGCATACTACCAACTCTTTCCCTCAATTTCTTACCAATGTAGGGGGAAGTAAGCCAATGGCTGGGGCTAAGGCAGGATGGCAGGGAGATGTCCCCTGAGGTCCCACCCCACGTAAAACAATGCCCTCCAAAGGCTCTGAACTAGACAAAAGGCCTGAGAGAAATCCTCATGGTGCATTCTGGGACTTCAGAGTACCTAACAGTGGCCATCTCAAGGCTAGGGGCAGACACCATGTCAGAGAAAGATTTCCTGAAGAAACAGACCCAGAGGTGAAACTGAAACCAAAAATCTCTACCTTAACCATAAAAAGGCATCAGTACTCTAAAGCAGAGTTACCCCAGTTTTGAAAGCTAGTTAAGTTGTAACATCAAAAAATAGATTGCCAGGGTCTCATTAGTAATCAGAAACATTAGAAGCTATGAATTAGCTAAATCAAATTACGGCAGCACCTTTGCCAAACCCAGGAGAGATCACACTGACTCAGCACAGATTCTAGCAGCCTTAAGAAGGGCATGTGCTTTCTTGGAAGCAAGATTTATGTTAGTTTCTACTGAATTAAATAAAATATCCACCATACAACCAAATACTGTGAGACACACAAAGGAACAAAAAAATATAATAATCAAAAAAAGCAGACCTAAAGATAGCCCTGATGGTGGAATTATCACACAAACATTTTAAAGTAAGATTTACAAAAACACTAGAAGATATAATGAAGAGTGGACACAATGCACAACAGGGGCAACTACAGCACCAAAGTCATGGACATTATTACTTTTTTAATTATAAATTTAATATATAAAAAAATGAAGAATTCATTAGATGAGTTTGAGAGTAACCTGAGACTTCTGTCAAAAAGATGGCAGAAACCTGCTCCACACATACACTAAGGAAGCAACTACAGCAAACACAACTAATCCTGAAAACAACCTGAAGACTGCAGAAGAGACCACCTACATCTGGTGAGGAAAAGAAGAACACAGAGAAGGGTACAGTGTTAGTCATGATCAATCAGAACCCCAGCCCTTGCCCCATCCCAAACCACAGACCAGAGGAAGTAGGGAGAGGATAGATGCTCAGGAACTCTGAGCCATCTGGCCCTCGAGATCTGCTCTGGGCACAGGAGTACATATTACACTGGGCTTTCGTGATTAGCAGGGTAGGCTACCAGGGAGAGTTAGAGCACTCTGGGATGTGAGACTCCTGCTGCTTGTAAGGACAGCCACACTCCATCAGTCTGCAGAGATCCAACACAGAGGGGGCAGTTTGAAAGATTTACCAGCAGTGACAAGGGTAACAGAAAGGCAGGGGTTGTACGAAGCTCTCTCTGCAGGAGAAAGGACAGGTCAATGATGTCTTCACAGCACACCCTCAGCCCCAATGGTCAGGCCCTCAGGGGAGGCAGCCCTAAATGCTCCAACCCCCTAGCTGGCAGCTCAGCCCCAAGGTACTTCTCTATGCACCCATCCACCTGGCCTACTCATCCCAACAGCAGTCAGACTTTGCAGCCTGGCAGGCAGAGGAAGGCTTTCTCAGCTTTCCTGGCCCTTTGCCAACCCAAATGGGGACAGGGCTGCAGGAGTGAGCCAGCTCCAAATGCTCCTTCTCCTCACTGGCGGCCTAGCTTGGCACCTTGCTCCACCCACTCGATCATCCCAGCACCACCACCAGGGCTGCGCGTGGCCCCACCCACAACAAACCCAGCAAAACCACCTCTGCAAGGCCAGCAAAGGGTCTCTGATGACAGAGAACAACCACTGCCAGCAGACAGGCAAAAGGTAGCCTCACTCACAATGATCCCCACAGAAGAACTAGCTACATGGTTCAAAAAGGGATTCTAACAACAGAGATCAGCCACTGATGGCAGACAGAGGGAAAGGCAGCCCACCCACAGTCCACCAACAGCAGCTGTGGCTCCTCAAAAGAGAACCAGGCATTAGTGAACAAAGAGTCTTGAGCTTCTGGGCATCACAGGATGCCTTCTTCATAAAACCGTTACTCTCTAGACCAGGATGCATAGTGGATCTATCTAATACAAAGAAAGAAACAAAGAAATCAGGTAAAATGAGGAGGCAGAGGAATATGTTCCAAACAAAAACAACAGGATAAGACACCAGGAAGTGGGCTAAATGAAATGGAGATGACCAATCTTCTTGATAGAGATTTCAAAGTGTCAGTCATAAATATGCTTACTGATCTGCAGAAAGGTATTAAAGATCTCATGGAGGATTTCAACAAACTAAGAGTTGAAAAAGAGTCACTCAGAGCAAAAGAATACAGTAACTAAAATGAAATATACGGTGAAAAGAAGGAATAATAGTTTGATGCAAATAGAGGAGACAATCAAGGAGTTGGAAATTAGAGAACAAGAAAACCAAGAGGCTGAGGTACAGAAAGAAAAAAATCCCTAAAATCAAGAGGATGCTAAGAGAGCTGTGTGACAACTCCAAATGAAACAATAATCACATAATAGGGGTACCAGGAGGAGAAGAGAGAGACAAAGGAGTACAAAGTCTCTTTGAAGAACTAATTGCAGAAAACTTCAATCTGGGGAAATAGACACCAAGATCCCAGAAGCACACAGAGCCCCTAACAAAAGGAACCCCAGGAAGATAACACCAAGTCATATAATAAATAAAATGACAAAGATTGAGGATAAAGAAAAGGTATTGAAAGCGTCTAGAGAAATGCAAAAAATTACTTATAAGGGCACCACCATAAGGTTATCAGATTTCTCAGCAGAAATTTCACAGGCCAGAAGGGAGTGGCAGGAAACATTTAATGAGTTGAAACAGGACATTCAACCAAGAATCCTTTACCATGCAAGGTTATTGTTCAGAATTGAAGGAGAGATTAAAAGTTTCCCAAAACAATGAAAGGTAAAAGAACTCACTACCAGTAAACTGGACTTACAGGATATGTTAAAGGAACTTCTGTAGATATGAATGTTCCAAAGATGAAATTGTTTTTACCCGTGAAAATAAGCCCACAGTAAAGGTACCAAAACCAATTATTACTAAGCAAGTATGAAGTTTAAAAAAAAATTTAAATAGTAAAACCAACTATACACAAAATCAGTCAATAGATACACAAAAAATGCAGATGATGACATTCAATACATAAAGTGTGGAGGAGGAAGAAGAAGAAAAAATACTTTTAGACTGTGTTCAAAACACAGCAACCAAATATAGACTATTTTGTATACAGGAAACTATGAACATTATGGCAACCACAATCCGAAAGCCTACAAAAAATATACAAAAAAATTTTTTTTAAAGAAATTCAGTAACACAAAAAAATCAAATAACAAAATGCTATAAGAGAGAAGATCAGAGAGAAACTACAAAAAAAAAACAGAAAACAATTAATAAAATGGTAGAAAGTACTAAACTATCAACAACTAAACTATCAACAACTACCCTAAATGTAAATGAACTGAATGCACCAAAAGACACAGGGTGGTAGAATGGATAAAGTAACAGGAACCATCTACATGCTACCTACAAGAGACTCATTTCAAACCTAAAGACATACATAGACTGAGAATGAAGGGATGGAAAAACATATTTCATGTAAATAATAGGGAGAAAAAAATCAGGAGTTGCAGTACTTGTAACAGATAAAATAGGTTTCAAAACAAATAAAGTTAACAAGGGAAAAAGAAGCTCATTACGTAATGATAAAGAGGTCACTACAACAAGAGGATATAACTATTATAAAGATCTATGCACCCAACACAGGAGCACCTAAACAAATACTAACAGAACTAAAAAGTGAAATAAGAATGCAACTCAATCATATTAGGGGACTTTAATACAACACCTAAATCAATGGATAGATCAACCAGACAGAAAATAAGGAAACAGAGGCACTAAACAACACACTAGATTATACGGACTTAACAGATATATACAGAACATTCTATTCAAAAGCAGCAGGATACACATTTTTCTCAAGTGCACATGGAATGTTCTCCAGAACAGAGTACACATAAGCAAACAAAATGAGCCATGAGAAATTTAAAAATACTGAAATTGTACTAAGCACCTTCTCAGATCACATGGTATAGAACTAGAAATAAATTACATGAAGAAAACAAACAAAAAAACACAAACACATGGAGGCTAAACAACATGCTTCTATATAATCAATGAATTAATGAACAAATCAATATAGAAATCAAGCAACACATGGAGACAAATGAAAACAAAAACGCAACAGCCCAAAATCTGTGGGACACCACAAGAGTGGTTCTAAGAGGGACGTACAGAACAATACATGCCTACCTCAAGAAACAAGAACAATCCAAAATAAACAGTCTAAACTCACAACTAAAGAAACTACAAAGACAATGAAACCCAAAGTTAGTAGAAGGAAGGACATAATAAAGATTAGAGCATAAATAAATAAAATAAAGAATAAGAAAACAATGAAAGAAAATCAATTAAACCAAGAGTGGTTGTTTAAGATAACCAAAACAGACAAACCCCTAGCCAGACCTGTCAAGAAAAAAAGAGTACACAAATATAATCACAAACAAAAAAGAATAGCACATTGGAAACATCAGAAATACAAAGAATTATTAGAAGAAGTCTATGAAAAATTATATGCCAATAAATTGGACAACCTAGAAGAAATGGATAACTTCCTAGAAAAATACAATCTTCCAAGACTGACCAAGGAAGAAACAGAAAATCTGAACAGACCAATTACCATTAAGAAATTGAATTGGTCATCAAAAAACTCCCACACAAACAAACAAAAGTCCAGGACCAGATGGCTTCACAAATGAATTCTACCAAACAGTTAAAGAACTAATACCCATCCTTCCTAAACTATTCCAAAAAATAGAAGAGCAGGGAATACTTCCAAACACATTCTATGAGACCACCATCAGTCTAATGCCAAAACCAGAAAAAGACATTACAAAAAAAAAAGAAAATTTTAAACCAATATCCCTGATGATTACAGATGCAAAAATCATCAACAAAATATTAGCAAACTGAATTCAAAAATACATTAAAAGGATCATCTATCATGAACAACTGGGATTTATTTCAGGGATGCAAGAATAATACAGTATTTGTAAATCAATGTGACACACCACATTAACAAAAGGAAGGATAAAAACCATATCACATGATCATCTCAATAGATGCTGAAAAGCATTTGGCAAAATTCAACATCCATTCCTGATAAAAACTCTTAACAAAATGGACACAAAGCAATACATAACTCAACATAATAAAGGCCACATATGACAAAACCACAGCTAACATCATACTCAAAGGTGAAAAGCTGAAAGCTTTTCTTCTAAGATGAGGAGCAAGACAAGGATGTCCATTGTCACTACTTTTATTCAACACAGTACTGGAGGTCCCAGCCATGGCAATCAGACAAGAGATAAAAGGCATCCAAATCGGTAAGGAAGAAGTTAAACTGTCATTATTTGCAGATGACATGATACTATATACAGAAGACCTCAAGACTCCATCAAGAACCTATTAGAATAACTGAATTCAGAAAAGATGCAGAATACAAAATTAATACACATAAATCTGTTGCATTCCTATATATTAATAATGAACTAACAGGAAGAAAACTCAGGAAAACAACTCTATTTACAATTGCATCAAAAAGAATACGTACGAATTACCTAACCAAGGAGGTGAAAGACCTGTACTCTGAAAACTAAGACACTGCTGAGAGAAATTAAAGATGATAACAAATAAATGGAAATCTACCCTATGCTCATGGACAGGAATAATTAATTTTGTCAAAATGGCTATCCTGCCCAAACTACTTTACAGATTCAATTCAATCCCTATCAAAATACCAATGGCATTTTTCAGTAAACTAGAACAAATAGCTCTAAAATTCATATGGAAGCACAAAAGACCCTGTAATAGCCAAAGCAATCCTGAGAAAGAATAACAAAGCTTCAGCAAATATACTTCAAGCTCTACTACAAAGCCACATTAATCAAAACAATTTGGTACTGGCACAAGAACAGATCAATGGAACAGAATAGAGAGCCCAGATATAAACCCACACACACATGGCCAATTAATACACAATAAAGGAGCCATGAATATACAATGAGGAAAAGACAGTCTCTTCATTCAATACCTGGTACTGGGAAAATTGGACAGCTACATGCAAGAGAATGATATTGGATTACTGTATACCTCCATACACGAAAGTAAACGAAATGAATTAAAGAAGTAAATGTAAGACATGAAACCATAAAACTCTTAGAAGCAAACATAGACAAAAATCTCTTGAACATAAGCATGAGCAATTTTTTCTTGGCTACATCTCCCCAGGTAAGGGAAACAAAATCAAAAATGAACAAGTGGGGCTACATCAAACTAAAAAGCTTCTGTACAGCAAAGGACACCATCAATAGAACAAAAAGGCAGCCTACAGTATGGGACAATATATTCACAAATGATTTATCTGATAAAGGATTAACATCCAAAATATATAAAGAACTCATACACCTACCAAAAATTCAACCCTTTAAAATATGGGCAGAGGACCTCAACAGACATTTTTCCAAAGAAGACATACAGATGGCCAACAGCCACATGAAAAGATGTTCCACATCGCTAATCATGAGGGAAAAGCAAATCAAAACCACCATGAGCTATCACCTTACAACAATCAGAATGGCCACTATCCAAAAGACAAAAAATAACAAGAGTTGGTGAGGATGTAAAGAAAAGAGAACTCTCCTACACCATTGGTGGTAATGTAAATTGGTGCAGCCACTGTGGAAAGCAGTATGGAAATTCCTCAAAAAACTATAAATAGAAATACCGTATGACCCATACCCATTCATTCCACTTTTAGGAATTTACCCGAAGAAAACAAAATCTGATTCTAAAAGACATATTCACCCCTTTGTTAATTGCCACATTATTTACAATAGCCAAGATATGTAAGCAACCAAAATGTCCTTCAATAGATGAATCAATAAAGAAGATGTGGTACATATACACAATGGAGTATTATTCTGCCAAAAAAATAAAGAAATCCTGCCATTTTTGACAGCATGGATAGACTTAAGGGTATTAAATGAAATAAGGCAGGCGGAGAATGGTTTCACTTATTTGTGGAATCTAAAAACAAAACAAAATGAACAACATAGCAGCAGACTCATAGACACTGATAAGTGACTGGTGGTTACCATGAGGGAGAGGTGGGGTGTGTTAAGTGGGGAGGGTGAGAGGGTAAAGGGGCACAAAAATTCTCAATCATAATATAAGTTGGTCACGGGGATAGTAGTACAGCATAGAGAATAGCCAATGAGTCTGTAACATCTTCCTACATTGACAAGATAGTAGCTATACTAGTTGGGGTGAGGATTTAATAATGTAGGTAACTGGTGAACCACACTGTTTTATACTTTAAACTAATATAAGATTGCATGTCAACTACACTTTAATTTAAAAAAAAGAAAAGAGTAACCTGAACATTGCTGAGGGAAGAACTGGTGATAGCAAACACAGATCAACAGAAAGTATCCAAACTTAACACAAAGAGGAAAAGTGAATGGAAAAAGAAAGAGAAAGAACAGATCAACCAATATCTGTGATACAGTATGACGTGTTAGAATAAGAAGCAGAAGAGAATGGTACAGAAGACTTATTTCAGGAGATAAAGATTAAAATAATTTTTTTAAATCAATTCACAGATCCAAGAAGCCCAGTAAACCCCAAGAACACACACCAAAATTTTTTTTAAAAAGCCCACACCTAGGCACCTCAGAGTCAAACTGCTGAAAATTAAAAGTAAAGGGCAAAATATCAAAGTGCAGCTAGAGAAATGAAGACACATTATAACAGGAGAAAAATGATACAAATAACTAATTTGTCACCAGTAACAATGGCGGCAAAAGACAATTAATGGCATCTTTAAAGAACTGAAAAGGAAAATACTGTCATCCAAGATGTCTATATCCAGTGAAGACACCTTTCAAAAACAGAAGCAAAATAAATACATTTTCAGATAGACAAAACCTGAGGGAATCTGTCTCCAACAGAACTGTAATACAAAAAAATGTCAAAAGAAGTTTTTCAGGCAGAAAAGAAATGGTATCACATGGAATCCTACATTTACAAAAAGAAATGAAGAACAATGGAGATGTTGCTCTAGTAGATATTTGTAATACAAGATAAATGGGCTAAATAGTACTTAACTTAAATAACAATCAAGTGGCAGAGACAAGCACCTAAACAGGGAACTATACAGCTATGTAGAAAATGCAGCAAGAGGTACATGCAACCTATTATATAGCAAAGAAGAGAGGCATCTAACTCACCAACATAAACACTCCCTGTTTTGGGATAGCCTAGAAACAAAACACACGAATATGTGTACAGAAGTTAGCATCCCTTTAAACACTTGTACACCAATTCTTGATATGTGTGTGTTTTAAAATACTAGGTAACACCAAAAAAACATTGTTTTAAGAAATAGAAAAGATTATTCCCCCCCCACCGTCTTCTGAATCATTATCTATTGCCATAATTTCTGTACAAGTAATACCAATTCCTGAGCACCAAACCCATGCTGACATCCAGGCACACCCTCTGCACCACCCTCCAGAGGAACTGGATTAGTATGCTAGATTTATAATTAAGTGAAATTTTTAAAAAATCACTAATATAACATCAGTATTATAAATGTAAACATAACAATGAGTGGGATTAGTATACTTATGCAATTCACAAGCTAATTTGTGAATATATAACTCAACACTTCAGTGATAGAAGACACCAAAAAATCTAATTTTCACCAAAAACTGAAAGTTTTCTATATAAAAAATGTTGAAGCCTTTGAGGCCCTTCTATATTTTATCCACTAAGCTAGAAACTTAAAATGCAGCATCACTCTGAATACATTTAAGCCCTAAATTAAGGAAACTGCCTGTCTAAATAATAAAGACCAAACTCCAAAACACTTTTATATACAACAATTTCATAGTATTTAGCTTATAAAATAGCATAGAAAAAAAGCCATTATGATCTTAGAACTGAATTTGTATCAATAGCATAATTTGTACAATAATAATAAAATAGAATTAGCACACCCCTCCCATGTGTTTACCACCTTAACTCTAAGAGAAGGTTGGATTTTATTCAAGTGGAAACACAAGTGTGCACATTATTGCTAGGATAGCCAGCTAAAGGCAAGATACAAAAAATTAGCATATCTCTCCTTCCAGCTTTCAAATCTACAAAGTCCCAAAGATGTGAAGTCGTATGAGACAGGAAAGGATCAGTTTTTCATAGTTCCAATACAGTGCTTTTATTTATTTCCCTTGATCAGAAGTGATGAAAGACAAAATAAGGAAAGAGCCACTGGAGAAAAATAAATGCAATCCTTCCTCCTATATTAGGACAGTAAATTGAATTTGTTGAATTTCTCAGGCTTAAAGTAAAAGCATTTCCAGGTATGTGATGTGTTGGGCACCACAGGTAGACCCCACTTTATCTGGGCACTATTACAAGGCTGGTGCAAAGTGAACTTTACTATCAAAAAAATGTTCTAAAGAGTTTTTTTAAGGAATAATATAACTCCACTCATAAATAGAAACACCAATTTTCCTTTCATGTAATTGCACAATTTGCTTAAAGCAAGGCAAAATAGAACCTAAAAGCAAACTTTTAAAATACTTCTGTACATAAAGATACAACAGAAATCCTCTTCATACTGACTATAGATTGGTTATTTTGTATTTGGCAGATTGGCTGGAAGTATATGATGTGTTTTACAATTTACACAGTGGCACAGCTACTGTTCTTTTTTATGAAATAATTCTCTTAAAGCTGAGCTAGAAACACAAACGGAAGAGGTGAAGTACATACACAGTTCGCCTTTGAAGAATTAGGTAAACACACAGAAGACTGAGGGAATTCTATTATAATGCTATTTAGAGGTGGTACACCCCATCTAATTAATGTGGCCTCAGCTGTGTCTGGGGTATACTAAGTTTTATAAATTAATTCCACTTATCTTCAGGGGAAGCTAAATGAGCACCCTACTGAGTATTATTTCACACTGAAAATCAGTAATGATAGCTTAAATAAAAATAATTAAACCAAGAAACAGGCTCCAGAAACTCAAATTTTCACCTATAGTTTAACACTAATAGTGAGACACAGTTTTCACTATTAAAATGCTTTAAATATTAAGAGGGCAGTGATTTTTTTTTTTATGTTACAACAAACAGGATACCTTATTAGTCATCTTACAATTTGAGAAGTCTGAAAAACTATGTATGATCGAATGAACGTACTTTCGTAGAACCCAGAAGTGAGTAGATATTTTGAGGCAATCTGGGAGGAACTATTAAACAAATAAAAGTTGATTACAATTTTAGAATTAATTCTATGTGAATGTGGAACTGAAAAAAAAATACCTTAAAATTATCAGCTTTTCCTCTCTTCTCTCTGGGATACTGCTTCACAGTTGGGGAGAGCTTCTACACTTGGGGAGCCAGAACACCTCCACGTACAACAGTGCGGGCCCCGTGCTCCACAAGGATGGAAACTCCACTGCTTGGGACCTTGCCCTGTGTATCTGTTCATCCGGCTGTTAACGTGTATCCTTTATTAAACTGGTAAACATGATTCAGAGTTGGACAGAAAGACGCACTACTGAGCAACTGGCAAGAGACACCGTGGTTATACAGGGACACACAGACAGGCCCACCATGGAGGGAGTTTGGCACAAAGAAGAGGTTGTGGAAGGCAGTGAGAAGGTGGGTGCTTGCAAGCCAGGGAAAAAGTTCCCAACAAAAACAGAACTTCCTGGGATTTATAAGCAGAATGAATAAGATGCAAGAGACCATTGAATGACAGAAACCAGAGAACAGGAACATATAGAAGCTGACATAGAGAGAGATAAAAGGATCTCCAGGAACGAAGCAATAGTAAGAGAACTATGTGACCAATCCAAAAGGAACAATAGCTATATTATAGGGGTACCAGAAGAAGAAGAGAGAGGAAAAGGGATAAAAAGTGTCTTTGAAGACATAATTGCTGAAAACTACCCCAAACTGGGGGAGGAAATAATCAAACAGACCACGGAAATACACGAACTCCAAACAGAAATGATCCAAGGAGGACAACACCAAGACACATAATAATTAAAATGGCAAGGATCAAGGACAAGGAAAGAGTTTTAAAGGAAGCTAGAGAGAAAAAGGTCACCTATAAAGGAAAACCCATCAGGCTATCATCAGACCTCTCGACAGAAACCCTACAGGCCAGAAGAGAATGGCATGATATATTTAATACAATGAAACAGAAGGGCCTTGAACTAAGGATACTGTATCCAGCACGACTATCATTTAAATATGATGGCGGGATTAAACAATTCCCAGACAAGCAAAAGCTGAGGGAATTTGCTTCCCACAAACCACCTCTACACAGCATCTCACAGGGACTGCTCTAGATGGGAGCACTCCTAAAAAGACCACAGAACAAAACACACAACATATGAAGAATGGAGGAGGAGGAATAAGAAGGGAGAGAAGAAAAGAATCTCCAGACAGTGTATATAACAGCTCAATAAGTGACCTAAGTTAGGCAGTAAGATACTAAAGAGGCTAACCTTGAACCTTTGGTAACCACGAATCTAAAGCCTGCAATGGCAATAAGTACATATCTCTCAATAGTCACCCTAAATGTAAATGGACTTAATGCACCAATCAAAAGACACAGAGTAATAGAATGGACAAAAAAGCAAGACCCATCTATATGCTGCATACAAGAAACTCACCTCAAACCCAAAGACAAGAACAGACTAAAAGTCAAAGGATGGAAAAACATATTTCAGGCAAACAACAATGAGAAGAAAGCAGGGGGTGCAATACTAATATCAGACAAAATAGACTTCAAAACAAAGAAAGTAACGAGAGATAAAGAAGGACATTACATAATGATAAAGGGCTCAGTCCAACAAGAGGATATAACCATTCTAAATATATATGCACCCAACACAGGAGCACCAGCATATGTGAAACAAATACTAACAGAACTAAAGAGGGAAATAGACTGCAATGCATTCATTTTAGAAGACTTCAACACACCACTCACACCAAAGGACAGATCCACCAGGCAGAAAATAAGTAAGGACACAGAGGCACTAAACAACACGCTAGAACAGATGGACCTAATAGACATATATAGAACTCTACATCCAAAAGCAACAAGATATACAATCTTCTCAAGTGCACATGGAACATTCTCCAGAATAGACCACATACTAACCCGCAAAAAGAGCCTCAGTAAATTCCAAAAGACTGAAATCCTACCAACCAACTTTTCAGACCACAAAGGCATAAAACTAGAAATAAATTGTACAAATAAAGCAAGGCTCGCAAACACATGGAGGCTTAACAACACGCTCCTAAATAATCAATGGATCAACGAACAAATCAAAATAGAGATCAAGGAACATATAGAAACAAATGACAACAACAACACAAAGCCCCAACTTCTGTGGGACGCAGCGAAAGACGCAGCGAAAGCAGTCTTGAGAGGAAAGTATATAGTGATCCAGGCACACTTGAAAAAGGAAGAAAAATCCCAAATGAATAGTCTAATATCACAATTATCGAAACTGGGAAAAGAAGAACAAATGAGGCCTAAAGTCAGCAGAAGGAGGGACATAATAAAGATCAGAGAAGAAATAAACAAAATTGAGAAGAATAAAACAGTAGCAAAAATCAATGAAACCAAGAGCTGGTTCTTTGAGAAAATAAACAAAATAGATAAGCCTCTAGCCAAACTTATTCAGAGAAAAAGAGAATCAACACAAATCAACAGAATCAGAAATGAGAATGGAAAAATCACAACAGACTCCACAGAAATACAAAGAATTATTGAAGACTACTATGAAAACCTATATGCCAACAAGCTGGAAAACCTAGAAGAAATGGACAACTTCCTAGAAAAATACAACCTCCCAAGACTGACCAAGGAAGAAACACAAAAGTTAAACAAACCAATTACGAGCAAAGAAATTGAAACAGTAATCAAAAAATTACCCAAGAACAAAACCCCGGGCCTGGACGGATTTACCTCGGAATTTTATCAGACACACAAAGAAGACATAATACCCATTCTCCTTAAAGTGTTCCAAAAAATAGAAGAGGAGGGAATACTCCCAAACTCATTCTATGAAGCCAACATCATCCTAATATCAAAACCAGGCAAAGACCCCACCAAAAAAGAAAATTGCAGACCAATATCCCTGATGAATGTAGATGCAAAAATACTCAATAAAATATTAGCAAACAGAATTCAACAGTATATCAAAAGGATCATACACCATGACCAAGTGGGATTCATCCCAAGGATGAAAGGATGGTACAACATTCGAAAATCCATCAACATCATCCACCACATCAACAAAAAGAAAGACAAAAACCACATGATCATCTCCATAGATGCTGAAAAAGCATTTGACAAAATTCAACATCCATTCATGATAAAAACTCTCAGCAAAATGGGTATAGAGGGAAAGTACCTCAACATAATAAAGGCCATATATGATAAACCCACAGCCAGCATTATACTGAAGAGCGAGAAGCTGAAAGCATTTCCTCTGAGATCGGGAACCAGACAGGGATGCCCACTCTCCCCACTGTTATTTAACATAGTACTGGAAGTCCTAGCCACAGCAATCAGACAAAACAAAGAAATACAAGGAATCCAGATTGGTAAAGAAGAAGTCAAACTGTCGCTATTTGCAGATGATATGATACTGTACATAAAAAACCCTAAAGACTCCACTCCAAAACTACTAGAACTGATATCGGAATACAGCAAAGTTGCAGGATACAAAATTAACACACACAAATCTGTAGCTTTCCTATACACTAACAATGAACCAATAGAAAGAGAAATCAGGAAAACAATTCCATTCACAATTGCATCAAAAAGAATAAAATACTTAGGAATAAACCTAACCAAAGAAGTGAAAGACTTATACTCTGAAAACTACAAGTCACTCTTAAGAGAAATTAAAGGGGACACTAACAAATGGAAATTCATCCCTGGCTCATGGCTAGGAAGAATTAATATCATCAAAATGGCCATCCTGCCTAAAGCAATATACAGATTTGATGCAATCCCTATCAAATTACCAGCAACATTCTTCAATGAACTGGAACAAATAATTCAAAAATTCATATGGAAACACCAAAGACCCCGAATAGCCAAAGCAATCCTGAGAAAGAAGAATAAAGTAGGGGGGATCTCACTCCCCAACTCCAAGCTCTACTACAAAGCCGTAGTAATCAAGACAATTTGGTACTGGCACAAGAACAGAGCCACAGACCAGTGGAACAGATTAGAGACTCCAGATATTAACCCAAACATATATGGTCAATTAATATTTGATAAAGGAGCCATGGATATACAATGGCAAAATGACAGTCTCTTCAACAGATGGTGCTGGCAAAACTGGACAGCTCCATGTAGGAGAATGAAACTGGACCATTGTCTAACCCCATATACAAAAGTAATTTCAAAATGGATCAAAGACCTGAATGTAAGTCATGAAACCATAAAACTCTTAGAAAAAAACATAGGCAAAAACCTTTTAGACATAAACATGAGTGACGTCTTCTTGAACATATCTCCCCGGGCAAGGAAAACAACAACAAAAATGAACAAGTGGGACTATAGTAAGCTGAAAAGCTTCTGTACAGCAAAAGACACCATCAATAGAACAAAAAGGAACCCTACAGTATGGGAGAATATATTTGAAAATGACAGATCTGATAAAGGCTTGACGTCCAAAATATGTAAAGAGCTCACACGCCTCAACAAACAAAAAATAAATAATCCAATTAAAAAATGGGCAGAGGAACTGAACAGACAGTTCTCCAGAAAAGAAATACAGATGGCCAACAGACACATGAAAAGATGCTCCACATCGCTAAATAACAGAGAAATGCAAATTAAAACTACAATGAGATATCACCTCACACCAGTAAGGATGCCTGCCATCCAAAAGACTAACAACAACAAATGTTGGCAAGGTTGTGGAGAAAGAGGAACCCTCCTACACTGCTGGTGGGAATGTAAATTAGTTCAACCATTGTGGAAAGCAGTATGGAGGTTCATCAAAATGCTCAAAACAGACCTACCATTTCACCCAGGAATTCCACTCCTAGGAATTTACCCTAAGAACGCAGCAATCAAGTTTGAGAAAGACAGATGCACCCTGTGTTTATCGCAGCACTATTTACAATAGAAAAGAATTGGAAGCAACCTAAATGTCCATCGGTAGATGAATGGATAAAGAAGATGTGGTACATATACACAATGGAATACTACTCAGCCATAAGAAGAGGGCAGCAACATGGATGGAGCTGGAGGGTATTATGCTCAGTGAAATAAGCCAAGCGGAGAAAGAGAAATACCAAATGATTTCACTCATCTGTGGAGTATAAGAACAAAGGAAAAACTGAAGGAACAAAACAGCAGTGGAATTACAGAACCCAAAAATGGACTAACAGGTACCAAAGGGAAAGGGACTCAGGAGGATGGGTGGGTAGGGAGGGATAAGGGGAGGGGAGAAGAAAGGGGGTATTAAGATTAGCATGCATGGGGTGGGGAGAAAGGGGAGGGCTGTACAACACAGAGAAGACAAGTAGTGATTCTACAACATTTTGCTATGCTGATGGACAGTGACTGTAAAGTGGTTTATAGGGGGGACCTGGTATAGGTGAGAGCCTAGTAAACTTAATATTCTTCATGTAAGTGTAGATTAAATATAAAAAAAAAAGAAAGAAAGAAAAGGGGGATTACTCCTTGATAGGATAAAACTAACTGTAAATCAACGGTTAATGCATGCTTTAAATATCCTTAATTTTGATGACTTAAAGGGTGTCAGATGATCGGCTATGGACGTACACTTTTCTGATAATATTCCTTTCTCTTAAAAAAAAAAAAGCAATTCCTGTGTGCTGACCTCCAATGAGTTCTACACAATGGTATAAAGGGCATCTCAAAGTGTGGGCAAAGGGTCTGTTTGTGTTTATACAGAGGATCAAAGCCTAATTTGGCTACCCAGAAAATGAACTAAGGTACGATATGAAGAAGAACTTCCAACATCAGCACTCTCTGGAAGAGCCATACCAGAAGATGATCATCAAAAAACCTCAACAAAGATCCAGGCGATGCTGCAGTTGTAGCTGCATCCATCCCACCGGTTCTTGGACTTGCCATTGGAATGAGGAAGGAGATATCTAAGCTGACCTGTGCTTTCAGTAAAACAACAAATTAGACTGGATATATACTGTTGGAACTCATCCAAGAATTAGGAGAATGGCAACTTGTAGCGCTCCAAAATCTTATAACTACAGACTGTCTACTGTTAAAAGAACATATGGGATGTGAACAGTTCCCAGGAATGGGTTGTTTTAATTTGTCTGATTTCTCTCAGACTGTTCAAATACAGTTGGACAATATCCATCATATCATAGACAAATTTTCACAAATGCCTAGGGTGCATAAATGGTTTTCTTGGCTTCACTGGAGATGGCTGGTAATTATAGGTCTGCTTTGGTTATGTAACTGTATTCCTATTATGTTAATATGTGTGCGCAAGTTAGTTAGTAGGTTAAAACCTATCCATACTTAAGGTACTCTACAAGAAGATATGTCAAAGAAATAATCAATCCTCCCATGTTTTCTTGCATATGCTACCTCTATAGCTTTTCTTCTTCCTTCCTAATTACAAACCTTAAATAGAATTTGTGCCTCATATCGAATTTACCGAGTATCATAATTCCTCCAGGTGGTAAAATACCTCGAGACAAGTGCTGGGCATAGAAGCCACAGGGCATAAATCTGCAAAGAAGTAAAAAGCTAACCTTTTCAAACAATATGGCTTCTCTCTCACTTACCAACTTTACATTTACCTGTATGGCCCCGGATGATGACTGGTTAGCCAGAGACGGGTAAGATTCCTCAAGGGAGGAACAACCTAAGACAGGCACAGTCGCAGGGGAGCTATCAGGTGAGAAATTGGGGATCAACAGTGGTGAGGCTTAGAACCTCACCCCCCCTGTTTTGAGAGAAATCTTCTGCATCCGTGGATGTTTTATTGCCCTTGTCAAGCTTGCCAAGTCTACAGGCACACACCTGATCATCTACAATTGCTCTCTTAGAACACCAAACTATGTTTCTACCTTTATCTTGCATCTACCTACCACTTCAGCAGTTTATTAAATATAAAAATAATAATAATAAAGGGACAAATGTGGGATCCACATATAAATCAAGTATAAAATTCAAACAAATATTCATATTTGACCTGATCGTTTATAGTTCATAATGCGTGATCAAAACCAAAAGTTTCTGTGATGACTGCCCTTTTACTGTTCACCATGTAAGAACTTATTCACTATGTAAGAATTTGTTCACCATGAAAAAAAAAATATGGGCAAAGGAGCTAAATAGACAGTTCTCTAAGGAAGAAATTCAGATGGCCAACAGACACATGAAAAGATGCTCCACATCACCTGTCATCAGAGAAATGCAAATTAAAACCACAATGAGATATCATCTCACACTAGTGAGGATGGCTACCATCCAAAAGAAAAACAACAACAAATGTTGGCAAGGTTGTGGAGAAAGGGGAACCCTCCTACACTGCTGGTGGGAATGTAAATTAGTTCAACCATTGTGGAAAGCAGTATGGAGGTTTCTCAAAAAACTCATAATAGAAATACCAATTGACCCAGGAATTCCACTTCTAGGAATTTACCCCAAGAATGCAGCACTCCAGTTTGAAAAAGACAGATGCATCCTATGTTTATCGCTGCACTATTTACAATAGCCAAGATATGGAAGCAACCTAAGTGTCCATCAGTAGATGATTGGATAAAGAAGATGTGGTACATATACACAATGGAATATTACTCAGCTGTAAGAAAAAACAAATCCTACCATTTGCAACAACATGGATGGAGCTAGAGGGTATTATGCTCAGTAAAATAAGCCAGGTGGAGAAAGACAAGTACCAAATGATTTCACTCATATGTGGAGTATAAGAACAAAGGAAAACTGAAGGAACAAAACAGCAGCAGAAGCACAGAACCCAAGAATGGACTAATAGTTACCAAAGGGAAAGGGACTGGAGAGGACGGGTGGGAAGGGAGGGATAAGGGCGGGGAAAAAAAGAAAGGGGGCATTACGATTAGCATGTATAGTGGGGGGGGGGGCATGGGGAGGGCTGTGCAACACAGAGAAGACAAGTAGTAATTTTACAGCATCTTATTATGTTGATGGACAGTGACTGTGAACAGGGATGTGGGGGGGACTTGGTGAAAGGGGGAGCCTAGTAAACATAATGTCTTTCATGTAACTGTAGATTAATGATACCAAAATAAAATTTTTAAAAAAAAAGGATAAAAGGGCCTTGATAGGGGGAGAATCATCTAGGTGGTTACTGATGATATGGATTGATTATGACTGATGTTGACTTAGTTATCACAATTCAAATCACTTTTCTGCTGATCTAATAAAAAGGAGTAAAGAAACATAAATCAAACAACATGGACTCTATCTTCTTAATTCATCTTCTCTCTCCCTACTGCCACTTCTCCGGTTCAGGCCAGCTGTTATAGCCTCCTACCTTGTTTCTGTATCTTCACTGCCCCTCTATACCTTCTGCTACCCAAGCTGTTCTCCCGACTGACATCATTTTGATCTTACTCACATACAAATCCAATATCACCCACTTCTGTGCTTAAAACCTTTCAACCTTTATATGTCCATTAATTAAGGGGTGACATTCAAATCTTACCATGGGTCAAAGATCTGCCTTGATCTGAACCTCACTTCCTCTCCAATCTCTTCACCACTCCACTATCCTTATACTGGATGCAAAGAATAACCAAGAGTTTCCCAAATGTGCACATACTGTTTGTTTCTTATACCTAGAACCTATCCACACCCACAACTCATATCCCATCCCCTTCATCTGGCTAATTTCAGTTCCACCTTCAGTTCTCTGATAGAACTATATCTCACGTAGGAACCCTCCTGACTCCACAAGAGTAAGCTGCCCACAGGCCTGGGTACTGCCATTACAGAGTATGTATACTATTCTGCAACTGCCTTCTATCGTGTATGTTTACTCTACTAGGGTAAAAAACCTTGAGAACAGGAATTGTTATTTTATTCACCCATGGAACTACTCCCAGAACTTAGCATGGTTCTAAGCACATAATTGGTGTTTTATTAATATTTCTTGAGTGAGTAAATTAATGAACAACTTTCTATCTTCCATGTCTGAGACATAAGCCATTTCTTCTTGCCTTGCTAACTACTTGTCAACAATACCAGGAAGAATGCCAAGTATTATGCCTTTTATATAGTCAATAAGAAAACCCAGACTCTTCCCAACACTGATCATGCAAAGAGGAGGCCCCTACACCTAACACAAGTATGAATTCTCTAATGCAATACCATGCCATATCACAGAGTAGTAAGGAAAATAACAACTAACAGGGAAGGAATACACAATCACTTAGAAGAATATTCAAAAAAAACCCAAAGTTATATCTATCCATATCTAGTCAAGTACAAGTCTAACTGCATGTATTCAAATATTATAATACTATATACTTGAAATATAATTTAGCTCTGTGAATATATTTCTAGAAGACATAGACCAATATTACGCATACACAAAAATCATATAAAGATACCAATTACTTTCTCCATGTTAACCTGACACTTCTATTAGAAATCTGTTGTTTATATACAGAAAGTAAAATTATTAGAGTAAAAAATCGTAAGTCCTGCCAGCCTAGATTGTCCTTCAAAACTCAGCTTGAATAGTCACCTTGTCTATGACGTCTTTCAAGATCCAAGTTGACATTACCACTTCCACTGAACCTCACACACTGCTCCAGCCCCTGTCACACTGTATTAACATACACCTATACAACTGTTTACTAACTGTTATACATGCTTCCCTACTGTTCCTAACAGACAGGCAGTCTTACCCATCTTTGTATTCCTGTAATAGTACTAAGCACTCAATAAATGCTTAATGAATGAATGGATAAAAGGATGAATAAAAAGTCAGCACATCCTACTACATCTTAGTACATTCAACTTTGAGAGCTCTTGATTTTATACCCAAGTTTCTACTGATTTGAGGAGCTCCTCTCTACACTATCCCATAAATATTTAAATTCCAAGATAGTACTTAAGTTTAACTTTTGAAAATCTAAGTACAGGAAGCTCTAATTAACTCATATTAATGGGCCCAGAGAGGCCCACCTGACTTAGTAAGGTTTATATAACTTGTTTTGATGTATTTTATCACATACATATTCAGCTGCCTCACTCCATTCTGAAATTTCTAACTTTATACATAAGAAAGAATTTATTTTGAATGCATCATTTTACAGAAAAACTGTAGAAAGTATCATGCTTTGGGCTCTATAACTCATTGTTTTTAAATTACCAAAGAAGTAACTAAGTTCATAAAAATGCAAAATGAACTTATAGTACAGAAACCCTTATGTCCTACTTGGCTAATAAGATAAAATTATTTTAAATAATTCTTCAAGTTGAACCCTTTTAAAGCTAATAATTCATGCTCTATTAACCGACTTGAAAGTTAGGCACATATTCAGATAATCAAAATCATTTTATTTCCTTTCACAAGTATGTCTGATTTACCATATATCCCACAAAATGTATCAAATCTATAGAGGTATAGGATTATAGTGTACGGTAGACAAAGCCCAGTTCTATCCAGCATGTTTATCAGGGGAACTCACTGTAAGTGAGCCAGACCCAGAAAACACCCAGGAACGTGCTGGAGTAGTCTGGTAGCAGTTACACGGAGTGAGTCAGAAGGCCCACAGAGAATAGTGAAAGGTTCTCAAATTCTCATCAGAACCCACACCCAGGCTGGGTGATACCCCATTTCTGGTGGGGAACTTTCAGGCGAACCAGGAAAGCCTGTACTTCTGCCTGGGAGCAGACTACAGTTGCTAGATCCGTGAGGTAGTTTCCGCGTAGAGTATTTCCATACCCTCTGCAATTTAAAAAAAAACACTCATGTCCTTAACCTGTTGACATATCTCCCCAACATATACACCACTATTCCTTTGGGATAAACCTTTTCAGTTTCATCTACTAGAAATATTCAAAATGGTTCACTTATTATCATAGAAAACATCTTAGAAACAATATGTCTTTACGATTCTAATTTTCTCAGGTTTAAGATTAATGGTTACGATACAATTTTTCCTTTTCAACTTAAAGGTCAGAAGTCTCACAGATGGCTTCAAGGGAAAAGCAGAAAATAACAAGGATATATACTTTCAGATTTTATACTGGCACTCAGTGGAGAAAGGGACAGGAAATAAGTGGGAGCATAACTCTCTTGGTAAAGACCAAGTTTTCTGGAGCCAATCTGCCAGTTTTCCTGGTTGCCCCATGTGACTTTGAACAATTTTCTTAAACACTCTCTTGCCTCAGTGTCTACACCTTTGAAAACAGGAATAATAAGACCTACTCAGAGAATGTGAAAGTCACTTGTTTAGGAAGCTAACATTTAGAACACAACTTAGCATACAGCTAACAACAAGGTCCTTATCGCTAAACAAACCTTCCAATCAGAAGCCCCAATTCCCTAGTTATGTTTTTGCATTCCCTAAATAAATTCACTTGCAACTTTTCTCACATCTTTCTTTTCATTGGCAGTTTCCTGAATGCTAGTTAAGAGATGCATATCAAGTTAGAGAGGCAGGGTCTTACCATTAGGCCTTATATGCATGCTAAAAAGCTTAGGCTTGACCTACAGATAGCAGGTGCAACTAAAGCAGTTTCTCATAGGATAAAATATGGTCAGACATGCAGTTTAGATAGGTCACTCTGGTTGCTGTGCAGGAAGCTAGCTTTTTAAGGAGCAGCAGAAAGTTGCTGCGAGAGTTCTGACAAGAGTTAATAAGGGACCTACCTACTAGTGCTCAGGAATTGAGAGAAGGAAATAGATTCAAGAAATAATCAAAAAGCAAGATTGAAAGGGTGAAGGCACCTTCTATGAAAACATAGCAATAGAAATAAGAGGAAAGTAAAAGGTTCAATTTGGGCCAGGTAGTTTCAAGTAGAGATGAGAATCCATATGAAAATATTCAGTAGGTCAAGGCATTAATATAACTCAATGTGAGGGAAAGATCATAAACAAAGATATAGGCAAAGGTCACCAGCCAAGTCAAGCATGACATACAGAGGACAGTGGTGATTTCAGGAAAGAAACCTGAAACATAACAGTAGTTCATCATAAGTAAAGGAAAAACATACACAATAGAGATAGAAAAGGAAAAGTCAGAGGGATATGAAACTGATACAATTTGGTGTCACAGAAGCCAAGAAATATTTGACTATCGAGAAACACAGAAAAAATCCAGCAAATTTCCTAAGATTTAAAACTAATAAATATTAGTGGGAATAAAAAGGGTCATTTCATAATGGTAAAGGATTTACAACAATCCTAAATGTATATGCATTATGCACAGAGGTTCAAAATATGTGGAGGAAAACTAACAGAACTGAAAGGAGAAATAAAAAATCCACAACTGTAGTTAGAGACTTCCATACTTCTCTCTCAGTAATTGTTAGAACAAGCAGACAGAAAACACAATACAGTAAGATGTGAACACTAACAACCAACTCAATTTATTTACATATAGACCAATTCTAACACAAGCAGGATTCACACATAACATTCACAAAGGCAGACCATATTCTGGGACAGAAAGCAAGACTCAAAAAATTGAGAAGGACTTAAATCACAGAAACTTTAGTCCATGACCACAAGGGAATTAAATTACCAATCAGTAACAAAAATATCAGGAAAATCCTCAAATATTTAAAAATTAAAAGGACAGAGATTTAAAAAAAATCAATGGGTCAAAGAACAAATCAACAGGAAGTTAAAAAATACTTTGAACTTTGAGTATATGATACAGCTAAAGTAGTTCTCAGAGAGAAATACATAGCATTTTTTTTTGCTAACATTTACTGGATACTATGTGTCAAGGACAATACTCAACACTATTCATAGCATAAATTCTTATATCAGAAAACAAAGGTCTCCAATTATGTAAGCTTCCATCTTAAGAAACCAGAAAAAGAATGAAGCAAAAGGAAATAAAGACAAACAAGTAAATCAAAACAACTATAAAGAAAGTTAGTGAAATCAAGAGCTGCTCTTTGAAAAGATTAATCAGATTGACAAACCTCTAGCCAGACTAATCAGGGATAAAAGAAAAATAAAAGACAAGTTATCAATATTAGGAATGGAACAGAGAGGAAAATCAATACAGATCCGACATTAAAAGGATAAGGAAATATCAGAAACAACTCAATATTCAACAACATAGATATGAAAAAATTCCCTGAGAAACATGAACTACCAAGTACCAAGGCTCAGTCAAGAAATGAGAAACCTGACTAGTCCTCTATCTAGTAATAGACATTTCAAATAAGATAGGAATGGCAAATAAGCACAATAAAGATGCTCATTATTAGTCTTTAGGCAAAAAATTTGTCAGTTTTTTATAGTTAAGCATACACTTACCATATAAATCCTCCTTCAAAGTGAAAACATATCCACAAAAACAATTATACACAATATGAGCTTCACTCATAACTGCCAAAAACTGGAAACAACCCAAACTGTTTAAGATATAAATCAATTTTAGTATTACCAAACAATGGAATACTACTCAGTAATAAATTTGATACACCTAAACACTAGATGAGACTCAAAAGCATTATGCTAAGTAAAAGTAGCCAGACACAAAGGCAACATACTATGTGATCCCACTTACATGAAATTCTAGAAACTAAACATTTGGAAAACTGATCAGTGTTTTCCCACAGGCAGGATGGGGGAAGAGTACTGATTGCAAAGGGCACAGAGGGGCACTGATTGTGGGCGATGGAAGTGTTTTATGTCATGATTATAGTGTATACATAATTGTACACACTTGTCAAAATTCATCAAATTGCACCCTTAAAATTAGTACATTATTTTGTACATAAATCATACCTCAAAAAATTGCATATTATTAGTCATACCACTAATACTGTGAATGCCTACTTTATCAAACATTTTGGCATGTATTATTTAATTCATCCCTTAAAAATCCCTATAGGAATTGGGGTCAGTGGGAGGATGAGGGGGATAAAGCGGCACAAAAATTTCTCAGTCACAATAGAAATTGGTCACAGGAACGGTAGTACAGCATGGAGAATATTGTACAGCATGTAACATGTTGATAGACAGTAACTACACTAGTTGGGGAGAGGATTTAAAAATGTGTGTATCACAGCACTATTTACAATAGCCAAGAAATGGAAGCAACCTAAGTATCCATCAGTAGATGAATGGACAAAGAAGATGTGGTACATAAACACAATGGAATATTATTCAGCCATAAGAAAAAAACAAATCCTACCATTTGCAGCAACATGGATGGAGCTAGAGGGTATTATGCTCAGTGAAATAAGCCAGGTGGAGAAAGACAAGTACCAATGATTTCACTCATTTGTGGAGTATAAGAACAAGGCAAACTGAAGGAACAAAACAGCAACAGACTCACAAACACCAAGAAGGGACTAGTGGTTACCAAAGGGAAGGGGTTGGGGAGGGTGGGTGGGGAGGAAGGGAGAAGGGGATTAAGGGGCATTATGATGAGCACACATAATGTAGGAGGGCTATGGGGAAGGCAGTATAGCACTGAGGAGACAAGTAATGACTCTACAGCATCTTACTATGCTGATGGACAATGATTGTTATGGGGTTGGGGGGGTACCTGATAATATGGGTGAATGTTGTAACCACAATGTTGCTCATGTGAAACCTTCATAAGATTGTATATCAATGATACCTTAATAAAAAAAATATTTTTAATAATGTGTATAACTGTGTTGTATACTTGAAACCAATATAAGATTGTCTATCAACTATACTTCCATAAAAAATATTATTATAATTCAAAAAATACAGTAAAATAAATCTGTTTTTTAAGAATCCTTATAAACAGGGATATCCAGGCTCAAAAACAGACTTATGCAAAGTCACATGGCGAGGAAGGGGCAGAGCTGGCACTAACGCAGCCCTCTACATTCACTTACGTGTAATCAAGTAAAGAGCAGACACTAGTGGAGAGATCTCACAACTTCTCTAGTTGCTGTGCAGGCCAATGTCTGTTTTCTAGCTATAGTTGTAGGTCATGAGTACCATGTACTCACTGGTAGTGGAGTATGTCACCTTTTTTTTCTTTTTTAATGTAATACAGAGGAATAAGGAACAGTAGAAAGGAATCAGAAAGGAAAAGATCAGAATTCATTAGGCTTAGACATGCTTAACACTGCGTTTTCAAACTGTTTCAACTGAGAATTTGTATGTACATTTGTGCTGGGTTACAAAATAAAATGTGTTTCTTATGGTGGGTCCCAATCCTAAAAGTTTGAAACCATGCTGCAGGCCAAACCAGGGGTTACAGTAAGTAAGCTGGATGCAGTGGGGGAGAATAAGATCAGCAGAAGGAGTGTACTTGTAGACAAATGGTTGTGAGGCACTAGGGAGGAAAAAAGTCATAAAACAATGCTTAGAATGCAAAAAAGGAAGAAAAAAAAAAAACACTCAGTGGCTACTTCACAGACAGTTAAACTTTTTTTTTTTTGAGAGGGCATCTCTCATATTTATTGATCAAATGGTTGTTAACAACAATAAAATTCTGTATAGGGGACTTAATGCACAATCATTAATCAACCCCAAGCCTAATTCTCAACACAGACAGTTCAACTTTGTGACCACCACATTCGGTTTCTTCTAATTCACCTTCTCAAACTTGGCTCCGGACACTGTCGTCCACTCAACCTTTTTGCCTCCACAAGGAAAGCTTTCTTTTCAGTCCAGGTATAAACAATGCAAGGTCATAAACTAAATGATTTTTTTACCTTTATGTAATCTTAGCACCTCAGACTGCACTTTATACATGGTTAATGCTCAGGTATTTGTAGAATGAGCACAGTTTAAAGTATATTAACTCTGCCTGGGACCTCAACACTACAGTCATATTTCACTTCTTTAACCAAAGAGTATCCTATGAAATTAAATTCTGATTGTAACTCAAGAAATAGCCATGAAATGTGAGGTATTTTTGCAGGGCTTTAATGAAGCAACTTAAAGAGATGGGTTTTTTTCCATTAATGCTTCCCAGGATATTTTCAATTTATATTTCTAGAATATTGTTATGCAAAATATGACTACAGCAGGCTTCATTCTAAAATGCATTCTCTTAAATTCTGCCCAAAAAAGGTTTATTCACATAAAGAAGTTCTAAATTAACAGATTTAACACATGCAACATGTTATGGGAGTGGCAACCTTTAATTAGAAAACATATTGCTAGTACACAAAGCATCAGTGGTAAATGCTTCCCTGAGCTCTAACGCATCAGAAATAGTTCCCAGAGCCTTCTAAATATCCAGCTATCCTTTCCCTCCTCAAAGGTCTTCACTAATCTGTAACACATATACCCTGCAAGGTTCAGCTGCAAATGCATCACATCACCCCTCTGACAATACCCTGGGAAGCAGTTTGAAAGTAGCTAAAAAGGGACAGAACTGAAAGCAGCAATTCAACAAACTGGCTTAAATGAAAAATCACCAAAACTCTCTGAGGAAGGTAAAGGTGGTATAGTTAGGCCAACTTTACAAATAAGTGAACAATCAAAAAATTGATTTACAAGGTTAGAGCTAAGAAGTGGTGAAGTCCTGTTTTTCGACAAGTCTGATTCCAAATCCAACGCTCTCTCACACTTCAACAATCCCAATGAGTAAGAAGGAACTTACTTTTCAGTGTGTCCTGTTGAAGGTAGCCATGCTCCTTGTCTAAGCTCCACAACAATGGATCCGGCTGCCTAAAGTAGACCGCCTGCTTGATCCTTCCCTGGACTCAAGCCCTGCCTACTCAAGAGTCAGGCTAAAGACCAGGAAAGAACAGTCGGCTCATCAACATAAAGTATATCAAGGAGGAATCCAGGGGAGACAGTCCTGTGTACATCTCAGATAAAGACAGAGGTAAGGTAACAATTAGCAATCCAGGCAAGTGGTCAGACAGACTGACAGCAGATCCTTGTCAAAGTACCTCCACCCTGTACCCAGGCAAAATTCCATCCCTGGGAAGCCTGACCATGATGGTGCCAGGCCCAGAACCAAGGAAACCACGATACAAGGCAGGTTATCAGAGCAGGGACTCCTTCTCTCATTCCAACAAGTTTATGACAATGCTCCACATGTGCCTGACAACATGCCTGGAAGCATTAACAACACATGGCCTCTGCCTTCAAAAGGTTTAAACTAGTGAGAAGACAAAAGGGTGATGTTCCGACCTTACTGAGCCCCGCTGCAACATTGAGTGGACAAGCAAGAAATGGAGGCAGGATAGAGGAAGAAGATTTTAAAGCCTTCTCTGAAGAGGAAGCCATTTATTAACAGAAGATGAGAGCAAGACGGCTTCTAAACTGGCCTGTTGAAGCCACTGTATAACATGACCATTCCTAGAACTTAAGGTAAAGGCTGTGGGGTAGCAATGTGCAAGGACAGTCCTATGGTGAAGGTAAGGGCAGTATCTGAATAAAAGAAGGGAGAAAAGGTGTAGTGTGCCCCTAAGATATGTACAAACCTCAGAGATACCATATTCAGCAATAGAAAGGAAGAAAGCAGTGACTCATGCTACAACATGGATGAACCTTGAAACAAAGTAGTATAGACTTGACTGACGCTGGGAATAAACAGGGAGTGACTACTTTATGAGTATGAAGTTGCTTTTGGGGTAATGAAAATATTCTAAAACTGGTTATGGTGATGGTTGTACAATTCTATGAATATGCTAAAAATAATTGAATTTACACTTTAAATGGCTGAACTAGAAGCTATGTGAATTATAGCTCAATAAGGCTATTCCAAATATATCATTGTATATTTTCATAAGACTTCAAATATAAAAATTGCAGATGGTTTTACTACTGGCTTCAAGCCATTTGAAGGCTAAGTCAGCACAGTAGTGTATAGATTTGGAGCCACATGGAACAAGATTCAAGCCACAGCCACACCACGTGCCAGCTGTGCATACGTGGGCAAGCTCCCAACGGAGCCTCAATACACTCAGTTGTAAGATGAGGACCCTATCTCCCATGCAGAGTATGAGAAGTTACAAGTGTAATCTACCTAATGCTCCATATTGCTATCATTTTCTAAATATTATTTGAAAATAAACATTATACAGAGATTACAGAATTTTTTTTTAGATAGAGAAATAAAACATTGTAATTCAATTTTTAAAACCATGCATGTCAAGATCTATGTCTTATCTTTGCATGTCCGCCTTACCCAAGTTCCTTGATGTACTCTGGATATCAGGGGTACTAAATATTTGAGAGCTTACTATGTTCTAGGCACTCTGTTTCATATTTGATAGAAGGTGAATTTGAATCCAAAGCCTGATCACTAGAGTACCATGCTCTATCCTCTCTATCAAGCTTACTATTTTGGGTGTTATTATTTGGACCTCATTATTTTCAACTTTTACTTTTAACCAAAAGTTCCAGTCAAAAATATGTTACTCAGAAAAATGTACTTCAAGATACAAGAACCTGTAATGCTGCTATAAAACATTACTTATAAGAAAGCATATTATTTTCAACATGCAGAACACACAGTAAGGCAAGCTTGGTTCTCTCATTTTTAAGCAAAAATGTTTTTAAATACATGCATGATATTTTAGTGTGGTTTACTTTAATTAGCAACTACATATTTCTGAAAAGCTGACATGTCTTCAGTTATTTTTTTCTCTTTTTTCAAGCATGTAATTCATCCCCAAAGAATAGAGGCTGATTTGAATGATTCAAAGTTGACTAACAGTTTGTAATTAAACAAATTTTTTTAATTAACATACTGACTAATCCCTTTTACTACTTAAAGGCAACAATTGTATGTATTTTACCAGTTCTGCCTCTTTTTTCAGCACTATAAAAACTGTACATTTCCAAAACATGCAGTTTTTGGCAGTTTGGCAGTTTCAAAGGTGTTAGTTAGCACAGCACACCATCCACATTACATGGTTAGTTAAGATTCACAGGAAGGGAAATGTTGAGAATAATCTTACCATATCATCCGTCAGTGTCCTAATATTTAAATGCTGCAAATGAAAGAAACCAATCGTATCAGTAATTTATAACAGCTTTTTTAATTCTAGTTAATAGGGTACATTTAAAATTCAACAATGCTAAGTTGAATGTAATTAAATTCCTGACAGTCTAATAAAAATTCATTATATATTGTTTTAATCACTTTCTCAAGAAGATGGATAAAATTTACCCTGAATGTGGTAATTTGAAACATTTCCTAAAATTTCTTGGGTTTGTAAACCTCACAAACTAGAAAACCGTGGTACAATAAATATATTATCCCAATTAACAATATAAATCACTATTAAGTATATATGCTTAGAATACAATGGATATAGAGATTTAAATATGATTCAGAAATTCTTTCATATTAAAAACATTGACACTTTAAATCTACCATTAGCATGCAGCATAGTAGATAATGAAGTACTTTGCTGGCTTAATTAACTTAAACAATTCTAGTATCGGAGAAGAGAGTGCTGGAAAGGACTATTTGCATCTTTAACATCAGTTTGATTTATCACCAGTGGTAACAGAAGACACTTTTCAATTTCATCACTAGCTTCTTTGAGAACCCTTTTGCTGATTTTCTTGCTAGACAAACATAAGTCCACTTTAGAAAGTGAATAAATTAGTTCTTGCCAAGTGGGAAAAAAAAGTATTTGGGGGGTGGGGGAGAAATCTAAGTTTTGTAAATTCCAGACTCAGGCAACATTTTGTATTCAAGTAGCTACAATTTCCAGTTCCCCTTCCTCCTATTCATTGTAGCATCAGATCTTTGAAAGGGCAGAGAAAGGTTAGTCAAGCCCATTTCTTAAACAGGAAATCAGATCTACTGTAAGTATAAAAGGACATGTGTTAGCAATCCTCATCTAACAGAATAAGTAACACACAGTTAAATTCAACACTTATTGACAGAATGAAATGTATCACTCATGTTTGTATACTGGAGTACACCCTTATGATCATGAATCTACCTCAATGATAATCCAGATTAAAATGCTGCACAGTGTAAATCATTATCCCAGATTTTCTTCTTTCACCAAGAGTTCCTTCTTCCTCCGTTCCCAAACAGAGGGATATTCCAAAGAAAATACAGCTGATTATACAACCACACCACTACCATTAGCCAGACACTAGGTTTCAGAGTGAACTTCCTGTTAAATTAAAAGGTAGTAATAATATTGTATTAACAAAGGGCTAGTATTTAATTCTGGTCATTAGAGGTTGCTTTTAATCAATATCATCTTCAACCCTTAAAATTAGCAAGTGTGAAATTAACAAGGTCCCAAAGAATGGGTGTATATTCCTGGGCAGGACTCATCCCAGAGACCATTACTAGAATGATACCCAAATCTATGCAGCTCACAAGTTTTGAAAAAGAAAAAGAAGCGGTGGAAACCGTGTGGGGCTCTCCTCCTCTAATTGTATGCCCGTTTGTGTCCTTTCCTGCCCATAGAAATTTCCAACCCCTTGCATTTGGTTAACCATATCTATCTTATTCTCCAACCAGAGGTATCAGCCCAGTCATACCTCAGATCACACCTGAAAGGGTCATTTCAAGTTTTTCTACCAAGAGGAACAGCGAACTGCCGACACAATAGCATTCTAGTGGCCTAATGCTTTTAAAAGGCAGGCCAAAGAAGACATATCAAGCTACAATCTTATTTAACAGTACACCACAAAAAAAGAGAGAACATTTACACAAATGAAATATTCCCAAATGCCAGTTGCATCTGCCTTTAGACAATGCCATAAAAGTGATGTTAAAAAAAAGAGAGAGAGAAGAGATAATGAAAATATACAATTTTAAGAGAAATGAGAGCCTATGTAAGATTAATGACCTGAAGATACAGAAGTACCATACAGAAAAAGTAGGGAATGTAGGGAATATGATGCAAAAACCAGATGTAACTATCCGAGAACAATTTTATATACCTGCAAAGATGTAAAGTTGCACAGCCTTTCAAGTTAAGAGTTGGACTCATAACTTTCAGAAAAGAAGCAGTCACTCATGTAAACAGAAAAAGATACATAGGATCAATTTTTTGTAATTTTTTTTAAATATTTTTAAACCATCTCATTGAACGTCTAGCCTTTAAAAGGACTCAGTTTGTAAATGCTTAATCCACATTTTTGAAACTACATAGGCACATCTATAAAGCTAGTTGCAAACTTATTATATACAATCTTTCATAAAAAAGAACATGATAAATTACAACAGAATTATAATGTGGGGGTAGCTTATGTGGAAAAATAAGAAAACTAAGGGAATGTAAGCATGTGAAGTTTAACAGAGAGAAAAGCAAGAAGCTATGGTCAAGTTCATTATTCCTTCTCTCCTGGAAACACTTACCTATCGATTCTCACCACCAGCAAGAGAAGCCAGTAAGGCAGGAGATGACAGCAAAGTCAAGGGTCCATGACAGGACTGGAGAAACTGCGTAAGTATAAACTGCTGAAAAACTGATCTAAGAATGCTGGTTTATATCAGAACAGTAAAGCCAAAATGAGTCACACTTTGAGATTTAACTTTTAGAAAATAGAGATTATAGAGCTATTTGTTTATACACATGCATCTGAAAGACCACTAAAAACATGCCAGTGTTTAAAAATCAGAATAGTTGTAAGCATGAGTAATTTTCCCTAAAAACTGAAATATTCAATATCAGTCAAACATTATTGAGAGAAAAAGAAATAAAGACTAAATACTTGGTAAAAAATGCAGACGTTATTTCAAGTGGGACCCTTTTGTAAAATGTTTCAATGTTAATATTAATGTGAGTTTGTTATAAAGTTTACTTTATCTCAAGGTCCTGCCTGTTTAGATTATAGACTTCTAAAAGATAGAGTGAGGTGGGAAGGAGGGATTTGACCTTTTTTTACTTTTGTAGATACAAATCTGCAAGAGTGACACCCTTAATTAAAAAAGGGAAAAAAATGATAAAAAGTTACTACTTTTATACTGGTACTTGAGATACTGTTTTAAGATTCCGGTTAACCAAGACACTTTTAAAAATGAAGTATTTCTGTTTTATAGCTATCAGCAATGCTCTTTATCTGCTGTTTGGGGAAAACAGGATCTATACACATCAATCCAGTTCATGAGTAGCATTTGCTGATACCGCACAAGGGAGGAGAGAAACATAAAGTGGACTATCAAATGGAAACAAGTGGGAATACTTTTTTGAAATAACAACCTGAAAGCAACTTTTTAGGGTTACATTTGTCCCCCACCCCCAAAATAAATTAAAAACATACAGTTTTAGACCTATTAAAACATTCACACTCCGTCAGTGTGTTCGAGTGAACAAAATGGCGAAGATCGCCAAGACGCACGAAGATATTGAAGCACAGATACGAGAAATTCAAGGAAAGAAGGCAGCTCTTGATGAAGCTCAAGGTGTGGGCCTTGATTCTACAGGTTATTATGACCAGGAAATTTATGGTGGGAGTGACAGCAGATTTGCTGGATACGTGACATCAATTGCTGCAACTGAACTTGAAGATGATGACGATGACTACTCATCATCTACAAGTTTGCTTGGTCAGAAGAAGCCAGGATATCATGCCCCTGTGGCATTGCTTAATGATATACCACAGTCAACAGAACAGTATGATCCATTTGCTGAGCACCGACCTCCGAAGATTGCAGACCGGGAAGATGAATACAAAAAGCACAGGCGGACCATGATAATTTCCCCAGAGCGTCTTGATCCTTTTGCAGACGGAGGGAAGACCCCTGATCCTAAAATGAATGCTAGGACTTACATGGATGTAATGCGAGAACAGCATTTGACTAAAGAAGAAAGAGAAATTAGGCAACAGCTAGCAGAAAAAGCTAAAGCTGGAGAACTAAAAGTCGTCAATGGAGCAGCAGCATCCCAGCCTCCCTCAAAACGAAAACGGCGTTGGGATCAAACAGCTGATCAGACACCTGGTGCAACTCCCAAAAAGCTATCAAGTTGGGATCAAGCAGAGACCCCTGGACACACCCCTTCCTTAAGATGGGATGAGACACCAGGTCGTGCAAAGGGAAGTGAGACTCCTGGAGCAACCCCAGGCTCAAAAATATGGGATCCTACACCTAGCCACACACCAGCGGGAGCTGCTACTCCTGGACGAGGTGATACACCAGGCCACGCAACACCAGGCCATGGCGGTGCAACTTCCAGTGCTCGTAAAAACAAATGGGAAGAGACCCCCAAAACAGAAAGAGATACTCCTGGGCATGGAAGTGGATGGGCTGAGACTCCTCGAACAGATCGAGGTGGAGATTCAATTGGTGAAACACCAACTCCTGGAGCCAGTAAAAGAAAGTCACGTTGGGATGAAACACCAGCTAGCCAGATGGGGGGAAGCACTCCTGTTCTGACTCCTGGAAAAACACCGATTGGCACCCCAGCCATGAATATGGCTACCCCTACTCCAGGTCACATAATGAGTATGACTCCTGAACAGCTTCAGGCTTGGCGGTGGGAGAGAGAAATTGATGAGAGAAATCGCCCACTATCTGATGAAGAATTAGATGCTATGTTCCCAGAAGGATATAAGGTACTTCCCCCTCCAGCTGGTTATGTTCCTATTCGAACTCCAGCTCGAAAACTGACAGCAACTCCAACACCTTTAGGTGGTATGACTGGTTTCCACATGCAAACTGAAGACAGAACTATGAAAAGTGTTAATGACCAACCATCTGGAAATCTTCCATTTTTAAAACCTGATGATATTCAGTACTTTGATAAACTTTTGGTTGATGTTGATGAGTCAACACTTAGTCCAGAAGAGCAGAAAGAGAGAAAAATAATGAAGTTGCTTTTAAAAATTAAGAATGGAACACCTCCAATGAGAAAAGCTGCATTGCGCCAGATTACTGATAAAGCTCGAGAATTTGGAGCTGGTCCTTTGTTTAACCAGATTCTCCCTCTACTGATGTCACCTACACTTGAGGATCAAGAACGTCATTTACTTGTGAAAGTTATTGACAGAATATTATACAAACTTGATGACTTAGTTCGACCCTATGTGCACAAGATCCTTGTGGTCATTGAACCATTGTTGATTGATGAAGATTACTATGCTAGAGTGGAAGGCCGAGAGATCATTTCTAATTTGGCAAAGGCTGCTGGTTTGGCTACTATGATCTCTACCATGAGACCTGATATAGATAACATGGATGAATATGTCCGTAACACAACAGCTAGAGCTTTTGCTGTTGTAGCCTCTGCCCTGGGCATTCCTTCATTGTTGCCCTTTTTAAAAGCTGTATGCAAAAGCAAGAAGTCTTGGCAAGCAAGACACACTGGTATTAAGATTGTACAGCAGATAGCTATTCTTATGGGCTGTGCCATCTTGCCACATCTCAGAAGTTTAGTTGAAATCATTGAACATGGTCTTGTGGATGAGCAACAGAAAGTTCGGACCATTAGTGCTTTGGCCATCGCTGCCTTGGCTGAAGCAGCAACTCCTTATGGTATTGAGTCTTTCGATTCTGTGTTAAAGCCGTTATGGAAGGGTATCCGCCAACACAGAGGAAAGGGTCTGGCCGCTTTCTTAAAGGCTATTGGGTATCTTATTCCTCTCATGGATGCAGAATATGCCAACTACTATACTAGAGAAGTGATGTTAATCCTAATTCGAGAATTTCAGTCACCTGATGAAGAAATGAAGAAAATTGTGCTAAAGGTGGTAAAGCAGTGTTGTGGAACAGATGGTGTAGAAGCAAACTACATTAAAACAGAGATTCTTCCTCCTTTTTTTAAACACTTCTGGCAACACAGAATGGCTTTGGACAGAAGAAATTATCGACAGTTAGTTGATACTACTGTGGAGTTGGCAAACAAAGTAGGTGCAGCAGAAATTATATCCAGGATTGTGGATGACTTGAAAGACGAAGCTGAGCAGTACAGAAAAATGGTGATGGAGACAATTGAGAAAATTATGGGCAACTTGGGAGCTGCAGATATTGATCATAAACTTGAAGAACAACTGATTGATGGTATTCTTTATGCTTTCCAAGAACAGACTACAGAGGACTCAGTGATGTTGAATGGCTTTGGCACAGTGGTCAATGCTCTTGGCAAGCGAGTCAAACCTTATTTGCCTCAGATCTGTGGTACAGTTTTGTGGCGTTTAAATAACAAATCAGCCAAAGTTAGGCAACAGGCAGCTGACTTGATCTCTCGAACTGCCGTTGTCATGAAGACGTGTCAAGAGGAAAAATTGATGGGACACTTGGGTGTTGTTTTATATGAGTATTTGGGAGAAGAGTACCCTGAAGTATTGGGCAGCATTCTTGGAGCACTGAAGGCCATTGTAAATGTAATAGGTATGCATAAGATGACCCCACCAATTAAAGATCTCCTGCCCAGACTCACTCCCATCTTAAAGAACAGGCATGAAAAAGTACAAGAGAATTGTATTGATCTTGTTGGACGTATTGCTGACAGGGGAGCTGAATATGTGTCTGCAAGAGAATGGATGAGAATTTGCTTTGAGCTTTTAGAGCTCTTAAAAGCACACAAAAAAGCTATTCGTAGAGCCACAGTCAACACATTTGGTTATATTGCAAAGGCCATTGGCCCTCATGATGTATTGGCTACACTTCTAAACAACCTCAAAGTTCAGGAAAGGCAGAACAGAGTTTGTACCACTGTAGCAATAGCTATTGTTGCGGAAACATGTTCACCCTTCACAGTACTACCTGCCTTAATGAATGAATACAGAGTTCCTGAACTGAATGTCCAAAATGGAGTTTTAAAATCACTTTCCTTCTTGTTTGAATATATTGGTGAAATGGGAAAGGACTACATTTATGCTGTAACACCATTACTTGAAGATGCTTTAATGGATAGGGACCTTGTACACAGGCAGACGGCTAGTGCAGTGGTGCAACATATGTCACTTGGGGTTTATGGATTTGGTTGTGAAGATTCACTGAATCACTTGTTGAACTATGTATGGCCCAATGTGTTCGAGACATCGCCCCATGTTATTCAGGCAGTTATGGGAGCCTTGGAGGGCCTAAGAGTTGCTATTGGACCATGTAGAATGTTGCAGTATTGTTTACAGGGTTTGTTTCATCCAGCTCGGAAAGTCAGAGATGTGTATTGGAAAATTTACAACTCCATCTACATTGGTTCACAGGATGCTCTTATAGCACATTACCCAAGAATCTACAATGATGATAAGAACACCTATATTCGTTACGAACTTGACTATATCTTGTAACTTTGTTTATTTTGTGTTTAATGCACAGCTGTTTCACAACTTAAACTTGCTTCAATTTGGTGATGTAAACTTTTAAACACTGCAGATCAGCATAGAACTGGTCATAGAGGAAGAGCTAGAAATCCAGTAGCATGATTTTTAAATAACCCGTCTTTGTTTTTGATGTTAAACAGTAAACGCCAGTAGTGACCAAGAACACAGTGATTACACAGACTATACTGGAGGGATTTCATTTTTAATTCATCTTTATGAAAGTTTAGAATTCATTCCTTGTGTTTAAAGGGAATGTTTAATTGAGAAATAAACATTTGTGTACAAAAAAAAAAAAAAAAACATTCACACATAAATGTGACTTTGTGACTTTTAGTTGTATTACCTGGCCTATGAGTGCATAGGTGTTAATACTTTATGGTAATGGAATAGAATAAAACTAGCAACAATATCAAAATATAAACTGTTCTGTACACAGGACCTTTGGTAATTGATTAAGGTGTGATATTAAGGAGCATTAGGAGCTCCTTTCCCAAACCAAAACCCCTTTCTTCCTATGTTCCTGTTTCTCAACTTGCTAATTCTATTTCTCCCTAAAAAAGTAATACCACATACAGGTAGGTAACAATGTTTTCTGCTAATGATAGTTCCTAGGATGAATGGTCAAGAGGATCACTCTGGAATTGAAAGAGAAAATGTCTTTAAAGATTTTTCTTCAAACATATAGGATCCAAAAGGGTAGAAACACAGAACATAGGTCTCTATATTCCCGTTTAAGCAAGGCATCAAAACCCTTTTTGAAGACAGTACATGTTGTCAAAAAATAGATCTAGAGCTATCAGAGCACTGTGTGAAATGCTGTAGGTGTAAGAAACAGTCCTTCCCGTGCCAACTTAGTTTACAAGCTAGTAATAAAGATCACATAAATTATATAACACAAAGCAGCACACAAACCCCCTACAGCCCAAGACTTTTTTTTAGAAAATGTTACATTCTCTTTCACTGGTTAGCACATTTGAACTAGCAGGGAGCAAAGGACCCTTCCACCGATGTCATTAGGTATGTGACAGCCGCCACCGGGCATCAAGCTAGCAGGCTTGGATCACACTGTCAGAGCCAAATACATGATAATACTGCAAAATAACAGGATTCAATTGCAAAAGCTAAAAATTAACTTACATCATTTAACTATGTTATTAGAGGAATTAGTAAGAAGAGGAAAACCTATAACATTAAAGCCTCCAAACCCACCTGCCTCCAACCCAATTTTCATTAACTAGACCCTCTAGAACAGCTGGTTTTCAGCTTATTCATGTACACAAGAAACACATCAAGATTCTTTGTACAGCTTTCCAGGATTCTGATTCAGTCGGTCTAAGTGGGGCTTAGGACCCTGCAAGCTTAAGGGTCCCCATGGGCAACACTGTGGCCACAAGCCCAGGACCACGTGAGAGGCCCTGCTCTACCCGCTCCACCACCATCAGCCACTCAACATTCCCTCAGCCTGCACACATACGAACTTCTCATGTGACTCGCTTTAAAATCTGTCTCTGAAACAAGCTAAATAAAGGGTCCATATAAGAAGCACAAAGGATTTCAGAAAAGAGACAGCAAGCTGGTACAGTTGAGAAAGGCTTTCATGCCACAATGTGACAGGCACCAACTACAGCTGACCCTTGTACAACTCCTGGGTTAGGGGTACTGACCCCTACACAGTTGAAAATCCATACATAACTTTAGAATCTCCCAAAACTTATCCACTATTGACCTACTATTGATCAGAAGCTTTACCAATAACAATTAACATATATTTTGCATGTTATATGTATTATCTTTGCAGTATTATGTACTATATTCTTACAATAAAGTAAACTAAAGAAAATGTCTTTCCAAATTGTCACAAATCTCCAAAGAATGTTCCAAATGAAAAAAATGCACATATAAGTAGACCCGTGCAATGCATACCCAAATTGTTTAAGGGTCGACTACAGTACTCTTTTAGATTTCAATGTCTGATGTGTAGGATAAATTATCACTTGCACCATTTATTCAAATGCTCAGTCTCTAAGATACAATAATTCAATCTCAAGCATAAACTCAGTATCTAAGTATCAAAGATTGTTTATTATCTCAAAACATGACATGGCACTATTTGCTTATCAAAATGAGTCAGTGAGAGGTTACTGGCTGACACAACAAAGCTATACCTTAAGGGGAAAAAGCAAGAATCAGTTTTTTCTAAATCATAATCTGTGGATGATGGTATGTTATAGCATCCCTCGCTTCCATTCTAAAGTCCAGAATTATTCCTTTCTACCAATACACTTGTACGTATTTTAACCTAATAACATTTCTGCTCCACACACGTGTGTTTATTTTAATGTCAACACCAATTATAGGTATGTGGATAAAGTGAAGGTTCCTGTGGCCAGAATTCTCACCTGGCCCTGATTGGCTAGCTCACTACACATGTGTGGGCAGTCTGTCCCTATTGACTCTATATAAAGAGCCCTGCCCAGCACTCTGGGTGACAGGATCACACGGCTGCAAGGCTGCAGGGGAGCAGAGCAGAAGGTGGAGTGGTGGCAGCACTGAGGACAGAGGCCCAGAGGATGGCATGGCTGTGCTGGCAGAAAGGCCCAGAGGCAGAGGCCAGCTTGCTTTGCTGCATGCAGACTTGCTCTGAGTGAATGGGATTTTTAGTGATTGACCTCCCACCGTGGAAATAAAGTTCGGTATAACCCTTTCACCCCAAGAAAATTCTACTGTCATTTGTTTGGTCACATTGAATCCATAGTGAACTTGCCCAGGACTGAAACCCATTGGCAAGACACCCTTTCACCCAAGGAACGTTCTACTGTCATTTCTTTGGTCACATTGAAGCCATACTGAACCCTGGGGCTGAAACCCTTTGGCAAGACAAGGTAACAGAGGAAAACTGAGTTAAATCCATGGGTTTAAAATTTAACAGTAACATTAACTTGAAAATGAACTCAAGTAGCCCCCAAAACCTTGTAACCATTAACAGGTGGCAGTTTCTTTTGGTTCTATTTTCTGAATCTCAGGGTCAAAGGTAACACAGAAAGCTGATTTTGCTGAACCCAAGACATCCCATCCCAGGTACTAAGGAGGAACCTATGAGAAAAACAAAAAGCAATTGAATCATCACAAGAAGGTCTGCTCAGATCCTTGCCAGTTGCTACTTTATGTGTCTGTGGTCACGAACACCACAGCCTCTTTCCCACAATGTTCCCTTTAAAAGTCCTAACTGCTGGTGTTTCAGGAGGAAAGTAGTTCGTTAAGGCATGAGCCTGCCACTTTCTCATCTGCTGGCAAATTAATAAAGCATTCCTTTCTTTACCTCAAAACCTTGTCATTTAGTTTTGTGACTTGACTTCAGTGAAAAGGACTGTTTTCAGTAACAGATTGTAGAAATGTACAATTACTACTAACCATGACACTAAACACACCTACAGAGTCTAAGGATCATCTCCCAGGCAACTACACAACACACCTAGATGTGAAAATACTCTTTACCAGCTCCAACTTAACATCTCATAAGGGGCCAAAAATATTACTGAAGCTTTCATAGTACTGAGGACAACAGTAGAGCTGGGTCTTGATACTATAAAGAAAAGCTTTTAAGTTGACTGGCTCTTCATGTGGTCATTTCTTTTTTCTTATTTTTTTTAAGTCTGAGAGGAGAAATGTAAGGAACAGGTGAGAATTAGGAAAAGCTCTCCATGGACTTTTAATCTGTGCTTTTATTCAAAACCTTAATCTTGCCTACCTCAAATAAACACCTGTCTATTATGTGAAGCCTCTCTATTCTCACCCAGACAAGAATCCAGACCTCCCCTCTCCATAATTCCTTCTTCAGGCAAGCAGAGTCATGGAGAAAGATCAGCTTGCAGAAGAAGGAATCATTCAATCATCCAAAGAAGTGAAAAGAAAAGATTCAATTGTAAGCAAACCCTAGGATTTCAAAAGGATCAGAAAGCTGTGACCCAGCTGCTAGCAAACCATCCACCACCTCTGGAAAATCAATCATCAAACTGCAACTCTGAGCTCTCACCCAGATGACACAGTCCAGGGGCTGAGCACCTAACAAGCCATTTTTTAATCTGATAAAACTTCTTCCTTCAATGAATTCATTCAATGTGGAGGTGAAATTAAAGGGAAATCACAATGACTAGCTAATTCTAGTAACATAACTTTAATACCTATTTTAAGATGTTCTCTTCAGCTGTTCCAGTTCTTTCCACCTCCCTATACTACAAGATCAAACATTCTCCTGCCATGGGTCTAGCGAAAAACAATTCAAATCTCTAAACCTCTTTATAAGAAGTTAGTTCAAGGTCACAAGAATCCAAGACCTTTTTCAAGTCCTGGATGTAGAAAAGGTTAAATGACCCCAGGGCTTCAAAATCACCCTGAAGATTATCCAAACTACCAGGTTATCTCAGAGAGTGCCGCAGCCTCCTAAATGTCCTCTCCAAGACACAAATTCAGACCAAATATTCCTGAGGCTTACAGCGCCACACATCATTTCACATAGAAGAGTTTATTTATTTACATTCTAGCATCACCATCAGTAAGTTTGGTTAAACTTCTTTAGAGAACAATTTGGTGAAACAAATCCTATGTTCACATACTTTAACCTAGTAATTCTACTTCTAGAATCATAGTAAGGAAATAAATATGACCAAAGCTTTACACACAAATAAGAATCACTACTAAGTCACTTTTAATAGCCAAAATTATAATCAATAAAACAGCCCAGAATATGGAAAAGATTAAATAAATTATAGTCTTACCATATGGACTATAATGACAAGAAAATGTTTACAATACATAACATGAAAAAAACTTTTCAAATTGCATATGAACTATAATTCCAACTTCATTAATGCACTTATGGAAAAAAACAAGACAGAAACCATTGTTAACTTTATATATTTGGAACAATTTTTATTTCTTCACATTTTCCTGCATTTTTCCAGTTGTCTTGAATGAGCATATTTATTCATATAATGAGAAAACCTTTTTATATTACTATGGATAATACTTTTCACACAAAGCAGAAAATACAGATTAGTTCCTTTTCAAGTAAAAATGTATGTAGTAAAAGTAGTAAAAATTAAAACCTAAAAAATCTAATAAGCATCAGGAGGCTCAAGATGGCAGCATGAGTAGGGCAATGGAAATCTCCTCCCAAAACCATATATATTTTTGAAAATAAAACAAATACAACTATTCCTTAAAGAGAGACCAGAAGACACAGTACAACAGCCAGGCTACATCTACATCTGCAAGAACTCAGCATCTCACGAAAATGGTAAGATACAAAGCCGTGACCCTGCGGGACTTGAGCACTCCCCCCACCCCAGATCACCGGTGGGAGGAAAAGAAAAAGACTGGAGAGGGACTAGAAACATACAACTACTAAATAATCAGCCCTAGTCATCTGCATGAGGAGCACAGACACACATTGCACAGGGTACTGGATATTAGAGAAAAGGAAAAGGAAAATCTGAGACAGAGACTACGAGTGGGTGCCCACAGCCGGCTCCCCTTGGACAAAAGAAAAGCAGGCACTTTTTTAAAGTCTCAAAGGGACAAGGGCTCAACAGCTAGACAAAATCATCGCAGCACACTCAGCCCAGCAGGCTGGGAATCTTGAGGAACTTCAGGCTCCCTAACGATCCGGGGGGTAATGCAGGCCTGAAGCCCCTCACAGCAATAAGCAGCCTGCTATTCTTTCACCCCTACTAGCACTGCAAGCAAACCAACTGACCACCACAGCTGCGGAGTAGTCGGAGAACAGCCCCACCCACAGCAACCACACAGAGTCTCCTCCCAGCATGCAGCTAACCAGGACAGACAGGGAAAGCCAGAGCAAGGTCCGGAAGGCACAAAGGGGCGTCGTTCTCGCAGAACACACCTGGCGGGCTTGCGAACCCCCACAGTGCACTAGGCTCTCCTGAGGGCCGGCCCGCCCACGGTGGCTCAGGAGATTATCACAGACACTGCTCCCAGTGTGCAGAGAGATGGCACAGGCAGCAGAGAAGGGCAAAGCGACCAAGAAGCAGGACAGAAATTTGTTCTCAGAGCTGACACACACGTCATCTACCTGCAACCACTTCTATTGCCATGAAAAGACAGAAGAATCTGGTATAGTCAAAAATTACTCATAGAACCCCAGAGAGAGGGCCTGGGGAGATAGATATAACCAATCTTCCTGAAAAAGAATTCAAAATAAAGGTCATAACCATGCTGATGGACCTGCAGAGAAGTATGCAAGAGCTAAGGGATGAAGTCCAAAGGGAGATAGCAGAAATGAAACAATCAACAGAAGGTATTAAGAATAGCCTGACCGAGGTGCAAGAGAGTGTTAATGGAATAGAAATTGCAGAATAGCAATACAGAGATGCTGAGGCAGAGAGACATAAAAGGATCTCCAGGAATGACAGAATATTAAGAGAACTGTGTGAGCAATCCAAACAGAACAAAATTCACATTATAGGGGTACCAAAAGAAGAAGAGAGAGAAAAAGGCATAGAAGATGTCTTTGAAAAAATAATTGCTGAAAACTTTCCCAAGCTGGGGAAGGAAACAGTCTCTCAGACCATGGAAGCCCACAGAACTCCCAACACAAGGGACCCAAGGAGGACAACACCAAGACATAAAATAATTAAAATGGCAAAGATCAAAGACAAGGACAGAATATTAAAGGCAGCCAGAGAGAGAAAAAATATCACCTACAGAGCAAAACCCATCAGGCTATCATCAGACTTCTCAACAGAAACATTACAGGCCAGAAGAGAATGGCATGATATATTTATTGCAATGAAACAGAAGGGCCTTGAACCAATACTGTATCCAGCACGATTATCATTTAAATTTGAAGAAGGGATTAAACAATTTCCAGACAAACAAAAGTTGAGGGAATTGGCCTCCCTCAAACCACCTCTACAGGGTATTTTAAAGGGACTGCTCTAGATGGAAGCACTCCTAAGGCTAAATAGATGTCACCAGAGGAAATAAAATAACACCAAATAAAGCAGACCAACCAAATACTAACGGCAAAAAATAAAATGAACTATCCACAAAAACAGTCAAAGGAAACACGAAAAGGTACAGAATAAAACACCTCACATATAAAGAATGGAGGAGGTAGAATAAGAAGGGCAAGAAATAAAGAATCATCAGACTGTGTTTATAATAGCTTAACAAGAGAGTTGAGTTAGACGGTTACATGGTAAAGAAGCTACCCTTGAACCTTTGGTAACCAAGAATCTAAAGCATGCAATGGCAATAAATACATATCTATCGATAATCACCCAAAATGTAAATGGACTGAATGCACCAATCAAAAGACACAGAGTAGTAGAATGGATAAAAAAGCAAGATCCATCTATATGCAGCTTACAACAGACTCACGTCAAACCCAAAGATATACCCAGACTAAAAGTGAAGCAGTGGAAAAAGACATTTCATGCAAACAATAGGGAGAAAAAAGCAGGTGTTACAATACTTGTGTCAGACAAAATAGACTTCAAAACAAAGAAAGTAACAAGAGATAAAGAAGGACATTACATAATGAAAAAGGGGGCAGTCCAACAAGAGGATATAACCATTATCAATATATAGGCACCCAACACAGGGGCACTGACATATGTGAAAGAAATTCTAACAGAATTAAAGAAGGAAATAGAATGCAATGCATTGATTTTAGGATACTTCAACACACCACTCACTCCAAAGGACAGATCCACCAGACAGAAAATAAGTAAGGACACAGAGGCACTGAGCACAGACACTAGAACAGATGGACCTAACAGACATCTAGAGAACTCAACACGCAAAGCAGCAGGATACACATTCTTCTCAAAATTCACATGGAACATTTTCCATAATATACCACATACAAGGCCACAAAAAGAGCATCACTAAATTCAAAAAGATTGAAATTCTACCAATCAACTTCTCAGATCACAAAGGTATAAAACTAGAAATAAACTGCACAAAGAAAATAAAAAGGCTCACAAATATATAGCGGCTTAATAACATACTCCTCAATAATCAATGGATCAATGACCAAATTAAAACAGACATCAAGCAATATATGGAGACAAATGACAACAACAGCACAAAGCCCCAACTTCTGTGGGATGCAGCGAAGGCAGTTCTAAGAGGAAAGTATATAGCAATCCAGGCCTATTTAAAGAAGGAAGAACAATCCCAACTGAATAGTCTAAAGTCACAATTATTGAAACTGGATAAAGAAGAACAAATGAGGCCCAATGTCAGCAGGAGGGACACAATCAAGATCAGAGAAGAAATAAATAAAATTGGGAAGAATAAAATAATAGAAAAAAATCAATGAAACCAAGAGCTGATTCTTCGAGAAAATGAACAAAATAAACCCCTAGCCAGACTTTTTAAGAGAAAAAGAAAATCAATACACATAAAAAGAATAACAAATGAGAAAGGAAAAATCACAACAGACCCCAGAGAAATACAAACAATTATTAGAGAATATTATGAAAATCTATATGCTAAGAAGCTGGAAAACCTAGAAGAAATGGACAACTTCCTATAAAAACACAACCATCCAAGGCTAACCAAGGAAGAAACAGAAAATCTAAACAGCCCAATTACCAGCAACGAAATTGAATCGATAATCAAAAAACTACCCAAGAACAAAAACTCCCAGGCCAGATGGATTCACTGCTGAATTTTATCAGACATATAGAGAAGACATAATACCCATTCTCCTTAAAGTTTTCCAAAAAATAGAAGAGGAGGGAATACTTCCGAACTCATTCTATGAAGTCAGCATCACTCTAATACCAAAACCAGGCAAAGACACCACTAAAAAAGAAAGTTACAGACCAATATCACTGATGAACATAGATGCAAAAATACTCAACAAAATATTAGCTAACCAAATGCAAAACTACGTCAAGAGGATCATACACCATAATCAAGAGGGATTCATCTGAGGGATGCAAGGATAGTACAATGTTTGAAAATCCATCAACACCATCCACCACATAAACAAAAAGAAGGACAAAACAAACCCACATGCTCATCTCCAAAGATACTGAACAAGCATTGGACAAAATACAGCATCCATTCATGATAAAAACTCTCAACAAAATGCATATAGAGAGCAAGTACCTCAACATAATAAAGGCCACATATGACAAACCCACAGCCAACATCATACTTAACAGCAAGAAGCTGAAAGCTTTTCACCTAAGATCAGGAACAACACAGGGATGCCCACTCTCCCCACTGTAATTCAACATAGTACTGAAGGTCCTAGCCACGGCAATGAGACAGAACAAAGAAATACAAGGCATCCAGATTCATAAAGAAGAAGTCAAACTGTCACTATTTGAAGATGACATGGTATTGTAGATAAAAAAAAAACTAAAGAATCCACTATAAAACTACTAGAACTAATATCTGAATTCAGCAAAGTTGCAGGATACAAAATTAATAAAATCTGTGGCATTCCTATATGCAAAAACAATGAACTAACAGAAAGAGAAATCAAGAAAACAATTCCATTCACAATTGCATCTAAAAGAATAAAATACCTATGAATAAACCTAACCAAGGAAGTGAAATATGTATACCATGAAAACTACAAGACACTCTTAAGAGAAATTAAAGAGGACACTAGCAAATGGAAACTCATCCCATGCTCTCGGCTAGGAAGAATTAATATTGTCAAAATGGCCATCCTACCTGAAGAAATGTACATATTCAATGCAATCCCTATCAAAATACCAATAGCATTCTTCAATGAACTGAAACAAATAGTTCTAAAATTCATATGGAAACACAAAAGACCCCAAATAGCCAAAGCAATCCTGAGAAGGAAGAATAAATCAGGGGGGATCTCACTTCCCAACTTCAAGCTCTACTACAAAGCCACAGAAATCGAGACAATTTGGTACTGGCACAAGAACAGACCCACAGACCAGTGAACAGAATAGAGTCCAGATATTAACCCAAACATATATGGTTAATCAATATATGATAAAGGAGTCATGGACATACAATGAGGAAATGACAGTGTCTTCAACAGCTGGTGTTGGCAAAACTGGACAGCTACATGTAAGAGAATGAAACTGGAACATTTTCTAACCCCATACACAAAAGTTAATTTGAAATGGATCAAAGACCTGAATGTAAATCATGAAACCATTAAACTCTTAGAAAAAACATAGGACAAAATCTCTTGGACATAAACACAAACAACTTCTTCATGAACATATCTCCCCAGGCAAGGGAACAAAAGCAAAAATGAACAAGGGCGACTATATCAAGCTGAGAAGCTTCTGTACAGCAAAGAACACCATCAATAGTACAAAAAGGTACCCTACAGTATGGGAGAATATATTCATAAATGACAGATACGATAAAGGCTTGACATACAAAATATATAAAGAGCTCACACACCTCAACAAACATAAAAGGACATAACCCAATTAAAAAATGGGCAGAGGAACTGAACAGTTTTCCAAAAAAGAAATACAGATGGCCAACAGACACATAAAAAGATGCTCCACATCGCTAATTATCAGAGAAATGCAAATTAAAACCACAATAAGATATCACCTCACACCAGTAAGGAGAGCCACCACCCAAAAGACAAACAACAACAAATGTTGGCAAGGTTGTGGAGAAAGGGGAACCCTCCTACACTGGTGGTGGGAATGTAAATTAGTTCAACCTTTGTGGAAAGCAGTATGGAGGTTCCTCAAAAAACTTAAAATAGAAATACCATTTGACCCAGGAATTCCACTCCTAGACATTTACCCTAAGAATGCAGCAGCCCAGTTTGAAAAAGACAGATGCACCCCTATGTTTATCGCAGCACTATTTACAATAGCCAAGATATGGAAGCAACCTAAGTGTCCATCAGTAGATCAATAGATAAAGAAGATGTGGTACATATACACAACGGAATATTATTCAGCCATAAGAAGAAAATAAATCCTACCATTTGCAACAACATGGATGGAGCTAGAGGGTATTATGCTCAGTGAAATAAGCCAGGCGGAGAAAGACAAGTACCAAATGATTTCACTCATCTGTGGAGTATAAGAACAAAGCAAAAACTGAAGGAACAAAACAGCAGCAGACTCACAGAATCCAAGAATGGACTAACAGTTACCAAAGGGAGAGGTTCTGGGGAGGATGGGTGGGAAGTGAGGGACAAGGGGAGAAAAGAGGCATTATGATTAGCATACACAATGTATAGGGGGCACAGGGAGGGCTGTACAACACAGAGAAGACAAGTAGTGATTCTATAGCATCTTACTACAACTGATGACAGTGACTGTAATGGGGTATGTGGTGGGGACTTGATGATGGGGGCAGTCTAGTAACCATAATGTTGCTCATGTAATTGAAGATTAATGATACCAAAAAAAAAATCTAATAAATACTGCAAACACATTTTTTAATAGGCTGGGCTCTTTTAATGCATATTTTAAAATATGTCAGAATACATTAAGCACATTATTTATTTTCTAATTCACATATATAAATTAACCAGTCTCAAAAAACTCCTTGGTTTTGTGAATTATTGATGTTGTCACCTGCTAGAGACTTAATTCCAAGAAAAACAGACGAATCACTACATCACAAGCACAAATCCTTTTGACACAAATTCAATTTCTGTGGCAACAATATATTGACTTAATTTTATTTTTCTATTTTATGACACTTATTAATGACAGAGACAAAATAAATCTATCATTTTTCTTTATTGTAAATGTAAACCATCTAATGCTATCTTGAAAACATTAAGGTAAATACTACTCACTTGATAACCCCTTAATGCAAATGAGGACAGGACACCAAAATATAAGAAATAAATTATTACTTATGATTTTTCAAGCAAGGCACAGCATCATACTCCTATTTTTTCTCTATTACACAATTAGGCTGTCAACATCTGTAAAAATATAAAGAGGACCCAGTCTCTGCCCTTTTAAGTTAAAAACCAGAAGATAAGCAAGATAATAACCAAAATACAGGACAGTGGGTAAGTACTGTACAGAGGTACTCAGTGGGGAGTGGAAGGAAAGGAAGGTCTCTACTTGCTAATTATGCATACTAATTCAGGTAAAATTTGTAATACAGAATTTGTTTTTTTCACAGAGATTCCTGAAGTATTCATTCAACAAATATGTTTTAAAACTCTTAAAAGAAAACACAGCCAAAAACCTCTTGAACACAAGCATGACCATTTTTTTTTCTGAATAGTCTCTGTAGGGAAAGTAAACAAAAGCAAAAAAAAACAAGGGGGAGTACATCAAACTTAAAAGCTTCTGTACAGCAAAGGACACCATCAACAGAACAAAAAGGCAACCTACAGTATGGGAGAATATATTCATAAATGATTTATCCAACAAGGGGTTAACATTCAAAATAGGTAAAGGCCTCATATAACAACACACAAAAAACAAATAACTTGATTAAAAAATGGGCAGAGGACCCAAACAGACATTTTGCCAAAGATGACATACAGATGTCCCATAAGCACATGATTAGTGATGTGGAGCATCTTTTCATCAGGGAAATGCAAATCAAAACCACAATGAGATATCACCTCACACCAGTCAGAATGGCCACTATACAAAAGACAAGAAATAACAAGTGTTGGTGAAGATGAGGAGAACTGAGAAGACTCTTTCACTGTCGGTGGGAATGGAAACTGGTGCAGCCACTGCAGAAAGCAGTATGGAGGTTCTTCAAAACACTAAAAAAACAGAAATACCATATGACTCAGGAACTCCACTTCTAGGAATTTACCCAAAGTAAACAAAAACTCTGATTCAAAAATGTATGCACCCCTATGTTTACTGCTGCATTATTTACAATAACCAAGATATAGAAGCAACCAAAAAGCCCATCAGTAGATGAATGGATAAAGAAGATGCAGTACATATACACGATAGAATATTATTCAGCCATAAAAAGAAAGAAATCCTGCCATTTGCAACTACGTGGATGGAACCAGAGGTATTATGCTAAGTAAAATAAGCCAGGCAGAAAAAGACAAATACCCTATAATTTTACTTATTTATGTAATCTAAAAACAAAACAGAATGAACAGAACAGCAGTAGACTTAAACCCTGAGAAGGGGCTGGTGGTTTACCATGGGGGAGGGGTTGGGGTGGGTGAATGGGAAGTGTGAGGGGGATAAAGGGGCATAAAAATCTCAATCCTAATATAAATTGTTCACAGGGATGGAAGTGCAGCACAGAGAATGTAGCCCACCGCTCTGTAACATCTATATTGACAGATAGTAACTGCACTAGAGGGGATGAAGATTTAATAATGTAACTGTTGAATCACTGTGTTGTATACTTGAAATCAATATAATATTGTCTATCGACTATACTTCAATAAAAAAACAAAACTTAAAAAAACAAATACTTATTAAACAATGTTAAGTTTTTGACAAGGGATACACCAGTAAATAAAACAAGATTCCTGTACTAAACATACTTTCTATGGGGAAACAGTAAACACAGTAAGTTACAGAGGATGTTAGGAGGTGATGCACACTCTGCTAAAAAAGAAAAGTAGCACACAATAAGGTGAGCCCAGAAAGCAGAGTGGGAGGGCTTGCAGGCTGCTATCTTAAATGTGGGGAACTGGGGTCGGCAGAGGCCCAACTGAGAAATGACGTGTGAGCCGAGCCGAGCTGAAAGTGGACTAAAGAGGCAGCCCTGTGGATATGCGGGGACAGTGTTCCAGATGGAAAGAACAGCCACAACAATGGCCACCAGAAAGGAGCAGGTCTGATGTGGTCAAGGAACAAGGATACCAGCACAGAATAGCACAAAACAAAGTCAGAGAAAAGCAAGAGTGCGGCAGGTCAGTATCATTTTAATGGCCGGGGCTTTAATTCTTCTAAAGGCACAGATGTTTAAGTGTAAAAACATGTTTTAAATAATTTAATCTGTAAATAATAGTTGAATCAAACATTATATGAAATACACCAGAGGAAAAGGAAGCTATAGGTTTGTTCTCAAATGGCCACTTCTTCAGGGCTCCCTAAGTGGCTTCTTTGGTTATACTGTGGGAGTTATTTACTAGAAAGTATTCAAAATCCTTTCAAAACACTGTAAAGCCACAAAAGCAACCTTTAGACAGACTTAGTGAATTCTACCATATTTAAAAGAAAAAAGATTTTTTCAGTATAGAATTAGAATGTGGGGAGTAGAAGGAATAACCAAGCATATTTTGAAAAAAAGAGAAAAAAATCTTCATTGCAACAGTCTAATTACAACATAATCCCTCAGACCCTCGAGAAGTCTAAGTGTCAGTCCTGTGGGCCCCACAGGGTCTACACTCAGGGTGCAGGGTCCCAGATCTCTGAGCCGCAGCCACTGGGACCCTCTCGCACAGCATCTCCTTCTGCCCTGCCCTTCCAGTACTTGTGTAAACAGATCCTATGTAAAAACCACCTACCATGTTTCTATTTCTTGACTGGGCTCTGGCTGAGACACCAGCCCCAATCCCTTCCCTTTTGATTCCTGTGCTCAGGCTGTTTCTGTCACCCCTACACATCCACTTACTCACCTTTTAAATGCTTCCTCCTGCCTCAGGAAGGTTCTCTGACTTCCCTGCACTGAGCAGGCGCTCCTGTTACTGTTATAAACTGCCTGTGTTTCCTGGGTAGAAGCAAGCAGCCTGAGTTCTAGATCAAACTCATCGTGAATTGGAATCCAACTCTCGCTGCTCAGCTGTGCTACCCCGGGCACTTAAGCTCAGAGCCTATTTCTTGTCTGTACCAGAATAAGAAGCACTTGCCCCCATAGGCTTGTTAGGAGCCTTAATTGAGAAGGCCACATAAAGTACACGTCCCTGATGGGGAGGGGCTTTAATGAATGTTAGTCCCTTTCTCCCACCAACATCCCCACAGCCATCATCATTCTCCTCAAGAACACCCCCAATGGTCACCTGCCCTTTGGGCTCTGTAATCATCCTCTAATCCACTTAAATCCACTTGTACTTGATGTAAATATATGCGTCTCCCCTACTGGGCTTGGGCTCCTTGAGGACAGGGATTCTGTCACAGTCACTTTGCCTGCAGCATTATTTTTCTGGGAGTCAATCACATTGGACACACTCTGCAGCTGCTGGGGCCTCTCATATGTTGTCAGATCTCAGGGGCTCAGATCTTCGGGCTGAGAACTCCAGGCAGTAGCTGTTTCCCAGTGCCATCCCAGGAGCCGGTATGTTGCCTGGGCCTCAGAAGCCTGACACCTAAATGGGTGAATGAGATGAGGGGTAAGCAACAGACAGAGTCTGTACTGCACATACACATTTATAGTAAAGGTGGGTCAACCTTCATTACCATCAAGAAATAACGATCCCACATCTGTCCTCTTTTTGTGTACAAAATTCTCAGGTCAACAATTGCTGTCTTGCAGTTTTGTGTTTGTCTTTTTTGTCTTTTTTTTTTTAATAGGGCAGAGACTTTGTTTCCCTCATCTTTGAACTCCTAGACCTACCACAGTGCAGGGAACATTTTGTTCTGGGCCAGAGGTTTTCTACCTGACTATACAAGAGAATCACCCGAAGAGTTTTTGTTTTCCTTTCCTAATACAGATGCCTGAGTAGTACAGATTCAGTGACCAACTGAATCAGAATATCCAAAGGTGGGGCCTGCCATAAGTACTTTTAAAGTTCCCCCGCCCCCAATATGCTATTGTGCAGCCAGGATTCGAAACCACTAAATTGGGCACACTATTTTGGGCTCAGTCCTCTAATACCAAGACTATTATCGAGGAATCTCCAAAGACACCCACATGTAGAAATTACCAGTAGACACCTGTTGGTTTGCCTAGGGCACATAATCCCTTCTCTCCCACCAGGGTGGGCCCAGCAGTCTTCATTGTTCTTTGTGAGCCAACCCTGGCTATAGCTAACTGTGAGCAGAAATCAACACCTAAACCCAAGCAGAACCAATCAAATCCTCACTCTCCCAGAAATCTGGATTTGGGATTCAGAGATGAGAATCGGGATCTGCTCTCATATGTACCAAGAGCATACATGTGTATCTGGAATTGTGAAGCTCTGGGCTGTGTGGAGAGCAAAACATTAGAAACTGCTGTGAAGATACACAATAGTGTGAAGCAAATGCCTAGTGAGAAGCAAAATGAAATTGTATGACCCCAGAAATAAATCAAGAGAAGCTGCCAGCTTTCAGTTCTTGGTGTCAATCCCTTATGAAGGCCAGCAACACTTAACCATGACTCCAGGTTTAGAGAAGTTACTGCATGAAGCTCCGTTCCTTTATGCTAAAAAAGGCCTTGACTGAGACAGAACCCAACACTGCAAAATGGGTCCCTAGGTACTAATATGACACAGCCCACCTCATCATCATATTACCACCACTTACTGAGCACCTACTATAATTACTAATACAGCCAACGTTACTATAAATTAGCCATTATCCCCATCTTAGAGATCAGGCAATTGTCACGGAAGTGATTTGCCAGAGCAGGTGAGTGGCCAATCTGGGAACAGAACCTTGGTCACTGTGGCTCCAAAACCCAGGCTCATTCCCCTTCCCTTCCTTCAGCCCCCTGTGCTTTGATGGACAGCTCCTGTTGTCAGACCTAGGTGGGGAAACGTACAGTGGAAAGGAAGCAGTTTCTGAGTTGGTCATGGGTCAATGAAATTTGAAAATGAAATCTTAGCAAGAAAGATGGGTATAATTCCAATTGGATGATTATGAAGTGTTACAACACTGACTCCAAAATCCTATCTTATAAGTTCATGTGTGTGAGTGTAAGAAGCTAGGGAGGGGGGAATTATCATTTGTTTAAATTGACTAACATGAATATGTTTTGCTAGGGACTTTCCCACTTTATTTCTTAAGGTTGCTCTCACAAGTGTATAATAGAAATGTAATGAATAGTTTTGTTATTTCTTCCTTTAGAATTTAAGCTTTCATACACACCACAAACCTTATAAACCCTGCCCTCCCAATTAAGACTAGAAGATAAGCCACAAAAATATCCATATTCCAACATATTATTAAAAATAACAACAAACTCAAGTCAGAAATTGCAGGGTATTCACTAATCAAAGAAAACTTACTTTTAAATACTTGATAAACTTTGAACTGTTTTTTAAATAACTCACCATGAAGTTTTCTTGCATAATTTGATTACTACATTTTATTACTACCCTCTAAATTGCTACTGAAAATGAGTCAAAAGGATGATTGCATATTGTAAAGTTAACATTTGGAAAAGGGTAGGAAAAAGCACAATTCCAGCTCTTCCATGCAGTCCCAGTACTGTGCATAAAATGTGGGTTACATTTTATATTTCTTTTAGAAGTATTAACCATGCAGGATACAGTTATTAAGCATCTAAGCTAACTAGACACCATGCTAGGTATAGAAAGACCAAACCATGGCATCAGCCCTGAAGGAGTTTGAGATCCAATACAATCTAGAGGAAAAATAAAAAGCCTGGGTCATTTATCTCCCCTTTTTGGTGATTCAAAAATATAATATAACAAAAATAACTGTCCTTCCAGGGCTACACATACTGAAATATGCCAGTCCCTCACCTTAATGCTTTTCATTGGTCTTATCATCCACAGAATTTGGGAAACCTGAAGAAGTAAATCCTTGAATGGGATTAGAAACAGAAAAGCCCAATACTGTACCAAACTTAAATTGTGTCATATGAGAACACAGTGAAATTTTAAAACATAACCTTCTGTGCCACAAGTCAGGTCTTGAACACACTGATTTCTGCGTGGAGCTGCAAGCTCAAGCAACTGCGATCTCCATTGCCCTTGGCAGCCTTCCACCACCACCAAAGGAGACTCTTACACTGACTCTCCAGCAATAACCCAAGTAAATGGATAAAGACCTCTAGAAGCACATCCATGCTGATTATCACACCATTCAAGCACACTACTAAAACAAGTCAACAAGTGTTACAGGGAAGTCAGCAGCTGACAGCCACAGGCACACAAGGCCCCCAGTGATGCTAATAACCTAGTGCAAATTACTGAGGACTGTAGATCTTGCAGAGATAGGAAAATAATTTTCTGTGCCCATTTTTTTTTTGAGATAAAACTGACATATAACACTGTGTAAGTTTAGGGTTTCCAGCTTGTTTATTTGATACATATATATATATATATATATTAATATGATTACCACTCTAGCATTAACTAACACCTTTATCCTTCTTTTTTTGCAGTGAGAACATTTAAAATCTATCTAGTCTCTAGGAAATTTTGAAATACATAATATAGCATTGTCAACTATAATCACTGTGCTGTGCATTAGATACGCATAACTTACTCATCTTCTAGTTGCCAGCTGGTACCCCTTAACAACATCTCCCCAATTCCCCCACCCCCCAGTCCCTGGTAACCACCATTCTACTTTCTGTTTCTACCAAGTTTGGCTTTTTTAGATTCCAGGTATAAGTGATATTAAGACACGGACTGTGGGTGTAGTCAGAGCAGGGTGAAGGCCTCCAGAAAAAGCAAGGCAGGATATTTACAGTCAGAGCAATGTAACAATGTGCAAAGAAGTCCCTATCAAAACTCTGTGTTAAGCATTATGCAAAGTCAAGGTCATACTAATTCTCTAGGGTAAAGATACCAGACTAGGAATACAGACATCTTCAGTGAGATCAGTAAAGCTCAAAAGGCCAGGAGCAACTTGGTCTGGAATACTCCAGTGTTCCGCAAGGGTATCTCAGCATAACCCATGACTTCACTGTATCTCAACTATAAACAGCCCTGGCAAACAGACAACAACCCAGCCCACCTTGGAGGCAGGGCAGGTGATACAAGTCTGCACCCTTAACCCTTTACCCACATTCCTGAATATCCTCAACCAACTATAAATCCCCTAGACAACAGACCATCACTGGCTCTCTTGTCCCTTCCTGGCATAAGCCAGGAGCTCTGTCCTCTCACTATATCTCTCAATAAAAGCCTCTCCCTGGCTCATCTACCTTGGGTGTTTGCTAAATTCATTCTTTGACTCCACAAAAAAGAACCCCAGCATCAATATCATACAATGTCTTGTCTTTCTGCCTCACTTATCTCACTTAGCATACGTCCTCAAGGTCCATCCAGGATTTCCTTCTTTCTCACAGCTGAATAATATTCATGTGTGTATGTGTGTATCTCAGAGCTTCTTTATCAAATTATCTGTTAACAGATGCTTAGGTTGTTATCATATTTCGGCTACTGTGAACAATGCTGCAATAAGCAAGGGAGTGAAGATATCTTTTTAACACCCAGTTTTCATTTCCTTTGGATATACACCCAAAAGTAAAGTTGCTGGATGCTTTTATTTTTAAGTTTTAATCTTCTGAGGAACCTCCATAACTGTTTTCCATAGAGACTGCATCAATTTACATTTCCACCAACAGTGCCCAAGGGTTCCCTTTTGTCCACATCCTTACCAGCACTTGTTATGTCTTGTCTTCTCACTAGTGTGATCCCATGCCTGTTTCTGTCATCATGATGTTGCTTTGCTCATAAACTATCATGAGGGTAGCTTCAGAGACTCTGAAAGTGCACCTTTGCCAGAATAAGATAAGCACATTATCCAGCAGGAGTGAAGTGTCACATCATTGGAACGCAGCCCATCTTACAGGTGAAGACTCTGAATACCACAGGCAGTCCCTCTAACATGAATATAAGCCAAAGTCTGTCATCAGCCACTAGTCACATATGGCTATTTAAATTAACTCAAATTAAATCTAACAATTCAATCAAATTGGGCACAGCATAACAGAATATTTCCATCGTCACAAAAAGTTATATTGAACAGCACTGATGTAGGTGGAGGTAAAAGCTAAAGCAATGGATGAGCTCATGCTGAAAGGAGTTATAAAAGTAAAAAGAAATCAGAGATAGTATGTGGGAACACTAATTTAAAAGGTCAAGAGGGAAGAATAAAGATCAGAAGAGAGCACATCATGGCAAAAGTTTCAAGAAGTGAGGGGTCTGTGCTAATACGGTGAAGAAGTAAAGCAAGATGAAGCCTGAGACTCCACCACTGGGCTGGCAATTGTTAATCTGAGAAAGTGACCTCACTGGGATGAAGGAAACAAAGGCAAGGTAGAGAAGCCAGCAGGAGGCGATGGAATCCCTCCTTCATGAACACACTCTACCCTTACCAATGCCGTCACAATGGCAACAAGCTAAGAGCTGTTTAGTACTTCTGTATTAACCCCCATGACAACACACTGAATCATCACATCTCACCTATAACACAGGTGCTAACACTCCCATTTCACAGATGGAAAAAACAAAAGTAATTTTCCAAGGTCACACAGCCATCAAATACAGAGCCAGTATTTAAACCCAGGTTAAGGCCAGAGCCTGAGTTTGTAAAGATTACATGACATGGTGTCTTGCCAATGGGTTTCAGCCCCAGGCAAGTTCGCTATGGATTCAATGTGACTAAAGAAATTGACAGCAAAACGTTCTTGGGGTGAAAGGGTTATACCCAACTTTATTTCCAGGTGGCAGGTCAGTCACTAAAATCCCATTCACTCAGAGCGAGTCTGCATGCAGCAAGCCAGTCTCTGCTTCTGGGCCCCTCTGCCCGCACAGCCATCATCTGAGCCCCTCTGTCCACACAGCTGTCCTCTGGGCCTCCTGCCTGCACAGCTGTCCCACCCAGCCGTCCTCTGGGCCTCTCTGCACAGTCATCACGCACAGCCATCCTCTGGGCCTCTGTCCTCGGCCCTGCCACCACTCCAGCCTCTACTCTGCTCTCCTGCAGCCTTGCAGCCCTGCCACTGTGTCGTGCCCAGAGCACTGGGCAGAGCTCTTTATATAGAGTCAACAGCCATGCATTGTCCACAGGTGTGCAGTGAGCTAGTCAACCAGGGCCAGGTAAGACTCCTGGCCACAGGAACTCTCATTTTATCCACACATGGACTCCCCAGAATACCTCCTACTTGGTTCACACCTCTTTCTCCATACCATATTCAATGGGAACCTCTGGAAATACAGGACCAAATTGATCCAGCTGTGCTATGCTTGGTATAGCAAGCATTCAAATATTTACTGAATAAATGAAAATAACGAATGCACAGAACTTGGCTACAAGGGAAGGTAGGAAAGCATGGTATTCAGAGGGTAAGAAGGGTTGAGGGAAAGTTGGAAAGGGAGGCGAGGCTGCTTGGTTTGGCTTCCATTTCTTTTTTTTTTTTAAAGACGACATTTGAGCTGTCTTAAAGGATGGAGCACATAAAGAGTAAAACATTGCTAAAGGAATGGGACTGTGCCACGAACAGTGGTAAAAGCGATGAACCTTGAACAGGAAAACAGGCATTCTCTGGATACTAGAGGAGAAAGGAGGAAGAGTTGCAGATACAAGATTACAGCTACAACAGGTGACTGAGCAAGTTCAATCGAATATTCTCTCTAAAGGCAAGAAGATAAATATCAAGAGCGGAGGGAACCATCTCTAAGCTCTTTTAAGTAAACACTGTGGTATGTTCCTGTGTGGGTATAGAGTGGATGCTTTACACATACATAAAGATTATCATTAAAAAATACAAAAGAAAACAACAAAAATCATTATTGTCTCTGTACAAAAAAAACTTGAATTGCTGATTTGCAATGTTAGGGAGTCTTGGGAAATTTCTCTCTGTACACTGTTGGCTTTCTAAGAGATACATTGTGGGTAAAATTGCAATTACTTCCAGAATCACTTGCCTGGCTTTAGTGTATCTCCGTATCAATAGGTGTTTCCAAGGGGTAGAGAGAAGTAGTACATCTCCATATCAATAGGTAATTACAAAGGCAAGCAAGGGCTTATCAGGACCAGAGAGGTTGGGTGGAGCCCTCTCTTCTGCACCCAGACTGAGAGAGACGGTTAGAAATGAACTGGTTTCTTAAACTTTATTTCTCCCTTTGACTGATTTGTTTCAAAGATATTTTGCCCCAGGATTTCCCCCCAAAAGTTACATCTGGCGATAGTCAGCAGGACCTCTGAACCCGAAATCTGTCTACATAGGGCAACCCCCAGGCAGGCTGCCTAAGGGATGAAGGGGAGGCCCCAGTGGCTGCAGTGGTAAAGGGTGCAGCTTTACTTGGGAAATCCCTATATGTGGAGCTTCCAATTGGGGAGCCCCTAGTGGGGAATTGGTCTAGGGTAAAGCACCTCCTAGAGGGGTGAGGCCTTCCCCAGAATTGGGGAAGGGTGGAAACACGGGAAGCTGCAAAATTATCCATCAGAAGACTGCTTAGAGGACCTGAGTGGCCGTGCAGCAGCTGGATTGTAGATTTTTCCTCGAGATAGTGGAAAGTGTTATAGAGGAGAGAGAGGGTTATCAAGGAGAGAGAGAGATTTCAGCAGGAGAGAGACACACTTCAACATCACTTGGAGGAGCTGGGCAATGACCTATGCGATGCCCTTAAGGAAGGAAAACAGTTATTGAGAAAACAGGTAACACTCCTGGAAAATTCCTTAGCAGCAGCAAGGGGGGAAGCAGCAGAAGCCACATTGCAGGAGGTCATGGGGGAGGGAGAGGAAAGAGCGGTACCTTCAGCCACAGAGATGATAGAGGAGATGTTGGGAGAGGATGAGGGGGTGTGACTGAGGGCTGATCGGTTGACAAGGCAAAAACCCGAGGTACCAGCCTCTTCTGTATTAAAGGCCACCTGGTTGTAATTAAGTAAAAAAGGCAACAACCTCTGGCTCCTCAGGGGGAGGAGCAGCCCCCTCCCCAGGTTGTGGAACACTCCTTGCTCCATCCCTAGACCCAGGATGAGCTGGTGGACATAAGCATCAGGTATCGGCAGAAACCATCGGAACCTCTACCTACGTGGCTTTTGTGTCTCTGGGATATGGGGGTGGAAAACATTGCTATGCTGGGTTCTGAAATAAGTAGACTGACTTCTCTGACAATTCACCCTTCTCTCTGGTAGCGCTTACAAAGTGCCTGTCACACCTCAGGGAATTGGGCGCTTCTGGATTGGCTGACAGCTGACATCAGGGCAGTTTGGCCTAATCTGGGTTATTCACCATTCTTACCCACTAGCTAGAAAACATATGTAGAGCTCCAGCAGGTGTTACAGGAGCTGGACATGAAAAATATCAGCTTTAAGGATCCCCCAAGGCCCCAATGAATTGTTCACCACAGGAATGAGAAATCTGGTGCTCCATACAGCTCCTCCATCTCTCTTTGGGTCCCTAGTGACTATTCCTGCCCCCCAAATAGGGCAACCCATAAGTGAGGCTACTCATACTTCAGCAGATCTGGGGAGGTTGAAATAATAACAGCCCGGAAGGAAGTACGGGCTACGCCTGAAAGGAGGAGTGCAAAGAGCCCCGTGAAGGTCTTGAAGACCCAGATGTGAGTTGATTTGATTAAGGCCAGGGTAATGAAAGAAACACTTGATGGGCAGGCCAATAGGAACTTGTTAGAACTGTGGCACCAGAGCAGCAGTTCCAGCCACTGAGGTCCAGGACACAGAAGCCAGTCAAAGCCCCATGTCTGGCCTGTGTCCCTGCAAAACCTCCTGGGGGGCAGTACTCAGGCTCCCTCTGGGCCCTCACCCCCACATGAGGATGACTGAGCATTACAGTTTGAGGGGAGTGTCAAGTTCCCTACCTTGGGGGACATGGTGGGGACCAGAGGCCACATGTAGAATTAGCAATTCATTGGTCCCCTGTGATTGTACAATGTGTCCTGGCACTGGTGGACACAGGAGCTGACTGGTCTGACTTATGGCAACCCCGAGCATTTTCCTGGGACCTCTGCTGTGAGAGATGGATATGGCGGTAAGGCAATTAGAGTGAAGAAAGCCCAAATCCCATTGGAGATAGAGTGTTTACCCCCAAAGGAGTATACTATGTACATTTCTCACATCCCTGAATATATTTTGGTGGTAGATATCCTGCAGGGCCTGTAGTTACAGACCACTGCAGGTGAGTTCAGACTGAGAGTACGTGTAGTAAAGGCAGTTCTGAGGGGACATGCTCAGCACTTGCCTGTAGCTCTGCCTGTACTTCAGTGGGTGGCAAATACTACGCAGTATAAATTGCCTGGAGGGCACAAGGAAATAGGAGAAACTCTACAGGAGTTGGAGAAGGTAAGCATCATAAAGCCCACTCACAGTTCTTTTAATTTCCCAGTGTGGTCAGTGAAAAAGCCAGACAGCTCCTGCATATGACTGTGGACTACAGGGAATTGAATAAAGTCACACCCCCTTTGCATGCTGCTATCCCCTCTATAGCATCCCTGTTGACACACTAAGTCATGAACTGGGGACATATCATTATGTTGTAGACCTTGCTAATGCTTTCTTCTCTATTGACCTAGCACAAGAAAGTCAGGAATGGTTTGCCTTCATGTGGGAAGGCCGGCAGGGGACATTCACTGTCCTTCCACAGGGACACCACCACAGTCCCAGCATTTGTCACGGACTTATAGCCCAGGACCTGGCCACATGGAAGAAACTGCAAACGGTGTGGCTATATCATTACATTGATGATATTATGCTCATGTCTGATTCTCTTGCAGATTTAGAAGGGGCAGTTTCTAGATAGCTGCAACATCTACAGGAGAAAGGAGGGGCTCTGAACACCACCAAGGTTCAGAGACCTAGTTTGTCTTTAAAATTTTTGGGGGCTGTCTGGTCACGTAAAACTAAAGTTATTCCTGAAGCAGTCATAGACAAGGTCCAGGCTTTCCCTATCCCTACCACTGTGGCAGTATTACAAGAATTTGGGGGTCTTTTGGGCTACTGGAGAGTGTTTATTCTGTGCTTGGCCCAACTTTTGAAGCATTTATACCGGCTGATATGAAAGGGCATCAGGTGGGATTGGGATGAGACATATGCAGTTGCTTTTACTGCTGCTAAGCGAAGAGTCAAGGCCATACAGGCCTTGAGTGTAATGGACTCATCAAGGCCCTGTGAGCTAGATGTATATGTAACTGGGCTCTTTGGCAGCAGCTTGAACAGACACGCCAACTTATTGGATTCTGGTCACAACTATGGAAAGGAGCAGAGGTCTGGTATACCTTGACAGAGAAGCAACTGGCTGCTGTGTACCATGCCTTCCTGGCTATGGAGCCCATCACCAGAATAGTTCTGACCAAGGTAATAACCACCTATCCCATCGCGGGATGGATGTGAGACTGGACCCAAAGGCCATGGAGTAGTGTGCCAAGATGCCTACACTGCCCAAATGGGATGCACATTTACAGCAGCAGAGTGCCCTCTCTACTAGCCCCTTAAGTGGAAAACTCCAATGCTTATTGGAGTGATCTATACCAGTGATCTATACCAGTGGAAAGCAGAAAGAACTTGTTTTTGAGCCATTGGTAGCCAAGAGACCTTATCAAGAGGGAAAAGCCCCTATACCTGAAGATGCTCCAGTTGTGGACAGCCTCTGAAGTGGAGGGCTATGGCTTTCCATCCTGAGACAATATGGATGGAGGGTGGAGAGGAGAAGAGCAGCCAATGGGCTGAGTTGTAGGCAGTATGTCTCGTAATCACCCAGGAGAGCTCCCCTATAGTTGTCTGTACTGACAGCTGGGCCATCTATCGAGGCTTGACTCTGTGGCCACCAACATGGTACCATGCCAACTGGATGGTTGGTCACTAGCCCCTTTGGGGGCAATAACTGTGGCAAGACCTATGGGCCTCTGGTCAGACTAAGACAGTTACTGTCTATCATGTGACTGGCCATTTGCCTTTGGCATCTCCAGGGAATGATGAAACAGACATATTGGCCCAGGTACATTGGCTAGAAGGAAAGCCTGCTTCTGATATAGCCCAGTGGTTACATCAGCGTTTGTTGCACTCAGGGCAAAAGACACTGTGGGCTGTAGCCCGTTGGTGGCACTTGCCACTGACCTTTGAAGAAGTCAGCAGAGCCCAGAAGGAGTACGTTGTGTGCTCTAAGAGGGACTTGCAGCACATCCTGCAGCAACACAGGACAATAGTAAAGGGGCCAATACCCCTTGTCAGGTGGCAGATAGACTGTATGGGCCTCTGCCTGTCTCAGGACATTGGCATACCATGAATTGTGTGGCTACAGCTACTAGCCTATTGGTTGCTTTTCCTGTAGGTCATGCAAATCAGCAAACCTCTAAGAGGGGTCTAGAGCGGCTCTTTGCAGCCTATGGCCAGCTGCAGGTGATTGACAGTGATCAAGGCACCCACTTTACTGGACATGAATTACAAGAATAGGTACAGCAATTAGGAATAAAGTGGAAGTTTCATGTACCATATAACCCTACCGGTGCAGACATTATAGAAAGATACAATGGTTTGTTGAAATTGGGCCTGAAGTCAGACACCAACAGTCTATGGGGCTGGTCAGTTTGCTTATAGACAGTGCTTTGGCATTTGAATAAGAAGCTCAGCAAAGGAGCATTGAGCCCAGTGGATATCCTAACACACATTGCTGCCTCTCCTATATAACTGTATGTGCAAACCATAGAGGAGTTATTGAAGGCAGGATATGGCCAACAGAGCCACATCCTGCTGCCAGCCCCTACTGCATTAAACTCTGAAGACACTGTTGAGTGGACGTGGCCCTGGACATTTTGACACATAGACCAGTGATGGCTGGCCCTTCTGGCACCTTGGGGAAAACGCCTGGAAGATGGTCTCGTATGTATTTCTGTAGTAACATTAGAGGGGCCCCCAAAGATCACAGTAGTGTACCTAAAACATCCGGGAGGTAAGAGCACCTTATGGGGAAGTTTTGTTTTATCTTTATGGCAGTGCATGTACCTCCTGTAGCCCTATATATTGACCCCTCTGTAACTCCCACAGGGAGGGGGATGAAAGTCTGGTATACTAGACCAGGATGAGATCCCATTCCTGCCTCTGTCCTATCACAGAACCATTCTCTTGCATGCCTCCTACCTGATGGACAAGATTTGTCTATGTTGGTGTCATTAAAACATGTATCGCCCTTAAGGTTATTTTCTTCTGCAGTCCCTGTGGTCTGGATGCGCCCCCTGGCTGCAGCTGCTGCATAATGATTCCTCTGAACTTTCTGCCTCTTCAGCTACTGACTGCCTGTGGAATAGGAGAGCTATGGACTTAATCTGCATAGGACTTTGAACCTAGCTGAATCCTCCAGCTTGAGGATTATCATGATTTTATGTTATTAGTCTGGTTACAATGCTCCAATTTTCTTGCACAGGGGCCACTGCAGAAGATGGGGAATGTGTACATTGTAAGGCGAGATATCTGGAGGGGTGGGCTGTGGGTAAAATCTCCATATCAGTAGGTAATTACAAGGGCAAGCAAGGACTTATCTGGACCAGAGAGGTTGGGTAGAGCTCTCTCTTCTTCTGCAGCTGGATCGAGAGAGATGCAATGCACAACGAATACTTGTAAGAAATAAACAGGTTTCTCCCAGTTTACTTCTTCCTTTGACTGATTTTGGTTTCAAAGATATTTTGCCCCAGGATTTGCCCCCAGGAGTTACATACATACATTACTTTTTCAGTTTAAAAAACTACTTATAACAAAAAGGAACAGGTCCATAGAGAAGGTAAAGAGAATAATAACTGTTTAGCATAAGTGCTAAGAGAAATGGAAAAAAAGGTAACCTGAGAGCTAGTTTAAAGCTAGGGCTCTGGACCAGACTGGCTGTATTGGTATCTATCATCATTCCCTACTCCCAGCTACAGCACCTCAGGCAAGTTACCAAACCTCTCTCCTGGCCTTAGTTCTGAGACAGGGACCATGGGTTTAGACAGAGTAGGGTGAGGGCCTCTAGAAAAAGAAAGACAAGACATTTACAGTCAAAGCAATGTAACAATATAAAGTCCCTATGGAAACTGTGTTCCGCATTATGCAAAGTCAAGGTCACACTAATTCTCTAGGGTTAAGATACCAGACTAGGAATATAGACATCTTCAGTGAGACCAGTTAAAGGTCAAAAGGCCAGGAACAACTTGGCCTGGAATGTTTCAGTGTTCCCCAAGGGTATCTCAGCATAGCCTGTGACTTCACTGTAAATAGCCCTAGCAAACAGACAACAACTGAGCCCACCTTGAAGGTAGGGCACGTGGTACAAGTCCACACCCTAAGCCCTCAGTTTCTAAATGTCCTCCACTGCCTATAAATTCCCTAAACAATGTACAACCCAGGGCTCTCTTGCCCCCTCCTGGCATAAGCCAGGAGCTCTGTCTGTCTTCTCACTGTATCTCTCAATAAAAGTCTCCCTGGCTCTCCTACCTTGACTGTTTGCGAAGTTCATTCTTCGACTCTGCAAACAAGAACCCGGCATCATCTTCACCACATGCAACATAAGCATGATGAGAGTACCTACTGAAGTATTAGTATTAAATGATTAAAACAATGCCCAACCCACTGTGAGAGCTGAATAAATGTAGCTATAGTGCTGAAGATTATTATCTAGTGGCTTTGAGGACCAGCTAATCTGCGTGCCCGTAGATAGATACCTGATATCTAAGGGCATCAGTTCACATAGCTGAGGGGTTTCCACCAGGATGCAGCCACAGAAAAGCCTGTCAGCTTGCTCCAGGCTTGGAGCTCTTGGGCAACTGGAGGAGGAAACCAGAGGTTCTATTATTTATTTATATTCTACCCTCTGTCAGTTTTGAGGAGGCAAGGCACATCATGGCACCCTAGCTCGAAAGGAAGTCCAGGGTTGTATCTGTGGAGTGTGGGTTTTGTGTGGAGCAAATGTTGTCAGCAGGAGGCTGACAGAGAGAGGCAAGGTCAAGGGGCTGGGGGTCTAGAGGAAAAGAAAGGGGCGGAATATGTCCAGGGGCTAAACCTCTGGGTGTGTTCCTCATTCGAATTAAGATCAGGTCCTTGGACATAATACAGGTGTCCAGCAGAACTGGAAGAATGAGGAGGGAGGAGGTGAGAAGTAGGAAAGCAAAATGCTGTCAATAACAGATTCTGTCACACCAACCCTAGATAATTCAACACTACAGAGATGGGATCTCCCCTATTTTGGTGTCCTCAAAAGAATCAAAACTAATAGTAGTTGTCACATATTAACCGCTAGGCATTGTGCCCAAACTAGTGTAACATGGGTTACCTAAACTAACCCTCACATTCATCTATAAACACAGGTACTATGACTATCTATTCCATTTTAAAGAAAGGAAAACTGAGGTACAGAAGTTAATTAATTTGCCAAAGAATATACAGCCATACATGAAACCAGCCCAGACCATTTTCATCACAGTGGTTAGAGGCGGGGCTCTAAAGCCACATGGTCAGACCCCTGGAGAAGCTTGAACTGGCAGCCTCAGTTCTCCAGTGACTTAGACGTGTTTCTGGTAATCTTCACATGCTTTCAGACACCTTCACAGTGATATCTTTTATTTTAAAAAACATAGATATTTAGGGTACATCAATAACATTTAAATTAAAATAATCATGAATGGATTAATGAACCAGGCAGTATAAGGTTACAAGAGTAATTTTGCATAGATTTTCAATTAGCTAAGCTTTCACATTCCTACTCTAAGATCAAGCCTCTACTAGGCATCCAAAACTTATAAACACATGACTGAAGCAACTCAAAGCAGATTCAAGATAACGTATCAGTAAGAGTAAAATAATATCCTCAGAAGAGAGACTGAGTGAAGTTAGAACATGGTTTTAATTGGAGACCGTCACCATTTAAAAGAAATTAAACTGTCAGTCACATTGAATTTCTGACTGCAGATTATGTGCATTCTATTTTTCACGTTCATTTCTCAGGCTGTCGAATTTTTCATTAGAAATAAATTGTAATTGTCATTATGAATTGCATTCTACCCAAGGTTTTAGTAAACAAAAACAGTTTAATACTGTAGTACAGTCCATAATTAATATTACCAATTTGCAAATCCTAGTTAAAAAATGAATGTTACAAACTTTCATTTTATGATGGCCAAATAAACAGTCCACCTCGGGGCAAATGTAACAATTACAGGATAAACTCCCCACATTCTGGGACAATACTTTATAACAAAATTAGCCAAATATATGCAATATTATGGATCTTACAATTAGACTAATCCAATGTATCTTACCACAAGTTTCAAGAAATTCTATACGAAAAGAAGCATGCCCTTTTTTTTTTTACATCTAGAATGGTCTAGAATTAGAATAATTTCCTTGGAGAGAACTGAACAGGTATTTAGCCATCTGTAACCCACGAAGTTCCCTTAAAATAAAAATACAATGTAATAAAGCCTTTGTAAGCCGTCACCTCAAGGAAATAAAGAGCAAAGATTATATATAAAGAGAGAAAATGGACATTTCAATAGGATTTATTAAGTTTCATTTCTGAAACTTACTGACAAGTACATGGTGTTCTCTTTTGCATGATAAAAAGAAATTTTTTTCAGTGCAAGGGAAAGGTTTGCACTTAGAAAACTGTGTAGAAATGTAGAAGTAAACTGCTGTGAAGCACATTGTCCACATTCTTCACTACTGATAAATACTTACTAATCACTTTTAGCTCATCAACAGAGAAGGAACTAAAACCTTTGCCTGATTCAAGTACTCTTCTAACATCTTGACTTAGTCATCTCCGGATTCCTAACTGAGGTGTGCAGAGCCCTTCCACAGACTCTTCAGTTGTGTACAACTTTTTCAAGTTTGTATTTAAGCGTATTTTGGACAATCTGAATGACTACTCTACCACCAGCTTTCGTCAGGCGCTTTCGGCGCCCATACCTGCACCTGCGCAGACTTCCAATACAGCATCAGAGGAGACCACACTACGTCAGCATTCGTGCCACACAGGTTCTCACTAGCCCCACCACTCAGGAAGAATTCAGTTCCACAGGGCTGCCCATAATTCCAAAATGACACATAGGAGGAACCAGGTACCCAGAGCTATGGGGAGTTAAATGTCAAGAGGAAAATGAATATAGATGCTGGTGGTCTTGCCTCCAACTCTTTCTGCTCTTTTTCAACTGTTTCACAGAATTTCCTAAAAAATTTTTACACATAGCTATTTTATTTTCATCATAAACAGGCTTATATGCATTCACTACCTCACCCAGAGCCTCAAGTTGAGATCTCATGAAAAACACAGTGATGTTTGATGACACGCCTCTGCCAACTGTGGGACTGAGTCTGCATTTAACACTCTGTACTTAGCTTCCTCAGCCTCTGGGATTCCATTTCATTCGAGAGTCAAGTTGATGAAAAGGAAAACAGCAAACCATACACATATCTTTCCACTATTAAATCCAAAAAATGATGACTTAATTTCAGCAAAACATTATCAATCACATTAATGCGGTTCATTTGCACTTTATTGGTTCTGTAGTTTTGTTTTGGGTTTTATATCTAAGTCTTTTTAGGTTTTATAGTGGTAAAAGAGACGTAAGCATGAAGAGTTATACTTAGCATATATATACATGACATCATTTTTATTATCATTCAAGTCTACACTGGAGCATCACCAAAAATTTTTTTCTAACTTTGAGGTTGTTTTCTTCACAGGTTTCTTTAAGTTTCATTTGTACACAAGTTTCATAAAAATGATTCTCATTTTACAAATAAAATCACCCATCAGAAAGCTTCAGAAACTCGCTCTGACCACTCAGCCACCAAAACAAGAGGTCTGCATGAATCTGAATGACGCCTGGCATGCCAGGACCAGAATTGAGAGCAGAATGACTCTGCCTCTGCCACACCATGAGGAAAAAGCCTGGTCCAGTTAAGATTTTTCACTATAATAAAGTTACTCAAATATCCAATGTAATATCCCCAATACCCTAAAATGTAGACAAAAAGTATACTCCAGCTATTACTACTAATGATGACAACAAAAACAATCCTATAAATGGTAAATATTTACCTATAAATTCTAATGAGCCGGGTACAACTGCGGGCCCATCACATAACTTCTAATCTTCCAGTGACCCCATTTTATCCATGGGAAAATAGAGGCACAGAGGTAAAGTGCCTTGCCCAAATTTGCACAGCTGATGTACATGACATAGCTAGGATTCAAGCCCTAAAAATGGTACAAGTCACTGTTCACATTACTCACAATGCCTCTTTTACAAAAAAAAAACCTAAGCATGAAAGGCAGTGGGTCTTTCTGAAGAATAAAATCTGTGGCAAGCTTTTCCAAATAGTTTTCATTAGCTAGTAACTTGAGTATTCCAGCACCAAAACTTAACTTACTGAAACTCTTAAATTCTCCCCTAACTGAATAACAAATACTTGATTGGCTATTTGAGAAAATTACTCCTACTGGAAAGCTATTTCAGTGCCACCCTGCTGCTACTGAGAGAAAAGTTACCTTTGTAGATCCCGTTCAAAGAAAGCTCAGGCTTTGATCCTTAATATCCCATGAAGTAAAAGGTTATGCTTAATCTATATTTTATAGATCTAAAAGTCAAATGAGTTTCTGAAATAAACAAGCAGAATGTAATGGTAAGCATATTCTGTAGCATTCATTTCATTCCTGGTTTGGAGGATTCTATGTGCTGAGTTAAAGACAATTACATTAGTGTAATACGTAGCAGTTTTTTTCTTCTATTATTCTGCAAGCATAAACAAGTTATACACATGTTAATTTACATTCTATATAAAAAGCCAATTTTAAATCCAATTTATAAGGCAATAAATATATAAAGATTCTAGGACACAGCAATAAAGTTATGCCATAAAGTAGAGTTAATTCAAGACAGCAATAATAAAAGCATGACAAATTTTAGCATTCTACCAACTGCACAAAGGTGTTTCAGGTAACATCTGTTCAGAAGCAATTCCTACAAGACAGACTAGATGAGATGCAAGGTTTCACAGTGTAATAAATGTATGTCAGTTTGCTTGCTTCATAATTAAAGACATGAGTCTCTGAAAAAAGCAATTAAGCCTTGCTCTAAATCTGAGACAATCATTCCTATTCCCACCCCTTTCTATCTAAGAAGAGAAGATCCACAGTGACCCAGAAGTAATAAATACTATATATCATCTATTTTCAGCAGCTAAATGTACTCCCCAAAAGCCACTTGATTATTTTCTTTCTTTTGATAAATCATATATTAACAAACAAGCAAAAAACTTACTTTCTCTGTTAGGAAGAATAGAAAGGAAAGAAAGTCTGGGTCAATTCAGAGCAATTTATTTAAATACTGGCCTGAATAAAATGATTTTACATTACAAAGCTTTCAGTGTCTGATGGGTTAGATGAAATTTTGACAGGAATAAAACTCAAGTGCCTAACGCCTTCAACTAAGAACACAATCCCCACTTCTTGACAGTTTAACTCTGGGACAGCTGAAAGCATGTCTTTAGCTGAAGACTTACTGAAGAAATAAATTCAAAAAAGAGCACACAAAGATCATCTCCACCTTTTCTCAGCTTTCAAGCAACTATGAAAATGCTGCAGCGAAGCAAGATAAATGAAATTTCTAGATGCTATTCCAGTGGACATAACTGTGGTTACCTAATATCCCCTCAAATCCCAAACCTTCCAAAATAAAATGGTACCACAAGAAAGAGATTTAAATGAATATGATGGCTCACCCAAAGCATACATTTATAAACTGTTATACCAACCCTTTCAGTGTGGTTACCCTCATAACCACACTTGCTGTGTTCATTTCCTATGGCTGCCCTAACAAATTACAACAAACTTGATGGCTAAAACGATAATGTATTCTCTCAGTTCGGGAGACCAGAAGTCCAAAATCAGTTTCACTGGGCTGAAATCAAGATGTGAGCAGTATTATTCTCCCTCTGCAAGCCCTAGAGAACCAACCATTCCTCGCCTCTTCCAGCTTCTGATGGCTGCCAGCATTCTTCGGCTTGTGGCTGCATCAATCTCTTCCTTCTCTTCTTAGTCAGATCTCCCTCTGCCTCCCTCTCATAAGGATACATATGTTTGCCTGTAGGGCCGACCCTGATAATCCAGGATAATCTCCCCATTTTTAAAGCCTTGACCTAATCATACCTGCAGAGTCCTTTTTTGCCATATAAAATAACATTTACAAGTTCTAGGAAGTAAGATGTGAATGCCTTTCGGGTGGTCATTAGTTACCCTATAACATCTGCCTCCAAATAAACCAAAAGCAATTAGGGGAGCATGCACTAATCTCACCAAGCCAACTCTGATTTCAACTTGACTCAAATTCCCAGTATAACACACAGTAGTTCTCCCACCTAATATTTCTTACCACTTCACATCCTGCCTATAATCTGGAAACCGCTAATTCCATATTCATTTAAGGTATTACTAACTACTGATAATGTTTTATGAATGAGAAAAGTAGTAAAGATTAAAACTCCCAGTCACATAAGAGTAATAACAGGGCAGTGACCAAGGATGTGTACACAGGAGACAGCTTGCCGAGCCTCAAATCCCAGCCGCCCCAAGTGGCAGCTATGTGAACTTCAGCAATTTAACCTCCATACCTCAGCTTACCTATCTAGCAAACAAGGCTAATAATACTACTGCCTAGCTCTTAGGGTTGCTGTAAGGATTAGATGAGTTGATATTTATAAAGCACCTAGAACGGTGTTTGGCTCACTCATAAAAGTTAACTGTTACTACTAATGGTACCCAAACATGGTAGACATAACATGTTACTGGACAGGGTGACCAATCGCTCACAGGATACTGCAATGACATAATTAAACAATCACTAACAACCTATTACATGGAAACCATAAGATTCGTTGTAAGATTTACACTAAAGCCTGTGAGACTTTTTAAAGGATATTATTAATGAAAAAGAAGAGGAGCTACTCTGCCAATTTGAATCACCAATTTCAAAAGACTGGCCCATATCCTAGAAATGGAGACTTCTCCAGAAGCCACATGTTCTGTGCTCAGTCTGGATCTGGTGGCCACCATGGTGTGTACTGCGTGTTTCTAAGAGTAGTGGGAGGGAGGGATGAAGTGCCCAGTGTTACTGAAAGGCTTTTCATGCTGAGTAGACAACTGTTTTGTTCTAGAAGGGAAATAGGACCTGGTTCCAAGGACTGGGGGTGTGACCTAGGGCAGGTCCCAAGTTTAATGATCCTACTGAATTCTATCTACCTGCACAAAGTCTTCACCCAGGTACCTGTCAGTGCTCCCAGTCCCCTCCAGTTGCATCCGGTCCCCCCAAAGCAGTTGATTCACTGTGCAAACTACCATATATTTAGAGTACACTAATATCTACTACTTACACACTTCTATGCAGGAGGTTCTATACTACCAACTTTTATTCACAATTCAAAAGTAACTTGAAGCCCACACTCTACATTCAGTGGAAAACAAGGATTTGTCCTCTTTGTTTCAGTTCAAAGTAATTACTAAACAGGATTTCAGTGGGCACTAGAAACTCCTGCCCTCTTAAATCAACAAAGGACAGGAGCAAATGGCCTGTTTACCCCTCAGTTCTACCAGCTTGCAGCTTTGTAGAATGTGCAAAACATCAAACACCTAAACTATACCTTCTCCTGTGACGTCAGCAGTCCACACTACTGGGACCAGTCAAAAGCGACTAGGTGACATAATGAGCGGGTGACCTGAAGAGATTTAGGCTGACACCACCTCACATCCAATCAAGAGAAAGCCAAGAACCAACCTGACTCCATCAGTACAGCAAAGTGAACTACAGAACAATCACTTTTTGAGGCATTTCTGAGATTTCGTGAGGATTCAAAGATCACTCTCCACCCCAGAAACAAGAGTTACTAAAGCGGAACTGAGAACAGTAAGAAATAGACTGCTTGGGAAGAGCAGCTCAGAAGGCAATTTGGGGATTAGGATACTGAGCCTTGGGCCAGGAAGAAAGTTTGAAATGAACCTGGAACTCCAAGTCCTCAGAGAGTCCTATTTCAATAAGCAGGTGGTACCAAATAAGCAGCACACCCAGGCTTCTGGCAGAAACAGACTCAAATAGTCTCCAGAGAAAAGCATCCCCAGGTAGGTCTCCCGAAAGACAGGTCAGGAGCAATGAGTTTACAAAGATCAACAAGCACAGGGGAAGAGAGCAAACCACCATGAGAGAGACTGAATGACAGTCCAAAGATTGCACATACCTGAACTGTCAAATAAGAAGAGGCAAGTAGGAAATGCCTAAAGAAATAAGAGAATGAGGAAACAAGGAACTATCAGGAATACCCAGGCAGACTTGAAAAAGAACTTGCAGAAACTTCTTTATTAATTGTTGAACTCAAAGACTCAGAATAAATGGCAGATCAGATATAGCTGATGACAGAATAAGTGAAATGGAAAATATGTCTAAAGAAATTCCCAAGCTGGCATGAATATAAATTAGTTTCAGAGATTACATAGGGTCTAAATTACTTCTAAATTAAATATGAAGTCATGATTCAAATCAGACCCCTATCTAAAAACAACACAATATTTTAGATGTGTTAGTTTTTACACTTAAAAGTATTGTCTTTTAGATGTATTTTCATCTTTACAGTAACCTTTTTAAGATACCTAAGAAATGAAAAACAGCACAGAGACTTGAGCCCAAATCACCTGCTACATCCTTCAAATGAAACTAACCTAAATATAATTTAGGCTCTGTTTTCATGACCTCCTTGCTGGAATGAGTTAGAAAGTCATACCTCAAGTATTCTGGAGCACAGGCATCAGAGACAAAAATGAAACAACATTATTAACCCAGAGAGTAGACTGTAAAGCGAAAAGTCACTATACCCCAGCGTATTCTTATCATATCGGGTAGAACCTTTCTTTGCCAATTTAACCCCATTCTATTCATTCCTCAGCTCTGTCAATACAACAGTCAACAACATATCTGATCCTCCTGCAAAATTTCACCATTCCTCTGGCCATCTTAATACTTAACTTTGCATAATTAATCCATGTTGTCCCTCATTTTCAGTATTCTGTTACATCTCATAGTTCTGCTTCCAGTTTTATTCAACTATCGTTTTTAACTAACTGTCACACTTAGCAACTCACTCCTCATCCACAAGTCTTTATGCCCTTAATCTGGGTACCCTGACTTAAATTTCTAACAATTTTTGTTTGTTCAGAGAAAGTACATGCTGTACTGTAAAATTTCACCTCTGACTAAAAAAATGTTTTCCATACTCAAGTAAAATGGAGGGATCAGCATTAAATTTTCAATTCTGCTGGACTCACCCCAAATCAATCAAACCTCTATGTAATTTATTTACACAAAGTACACAACAAAATCATTACTGCCTATTCTTTCACTAGTTCACACCAACAGAAAAGATTTACAAGGCACTAAGTGTGACACTTTTCTTGAGTGTTAAAGTAAGCAAGAGAAGCAACCAGAATAGTTTCAAATACTTAGACTTCTTTCCAACCCAAACAGAACATTCTTTAGCAGTGACACATGGCCCGCCAAGTTTTAAAACAAGCCGTTTCCACTTGGAAAACGTTATCTACCTTAAAAAGTTCCTCATGGATTAAAGATCAAGCAGAAAAAGAAATACTGTCACCTAAAAACTCACTTTGATATGCCTTATACGCTCAGACGCTAGGCGAGGGTGGGGAGGAATTCGACTTAAAAAAAATGCAGTGTCCACCTAGGTGACGTCAACACATTCGAAATACTTACCAGGTCAGCCTTAAGAAATTTGGGCAACACTGATCAGTGATCAGGATATTTGTCAGAGGACCCGAATAGAATTGGACCCTGTCGTTGTAAATCTATAAAGAGACTGGCAGCTTCGCAAATCTAGACCAAAATTTAGCCCCCAGGTCCTGCGGACCCACCCATGCCTGTTGGCCAATTAGGAGTTTAATGATATTCAAGTATCCCAGGATTGAGCCCCAGCCAGTCTGCAGCGCGGGGGCTGCCCACCCCAGCTCCAAGCGAAACTTACAAACTTGGGGCGTTTCTCTCCAGGCTCCTCCGTGCCGCCGGGCAGCGGAGGGAGCTGCGGGCCCTTCCTGCGGTGCACCTTGCTCTCCCGGCAGCTGCGGAGCGACGCGGCGGAGGGGTAGGGGGTCCCGGCGGCGGAGCCCTGCGTTGGGTGGTGCAGCCGCGGCCGGTGCCGATCCATCCTTCCCCAGCTCGAGACGGAAAGAAGGTGGTCGCCCAGCAAGTCACTGGTGGGGAACTCAGGATGGACTCCCCTGCCAGGTTCCGCCGCCCGCCCACGCCGCCGGCTGGCTCAGCCCAACCGCTGCTAGCAAGGCCGTAGCCAACACATCCGAAAACTCCCGCCACGGCGCGCAGCCCGGGACCCTCCAATCCGGCGCGGCTTGGCCGAGGACACACCCAGGATCCGCCCCTTCCTGGCAAAACAAGACATGATTGGCTGTGTCTCCGGTTCGTTCCCCCAGTTCTGGCCTTCCCTACCCTCACCTTAAAGGCACAGGTGGGAGCCGGTTTGGGAACGCGCAGAGGATTTACCAGGAAGAATGGTCTGGGATTATTGGAATTAGGAGAACGGGTTCCTGTTAACCTGGAAGGCAGGAGAGACCCGCTCTGCACCATTTGAGCAGCGCTGGCATGTGAAACCATCTGCTCACCCTCTCTTTGCCAGGCCGGCAGGCCCCAGTGCATGGCCACCGGACGGGTCCTCGGCAGCAAAGAACCGCGGTAGCCACAACGCTTGGGAAGGATGCGTTCGCCACACACTTACTGAGAGGCGGCTCAGGGACTAAGGGCTGAGGGCCAGCGCGGAGGTGGCAGAGGTGTCCAGCAAAAGTCTGCGCGGAACCACGTCCTTAAGGAGCTCACAAACTCTGAAACACAAATAACAAAATAACGTAAATATTATAAAGATCATTTTAAAAGTTCACTGAGAACAAAGAGGGAAGATAATCTAAAGGAGCGGATCTGGACAGGCAAAAGGAAGAATGCAAAGGTTCTGAGGGGTCAGGAGCATTAGAGTTGAAAAACTGAAGGGTATATAATGAAGAGCCTTGAGCAGGAATCACGCAAAAGAGTTTGTTGTGTATATCCAAAGTCAAGTTCCAAGTCTAGAGCAGTTTTCCGACACATCAGTGTACTTTTTTCCCCTTTGTGGGTAAAATTGTAGAATTTCCAGAATATCTCGGCTGACTTTAGTACATGTGCATATCAACAGGTGTTCAGGGGTGGAGAGAAGTATGGATTCATTTGCATATCAACAGGCGCCCCTCAAGGGTGAAGAGATGTTCATCCCCATATCAGTGGGTAATTGCCTGGTCAAAGGAGGGCTTAGGGGGAGGGCTGGTTTTGCTTCTGCCTGAGTAAGAAGCAGAGATGGCCTTGGCCTGCAGTTTGTAAGCAATAAACGGATTTTAAACTTTATTTCTTATGACTGATTTCAGTTTTAGAGGTATTTTGCCCCAGGATTTCCTCTCCCCGGACTTACACCCTTTAAAAGTCATCTTTTCCTGTGAAATATATCCTTAAATTGTCCATCTTTAACTACATTGAGGTGTTTTGGACCAAGACTGTTAAACATGTGCAAGAAACAACTGCACCAGTATGTGCAGATTAGCATGGAGTTAGTAGTCTTCACGGTAGAGTTTTGGAATTTTTTAAGTTTTTTTGTTTGCACTGTACCAGACTTTTTGTGCCAGTCTGTGTCCTCAAAAACCATGCAGTCTTTAGGGGAAAGTCCTGGAGAAGAGCAAGGTTAGTAGAACTACAAGTAATTCTTACATCTTGATAACCATTAGACCCAGATGCAAATTTATTCCCCATCATTCTCATCATGTGATTTTGGAGAGGATGTTAAACTTTCTTTGCCTTTCCATCTGCAAAAGGGGATAATAAGTATAATAGCTGACTAACAGGAGTACTATCAGGCTGAAGTGAGATTGCATAAGTAAAGCTCTTAGCAGTATCTGTGAAAGCCCTTTTCATCAAAGACCACCAGGAAGAACACCTGTAGATGCACGAGTGGTGTTTATACTCCTAGGGAATGAGAAGGTGCACTGTGGAGAACCATGGGGTTGTTAAAAGAGAGAGTTAGGGCTTAAAGGATCTGGACTTTGGTTTGGTGATTTGGGAAGACTCTTCAGAAGTAAAGTGGGGAGGGTTGCTCTGGATTTCAGAAATTTGGGACAGTTCAGTGATTGGGTATTGTAATAAATTTTGTCTAGAAGAATGGCAGGCTAAAGAATGAAACTAAAGCTGTAACTGACATGAAGCGGCATTCATAGTATGGGGAAGAGGCAGGGGTTTGGTATTTTGTGATTTATACACTGACCTTGTTGATGTCTGTGCTTACACAAAATTAGAAGTGTTCTTATTTTGTCTCACTTCAACACAGTCACAAGATGACCTTAACTGATATTGGTGTTCTGTGAGAGTTATTTCCATGAGGAAAACATTGTGGCCTAGCTGTGAGTGTCAGGCTAGCTTCTAAAAACACTGAGAGCCAGCTGTAAGTGTCAAACTAATTTCCTGATGTCAAGAGCTGCTCTTTTCTTTCTCATGCCCTTGGCATGTAGAAGTTAGTAAATAGAAATAAACAGAAGTATTATAATTAATTATCAAGCTTCACATAAAGCACTCTGAAATTTTTCTCATAGAAATCCTTTGGAACTGCAATCCGCCTATGAAAATAATAGCTAAGTTTTACATTTTTTTTAAGTACATTGAGTATATGCTTATTATTTAAATCTTAAAACAAGGTACACTGTCCCTCATTCTGATGCCCCAGTTAGAAGGAAATGCTCTACCTCACTGAGTCAGCAATTTTGGAAATGTCACCTTGCACAAGGCTGGGACATACTTGAATAAGACAAAAGGCAAAGGCAGGCCTGGACAAACCTGGGATCCAGGAATATGTTTTCTTCCTTTATCCTTCTGTTCAGTCTCAACATCCAGACAATTACTAATGCAATCCTTGTGAAGGTTTACTCTGAAGGACTATGCAAGAGAGGAAGTTGTAAAAAGCTGAGAGAATGGACAGATTATTCCCAGTTTCTTTTATGACCAACAATTTTATGACATACCATTTTACTTTCATCAGATTGGCAAATATTACAAAGTCCCATGTCACCTAGTTTTGGCCAAGATGTAGGGATTCCTGCATAGTTGATGGGAGTACAAAACCGATACAGCCACTTTGGGCAGCAACTTGGTAATACCCAGTAAGTGTCAAAGTACATGTACCTATCACTCAGCTATGCCTTGTCTAGATGTCTCCCCAGAAAAGTCCAAAGATACCCATATAAAGATATTTCTTGAACACTTTGTAACAGCAAGGGTAAACTTTTCAGTCATTCTGCAGGTGGATGTACAGTAGAATCCTATACCACACTTAAAATTAATAAGCCTACATGTGAATAAATCTCAAAAATAAAGAGAAAATCATGTGGCAAAATACATTTATATACTTACGTATTCACAGACACAGATTGTGTGTGTGTGTGTGTGTGTGTGTGTGTGTGTGTGTGTGTGTAATAACACTGCAAAGACACAAGGGAAATATACACAACTTTCCCTACTTCCAGAGAGGAAAGGAGGAAGGGGCAAGGAATCAAAGCTGACACAACAGAGCTAAAGTATTCTGTACATGTTTTATTTATTAAAAAGAGTTGAAGTAAATCTTGCAAAATGTTAACACTTATTTAATCTTAGTGGTGGGTATGTTTATGTCTATTTCATTATTTTCTCCAATTTTCTTTTTATTGGAAATTTTCATATCAAATTTTTTTTAAATATACAAATGAACAGAAATTTAGGAACTTTAGAAACAGCTCCCTTAACTCTTTCTATTCCTCCAGAAAATTTTAGTTTTACAGGCATTGAGACCACAATGAGCTATTAAGTTGACATAAGGAAACCTAAAATGATAAATGTTCTTTTAGGATGACTTTAATTTTTATTTTAAATTTTGAATAATAAAATCTGTTCCCTCCCCTCCACCTTGGTTTCCATTTTCTTTCATTCTTTCTTCTCATGTGCATTTACCTTCTCTCTCTGAAAGTAACACAGAGACAGACAGCTAGGAAACAAAGAAAACCACTACATTTCCCTCTTTCTGAAATTCTTCCTACAAACGTGTAGTTCTTCAAAAGAACTACAAATTCAGTTCTCTGCTGTTAATGCTTTCCAAGAGGTCAGTGGATTAAAACAAGAACCATTTAATTACAAGCCTAATTCAAAACCTTATTTATTTAATTTTATCACTTTCCCCATTATTCACCACTTGATTGCAGCAAAGGCATACCTCACTGTGCACAAATTCTACAGCACTTCGTTCTTAATGACAGGGTATTAGAGTAATTATCGGACCACCATCAGCTTTGCACCTTCATTTCAAACCTTGAATGGCAAAATACAATAGTGTTGCGGGTCCTGGTGGATTTGAGGCTTGGCTTCTGCCACGCTTTCCAACGTTTGTCTAGTTAGATTTAAACTGCAGCTGTTTTACAACATAACGAAGATTGGGAAAAAAGAGAATTACATGCACAGAATGATCACTAACATAGTCATACTGTATATATAGTGTACAGTCTCAAATCTCATCACTATTGACACAATTCTTTATTAGTGGTCAGGCTGGTTGTCCTATGGGTTGCAGGATGGTTAGCACCATTCCTGACCTTTAACCGCTAGATGTCCCCCAAAAGTTCCCAAAGCACTACTAAATACCCCTGAAGAGCTGAGGAATATTCCATTGTGCGGTTATACCATATTTTTGTTTATCCATTCATCTCCTGATGGACATTTGGGTTGTTTCTACCTCTTGGCTATTATGTCATGCTGCTATAGATATTCATGTACAAGTTTTTGTATGGACATAACTTTATTTCTCTTGGATATATGCACAGGAAAGAAATTACAGAGTCATAAGGTAACTCTATGTTTGAGGAAACTGCCAGACTTTTCCAAAGTGGCTGCAACACTGCAACATTTTACATTCCCACCAATATGGAAAGGGTGTTCCAATTTCAACAATTCTTGCCAACAATTTTTTTCTAACATTTTAAATCTAGCCATGCTAGTGGGTATGAAGTGGCATCCCATTATGGTATTGATTTGCTGTCTATTTTTTGTAAAGAAAATGTTATTGAAAAACAGCTATGTCCACTTTTTTGCATATTGTCTGTAGCTGTTTTTCTTCAACTGTATGGTAGAGTAAATGCAACAGAGACCATACGGCCTACAAAGCTTAAAATGTTTACTATCTGGCTCTTTATGGAAAAATGTTTTCTGACCTTTGCAAAATGATTTTTTTTTCTCCTTGATGTATCACAGTTACTTTTGTTCAGTTACATCTTTTTCTTCAATGAAGGAAGTATTCTTGTAAGAAACAAATGTTAATTTTGGACAAATGCTCCCAATAGACCTGGCTACTTCCTTTGCCATATTATACACTCACACAGGTTTTAATACCTTTTAAAAAAATCTAACAATGCCAACAAGATTGTGCCACCATAATGAATGGCTGTGGAGAAGAGAGTTGATTTAAAGTAAGTATGAAAAGCAAAATTATCATATGGGTATGTAGTTCTTAAAACACATTTAAGGAATTTGTACCCTGGTAAGTTTTCTCCAGGGCCTTATGCTGTTAAGTCCAGATAGAAATTCTTCATGGTAAGTGTAATTAATATAACACAGGTTAATGTCATGCTTAATAGTTTCCCAGAATGTTTTGATTAGAAAATTAATCTCTCCATGTTTGTAGATGATACAGTTGTTCAAAGCCGAACAGGAATATTCCTATTAGTGTGAGACACTTAACTAAGGTTCAGTTGAAAGTGTTAGATGTCACTACCAGATAGCACTCCAATATTTGAAATAAATAGTAAAAGGGAATTAGGTAATTATTAAGACTGTTGTAAGATTACAATTTAATTCCTTCATATTAAAGCACAGTTACTAAAACCCAAATATAATTGGTTGAGTCATTTGGATAATAATGTGTCTGACAATAGCAAATAGTAACAGTATCACTCACACTAAAATATATGTAAAATAAACCAGAAGAATTCTATGATGCCCAATACAGATTTTCAGTTTTTCTTTTTCTTTCATCTATGTTTCTATCTCATCACTATATTTATTTTTCTTTCTTTATCCTCAGATGAATTAGTGTGTCCTATACATTCTATAAAATTAAACATACATAAAACCTGCCTGGAGGTCTCTCCAGAACGTATCCATTTGTGTGCATTATTTGCTTTGTGTTCTAATTTTTTTAGCTGAACCCTCCTTACTACAATAGGCTAAAAGTTGTTTGCTCAAGTTGCTGTGATTAACGTATTCAGTCACAAAAGGGTAATGTAGAATTAGTTGCAATAGTTAGCAAAGTTAGCATCCTTATCTACTAGCTCATGAGGTCTGAAATATCCACAATCCCCTGTTAGATCAAGCCCTGTCAGCACACTAGTCTGCAACTGCAGTCAGATCTTCACTCTCAATCCTTAGTAACTTCTCCATTTGCTTTTGCTGGTTACAGTATCCTTTTTAAGTTATTATGCTATTGAGATATAGTTAACATATAACATTTTAGTTTTAGGTGTACAACTAATGATTGGATATTTGTATATATTGTAAAATCATCAGCACAGTAAGTCTAGTTAATATCCATCACCTTACATAGTCACAAAAAAAATTGCTTTTCTTGTAATGAGTATCCTTCTTGAACGTCTCTTTTTACTTATTCCTCTTGTCATCTCTCTGAATATTATTTCCCTGGCCTCTTCTGGGACTTTTCTTTCTCCTCCCGTCTCCTAGTGAATAGTGTGTGTCATCTCCAGAGAATGCCTAAATCAGTTTAACTTTGTGTGTGACCTCCAAAACTAAAATGACCAGAGGAGTTAATGCTTATAAGTTACAGACTTGCCTCAGTTTACTCATCTGCAAAATGAAGAGGTTAAGTTATGTCCCTTAGATACTCTGAGCTCAAAGATGCTCAGAGCTCTAAGCTTTCATATCAGTACCTCAAGGGCCACCTCAGAAGGTGAGGGAGAAGGTGTCAGAAATGACATGATTCTGGGCCCTCTCCCAGCAACATTTAAACCAACATGGCTTTTACTTGTTGCTTGTATTATTGTTCAATATGAGGTTTCACTGTTTCTTAAGCTTTTACTTATTATCACCCTGTTAAACAGTCTTTGTAGACATTTTTCCTTATGCCTCCATGAAATTTTAAGATACACTGTATATTTATGTACTGTATACCTATCAGTGCTTTATATGTATAAAGAGATCATTTTTTTGTCCCCTAGGAGCCAATTTTCATGCCTTTGGTGTGGGGTATCAAGGGTGATATCAGCCCCCCTCCCATGCTCTAAATGCTCTTAAATTACCCAATAAATAACTGACTGACTTTGAGCTACTTACTTCTCCTCTGAGAATATCTATTACCATTTTCAAACTAGGAGAAATAATTTACAAGCATAGTATCAAGATTAATTGAGGTAACATATATGAAAGCATCCTAGAAAAGCTCTTGGTACATATTATATGCTTAACAAATATTAATTTTCCTTCCCCTTGAACATCCCATCCAGTCTGACATTCTCTGAAATCACAGTTCTACTTAGATATTCCTAATGTAAACATCGAGTGAAACTCAACCTCTCAAAATCTCAATGCCAGTTGCCAGTATTTGCCACATGACCACTGTGCTTCAGATTCCAGGCAGAAATCCTGAAAGTTCTCTTTGACTTTTCTTTCTCTGACAAATTACACCCAAGTTAAGGTGATGCAGTGTGAAGAGTGAACTGGAAAGGAGGGATCTGGAAAGGAAGAAAAAACAAGGTTGCACCATGAGATTGAAACTAATTAAATTAATAATGGGAAGTTGTTGGGCTTTCTTTTTCCTGATGACTTTGACATCAAGAATATATTAATCGATGTAAAGGAAAATCAGAAGTTTAGCAATCAGAGGAGAACAAAATGAGACTGTCTTACAGACAACTAAAATCCAACACACACAAAGTGAACTCAGCATCTTTCTACACCTGCCTTTCGCCCAGTAAGCTCACCTCAATGAATTCTACACAGCCTACGCAGTTATCAAAGCAGAAACCTGCTCCATTTCACTCCAGTCTGTAAATCCTGTCAATTCCTCCTCCCTAATCCCCCACAAAGCCATTTTCTCCACACCATTGCTCCTCCTCAGACCAGGCTCTGCCTGGGCTCACCCTCGCAGCTGAACCAGCCTCTAACTGCTTTCTGAGACTCCACTCTGATACCTCCCGTGCATTCTGCTGGCTGCCGCCCAGGTACTCTGAAAAGGTTAGCTGAACGTCTAGGTTACTCCTAGGATCTAAAACCAGCTACTCGACCCTCACACCCCTGTGATACCTCGAAAGAATAGGAAGGGAAACCTCTCAAGGAGGAACTGCCCCAAACCAATGTGGTGATATTGCCATCACTAGAGAATAAGCAGAAGAAAATCCCTCCGACTCATCTCTTTTTGTCATGAAATGTCTACGTTGTGTTGAGCTTAAGAGAAACAGACTTGGAACTAACCTAGTGAATGGAGTGATCCCTGAGTTTAGCAAGCTTTTAATACACTTAGCCAGTCACCCACACTTGGCGGAGACTTTTCTCTGTACTTTTTTAAAGATGTTTACTTTTTCTTCCTAGACAGGAAGAGATCTGCATTTTAATAAGCAGAGAATTCACTCCATTTATTTTCAGTGTCAAAATGTTTTTGATTAGTTTTTATAAATAATTCCTTTGGGAACTCTGTTCAATTTCTCAGTACTAGTCTACTATTCCTATAATTAAGAAACCTGATTCATAGTTTCTGTATTGTTTAAATTACTATATATTTCCTTTCTTCATTTTCCTGGTTTTAATTTTACTGTAAAACCTCTTCAAAATTCTGCAATTTAGACCTAAATTGTCATCTCTCATGCCTCTCTTTCTCAATAAATATTTTCCTTTACCTTAGGTGGTAGCTTCATAAATAAGTTTGCACGATTTTCCTTTTCTTAAAGGCAAATACAAAAGCCTAATTATCATCTCACCATATGGTTTATCTCCTCTTCTTTATTCCCCAAACTATCACCCAGTTCTTCTGCAATTGCTATCGAAATTCATCTGACCTCTTCCCATTATATTTGTACACCTCTAAACTTACCATCTGTTGTTGTCCTTCAGATGGTTACTAAATCTTGAATTCATTCTAAGGTCTTGCCATTTCTATAACTCTATTCCTCACCTCTCTCAGTTATATGATTCCTGAAACCTAATTTCCAGTTCTTACTAAGAGGAGGGAGTGAACTGTTATAAACAAAATAAAACATCCTCTTTTCATTTATATTATGACAAGGAAGAGTTGCACCTTACCTTTTTGCTGAATACTGGTCTTGAGCAAGGACAAACTAGACGCAAAGGAAGAAATGAGGAGAGCCATGAATGATGCTGAAAGCACGTTCCACCACACCAGGGATCTGCCGAAGTCCTAAGGGATGATGAATACCCTGGGGACTCAAGTCCAGGAATTTTTTGACAGGCAAAACCACAAGACTGTGGAAACATATGTTAGCCCACCATCAAATCTACATTAAACATTAATGTTCAGGCCTAGTCTACTTACCTTTGGTAACCACAGATTCCTCTGTCCTTAATAAATTTGCCCAAATGCGTTTTGAAATTAAGTAGTATTTTTAGTTCAACATAACTTTCTAAACTGAGGCTTCAGAAGACAGGACCTCATTCTAATATTTCAGGATATGCAATACATCTTTTTTTGTATTTATGAATACCTATGATTTCATGCATCTTGACCTAGTTCTCCCATAGTCTTCACTCTTCCAGTGGAAAGCATTCCTGTTTTTAACTTCTGTCTTGATACCCCTGCACCCAATCCCTGCAGCTGTTTTGGTTCATCAAAGATGGAGAGCTTTTCCTACTTTTCCATATCTTTACTAACTTGTGGTGACTGGTGCCACAGACTGAATTTTAGAGGTAGATAAGCCATATGCTTTTATATGCCTGTGGGATACTATTTTCATTTGTTTCAAAATATTAAAATGTGAAAATGTGCCCATTTCCAAGTAGATGGCTGACCTATCAGTGTCCCAGTAGTTCTATTCAAAATAGAGAACTACTTAGAGTAATAGATTGTATGTGAAAGCATTTTATAAAACTGGAAATCAGTGTGAAAGTATAAAAATTATTCCCTGGCGTGTGTTTGCTATGTGCTATGTAGGTATCACATCTATTTCTATGTTTAAAAATACATTTTAAGTATTGGTAATATATATATTAAAATATTATATATAAATGAAATATATATTTGGGGGGAGTTGTTAACATTAGTTTTCATTCTATGGACTATCTAACTGATGTTGTGAAGTTAGCTGAAAGCATGACAGATGGCAGGAAAACAACATTTAGTGTTAAAATTGTGTCATAAATCATTCATACGTGAGTAATTTATCTTTCACAGAAAATCAGGGGTTGGTGTTATCACAACCTGAGGACCAATGGAAAATGCAGGCGAGGAGATCTGTTTGTCACAATTGTTTCAATTGCAAGCCACCAATTCAAAACTCAAACTAGCTTAAGCACAGAAGGGCATTTTGTTTTCCTAGAAAGCAGAGAAAAATACTAGGGAAGTTCACATAATAGAAGAACTAGAGTTCAGAAGCTGGATCTGGAGATCAGGAATGAATGACTACATTGTTTGCAAAATGAAAAAGCAAGATGTCAGAGGGACAGTCTGTAATGATGAATAAAGCTCTCCTGAAGATTTGGAGATAAGGGGGAAATTCTCAAATTTTACCAAATATAACTGCCCTGAGAATCTTAAGAAGCCCTTAATAGATGTTCCCTACTTACCATCACCTACTCAGGTCTATAGACTTTTATTTCTGTGCCTTCCTCATTTAACTTCTGAATTATATCCGAGCTTCCTCTCTTTTACACCTGGGCATATAGTTACACCATAGTGCATGCATTATTGAAAGTTTATCTAAGAATAGGAAGAGGTTCTCCACACCCTCAGAGAGACAGGAATTAAGTTTATGTATTCTCTAGGAGGAGCTGAATGGGGAATTTACTGTAAACAAGAGAACTGGTAAAAGAAGAGCATAATGGTAGAATCATATTTTGTTTTAGTTACACAGAGTAACATGGAGAACTGCACGAACGCCAGTATAAGGATCCAGTTTTGTAAAAAGCTAAACATTTTGAACATGATCTATTTAACTACTTTGATTCTTTTCTGTGCTTTATTCTTACTAATGTGGACTATACCTTCAGAACAAAACTGCAGAGTAAAAAAAAGTTAATCATAGTAGATAATTCGTAGGTTTTTGTATGTGTGTGTGTGTGTGTGGTTGCCAAATATATGTAATTGAAAATATAGTTTTTTATGTGCACTGATTCATAGAAACTCTTCTGTATACATTTAATCCTTTTTTTTTTATGAAGGAAGCATGCTAAATGTTAAAGATATGACCTATGCCCCTTCTCTCCCTCTTTCTGTCTCTTTTTTAACTCTGAGGAGTCAAAACTTTGTAATGGTCCTGGAAAAGCAACAGTCTTAGCTGCAAGATGGATTTTTACATCTATTCAGAGATAGCTGGGGCCCAACAAATGGTCTATTTTCCTTAATTGCCATGTGTAAGATTGGACAACAAATGTTCTCTTACATGCGGTTTGTAAATTTATTTAATTCTTTCTGTCCATGTATAGGATCCATTCTGAAAATTAGTATTGAGAAAGTGTAATCAAATTTTCTGTTCTTCTTGGTAAACAAATCTAAGATTAATATGTCATCTTTCAATACCAAAACTTAGAAAAATGTCTATTATCAATCACAATGTTGTATCATAAACAAATAAAAAATCCACACCATTCTTTAGCTCCATACAAAAAATACGAAAAGCAGTCTTCTAAACACAGCAGCAGGGAAGCAAACAAACACAGCTGCTACCACACTGTCATGCTCTCTAAGGTGCTTAACACCTATAAAAGGTTATTTGATTTTTACTCATAAATTCTGGCAAATTCAATCACTCCCTCCCTCCCATATTCATGTACATTCACACATTCCCTGAAAGTCTGGAAAAGTGCCCACAATTACATTTAAAACCAAGATTTAAAAGTGATTAGTTTAGAAAGAAATGAATGACTTCTACTAAAATTACTCATCATCAAGCATGTTCTAGAAAATCTTTCATATCAGGATCCATTTTTCTATTATGTCTGCCTAATACTAGTAACATTAAAGTGCCTTGATCCACTTAAGGAGGAAACTGACATAGTTTTCCATTATATAGTATATAGCTGACCATAGAATATTTAAATTGGTTTCAAAATTTAGGTTAATGTTCCTACTGCTGTCCTGCTACTTACATTAATTCATCCTAGTTTTTATGGTGTAGACATTACTGTCTGCATAATGATCACAGAAGTTTTAAACGTAGTGTCTCCTTTCTCCTCATTAATGCTGCTACTAAACTTGACTTCTTAAGGAAAAATGATCATATTACTATATACACATATATATATACATATATAAAACAGATAATTATACTGTTGAATAATACTGCCCTGTGAGTTACTTTTATTCTTATGTAGTATGTAACTTGATTGTAAGTACCCAGAGAACATGAACCAAGCTTACCATTTTTTAAATTATGAAAGTAAAATAAATACAAGGCCTCTCTTGCTCCCTCCTAGCCTAAGCCAGGAGCTCTGTCCTCTCACTTTATCTCTAAATAAAAATCTCTGCTTTGCTCTCCTAAAAAAATTTTTTTAAGTAAAATAAATACAGTAATTAAAAAAATCTAACATTATAGAAGGTTATAATGCACAAAGCAAAAATCTCCCCTTCTTTACTCCTAATTCCATTTAACAGAGATAACTGCATTTAACTATTTTTATTTCAAGTTCTGGGCACTGTGTCCACAATCCTGACTATTGTATTCATGCCTTGTTTTCTCAGTTTTTTGGTACTCAACAGTACCTTATGAAAGAAGAGACAATTACCTTACTTCTACTCCTGCTATTTCCTACTCCCAATTTTTGCAAATTTAACTATTATTTCTGTTCAGTAAGTTACCTGTTTTATTTACATATATACACATGTCTTCTTACATTTATCATATGCTAGTAAACATGATCATATAGTGTATATTTTGTCTTAATGCAGGGATTTCTTTTTCTGAATTTTGCCCCCATTAAGTAAGAACTACAGTCCCTCCCCATCAACAAGTGTTTGCTACCTACTAAGAATCCTTTGGCATATTTCTTCTTGATTATAAAATCATATAAAACATACCCATTGCTTAATGGGCATAGAGTTTTACTTTTCAGGATGAGAAAGTTCTGGAGATATGCTGTAATAGCCATGTGAATATATTTAAAACTACTGAGCTGTACATTTAAAAATGGTTAAAATTATTAAATTAAAAAATTTTTTAAATATGATTATATAATCATACACATATGTTCATTTGCAGGAAGATTTCACTTTGCACAGTTACTACATAAATGAATTCCACTTACCACAGTTCAGTTAAGTAACACCAGTCCCCCAACAATATGGTTAAAATTTCAGTTGCCAAAGTATATTAACTGTGAATGATTGTATAAAGTATAAACTTCCCTGCTAGCCTGTCAGTCTGCACATCACCAGGTAAATAACAAATGTGCATGATGAAGAGTGCCTGATCATGCCCCTTTTTTCAAAATCAGTTGGTGATCGGTCACTGCACACTTTTTTGGTCAGGACATGCACAGACAGCAAAGCACGTATTTGTGTTGCCCCCTTCTCTCCCAGTGATGAAACCACATGTGATTACCAAAACTGAAAAATCAAAAGGAGCAAACAATGAAAAGATGAAAGATGCAGCAAAGATAGAAGTCCAGCAAGGAAATGAGCAATGATAATGCTGGAAGTGAACTCAAAGTTAAAAAAAAGAGCTGGCCATGGGAATGTTGACACTGCCACTATTCAAGAGACTTAGGCTGTGCAGCCCCAGGAGCTTAGTGAATGTGGATTTATTAACATAAGGGAGGAAAGCGGTCATGATAAGAACAATGTCCAGAGGAAGTGACAACAACCAAAAACTTCACATTAAAAACATTTCTGGACATATTTCACAACACTGAAAGTGCAAAGAGTAAAATAGGAGAAGTTGGTCTCCACTTAGAAAGAAGTATGACAATTTGCCAATGTACAGAAAAGGTACTGTTTCATACTGTAAGTTATTCAATGAAAAAGTAGTATCTTCCAACTATTCTTGGTAAGTTTGTTTTAGTAACTTCCTTACAATGATATAAAAATGCTTTTGATACTTAATGTGCCTAATGTTTTAACTAAGTGTTCTAAACACATGTTAGTTTTACAATTTATATCTCTATACATTTATAATGGACAGAGAGATTTTAATGTTTTTACTAAATTTTTTAAAGCTTTCAAAACAGAGGATTAAAGATGGTGGCATGAGAGGTGAGAAAGAGACTTCCTCCTAAAACCACATATAATATGAAAATATAATTAATATGACAGATCCTGAAAGAGCAACAGGAAAGAAGGCTGTGCCAAACTGCATACACCTGGAAATAAGAATAAACTTCACAGAACAGGGTAAGGTACCAAAGCCATGGTCCGGCGGGACCCAAGCCCTTCCCCAACACCAGCTCACTGGAGGGAGGAAGAGAATTGGAGCAGGGAGGGAGTGGAGGCCTGGGACTGCTGAATACCTAATCCCAGAGATCTTCTCTATGAGCACAAAACTACATTTCATGGTGCTTTCATGGTACTCTCGTGACTAGGAGGCTGGAAATCTAAGGTATTCTGGAGAGACTGAGATTCCAGCCACTTGTGGAAAGCAGGGATCCATATCTGGCTGCTCTAGGACAAAAGAAAGGCAGGCAGTCTGAGAGACTTCCTAACAGCAAGAGGGCTGCTAACGGGGCAAGGATTGCACAGAACTTACTGCTCAGGAGAAAGAACAGATAGACAAAATTGTCTGGGTGCACTCTGCCTAGCAGGTAGGGAACTTTCTCAGTCTACAGGCACTTCAGCTCCCTAGCTGGCTACACAACTCCAAGGACCTCCTCCGTGATATGCCACCCACTGTGCCTTTCTCCTGGCCAGCCCCACCTGGCTTGCAAACTGGCAACCCTACCCTGGCATTAGGCCAGCCAAAGAGAGGCCCCATCTACAGCAACAACAAATGCAAAGCATAGAGGCTAATACCTGCGTGCTCGGCCTGCAGGTTCTGGCAGTGGAGATAGGCATAGCAGCCAGGAAACAGGAAACAGCTCTTTCTTCCCCACAGGTACCAATACCTCTCCCCTGCAACCCCTGACATTGCTTCGGGGGTCAAGCAGCTCCAGAGAATAGAGCTTCTGGGCACAGGAGAGTGCCATATACAAATATGAAATGCCAAACAAACCTGGTTCAAAGTAAAATAATGAATACAGCTCCTGAGAAAGATTCAAATGAAACTGACCTCATGGATCTTCCTGAAAGAGAGTTCAAAATAAAAATCATTAACATGCTCATGGAGGTACAGAAAAATATTCAAGAACTCAGGAATGAATTCTGATCAGAGATCCAATTGTTAAAGAGCACAATGGAGGGTATTAAAAGCAGATTAGATACAGAGAAGAGACAATAAATGAAACAGAAACTAAAGAATAGGAATACAAAGAAACTGAGGCACAGAGAGAAAAAAGATATCTAAGAATGAAAGAATATTGAGAGAACTGTGTGACCAATCCAAACAGAACAATATTCAGAGTATACAGTTACCAGAAGAAGAAGAGAGAGAGAAAGGGATAGAAAGTGTCTCTGAGGAGGTAATTGCTGAAAACTTCCCCAATCTGGAGAAGGAGATATTCTCTCAGGCCATGGAGGTGCACAGATCTCCAAACACAAGAGACCCAAGGAAGACAACACCAAGACATATAGTAATCAAAATGGCAGAGATCAAGGATAAGGACAGACTACTAAAAGCAGCCAGAAAGAGAAATAAAATCACATACAAAGGAAAGCCCATCAGGCTATCATCAGACTTCACAGCAGAAACCTTACAGGCCAGAAGTGAGTGGCATGATGTAGTTAATGCAATGAATCAGAAGGGCCTTAAACCAAGAATACCTTATCCAGCAAGATTATCATTTAAATTTGAAGGCGGGATTAAACGATTTCCAGATAAGCAAAAGCTAAGAGAATTTACCTCCCACTAACCATTCCTATAGTCTATTTTGGAGGGACTGCTATAGATGGAAGTGTTCCTAAGGTTTAATAGCTCGCACCAGAGGTAATAAAACTACAGTAAGAAAGTAGAATAGCTAATTACTAAGCAAATGCAAAATTAACTCAACAATCCCCCAAATCAATCAAGAGATTGACAAAGAGTACAGAATATAATACCTAATATATAAAGAATGGAGGAGGAAGAAAAAGGAGGAGAAAAAAAAGAATCTTTAGATTGTGTTTGTAATAGCATATTAAGTGAGTTCAGTTAGACTCTTAGACAGTAAGAAAGTGAAACTTGAACCTTTGGCAACCACAAATCTAAAGTCTGCAGTGGCAATAAGTACATACCTATCGATAATCACCCTAAATGTAAATGGACTGAATGCACCAATTAAAAGACATGGAGTCACTGAAAGGATAAAGACAAGACCCATCTATATGATGCCTACAAAAGACTCACTTTAAATCCAAAGACATACACAGACAAAAGTGAAGGGTAGAAAAAGATATTTTATGCATCTAATAGGGAGAAAAAAGCAGGAGTTGCAGGATTGGTATAAGACAATATAGACTTTAAAACAAAGAAAGTCACAAGAGACAAACAAGGACATTACATAATGATAAAGGGGTCAACACAACAAGAGGATATAAACACTATAAATATATATCCACCCAACATAGGAGCACACACATATATGAAACAAATACTAACAGAATTAAAAGGGGAAATAGAATGCAATGCAGTCATTCTAGGAGACTTCAACACTCCACTCACACTGAAGGACAGATCAACCAGACAGAACATAAGTAAGGAGACAGAGGCCCTGAACAACACATTAGAACAAGTGGACCTAACAGACATATACAGAACCCTACATCCAAACGCAGCAAAATATACATCCTTCTCAAGAGCACATGGAACATTTTCCAGAATAGATCACATACTAGGACACAAAAAGAGCCTCATTAAATTCAAAAAGATTGAAATTGTACCAACCAGCTTATCATACCACAAAGGTATAAAGCTAGAAATAAATTACATAAAGAAAGTGAAAAATCCCACAAACACATGGAGGCTTCACAACATGCTCATAAATACCCAAAGGGTCAATGACCAAATAAAAACAGAGACCAAGCGAGATACGGAGACAAATGACAACAATAATTCAACACCACAAAATCTGTGGAACACAGCAAAGGCCAGGCTAAGAGACAAGTATATTGCAATACAGGCCTACCTCAGGAAAGAAAAACAATCCCATATGAGCAGTCTAAACTGACAATTAACTAAACTGGAAAAGGTAGAACAAATGAGGCCCAAAGCCAAAAGGAAGGATATAATAAAGATTAGAGCAGAAATAAATGAAATTGAGAAGAATAAAATGATACAAAGAATCAATGAAAGCAAGAGCTGGTTCTTCAAGAAAATAAACAAAATAGATAAACCCCTAGCCAGACTTATCAAGAAAAAAAGAGAGTCTACACACATAAACAAAATCAGAACTGAGAAAGGAAAAAACACTATGGACACCACAGAAATACAAAAAATTATTAGAGAATACTATGAAAAATTATGTGCCAACAAACTCAATAACCTAGAAGAAATGGACAATTTTCTAGAAAAATACAACATTCCAAGGCTAGCCCAGAAAGAAAAAGAAAATATGAACAGACCAATTACTAGCAATGAAATTGAATTGGTAATGAAAAAACTACCTAAGAATAAAATCCCTGTACCAGATGGCTTCACCTCTGAATTTGATCATTAAGTGAAGACCTAATACCCATCCTCCTTAAAGTTTTCAAAAGAGTAGAAGAGGGAATACTTCCAGACTCACTCTATGAGGTCAGCATCACTCTAATACCAAAAGCAGGCAAAGACACCACAAAAAAAAATTACAAACCAATATCCCTGATGAACATGCATGCAAAATACTCAACAAAATATTAGCAAAAAAAATTCAAAAATACATCAAAAAAGATCATCCATCATGATCAAGGAGAATTTATTCCAGGGATGCAAGGATAGTACAACATTCGAAAATCCATCAACATAATCCACCACATCAACAAAAAGAAGGACAAAAACCACATGATCATCTCCATAGATGCTAAAAAAGCATTTGACAAAATTCAACATCCATTCATGATAAAAACTCTCAACAAATGGGTATAGAGGGCAAGTACCTCAACATAATAAAGGCCAAATATGACAAACCCACAGCCAACATCATACTTAACAGCAAGAAGCTGAAAGCTTTTCACCTAAGATGGGGAACAAGACAAGGATGCCCACTTTCTCCACCTCTATTCAACATAGTAGTAGAGGTCCTAGACATGGCAATCAGACAACACAAAGAAAAAAAAGGCATCCGGATTGGCAAGGAAAATGTTTAACTGTCCCTGTTTGCCAATGTCATGATATTGTACATAAAAAACCCTAAAGAATCCACTCCAAACTACTAGATCTAGTAACTGAATTCAGCAAAGTTGTAGCATACAAAATTAATACACAGAAATCTGTTACATTGCTATACACTAACAATGAACTAGCAGAAAGAGAAATCAGGAAAACAATTCTGTTCACAGTTGCATTAAAAAGAATAAAATACCTAGGAATAAACCTAACCAAGGAAGTTAAAGACCTGTAATCTGAAAACTACAAGACACTCATGAGAGAAATTAAGCAAGATACCAATAAATGGAAACACATTCCATGCTCAGGGATAGGAAGAATTAATAATGTCAAATGGCCATCCTGCCTAAAGCAATCTACAGATTCAATGAAATTCCTATCAAAATACCAACAGAATTCTTCAATAAAGTAGAGAAAATCCTTCTAAAATTCATATGAAAACACAAAAGACCCCAAATAGCCAAAGCAATCCTGAGAAGGATGAATAAAGCCAGGGGATTATGTTTCCCAATTTCCAGCTCTACTACAAAGCCACAGTAATCAAGACAATTTGGTACTGGCACAAGAACAGACCCATAGACCAATGGAACAGTCTAAAGAGCCCTGATATAAACCCAACCATATGTGGTCAATCAATATACAATAAAGGAGCCATGGACATACAATGGGGAAATGACAGCTTCAACAACTGGTGTTAGCAAAACTGGACAACTACATGCAAGAAAATGAAACTGGATTATTGTTTAACCCCATACACAAAAGCAAACTCAAAATGGATTGAAGACCTGAATTGAAATCATGAAACAATAAAACTCTTAGAAGACAACATAGGTAAAAATCTGCTGAATATAAGCATGAGCAACTTCTTCCTGAATGAATCCCCTCAAGCAAGGGAAACAAAAGCAAAAATGAACACATGGAACCACATCAAACTAAAACCTTTCTGTATGGCAAAGGACACAATCAACAGAACAAAAATGCTTCCTTCAGTATGGGAGAATATATTTCTAAATGTCATATCTGAGAAGGGGTTAACATCCAAAATATATAAAGAACTTATACACCTCAACAACCAAAAAGCAAATAACCCAATTAAAAAATGGGCAGAGAATATATGAAGACACAGTACTCCAAAGAAGAAATTCATATGGCCAACAGACACATGAAAAGATGCTCCACATCACTAATCATCAGGGAAATGCAAATTAAAACTACAATGAGAGATCACCTCACACCAGTAAGGATGGCCAACATCGAAAAGACTAAGAACAACAAATGCTGGCAAGGATGTGGAGAAAGGGGAACCCTCCTACACTGCTGGTGGGAATGTAAGCTAGTTCAACCATTGTGGAAAGCAATATGTAGGTTTCTCAAAAAACTGAAAATAAAAATACCATTTGACCTGGGAATCCTACTCCTTGGAATTTACCAAAAGAATACAACTTCTCAGACTCAAAAAAACATATTCACTCCTATGTTTATTGCAGCACTATTTACAATACCCAAGATATGGAAGCAACCTAAGTGTCCATTAGCAGATGAATGGATAAAGAAGAGGCAGTACATATTCACAATGGAATACTATTCAGCCATTAGAAAGAAACCAATCCTACCATTTGCAAAAACATGGATGGAGCTGGAGTATATTATGCTCAGTGAAATAAGCCAGGCAGAGAAAGACAAGTGCAAAATGATTTACCTCATTTGTGGAGTATAACAATGAAGCAAAACTGAAGGAACAAAATAGCAGCAGACTCAGAGACTTCAAGAAGGAACAAGTGGTTACTAAAGGGGAGGGGTGTGGGAGGGCGGGTAGGGAGGGAGGGAGAATGGGGATTAAGAGGTATTATGTTTAGTTCACATGGTGTGGGGGGTCACAGGGAAAAACAGTGTAGCACAGAGAAGGCATACAGTGAATCTGTGGCATCTTACTACACTGATGGACAATGACTGCATTGGGGTATGGGTGGGGACTTGATAATATCCATAAATGTAGTAACCACATTGTTTTTCATGTGAAACCTTCATAAGAGTGTGTATCAATAATACCTCAATAAAAAAATTTTTTTTAAAAGCTTTCAGAACAAGCACGGTTTTCTCCACTGATTACTAGAATCAATTTGCATGGTTTAAGTTTTCACAGTCCTTTTTAAGGTGATGCCTGTACAGGTTTTTGTGGTCACTGTTTATTATACAAAATTGAGATCATGTTACCTGCACTTTTCTGCATTTTCTTCTTCTCACTCAACAATTCTTTGTGGAAAACTCTCTAACCAACTGGTATAATTTTCAGGGATCCATTTTAAACAGTTGAAAATTTCATGATATACATCTACCATAATTTATTGAACCAATTCCTTTACTAATGGGTATGAAAATGTCTTTAGCTTTGTACCACAATGATCATTGGTTCAATAAACATTCTGTACAAATATTCTTAACTACTAGTTGATTTATTTCTACGGTAAGGTTTCCCAGGAATAGAATTGCTAGGTCAAAAGTACACTGTTTTTAGAATTCTCTTAGATATCACTAAAAGGCTGTAACAATTCCCAAAAGACTGTCACAATGCATTATTTCAATTCTTTGTCAGCAAAATAAGGTAAGTAAAGTAAGATTTTAAAAAAAGAGTTTTTTTGCCTTTGCATCCTCAAAAGAAATAGATATTAGAGCTCTAAAATTGTTGCCAATCATGTAGGGTAAGATTATATCTCATTGTTAATTTAATTAGCTATTGGTGACTATTAGAGGATTTGAACATAGTTTTATATTTTGTGGTCAGTTGGATTTGCTTTTTTGTAACTAACCTTATCTGTGTGCTTCCTCATTTTTAAAATTGTACTGTTTTTTTCTTTGCACTTTTAGGTCTTTGTATAGCATAGATTGAATAACTAAGAAATGGAGAAAAGCTAAGCTATTTGGGTGGGATCAGAACTTGCTTTACTAATTAGCTAGGGCATACATTTACCAAATTAGTAAAATATTGGTTAGGAAGAGACAAATGGATCTATAGAGAAGAATATTCTTCAGAAACCAATCCAAGTATATGTACTAATTAATTAAATGTATTATATTTATTCACTAGGTGGGAAAATGATGGATTATCTAATAAATTTTGCTGACAAAACTGTTTAGTCATACTGAAAAAGTCAAATTTGACCCCATTTTAGACAAAAAATACATTTCATATGGAATAAAGTTATAAATAGAAAATATAAGAAAGGTTCTTACACAAAAATCTAGGATACTATATGTTCAGTCTATTGATAGAAAGACAAAATTTCTGAAAGAAATGAGACACATGTAACTATACAAAAATTAAAACATATGGCAAAATTTATATACAGAGGCTATAGAAAATTATATATATGTGAATGTATATGTATAAATGTGTAAATACAAACATGTATACTCATTATTGTGACATAATAAATTATGTATATAATAAATAGGTTATGCAAAAAAATTAATGTAACAACAAAACTTAGTATCTCACAGTTTGTTTGGAACAGGAATCTGGGTGTAACTTAGCTAGTGGTTCTGGCTCAAGATTTCTCATGAGGCTAAAGTCAAATTAACAGCCAGCAGTTCAGTGTCCCCTGCAGGCTCACCTGTGGGGGAAGGACAACTTGCAGGTCTTTCCACAGGACTGCCTCACAATCTGGACACACACAGTCCAAGAGAGCACCCAGGGTGGAAGTCACAGCCTTTTTTTTACAACCTAATCTCAAATGGCCTCCCATCATTTCTTCTGTATTCTATTCTTTAAAAGTTAGTCAGTAAATCTAGCCCACATTCAAGGTGAGGAGATTACTCAAAGGTGTGAATATCAGGAGCCAAGGATGTTTGGGGCCATCATAGAGGCTGCTTATCACAATATGTTACATTCATAATTTTAAATGAAATACATACTTAAATATTATTTCTTGCTTCAACATCCTTAGATGAAATCTCTCAATTACCATAAAATAAGTAAATTCATTCCTTTCTCCTCTCTCTCCTGGCAGCTCCAAGCCACCATTTCGATCAGTTAGACTACAGTGCTTACATGATCAGTGTTTACAATACCTACCTGACAGTATAACGAGATCTATTACTGTACGTTCTTTAAGTGAAGGAATAGGCAGGAAGTCTTCTGTGCCATCTCTCAATGGGAGGGAGGCTTACATGGTGGATAACCCCCACACTACATACCTTAGCCCTTCTCTGGAAGATTATCCCACTTATTTTTGATCTGGGGATACAGATGAGGAAACTTGCACTTATCTATAGACTTTGCTTCACATAATAACCCCAATTTCTGTCTCTTTCACTCTCTGTTTCTAAACTTTCCAATACAGAATTTAAAGTTCCTCAAGCTGTGACAGGAAATAGCCATGCTCGATTCAGCTGTCAGCTTTCCTGTGCAGGTTTTTGCACTCAAGGTTACACACCCAAATGCTCCCATCTACTATCTGCCTTCTATAAATTCATTAAAATCTCTTATCTGTTGATAGTCCCATTCTTGTTTTTTATTCTTTAATGAATATATTCTCCTATTTACTTCTTTACTAATATTTTGATAGAATTTTGGGAGGAACACGAAGTAATTCTTTCACCCAGTTTGCCTTGTAGAACAGAACCAATGCTATCTATCTATAAGACAGTTAATGGATGCTTACAGGCATTAAGCATTAATTTATTAACTGAATTAATTAATAAATGAGTGGTTTGAGGTGAATATGATTGTATTACTTTTCTATTGCTAGCACATAAATCACGACAAAGTAGGCTTAAAATAACACAAATTTGTCATCTTACGGTTCTAAAGGTCAGAAGTTCAAAATGGGTCTCACCATACTAAAATTAAGGTATCAATAGAGCCACATTCTTTCTGATAGGGAAAAATTTACAAGGACAGCAATCTAGTCCAGGTGGCTCCCTTCTGCTTCTCTAGTTTGCAAAGACAGCAGAAACTCCCGTTTTCCCCCTTCCCCTTCACTTCCTGCTCTGGCAGGCACTCACTCCCTAAACTCATTCCCTAAACTTACTCCCCCTTGCTTGTTTGCTTGTTTGCTTGCTGTGCACGTAGAAATGTTGCAGATAAGGAAGCCGAACGATATATTGCTCCCTTTGCCTTTGTTTGGGCCTCAGACCTTGGAAGATTACTCCCGTCTGAGCCTGCCGGTGTAAAAATACAACCTCAACACTCCAAGACCTCCAAGTGCCTCTTGGTTCTTTGGTCAGCGATCCAGTTCAAGTTTTTCAGGTTTTTCTGTAACACTTCTAGCAGCCTCAGGGGAGAATTCATATCTAGGCTCATGCAAGTTAGTAAAACCTATGTCTTTGCCATTGCAAACTAAGCTTCCCGTTTCTTGCTGACTGTCAGCTGAGGGCTAGCCCCAGTTTTTAGAGACCACTCACACGCCTTGGTTCCTGGACCTCTTCCTCATCTTCAAACCCAGCAACAATAGATCAAGTCCCTCTGATGCTCTAAGTTAATGCTCTACCTGCTTCTTCCTGTATCACCGCATCTCTCACTGATTCTTCAGTCTCCCTCTTTTGCTTTTAAGGGTCCACCTCGATAATTAAGTATATTCTCTTTATTTTATGGTCAGCTGATAAGCAATTTTAATTCCATCTGCACCCTTAATTTTCATTTGCCATGTAAGGTTACATGTTCAGATTCCAGGGATTAGGACATGGACATCTTTGGGGAACCATTATTCTGCCTTTCACAGCAGTCAGTGTCCACTTCCATTTATTTGGAAAGACAATTGTACAATTCTACTTATTTGGAAAGAGTTCATAGAAGGGGGATAGGACTTCAGGAAGACTTTGAAGAAGGTGAGGTATCTTGACCAAGAAGAGAAAGTGACTATATAGGCAGCAATGAAAAATGAAACAAAACAAAACAAAACATTGAACATTAATTATTAATTGTAGAGGTACAATAAGTAACTGGGGCCAGAATGTCCCTTGTCTTAGGACATTCTACTTATAAATAACTAAAATATTCTTGCAGAACTTACAAATCTGTCTGATTTACATACTAAAGCAGATAGTTAACTCAAGGAAATGTTTACTACTGAGACTAAAAATAGGTGTGGAGAAAATTAATTTGATACTACTTGCAGAGCTGTTTCTGGTTACACTGAAGATTTTTGCAGTAGAACTATAATGAATGCTGAGATCTCAAAATACATTTCCTATGTATTATATATGAAAGTATAAGATATATATGAAGAGAGTAAAAAAAAGTTTACTGGAGTATATAAAAAATTATAATTTTGTTACATAAAATTTTACTATCCCCTAAAATCTGAAAACAAAACCATTCATAAAATCTTTGTTTCTACATCTGCAGTATGATAAAACCAAATGTCATGCTCTATAAAGTAGTGCATATAATTTCCTCCATCATAAAGAAAAAAGAGATTTTTCCACAGAATCATATCCCCATTAATATATTTTGAGAATTTCATTGTTATTGCATACAGCCCACAATGGAAGGGAATATGGCAATTGAAAAAAGTTGATTTTTCACAATGGCCTGTTGAGGATTTTTTTTCTTTATGTGGCATAGGGAAAAACATACTCTTAAAATATCCATTTATTGTTGTACTGCCATTTGTGTGATTAAATATATTAGTATTAGAAGACTCATACACTCTTAGTGTGAATATAAATTGGTGCAGCCACTATGGAGAACATTATGGAAGTTTCTTGGAAAACAAAAAATACAAATACCAGTGTATTCCCAGTGGGATACCAGTGTAATACCAGTGATTCCCAGGGAATCACAAAAACCCAGTGATTTCACTTCTGGGAATTTACCTGAAGAAAAAAATTCACTAATCCAAAAAGATATATGTACTCCTATGTTTATTGCAGCATTATTTACAATAGCCAAGATATGAAATCAACCTGCGAGTCCACTGATAGATGAATGGATAAGGAAAATGTGGTTCATATACACAATGGAATATTACTCAGCTATAAAAAAAGAATGACATCTTGTCACTTGCAACAACATGGAGGGTATTATGCTAAGTCAAAATAAGTCATAATACCTAGAGGGTATTATGCTAAGTAAAATAAGTCAAACAGAGAAAGACAAATACTATACGATTTCGCTAATACCTGGAATCTAAAAAGAAAACAAAAATGAACAAACAAATAGACTCAAACATGGAGACAGACTGGTGACTACCATAAGGAAAGTGGGTAGCAGGATGGATGAAATAGGTGAAGGGTATAAAGAGGTACAAACTTTCAATTACAAAATAAATTAATCTTGGGAATGAATGTATAGCAATGTCTTTGTATAATAATAGTAACTAGCATCTTACTATGCTGATGGACAGTGACTCTAATGGGGTATGTTGTGGGGACTTGATAATAGGGAGGAATGTAGTAACTGCAATGTTGCCCATGTGAAACCTGAGCGTAAGATTGTATATCAATGATACCTTAATAAAAAACAATAATAAAATAATACATAGTAACTAACTGTGGTGAACATTTAGTATCAAAAATTTTGAGACGAAAATTTTTATATTTAAATAGATAAGTTTGCATTTGTATTGCATACTTCCATGTCTGTATAAAATGTATTACTGATTGATTCTTGCTTCTAATACCAGATAAAGTAAAGCTAAGAGATAGGTTAGATTTTCATTGAAAGACTGACAATCTGCCAATGTTGCTGTAACATGTAGACATAAATAAATAAGCATGCTATATATTTTATAGATTAACATATAGGTGAATATAATTCATACACAGGATAAGTTGACTACATATACTACACATTCAAGTGTTATTGCTAAGAAATGTGCCTTTAACATGTTTAAATATGCACATAAACATGGAAAGCTTTTCTGAATATAAATTTGCTAGTATTTTCTACAAATTACAAAACTCAATATGTGATTAAAATAAAAAGTAAATGTAGGCCAACTGGTTTAAATATTAATGCTCACATTTACAGTTCACAATCTCAAAAGTTAAAGTAGATTTCAAACATCTTTAAGAATGCTAATTTTATTTAATAAAATTATTCTATCTAATTTCTTTGTTAGGGATGGAATTTCTAGGTAATATTATTTTTTTAATGACTACAATATCATCCTGACATCAAATGATGGTTGTGGGTTTATTAGCATTTTTATAATGTCAAAATTTTAATATTTTAATTGTGAATTCTTAATAACATGAATTCATTCCACTCTGCTAACTCTGACATCTTTTCTTTTACAAGGGAATATGTAATTTTATTTAAGCAGACCAGAGTGAGTATTTAGTCCCTAAAATTCCATTTGATTCATTTTTGTGCTTCCTATAATGGGCGTTAGATAAATTGAGAAAACTTGATTTGTTCTAGGACTTTATCAGGACAAGAATAATGACTAAGCTTCTCCTTTTTATCTATAATTGTGCATTTTCAAAAGACTTCTCTTATGTACCATCTTTAAAAAAAAGCAAAACTAAAATCCTGTGAGAAATCTTACTCTTTTATGTTTTATAGCCTTAGATTTTCAACTATAGTGGACTATCATATCTTTACGAATCTCTCAATTTTTAAATACCACCATAATGCATATTTTTTTACATAAAATGACCATATGAATTACTACCCATGAAAGTTTTGTATTTATGATTCACTTTGCATATGGCCATAAAAGTTGCTAAACACAAAGCTGATTTGAATGTGGATGTGAGATAGTAAGCTAGCCTTACTTATTAGCTTAGAGGGAGTTACCTTGTAACACAAAGAACTAAAACTAGCACCCTCAGCAAAATTACAAAGTGCTATATGGCATGAAAATATGGGTTTGTTTATAATTTATCAAAAGTAGAAAAGTCAAATATGTAAATGCTTGAGAACAGTTTATTAGGTATGATTTCCCAGTGTAAAAGTTTACAACTAATAATTTTACTTGTAAAATTTAAAGGCAAGTTAGATGGGAAACAATTTAGTCAAAGCCTTCAGCAAAGAGTTAAGAAATTTGGGTCAACCAGAGAAATACAGTAGTATAATGTGGTGTACCAAGAACTCACTGGGGACTATTAGAGATTTAGACACAAGTTCTAATTCCAGCATACCACTCTTCACCTGAGCCTCTTCTATCCTTCTGTCAAATGAAATGTTGTACTCAGCCCTATTAGACCACATCTCTGGGCAGAACTTAATGAAATAAGAACCCATCAAGATACCAGTGGGAGAATTTCAATTCTACTATGAGGTCTGTAGACTCCTGCATTTAAGATTTGGGAAGAAGAGCTCTGTCTTGAGTTAGCCTAGCCATTGCTGTGTGTGTGTGTGTGTGTGTGTGTGTTTGTGTGTGTGTGTTAAGGTCTCTCTTTATTACACTGACTTTCCTTCTGCTCTGTCTCCACTAGAACACTTGTTCCTCTGACTTTTGACTTTGCATGTTCTTAAAACCCCACACTTCAGAAATGTATTTCATGGCTACTGTTTTATTATCTATTAATATCTTCTGTTCATCTATGCTCATCCACTCTTCACCCTTCTCCATCCAGCTCTGTGTCCTCGGAGGTTGACCTGCATAGACTCTATCTGTAAACTCCTTTGCCTCCTGGCTTTCCGTTGTTTTCAGCTAGGAAAGCCTTATTATGACACTGGACAGCAAAAAGGTAATGAGCTTAAACTACTAATTCTCCCATCTGTCCCTGCAAAATTCTCCACAGGGCAATTAATAACCATGTAAGGAGTGAAAATTGGTACTCAGGGCCAGAAAAAATTTTTACCTAGTTACAATGTTTTGTGACTCTCCAAAGGACCATAGTACAAAAACAGATATACACTAACTGTGGCATTAAACTTTCACGGGGAAAACTATTGTATAAAATGCCTATGAAGGCTCTTTTAGACAGTGATAATTAGGCACTGTCCTACAGAGTAGGTATGACCTGGTTGTATCCTCCAGCTCAAGGTCACAGCTGTTCTGAGAGGATGGGTTAAGTAGAAAGGTGGAAAAAAGAGGTGGTGGAAGGGATTAGATGGACTCTCTTAATTTAAAACACAGGAGTGAAAAGAAAAAAAGAAGGCCTCTCTTAATTTAAAACACTGAAGTGAAAAAAAAAGAAGGGCTTTCTTTTTCTTCCTTTCTACAACCTCAATTCCTGCATCTCATCTTATTTTAATCTTATTTTAATGTAGACACTTTACCCCAGATGCAAGCTTTGCTTATAAATCAATTGTATACACTTTAATGTATACACTTTACCCCAGATGCAAGCTTTCTTATAAATCAATTAATGTCACATTTTCTGATCCCTACATAACAAAAAGGGAGTTTTAATAAAAATTAATTTATGCAGTGTTACAATTTTCACAGCTCTTTCAATTATATGCATTTATTTTATTCTCAAAATTACTTCTTGTACTCAATGTGATACACTTCATTAACAAAGTGAAGGATAAAAATCATATGATGATCTCAATAGATGAAAAAAATTCACCATCCATTTATGATAAAATGTCAAAAAAGTAAATACAGAGGTAACATACCACAACATAAAAAAGGACAAATATGACAAATTCACAGATAATACCATACTCAATGGTTAAAAGATGAAAGTTATTCTTTAAATCAGAAACATGACAAGGATGCTAACTCTTACCACTTTTATTCAACATAGTATAGCAGTCCTAGCCACAGCATTAAATAAGAAAAAGAAATAAAGCCATCCAAATTGGAAAGGAAGTGAAACTGTCATTATTCACAGATGGCATGATACTATATATAGAAAACCCTAATGCATCCACCCAAAAACTATTAGAAATAATATATGAATTCAGTACAGTATGCAAACCCATATGCAGAAATCTTGCATTTCTATACACTAATAATGAACTATCAGAAAGAAAAATTAAGAAAACAATTCCATTTACAATCGTATCAAAAAAATAAAATACCTAAGGACAAATTTAACCAAGGAGATAAAAGACCTGTACTCTGAAAACTGTAAGATATTAATAGAAGAAATTGAAGATGACACAAATGGAGAGATATATCATGCTCAAGGATAGAAAGAATTTACATTGTTAAAATGTCCATACTACCTAAAGCAATATACAGGTTCAGTGCAATCTCCATCAAAATACAAAGAGCATTTTTCAGGATCCAGAACAAAATAATCCTAAAATCCATGTGGCACCAAAGACCCCAAATAGCCAAAGCAATCTTGAGAAAGAAGAACAAAACTGGAGGTATTACACGCCCAGGTTTTGAGATATACTACAAAGCTATAACAATTAAAACAGTATAGTACTGGCACAAAAGCAGACCCATAGGTAAATGGAACAGAATAGAGAGCCCAGAAATAATCCCTTACATGTGTGGTCAATTAATCTACAACAAAGGAGGCAAGAATATATGATGGGGAAAACACAGTCTCTTCAATAAATGGTGTTGGGAAACCTAGACAGCTACATATAAAAGAATGAAACTGGACTCCTTTCTTATACCATTTACAAAAATAAACTCAGAATATATTAAAGACAAATATAAGACCTGAAAATACAAAAGTAGTAGAAGGAAACGTATCCAGGAACCTCTTTGACATTGATCATCTTGGCAATATTTTTTTGAATCTCTCTTTTCAGGCAAGGAAAACAAAAGCAAAAATAAACAAATGGAACTATGTCAAACTAAAAGCTTTTGTACAGTGAAGGAAATCATCAACAAAATGAAAAGGCACCTGCTGAATTAGAGAAAGTTTTCACATATGATATATCCAATAATGGGTTAACACCTAAAATATACAAATAACTAATATAAAATGCAATATAAAAAATCCAATTAAAAAATGGCAGTGGAACTGAATAGACATTTTTCAGATAGAAGACATATAGTTAGCCAAGTGATACATAAAAAGATGTTTATCATCACTAAAAATCAGGGAAATGCAAATCAAAACCACAGTGAAATAGTACCTCATAGCTGTCAGAATGGCTATTATCAAAAAGTAACAAGCATTGGAAAGGACATAGAAAGAAGGAAATCCTCTTGCATGGTTAGTGGGAATGCAAATGGTGCAGCCACTATGGAAAAGAGTATTGAGGTTCCTCAAAAAATTAAAAATAGAACTACTATATGATCCAGCAATTCCACTTCTAGGTATTTATCTGAAGAAAACAAAAACACTCATTCAAAAGACATGACATATGTACGGCAGTGTTCATTGCAGCATTATTTACAACAACCAAGATATGGATGCAACTTAAATGTCCAATGATGGATGAATGGATAAATATGTTGTATATATATGTACAATGAAATACTACTCAGCTATAAAAAAACTTAAATATTGTCATTTGCAACAATATGGATGGACCTAGAAGGTATTATGCTAAATGAAATTAGTCTGACAGAGAAAGAGAAATACTGTGTAATTTCACTTACATGTGAAATCTGAAAAGAAAAACAAATGAATAAACAAAACAAAACAAAAAGAAATTCTTACATACAGAGAAAAAAACTGAAGGTTGCCAGAGTAGAAAGGCTCTAGGAGATGGGTGAAATAGGTGAAGGGGATTAATAGGTACAATCTTCCAGTTATAAAATAAATAGGACATGGGATATGATGTATGGCATAGGGAAATATAGTCAGTAATACTGTAGCAACCTTATAAGGTGACAGATGGTAACTAGACATTGTAGCGACCATCTTGTAATGTATATAAATATTGAATCACTATGCTGTACACCTGAAGCTAGTACAATTATTCAATTCTTCAATAAAAAATAATAAAACAAAAATTACTTCTTGTATTATCATTTATAGATGAGGACATTTGACACAGATCATTTATGTAGCATATCCAAGATTATAACTAGTAAATATCCATGTTAAGACTTAAACATTTTTTTAAAAAATAGATCTTATGCTTTTTCTAGTTCAACAAATTGTCTCTAGTTATTTGCTAATAAGTATGTAGAAAGTAATTATCCACAGAGAGAAAATTCCAAAATCTAAAAAGTTCTCAGATGAATCATTATTATTCTTAAATTAGTACTTTATCACTTTTCTTCCTTTTTAAATATTTTTCAGCTTTATTGAGGTATAATTAACAAAATTGATCATTTCATAGTTATTTTCCTTAAATGTTAGATTCTTAGGTATTGCAAAAGAAATACAGGACAATGTTGTCTTCTTAGGAATTTTTGAAAGATATTTTGTTAATGAAATGTGAGTATTTTATAGAACATAAATGGGTATTACAGTAGATACAGGTGCAGAAAATTATCAACTCCAACATAAGAGAAGAGACTTGACTATGTAACAATTCATGAAAAAAAATCCCAAATAATCTAAGTGCTAAGAGAAAAAAATGTACTAAAATCAAGAGGTATGTAGAAAATATTCATGTATGAGATTTTAATGAAACCCATCTTATTTTTTAACTCCTTCAAGAATGAGAACTCTATAGAACAAGTGGCTGAGTGAACTCTATGGAACAAGAACATACCACTAAAAGGTATTGAAAAATAAAATGTTTGGGAAATGAGAAGATGAGAAAGAAGCAAAGTGAAGACATCAGATAAGGAGACAACGTTAGCTGAAAAGATATGTGTTTGCAAGTAAGAAAAACATTCTAATAATATAAAGGATTAACACTAACCTGTAGAGTGTTAACAAATATATCAGAGGAAGGAGACACCAAAAAACTGAAGTAAGCTGGCTAATAAATGAGGACAAACATGAAATTATGTCCCCTAAATACCTATGACTGAAATAAAAAAAACCTTTCTTTAATAAAAAATTATAAGGAATGTCTGCAATTTATAAATTAAAAAGATCTTGCCAAAGTAACAGTTGATAATAAACATGATAATTTGGGTACTCTGTTCCTCAAAAAACTAAAAATAGAAATACCATTAGACCCAGGAATTCCACTCATAGGAATTTACCCAAAGAATATAATTTCTCAGATTCAAAAAGACATATGCACCTCTATGTTTATTGCAGCACTATTTACAATAGCTAAGATATGGAAGCAACCTAAGAGTCCATCAGTAGATGAACGGATAAAGAGGATGTGGTACATATACACAATGGAATATTATTCAGTCATAAGAAAGAAACAAATCCTATGATTTGCCACAACATGGATGGAGTTGGAGGCTTTATGCTCAGTAAAATAAGCCAGGTGGAGAAAGACAAGTATCAAATGATTTCCCTCATTTGTGGAGTATAACAAAGAAGCAAAACTGAAGAAACAAAACAGCAACAGACTCACAGACTCCAAGAAGGGACTAGTGGTTACCAAAGGGGAGGGGTGTGGGAGGGTGGGTGGGGAGGGAGAAGCGGATTCAGGGGTATTATGATTGGCACACATGGTGTTGGGGGGCTCATGGGGAAGACAGTGTAGCACAGAGAAGGCAAACAGTGAATCTGTGGCATCTTACTACACTGATGGGCAGTGACTGTAATGGGGTGTGAGGGGAACACGGTAACATGGGTGAATGTAGTAACCACATTGTTTTTTCATGTGAAACCTTCATAAGAGTGTATATCAATAATACCTAAATTAAAAAAAGAAGAAGGAAGGAAGAAAGGAGGGAAGGAAGGGAGGGGGAGAGAGAGAGAGAGAGAGAGAGAAAGAAAGAGAGAGAAGAGAGAGAGGAGAGAGAGAGAGAGAGAGAGAGGGAGAGAGAGAGAGAGAGAGAGAGAGAGAAAGAAAGAAAGAAAGAAAGAAAGAAAGAAAGAAAGAAAGAAAGAAAGAAAGAAAGAAAGAGAGAAAGAGAGAGAGAAAGAGAGAGAGAAAGAGAGAGAGAGAGAAAGGATTTAGGTATTCTGGACAATACATAAATCAGCAGCCAAAAATAACAAATTGGTCAAAGATGAAAAACAATTAGACAGAGAGCTTCTTGGATGCCTTGCAAATCTCACTGTTAAAAGGTAGTGGAGATCTTGAGAGAATTTGGTGAAAAGACTTTTGCACTGCTGAAGGAATAAGTCGAGGAGCAAAAGCAGAGGGAATGACCATCTGGGAGACATATTGCTAAATGTCAGCAAAAGAGTGGTTTCACAACCACAGGAGAAAAGCTGTATATAGAAGGAGAAAAATGGTTCCAAGAAAAATGAATAACAGTCCATTATCAAGATAAAGAAAATCCTATTCAGAATTATCTTTTCTATAGAATTATCTAGAAAACGTCTGATATTTCAACATTAATAATATTTCTGTGTAGTCTTCCTGAACTTTTTGTTGGGCAAACTGAATTTGATTTAGATAGAATGTGGTCAAGAGGAACCAAGGTTTTCTGAATGTCTGTAGTAAAGATTATAAGATGAAAATATATCAGATATTTTTTATACAAGCTACTTGAATTTATCAGGGGAAAAAAAAATAGTACCTATGGACTAAACTTTTAACCAAGGCATTTTATCAGAATCAAATTAAAGATTTCTGGCATTCCAACTGACATTTAGAAATATTCAATGTAATATTTTCTAAGCCAGCAGTTGTTATTTTTTAAAAAGACAAATGCATGGTTTTACTTCCATTCTTAGCTTAGTACTTGTTGAATATATTTGTTGGAATAAGTAAGTTTCACTTAGTAGAAGTACATTAGGGGGAAAAACTTAACAAATATGAGTCTTAAATGCATGTTCATTCTTTATAATAGCTGTGTAATATACCATATAATTTACTTTGTTATTTAAGTAGACACATTTAAGTTACCTGGAACATAATTATAGTAGTGTTTATTTAGATAGTTGTTTATTAATATCAGTTTAAGAATGTTTTGAAGGAGTTACTGATATTTGGGCAAAAAAATTCCATGTTAAAATTATTTACTTACAAAACAATTACTTTCATGGATTCGTCTCTCTACAACTTGCCTCTCCCCAGCAGACACACACATACACACACACAAACACTCCAGAGCACCAAGGGCTACAATGTGATGAAATAAAATAAAAGCCCATGACAATGATTTCAATTTTAAAGAATCCAAAATAGTTTGTATTCATTAAATACCAAATCACTGGTTGATTTTGTTAACCCATATAAACAACTGCTTGCTTAACTGCCAGTTAAATAGCCTAACTGAACTGACCCTCATTTTAGCCCAAATGTTTGATTTGGTAGGTTGGTATAAACACTGTCCCAGGGCTCCCCACCCGTTACATCAGAGGATACATTCCTCTCAAAGATGCAAGACATGTACTTGCCTGACAAAGCAATCTGACCTCTCAATGGACACAGAGGCAGTTTGGGTGTGCTCAGCAGTCATTTTGACTCCTGGCACCTAAGTCTGGATAGCAAAAGGCTACATTGAAAGAAACTCTCTAGAGACTAATTGTTGCAAATTCTCTTGAAAATTCAAACAATTCTGCAAACAGGCATGGCACAAAGAGAAGTCTCAGCTGTATGGGTTCTAGACAACCTATTAGTTTGTAGAGGAAAAAGATGCCAAATACGAAACATAATTCATTATGAACCACAAACATTAAATGACTGTGCTCTCTTGGGGACAAACTGTTACAAACATTACTGTATAACTTTAGAGTCATTCAATTATGCCTGACAGCCTTTCAAAACCCTGCATCTACAGTTAAATGAAAGTACATTTATTTATTTATTATGAAATAAAAGCCTGTTGACATGTGTCATTAAAAAAGTTTTCTTTTAACCCCCTGACTTAATCCAAACATTCAGATATCACATTCTGAAAATCACAAACAGTACTAAAATTAAAAGCTGTGGTGCTACCTAAATCAGAACATTTAAAGAAATGACTGACATACTTGACAATCTCATGGGGCAGAGAAACCATGAAAGTAAATAAAAAGTAAAAGTAGATTAAAAGTAAGACGACAAATGACTATCTTAGGGAAGAAAATGTGGTCGCATATAAAGGCTAATGAGGTAAAGACAGAAAAAAATGGGCTGAGAGTATGATTGGTAAATCTAGAGAAGGAATAAATATGTCCAGTAAACAAAGAAACAGAAGAAGATTATTAACCTGACTAATAATCAAAGATACACAAAGTAAATTTTACATTTTTGGTCCATTAAGAATAAAGGAAAAAAAAAGACTAATAATTGGACAGAGTGTGGGTAAACTAGGACTCTCACATACTGGAGTATAGATGAAAGTAAAAATTGGTACAACCAAGGGGATTATTCCTCTTTTACTTCAACCATAAAAGAAAAGTAATTTGATAATGTTTACAAATGTAAAATGTACATATACCTTTGCCTAGAAAAATCTGTTCCTAGAGCTTTCCCTTAAAGAAATGATTTCATAACTGATGGAAAAGGTAAGTAGAAGAATACTCATTTCTGCATTTTTATACTAGTAAAGATTTGGCAACAATGAAAATATTCAACAAAAGGAAATTAGATAAAGAAATTCTGGAGTATTACATATAATAGAATATTCTGCAGTCATTAAAAACATTGATGGTATTTATATGAACAGAGTTAAATGGTGGTGATATTAACCCATGTTCTCTCTCCACGTGTCATTGAAGCAATGCATTCACTGGCTCAGGAGAAGGACAAATAAATAGAACATACATGTTTGTGAGTGAAATTTTTAACTTAAATCAAGAAGCTTTAAGTTTGCAAGAGCTGGACTTTGAGAGAAAGATGCTTAGTTTGCAAAGTTCAGCTTTGCTAAAAGGAGCCAAAGCCCTGAAGTGTTAAAACAAATGACAGATTTAGAAGGATAATTGTGTGGCCAAGTTTTTCCCCTCCTTTCTAGAAAGGGAAACAGGTTTGTTTTTTAGATACAGAGAGTAAAATAATAGACTTGGCTATTGGTGGTGGTCTCTGAAAAGGCACATAGTTCTTTACATTCCTCTTGGCCCAGCTTTGAAGATGGGATGAGTGGAGACAATAGAAATCCAATTGAGTTTAGGGAGGTGGTAGGGGGCACCAATGGAGATTGTACATATGTTTTACTTTCCTAGGTGTAGCTTGAGGACACTGCAGACTTTTTAAAGAAACTCTATGTTTCAGACATGTGTTAGTATCTTAATGCTGCTGTATAAAATTACTATAAACTTGGTTGCTTAAAACAATGCATATTTATTATCTTAAAATTCTAGAGGTCAGAAGTCTAAAGTTAGTCTCAACAGGCTGAAATCAAGGCAGTCGAGAGGGCTGTATTCCTTCTGAAGACTTTAGGGGGGAATCCACTCCTGCCTCTTCTAGCTTTAGAGGCTGCCTACCCTCCTTGGCTCATTACCCCTTCCTCTGTCTCTAAAGCCTGGAGCATGGCACATCCCAGGCTCTTGCTCTTTCTGCTTCCATCACCAGACCTCCTTTTCTGCTCCTGACCCCTCTGCTTTCCTTTTATAAAGGCCTCATGACTACATTGGGCCCACCAAGACAATCCAGTATATCTCTTTATCAAGATCTTTAATTTAATCACATCTGCAAAGTCCCTTTTACCATTTAAGGTAACATATTCAAAGTTCTGGGGATGAAAATGTGAACATCTTTGGAGGTCATTATTCAGCCTACCATAACATGGTACCCTGGCAGTAGGAGAGCAATGACCTTGTTGGATGTGTCAGCAAATGATCCCAAGGACACACTCAGTTTGGCATGGGTCGAGCAGTTGAGAGGGCCTAGATGATGTCATGGACTGAATGTTATATCTCCTCAGAATTTATATGTGAAATCCTAACCCCCAAGATGATGGTATTAAGAGGTGGGGACTTTGAGAGGTGATTAGATTGTAAGAGTACAGTCCTCAAGACAGGTATCAGTGCCCTTATAAAGGAGGCCCCAGAGAGCTCTCTTGCCTCCTCTGCCATGTGAGGACACAGTGAGGAAACAGCTATCTTTGAACTGGGAAGTAGGCTCACACCAGACATTGAATCTGCCAGCACCTTGAACTTGGACTTCCCAGCCTCCAGTAATGTGAGAAATAAATGTCTGTTGTTTAAGCCACCCAGTCTGTGGTATTTTGGTTACAGGAGACCAAACAGATTAAGACAGATGAGATAGTGAGCAGACTTGGAAAGACCCTGTATTTGGAATAAGGTGAATGGAGAATGTACAGTCTGACAGCCAGATGTCAAGGAATGATTCCAACTCTCTTAGCAGTTGTAGAAAGAAGAAAAACTGCTGGCCAAAGGGCAGATAAAGGACAGCATAGGACACATCAAGGATCCAAACCTGTCTCCTAACTGCCCAGATGATTCATAGCCCTAGCCTGTTCACTGAAAACTCACCCCACGTGAAGTGAAGAAGACAAAGAGAAAAAGTCCTGAAGCGATGTAACTATGTAAAACCATGAGTAAACAAGACAACACTCAAAGACTGAGTCCACTATGGACTGGCCAGATTGACTCTTCTACTTGTTGCAGATCTTAAGAACAAATTCAGTAGCATTTTAGAAAGGTACAGTTGCATGCACCTTAGTAAATACTTTGACATTTGTAAGTTAAACATGTATTTATTGATACAGAAAGGTACCTATGTTCTATATGAAAAAAACAATGCTACAAAACATGATATATGTTGTTATTCTATTTTACTTGTTATATTGTATTTACAAGTGTTTTATGCATAGAAAAATGTCTTTAAGGTTTATACGCCAAATTAGACATGCTTCTCTGAGTGACTGGATGATAAGCAATTTGGGGGTACTTCTTTCTTTACATCTATCCAATTTTAGATCTGTGTGATTGTTTCTATAATGAGCATGCATTGTTTGAATATTTAACAAAAATAACAGAGCCATACCCATTTAGCAAAAAGCTATGGTAAAAGATATCATTTATTTGAGATATGGCAAAAACACTGAACTTGTAGCCAGCAAGGTGAGATCAAGTGTCAGTTTTCCAATTCACTGGTCATGTGACCTTGAGGAAACCATCTACAATTTCTAGGCCTTATCTGAAAACTGGGGATAACAGTGCTTGCTTTATTATCTCACAGTGGTATCATGTGGAATGCACTGGGTTTGACATTTAATGTGTTATCTAATTCCCAGAACAGCTCCTGATGTGGCTATTATCATTATCTCCATTATGCAAAATCAAATATGGAGAATATGAATTGCAGCTCTTTGAAAAACACAATATAAACCTTAGCTCTTCCTGCAATGTAATCAAGAAGTAATGCTTACAGTGCTCACTGTAGATATAGATGCCACATACAAGCTCTTTAAACAGTATAGAGATAAATTAGTTTCCGTGAATATTAGGCTCCTTTAAGATATTCAGCAATGTGAAGGGAGATCAGTAAGTTAGCTGCCTAAAGATAGTCTCCAGACATTTCAGTGGCACTCCTCTCTACCTGCTGCCAAGGCTCTTAATTAAAGCTTTGCATCTGACAAATAGATCACTGAATGAAAGTGTCAATTATAAATCTGTGTTTACTAAATTCAAGGCATTTACCGTAGCAGCTCTGTGAATATGTATTTGTATACACATAAACATATGTAAGTTTTATGTGTATGTATACACACATATTATCGTTTTAAGTGCTAGCTTTCATTAATTGCATAGTACTCCTGTTAAGATGAAATATATTACAATTAATTTATGGGTATAGATGAGAAGCTATGGTCAGGAATATGGGCCAAATATAATGCCATGTAAAGTAAAAGTGTCTAGAATAATTCTGTGTAACCTAAGTAGGAAAACTAGTGCTAATTTATCTCAAACCTTTGCTGGTAGAAGTATTTTAGAATTCAGAAATATTTGAGTTTCAGGGTGGTAATTTAAAGCGCATTCCTTATGTAATTGCTGATATGTATGTATAATATAAAATCCCCAACATGTCTGTGTCCTGTAATCAAGCACATTGTTATTTATGCAGAGAAATGAGTGAATGTGAAATAATCATTAAACACCCTTGTATCAGTTCAGGTTTTGTTGCCAAATATATTTGCACCAAACTTAGGGAAAACTTTTCAGTTCAATTAAACTCTGTAATGAGAAATGAGCTGCTTCTGTTTTCTTCAAGTTGTTTTCAGGTTTTCACTTGCTTTTCATTTTTCTGCTGATGTGCTGGGAAGGGCTCACAGTTGTAGGCAGATAATGTGAAGGCACAGTGTTGACTCTTATCGGCAGCTTCATCGCTGTCACCATAAGAAAGTTGTCATATGGGAGGAAATTCTTCCTTCACAGCATCATTGTGTACTCCCTAGATGAATAGAATATATCCATGCCCCTGGAAGTAAAGAGCTGATAAACAGTTTCCTAGGTTAAAGCTTTTAGATTCCTTCAGTTTCTGTGAAAACCTAGCTTTTGACCTCTGTTCACCAGGCTCTTGCTAATGGTAATGCTTATTATCTATCTGAAGCTCTGATGACCTAGCAGCAACTTCTTGTAATGTTGATACACTCAGACTGTAAATACCTTCATAATGTGATTATGTGCATAAAGTGAGTAAAAGGTACATATTTTCTGGACTTTGGGTACAATATTTCCATTAGCACTAGGTCAAGCATAAATGATGACTTAAGATTGGAGAAAGGTTTTCAAGTAGTCACTCTCAAATTTTTCTGCTTCAAAAGAAAGTAGATATCTAAGTGTTGATGTTAACACTTAGGATATGATAATGTATAGGAAATCCATGAAGGATATAAGAAGGAGAAAAGGTATGGAAACAGTCTTTAAACCCGCCTCCCCAAATCTTCCAGCTATTCCGTTAACCTAGATCCAACCCCGTTGAAGAGAGTAGGCTTGTGGTACATGTTGGACTCTAGGAAGGAGCATCACAACTGCAGGTTAGTGAGGAAAGTGTTTGGCCAATTCATGGTGGACTCAGTCACTCCAGTATTTTCTTGGCTACTCGTGGTTTTACACAATGCCATCATTTCAGGATTTTTCTCTCTCTTTTTCCTTCCTCTCACCTGGGGTGATTTTTCAGTTAATGGGTATTAGTTTGAAACCTCCTCAGAAGTTTTTTGGGTGTAATCTGAAACCAGCCCCCATATGTGGAAGACAGGGAGAAACTGAAGAATCAGGCCACCCCAGATTGATACATGGCAGTTCAATAAGCACAGGAAATTATTTATGTACAAGACTTGCCTTTGGTGGCTGAAAGATGATAGATTCCTCACCTACCTACCAGAATCTTAAAAATTTTATTGAGGTTTTAACTGAGTTCAGTTGCATACACCATCCAGATGGTCTCAAGACCACATCACTGCCTCAAGGCTGTGTTCTTTGGGCAGCTTCTCGGAGCAAGGCAGGCAAGTGGAATGCACATCCCAAGGAGGGGAAAGGGTGAGGAGACTCCAAGCTCCAGGTCCAACTTATGGGTCAATGGGCAGCCACATCCTCTTGAAGACTTCCCCCAACAATGGGCAAGGGCCAGGAATTGTCTGGGTGGCAGAGAAGAAAGGGATGGGTCTTTGATGAATGCTCCTCTGTTCTATGCTGCCTTTTATCAGTCTTTTGGCCAACAACCTCTATTCTTGCTACATCTGCTAAGACGGCTGGAGCAGGAGTTTGCCAAAGAATAGGCACAGAGAGAAAAAAAGGATCTCAAGGAATGAAAGAATATTGGGAAAACTGTGCAACAGACCAAATGGAAAAATATTTGCATTATAGGGGTACTAGAAGAAGAAGAGAGAGAAAAAGAGGTAGAAAGTGTCTTTGAGTAGGTAACGGCTGTAAACTTCCCCAGTCTGGGGAAGGAGATAGTCTCTCAGGCCATGAGATGCACAGATCTCCCAGCATAAGGGACCCAAGAAAGACAACACCAAGATATATAATAATTAAAATGGCAGAGATCAAGGATAAGGACAGAGTATTAAAAGCAGCCAGAGAGAGAAAAAAGATCATATACAAAGGAAAACCCATCAGGATATCATCAGACTTATTAGCAGAAACCTTACAGGCCAGAAGGGAGTGGCATGATGTTTTTAATGCAATGAAGCAGAAGGGCCTCGAACCAACATACTCTAACTAGCAAGATTATCATTTAAATTTGAAGGAGGGATTAAACAACTTCTAGATAAGCAGAAGCTGAGAGAATTTACCTCCCACAAACCATCTCTACAGTGCATTTTGGAGGGACTGCTATAGATGGAAGTGTTCCTAAAGTGAAATAGCTGACACAAGAGGAAATAAAACTACAGAAAACAAAGTAGAACAATTAATTACTAAGAAGATACAAGATCAAATCAACTACTCCCAAAGTCAGTCAAAGGATAGACAAACAGTACAGAATATTAATACCTAATATATAAAAAATGGAGGAGTAAGAAAAAGAAGAAATAAAGAAGCTTTATATTGTGTTTGTAATACCATACTAAGTGAGTTAAGTTAGACTGTTAGATAGTAATGAAGTTACCTTTGAATCTTTGGTAACATTGAATCTAAAGCCTGCAATGAAAATAAGTATATACCTATAGATAATCACCCTAAATGCAAATGGTCTGAATGCACCAATCAAAAGACATAGAGACACTGAATAGATAAAAAAAACAAAACCCATCTATATGCTGCCAACAAGAGACTCACTTCAAACACAAAGACATACGAGAACTAATAGTAAAGGGATGGAAAAAGATATTTCATGCAACTAATAGGGAGAAAAAAGCAGGTGTCGCAGTACTTCTATCAGACAAAATAGACTTTAAAACAAAGAAAGTCAGAAGAGACAAAGAAGGACATTACATAATGATAAAGGAGACAGTTCAACAGGGGATATAACCATTATAAATATCTATGCATCCAACACAGGAGCTCCTACACATGTGAAAGAAATGCTAACAGAATTAGAGTGGGAAATAGAATGCAATGCATTCATTTTAGAAGACTTCAACACTCCACTAACTCCAAAGGACAGAGCAACCAGACAGAAAATAAGTAGACAGACAGAGGCACTGAACAACACATCAGAACAGATGGACCTAACAGACACTCTACCCAAAAGCAGGATACACAATCTTCTCAAGTGCACATGGAACATTTTCAAGAATAGATCATATACTAGGCCACAAAAAGAGCCTCAGTAAATTCAGAAGGATTGAATTTGTACCAACCAGCTTCTCAGACCACAAAGGTATGAAACTAGAAATAAAAATACTCAAAGAAAATGAAAAATCCCACACACACATGGAGGCTTCACAACATGCTCCTAAATAATAAATGAATCAATGGCAAAATAAAAACAGAGATAAAGCAATATATGGAGACAAATGACAACCAAAACTCAATACCACAAAATCTGTGGGAGGCAGTGAAGGCCATGTTAAGAGGGAAGTACATTGGCAGTACAGGCGTACCTCAGAAAAGAAGAACAATGCCATATGAACAGTTTAAACTCACAGTTAATGAAACTAGAAAAAGAAGAACAAATGAGGCCCAAAGTGAGTAGGAGTGACATAATAAGGATTAGAGCAGATATAAATAAAGTGGAGAAAAATAAAACAATAGAAATTATCAATGAAAGCAGGAGCTGGTTCTTCAAAAAAATAAACAAAATAGATAAACCACTAGCCAGACTTATCAAGAGTCTGCACACATAAAAAGAATCAGAAATGAGAAAGGAAAAATCATACAGACACCATGGAAATACAAAGAATTATTAGAGAATACTATAAAAAATCATATGCTAATAAACTGAATAACCTAGAAGAAATGGACAACTTTCTAGAAAAATACAACCTTCCAAGGCTGACCAAGAAAGAAACAGAAAATCTGAACAGACCAATTACCAACAAGGAAATTGAATTGGTAATCAAAAAACTACCCATGAACAAAACCTCTGGACCAGATGGCTTCATCACTGCTTATCCAACATTTAGTGAAGATCCAATACCCATCCCCCTTAAGGTTTTCAAAAAACTAGAAGAGTTGGGAATACGTACAAATTCATTCTATGAGGTCAGCATCACTCTAAAACCAAAACCAGGCACAAACACCACAAAAAATGAAAATTACAGACCAATATCCCTGATGAACATAGATGCAAAAATACCCAATAAAATATTAGCAAACTGAAGTCAAAAATACATCAAAAAGATCCATCATGATCAAGCAGGATTTATTCCAGGGATGCAAGGATAGTACAACATTCAAAAATCTATCAACATCATCTACCACATCAACAAAAAGAAGGACAAAACCCACATGATCATCTCCATAGATGCTGAAAAAGCATTTGACAAAATTCAACATCCATTCATGATAAAAACTCTCAACAAAATGGGTATAGAGGGCAAGTACCTCAACATAATAAAGGCCAAATATGACAAACCCACAGCCAACATCATACTTAACAGCAAGAAGCTGAAAGCTTTTCACCTAAGATGGGGAATAGGACAAGGATGCCCACTTTCCCCACTTCTATTCAACATAGTACTGGAGGTCCTAGCCACAGCAATCAGACAACACAAAGAAATAAAAGGCATCCAGATTGGCAAGAAAGAAGTCAAACTGTCCCTGTTTGCAGATGACATGATATTGTACATAAAAAACTCTGAAGAATCCACTCCAAAACTATTAGATCTAATGTCTAAATTCAGCAAAGTTGCGGGATACAAAATTAATACACAGAAATCTGTTGCATTCCTATACACTAACGATGAACTAGCAGAAAGAGAAATCAGGAAAACAATTCTATTCACAACTGCATCAAAAAGATTAAATTATCTAGGAATAAACCTAATGAAGGAAGTGAAACACCTATATCCTGAAAACTACAAGATACTTATGAGAGAAATTAAAGAAGATACCAACAAACGGAAATACATCCCCTGCTCATGGGTATGAAAAATTAACATTGTCAAAATGGCCATCCTGCCTAAAGCAATCTACAGATTCAATGCAATCCCTATCAAAATACCAACAGCATTCTTTAATGAACTAGAGCAAATAGTTCTAAAATTCATATGGAACCACAAAACACCCTGAATAGCCAAAGAGTTATGGAGAAGGAAGAATAAAGTTGGGGGGATTATGCGCCCTGACTTCAAGATCCACTACAAAGTCACTGTAATCAAGACAATTTGGTACTGCCACAAGAACAGACCCATAGACCAATGGAACAGAGTAGAGAGCCCAGATATAAACCTAAGCATATATGGTCAATTAATATATGATAAAGGAGCCATAGACATACAATGGGGAAATGACAGCCTCTTCAACAGCTGCTGTTGGCAAAACTGGACAGCTACATGCAAGAGAATTAAACTGGATTATTGTTTAACCCCATACACAAAAGTCAACTCAAAATGGATCAAAGACCTGAATGTAAGTCATGAAACAGTAAACTTTTAGATGACAACACAGAAAAAATCTCCTGAATATAAACATGAGCAACTTCTTCCTGAATGCATCTCCTCCAGCAAGGGAAACAAAAGCAAAAATGAACACATGGAACTACATCAAACTAAACAGCTTCTGTACGGCAATGGACACCATCAACAGAACAAAAAGGCATCCTATAGTATGGGAGAATATATTTATAAACAACAATTCTACAAGAGGTTAACATCCAAAATAAATAAAGAACTCACATGCCACAACATTCAAAAAGCAAATAACCTGATTTAAAAAATGGGTGGAGGATGTGAACAGGCAATTCTCCAAAGAGGAAATTCAGATGGCCAACAGACACATGAAAAGATGTTCCACTTCGCTAATTATCAGGGAAGTGTAAATTAAAGCCACAATGACATATCACCTCACACCAGTCAGGATGGCCAGCATCCCTAAGAACAACAAATGCTGGCAAGGATGTGGAGAAAGGGGAACCCTTCTACACTGCTGGTGGGAATGTAAATTAGTTCAACCATTGTGGAAAGCAATATGGAGGTTCCTCAAAAAACTAAAATAGAAATACCATTTGACCGGGGTATTCTACTCCTAGAAATTTACCTAAATAATACAACTTCTCAGATTCAAAAAGACATATGCACCCCTATGTTTATTGCAACACTATTTACAATAAATAGCCAAGATATGGAAGCAACCTAAGTGTCCATTTGTAGATGAATGGATAAAGAAGATGTGGTACATATACACAATGGAATACTATTCGGCCATAAGAAAGAAAGAAATACTACCATTTTCAACAACATGGATTGAGCTGGAGGATATTATCCTGAGTGAAATAAGCCAGATGGAGAAAGACAAGTGGCAAATGATTTCCCTCATTTGTGGAATGTAACAATGAAGCAAATCTGAAGGAACAAAACCGCAGCAGACTCACAGACTCCAAGAAGGGACTAGCAGTTACCAAAGGGGAGAGGTTTGGGAGGGTGGGTGGGGAGGGAGGGAAAAGGGGATTGAGGGGTATTATGTTTAGTACAAATGGTGTGTGTGGGGTCACGGAAAGACAGTGTAGCACAGAGAAGGCAAATAATGAATCTGTGGCATCTTACTATACTGATGGACAGTGACTTCAGTGTGCTACAGGGGGGACTCAATAGTATGGGTGAATGTAGTAACCACATTGTTTTTTATGTGAAACCTTCATAAGAGTGTATATCAGTAATACGTTAATAAAAAAATTGTTAAAAAAAAAAGAATATTATTCAGCCAGGAATCATGATCCAACATGGATGAACCTCCAAAGCAGGCTCAGTGAAAGAAGCCAGATACATATTGTATGATTCCAGTTATATGAAACATTTAGAATAAGCAATTCCATGGAGACAGAAGATAGATTGTCGAGGGCTGAGAGGAAGAGAAAATGGGGAATGACTGCTAATGGTTATGGGTAATATATGAAAGCTATCTCAGTGAAGTTGTTATTAAAAAAAAAGAAATTAATGTTAGCAAGACTGGTGAAACTGGTACAATTATATATTGTTAGCAGCCTAGAAATTAGTATAATCCTTTTCTACAGTAAATTTGCCTATATGTTCTAAGAGCCACACATCCTCCTCCACAGAAATTCTGTCCCTGGAAATTTAAGCCATGCTTCAGATAATGAAAGAAGTTACATGCTTGAAGATGTTTATTTTTCATAACACCATAAAATAAGAACAGTAGTTAAATAACAGTATAACAATTTCAGAAAAAATTTTTCAAAATTCTATGAAAAATTATTAAGTAAAAATGTTACATGTATGATAGATTATATCTTTCAAATTATTTGTACATACAGACAATCAAGGACAAAGAAAATGACACAGGAAAACAGGTGATGTGTTAGCGTGCTATAATCACTGGGATTACACTCCTGTGTTTCTTGTATTTGTTTTGTGAGGACTATGAATTTACCACAAAATTTTTTGCATTATGAGGTTGTTATATTTCAAAAATAGCCTTTAAATATTTGAAGGAGGATTTCTGAATGGGTTTTTTTTTTTTTGGTTGTCTCCCATATCCAGAAAGATTTGTGGGTAATCTAGATGTCTACAAGATAATTCTGACTAGGAGGAAACACCAGGCGCTCATAGCAACACTGGAAGACCAGGCCAACTTCAGGGAGGAGGTGGGGAGCCTATTTTTTCTGCAGAGCAGCCTGGCTCGGATTATCCTCTGGAGGAGCAGCCAGCCTGAAGGGTAGGACTATAGACTTTGTGCAGCCTGAAAAGGAAATGCATTATTACAGGAATGGTGACCCCAAAGGATGCTTCAAGTCACTAAATCTTGAAAAAAATTTTTTAGAGTATAACATATTTCTACAATTTTTAAAATTAAAACATACTATGTATACATTTATATATAATGAAGTATTTAAATCTGAAGTCTACAACTGGAAGAATATAAATGTAAGTAAAATTAGTTCTGCCATCACTAAGATCAAGACAGAACTTGCCTGACAGCACCAGCCAGCTCTTGATGCCCATTTGCAGTGGATAACCCTGACAATGGCAACCGCTATCTGGTCAATCATTATAGATTGGGGTTTCTGTTTTGGAACTTGATAAATACAGAATTATTCAGTCTGTAATCTTTTGTGTCCTCTTTCTCTTCTTATGTCTGGGAGATTCATCTATAATGTATGGTTGTGGCGAGAATTCACACTTTCACATTGCTATGTTGTATCGTCACTGGGTTTCCAGTATCTGCAATCTGAAATGCCGGTGAATTTCTTTTTATTTAAATTTCTCTCTGATGTTAAACAAATGCATGATTAAATAAACTATCTTAAGAGGATAAAGTTTGAAAGAGTTTTTAAAAATTCCCTTAAGAGCATTTGGCACCTAGGAGGTCAGACTTAGTTAGCTGGAGAGCTGTCATTTCTGTATAAATAAAATGTGCAGATGTTTGGCAAAACGTGTTGCATTGTATGGTAATCAAGTAGGGAGGGAAGGAAAAGCCAGAAAGAAGGATTGACCAGCTGGCTAAAGTGGTGAACAAGGGAAATTTGCAAGCCCAGGAGGGTTTGCAGGAAGCACACAGTGATCACACAGCCCTTTGGACACCTGGATCTGAGGCACGTGCTATGCGATTCCAGTGGTCTGTTCTGTCCTACCATAAAGCCATCTCCCCTGTTTCAGGCAGCAGATCAGGTTAGGTCCAGTGGGAGTGATGAGGAAAAGCTTTTGTTCCAACTTTAGCTGTGAGCAAGCTACTGTGCAAGCCCCAGGCTTCCAGACAATAGAAGGCAGGCTTTGATAGGAAAAGGAATCTGGACTCCTAAGAGCTGTAAACTGTGTTTCAGAGCTTGCTCTAGGAGGACATCAGAGGTTCGATTACATTAAACAATAAGGAATAGTAGTAATAGTATTAGTAGTATAAATCTGTTCTGCTCTAATGGGGAGTTTCAGGCAGGTGTTTTCTGCGTCTACAGCTGGTGACTTCTCAGTGTTTTCTCTACCCCTCTGAATTACCTTCTCCCTCGCAAAGGTTGATTACTGAATCTTCATTTCCTAGAAAGGTAAGGTAATTACTAACTTGCAAATCTAAAAAAGCTAGCTGGTTAATTTGCTGGCTGCTTGCCAACACAACTTTCTATAGACAGAAAAAAACTTTTTGTTTGTCTTAACTGAACGTATTAAAATGTATAGAACATATTTTGAACAGTTAGTTTCACTTTCCTCATAATTAAGGTAAAACAAAATGATGTTCTAGCATAAATTAGCCCTCTGTCACTAAGATCTGTGGGACCTTGGGGAAATTACTTCTTGAAGTCTGAGTTTCCTCAGCTGTAAAACTATGAGTTTAAATTAAGAGATCTCTGAAGTGCATTTTAAAAAGCAAATATAATTTATTTCTAATTCAAATCATGTAGAGAATCTAAAAAAAAGTTTCCCTTTGCTGTTAGGCTTAGGCTTAGGTTCTTATTGACTCCAGGAACCAAGCATTTGATTTAGAATGACGTGGAGTTTCCTCAGCTGTAAAACTATGAGTTTAAATTAAGAGATCTCTGAAGTGCATTTTAAAAAGCAAATATAATTTATTTCTAATTCAAATCATGTAGAGAATCTTAAAAAAAGTTTCCCTTTGCTGTTAGGCTTAGGCTTAGGTTCTTATTGACTCCAAGAACCAAGCATTTGATTTAGAATGATGTAAAAATATACTTGGCTCAAGTGTGGGTGGTACAGTTGGAGATTGTAATACTCTACTGATGAAGCAGGTAAGTCCAAGAGGCAAAATAACAAGAGTGATGAGACCCTGACCAGACAGTGGCCCTTCCTGGGTTAGATAAAGTGCCAAATGTCAGATAACATTAGATTAATTTGAGATCCAGAGAACATTTAGGTCAGGCTAACAAATTTATCTTTATTTGAGCTCTTAGCAACCTATGTGACAGGTGTTTATTACTTGGACAAGCGCCTTCTGTTTATCTGGGAAGAGTGTGTGACATTAAGCTATAGGAAGTTGGCATGCTAAGCCCATGTTGTAAGTGACCATGTTTTATGAGGAGGAAATGTTCATGATTAAGAACTTCTTAGACAAAATGTAGGTTAGCCTCATGTTTAAATTACCCTCGTTATAAGATGATCCCCAGAGAAAATGTGTAGTCATCCTCCATGGAATTGTGCTTATTTCAGGCTAAATTCTTCCTGATGTCCTTCCCTCTTTTTGGTGCACAATATACAGTAACTCCTGCTGTCAAGTGCTGAAGCAAGGCATGGAAATTCCATTTTTCTTCTTTTCTACTGAAAACACAAAGATCCTCCCATGCAATCTTCAGGGATATTGTCAAACAGTATGATTTATGTATTTCTTGTATGTTTCTTTCTTTTTAAATCTGAAAGTATATTCTTTTGTTTTATTGGGCTATTTATTCTCTTGACATCCTTGGATGTGAGTTAATGGAGCCATGATAAAAGGATAGAGAAGTAGAACAAACAAGCCAGATGGTACAGATTCAGGCCCGCCTGACAGATTAGGGATGGCAAGGATAGGAACAAAAGATAAAACCACCTGATCCATGTGCATGGGGATGGTCCAAATAAACCAGTGCTTGAAGGTTTCACCATGCTGTAACTCTGAGAAATAAATGCGGGGAAAATTGGGTTATTATACAGATTATGAAAAGATGTATGTTTTCCCCTGAAAATTTAATTTTGATACATAAAATGTAAATGCTTAGCCTAGCACAGTGCTTTGCACTAAATGAGCGTTTAATAGATACAGTTGACCCTTGAACAACACAGGGGTTGGGGTGCTGACCCCTGTGCAGTTAAAAATTCAGATGTAACCATTGACTCCCCTTAACCTTAACTACTAATAGCCCACTGTTGACCAGAAGCCTTACCAGTAACATAACAATCAATTAATGCATATTTTTGTACTCTTACAATGAAGTAAGCGAGAAAATAAAATGTTATTTAAAAATTGTAAGGAAGAGAAAATGTGCTTACAGTATTTACTGCATTTATTGAAAAAAATCCAGGTATAGAGGTGGGGGTGCAGGCTGCAGTGGCAGGTTGGAGTTCAGGGCTGGGGTGGGGAGTGTGCAGTCAGGGGTATGGGGTACAGAGTCAGGCAAGGGTATAGGTAGGGGTGCTCACAGCACCCCCAGCCAGGGCATGGTGCAGGGCTGGTACTTGGAGGGGTCTGTGTAGGACCTGAGGTGGCCCCCCTGCAAGGAGCTCTGTGGCCTGGCCAACCTGCAGCAGCTGTGCCAGCTTGGGGTCCTTTATTGGAAGCTAAATGCTAACAAATACGAGAGTGATTCAGAATTAGAAAAGTCCTAAAAAGAGAAAGTACTCCTGAATGGACAAAATAACCATATACAAAGATAAACAACCAAATTATGAAGAAAAGATTTAGATGTTTTATGAGGAGCGTTTATTTACACTTGGATGATGAGAATCGCTACATCTTGGACAGCAGCAGATACTTTTGATGCATGAAACAGAGACAAAGGGATCTGGATTTTCATGGAAAAAAGGAGAGATGATACCTATTCCTGGTGGGATTTATCACCACTTCACACTGGATGAAAAGAATTACATGAGGGCCCTGTGGCTGTTTGTGGTACAACCAGCCAGCTGACCATTTCCAGGCTCAGGGGCAATACGTGGAATTTTGGCACAGACAGTTTAGCACAGCTCCTTGGGGCCTGGCACATGGCTTCACTTCTGTGAAGGTCCTTAACGTGATAATGGCAAAAAATCTATCATTTCTTCTTGCTTTTATATTGTAGACTGAGGCTAGGTGAGCTCCCCTTTGCAAGATTATTTGATCAGAATATGTTTTAATGAAAGAAGTTATAAAACTGATTTTTACATGTAAGCCACTGTTGAGAAGTGTTAGCAGCCGCGCCCGTAAGATGGCGCCGGCCGGAAGGCCCAACACTGCCTAGTTACAAAACACCTTACCCGCAAAACCACATGCTAATTGCGCCTTGGCATAAGGACCAATGAGAACCACCAAATTATTATGCTAATAAGGCATATGGAGCCGCACCAACCAGGTCAGAGCATGAGAATTATATAAGCAAGCCTCTCCTTCCCCTCGGGGTCCGGCCCAACAGTCTATGTCACAAAAGAGCTGAAGAATAAAGCTTTCTGCAGAAGAATCCTGCTATTGTTGCGTGCTGTTCTTGCTGGCGAGAACGGGGCGCGCGACAAGTGGTGCCGAAACCCGGGAATCCAGAACATCACCGGCACAGGGAGGACCCTTCAGACATCTGGAGAGGATTCAGAACTGCAGGTCAGAAGAAAGTCCGGAGAGGTAAGTTCCGAGAGGCCCCTGCTTTTTAGGGTGGTGGCTAATGGTTCTCTGTAGATAAAGAGACACCATGGGGAATGCACCGTCATTAGTCACGGCACTGCAGACAGCTCTCAAGGAGCGAAACTTGAAGGTCTCCAGCAAGGTCTTAGGATCTTTTGTTAAGGAGATAGATCGTGTGGCCCCCTGGTTCATTTGTTCAGGGTCCCTCTCAATCCCGAGCTGGGACAAACTGGGAAAAGATCTTGATAGGGAGGAGGAGGAAGGTAGCCTGAGGGGAGGTACCAGGCCCCTCTGGAAACTGATTAGAGCTTGTCTGCAAGATGAGAGATGTGAAAAGGTAATAAAAGAAGGTCAGAGAGCATTGACAGATATCCAAGAGAGCATGTCAGAAATGGAACGGGAAACAGAGAGCGCGCGCGGCCGAAAAAAGGCCACAAAAACAAAGGTAAAGAAACCTCAGAGTGAGGGAGAAAGCCCGCCTAGGGCAAAAGCGAAAGAGCCCCGAGAAGCGAGTAATGATCGCCTCGGAGAAAATAGTAAATACCCCTGGAAAGAGTTGAGGGACCTCCAACTCTCCAATAGGGAATCTGAAGAGGAATTAACGTCCGCAGAGGAAGGGGAAGAAAATAAAACCGCAGAGTTTAGAAGAAAGGGAACCAGCATAGTCGAAAAGCGGCCCAAGGAAAAAGCGAAAGCAAGGTGTCCCCCGACACCTATGGCCCCGCCGCCTTACGGGAGTGGCGCACTTTCGTTCTGTCACCCAGATACTCTCCAGGCAATCAGACAAATGTTTCCTGTCTTTGAAGATGATGGCGTACGTTCCCATCAACCCTTGAGTCATAAACAAGTTAAGGACCTGGCGGAGTCTGTCCGAGCTTACGGGGTTAGTGCCAATTACACCATAGCACAAGTAGAGAGATTAACCGAGACAGCCATGACACCCGCAGACTGGCAATACGTAACGAAAGCGTGCCTAGCCAGTATGGGACAATATATAGAATGGAAGGCGTTGTGGCATGACATCAGTATGTCCCAAGCACGCGCGAATGCAGCCGAGGGACCTCCCGCGGCTCATTGGACTTATGATATGTTGACAGGCCAGGGGCAGTGGGCGGCGAATCAGACAGCCTTCCCCGCGCAGCTTTACGCGCAAATAAACACATGCGCCGCCAAGGCGTGGAAAGCTCTTACAAATAAAGGAGAAGTATCAGGGAATTTAACAAAGATCATCCAGGGGCCGACTGAACCATTTTCTGACTTTGTTGCTCGTATGATGGAGGCCGCAGGCAGGATATTTGGGGATCAAGAGCAAGCCATGCCCCTAGTAGAACAGTTAGTGTTTGAGCAAAGCACCAAGGAATGTAGGCAGGCTATTACGCCATGGAAACAGAAGGGGTTGAGTGCCTGGTTGAAAGCCTGTCGAGAGATAGGAGGGCCGCTTACTAACGCGGGCCTGGCCGCGGCCATATTGCAGAGCCACAAACAAGCCAGGATCACTAACAAAAATATCAAATGCTTTCAATGCGGGAAATTAGGACACATAAAGAGAGAATGTAGGAGCCCAGCTTCAGAACAAACAATCCAGAAGACCCCCGGATTGTGCCCCAAGTGTAAGAAAGGCAGGCATTGGGCCAATGAGTGCCGGTCTATTAAAGACATAGATGGGAAACACTTAGAGTTGCCAAAAAACGCCCAGAGGGGCCCCCGTCACCAGGGCCCGCAAATATATGGGGCGACCAGCACGCAAGTGTCATTCGGGAGCAACCAGGCCCCCCGAGGAGAGCCACTCCGGGTTCCGCAGGATTGGACATCCGTGCCACCACCAGAATAGTGTTGACTCCACAGATGGGAGTTCAGCCCATCCCCTCAGACTTTAAGGGACCTCTACCTCCCAACACTGTTGGGTTACTTTTGGGGCGCTCCTCTACCGCATTGAAAGGCCTGGTAGTCCATCCCGGAGTCATAGATCAAGATTATGAAGGACAAGTAAAAATCATGTGTTCGGCTCCCAGAGGAATCTATCCTATATCCCCGGGAGACCGCATAGCCCAGCTCTTAGTTTTACCTAGTCTCCACGCCAATTATCCTGCTACCAACACGGAGAGGGGAGAAAGGGGCTTCGGCTCCTCTGACTGGGATTCAGCCTTCATAGTATTAGATTTAGCAGACAGACCAAAATTAACTCTTCAAATAGAGGGAAAGAGCTTTGAGGGAATCCTAGACACTGGAGCAGATAAAAGTATTATCTCTGCAACCTGGTGGCCCTCCAAGTGGCCTGTGACCCAATCCTCACATTCATTACAAGGTTTAGGATATGAGTCAAGCCCTTCAATTAGTGCCAAACCATTGAAATGGCGAGCCCCTGAAGGACAAGAAGGTACAGTCACCCCTTATGTACTCCCTCTACCGGTCAATTTATGGGGGAGGGATGTCATGAGAGACTTAGGCCTCAAACTCGTTAATGAATACTCCACCCCCACCCAAGGCATGATGATGGACATGGGATACATCCCTGGCAAGGGGCTGGGGAAACACCAACAGGGACGCATAGAGCCCATCCTGCCCAAAGTAAAGAATGACCGTCACGGCCTGGGTTTTTCATAGGGGCCATTGAAGATGCCATGCCCATACCTTGGCTCACAGAGGAGGCCGTATGGGTTCCTCAGTGGCCCCTATCCTCTGAAAAATTAGAAGCAGCTCATTGCTTAGTGCAAGAGCAGCTCCAAGTGGGACACCTAGAACCCTCTGTGTCCCCATGGAACACACCCATATTTGTAATCAGGAAAAAGTCAGGATCATGGAGGTTGCTTCATGATCTGAGAGCAGTAAATGCTCAAATGAGAATACTTGGACCCGTACAACGGGGACTGCCACTCCTCTCTGCCTTGCCCAAAGAATGGAAAGTGCTCATAATAGATATTAAAGATTGTTTCTTTTCTATACCTCTAAGCTCCAAGGACAGGGAAAGATTTGCTTTTACTTTGCCAGCTATTAACCATGAACAACCCGATGCCAGATTTCAGTGGAAGGTCCTCCCTCAAGGAATGGCAAATAGCCCCACCATATGTCAACTGTACGTTCAGCGAGCGCTAGACCCAATTCGTAAGACCTATCCCACGCTAAAGATCATCCATTACATGGATGACATCCTTCTTTGCTCCCCACAACCAGCAGAAATAGAAGAGGCATATATAGATCTCACTAGATCCCTAGAAAATTGGAGACTGAATATAGCAAGCGAGAAGGTCCAAAATTCTAGTGTTAGCAAATTCCTAGGAGCAACCATTTACACAGATGTAATTTGCCCCCAAAAGCTTGAGATAAGACATAATCAATTGCGAAATTTGAATGACTTCCAAAAACTCCTAGGGGATATTAATTGGTTGCGCCCATATTTAAAGATACCCACCACTGAATTGACTCCACTATTTAAAACCCTAGAAGGAGACCCACAACTAACGTCACCGCGCTCCCTCACACCTGAGGCATTACAAGCCATTCGCAAAGTGGAACAGGCTTTGATGACAGCACAGCTAAATAGGGTTCAATTGAATGAACCCTTTGAGTTGTGTGTCCTTCCCACCCCAGAGCTGCCAACAGCAGTCTTATGGCAGCACGGCCCACTGATCTGGATTCATCCCCAAGCCTCTCAGGCTAGGACAATAGAGTACTATCCGGCAGCCGTGGCCAAACTTGCTTTGAGAGGAGTAAAAACCTCGATGACACATTTCGGAGAGGCTCCAGCTAAAATTATAACCCCTTACAGCGTAGAACAGATACAAGTATTATGTGCTATGAACGATGATTGGGCCATACTTGCTTACAGTTTCTCAGGAACCTTTGATAATCATTTCCCTAAACATCCCCTCATCAACTTCGCCAAAAATCATCTCCTAGTATTCCCTCGGGTCACTAGCCTAACCCCGCTGCCTCATGGAAAAACAGTTTACACAGACGGGTCTAAGACAGGCACAGGTGCCTATGTCCATGATGGCAAAGTTGTGACAAAAGGCTACACGCCTGACACTCCACAAATAGTGGAATGTCGCATAGTCTTAGAGGTCCTACAAATCTTTCATGAACCTTTAAATATTGTGTCTGACTCCTGTTATGTAGTTAATGCAGTCAAATCTCTAGAAGTGGCCGGGCTAATTAAAGCGTCCAGCCCAGTAGCCACTTTGTTCAAACAGATACAATCAGCACTACTTCATAGGCAATCTCCTTTGTATATAACTCATATCAGAGCACATTCAGGCCTTCCCGGGCCTATGACCCAAGGCAACCACCTGGCAGACCTCGCAACCAGAAGCATAGCCTTTCCCCTGCTAGACCCTGTCACCACAGCTTCAAAATTCCACACACAGTTTCATGTCACTGCCGAAACGCTGCGCAAGCGGTTTAGCATAACCAGGGCCGAAGCTAGGAACATTGTCCTTAGCTGCCAACATTGCTGCAGCTTCCTTCCCACACCTCATGTTGGGATCAACCCCAGAGGTATTAGGCCTTTACAAGTTTGGCAAATGGATGTGACGCATATTTCGTCTTTTGGGAAACTGAAATATGTACATGTATCCGTGGATACTTGTTCAGGAGTCATCTTTGCCTCCCCATTGTCAGGAGAGAAAGCTTCCCATGTCATCCAGCACTGCCTTGAGGCTTGGAGCGCATGGGGGTTACCACAGATTCTGAAAACAGACAATGGCCCAGCCTATACCTCTACAAAATTTGCTCAATTTTGTCATCACATGGGGATAAAACATATCACTGGCCTTCCCTACAACCCACAGGGTCAAGGGATTGTGGAACGCGCGAATCGCACCCTCAAATCCTATTTACTTAAACAAAAAGGGGGAATTGAAGATATACCCCCCACACCAAAAACTGCCATAGCCCTAGCACTTTTCACTATAAATTTTTTGAATCTGGATGCTCAAGGCCATACAGCAGCGGATCGCCATAATCAGTGGCCAAAAGACCCACAAGAACTAGTAAAATGGAAGGATGTGTTATCTAACCAATGGAAGGGCCTGGAATCAATCATAATCAGATCCAGGGGAGCTGTGTGTGTTTTCCCCCAGGGTGAAGAAAATCCCTTTTGGATCCCGGAGCGCCTAACGAGGAAAATCCTAAGCAAAAGAGATGACCTCGCTGTACCTCCTGACCCTGCTCATGACACTGGAGACCCCGACTCAGGGAGTATTGAGATGGGGAATCCTGTCTGCCTTTCCTAAGCCTATGCCTGTCCGCTTCAATGCAGCCTTTTTTCTGCGCTTCTTCTCTACCAATGCCAGTATGAATCTGCCCTACATAGTAAAAGATACTGTGATTGCTCCCCTAGGGGAAAACCGATCTTTCGTGACCAATGGATCTATATGTTTCACTGTCCCACTAAACACAACTGGGGAGACCGGCAGGGAAAACACGTGCATCATATTAAAAAGAAGAACATACGGGTGGTTCTTTACAGATACCCGTAGAGTTCTCTGGATCAATGGCACTTTCCCTCAAAAACGTAATAGTACATATGGCCCGCCTCCCCAGCCCAGATATGCCCCTCATTGTGTAGGTGAATATGAAGGAGAAAAGTGGCCCTGGACCGACTGTCAATCCGCTGTGATGGCGTGGGCCACAGAGAGACAGGAGTTCACCATCTCCCCGGATATGGAGGGACAGCCAGCCGGGGAAAGCTGGTGGGAGAGCAAAGTACTCCAAGGAAAGTTCCACCAGCAACCAAACAGGAATCCGTTTCACAAGTGGATGCTGTGCGGAATCAATGGCTCGTGCACTGATATCTCCCCTTTTTCTGCCCTCCTGGGCGGGGAAGTAGGAGCTTCCAACTATTCCTACTGTGGCAATATTAGCCACCCAGTTACCCCTGCACCCAACAGTGAGGGGTCGTCGCCGGCTCCCCAGGTGACGTGGGAATGCGGGCTGTCATTCCAAAATTATGGCAAAGGCGAAGTGAACCTCACCCAAACACATCAGTCCCCATTTCCACGCTCTCCTGTATGCGTCTACCCCCAATTTCTGTTTATCTTATCCAACAGCAGCTTTGACTCCTGCTCCAATGAAACCTGCTTTCTGTCTCAGTGTTGGGATGCGCGTGACTTTACAAATGCTTTAGTTGTCCGCATCCCCCGTTGGGTCCCTGTTCCCGTAGACGCCCCTAACACCATGACTCTGTTTCGAGAAAGGCGCGATTTCGGCGTTACAGCCGCCTTAGTGCTCCTGATCTCCGCGACCGCGGTCGCAGCCACCGCCGCTGGTATAGCTTTAGATACCTCCATCAAATCGGCTACAGAGCTCAATAACCTTGCAGCCTCAGTAGCTTCTGCCCTGGACCAACAGTCCACACTTGATGGCAAACTGAAAGGAGGGATAATAATCCTCAATCAACGCATAGATCTCGTGGAGGAACAAATAGAGGTGCTCTGGCAAATGGCCCAATTGGGATGTGAGCGGAAATATCGCGCCCTCTGCATTACTAGCATTCAATATGATAATTTTACACGGGCAGCTAATCTGTCACGAGATCTGTCCCAATATCTTTCAGGAAATTGGTCCAAAGACTTCGATGAGACACTAGAAGAGCTGCGGCGAGAAATAATCCACATCAACTCCACCCGTCTAGATATCTCCGTAGCGGAAGGACTCTCTTCGTGGTTCCTCAGAGCTCTCTCCCATGTCAAGGAGTGGGCGGGCATGGCTGGGATGGGCGTGTTCATGCTTGGAGGTCTCATGCTCCTGCTCTGGTTGTTATGCAGACTCCGCAATCAACATAAGAAGGACAAGGTGATCCTTGCTCAAGCCCTAATGGCAGTGGACGATGGCGCCTCTCCCCAAGTGTGGCTCAATATGCTTAAGAAGGAAGCTCGGCTTTAGCTTGAGGTAGCTCTTGCACCCTGAGCCCATGTGGCACTGCACCAGGCCCGAGTACCTCATTGCTTAATCACAGCTTTCTTTAAGAAGCTCATGGTGCAAGAGGGTTGAGAAAAAGGGTCCAAACCCTTTGTACCAAGCGGTCCCAACGCCAGCCAGAGGATGCGAGGCAAAGCACTGCAAGAGGTCTTGGACCCCTCTGAGAGGCATGCCTGACTGCATAGGGGTAGATGCCCAGAACCCCTCTCCAAAAAGGGGGCATCAAAAAATATGATGGAGGTCAGGCCTCTGTCTCCGCCTCTGCTGGTAAGTTCCGCTTTAAGCTTCTATAAGACAAAAAAGGGGGAGATGTTAGCAGCCGCGCCCGTAAGATGGCGCCGGCCGGAAGGCCCAACACTGCCTAGTTACAAAACACCTTACCCGCAAAACCACATGCTAATTGCGCCTTGGCATAAGGACCAATGAGAACCACCAAATTATTATGCTAATAAGGCATATGGAGCCGCACCAACCAGGTCAGAGCATGAGAATTATATAAGCAAGCCTCTCCTTCCCCTCAGGGTCCGGCCCAACAGTCTATGTCACAAAAGAGCTGAAGAATAAAGCTTTCTGCAGAAGAATCCTGCTATTGTTGCGTGCTGTTCTTGCTGGCGAGAACGGGGCGCGCGACAGAGAAGCAGACAAATCACATTCATTTTCTCTAATTCAAGATCGGGGTTCAGTAGCCCTGTACTAGCACATACACTAACCCATACAAAAGGTTCATCTCCCCAAGTAGAATGCTTAGCTGCTCCATCTGAACCTGATTCTTGAACTGTAAAGCAGGTATCAGTCAATGCCAGGCCTGCCTTGTAAGAAGGTGTGATAGTAGATAACAGGACTAGTGAGAGAGAAGAGAGTTTTCTCCAAAAAAAATGGGTGGGGAGTGCTGTGGTAGTGAGCCCTCATCTTGAGGTGGGGAGGCACACTCACAGTTGCTTCTGCCACTTCCTTATTCAAAATAAAGTCGCTGCCTTAATTACAAAAGAAATCCATGTGTAAGTGGATCTGCACAGTTCAAACCCATGTTGTTACAGGGTCAATTGCATTTGCTAAATAAAATCAAGGAAAGGAATTAATGGATGTGAGGGTAAGGGGCTAGAGTGAGCAGACATCCAGTATTTTGTCTGCCCAGAAGAGCACCAGCCCCTCTCTGATCTTGCCCCATCCATGTGGCTAAGACTGGAAGCTGCCATCATCTTCCAGATCCTTTAGGTGGTGATTGGTATAGGATGGATACCCAAATTAAAATAATCCCAGTGCCTCTCTCCACAGTGACTGTCCCAGAGAAGTACACAAGCTGAACCAATTGGAGGGCCTCCACAGGATTTCTCAAATTGGAACCATGGAAAACAACGACAGAGCTGGAATAATGTGAGTGTGAAAACTGATGGTGGTTACTATTCCATACTCGGGGGAAAGAGTCGGACATGGTGAAGGCGATGGAGAGATAGAGACAAAAGAGAGACAAAATGGCCCTGACTGTATTTGTCCCTGGTTCTAGCTGTCCCCAAGGCCCAGTTTTTTCCCCTCCCCTTATAAGATCTGCTCCCTTCACCAAAGTTCAGAGAGGCCTAACTAATGTGAGAGACAATTGAAGTAGAGGTAGAGCTGGGCTGATTTGGGAGGAATTTCAGCTCTAAGCAATGTGAGGTCCAGGATCAGATCTTCCATCTCATAATTTCAGTGCATAAAATAGTTCTTGGTACACAATTGGCCATTAATAACTGTATAGTCATTCAAAGTATGTTTATTCAGTGCTCAGGAAACATGCTTATGCTTAGTGGGAATAAAATAGTGAGCAGGACAAATGCAGCCCTTGCCCTGATGCAGCATTCAATCAAGTGGTGAGCACAGATCAGATAACTAGCAGTGGTAATAAAAAGTGGTGCTCTTTTTTTATATTAATTAAGGTACTTGGTGACAATTAGGTAACCTAGCTAACTAAAGTTAAGAAGGGAATTATTAGGTAATGGGCTATTTCACAGAATACAAGGGAAAGAAAAGCAGCCTGATCTTCAAGAGAAAAGGGACAGGAATTGGGGAGCTGTTGTCTATCCAAGATGTGCTCTGTGTGACTTTCCTCTTTGTTTCTGTTTATCTTTCTCCAAAGACTCACTTCTTCACTCACCATTCTGAGTGCTGTTATAAAGCTGGTCAGTTTCCAAGTATAAACTTGTCAGAAGGTACTTCTATTGAGCAGAATTCCCCCCCAGGAGGAGTATCTAGTTGGAAGTAATGCTTTGATAAGCTGATTGGCTTAGTGGGTGAGCCTTCAGGGCATGCTCAAATGCAAAAGATGATTACTCTAAACTGCAGTGCAAAACACAAATGGAATGAGCATGACCCAGGACGGAGACAGAGATTGGAAGGAGAGGGAGGGAAGAAACTAAGAGACCTCTCTCCCCTTCAACTCACGTACAGTAGAGACTACAAAAATTATAAAATACTCAAATGACCAAATATTTTAATGGAAACTAGTGAGAGAGCTGAATTCTTTCTGGGTTGGAGCAAAATGAGACAGTATATGACCAGGCAAGGAGCAAGGAGAACCAAGCTACAAGCTAAAGGCCCAGCCACCTGGAGAGTCTGACGCGTTCTCTCCATTACTATCTCAAACTGCCTGAGAAGAAACTCTGATGGGCTGATCTTGGGACTGATAGGAAAGTGGGATCATATTGTATAAAATGACTGCTGGGTCTGCATTTATGGACATGGAAGAGACACTTTGGGGGATTTTCATGAACTTGTCAGATGTTTTAAAAAGATCTTAAAAAAATGTAGGGAAGAAATGAGGGTCAAGGGAACACATAAGAAAGGTATCTGATTGAAGCTAAATGTTATGAATGAATGAATGAATGAATGAATGCATGCATGCACTGGACTCTTGGATGGCTGGGCACAAGCTGTGTAGATCCAGAGAGAAGTCGAAGCCACGAGGCAGTCAGAGTCAAGCATAAGGAAAGTCCTGGAGCTAGAAAAGGAGAGTAAGAATTAGAGAAGGGAAAGCCTACAACAGAGAGACGCTGGAGGCCTGTCCAAAGAGGGAAGAATAAGTAATACCAGGCTACCATGTGAGCAGCTGAATGCATTCCCGTTCTTCCTGAGGTCTGCTTTGGAAACGAAGGATGTTATCTCCAAGGCCAGGTGGTTTAGCTGCAGGACTTTCTTCTGTTTTGCGTAACTGCCTTACCTTCCTTATTTTCTCCAGTATCCTTACAAATAAACTATCATAATTGAGATGCCCTGAGCACATTTATGATCTGAGAATCTAAAATTGTTTAATAACAAAACCAGGAAGGAAGGAAGCAGTATTCCCTATAATCTTCTCACTCTCAGCCTCCAAAAAATGGGGAAAAAAACCCAAACCCTATTCTAACCATCTTTGTCTCCTTTCCCTTTCTATTTAGTTAATGATGTACAGATGCTGGGCTGACTACTCAACACCTGACTTACGCAAATTTGACCTTATACAAATTATTACATAAGGCACATAATAAAAGTTTAGAGATGTAGAAAATTTTGCATTACATATAGAAACAGAAAGAAGTCTAGTGCATAGGTGAATGCTAAGAATCCAGGCCCAGAATAGCCCCTCCTGGGAAAAGAGCAATTGCCCTGCATGAGTGTGCTATTGCATTCACACCTCCTCTATCACTTTCTTTGACTCTGCTATCATAAGTATGCAGTAACATGCTCAGATACTGGGCTCCCACTGTCTGGATTTCTATCCATTTTCTACCATTTACTAGTCCAGTGACCTTGAGTAAGTCATGCAATCCCTCTAAGTTTCAATTACGTAGTCTACAAAGCAGAGATAATAAGGTTCCTTCCTCAGAGTTGTTACAGGGAATAAATCAGATAATCTTAGCATAATGCCCAGCCTCTAGTGAACACTCTGGCCAGTAAATGGAAAGCCTCATATTGTTCACCCATTCAATAATAAGCTTCTTTCTTCCCTGACTACAAGTTAGGTCCTTTGAACTTCTGAGTTGTGAAAAAACAGATGAGAACAATTGCACGAATGGGGAGGCATCACTGGTAGAAGACATAGTAATGTCGGGCCTTAGGCCTGAAACTATTCTTTTTTTTTTCTAAGTGAGTTGGACTGATGTGAATAAATACAGTGATGAAGTGAGCTTGACGTTCTGGATGTTGGGCAGAGCTCTCCATGCCTTTCTTGGTTCCTGTTTTCCATTCTAGGCTCTCCAGGATTACTAAATGTGTGTGTGTGTGTGTGTGTGTGTGTGTGTGTGTGTGTGTGTGTGTGTGTGGTGGAGTGGGGAGCAGTTAAACCTGGTTTGGAGAAAGAGAAGAAAGAAGAGTTATGTGCAAGGATTACCTAAATATTCTCTCTATAAAAACAACTTTCTGCAGAAACTCAGGTCAGATGTCTTTAAGCTACAGTACACTAGAATAAAACATTCTCTAGCTCTTGTTGAATGGAGAATTTATCAAGCTGCATTTGAAAAAAAATCTCCTTTTGTGGAACTCGTGAGAGTCTCAGGAACCATGTTCATATCCATAATAATGAGGCTAGATAAGGGTGTAGGACTCGGGTTCTGCCCATCACAACAAACCATCCAGGCACCGTGTGACAAGCTTTGATAAGGCCCTGTGCAGACAGTTTGTGCAGTCCATTTGTCACTGAATATGGTTTCAGCTTTAGCACATAAACCAGTTTGATTTTTTTTTAATCAATAGTCCTTGAGTAAGAATGATAACAGGACAACAATCTTCAATTTAGTATTGAGGACTTTTTTCACATCTCTTTTAGCTTTAAACCAACTGGCTTATATCATAGTCTATGTTCAAACAGTGACTTTCCATTGCTTCCAGATTCTTTCTTACTTTTTCTGTGTTGTCCGGGTTCGGCCTCTTTTCTTTCTTACTTGTGTTTTTCCATTTGATTTTTGAGCCATGAAATCTCTTTCATCAAATAAAATCTCTCTCAGAACTCAACAGCAGAGCAGAACTGCTCAGGAAGTCTCTCCTAATGGGAAGATCATAGGAAAACCTTTTGACTGGCAGATTTCATAGCCACAACAGAGAAGCAATCAAAATGTAATTTGCTCAAAGAATGGAAATTCATTAAGCAGCATTATAAATAGACAATAATGATGCATAGTAACTACATTTATGAAAAAGTTACATTGCAGTATTAAGTTTTGTCACTAGAAATAAAGATGCCTACAGGTTCAAGACTGCATTGTCAAGTCTGTATACCCTACTGAGACAGGGACCGTGGGTGTAGTCAGAGTAGGGCGAGGGCCTCCGGAAAAAGCAAGGCAGGATATTTACAGTCAGAGCAATGTAACAATGTGCAAAGAAGTCCCTATGGAAACTCTGTGTTAAGCATTATGCAAAGTCAAGTTCACACTAATTCTCTAGGATAAAGATACCAGACTAGGAATACAGACATCTTCAGTGAGATCTGTTAAAGCTCAAAAGGCCAGGAGCAACTTGGCCTGGAATGTTTGAGTGTTCCACAAATAAAGAAGGTTATCTTAGCATAACCCGTGACTTCACTGTAAACAGCCATAGCAAACTGACAACAACCGAGCCCCCCTTAGGGTCAAGGCAGGTGCTACAAGTCTACAACCTAAGCTCTCAGTTCCCCAAAATCCTCAATTGCCTTATAAATCCCCTAGACAACGCACCACCCTGGGCACTCTTGTCCCTCCTGGCTTGAGCCCAGAGCTCTGTCCTCTCACTGTATCTCTCAGTGAAAGCCTCTCCCTGGCTTTCCTACCTTGGGTGTTTGCTAAGTTCATTCTTTGACTCCACAAACAAGAATCCTGGCATCACTACTTCCCTCAGGTGTGATGGGCAGGAACTCCAGATGAATGTGTAAGCAGTTGGCCCTCTGCCTCTCTCCTGAATGACCATTCTTCCTATAAGTAGAATTTGATATGCTGTAGGTCCAGGCCTTTCAGTCCTGAGTGACTGATTTAAACACTGGGAATATGGGTCCAGCATATAACCCATCTGGGAAGAACCGAGAGCAAAATAGTGCCGAGACACTCTCCTAAGCTGCCCTGACTTGGATGTGAGAGTATAAGAATGGAACTTTTCTTCCCAGCCAGGCATGCCAAATCTGATTTTGCTAAAAGGACCTTCATTTCTAGAGGCATTACTCTACCAATAACAATTCCTTGTATTATTTTTTAGAAGACTAACTGTGTTTATAATAAGCCTCCATTTTCCAACTCTAGAGTAGGATCCTTGTCTTTTATAAACCTAGAGAGGAAAAACATTCTAAGCTCCTAAATAAAGTTACCTGGCAGAGTACTGAAATAGGGCTGATCCTATAGCACAGCCCTACTGTGCAGCACAAAACTAGATGTGTCAAAGCATCACGGGTTTTTCAGAGGACAATAGCACTCATGATAATACATCTTACTCTTGTACCCTGGCATTGAGGAGCTTCTCTTTCTGAGCCTCCCAGTTCCTCTATCATTGCCTCATCCCTCAGAGCTGCTGCTAGTCCCATAAATAAGGGATTTTATGCTTCAGGTCTGCCTCCACATAACCCACTCCTTTTTCCAAGGTATGTTAGAAGCAGTGGTGTGTGTACAGGAGCTGTATCACACAGACTCATTAGAGCTGCCTGTTAAATTTTCAGGAATTTTGCAAACCACTATTAAAAATTAAACTGTGCAAACTTAGAACTAAGTAAATTATTTTTTGGAAAAAAAACAAATACTCAAAACTTGCCACTTCCGAGTTATTGTACAACTACCTATACTTATACCTTCATTGTATCTGCATGGTGGGAATATCATAGAAAAGTGTGCTGCTGGGAAACCCATTTTATATTCAGTGATGTCAGGTGGACAGCTTGAAATCAATCATGGTAAGAGCATTTATCCCATGAAAATCAGTAAACACGCACAAAAAATGAGGGCTTTTTTATTTTCTGGAGAGTTGTTAAATGTTTACCATCACACCATTGGCAAGGGGAGTGACTAGATGTCTATTTCTTCGCTGATCCCTGAAAAAACAATTACTTAAGTTTACATGACTGGCTAGTGGGACATTTTGCTACCAACTAGCTATTTTTATAATGCTGTGAATTCAGATACTCACAAGTGGATTCCCTGGTTCTCTCTTTATCACCAATGAAATGTAAGTCAGTAGCAATAAAGAATTAAGTTAGGTTTCAACAAGAAATAAAAACTATGCCAATCAACTATGTGGGTAACATTTTATACTTTTAGAAAAGCAGTAAAGATATGATACTCATAAACCTATTGCACGAATTTATCAGGCAGAGATGAAGAAAAGCTAACCTAAGAGGAAGGACATAAATTGTGCGATGTGAAAAGGAAAAGAATGTACTAAAATAAGGAAATGTACTGCCCAGGTTCATAATTTGGTAATAATGTGAGCTCATTAGTGAGAGTCTGGGATATTTTTCCTGGGCAGCAAACAGTTTTTCACTGGTAGAAAGAAGAGTTTACTGAAGATATAGGGGTTAGATAATAGAAGAATGACTTAGTGGACATCTAATAGCTATTAACATGTGTTCACATGCAAAGCCAGGCCCATCTGTAGAGGGGAACTCCTGCAGGTGCCTTTCTGTCCAGTGTCCTTCCAAAGAGGTCATCGAACATTTTTGCTTTCCTGGAGTCAGACCCATTATGGCCCCAAATAATATCCATCTTTATTTAAGTCCTACATCTCTAGTCCTTAATACTTGTTCTAGAATTAGTTTCTTTCTTAGATGATTAATCCTATGGACATTTTCATGGGTGGGTACGGTGTGCATCTGTGTCCACAACGCTGGGACTATTGCATTTTGGTACAAAACTTAAGGGGCACCAGAAAACTTTATAATCAAGGCAAATTATATTTTAATGCAATATTTTAAAAAGTCAAAATTAATACAAACCATCCATAATTTATGAACTATTAAATTTTTAAATAATGACAGGACCATAGTTTAGCAAAAAGAGTGGGTGTTCTCACTTATAAATGAGTCTTTCATGTGGAATGCTCTTGTTCCCATTCTCTCTTGTCACCTGTGAGTTTTCTGCACTTGCTAGTTCCTCTCTCTTTTGCATTTTCAGCTTCCTCTTAAAGAAGGCTTGCTCCTCAAAGCTACAAACTGCTCGATTTTCAGCCACATTTAAAACAGAAGCAAAGCAAGAAGTGTCTCCCCTCCATTGCTTTGCTTCCCCTCTGGCCGTCACCTTCTTCACATCTTCCCTTTACACCAAAGTTTCTTGAAAAATCGCCATGCTCCATGTCCTGTGTTCTCACTTCCCATTTGGCAGCTCCTCACTGGAGAGTGTTCTTATGTTCTCGAGAACTCTCTTCTCTTGTGACTTCTATGATACCACATTTCTATTATTTCTCCTCCTACTTCCCAACATTCCTTCTCAGTCTTGTTTGCCAGCTCATTTATTTCTGCCTTTTCTTAAAATGTTGGCAATCCTCAGGTGCTGAGATCAGTCCTCTCTTCCCCTCACTCCTCTCTCGGTGACCACATCAACTCCCATGGTGTTACCATCACAAATAAGCATGTGACTCTCCTTCCTTGCTCCAAAGTCTTTCCTAAACTACAGATTCCTATACAAACTACTCACTAAACCCCTCTTGGCTGTCCCCTAGAGAGGGGAAGTCAACTGCCACCTCCCCAGTCTGCTTTCCCTATCCTATTTTTCTGGTTGGATGGCACCAGGAATCCAATAAAGAAGCTTTCAGTCACCTTTGAAAAAAATTGACATATAATTGACATACAACATTGTATTAGTTTGACAGTGTGCCACATGATGATTTATATTTATATTGTAAAATAATTGCCACAATAAGTTTAGTTGCCATACATCACCACACATGGATATAAATAATTTTTTCTAGTGATGAGAACATTTAAGATCTATTCCTTTAGCAACTTTCAAACATACAATATTTTTAAACCATGGTCACCATGCTGTACTTTACACCCCCATGACTGATTTGTAACTACAAGTTTGTACCTTTTGACTACCTTCATCCATTTCTCTCCCCATCACCCCCCACCTACCATTGCTGACAACCAGTATCTGTTCTTTGTATCTATGACCTTTTTTATGTAAAGATTCCATGTATAAGTGAGATCACACAGCATTGTCTTTCTCTGATTTATTTCATCTAACATGATGCCCTTAAGGTCTATTCATGTTGTTGGAAACAGCAGGATTTCATCTTTTAATGGCTGAGTAATATTTCACTATATATATGTGTGTGTGTATATGTATGTACACACGCACACACACATCACGTTTTCTGTATCCATTCATTGGCAGACACTTACTGGAGTCACTCTTGAGTTTTCCCTCTGCTCAAAGGTCTGGGGCTCTGGAGCCCTGTGTGCTCCTGGAGGTGCCCCCACCATCAATGGAGCTGCCCACGCAGGTGCCCAGAACTCCCCTTCAGTACCTGCACACAGGAGCTATGGGACACCTGTGCATCTGGAAAGACATCCGCCAGTCTGCCCCAGACTGTCCCCTCACAATCTTCCCACCTGCCCTTACCTGCTGCTTCTCCTGCTCACTCCCTCTGTGCCAGAAACACTAGCCATCTTACTTCTACCTGGACCTTTCTTCCCCCGATACTCACATGGCTCCCTACTTCTCTCCTTCAACACTCTGATGATATAAAACCTATCAGAGAGACTTCCCTGACCACTGACCTAAAAACAGCGGAGACAAGCTGCCTCTTCCAAACTGTTGAGCTCCCTAACCGACCAGCTGTGCAGAGCATGCACAGAATCACAGCATCCTGACTGTTCATGTCTGAGCATCACTTCCACAATTCACCTGAAGGGAAAAGAAGCTGGGAAAAGAATACATAGGGAAATGATGATTTCCTAATGACAGTTTCAGGTTAACTACCAGTGATAAATTAGTAGGTAGAAAGTTCCATTTTAATGGAGGCTGCTAAAAATAGACTAAGACCCTGTTTCTAAAACTAAATAAAAATTCTACCAGTTATTCAGCTTCAAAACTGTGATATTCTGGTTTTCTGGGTAAGGGCAGTGTACAAAGAAAATGAGGCAGGAAAATAAATGAAGATGTACGGGCACCTTCCACATGTTTTGAACTGTTCTTTCAAACCCTGTTCCTCAATTAATCCTTACAACCATATTGTAAGATAAATATTCCTAATCTTATCTTTATAGACGAAGACATTGTGGAAAAGGAAGACCACATACAATAGTAATTATTTATTTCCATTAGTTTGGACTCATTTTATGCTATAGGTTATAATCGATTAGTGTCATTTCTTTTATGGCTTTTCCCAGCTTTGGCCTCGGAAGCTCCCTCACTCAAGCTGTCGTGTCCTTCTCACATGCCTCCATCAGCAGGGTAAATTCCTAGAAGTGCAATTACCGGGTTAAAGGGTAAGTGCGTATATAATCTTGTTAGATATTGCCACATTCTCCCTAAAATGCTTGCACTAGTGTGCATTCTCCCAGCAGTGTATGAGTACCTGTTTTCCCATAGCCTGGCCAATAGTATATGTTGTTTAATTTCACCAATCCATATGTTTGAAATTGTATCTCAGTGTTGTTTTAATTTGAATTTCCTGATTACAAGTGAGCAACATATCATTGAATATATTTTCATATATCATGGCCCATTTTATATCTTTTTGGGTGAATTGACATTTGTGACTTTCCCTATTTTTCTATCAAGTTCTTTGTCCTTGGGCCTCAATTTTCAAAGGGACTGTTTAGGCATGTTTTTATAGATGTGTCATTTGTAATCCTATACATATTCTGTTGCTTGTGTGATAAATTTTCATGTGTCTTTTATATATTCATTCAACTTATGTGTCCCATGTTTTTTCCTTAGAAGGAATTTAGAGCACTTGACATATCTTACTGCAGTTATACTGTTCGCACTTTACAAACACACATTTTAATTACATTCTGGCTAAATGACAACAGCAGAAACAAAGAAACAAATGCATATAAAAACTCCTTCATGAAATATTTACTTAGTGAGAACCAAAAAATATTTTTAAAAAAGAAAGATGTATCAGCTTGGCCATTCTATGACTCTGGTACTCATTCTTATAAGAAGGAGCTAGCCTCATATGTAATTACACTCAAGGTAATACATAAAATAAGTTGAAAAAAATGAAATAATGGAGAAAAAACAAAATGGAGAAGTACTGAAAGACTGAACAGCTTTCCTAAGATCACAAACATAGACAAAAACTAAGGTGTACAACTTCTGATTACTGTTTAAAAGACTTCTTTTAATTCTTGTTAGTTCTATGGAAAAAAAATAATAATTTATTAAACTTTGCAGATGGTACTAAATTAGGTGTTTTCAACAGAAGGAATTGAAACATAACATGTGTGGAACTAACCAGTGTAGAAGTATATGGGCAGACAATCATGACATGATTAATCTTAGGAAAACACCTACTAATATTCATTGGGGAGAAAATATTGGTATTGCAGGTCAAAAGAAATCCAAGAGCATGGAATTCCATAGGGCTCGGGAATGATAAATAGACCTATTACGTACACAATAAAATCATGGATATTTAATTTTAAGAAGCCTGAGAAATAAATGAATAATAATAACCAGCTGCATTAAGGAGCATTCATCATCCACCGAAGGGCTCCCCCGTTAGTCAGTCGTTAGTCAGTCATGTCTGGTCAAATTCAGTTGGTCAGCTCATTTTGCCGGTTCCATGGCGCTTTTAAAAAATCTGCATTTCAATACATTCTAACAAGACAAAGTTTTCTCTCATGGAGCTTGTAATCTGACAGGAAGAGGTAACATATTAAGAAAATAATCATAAATCATCATAAAAATAAAACTGAATCATCTACACTGAGTTAAGTGCCCATTTGTAAGAGGAGTGGTTTTTGGAGACAATATAACAAAGAAGCTCTATCCATTATAGAATAAGGGAAGGCTTTCCTGAGAAATCTTTCTTCCATTCAGATTCGAATCCACCCCCAATCTTTTTGGAGAAGCTTAAGTGGACTGGGGTTTCTCTGTCAGTTACTCCACCTGTCATCAGTTATCATTCTGGCTGAGTGTCCCTGGTCATTCAGGTTACAGGTCTCTGCTTTTCTCCCCAGTTTTACTGATGTCAAAGGTTCTATTACCCCAAAGAGTTAATTTCCTCAGGATCCCAAATTCTGTGGAGGCGATGTTTGCCTCTCTTCCATTTTTGTTTTTCTGAGGAGACTGCTAGCTTATATATACCTCTCTCCTGGGATTTTACACAGCACTGTCCCTAGGACATGGCAAAGCCTGGAAGCATCTTTGAATCCAGTCACTCAGTGGGTCAGTGCAGCTTCAGAGGCCAGATTGCTAGGACAGTGTGTGCAAAAAGTAAAATGATTCCACCAGATAAACATATGGGCATAGAAACAGCATGTAAAAGGAAGGGCACAGCCCCACTGGCCTGGGGCTGGCTGTCCCTTCTCTTAGATACCTGCTTCCCTACCATGCTGCCTGTTCCTTCTTTGAACCATCTCTACCTCTTCTTTCCCCTTTCAAAACAACTCTCATGTTGATTTCACCAGTCTTCCTCTGTGTGCCAGTGTTAGAAGTAGGCATTTGTTTTTTTCTCCAAGGTTTCCCCTTATTGGAAGAGGTCACTTGATAACAAACCTTCCAAACTAGTTGCCTCCCATATAGCTTTTCAAACACTCAACCAGCCTTGGCTTTTGGGGGTTCTTCTTTCTGGAATGGCTTTCTATGCCTTCTACGTGGAGAACTACAGCTCCTCTGATTAATACATTCCTCTGCCACAGGTCTGAGGCTCCTTTTTCCTAGAAATCCAGCGGAATGGGTCCATCCTTTCCTCTGCTCCTGCAGTGCCCTGCATAGGCCCTAACATAGCATTCACTGCTTTACGTCATTATAGTATATGACATTATATCAGGGGCTTGCAGATCTGTCTCCCTGACTAGACCTCAACTGCTTGAGGCCTGGCATAATTATGTCTTATTCCTCTTGGTGTCTCCAGTGCCCTGCAGTATCTGCCATGTGGTGGGTGCTGGGTAAGGTTTCCCTGATTCCACTCACAATACTGCCTCATCTCACATGTGCATTTAGCACAGACACCAACAAAGGCACAACTCTAAGAGATTTCACATATTCTGCTAGTGTAAAGGAAGAAACTAAAGCCCAATGGTTAAGAGAGAAGGTTCCATTTTTCAGCTAGGAAGTGTGAAGTTTTACCTCCCTACAAGTGAATGAAATGGTCAGATTTTCCAGAAGCTGAACCTGGGCTAACTGAGGAAGTTTCACTCTTTACCAATCCACCCCTTGCCTGAACCCTAAGGTTTTAGAACTGCAGTGAGGGGTCGGCTTATGGGATGTCTCTTTCTCTTCTTAGGGGGTAAATGTCAATAATTGTGGTCTCACAGGACTGAACCTCAGCCATGCAACTGGTCTATGAATCTGACCTTTCAGTTACCAATCATCTGCTGACCTATCATTCCTTACCACCCTCACATCAAGGAAATAGCATTCCCCAGGAGAGAAAATAAAAATAAAGATAAAATGAAACAAAAGGAAATCTGATAGCCAGCTCTGTTCATATCTTTCTAAAGTACTAACACTGTAATAAAGGCTTTCCACTTCTGTTTCATTACGTGACAGCCAGAGACTGTAAACACTGTCAGCCGCAGAGAAAACAGGGTCTAGAAACAAATAAGGAAAACTAAAGATGAAATTGGGAATATGTGCACAGCTTATGGTTTGGTATTCTGTGGTCCTGATAGCTTTTGCTTGTCTGAAAGTACTGTGTGTGGTGTTCCTTTTCTCTGCAAGGATTTCTGAAATTGTGACTTGTGGAATTTGCCTTTTAAAAAAAAGGCAGTGAGTGTCTAATCGTTCAGGGTGTGAGTAACTACATTCTGTTCGAGAATGTTTCCAGCCCTCACTTTCCTCCTTATCAGTGACAGTACTCCAAACACTTGTCTCAATTTTCAGATCAAAGCTGATGAAAAACAAACCTCTAAAGGGTTGAATTGCCTTCTGCATTTTTGTGCATCAGAAGAAAATACCTATGCCACTTGTAAGGGCTGAATTTTTTTTTTTAGTGCCTAGTCTTTAGATTGTGAATTCTGCTTTGCCTTTCTGCTTTGCTTATTTCTTACTCTGTCACTGTCATCTGCTTCATGAAATGTATCTTTTAATTAATTATTCTTGTCCCAAATTGTCTGCTGTGGCTCACTATCAGGGCAAGACTGCATATTAGCAAAACTGTATCTGTCACTAAAGGAAAATACCTCAGCTTCTTTCAATGTGGAATTAATCTCATTTAACCAATAATCACCTTAATTGATTTTGCAGATAAATCTTTTTGTTGTTTCCATTTTCTTTGAAGTTGCACACAGCATGGCTTTTCTACAAAGACCAGAAATTCAGAAGCATGAAGACTCTAAATTAAGGAGGAGCCGAGAAGTCTGAGAAAGGGTTTGGAAAGAATTCTAAAGCTCGATGCCAAATCAACAACAACACAACAATAACAAATCCATTCACATTCTGCTCTATGGGGGCTTTCCAAAAAATTTACCCAAAAATGCATTAAAAATATGGGTAGTTTTGCATGGACTCCACAGGTCTGCCTGGGGTTTTATTAAAACAATGGAAATGACTATAAATAATGCATAACAGATATATAAATCAAGTGAAAGTAAATGAAGTTATAACAGATAGGAATAAGATGAGTGATAAAATAAGTGGAAATGACTTTTCCAAAGGCAACCTTAAAAACAATGTTAGATTTTCAGAGTTGAGATATATAACAAAGTGAATAGAACCAAACTTTCCCATGCTTTGGAGAATCAGAATATGGACCACTGGGGAAGAAACTGAGGCCTGAGGATGAACACATGTTCCTACACTCTTCAAAATAATCCTTCAGGGCTGAATTTGTCCTCCTTTCTTAAGAATGGAGAATGAAGGTCACCCCTCTTCTAGGCCAGATCCTAGGAACACTTGTGATAATGTGATGTTTAGTCATTAAGACTGATTCTGTGGTGTAGAAAGATCATTGGATTAGAAACAAAGAACTCTAGGTTCTTGTTCCAGATGTTATGTTAACTGGTGTGACCTTGGAAAAATCAATGAATTTGACTTAAGGTCCTAGTACTAGAGAAGATGGTGGAGATACACTGGCAACAGGCAAATTTCCTTGACTTTCAAGTTCTTTCTTCCCCCTTAGTAGACACTGACAGTAAAAAGGAGTCACAGTAAATAAGAAGCTATCATGGGTGTCTAGCACAAATAAACTTGAAGATGATCCCAGCCCAGCCACTGTCTGATTGCAGCTACATCAGAAACTCAGCTCAGTTTGATTCATCTGTCGAGCTAAACTGATCTGTAGAACTGTGACAGAAGTAATCAATCACTGTTTTAAGAGACATGGTTTTGAAGCGACTTATTTTGCAAAAGATATCAACATTTAAAATATATTACATATATTCTTTTGCACAATCCAATAGTAAAATTATTTTTCAAAAATGAGATTATTAAAATAATTTGTCAGAATCAGACAGTTCTGGTTTCAAATCCTGGCTCTCTCATTCAAGGGCTGTGTGGCCCTGGATAAGTCACTTAACCTCTCTAGGAATCAAATGAGGAAAATAATATCTCTTAACTCATAAGGTGGTTGACAGGCTTAAGAAATACAGAGTCTATACGTACTTATCCAGGCAGAGGGTAAGTACTTAATAAATTATAGGGACCTGGATATACTACAGAAAATTGCTTCCCCTGGATCTCTGTAAGGAAAAGAGCTTTTGTAAAAGAAGATTAAATGGAGATTATAGCTCAAGAACTTCTGTGAATATTCATGGTGAAAAGGATGGAACAAGGGATTGTAAAGTCTTTTCCCACTTTGTAATTTTATGAAGATTCATGATTTCCAGTGGTGTATTTCAGGTATAAAACATTTGAATTCAGATTTCCAAGGACAGAATCTCTATGCACAGATTCTCTCTGTGTTTGGCCTCCCTCCCCTGTGATATTGTGTTTGTGAATTATTTGTTGAAACTTCATCAATGGCTGTACTTAAAAAAATATTTTTAACTGCAGTTAAATGTTCAGATTTACTAGAGAGCTCCTGCAGAACTTCTGGACTTTACTTATCTATCTTCCTTTACAGATTCCTTCCTTCTATGTTGTCCTCTCATCTCATATCAAGTGATTGCAAAAAATGAAGGGGAAATTCAGTCAATCCACTTGGTGGTTAGTTAATGCATCTCACAGGAAGATAGAGTAAGAAAGGAGGAACATGAGAACTGAATGCATATTCTTTCTGCAGAGTAGGTGAGGTTTGGGAAGACAAGCTGAACAGGTGACTTTAAGAAGCACTCTTGTTTGAAAGATGATTATAATCTGGGAAGAGTGAAACATGATTCATTGTGTGTTCCATAAATATCTTCAGAGTATAATCAAAGTTTCCACTTTTCCCATTTAGCTTGGTCTACAAGTGACACAATTCAGAAGAATTAACACCACCAGCTGGGAGGTAAGCATTGCTGTGCTAAAGAACTTGTTGTCCATGCAGCTTGTGAACCATGAAATACCAACATGGACATGGGCTGGAGGATTCCCACAGGGGATCAGGCATGGCTGCACCTGCACAGGTCTGCAAAGGCAGCCTGGCTGTAAGATCCCAGAGCTCACAGGCTCAGAGGACGACTTCCATCTGTTCTCTGTACCCCGCCATGGCAGAACAAAAGGGATGGGGGTTATAATCCAGCAGGAGGTATTTGGGTTAGATGAGCTCCAGAGGTCCCTTTAAGGTCTAATTCAAGGAACAGTAAGTTTTCTTATGTCCTCAAAGAGGTAGCATTCTAAGAAAATAATGTACTTCTGAAAAAATTGTGTTTGTGAATTATTTGTTGAAACTTCATCAATGGGTGTACTTAAAAAAATATTTTTAACTGCAGTTAAATGTTCAGATTTACTAGAGAGCTCCTGCAGAACTTCTGGACTTTACTTATCTATCTTCCTTTACAGATTCCTTCTTCCATGGAATTTTGAGAAGGAAATAAAAGTCATACTTCACAAGAAGTCCCACTACTGCCTGCCAGCAGTCGTAAGTGTTAGAAGTGAAGGCAAGACCTGTAGTTGGAACCTCAAGGTAGGATTTTGTTACTTATGTAGTAAATTCTCATGCAGTTTAGCCATGTCTACTTTCTGAAGGATTGTCACTATTCTTTCTTTCTTGGGCAAAAATATGTAGATTTTTCACATCTCTAACTGCATTGAGCTTTCCTAATAAATTCTGGTGCATTGAAATTTTTTGGGAAACAGTTTCAAAGTTACAGAAAAATTGCAAATAAGGTGCTTTTTTTTCCAGAACCATTGGAGAGTAAGTTGTTGACCTGATATTCCATAATCCCAAATACTGTAGCTCAAAGGCACATTATTATACAACAGGTACCCAAATCAGAAGATCAACTTGATGTTTTACTACCTTCTAATCCTCAGCCCCATTCAAGTTTTTCCAATTGTCCCAATAATGTCCTTCATTGAAAAATGATCCGGTTTAGAATCAAGTGTGGCATTCAGTCATTATAATAGCTTTAGTTTCCTTCAGTTCAGAACAGATCCTCAGTCTTCCCTTAACTTCATGATCTTGACATTTCAGAATATTGGAGGCCAGTTCTTTGTTTTTTTTCATTTTTTTAAATAGAATCTCCTTCATTTACTTCCTCATGATTAGATTCATGTTATGCATCTTTGGCAGGAATACCACAAAAGAAATGTTGTGTTATAATTGCATTTTATTAGATGAAGTATAATTTTACCTTATTACTGATGATGTTAACTTTGATTACCCGATTGTGTCTGCCTGTCTTGTTTGCAAAGTTATATTTTCCCTTTTTAATTAATAAATATTTTATGAGGAGTTACTTTAAGACCATGTAAAATCTCCTGCTCCTCATCTAACTTTCAATCTATTAATTTATTTACTTCAGTATGGACAAGTGGATTCCTATTTTACCAAATGGGTTTTATTTTGATATTCAAATTGTCCCATATTTAGCTAGTGGGATCCTCTTTAAGCTGATTTCTGCATCCTTTGGCCATGTTGTCACATTCTTTTAGCATTTGCTTTCTGGCACAACAATGTTCCAGCCTCATCTAGCCCTTTTGCTGCTCTAGCATTGATATCAGCCATTTTTCTAAGGAGCTTAGTTCCTTTTAATGGAAGATGAAACTTAAAACCCAAAATCTGGTTGCTAGGTGTGCTTATTGATATGGGTGTTGCTGCTACTGACTCTCTCAGCCCTTTCAAGCCCATTATACTACACACACACAAAAGAAAATTCCATTTGTCAAAATGTGGCAAATAGTTTTTTCAATTTGAGTTTTTTTCTTTTGACTTTATGGTGATTTGGGTTTGGGCTATGCAAATATAACTCATCACACTGTAACCCAATTTATCAATTGTTCTTGTTTTGGCTTCTGAGATTTATATCTAACCCAGGCAAGTCACATTTCAGAGTTACAAGTCACAAAGAGTTAAACATGTTTTCTTCTGGGTCTTTCACAGAAAAAGTTGGTTTATTTTTAAATCTTGAAGTGTACCTACTGGCATGTTGGTGAGAAATTTGTTTCTTTTCAATAGCAAGCTAGGTGCCACAGACTGATACCATCTGGGGAAAACCGAGGACAAATCCAATATTTTATACATGTAGATATTTTGTGACCTCCTTATCCAAACTATTGGTTTTCTCTCCTGGTTTGCCATTATCACTTTACTGGCAGATTCTATAAAACACACTGGTCCCCAGTACCTACCACACAAAGCAATTGAATCAGACCTCTTGGGATTGCTGGGTAAAGATTTTTTTTAAAAAACTCTACAAGTAATTCTATTGTGTTGCCAAGACTGAGAACCATTGACCTAAGTATACATCATCACAGGTGCCTACCACTAGAAACTTCTTTCTTTGGATTAAGCATTTTCTTTTTGATTATCTTCTTTTAAAAAAAATATTCTTCAAAGACTTAACATTCAAGTTGCTAATGATTTAGCACTAATGAGTTTAGCAGACTTTTAAATCAAGACACAAGCATTAAAGTTGTACATGTGAAGAAACTATATATGCAGTACACCTACTCTCGTGTTGGTTGTGCACAGAAGGTAGCACCTACTTAGATAAAGGTGATAACACTGCAAAAACAGGAAGAAGCTTTGCCATCAGAATTAACTCAGAGGGAACCTTAGAGATAGATCTAGACTTCTGGAAAACAAGAGCATCCTTGGAGTCATGTAATATTAAAAATACAATGTATTATCTACATAATTATGGACAAGTTGCTTAATGTCTCAGAACTTCAGTTTCCTTATTCACAAAAATGAGGCTAATGCTAATCTCTATTTCATGGGATTATTGTGAGACTTAAGTCCTATCAAAAACTAAAGTTCTTTCCATGTACTACACACATAGTAAAATTCAGTAAATAGTTGCTGTTCAATAAAGAAGAGCTATTCTTACTCCTAGCCAGTAACACTTCTATCAGATAACTAGTTCTGCATGACCAAGTTGTAAATTGACTTAAACTTGCTTGTTAAGTGGCCTATATATAATATTTAGTAATATGATTATTTAACACTAAGCATAAGAATTTTGAGCTATGACAAGTTTTTTAGTCATGAGCATGCATTTCCTGATTTCTAAGGAAAAGTAGTAAAAGAAAAATTACACCTAAAAGAAGTTAATGTTTAAATATTAAATTCCTTAGTCTAATTGTTGGAATTGTATTGAGGTGATGAGTGAATCCAAAGTGGTAAAATGCTCTAATTGTTCATTGCACTGAAACTCTAATCTTGTAATGTATGCAGTATCATGGGTAAGTATCATACATTCTGAAAAAAATATTAGAACATGAAATGGTTATGACACTGAATATAGGGATTTTTATGGTATTTAAATTAGTGTATACATACAAATTTCTTATTTTACCTGATGCATGAAAAGAGTCAACCAACCTTGTGACAGTCTAAAATAATAGACAAGGCATCTCAGAAAAAGGCTCAGATTTATGTAGCCTGAGGCATGCACAATTTCCTGAGGTGTCAGGTATAATGAATATGAAATGCATCTTTAATAAGGAGAAACAAAAACTGATAGCCCTTACAAAGAGGAAATTCTCTTCAGCTTTCCCCCCCCTCTCTCTATATATGAAAAATCTATCAACACACTTCTTTTATTTAAAGGAAATTGATGGTTTAAGTAAACTGTATTTATATATCCATCAATCTCTTTATAAAGATCTTCAACAGGGAAAATTTTGCACTTGTTAATCAGTTCCAAGACATGATCAGTTGAGGTATTGATGTCTAAACCAAGTCACAGGTTGGATGGGAGAGGAGAATATCAAATCTGCTTGCTTTCTACTGGTAAATTTTGATTAAGCATCCAAGATGAGCTAACTCTGTTTTTAGAGACTGAGGCAACTCTGGGTTTATATAATCAAATATAGGATACATGACATATTATAGAGAAAAGTGAAAAAGTTTTTACTAAACTGAAGGGAGATATCTGGACTGGACAGTCAAAGGAGGCTTCATGAGATAGCACCTGAATTGGGTCTTAAAACAGATGAAGGTGGAGGAAAGAGAAGACATTCTGGAAGGAACAATATGTAGATATAAACATAGAAGTAAGAATAAGCATGGAATGCTCAGGGGCTACATTACTTAGTTATTGCTATGTAACAAATCACCTCCCAACTTAAAACAGGTCCTTCGCTATTGCCTCTGATTCTGAGGTAGGCTGGTGTTTATGCTAATCTGGGCCAGGCTCAGTGGATCTCAGGCTTGCTGTCAACTAGGTCAGCTGAGGACTGACTGGTCTAGAATAACTTAGGTTTGCTGTCAGACTTGCAGACTAGTGGCTGGCTGGCTGTTGGCTAAACTGCCTCAGCTTGTCTCCACATAGTTTCTCAAGTCCCAGTTGGCTAGACTGGGCTTGTGTTCACATGGAAGGGGTACAAGAGAAGAACAGAAACATGCCAAGGCCTCTTGAGGCCTGACTGGAACCTGGCAGTCTATCATTGTTGCCACATTCTATTGGTCAGTGCATGTCCCAAAGCCAGATTGTCCTTGGACTCAGGTGGGTCATGAGTATACAGCATTGTGTTGACTCCCCCAAACAGTACCATATCTCACAATCCTGCTGGTGTGAGCACTTCAGGTGCACATTCATCAGCATTCAGCTGTTTGACAAACCGGAAGATTTTTTTATGGTGTTTGCTCTCTCTTGAGCTGAAGTAGTTTCCCAGAAGATTTGAAACATATTCCAATCTTGGTTTCTCAGATCCTGTTTGCAACCTCAAGTATGCTTACTTTAATACAGGACTTGTTAGGTATCTTGCCTCATTCTTTTGATGATGGACTGTCCCAACATGAGGACATCACCTATGACCTGCCAAACAACATCACATACTAATTGCAACTCTGCTTAGAACAATAAATGATGGCACTATTGCTTCTAGCAACTCTAGACATTGTATCAGGTTAGAAAGAAGTATGTTTATAAATACACTAAGACTTATGTGACAGGTAACTTCCATAAGGTTTATGCAAATACCATACTTTTTGAAAGCACTTTATCTTTTTAGGAAGTCTGAGGAAAAAAAATAATAATTGAGTTAGGTCTTGAAGAAACCTGAAGAGGTCAGTCTCGAATGCTTGTCTTGGAAAAGAAATAGCACTTAATATGAAGTAGATATTTCAGATTCGCATCATGCTTCCCAAGTTGATTTAAAAAAATTTATGGCTTTAATAATTCAAAGTTCAATTATTATTATCTACCCTGATACAGGTATCCCCTGCTTTTCAAAAGTTCATTGTGTTACTTCACTTTTTACCAAAGACCTATATGAGTATCTGTTTTTAGTAACCCAAAGAAATCCAAAGAAGATTTTCATTTTTTCACAAAAAATGTTAAGAGTAAGGATAGCATTCAGAATTTATTTTGCAGCAAGCCATTATAGATGCAGCACACACACCAAGCAGTGAGAGTGGCCCCACAAAGATCTTTCACAGAGTATCTCAGTGTCAAGTTGCTGTAGATGTGAACTGTCTGTGAGCATCTGTGCTTTATCTCAGTTTATTTTGTGCATCTGCATAAATTAATGGCAATTGCTTCTTTAAACCATTTCAGATACGAAAAGTTTCATAGGATTGCTTTACTTTCAGATAGCCGGGGAAACCTATCCTCTTTTTGAATGGCCACATCGTTTTGTTCTAATGATTTGGCTTTTCCAAAGACTTGTAAATCTTCTATGCAGAGATTTAATTGCTTCCTATGAAGGAAGAAGGAATGGATGAAAATGTGTGGTGGGAGCTCCAGAAAAACAAAGCATTTATCTCTATTTCTGTCTGTTGAGAAGTTTTAAGGTTAATAATTGGGAATTGCTCATTTTAAAGCCACATTGCATTAAAAAAATGACACATGCTTCCTGCTGATAGGATTTTCAGACTGCCTAGAATTTATTATAATTTTATGAGAGAAAAAATCTTAATAGCTCAGTGATCAAATACATTATAAAATAATTTTAGAAAACCTAAGTATTTATAATTTTTCTAATTGTTCCTTATAAATTTCACTTTCCCCTCATGTACAGTTATGTTATCAGGATTTGGAATTTAAAATTGCAGCAGCTTTCATTCATTTTACAACAGGATGATGAACGTTTTATCCTCCCTGGGAATTATTATTTCCAGAGGTAATAAGAACAGTCATCTGTATATGGTCTGCGTTTCTTGAGTTGTTTTCTGTGCTTTTTGCTGTCAGCCTAGCAAAATTAATTAGATTAATTCCCTAAATTCTAGAGAATATTATTAGATATCAATTAAAGCATTCAGAAATGAGTATTTTATATTCTAGTTTATAGACTAATTTTAAAAGAAACTAAACCCATCTAGATTCATGTATTTTAATGCTTAATCTTCACTATATACCCTAATATCATTAATGTTGTCATTATTTTTGTAGGACTGTAGTAATAAGTAATTTATATGTGTTTTGAATAAAATATTATTTGACCTTAGCATTATTTTCCTATTTGTTTCTTGGTCTACATTTTCAAATCAGAGTAGGATTGGTATATCTTTAAAAAAAATTTTTTTAATTAAAAAAGAAAATTACATATCCAAAACAGATTGGTTGCTATTTCTAAATGCCTGACTGGATGCCTGAATATTTTTTTTTTTTTAGTTTCTTTTTTTTTTGAGAGGGCATCTCTCATATTTATTGATCAAATGGTTGTTAACAACAATAAAATTCTGTATAGGGGACTTAATGCACAGTCATTAATCAACCTCAAGCCTACATCTCAACAGTCTCCAATCTTCTGAAGCATAACAAACAAGTTCTTACATGGTGAACAAGGTCTTACATAGTGAATAAGTTCTTACATGGTGAACAGTGCAAGGGCAGTCATCACAGAAACTTTCGGTTTTGATCACACATCATGAACTATAAACAACCAAGTCAGATATGATTATTCATTTGATTTTTATACTTGATTTATATGTGAATCCCACATTTCTCCCTTATTATTATTATTATTATTTTTAATAAAATGCTGAAGTGGTAGGTAGATTTGGATGCCTGAATGTTTTATGTTCTTACTAGTTTTAAAGTTTTAGCTTTCAAAATATTTCTCAAAAAGCCAACATGCACAGAGTATATCCATCAAGTACAATGATGACATCAGCCCCTTGGCCTACCTCTCAACCTCCAGTCTTACTCAACAGGGATGCTGACTTCAAACTCAGCTTTTTTTTTAAATTTTGGTAGACAACATTTCCCAGTCTCTCTTGCAGTTACTGCAGTCAAATATTGAGCTCAGGCCAATGGAATATGAGCAAAAATGATGGAAAGCACTTCCAGACCTTTCAAAAATCTCCCATGTACTCTTCTCAACTTCTAGCTGAATGGAGATGACTCTGGGACCTACAAGAAGGGGTGGGGGTTTCATGTTTGGTGTGGTTAGGTGCTATATTGTTTTCTCGTGTAGTATTTTAGCCATTTTTTTGCAGAACCAGGGAGACTAAGTCATTCCCTATATGTGACTTCTGCTTCTGCTATTATGTAAGAAGATAAAAAAGTGGTTTCTAAAAGTGTACCATCTAATTTAATAAAATTTTGTCCCAAACTGAGTATTTCATGTCTAACTGTAGCTGAAAAATGGTGGAAATTTGCCTCATGGAGATGTTTGTTTTAAAAAAATCTTGCTAATCATGATAGTTTCACTAATATTTCACTAAGAAAAAATAGGCATTCATGGTGGGGTTAGTTGCAAATATTTGTAGTATATAAATCCATACCACAAATAGTGTTATTTATAATTTTGATTAATTTTTAAGTAATGTGGAGTTGGATCTTGGAACATTGTTTTGACATCACTGTGTGGCTACCAAGAGCTCATTCCATGAAAGGCAGAACTATTACCACAGCCACTTTGTTGTTCACTTATATTTACATTCCTAGTGTTATTTTTGATCAGTGGTTTGTGTGTGAGAAACCTTTTAAGCCACTTGTCCATTTAATGAAGATTAGTTAACATTGGAGAATATAATCCAGATATCCCTGAATATTATAACTGCAGCACAGGGCTTTAAGTTGAAATTTGACATAGGAGAAAAGGTGCCACTGTCAATGCCTCCAAATTATAGAATGCCCACCCCTTCTTCAGGATACTTTATGTATTACACAAGGCAAGTGTCCAGCGGACAGGGTGAGTGAAGATGCCAGAGTGGATCTGTATACTGCTGTAGCAAAGTCTAATTTCCTACTTTTGTGATAAAGACTTTAAGTTCTAACATTTTCTTCCCTCACTCCAATAGAACATTTTCATGTTCACTCTGTAGACTAGTACATTCTAAACTCTTGATGTTCATAGTGTGGCCCATGGACCAGCAGAATCGGTATCATCCAGGGGCCAGTTGGAAATGTAGCATCTCAGGCCCCTCCCCAAACCAAACATCAGAACATGCATTTTAGCAAGATCTGCAGGAGAATCACATGGACATTAAAGTGTGAGGAACACTAGCCTAGTATAAGCCTCTGCTTCAGGGGTAGAGCCTAGAGGCTGGCATTCTGAGCATAGTGGATGGCTTGTAAGATCCACCTTTCTTTGAGCATTCTTCTCTTTAATGTCCTTGCTTTTAGTTCTGAACCCCCACATCAGTGGCCCTGTCTAGTGTCCCCCAAATGCCTAGTTTACTTGGTCAATTTTCTTTTTTTTTAAATTTATTTTTTACTTTATTTTTTTTGGTATCATTAATATACACTTACATGAACAATGTGGTTACTAGATGCCCCCCATCATCAAGTCCCCACCACATACCCCATTACAGTCACTGTCCATCAGTGTAGTAGGATGCTATCGAATCACTACTTGTCTTCTCTGTGCTATACTGCCTTCCCCATGTCCCCCGACACATTATGTGTGCTAATCATAATGCCCTTTTTACCCCTTGTCCCTCCCTTCCCACTCATCCTCCCCAGTCCCTTTCCCTTTGGTAACTGTTGTCCATCCTTGGGTTCTGTGAGTCTGCTGCTGTTGTGTTCCTTCAGCTTTTTCTTTGCTATTGTACTCCACAGATGAGTGAAATCATTTGATACTTGTCTTTCTCTGCCTGGCTTATTTCACTGAGCATAATACCCTCTAGCTCCATCCATGTTGTTGCAAATGGTAGGATTTGTTTTCTTCTTATGGCAGAATAATATTCCATTGTGTGTATGTACCACATCTTCTTAATCCATTCATCTACTGATGGACATTTAGGTTGCTTCCATTTCTTGGCTATTGCAAATAGTGCTGCAATAAACATAGGGTTGCATATGTCTTTTTCAAACTGGGCTGCTGCATTCTTGGGGTAAATTCCTAGGAGTAGAATTCCTGGCTCAAATGGTATCTCTATTTTCAGTTGTTTTTTTTTTAGCTGTTATTTATTTATTTATTATTTTTTAAATTTTGATATCATTAATATACAATTACTTGAACAACATTATGGTTACTAGATTCGCCCTATTATCAAGTCTCCCCATACACCCCATTACAGTCACTGTCCATCAGCATAGTAAGATGCTATAGAATCATTACTTGTCTTCTCTGTATATACTGCTTTACCCATGTCCCCCACCCCCTACATTATGTGCGCTAATTGTAATGCCTCTTTTTCCCCTTATCCCTCCCTCTCCACCCATCCTCCCCAGTCTTTCCCTTTGATAACTGTTTCCATTCTTGGGTTCTGTGAGTCTGCTGCTGTTTTGTTCCTTCAGTTATTTTTAGTTTTTGAGGAACCTCCATAGTGCTTTCCACAATGGTTGAACTAATTTACATTTCCACCAGCAGTGTAGGAGGGTTCCCCTTTCTCCACATCCTCACCAACATTTGTTGTTGTTTGTCTTTTGGATATTGGCTATCCTAACTGGTGTGAGGTGATATCTCATTGTGGTTTTAATTTGCATTTCTCTGACGATTAGTGATGTGGAGCATCTTTTCATGTGCCTGTTGGCCATCTGAATTTCTTCATTGGAGAAGTGCCTGTTCAGATCCTCTGCCTATTTTTTAATCAGGTTATTTGCTTTTTGTTGAGGCGCATGAGCTCTTTCTATATTTTGGATGTCAACTCCTTATGAGATATGTCATTTATGAATATATTCTCCCATACTGTAGGATGCCTTTATGTTCTACTGATGATGTCCTTTGCTATACAGAAACTTTTTAATTTGATATAGTCCCACTTGTTCATTTTTGCTTTTGTTTCCCTTGCCTGTGGAGATATGTTCATGAAGAAGTTTCTCATGATTATGTTCAAGAGAGTTTTGCCTATGTTTTCTTCTGAGAGTTTTATTGTTTCATGACTTACATTCAGGTCTTTGATGTATTTCGAATTTACTTTTGTATATGGAGTTAGTAATCCAGTTTCATTCTCTTACATGTAGCTGTCCAGTTTTGCTGACACCAGCTATTGAAGAGGCTGTCATTTCCCCATTGTATGTCCATGGCTCCTTTATCGTATATTAATTGACCATATATGCTTGGGTTAATATGTGGACTCTCTATCCTGTTCCACTGGTCTATGGGTATGTTCTTGTGCCAGTACCAAATTGTCTTAATTACTGTGACTTTATAGTAAAGTCAATTTCTTTAGAAATGGAATTTCCCTAGAGGCATCATGGTTTTTCAAGCCTCAGTATGTCACCCAGATTCTCCTTTCCTTTGCCTGAAATTTTTTTCCCAATCCTTCTCTCCTCACCTGTGTCCTTTCAAAACCCAGTTCATGTGGCATGATTTCAGGAGCATTTTCTCCGGCCTGTTCCCCTTTCCATCCCTCTAGTACCACATACACACAGAGTAACAGAAATGTCTCTTTGGGAGACCCATCTCACCCTATGCTAATCTCCATCTTTTCATAGGCCTTGGTCATTGCTACCTTATCCATCTGTTCAACAGAACTGTAAGCACTTGAAGGCCTTTGCTTCCCCAATACTTAGCACAAAGCATGGCACATACAGGAGGTTCCCAGTAAGTATCTGTCAAATAGTGTCTGAATTGACCTGGAACCTTTAGCAGCTCTCTCATCTCCTGCCTGATTTTCTATCTCCCATTGACCCCTAAGTGCTGAGTCTTGACATAAGCTTAGCCCTAGACAGTATATCATGAGTTTCTGCCTTAGTCTACATCCAGCCAAACTCTGACTTGTGTCAGAGAAGAATTCAGCCAGAATGAATGGATAAATTATACTCAGGGAAAGTATAGTGTGGAAATAGGTGCTTTTTTTTTTGTATTGTTTTGATGTGTATAGTTTGTTTTCTCTTTTTCTTTGTCAGAATTAACATAGTATTTATATAACCTTTTGTTTCTTTAGAATGAATTTTGTAAAGCATGGGAAGTTGTCATTTATTCTCACCTACTATGACCCAGGACACATGCATATATTGGAATATTTTTCTACAGGTTTTTTTTTTCAGAATTATATGAAATGAACATGAGATTTTTGCATTATTCCAAATAGTATTTCACCAGTTGACCTGTAGTTGCTATTCTCAATGTGGCATGAATATGCAAAGAGAATTTACCATTCTGAATATAGTGTATTAATTTTCGCTTTAGTGACCTATTTCTACTTTAGTGTCAAATGCTAAAAATTTATTAGCTGAAATTACCCTTTGTATCTTATGTTTACACTTCTGTGTATTTATAATCATTCAACTACAGTAACAACTGAATGATAGTCTCTCAGAATTGAGAAATGACAGAAAACTACCCTGGCTGATCCCATCTTTTTTAAATTAAACATTTTGAGGCAATTTTAAATTCACATGCAGTTGTAAGAAAAATACAGAGAGATCCTGTGCACCCTTTTTCCAGTTTCCTCCAGTGGTAACATCTTACAAAACTATAAAGCAGTGTCACAATCAGGATATTAACATTGCTGCAGTCAAGATATCTGACCCCTCTATCACTGCAAGGATTCTTCATGTTGCTGTTTTATAGCAGTTTCCCTCTCACTTTCACCTCCTCCTTAACTGGAGGTTAAATCTGTTCTCCTTTTCTATAATGTCATCATTTCCACAATGTTACAGAAATGTATTCTTTTGGGATTGGCTTTTTGCCATTCAGGATAATTCTCTAGAGACTCATTCAGCTGTTACGTGCTGTTACGTGTACCAATAGCTTGTTCCTTTGTATTGTTAGGCAGTATTATTTGGTATGGATGGCCCATGGCTTGTTTACTACTTTTTCCATGGAAAGACTGCTGGATTATTTCCAGTTTTTGGCTATTATGAAGAAAACTGCTACATGCATTTCTGTATACACTTTTTGTGTAATCATAAGTTTTCACTGCTCTAAGATTAACGCACAGGGGTATAATTGCTGGGTCATATAGTAGTTTCATGTTTATTTTATTTTTTAAAGTAACTGCCAAGCTGTTTTCCAGGGTGACGTTACCATTTTACATTCCCACCTACAATATGAGTGATTTAGTTTCTCTACATCTTTACCAGCATTTGATATGTCACTATTTATTTTAGCCATTCTGACAAATGTATAGTGATATTTAATTGAGGTTTTAATTTGCATTTCCTAATGGCTAATGATATTGAAATCTTTTCATGTGTTTATTTGTCATATTATATCCTCTTTGGTGAAATATCTTTTGTCAATTTTCTAATAGGATTGTTTCTTTTTTTACCATTCACTTTTGAGTGTTCCTTATATATTCTAAATACTAGCCCTTTGTTGGGTACGTGATTTGCAAATATTTGCTGCCAACCTATAATTAGTCTTTCCATCTTAACAAGGTCTTTCACAAAGCAAACATTTTGTATGTTTCTATTGTAAAGCAAAGTTTTCTGGGTAGGTCTTGCATACTAGCCATCTTGTTGAATCCATTTATTAATTCTAGATTTTTGGGGTAGAATTTGGAATTTTCTACATAGGCAATCATGTCTTTGGTGATAGGGATGATTCTTTATCTTCTTTTCTGAATCTTGTACCTTTTTTTCCTTTTCTTGCCTTATTGTACTGTCTAGAAACTCCACTATGTAGAATAACAGGAGTGAAAGCAGACATCCTTGCAATGTACCATTAAATATAATGTTAGTTGTAGGGTTTTGTTAAATGTTCTTTATCAAGTTGTGTATATTCCCCTGTTCCTATGTTTAATGAAAGGGTGTTGAATTTTGTCAAATTACTATTATATATTGATCAATTTGATGTTATTTTTTCTTCCTTAATATAGTGGATCATATTGATTATATTGAATGATTTTCAAATATGGAACTAATCTTGCATCTCTGAAATAAATCTCACTTGCTCCTGACATATAAATTTTTTTATATTGATGAATTCTATTGGCTAATATTTTGTTAAAGACTTTGTATCTCTATCATGAGAGACATTGATGTGCAGGATCTGTAGTTATCTGGTTTTTATATTAAAGTAACAGTTTTATAAAATGAATTAGGAAAGGTTCTTTGTTCTTCTGTTTTCTGGGAGAGATTGTTTGCAGAATTGGTGTTGATTCTTCTTTAAGCATTTGGTTTAAATTCTCCTGCAGAAACCTGTTATTGGAAAATTATATTTTGGCAGTTTTTAAATTGTAAATTCAATCCCCTTAATAGTTACACAGCTGTTCAAATTATTTATATCATATTGGAAGAATGTGGTAATTTGTGGCTTTTGAGGAATTGGTCCATTTTTTTCTAAGATGTCTAATTTGTCTGTAAAGCTGTTTTTAGTATTCTCCTACCTTTTGATATTTCAGGGGTTTTAGTGATAGCCTCTCTTTCATTCCTAATATTGGTAACTTTTTTTATTTGTAAGTCATATTACAGGTTTGCCAATGTTATAGATCTTTTCAAAGAACCAACTCTTTGTTCTATTAGTTTTCTCTATTGTTTATCTGTTTTGAATTCCATTGACTTCTGTTCTTTATTATTTTCTTCCTGATGCTTGCTTTGGGTTTATTTTGTTCTTCTTTTTCCAGGTGCTTGAGGTGGGATTTTATATTATTGACCTGAGAATGTTCCTTTTTAGTAACAAATGCTATTAGTATTATAAATTTCCCTCTCAGCATTTATTTAGCTGCCTCACACAAATTTGGTATGTTGTAGTTTGATTTCAATTCATTCATTTCACTCAATGTATTTTTTTTATCTTTCACTTTCTTCTGACCTTCATGATTTCCAATGAGTAGTTCATTGTCATGGGAATTATTTTTTCTCCATTGGTAATGTAATCTTTATCTGGCAGCTTTGTCTTTAGCTTTCAGTTTAATTACAATGTGTCTTATCATGGATTTCATTAGTTTTTTACTGTTTAGGCTCATTCAGCTTCTTGAACCTGTAGGTTTAAGTCTTATGCCAAATTTAGGGAGTTTCCAATCTTTACTTGAGTACTTTTTCAATCTCATCCTTTTCTCCTTTGCTTTGGGACGTGGATGGGGCAAATGTTAGTTTAGATGTTTTGTTATAGTTCTCCAGGTCACTGAGGCTCTGTTCATTTTATTTTTTAATTTATTTCTGTTGTTCAGATTGAGTAATTTCTACTGTTCTATCTCCCAGTTTGCTGATTCCTCTGGCCCTTCCATTCTGCTGTTGTGTTCATTTCATTTTGGTAATTGTATTTTACATTTCTAAAGTTTCCATTTGGTTCTTCTTACAGCTTCTATTTCTTTGCTGAAACATCTTATTTTTTATTCATTTCCTGAGTGTTTGTAATTGTTCATCAAAGCATTTCTGTGATGGCTACTTTAAACTTTGTCAGCTAAGTCTAACATCTCTGACATCTCAGTGTTTGAATCTATCAAGCCTTCTTAAATTCAGTTTAAGGTCTTCCTTATTCTTGGTATGAGGAATGATTTTTGATGGAAATCTAGACATTCTTCTTTTTGTTGTTATGGGACTCTGGATCTTATTTAAACCTTTTAATTCTAATACTGCTCTTTCAGGGAAAGGGGAGGGTACCTCCTTATTATTGCCAGGTGGAGGTAGCCACTGTAGCTATTCAGCCTCCTTTGACACCTGGCGGGGATGGGATTTCTCATTACTGCTAGAGGGGTAGGACTTTTGGTTCCCTTTATAGCATCCACTGACACCGTAATGGAGATGGCCATGTTACTGTTAGTTGATGGTGAATGTCCTGACTACCCTTTCAACCTCACTGACTCCACCCCAGTAGGGAAGGGAAGGGGTAACTCATTACTACTGGATGGGGGTGGAACTATAGACTCCCACGTGGTCTCTAGTGATACTATTTGGGGAGGGGGCTCATTCCATGTTGGCATGGATGCATGTCCTGACTTCTTACTTGGCTTTCTCAGACATCCCCCCTGGTGGGATGTTGGGGCACTTTGTTACAGCCCTGAGTGAATGGAAGTCTCATCTCCCTCTACTTGGCCTTTGCCAGCCTGGGTGGCAGATGGGGCCACAGTGTTTTCTGTGGTGCTTGGTTTTTGTTGCCTAAAAATTCCATTTTGTTGGGCTGTGTTTTTCTGGTCCTTTGGCTAGAGAGAGCAGGTCTTTGCTGCAGCTTTTTTCCCTTGCCCCCACTGGCATTCCCGTATTGTTGGCTTCTTCAACTCCAAGTCTGGCATATAAGGACTAAGAGGAAAATTAGAGAGCTCACCAGCACGTCTTTCCTCCTGACCCCAAGTCCTTTGTTGATCTGCCTTCTTTCCTCCTCATTTCAGTGTCTTCTTATGTTTGTTTTATATAAAATGTCCAGGTTTTTAAAGTTGTATTTAACAGGACAAATAGGGAAAGTATGTCTACTCTATCTTCCCAGAAATCCAATACTGAATTTTAGGATGAGGAAACTGAACTTGGGTGTGGGTCCACAGCTAGTAGTGGCATGACCAGATTAGGTTCCTGCCCACTCAGCTCTTTGTTCAGTGCTCTTACCATTGTAATAGTGAAATTCAGACATCTACTTTTAATTGTGATGGTGTAGGCATAGAGTCATGAGAACCTTATACAGACTCCCACTGCCTCCTACTTGTTTATTTGACCTCGTATTCCTTCAGAACCTTTGTATAGTTTTAGTTACTGCACCATATTGCTGTCTCCAAAAGTGACTCCAGAATTCACATATATGAGCAGCTTAGGGACAGCAGTGTGAATTTAAGGGAGGGCCGGGAACATATAGCCATAGCCTAGTGAGTGCTATTTTTACTTAGTTATATATTATTGGAAGTGGATTAGGGGTTGGCAGATGGAAATAGGAGGTGCTGAATCAACCCAGTCCATCCAAACATCACCTACCTTGTATTAGGCCAAGTGGTAACAATATGTTGATTTGGTAACCTCTGTCGGTTTTACTAGTTTAGGTCAAAGGTGGGATGTTCTATTAGTATAAATCTGAGGTTATCATGAGCATTGGAAGATTAAAGACCTTGATAAGTAAATGTGCTTATTCCCCTCACCACACACTGTTGGCATTCAATGCACATTCATATCCACATAAAAGTAGACTCTGTCATTTCTGAGTTCCACTTATCCTTGCATAAGTCTCAAGTATCAAAATTGATTTTTAAAAATGTTCATTTCAAAAACAGCAGAGATAAGATTCAAGGATGCTTTCTCTTCAAGAAGGATTATTTATTAAGGGAAAGATTTGTCCTTTGAAAATTATTATCATAATTATCACTAAGAACCCAATTCTATATTTCTTATTAAAGCAAAATCCCTATTGAGGCAAACACAAGAAGGATGTTGATTGCAGTGGGATATCTGTCTGAATAGAGCTAAGTAATCAGCTTTGAAATGTCACTCAAAGGAATCAGCGGGGCAGAGGCTATTCCCTGGCAGGTTGTAATACCTTTTTTTTTCCTGGAATTGCCAAGGGTTTTACATCATCTTTGCATAGGTAATTATTCTGGTTAATTCCAGAAGCAATATTTAGGACTTCAAGAAAAATTATATTCGAACAGAAAATGGCATAGAAGTCCGAGCTATATCAACTCATTGAGCATGTTGAGAGTTATTGAATCATATACTCCCAGAGTTAAAGTGGTTTGGTCCCACCCCACAGTGGTGAGTAATTCTACCCTAAGAGTCACCTTCCATCATGTTTCTTTGTCTCATGCCAGGAAAATTGGAGACCAGCACAGACAGCCCACTTCAGTCTCTGTGTGCTGACTTCCCTGTCTTCCTTTGTAGGGCTTGACTCTATTCCTTGGGGCCACACAAGTGTTTTGTGAGTAAATAATGAGAATGCAATTTAACTTAAATCATTTGAAAACATAAAAAAACCTCAATACAATAGGCATTTGACATTTTCAAAGGCTATAATCCAAAACTTAATATTCTCTAGGTACAAAAATATTGCTTTAGATCGTAATTTCTTCTCTAAAATATATCAGCCCCTCAAGGAGCAAACCACAGCCACTCACTACTGAGTGGTGAGGCTATGCACCTGACTAGTCTCACACACTTGCCAAGAAATTCAGAGAAAGTTTTACGTCTATAATTTTCTTTAGCTCATTCATTTCTTCATTTCTGCATTCTACAAATGTTTATCTGTTATCTACATACAGTCTGGTATGTGACAGGCACTGCACTAACTTCTTTAGATCATAATATATAATCTGTGTTCTTTGGATATTAGCAGTCCAGGAGAAGGGGTAGTCAATAGACAAGAAAAGACTATAAAATACAGATTATGCTCAGTGCTTTGAGGGAAATAAACAGGGTAGAGTGATACATGGTACATTGTAGGGAGAGCTTATTCAGAACTGGTAAGCAGGGAAGACCTCTCTGAGGGAGTGACATTTAAGCTGAGAATTGAAAGAGTCAGTCTCATAAAAAGCAAGGGAAAGGGTATTCCCAAAAGAAGGAAAGCATGTGTAAGGCCTCAGACTGGAAAAATCATGGGACATTTGATGTTCCATTTGAGGGGTTGAAAAAAGGTCAGTATAGCTAGAGGGAATTGAGAAAGGTGGACAGGGCAGGAGATGGTTGAATTTTGTTAGGCTAGGGACAAATCATGCTGGGTCTTTGTACACAATTTATCTTACTTCATTTAAGCTACTATACTAGAATACCATAGACTGGGAGGTTTAAACAACAAACATTTATTTCTCATAGTTCTAGAGGCTTGGAAGTCCAAGATCAAGGTGCAGGAAGATTCGGTGTTTTGTGAAGGTTTTCTTCCTGGTTTACAGATGTCCACCTTCTAGCTATGTCTTCACAAGGCAGAAGGGGCATGGAAGCTCTCTCGGCCTCTTATGTAAGGGCACTAATCCCACTCAGGAGGGCTCTGCATGGTGACCCTACCTCCTAATACCATATTTGGGTTTGCGATTAACATATGAATTTGGGGGTCGGGGTGGGCATAAATGTTCAGACTCTACACCACTGTAAGGAGTTAAGATCTTATTCTTAAGCACTTGGAAGCCACTTAAAGGGTTTTAATAGAAAAGTGACAAGTTCATAGATCAGGTCAAACCTATGGCAACCCAGACGGCCATTTGGCAGTAGGATATAGAATCTCCTTGTCAATTTTAAGGAAAGGCAGTTGGTAACAATTTGTGACATATAAAGATTATTTTTTGGTTGCTGTGGTAAACACTGGTTGGAGAGGACAGTAGCCAGAAGGGAAGCCAACAGAATAATCTATATGACATGGCAGCTTAGGCTAAGGGGGCAGTGGTGGAAGGGAGTGGTGGAAGATTTGACATGCTTTCAATGCAGAAGTGACAGAGATTGTGCTGATCTCAAACAGCTAGGCTGGGTGGTTGTGATACTAGTAGCTGAAGTGTAGATGTCTGGGAAGATTAGGGTGGTGGGCCACACTTAAAGTGTAGCCTGGACTGACTTGCATTTGAGATACTGGCAGACATCTGATAGGAGACAACTAGGAAGCTTCTGCAAACTAGAACTCAGAGGAGAGGTTTCGGGGTATAAATTTGGTATTTGGGGGCATAAAGATAGAGTTCAAAGCCATGGAAAATAAAGAGATCACCCTACAAAGAGGGTGTAAAGAGAAAAGAAAAGATAGCTCAGGACTGAAGTAGAGATCAGAGAAAGAGGAGTCTGCAGAAGAGTCTGAAGAGGAACTACCAAAGCAAAACCAAGAAAGTACAGAATTAACAAAACAAAGAGTTAAGGGTATGAGGAGAAAGAGGATGAAGTGTCCACTGTACTGAATGCCAGTAAGAGACTGGTTCCAGACTTCAAAAGTGTAAACATCAGATCAAAATTAGATGTATTTATCATCTTAATTATTCCACATGTTTTACTTCCTAGCATGTTTTTCCTGCTCACCTGCAGGAATGACAACTGCTATCTGAATCATGAACACTGTCAAGCCACATACTTTAAAAGTCTTTCACCTTTCTTTATGAATTTTCATTTTCCCTGAATTCTCTGGATAACTCTACAGTTCTCTCCTCTTTGCAATCATATGCAGAATCTATAACCTGCAAAAAACTCTCCACTTTCCAAGGTAAAACTATTTTAGATGTAGTTCATTATCTTTTGAAAATTATCCATGTTCATTTAAAAACACATTAGCTCTTTACCTTCAAAGTATTTGAATTGTCATGTTGTAGAACAAGCCTTGGAATATTAAGCTTATTGGAAAGTTAGGACAAGTTTTCCCTAGAGGGTGAAGAGTAGTTTTAAATTCGAAGTGGAAAAAAAATTCCGTCTCTTAAAATAGAAGTAAATTTTTTTCCTGTTTCATTCTTTCAAGATATCTGCAATTCTTTTTAAACTCTCTATTTATTATTAAATACAAGCAATTTAGCTCCTTTGTGAGGTTATGCAAATAATTCATCCCGAATTAGCATTTAACATGCAGTTCTTATATCTACACAAATGTTTTGTATAAAGTTGTTTTAAAAAGATTCAAATCTTTATAATTAGGAAGGAAAATATATTAATAGGAATAAAGGGATACTCTGCTAATCTCCCCTATGTAAATTAGCTTATAATTTCCATCATTTACTTTAGAAGCAACAGGACAATGGAACTTTTATTCTTCAATATTGCCGTCTCCTTCTCCTGCTAGAAACTATGTGTGTATACATGTATATCTAAAGGCAAATGACAAGGCATGTTAAATATTTCAGTTTTGTGGGAAAGAGATGGTTGGTAACTGTAAGTGGGATTGAAGTAGATTCTCTGCGCTTTGGCAGTATCGGGGATAAATTGCAACTCAGACCAACTTGGGTTCTCATTTCAACTGGTCGTTTCTCCTTGTCCTCTTTGAATCCACCCTTGCCTGCTTGACCCTTCCTCCAAAGTCTCCCCACCCCCTCCATACTCTTATACAGAAGATATTATTGTAGAACTTATGGGGAGCTTGTTTACTTCCCTGAAGGACCTTCTCTTTGCTTTAGCCTCTAGCTTGGCTGTTGGAGAAAGGGACCACATAGGCAGTAGGTGGACATGGGTAAACAGTATAGAGCTGGTTAGATTCTTTGGTCTCACTTACCTTCTGGAACTTGGTTTTTCTCTTTCATTTCATAAGTGCAATGCACAGCCCTAGGAGTGTAGCATAACTAGGTGAAATAGGATGGTAAAGGATTTAAAAGTTGCACACAGAACCATTGAAAGGATTAGGTCGTTGAACATGGAAGGGGAAAGGGGAGTTCTGAAGAGACTTTAAACACAAAGCAGGTTTAAATAGGCTCCTGACAGTTACCAAGTGGCAGAACTAGAGAAAGGGGTGAAATCTATAAGAGATATGTATTTCTCCTTCAGCAAGCATCTAGGAAACTTCCATGTACTATGCAGAGAGCTGGCAGACAGGACACAAGATGAAAAGAAGCCTTTATTTACTTCATGGAAACTACTGTCCAGTGGAGAAATAGACATCTGGCAAATGATTATAATATTTATAGATCAATAATAGGTCATGATAAAGCATCCATGAAGTAAGTACGGTTTTCAAAGAGATAGAGGACAGCCACTTGTATCTACGTGGGGTGTCAAGGAAAGCCTGAATAACAGCCTACTTTTCTCCATTCCCAGGCCACCACCTCATCCAAAACTCCATTATCTCTCATCTAACCTTCTGCAAGTGTCTCAGAGCTGGTTATCCTGCCTCCAGTCTTCCAGCTTCCGTTCTTCCATCCACACTGCAGGAGAGTAATTTTCTGGAAAGGAAACCTGATCATGTCATTTCCCCCTTAAAAGCCTTCAATATTTTTCCATTACCACATCCTAAAAGCCAAACCCTCAGTCTGGTTAATGAGGCAGAACTGGCCTCTGCTTCCAACTCTCATATTTTCTCTCATTGCTTCCCACTTGAAGCCTCAGAGAGAATGAACTGTGTGCCATTTTCTTAAGTCACCATTTCTTTCTGAGCCCTAGACCTCTGCACGTGTGTGCTCTGTGCCTGAAACTAACAGCCCTGCCCTCAAAATTCACACATACAGATATACAGAAAGAGAGACTCCTGTGTACATGTGTGCACACACACACACCCTCTGCCCTCCTACCTCACACACAGTCTTTGCTCTGGTCTGCAGCACCCCCAGACTCAGTGCCGTCCCTCCTGTTGGCCCCAACTCTGTAGCACTCTGTCTGGACACCTGATCAGTGAGCGCAGCACATGGTGTTGCATTTGGCTGCTTACTTTTCTATTTTTACTAAAGGAAAAGTTCTTTAAACATAGGGAACGTATCTTTCTCATCATAATTTTCAGAAGCTAACAGTTCTGAACACAGTGGAGGTGGAGAGAAATTATGTGTTTTTTTTTTTTTACATAGAGTAAAAGAGTAAACTTTTGAACAATACAGTCCAAAAATGTGAGGAGGTGTGGATAAAATGGGAGTTCCTGTGGCCAGGATTCTCACCTGGCCCTGGTTGACTAGCTCACTGCACACCTGTGGGCCATACATGGCTGTTGACTAGCTATGCTCAGTGTTCTGGGCGCGACACAGTGGCACGGCTGCAAGGCTGCAGGAAAGCAGAGCAGAGGCTGGAGTGGTGGCAGCACCAAGCACAGAGGCCCAGAGGATTGTTGTGCAGGATGACTATGCAGCAGACCCAGAGGATGGCTGTGTGGACAGAGGGGCCCAGAGGCAGAGACCGGCTTGCTGCATGCAGACTTGCTTTGAGTGAACGGGATTTTAGTGACTGACCTGCCACCTGGAAATAAAGTTGGGTATGACCCTTTCACCCCAAGAATATTCTACTGTCATTTCTTTGGTCACATTGAATCTATAGTGAAATAGTGAACTTGCCCAGTGCTGACACCCATTGGCAAGACAATTGGCAAAAGTCCACAGGGTTCACTGTTGATGAAGGAAACAGATAGGCTGCCCTATGGGAGGGGTGCTTCAGCGGGCTGCCCCTGTGAATGGGGAGACAGTGGATCGTCCCCCAATGGGTATGTGGACTGAGGTGGCTTGCCTCCTAGAGGACTGGGCCCCACCCCAGGACCAGAAGCAAGTGGAGGTGACACCTGAGGCAGTAGGGGTGGCCCTTGGTATAGTAAGCAGATCCTTTGAGAAACAGACTGCCTGTGAGGCAGTGGGGACTGTAGGTTGGCTGCTTCTCACAGTATTAAAAAGGTCTATAGAGGAGACCTCAGAAATGGCAGCATGAGAACACAAGCTGCAAACTTCTGTGGATTCCCTGAGGAGGGAGATGGCCTTGATGCGAGAGGAGGCGGCATGAGAACACCAGCAGCAAGGTACCATTGAAGAGGTAAATGATTCCTTATTGGACAAGACGGCAGCACTGTCAGGTGCTCTGAAGGAGGAAGAGGCCATCAAGGAAAAAGATGAACTCCTGAGAGAAGCACAGGCGGAAGTGGCACAAGAACATCAGCTGCAAAGCATTGAGTTGAAGGTTGGAGATCTTCTGAAGACAGAGGTAACATTGTTGCAAGGCACAGTAGAAAAGGTAAAGATTGCAGCAGAGGAGGCACTCAGGGGAGTGGAGATAAAGGTGCCATCAGCCCCAGAAATGGAGGAGCTGGGGAAGGATGAAGGGGTGGTGCCGGAGGCACTGGTCCCTCCTGTATTGAAAGCATGCCCAGTGGTTGTAAAGAAAATAAAGACCCAGCAGCTGAAAGTTCCCCAAGGAGAGGAGCAGCCCCTCCCCAGGTCGTGGAGCACTCTATGCTCCGCCCCTACACTCAGGCTGAGCCGGTGGCTGTGGGACTTAGGGGTGGATGGAATTGTTCTGTCGGGACCAGAGATGGGAAAGCTGTCTTCCCTGACAGTGCAGCCCGCCTTGAGGCAGTGATTACAAAATGCGAGGTGACTCACAAGAAGAATTTAAGGGGCCCTGTGAAGATTAGGAGGACCCAATGTGGGTTGATTTGCTATGGGCAGAAGTAGATAGGAAGCCAAATAGGACTTTACTGGAGCTATGGCAACAACTGAAACCAGTGCAGCAGTTCAAGCCATTAAGACTAAAGAGGCAGAGGTCAGAGACAGAGGCATGAGTCCGGCCTGTGTGTCTGCAAGACTTTTTGCTGGAGAGGCTGGAGAACAATGTTCGAACTTCCCTGCACAGGGACCATTGCAGAGGACTAAGGGCACATAGATTGAGAGGAGAGAATCCTGGAAGGGTGGAGTGTGGATAAAATGAGAGTTCCTGGGGCCAGTATTCTCACCTGGCCCTGGGTGACTAGGTCACTGCACACCTGTGGGCAATACGTGGCTGTTGACTCTATATAAAGAGCTCTGCCCAATTTTCTGGGTACAACACGCTGGCATGGCTGCAAGGCTGCAGGAGAGCAGAGCAGAGGCTGGAGTGGTGGCAGCGCTGAGGACAGAAGCCCAGAGTACAGCTGTGTGGGATGGCTGTGTGGATAGAGGGAGTCAGAGGACGGCTGTGCAGACAGAGAGGCCCAGAGGCAGAGACCGGCTTGCTGCATGCAGACTCGCTCTGAGTGAACGGGATTTTAGTAACTGACCTTCCACCTGAAAATAAAGTTGGGTATAACCCTTTCACTCCAAGAACATTTTGCAATCAATTTCTTAGTCACACTGAATCCATAGCAAACTTGCCTGGGACTGAAATTCATTGGCAAGACAGGAGGTAAGACCCCTGTCACTGTCCACATACAGATATACTTTACACATATCAGTGCAGTGACAATTTCAAAACCTTTGAAAGTTTCTAAAAAACTGTGATGCTATGAATTGGTCTTAGATCCTTTTTACAAAGAGGCAACGTGAGATATATCTTTGTGAGAAATGATCTATGAACTACTTCTTACCTCTGGGAAACAATGATCAGACTCCTTGATTCTTTTTCTGAATTGGGCAAAATTCTGATTTCAGAGTGAAACACTGAGGGCTCAGTCTCAAAGCAAAATATTCCTCCAAAGCAAGAGGAGCCAGGCCCAGCAAGCTCCGGAAGCTTGCTGGGCAGCCTGCTGGAACCCAGGACCATTCGGCTGCGTTTAGAAGAATTGGGCTTTTGTTTTTGCCTTTCATATCTTGTGAGAGTGCGGCAAGTTCTTCACTCTCATACCAGGCTTCCCCGAGTCCTGCCTCCTCACACTTGCTGTTGCCCTGACTTCCCCTGGCAAGCTCCTGTATTTCTTTGCTTGCAGCTTTCTCCTGCTGCCAAAGCCCACTCTGTGGTCTGTGGGTAGGCTGGAGGGGCCATAGAACTGACTCCCCTCTTGAACCCTCAGACAAAGGCTGACCCAGACAAAGGCTGGTGTCTAACTGCCCCTCAGGTGGCATCACCTAGGGCACGTGCCCTACCCTGGCTTGCAGAGGCTCCTTAGTGAGATTTGGTTCCAGCTGCCTGCAATTAAACCACTTCAATAAAATGGCTTTCTGAGCCAGTGTCCATCCTCAGTCACCTGCCCAACCTAACCTCTCCTGAGGGGGTAAGTCCCTTACGGTTATTCCCAATAATTTTAGGCTTCCTGACAGGTTCATGTTCCAAGAGGAGACGTCAGTAGCTGTCTCTGTTTGGGATTTCCCTGGGAAGCAAACCCTGAGACAACAGTTGGAGTTAATTTAGGTGTGGTTATAGGAAACTATGAAGGGGGTAAGGCAGGGAGACAGGAAAGGTGCAGTATCAAGGCAGCTTACACTACTGGCAGCTGCAAAATGCCCATTTTACATGCATACATCTTATTTATTTGGTTAGGCCAAAATATTCAAGTCTGAGCAGGCTCTGGTTCAATATTTACATACCTATCCATAATCTTGGAAGTTATCGTATGTGGATAAAGTGAAGGTTCCTGTGGCGGGGACTCTCACCTGGCCCTGGTTGGCTAGCTCAGTACACATGTGTGGGTAACACATTGTTATTGACTCTATATAAAGAGCTCTGCCAGTGCTCTCGGCAACACAGTGGCATGGCTGCAAGGCTGCAGGAGAGCAGAGACGAGACTGGAGAGGTGGCAGTGCTGAGGACAGAGACTGAGACGGCTGTGGGGGCGAAGAGGCCCAGAGGCAGAGACCAGCTTGCTGCATGCAGACTCGCTCTGAGTGGATGGGATTCTAGTGATTGACCTGCCACCATGGAAATAAAGTTGGATATAACCCTTTCTCCCCAAGAATGTTCTACTGTCATTTCTTTGGTCACATTGAATCCACAGAGAACTTGCCAGGGGCTAAAACCCATTGGCAAGACATCGTGTGATAACTAAAGTCAACAAAGGCAAAGCTCTGATCAGAAAATTATTCCTGTCCATCCCTGAGTTTGTGCCAGGGAAAGCAAAGCTCAAACCTGTGGAGATGGAGAATCAAATCAGAGATCCTCAGCATTTAGAACTGAGATCTTCATGTTTACCTAATCCCACCACCTGATGTTCCCCATGAAGAAACTGAGGCCCAGAGAAGTAAAGTGGGGTGCTCTCAGTTCCGGGTACATTCCCAGGTCTTACCCTTGTCATCTTTCTGCCATGTCCCACCTCCTCACAAACAGGGTTGGAGGACTTATTTGGGATTTCACCCCAGTTATTTGGAAGCCAACACTGGTTGCTGCAAATCTATATGTCAAGGCCTCTAATTTCATTCTTGATTCTTCCACGCACAGATAATGAAGAGAGAGGCCTCAAGACACACTTTTGTCTAGAAAGCCAGACCTCACAACTCAACGAGGAGAAATCTAGGGCTGGCATTCTTCTTCCAAGCCCTCAGGGTAGGGATTACTCTGCAGAGTTCTGGATTCCTGTTGCAAGTTAGATCCCCACTGAAAAAAAGGTGCCATTCAGACAGAACTTTCCTCAGGAATGCAACAACTACTGTGAAGTCTGATGAGCCAGCCTCTTGTCAGTCATGTGATCTCAAGAGTTCTGTATGGGAAGATAAGGGTTCCTTAGTTAACCCCAAAGCCTTACCTGAAAGCTCCCTGAACTACCAGTATGCCCCTTTCTGCTGGTCCTGTGCAAGGAACTCAGGTTATTTCAGTTAACAAGTAATCTATTATGAAAAAAAAAAAAATGAGGAATGAGGATAGCAAGTATTTCAGAGAATTAGGAAAAAGTTTACAACTAGGCCTCCTGGAGCTGGTGTGTATTCTAGCATTTTGTAATGAACGTGACTTAACTTCTCTCTCCTGATGTTTCTGAGGAATTTCTCTCTAATGTCCATTTTGTACTTTATGACTCTGGCATTATTAGAGCTTCAGCTCATTTATAACCTTTACTGCTTCCTGGCCTCTGCAACAGCCTTCTCTGTGTGTCCTATCACCTTCAGTCCCTCTGCTAATTGCTCAACTCTACTTTTTGGTGGGTTATTTTTTTTCTTTCAAATTTCAGAGAGAAAAATCTCATTGCTCTTCCTAATCAACATGATCCCTTTCTGGACAAAGCTGTTGTGACAAACCACCTAATATACCTCTGGAGAGCTCTTATATTGGCTGGCCTTGCATCACTTGCTCTAGGAGATGGTGTGTTAGTTATGTAAAATGCTAAGGGACCACCTCAATTGGCCTTCCCTGACCAGTGGGTGTTAATGGGGTCTTCCTTGGAGAGCAGCTTCCAAGGCCTCTTCTGTCCCTATCCCAGAGGGAGATGTAAATACAGGGATGGCGTTTCTCGCTCTCCACACCTCTGATCCATGCATAGAGTGCAGTGATCTCATGGCTTCCAGACACATAAGAAACTGTGCTGCTCCCCATGACCTCCACCCAAAAAGAGATGCCAGATCCCTATTGAAGGAAATTTTGCTAGCTTAAAAATGAGGACATATTTAGATTCCTGTGTGTCCAACTTTATTCTATACAGTCACTTAGGCAACAAAGAAAAATGGATCCTGGGCCTCTGTGAACCACAGCTGAAATGCATTTTGGTACTTGATTTAGTTTCAGAAAGTATGATTTTTGGCTAAAAAAATCCCTACCTCATGCTGATTTGGATATCGAAAAGAATGCATTTGTGTTTTGGCTACTTTATGGACAAAGGTACTCCCGACTTACAGATGATTCATTCCTCACTATACAAAGCATTTGGCATTACTAAATGAAGTTTAAATTGGAGAGACAGCATACATTACACATGGAAAAAATTTGCATTTTAACATCTCTAGAATGCTATTAAATATCTCAGAAAGATCCATAAAGAAAAATGTGTCCTAGAGCTTGAAACAGAAAGTGATTGGAAAAAAGTAGAAATAGAGTTCCTATTTTTCAGAAAGGAGCTGTATCATCCCATAAATCTTTGACAGGAAGTTTTCCTGGATCTGCTCTAAGCATTCAAATGCTTCCCAGGAGCACCTTGACCTTAAATTAACATTTATAGAGTTTAGCTGACATCAAGCTTTGCAGTTTAATGGAAGGTTTAAAGTTGAAGAAGGTAAGTAGTCTAAATTGGTATTGTATATTAAGTTCCGAATAAGGATGCATTTCTACAACTACCACCATTTTCATTTATTTCCCCCTCTAGAACAATACTAACAATTGGCAAAATATATGAAATGCATTTTCTTTCATGAATAATACATTTTTATATGTTAACCACGTGAAAACAGGAACAGTTCAACAGTAACAGCAGCATTAATGCTGTCTTCTTAAGAAAGGGTGTATGTGACAATATCTGCACTATCTGACCTTGTTCATGTTGTTTTCTGTAGAATCTGTGATAGGTAGTAAGAAATATTAACCAAATGTTAAAATAATAAAGAGGCATCTTTAAAAATAAATTAAAAGTATACAGTGTTACCTACAGATTATATTACAGATCAAATGAAAGTGTGATACATGCTATTCTGTTCAAATCAGGAGTACATTCTAAGTGGAATATGAATATCTGGGGAGTATTATATAAAGCATGAAGATGGTGTTTTAATACTGCTAATGAGTTGCCCCTTGGTTGCATTGCAGATAAAAATGGCCTTCCAGCATTTAGACATACTTCTGCACTTCATAAAGCTCAGTGTAGAAATGCCTGGCATTAGCACACAAAGGAAGAGTCCATTTCTCCATGAGTTCAGTTTGCCAGAATAAGTGCTCTGGTCACTAGAAAGGATGCTTCGGAATGAACAGGTAAATGGAGAACTAGTATCATCTTAGACCCAGGAGAAAGCTCTGGGCCCTGGGCCAGGGGGACCTCTGTTCCTCCCTCTTCCTTCCCTCTTGTGTTTTGAAGGATTTCCCTCAATGTGTTCTAAGTACTCCTCTGGTGGCTGGGACCAGTCAGAGTAGCAGTCAGATCGCAGCAGGATGCCCTGACCCAGAACATTCTGTGTGGACCCTGCACTCCATTGCTCCTCTTCGGGGTGCTCTCAATCCTTTTCCCCTGCTTTCTTCCCAAATGTGGGATCAGCTGGATGCTCTGAGGAGTTCCTGGTGGACTCACATCAGTGTGGTTGCCCTGGGACCGTATTGTCAGCTCTCCGTTCCAAATCACTCTTGCCCAAGGTTTAGTATTTCTTTTAAAGGATCGTGTGGGCCATCAGAATGTGCTAACAAACTGACTTGGGGTAACCCAAATTGTGTATTTGACAGTAAAAAAATAAAACAAGTAGCTCTTTGAAAAAAAAAATTGCCCTCCAACCCCGAGGCAGCAGTAGCCCTGTGAGTAGTTATGGTAAATAATAAGGATTAAAATCCTAGTCAGATTAAGAGAAGATAAGAAAGTTTCCCATATGTCAAAGTTGATGACATATCACTTACAAAAAGGCTATGAAGTAAATTAGTTCTTTGTAGTGACATGTCTGGAAAAATGAGATGGTTTACAAAAATAAGAAAATATAAACCAGGGCCCATTGACTGGTCCTTCCTTATGAAAACATTGACTGTAGCCTAGAGGGCCAAATCTCTTTTGTAGAAGACTTCCTGCAGAAGCCCTGTTGGAGACTTTTGGCCCCACCAGACTCCCCTTGGGCACTGCCCAGTGTCTCTTGGTTTTGCTTCCTGTTGTAGTTGCAGCTATTGGGAACAGGTCTACACAAATTCTGACCCATTTGATGCTGAAAGCACCACTTCTCTCACCTGCCCTGGATTCCTTGTGCTGTGCTATGGTGCACCTGTGGCCTTGGGAATGGGAGGGAGCTAACTCCCAAAGGGCAACTCTCAACCAAGGAGATCAGAGGAAGATTCTAGAGCCAATGGGTAAGTGCTTCTCCCTGTAATACTTTGCCTGGACCATAGGATCAGTCACTCAGAAGGTACACAGGAGAGCTCCCCTTGCCTACATTGGCGACCAACTCAATAATGCACACCTGGTTTGCCTTCTCCTTCCCGGTTCACTCTCCCTGCTCCTTACCTTACTCCTGGCCCCTGGCATTGCTTTCCAAAATAAACTACTCGCACAAAAGCCTACGTCTCTGTCCTGGGAGGAACTTAGACTAAGACAACATACTAATATCACAGGTCACTGTAATTATTTCCTTCCACGTGGCCTCTCTACCATGAATTATCTGCCACTTAAGCAGGTCTCAGTGCATCACCAAGAGCCTCTGTATGTGCAAGTACTTACAAAGTTTGTCACATTGATATAGAGACATGTGATTACCCCATCATTTCCTGATGGAGAATTGTTTTTTTCCCACTGAATTAAAAATTCATTTTATTTATTTTTCAGTCATAGTTGTAAGATGGAGGCTATTGATTAATAAAGCAAGGCTTATATCCGAGTTTCCCTTGGTTCTCCTACTAGCCTCTAAGACATATTTCTGCATTCACATGATAGTTCACGGTGTCAGACCACTGAAAATCTGAAGAAAGTGGCCATTTAGTGATATTAACTGTAGATCTCTGTCTTGCCATTGGGTTTCAGCCCACAACCTCACTCAACGTGGTCATGTAAATGAAGGCATGAAAGCATTTCCCTCTAACATGGATGTGGGGAAGTTGGGGTTCCTATGGCCAGAATCCTCACTGAACTTAAACCACCTGAAGATGTAACTGACCTGTTGCTAGGCTACCACTTCCACACCTTTAGGCAATAAGCTATTATTGCACTATATGGAGAGCTCGGCCCAGTGCTCTGGGCAGAGGCAGAGATGCTAGTGTTCAACCTACTACTGGGAGAACAAGCCACATGACCCTTTCACCCCAAATAATGTTTTGCTATCAATTTCTTTGGTCACACTGAATCCATAGCAAACCTGCCCAGGGCTGAAACCCATTGGCAAGACAAGTGGCCTAGTTGGCAGGATTCATTGTTGACCAAGGAAAAAGCCAGGCTGACCTTACGGGAGGGGTGCTTCAGCGGGCTGCCCCTGTGAATGGGGAGACAGTGGATTGTCCCCCAGTGGGTATGTGGTCTGAGGTGGTTTGCCTCCTAGAGGACTGGGCCCCACCCCAGGACCAGAGGCAGGTGGAGGTGAAACCTGAGGCAGTAGGGGTGGTCCTTGGTATAGTAAGTAGGTCTGTTGAGAAACAGAGTGCCTGTGAGGCAGCGGAGACCGGGTTGGCTGCTTCTCACACTTTTAAAAAGGTCTACAGAAGAGACCCAAGAAATGGTGGCATGAGAACACAAGTTGCAAACTTCTGTGGATTCCCTGAAGAAGGAAATGGCATTGATGCAAGAGGAGGCAATACAATAACACAGGCAGCAAGGTGCCATCGAAGAGGTAAAAAATTCCTTACAGAATGAGACAGCAGTGCTGCCAGGTGCTCTGAAGGAGGAAGAAGCCATCAAGAAAAAAGACGAACTCCTGAGGGAAGCACAGGCAGAGGTGGCACGAGAAGGTCAACTGTGAGGCACTGAGCTGAAGGTGAGAGACCTTCTGAAGACAGAGGTAGCATTGCTGTGAGGCACAGTAGAAAAGATAAAGGTTGTTGCAGAGGAGGCACTCATGGGAGGGGAAAGACAGGTGCCCGCAGTCCCAGAAATGGAGGAGCTGGGGAAGGATGAAGGGGTGGTGCTGGAGGCACTGGCCCCTCCTGTATTGAAAGCATGCCCAGTGGTTGCAAAGAAAATAAAGACCTAGCAGCTGAAAGTTCCCCAAGGAGAGGAGCAGCCCCCTCCCAGGTTGTGGAGCACTCTATGCTCTGCCCCTATACTCAGGCTGAGCTGGTGGATTTGGGCTCCCAGTTTAGGCAGAAGCCCTTGGAGTCAATATCAGCTTGGCTCCTGCGTCTGTGGGACTTAGGGGTGGATGGAATTGTTCTGTCCGTATCACAGATGGGAAAGCTGTCTTCCCTGACAGTACAGCCTGCCTTGAGGCAGCGATTACAAAATGCACATCAGATCCCAGGGAGTCACTCCCTCCTCAATTGGCTTATGGCTGCACTTTGTGCTGTGTGGCCCAATCTGGGTGATCTACCATCCTCTCCTGTTATATGGCAGATGTATTTTGAGCTCCAACAGTTGTTATGAGAGCTAGGCATAAGAAATGCCATCTATAGTCCAGAGAAGTATGGCCCAGATGAAGAGATTTTCACTTCTGGGATGAGAAATATTATGCTTCAAATGGCTCCCACATCCCTCTTTGGGTCTCTAGTGGCCATTCTTCCCCCTCACTTAGGGCATCCCCAGGAAATGATGAAGCAGATAAATTGGCCCAGATACATTGGTTAGAAGGAAAGCCTGCCTCTGATGTAGCCCAATGGTTACATCAGCATTTGTTGCATGCAGGGCAAAAGACAATGTGGGTTGTAGCCTGTCAGTGAGGCTTGCCTTTGACCTTTGAAGAAATTAGTAGAGCCCAACAGAAGTGTGTCGTGTGCTCCAAAAAGGACTTACACCGAGTTCCACAGCAACATGAGACAATAGCTAAGGGGCCAATACCCCTCGTCAGCTGGCAGATAGACTATACTGGGCCTCTACTTTTGTCAGAAGGATAACAGTATGCTATGACTTGTGTGGACTTAGCTACTGGACTTCTGGTTGCTTTTTCTATCCGTTCTGCAGACCAGCAGACAACCAAAAGAGGCCTGGAGCATCTCTTTGCTGCCTATGGCTGACCACAGATAATTGAGAGTGATCAGGGCACCCATTTTACTAGACATACACTGCAGGTACAAACCAAGGAAGAATCACTGAAGCTGAGGTTCAGCCACCAGAATAACATCTCGCTGCCAGCACCAACTGCTCTGAACCCCGGAGACTCCATTGAGTGGACGTAGCCTTGGACCTTTTGACACATGGACAAATGATGGCCTCCTTTGTAGTCCTGGAATTACCAGAGTGGTCCCCAAAGATCACAGTTGCATATCCTGAACAGTCAGAAGGTAGGAGCATCTTACCGGGGAGTTTTGTTTTATCATTATGGCCAGTGCATGCACCTCCAGTAGCACTATATATAGACCCTTCAGTAACCCCCATGGGGAAAGGAGTAAAAGTATGGCATACTAGACCTGGAAGGGACCCCCTTCCTGCTACAGTCCTATCACAGGACCACTCTCTTGCATGCATCCTACCCGATGGACAAGATTTGCCTATGTTGGTGGCATTAAAACATGTGTCTTATTGCCTCTAAAGTCTTTGTGGATTGGGAACTTCCTCTGGCTTGAGGATTATTATAACTTTTGTTACCTGTATCAAAATCTTGTTGTGTCTTAATTTTTGTTATTATCTCTAAGTTGTTATCCCCTGTTGCTATTATGGAATCTGGTTACAGTGCTCCAGCTTTCTTGCACAGGGACCAACACGGAAGAATGAAAGCATGTAGATTTTAAGGCAAGAATCCTGGAGGTGTGGAGTGTGGGGAAGTTGGGGTTCCTATGGCCAGGATCCTCACTGAACTTAAACCCCTGCTGATGTATCTGGCCTGTTGCTAGGCTACCACTTCCACACCTTTAGGCAATAAGCTATTACTACACTATATAGAGAGCTCGGCCCAGTGCTCTGGGCGGTGGCAGAGACGCTAGTGCTAGACCTACTGCAGGGAGAAGAAGCCGAGTAATAAACCCTTTCACCCCAAAGAACGTTTTGCTGTCAATTTCTTTGGTCACATTGAATCCATAGTGAACTTGCCCAGCGCTGAAACCCATTGTCAAGACAATGGGCTTTAGCAACAAAGTATTATGTATTATAAGATGTCTAACTGGCTTTATAAAGATATAGCCATTTATTTATCTTCTACCTATAAACCAAGTGTCATTGAAATTGGTATAAAATCACTAACTGCTATATTTGTATGGAATCAAATGATTCTCAGAATATGCAGAAACTGTCAGCATTCCTAGGATTCTGTTTTAGGGAAAACATCCACAGTAATGGCACAGTGCAGTTTAGATGACTGAAGCCAGGCTGCCAAAGTACTCAAGACTTAAAAGCATCCAGAATGTATAGAAAAATGGAGAAGTATTTGCTAAAAGTAAATAAAGTTACTTATATACAATCACATCTACATATTCACACAAGATCAACTAGGCCTGCAGAATTTGCAAGCGGCAGTTTTCCACAGTCCCAAAGGGAGAGTGGGATGATTAAAGTGTTTCTCTTGGACAGGCATCATTGCTCTTTAAAGAGGAGAAAACTCTAGTTAACATCTGGTTGAGAGACATTATTGAAATACATTCCAGACTCTGATTCTTTGGGCCAAACAACTAGAATATACATTTTTTAAAATAATTTTGGTCTGCTTAATTTTCAGCTTCCTCTGGTGGGAGGAAGCATGAATGGCAAAGAAATATACCCCTTCTGTGAGCATCTATTCTGATCCAAGAATGTTATACAATTTTTACATAGGTTATTTCTTATAGGGTCACTGAAAAATGTGCAGCCGATTAGCTGTATATAAAAATGTGTAATCAGTGCACTTGAATGCATTTTGTTATCTTATATAGTCCATATTTTTATTGTTACAATATCCAATATCTAGGTTCTAGTCAGGAAAATAGGAGCCAGAATAGGTAGTCCAAGCAGAGGGGATTTCAGCAGAGGTCCAGGCATTTACAGAGGAATTTGAAGTCTGAAAGAGCTGAAGGGAAATGCAAAAGTAGCCCCAGTATTAGTAACTGCAGGGAGTAGCTACCAAGCCTAGGCCCAGGGGAACAAAAAGGAGTCCTCAGAGCTTCATTCTTCAGGAGGTGTCCCCACCTCAGCACACGCCTGGTGTTGGTCCCTGAATAGGGATAACATATCTGGCACTGAGAGCACCAGAACCTAGACGTGGGACAGTGGTATCCACAATATGGAGAACAAGACAGAAATACCTTCTCCCTTCCTTCTGCCTTCCAATCTCCTGTCTGTGCTTGCCCTAGAGAATCTAACAGAAGGCAGACATCAAAGGAGTCCGGGGGTGTCTGCAGAATCCCAGCCTCAGCATCACAGAGCAGATCAGGGAAAGATGACCTTGGACCTGAAGAACAACATGCAAAGCATCAGTGCATAGCTCTGCAGGAATTATTAACCAGAATAGTAACTTCATGTTTAAATTTTTGCATAGAGCAGGCCAGATTTACTTTAAGATCCCTTAAAACCATTTATAGTTGTTTTATACCTTGGAGCCTTGTGATCACAAAGGGTACAGAGTAAGTTTAGATCCTATCTTTTGTAACACTCCTAAAATGTGTAAGATGGTATTATATTGAGGCCTCATTAATTCACATACTTACACATTTAAATGATGTTTCTAAGCATTTTTTTAACATCTGATATTATGAATCAACTGAGAGATGTAAAAAGATTTTAGAAAGCTGGATGAGTTTCTGCCAGCTATAAATTTCAAGGGTTCTAAAATTTAAGGGTTAAGTTCCCCAAATTCCTTACCGGAGAACATGGTTTGAGAATTACTTTCACTAAACATAGTTGAAGCCAACTTTCTACAGAAACACCATGGGCTTGCATTTCTTAATTGCCTCTAAACAGTAATATGTAGCAACTCTTCCTAACTTTTTCTATTTGTCACCCCATAGATGATTTCTTCAACTTCCAGAATATTAATTTTTTTATACTGTACCTTTATACATGAAGAGGTATTATTTATTGACTGACTAGGTCAATTACAAGAAATGGAGAATCCTTGCTTTCTGGCAAGGAAATATGATGAAAAGAAAAAAAGTTTAAACTGAGAAGAACGTAAGTTCAAACTCCATTATGACATCTGTTACCCATGATGTAAGCTGTACATGAGCATTTGCGGGGCTTCTCAACCTTGGTGCTATTGGCTTTTAGCACAGATAGTCTTTGTTGCCTGTGTGTAGCCTGATGTTTAGGGCATCCATGTCATCTCCCACCAGATGCCAGCAGATCCCCTCAAATCTTGTGACAACCCAGAACGTTTCCAGGTATTGCAAATCTCCCCTAGTTGAGAATCAGAAATCTAGTGTATGTTTCCTCAGCTAAATGGAAATACTTCACATGGTGGTTGTAAGGATGAAATGAGATGTTGTATATATACATCAATGGTCTTAGCATTTGCCCACATTAGCAGATGGGTGCATAAAAAGTTGGTAGATTGAGAGTGTATGACCTCTCAAAGGAAATTAAAATTAAAATGTTTTTGGCTGTGGGGACTTGGTGCTGAAAATGTGGTCAATTTTGCTTGGGATTCTTAATCTTGCATTTAAAATTTGGTTGCTTTGTTCACTGTGGATTTTTTGGTACTAATCTGTATTTTTCAAAATACTGCATTAAACAGTATCAGTATTGCATTAATTAAATATTATATACATATGGTTTCTTATTAACAAATACTAAAATAATATTAAAATAATTTGTAATAAAATATTCTATTTCAAAATATTGCATTAAATTTTATTAGAATTGCATAAAAACGTTTACCTTGATTAATGAGTTCTTTGTCCTTAAATTTAGTGCCTAATTCCAGCCCTGATTAAATGCAGGCCCAGGACATTCTAAATCAGAATTTGCTTTTTAACAAGATCCCCAAGTGATTCGGATGCATAAAAGTGAGAGATTCTGCTGGAGTTGCCCCAAGAAGTAGTAGTGGAGGGTGGGCACCAGAGGCAGGTGTTGGGGAGGCCAGGCCTGGGAGGACAGCATGGGGCACATTTCAGACATGGGACCCCAGAGCTTCCTCGTGAGCAATGTGGAGCAGCAGTTGCAGGCAAAGCAAAGGCAGCTGCTTTCTTGCGGGGTTAGGTGGGGCAGCTGCTCTTTGGAGGCCTACTTGATACGGTGTGACACAAAGTGGGAAACAGAAGCGTTTCTTCCTCTCCCGGGACAAACATGTGAAGCATCCAGAAGTCGCTCTGCAGAGATCAGTTTGCAGCTCCGAAGCCCACGGCGTGCTTTCTCACGGAGGGCGCTGGCGCCCTCATGTGGCTCTGGGGGGTACCACTGGAGTGCGCCTAGGAAAGGACTCAGCCCGTGGGAGGAGTGGTCTGGTGAACACTGGGAAAGAAGGAGCCGGTAGGTGGGTTTTTTAAAGGGCCAAAGGTCTGCAATATGCTGGTGAGGTAGGGAACCGGCGAAGATACCATTTATTCTGGTAACTCACTAGTAGCCATAAATCAGAGACAGGCAGGAAAACAGCTTACATGTATTCATTAATTTATTTTGATTTGAAATCTTGAGGGTCTATTCTTCCCCTAGCAATGGGTGGGTAAAATGGTAAAACGCATGTGGTTAGTTTTTAAGAAATACTAATTACAAAAATAAATGCAAGAATCTGGAGTTTGAACACTTGACTTGGGGCACGTTAACGCTCTTCTCTACACGAGCACATTACAAACCCAGAAATAGTGCATATTGTAGCCCTAGACCTGTGGTTCTTAATTCTCTGGAACTTAGTTATGTTGAAGGACAGGAAAATTTTCATGCATGCCAAAATTGCATTGATAATCAATATGTCTCACATGTGTACTATTACATATATTCTGTTAAAGAATATATGGAGTTGCTATTGTGCTTAATAAAAATACAAATTCATGGACAATTTTCTTGTCCTTATGTCATTCTGCCTGTTCTTCCTTAAGGTGTACTACATGTAAGTTAATTCCACATGGGAGTGTGTGCTTGTGTGTGTATGAAATGATTTTTCTTCAGGTCATGTTTTGTAGTTAAAATCGTTTGTTTTCTTATAGTTTACTTTTTGTCTACCCAGTGAGAGTGGCAGACAGGATTGGGCCCAAGGACAAGAAAGTCTAGAGCACAAAATTCTGATACCTGCTTTTAACATTGTATATTTTTTAACCATTCAAAACTAATTTCTTTAGAGGGTCCTCATCTGCTAAGCATGATTATAAAAGTATATTCCACAATGTACATTTTCAGCTTTTTAAGCATAAGATTCCCTTTAAAAAATAAATTCATACCACATACATAGATTTAATGTACATATTATTATTATTAAGGTATCATAGACATACAGTCTTATGAGGTTTCACAAGAAAAACAATGCGTTTACTACATTCACCCTTGTTATCGAGTCCCATCTCATACCCCATTGCAGTCACTGTCCATCAGTGTAGTAAGATGCCACAGAGTCACTACTTCTCTGTGCTACACTGTCTTCCCTGTGATCTCCCCACACCATGTGTGCCAATCATAATACCCCTCAATCCCCTGCTCCTTCCCTTCCCACCCCTCCCCTTTGGTAACCACTAGTCCCTTCTTGGAGCTTGTGAGTCTGCTGCTATTTTCTTCCTTCAACCATTGTGGAATGCAATACAGAGGTTCTTCAAAAAACTAAAAATAGAAATACCATTTGACCCAGAAATTCCACTCATAGGAATTACCTGAGGAAAACAAAATTCCTGATGTGAAAAGATACATGCACCCTCATGTTTATCACCTCACTGTTTCCAATAGCCAGGATACAGAAGCAACCTAAGTGTCCATCAGTAGATGAATGGATAAAGAATATTTAATGTACTTTTAATATATCTGTGCATAAGACATTAGAGTTTTGCCCAGTTGGTTAAAAAATATACAGTGTTAAAGCAGGTATCAGAATTTGCGCCAGACTCTCTTGTCCTTGAGCTCAGTCCTGTCTGTCACTCCCACTCAGCAGATGAAAAGTAAGAAGTAAACTATAAGAAAGCAAACTATTTTAACTATGAAAGGTGACCTAAAGAAAAATCATTTCAAAACCAAGTTGGTTGCAGCAAAATTCATTAGCCTCCTCCAGGATGAAAGCTGCTGCCTGGGTGACAGTCCAAGGTTACTAATGCTTGTCAGTCCAACAACTTGCAGACTGTACATGATGGGGAATCTTTGGGGTTTGGCATCAAAGGAGAAAGGATGTAAAAATGGCCCTGATGGATGTTCTGAGGTTGTTTGATCTAAATCCAGAGAAAATAGCAGCTATCATAGCTGATGGAGTGCCCGCTCTGACTGGGAAGATGAATAGTGTGGGGGGACAAAATTAAAGTCAGAGAAGCTTGCGCCAGACATTTTATCATATCTTCTTATTTTAGTTTTTACAAACCAAGCTTGACAACTTGGAAATCCCTTTGTGCAGTTTATAAAATAATGAATTCTAAATGAAGGGCTGGATCTACCAACAGACCAAGCAATTTTGTAAACAATTTCTGTTTCCCGATATGGCTCCCTGTCATTGCATTTTCAAGTCAAATCACTTCCATGAGGTGGAACAGGAATACATATGATGCTTGTCTGGAAGTGTTAGCTGTCCGACATGGTGGGATGCCAGCCACTCGACGTCCCAATGACAAGAAAGGCATCCTGCGTCATATCGTCATATTTCCACTTCTTATTTACATTCAAGCAAGAGTCACCTGAAGGACAAAAGCGCCTGGGGATAGTTTGTATTCTTGTATCTTTTCTCCCATGTGCGGCTGTGCTTATTCTCTGACTTCATTACCAATTTATTTTTTTACTTTCGAGCTCCTTTTCAACATGCACACACGCTTGCTCACACACATGCTCAGACACGCTTGTGTGCTCTTGCATGGGTCCTTAAAGTTGCAATCAGGCATATGGTTTCAAAGTGTCTCCTGGCAATGCTTGTCCTTCCCCCACATTCTAATCTCCCAGGGAACAAGTACTGAGTGGATCATGCCCTTTGGGTTCTCCCGACACAGTGAGTATTCAATAAATACTATTGACTGACCAACACCTCTCCTTCTTTTTCTCTGTGTCTCTGACACCTCTGCTTTCGTTTAGAAATGCTGTTTTTTAAGTGGCAGTATTACCTACTCTGGACTTATAAAAAGCTCTTCTTGGCCTCTAACTTTTTCTTTGTTTAAGGTTTTCAACACTCGACAAAATACAGGTGGAAGGAAACTGATAATCTACAACCCCTTAACAATACATCTGTTTTTAATAGGGAGTGTGACAAGTATCTTACTGAATGGAAGCTTTTCCCCAAGAACAATGCTAGCGAGGACATCTCTGTGGAAATAGCCATTAAAAAATAATAAGACATCTGCATGTCTCAACTACTACAGTTATTCCTGAATTCAAGGCAGGTATTACTGGACCACCCAGCTTTCTTTTTCTCCTGCTCTACAATAGGTCAGAGCCCCAGTCTAGATTCAGGGTCTCTGTTGTTCTCTCACAGAAGTTAAAGAGCAGTTTGCTCTCCTTTTGAAATAAATGCTGAAACCACATTATTTTTTTAACCTTACCTTGGGAAAAGTCTCGGTAGTTCAGAGATATCCAGAAATATGGACTTTTCAGGAGACATCAAAGTGTAGCCTCCATCAGCCGGAGCATCGTTTGATCTCACAAAGGCACGGCAATGGGCCGCTTGCGCTTGTTGGGGACTGTGTAGTGTAGCCAATTGTCACAGGGAGATCGCTCTCATGTCACATCCTCCCATTTGTGTCAGCCCCTTGGAAGAGGTGCAGGTGAGAAAAATCTCAACCCAACTTGGCATCTGTTCTTCACAGTCTGTCTATATATTCACAGTAATTATAGTATAAAGCAACATTCTTGTTGGTACTGTTGCCATATCCCATTTCTTTTCTTCCAATACTCTTAATTGAAGGCTTCTTGAAACAAAAGAATATTCAGCAGAACATAAATGCAAGTCGTGACGAGTAGCATAAGATGCCAGTGTTCACGGTCATTTCTTCCTTTGTTTACCTGCTGACAGGGGCCCACTTGCTGAGGCTACTCACACAGTATCTGTTAAGACCCAAGGTGGTATAACGAACCCCTGGGGTTCTGACCATTTCAGGCTCTGCTGACACCACCAGAAAAGACACTGCCTGACTGTCTTGGTTTGGGGTTCCCCAGAGTAAGACCCTGAGACAAAGAGGCTAATGCGAATTGTTCATTTAGGAAGTGATCCCAGGAAACTAGGGGAGATGCTGCCATCCAACATGAAAAGACTGGTGATTTCCATAATGAAGAGGCGGGGTGGGGTGGGGGGGAGAAGCAGGTGTCCACAGTGGGATGGCTGCATTTTCTGCATGGTGCTGGGTCTGTCTCCCCATGACTGGAACCAGAGAAACTTGTAGGAAGACAAAGTGCAAAGAAAGACGGTGGGGAGGAGAGGTGCTTGTGCCCCGGAAGCTACCAGGGGCTCTGCCCCAAGTAGAGCAGGCACCTGTGGAGGAACACTCCCACCTGGGTGCAAGTTCAGCAGGGGCAGCAGCCCAGGGCCGGAACTCTCCAGTGGAGCTGGACACAGCAGATCCAATATATAGGGCCAAAGTGGGTAATGAGAGGGTCTCAGTATTCCCCTGCTCACTTTGGAAGCAGAGAGAGGATTAACTGAGACCAGAACAACCAGTGGACTCTTAATATGTCCTTTAGGGACAGGAAAACAATAATAAGATGTAGCAGTCATAACACTTATCCCAGGCCCTGACCTGTAAGGTAGCCACATTTTACAGAGTAAAGCTGAAACACAGAGAGCTTAAGTAACCTCCTCAAGGCCACACAGCTGATAGGTGGCAGAGCCAGGATTTGAACTCCAGCAGCCTTTCTCCAGCATCCATTCTTGTGACCCTTGCATGCACTGTCATGGCAAATAACACCTATCACATCTGTGCCCATCTGCACTCCTTGTCATTTTCGCAATGCAAAAACAGAAATCATGGTGCAGTGTCTTAGGGGCTGCACAGCCTCCTTCATGAAGATTCTTGCATTTAGGCCTCATGGCCAACAGCCATTTATTATTGACTTCTGTAAGTCAAACATGATTTACCAAAGGAAGCAGACCCAGAATAGTATTCTTAACATATGGCAAAGAGCGCTGTGCTTGAGATTATAAACTCTTCATTGATTTACCTTCTCCCCCTCCTATAACTTCATATTCTTATTCTCATGTTAACATACCTATTTTTCCCCTCTAAATAATCTGAGTAAAGAAGCTGAAACCATTCCTTTTTCTAAGGCAGTGACAACAATACTTAAGGGAAATCCAACCATCGTAACCCTTTGATATTTCTGTTGGAAAATATGCTGGGCGTGATAATTATTCAGGTAATTTTTTTCCTCCCAGGAAGACAGGCAGTTATTTTGACAGCTTATTTCACTGTTACAGATAAAGTTTACATTGTCAATTAATGGGAATACACCAGGTAATAGTAATGGGCTCTCAGGGGATAATCATGAAGCTATTTCCAAATGTCCTTTATGGAAGCATATGGTCATATCCTCCACTTCATCACCAGGTCAATCAGCAGTTGCTCTTTAATATGGTATGTTCTTCATGCACCATTGCAATTTCCAAACTCCATCACATTTGTTTTTTCCCCCATGGTGCTTGAAAGTTGCTTAAGCCGCTGATTATTGCCTTGCCATGAGCTTTGATCGCTCTTCTGGATAGTAGGCATTCAGATGTCATCTTTAATTTGCGATATTAATATTGAACTCCATCACCGTTCAGTGGTTTTAGTGAAGTATTTACATATAGACTAGCAAAGTGTTTGAGAGGCGCAGTGAAAACTGTCCGTTCCTAATTGGAACCGTAAAGTTTACCACAGCATCTGCATGACATGGATATGATTTCTGGTTATAAAGCAGCCTTGGAAGTTTGCTTTCAAAAACAACTGAGGTGTGTTTTCACAGCTCCGTATTTCCTCCCCCATTCAGACCGTTAATGACTGGTGGTGACAGTGCTCTGAGAACAGTTCTTTACAACCTCACACCCTTTTAAGAAAGATTAACTATCTCAAAGAGTTTTTTACTGGGAATCACATTTAAAATTAATGAACTAATTAGTTAAGAAATGCATTACTTTATTACAGTAAGAGATACCTTGCACCATAATGGCAGTATGAAATGCATGAAATGTCCTTTTATTTTATGACATTAGAAGAAGATGGACTTGTTAAGGAACATTTGGACTACTATTATTAATTACCTGACTTAAAGATCACCTCACCTGGTGAGAAAGATGGATATCAATCAATATCTGAGAGATACCAACAGGCGAAAGAGAGTAAAAGAGAAAAGAAAAGGGAACATCTTCCCAGTGGTGTTGTTAGATGACCTTGTGCCCTGGTATGTTTAAATTGCTTACTTCCTATAACTCTATAAAGGTCTGTGTTTTCATTTGCTGGATTAGATTGAAGTGTCAACTATATTTGATGAATGGCATTGGTAATATATGTTCATGTTCGTCTTTGCTCTTTCTGCTTTTATTTATATAGAGTCAGTATAATTTATTTCCCCTGAAAAAGCTTTCAGCAAAAAAGATTTTTTAAAGTACAAATACTTTTTAACAGGGCTCTGGGGTTTGTGATGATCAAATAAGTCATCTTTTCTTCTTCCTAGTTTTTTTCTTCTTCTTCCTTTTCTTTTAAATCTAGGAACCAAAAAAAAAAAAAAAAAAACACAGAAAAGCTCAATAGTTGCACCTAAAGAGACTAAGAAGTTAAGATTCTAGACAAACCTCGACTTGGTCTGTATGTGTATTAGCTTAGTGATAGGAAGAATTGTGCAGTTACCTGGATAATTTAATTTAAAAAACACCAGTCTGGAGCCTTCCCTATTCAAACACTTTAGTCTCTCATATAGCAGGCCATCCAGAAGATTGTGGATTTATTGCAGTTCTCGCTGACTAGAAAGAACCTGTTCTTTCCTTAGGAAGTGTTGGGAAGGAACCCCTGGCCATCTTGAGGTTAAAACGGAGTATGCTGTTAATTGTATAATCAGTTACTCATGCTGGATTTTTATTTAGATCCAATTATTAGGTTTAGGTTAATCAGCATGCCTATCTGTTTCAAAGTTCTCTGAAAAACAGGAAGGGGGATGAAATGGAGGGACAGAAATCACAAAGTCAGCCAAGTCAGGATCTGACGTCTACCCAGCACAAAAGCAGCTAGGAAATTAGAGGCAGGGAAAAGCTGGGGGAAACCTGGACTTTTTTCTGAAGAGCTGGACCAGACTGCATCTTTCCTTCACGTCTCTTTGCCTTCTTTCTGCCATGAGAGAATTTCTCCTGCTAATTGAAATCCAAGATATTTTTATTGTTTACCTAAAGGCTGTTGAAATAAACAATAGCTGTGATACAATGCCCAAGTCAAACCAGTTCAATCACAGAAATAATGACATACCTATAACTGTATTTCTGCTTCGAATATCCATTTGTCTGTGACCTACCAAGACCCACTGCCTGGGGTCAGCACCACTGTGTTGGTTCACATCCTGACTTCTCTGGGACTCTAAAATGAATGGCATGCATGCTTTTGGAAGACTCTGGACACATTTGTTCTCATACAAGAGAGTCGAATAAGCTGAACTTTAAAAAATGAAGAGAACATAGAAGTAGTAAATTATAGTCCTTCATGACTGAACACCAGATATAAGCTCATGAATTAAACAAAAAAAGAACTAAGCCAGATTTTATTTCTCATGTACATGTGGGTAAAGTAGGATCAATAAATTTTAATTTTCCTAGTATTGAAACCATAGATAACTTTGAAGTGAAATCAACATTTGCCAGAACAGAAGAATGTATTAGTTTTTTTTTAATGCAAAGTTTTCCAAATTATGTAATTAATATGCAAAATAAGTTGGATCAAATTCTACCTTTGCTTAGTCTTGTACAGCACTTTTTATAGTCAGTTATTGTAATTCTCAGTCATCTGGAAAATAGAATATGTTAACATACAAGTAAACATAAAAATAAAGTTAATTTTAAGCTACTAAGTCTTTATATAACCATACACACAATCATTCGAGAGGGCTTAAAAATAATATGTGAAGATGTTTATGGTCTTGGTTCTGAAATGACTATTATATTATGATCCTTAGATGTCTGATGGACATCTCGTGTTTACCACAATCTAACTCTTCATAGTTTATCACCCCTTTTTACCCTGCCCCTAACTATGTCTACTGCAGTTTCCCCTCTTTGGCTCTTTCAATTTTTCAGGCCAAAAAGTCCAGTCCTCCTTAACCGTGCTCCTCAGATCCCATGTCCAATCTCTCAGCAAACCCCATTCATTCCACCATCAAAATATGCTTCAAATCCGATCACTTCTCACCATGTCCATCACTATCACTCCCTCTGTTCCCTTGGTCCCCCTGAATTAACAGCTGTCTAACTCCTCTCCCTGCTTCTACCCTGGTTCCTTTATTCTCTTCTTAAACAGCCAGAGGGATTCTTTAAAAATGTAAATCAGCATAATTCTCTTCTGCTCAAAACCCTCAAAAGGCTTCCTTCACCCAGAGTAAGAGACAAAAGCTTGGCGATGCCCCACAGGCTATGGCTCCTGTCACTTAGTTGACTTCTCTTCCCATGACTCTCCCCTTTGCTCATTCCATTTGCGTCACCCTGATGTTTTTGCTGTTCCTTCTTCCTGGTTTACTCCATTATCTTCTTTAGGTCTTTGTTCAAAGGTTAGTTTATCAGTGAAGGCTTCTTAATCACCCAATTTACAATTGCATACCATACCTCTTGTCACTCCTTATTTTCATTTCCTACTTATTTTTTCTTAACATTTTATATGTGTACGTGTATGTGTATATATATATATATATATGTATATATATATATGTTTGTTAGATAATAATACTATGATACATAGTAATACTGTATGTACACATGTAATACAAACATAATGTGTATATACTCAATGCATACACAGACACACACAAAATTTGTTAATTGTCCATCTTTCTCCACCAGAATGTCAAGTTTGTGAAGGCAGTCATTTTTGGCTGTCCTACTTATTACTGAATCTCAGTGCCTAGAACAGTACCTGGGACTTTGTAGAAACTCAATAAATCATTGTTAAATGAATGAATAAACTAGTCAATGACATGACATAGAATATTTATTTCTTTAAGTATGCCATAAATGAGACCATACCAAGTCTCTTTTTATTAGGCTAAACACTATGAAATTGCTGCTCTTCTGTTCTGACCTACACAAATGACTATTTCTTATGGTTTAACTTAATATTATGTCTACATTTCCCTTTCATTTCTTATCTTTTGCCTCCTTCTGCCTCCTCACATCTCATCCTATTTCTGGTCTGTATTCCCCATGTCACCTGACACTCCTCAGCCACAGTCCCAGTGAAGAGGTGGCTTGGCTAGGATATTTCATAATAATTCTCTTCCAGTGCTGTACTCATCAGCCACACATGGTAACTAAGCAGGAGAAATACCGTGGGAGTTGGGTGCATATGGAGATGAGGACCCTAATGTCTCCTATTAATCTGTCTTGCATCTTTCAGCAGACCCAGGACCAGTGTCTACACTGGCCAAAGTGCATAGCCAGCTAATGAGCATGGTGTTAATGCCTTTTTCTATATACCTTTGATGAACAGGTCACAAATAACAGGTAATCTGTGCAAACGTGGTATAGTCATTTCAAGTAGAATAATCACAAACAGGATAGGCCAAATTTAAAAATAAAAGTGCAGTTAAACCCTAAATATATAATAACATGGCCTTGATTTGGCCTGTGGGAAATTAGAGAAAAGCATGGCCATGAGATAGGGATGGGCTGGATTACTGATCAGGGAGATTACAGTTGGTCGGCATTACTCAGTTCAGAGAAGGACACATTCTAGTCAACCTTTGGGTGCATGAGTGAACCACTGACACCTTGGCTGGTTTTGTTTAGCTGGTGGAGGACAGGGACATAAATGGAGGAGGTAGAAGGGCTTGTGGGTTGGCCTTTCCTCTCTCCTTGACACTAGAGAGAGATGCCAGTCCCTGGGCCTGACCAAGGACCCACTTCAGGTATGGGACATAAATTGTTTGCTCAGGAATTCTCAGCCTGGGCCCAGCTGCACCACACCCTCATAAATCATGGGCTTTGTGAGTGTGGGTTCCCCACAGATGATGAATACTGCGAAGCTCTAATACGTTTCTGCCCCATGACTGCACCTGCACAGCATGGGCCTCTTCATGCCTCCTTTATTCCCACCTTGAAGCAATGAGTGAGGTAGGAATCTCCTAGAACAAGGATAAAAAGGGAACCACTTCCTCTACTGATAATGTAGATAATCTTTTTCTAATAGGTCACTGGAGACAGATTGAGACAAATCTGTATGCAGAAGGATCTTTTGTTTTGGTTCTCTTAAAAAAAAACTTTTTATGCAAGACTCACAAGAAGTTGCAAGAGTTCCTATTCTCCTATCTTTTTCACTTATGTATGTGGTATTTATGTTTAACAGCTCCACATCTATTTCAGCCTTTGGGTCCAAAATCCTTCTTGTACCAGCTGTTTTGAGCAACTCTTTCAGGACTTCATGAAGATTAATAAAAAATTTAAGGGGGCTTCCTTATAAAAGTGGCAGTTCCCACCGTCTTCGTTCCTTGGATGTAGCCATCAACCAATACAACTATTTTGGATCCACCTACAGAACTTGTCCCAAAGTAAGATAATTATTTTAACAGGTGCCATGGTATTATGGGTCCCACTTCACTGTGGTTTGACAGGTTTTATATTAAATGCAATAACGCTTGGGTCACCTTTCTTTCTACATCAACATCTGACTATTATTGTTGTTAAAGAAAAAAATCGTGAAACTTATAGACAGACTTCATTCAGGGAGACTATCACTAAAGGTGTAGGGACCAGAGCAGTGGGGTCTTGCAGTAGGAGAGAGAGACTGGCTCAACTCCAAACACAACAGGAACAGTGAGAATTTAAAATCAAGGAGCGGGGTATGGGTAAGTGGGTGGAGAATTACTAAAATGAAACATCAGGGGTAAAGGAGACTTCTGGCTAAATTGACCGAACCAGATTCTTGCTGAACGCAGGCAAGGTGATGAGACACCCCCGGGAAGATGGTGGGAGATGAGATTAGATGCTGAGGGTGATCAGATATGGAGGATAAAGAATTCTGGCTAAACTGACTTAGCAAGTTTCTTGCTGAAACTGGACAATACAGAGATGAACACAGAAGTCCAAAAGCCGAAGTGTAGTTGAAATAGTTCAGATAAGCCTGATTAGAGTTTGGTCACGCACAAAGTCTTTGTCCATGTTTGAGGTGTGACAAGGTGCTTATTACTGCTGATAGGACAGGTAAGTTTTGTTGGCAAAGCACTCAAAACTTTTCTTCATCTGACAAATTTTTTTGATAAAAATGGAAGGAACAAGATCCTGAAGTGGTCCCCTGGCAAACTGAAGGAGGAAGCACATTGACTTCATCCTCATACAGAGCTTCCTTTGGAATTCTGTAGTAATTAGAGTAGAAATTGCAGGCATTTTTCCCAGAATATTGTCTTCAGAGACTAAGATATTCAGTAGGAACCAAGTTTCATAATGATGTTATTGCTAAGAGACAGTCTCATGCATATATGGGGCCTGGAAATAACTGGAAATAACCTCTCTTATCAATCTGAGGAGATCCAATTTTTGCATGCATAACCTGGAAGATTTGGAGATTAATACATCAGATTTTCAACTACAACAAAACATAAACTATGCGCATCTCTAGCAATTTAGTGAAGAATATTTATGAAAGAAAGTGTGACAGTGACATAGACCATTAAAGGATAATCTGATGGCCATGTATAAAATTTAGATTTCTAGACTGGGATCTCTTATGTCATTGAGAAAAGATGTAAAAAGGAAAAAAAAAGTTTTACATTTCTTAAGGTTAATCCAAGTCCTAGATGTGTAACAATAACTAATGCTTCATTTGGTTTTGCTCTCAATTTCGGCTCCCCCCACCTGCCTGTCTGATTCTCAGAAGACAATCTTGTCTCCCAACTAACCATGAAACTGAGGCCATCAAACATGACCTCTTTTAGATCTTGACCCTGTATCTGTAGACTGTTGGCATCACACATGCACTCAGCTTCTTTCCCCTTGTCTCAGAGGTCAGTGTTCTCTTCTCCCTTTTAAGGACAAACCCACTATCTGCCTCATGAGCCAGTCACTTTCTGCGTCTTTCAGGACCTTGTTCCATCTTTACATGTCCTTCCTATGATTCAAAAATCTATGCAGAAATCTCTATGCTAACCTCAAGATTCTGGAAGAAATTTTTTCCCCTTCATTTTGGTTTGCATTTTCCCATCTGTTATTCTATACTAGATTGATATTTAAATCCCCTTTCTTAATCAGGGCCAAAGATACCTTGAGTATTTTTGGCTGAAATGCATACAAATATTCACATCACATTGATAACTTCTTTTTGGAACATTTTTATAGAATGTACAAATTTGGTACCTATGGAAAAAGCAATTAGCATTCTTTTCTATATTTGAAATGCATAACTCAACTCCCCTATTGATTCAGGAGGCAGTTTTATCTTATTTAAACACCTGGTTTTTATAATAGGCCACATAAACTCATATATACTGGTATTTTGATAATTCACACTAATTATACTGGGCTAATTTCTGCTTAAAGGATTTTTAAAAGATGCTGCTTAAAGGAGCATCTTTCCTCCTTTATGACAAAAATATGGTTGTTAATAAAATATAGCATTTAATTAAAACAATTCTTAGGAACAAACTGAGCTTGTTATTTTCTTTAGCATCATGTTAAGTTTATACCAAATGAGTTTTCTGTTATTTTTGAACTTAGCCTTTTCTCTGCCTTGCCATGTTACTTGACTGAAGCATACTGACAATACGACCAGTAATGACAAACAATAATGGTAGTGGAAACAAAATTAATATTAACATAATGTCTCACAAATTGCAGAGTACACGACAACATTATCTCATCCAATCCTTTTGATGACAATAAGGACATATACTGCAGGTGTTGTTAGCAACTTTCTACAGAAAAGAAAACTGAGACTTGGGAATTAAGTGATACAGCTGGAAAGAGGCAAAAATTGGATGTAAAACCATATCATTTGACATTTAAAACAGTACTTAATGACAAAACACTTGGCTTGATGGCAATATTTATACATAAATATAAATAATTATTTCTGAGGGAGCTGTGAGATGGTAAATCTGTTTCTGGTATAATTCAAAGTTAAATATGCTCCTCAATTTTCACATTTTTATATAAATTAGATATAGGGTAGGAAATTATTTCTCTTATCATTTTTATTAGTTACTTTCTTTCCCTATAGTTAGTTACTTTGTGCTATTTGCTTGGTATTTCCCTAAATACACACTGTTTGGGAATGGCTCCAAGTTTCTCTGTTTTCATGTTTGTTAACTGCATCTCTTCGAAACTTCTAGAAGAGAACTCTGGCCCTAGTGTGTATCCTTGATTGTCAGAGACTAATTTTCTATTTTTCAGTTAAAATAAGATGGGTTTTCCAAAATTGTTTCTTCTGAGAATTGGATTCTGTAGCAACTATTTACCTTTCCTATCTATGCATTTGAACATGAAGGTTAAAAACTCATTTATGCTTTTGATAATGTTACTGCTTTTTGTACATCATTCCTGGGTTTTCTCTCACATGCCCTTACTGCCTCCTTCAGTGAGCTTGTATTCCATCATCTCCCATTTTCATAATATTTTGCAAGCAGACCCTTGATTCAATTTTCAGCTTTAGTTTTCTTTCTTATTATATAATATCTTTGAAGTACAGGCTGTAAATTTTGTCATCCTTTCTCTATTCTTTATCTTGTGACTCTGATACTCGTTATTCCTATCTCTGATTACTTCCCTCAGGTCCTAGTCACTCAGAGTGGCCCCCTTCCACTCCCAGGGCACCTGCTGTTAGATCATTCACAGAACTCTGGGATAGTGAGGAATTGCTTCCTGAACACTTTCCATTTCTTTTTCTTATTTGCTCTCGAATCCTTTTGTATGGTACTCAATGTGGTCTCCATTTTTTCAAATTGCTTTTCTCCTTTTTTTCAGATTAATTTACCTTATCGTTAAAATTATTCAAAATAACTATAACATGCCATCTCTGTTAGGACTGTTTAACATGGACTTTTATAGTTCTCCAGCCCTGTATACTTAAGAATTGCTCCACCCCTGATTCTGATATAGTTCTTTGTTTTCTGTGCTAAAAATAGTTAAACCTAACTCAGATTTTTTTTTGACAACAGACCAAAAATAAACTGAAAGTTTCCTTTGCTTTACTTTCTGAAGATGGGCCTTAGGAAGCAAAACTACTTACTGTAAATAAGATTGAGTTTGAGGGAGCACATTTAAACTCCTTGAATTGGACCTATAATAATAATATAATTCAATAAACTGTAAATGAGTTATCTATTAAAAACCAAAAATATGGAATTAGGACCTTTCCTGGGTTCAGTAATATAAATTTTTTAAAAAATGTAACTACCATTTACATTTCATTCATTTAAAAAGAGCTCCAAAGTTTGCTTTAGAGTGGGTTTGCTTTTTGTTGAGAATGTCTTTCTATGGAAGTTTTTTGTTCATAATATACTTGCTAGTGGACTCACTTTCCTGATCTTATCACATGTTTATTTACATCAAATTCACCAACGCCTCCTGTCCATATTTTTCTGAACTGTAATTTACGTTTCAGTCGCTTTGAGTTTCCATTCTTCAGTGAGTTTTTTCTCAAAGGTTTCCTTTCTTTTCTTTTTTTGAGGTAGGAGTCACACAACACAACATTAACATTTTTAAGTGAACATTTCAATACCATTTAGAACATTTATAGTGCTGTGAAACTACACTTCTATCTTGTTCCAAAACATTTTTATCACCTGTAACCATTATGCAGGTGCTCTTCACTCTTGGCCCCTGGCAACCACCAGATGAAATCTGTCTTTATGGATTTACCTAGAATGTATATTTCATATAAATGGGATCTAACAATATGTGATCTTTTGTGTCTGTCATGTTTCACCTAGCTTAATGTTTTCAAGGTTTGTCCATGTTGTAGCATGTATCAGTATTTCATTCATTTTTTATGGCTGAATAATACTCCATTGTATTTATATACCACAGTTTGTTTATTCATTCATCTGCTGATGGACATTTGAGCTGTTTCTACTTTTTGACTACTAGAAATAGTGCTGATATGAACATACATGTACATGTATTCATTAGAATACTTGTCTTCAGTTCTTTTGGGTATACACTTAGGAGCAGAATTCCTGTGTGATAAGGTATCCTGTTTAACTTTTTGAAGAACTGTGAAAATGTTTTCTTCCTTAACTTTTATTGGTTATATCTAATATTAAAAATGAAATTTTTGAATAGTATATCCCAGACAGTATCCCATCCAGATTTTTGGAATCAAACTTATTATTTGATTAATTATATCTGTTCTTTTGAATGATGTGAGCTTCAAGAAAACATGCTTATATTAATACAGTTAGAGAAATGAGAACTTTCTCTGGTGTGTTGAGAATTAGTGGAGGGGAAGTCACTGATGACACTGGTCATTGAAAAAGAATGTCTAACATCTGCCTGGGTCACCCTAAAAACTCACTCAACTATAATGTCAGTGACACAGAAAAATTCTACAGTCTTCATAGAGGATTGTAGTAGTCATTAGTTTCAAGTAACTTATTTCTCTTTCATTTACCTCCATTTGGTGTTTTCATTATCACTGATTTAAATCATACTTTGAAAATAGCAGGAAAGGAATGCAAGATGGAAAACAGAGACAAGGAAAAGGGAAATAGAAAAAAAGCTGAGGTCAAAATCCTAATGTCACATTAAGGAAAAGATTTTTTAAAAACAGCTTTGGCCATCATTTGTTTCAGGGCTGCAATTTACCCCAATATTTATTCATATTGAGAGCCATTTTTAATAAAATACTCCTATGTCTATTCAATTCACTTTTTCACAATTAATATTTATGTCTCTCCTGTGGGAGTTACCTCTTTGCAGGAAATGTAAATACCCAAATAAAAGGCCTTTAAATAATCGTAGAAGAAAAATAAATTAGCTATCCCCTCTCCTAATGTTTTATGTATCAAATTGGATATTTAAAATTATTATATAGATAAACCTATAGGTGGGCCTTTATATTTGAGTATTCTACTATAGTTTCTTGGTGGCAGGGAAAATGCTGATAGAATGAATTTCATTCTAGGGAAGAATATTTATTTTAATCTAACTTCTTTCAGTTTTCTGTAATGTTTTAAGGAAAATTAAATAACCCTTGAAAATTGAAATGCAAGGATGAAATTATATATTATTGTGGTCATGCTATGTCACATTTTCTTTTATTAAAAATGAATACATCAGTTTAGATTTATTTGACAATGGTTTATGCCTTCAGAGTCCAAGCCTTAAAGGTTTGTTCTGTACAATAATACTTCAGCAAGATACATCTCCTTTGTCTGCAGGATCTTATTTATAAGCTAGGCTCACCTTCTGTTTCCTGCAGTAACAAGCGTTCTTGCCTGCAAGATTTTAGATGAGATACTGTGTTTTCCCTCTTATTCCCTTCTCAACCTATTGCCCTGTAGGAAGGGTGTTTCTTTTTTTTTGGTGGGCTTTACAGGGAAAAAATTCACCTGATTCATTTTTCCAAAGCAGCTCTTTTAATGTACTTGGAATTGCTTTCTGAACACTGCCTCTCATGTTAACATTTAGGTGTTTTGTTATATGTAAGATAGAAAATAGGAAAGACCACTTAGATAACTGCTTTCTCGATTAAAAATATATAGCTTCAATTCAACAAAAACTGTTTTTCTCAGGACTCTATATCTTTGAGGCTCAAAAGATGCTTAAACAACATATGTAATAACTGGGGGGGAAATGTATTTAAATATGCATAGAAAGCAATGTAAAAAATCTACCACCCAACCACTTTAAAATCCACTTTCACAGGAGTCAATTTCAAAATAAAAGACGATGTATGCTCTCAAAGCTTACTTGTGTGTGCAAGTCAGAAAGTCCTTGTACTGTCCTTCCATTGACTCTCCTTCCCAGCAGATTACCAGACTCGTTTCCCAGCTGTTGCTTGTTTAGAAGGCAAAGGAAGCCCTATCAGGACTCTGAAGAGGGCTGGCCCACTCTGGGGCATCCTGTCTGGTCCATTTACCTGCCACGTTTCTAGCCAGGCCATCTCTTCTCTAGCTCTCTATACAGCTGTCCTCACTAAGGAAGAGGTTTTCCATGGCAGTACAGGCTTCAGTTGCTGTAGAGCGTTTGTGCCACACACAGAGGATGGCCCAGCAAGTGCACAGTCACCCCAGTGATTGTGCCGGGAGGGCGTACTCACAGTGTCTGAGAACAGGAGCCTTGGACCAAGGAAGAGCTGTTACCTGAATACTGTGCCCAGGAATGGGGCATTTAACATTTTGAGTCTGTTTCATCATCTATGAAATGGGGACAAGGATATCTGCTCTGGAGCTGATTACAAGGTTGCAAGAGTTATTGGACATTTAATAAATGGTAGTAGTTGTTGTTACTTTATTTTAAATACATCTTTAAAATAAAGAAACCACCATTTAAAACCAAAGTCAATTTCACAGAATACATGAAATTGAAAAGTCTTCTTGAAGTTAAATTTCCCATGTCCTTCTTCTTCCAACATCATCAAAACAAACAATAGGCATAACAAAGACTCCCGGAGGAGAGTTCTCAGAAATCAGCTTGAAGGTGGAGCATGAAGCTAGGGAAAACATATTTTCATTTCCCCCTCAATTAATCTGTCTAGTCCCCCTTCCTACTTCTCTAGCTCTATATAGGTATATGGCATCTGGAGGCTCTTAAAAGATTTTTATTTTATTTTTCCTGAGATGATAAATATTTTAGCATGACTGATTCTCCAATGTTAAAAGACTGGGAATGGAGGCATAAAGTCAAGTCTCTCCCAGGTGGAACTGGAGGAAATAGTCTTAGCTTTGTTTTCCCTAGTTATGTTTGGTTTAACTGAACAACTTAATCACACTGCAATAAAAAGGCACATTATGGAAGTCACATGCCAAAAGCCACATACAAGGAGAGACACTAAAGTTTTCACTTTGTTGTTACTGTATAAGAATAATTTTAGGATGATTGTCTACAACATTCAAGATAAAATATGTAGAAATGGATTTGAAATGCCACAGGTCTCCTACTATGCGTGAGGCACTGTATTAGACGTACATGTTCCATAAACAAACTAGTCCCTGCCTTCTCAGAGCTGATAACCCTGGGAGAGAAATAAAACATTTCACAAATATCAAAATTATAAATCATGTGGGAAGTGCAAGAAAAATTTTTTAAAAAGTATGAATGGAAACAAAAGAAAATGGACAAGAATACTGCCTGCTGAAACCTTTAAGAAGGCTTTGCAGAGTGGCAGCATTTAATCTCCATAGGATTTTGACAAAAGGGACAGATGAGTCTAGGATGATCCAGGAGAAGAAAAAGGGTAAACAAATGCATGCCAACTGTGAGTGGGCTGGTGTGACTGAGTATATAGGAACAGTGAGAGAGAAGACACATGCTGGGCACACTGTGGGTCACACTGGGGATGGTGCACGTATTTTAGGGATACTCACAGGACATGAAAGATAGGGGAGGTAAAGTAGAGAAGAAGGAAATATCTCAGAGGACAGGAAGACCTATCTGAGGAGGAGCCATCTAGTGAAGACAGAAAAATAAGGGTTTACTGAGGGAATTAGGGAGGGCAGTGGAGAAAAGAGATGAAAAAATTTGATGACTAGGCTATTGCTCTCCTCTGGAAGTGTGGGTGTCTCTAGGTTAATGCGTAAAGAAAAGACAGGTGTGAGAAGGACCACTTACCAGGAAAGCGATATCCTTCAGCAATTAGTAAATATGACTTCAAGGAGGTCTTCTTTGTCCTCATCCCCTGTCCAAATTAGGTCAGATTCCCCAAATTTGCTCTGAGTCAGGATTCCAACAAAGAGAATGCAGCACAGTCATACTGGAAACCTGAAGAATCCACGAGGGAGGTGATGCACAAAGGAGTGTGCAGGTTTAAGGGCGACTGGATGGTGAGGAATGCCGGGCCACCTGGAAGCTGTGACACCCATCCCCAGGCCTGAGTGACAAGGAAAGGGAGTGGTTCCCAGGACCTGAAGACAGCAATGCAAGCACTTTCACCCCACAGCAGGACTGCAAGGATCAGAGGAGGTAACTGCCCTGACCCAGATTCCCTCCTGCGCTCCTATCCCCTGCTAAACTACAGGGAAGACAGAAAGCAAGGAAACTCAGGGGTGCAGCCCAAAGACGTCAGCCTCAGGCCAAGAGCAGAGAAGAAAGGGGATGCATATGCAGAGGCAAATGGACCTTATCTGCCCCATGTGCTCTCCTAGCTTCTTGTTGCAGTTATAACTAAAACATAGACTACATAATTAGTTGTTCAGCATCTATTTTTCTTTTTGAATGTAAACCTTATGAGAGCAGACACCCTTTGGGTCTTTTTCTCTGCTGTATTTCTGGTACCTGGCCCAATGCCTTGCACATAAAAGATCTCAATGAATATTTATTGAATTAATGAATAAATAAAGACAACAAACTTTTATCTTCTTTACTGTATTTTGTAAGTATTTTGAAAAAAGTAAGTCAAAAAGAACTCAAATGGATGTACTTTACATTGAACCTTGGATTAATTTTAATCTGTACCCAGAAGAAAAACTGTTAAGCTGAAAATTTTACTCCTAGTTGTACCTGAAATTTTATTTTTTTCAGTGATTGTCCTTCCTGGATGTAGGCCCTTGGGATAGCTCTTTGTGTGATCAGCACTATAAGGTCAAAGGTCCCAAATAACTGTCACCATTCCACATGTAATTATGGCGGCTGGCACTGTTACCAGAGATGGGTTCTTGGTCTCGCTACAAGAAAAAGCTGTTGAGCAGTAAGATAGGCAGAGGCAGACCCTGAGGGAGTTGTGCTGAGGAAACAACAGGGAGACTTCATTATGTAAAGTGAGATGAATATTCACTAAGTGGGATTAGGTTTCAAAGGTAACAGGAGTGGGTTTTTTGGAGTGTGGGCTTGCTCCACCCTCATGTTGTGGTGGGGAGTAGTTCTGGCTACATGTGGTTCTCACTGGAACTGTCATAGCAGACATCCCCAGCAAGGGGGGGTCAAAACCGCAGTGTTAATGTCATGCTCATGAGAGTATAATGAGTTTTGGGATGAAGTTTGGATTAACCTTTCCTTCATCTTGAAACTAGCTGGTTTTGGATTATTTGTTATCCACATTCTCATTCTCCACATCCTGCAAGAACAGTTCAGATTACACAGAATGTGTAGAATGTAAGCATGCATCTAGCTGAATGTAAATACTGGTCCAAGTGCCCCTCTGCTTCCCTGCTCATGTCTGGCTATCTACCTGTTACAACAGCACTATGGGAGAAAATTCCTTCACAGAGCTCCTCAATGTCTCCAGTTTAACATGCTAAAAGTTTTCTCCAGTCTTCTGCAGATTACAAAAATTATCTTATTTGCCTTGTGTTCATCAAGTGTCAATAAATCTGTATTGACTAAAAAAAATCACTTACATCAGTAGCAGGATTCTTCATCAATTACACGTGGGGAGAAGGGTCTACCAGAGGGATGTTAGGTGTGAACTATGACAGTCACAGGGAAGAGACATACATAGTAGGGTGAGTCATTGTAACTCTGGGTGGAAAACATTTTCCCAGCCTGGGACAAAATACCTTTGAAACCCAAATCAGTCAAAGGTAGAAATAAAGTAGGAGAAACCCATTTATTGCTTATAAGCAGTCATCCACTTCTGCTCACCCATGTCTTTTGCGACCTGACTGCAAAAAAGGACCCCACCCAATCTCTCCCTTGTTACCCTATGTAATTACCCATTGATATGGAGATGGCTACTTCTCCCAACCCCTTGGAAACACCTATTAATATGGAGATGCACTAAGGTCAGGCAAGAGATTGTGGAAATATTGCAGTTTTGCCCACAGTCATTCATCTATTTACAATTATTTATCAAGGATATCCTATCTGCTGGACATTGTGCTAGAAGCTTGGATATCATCATGAGCATGATAAGTATATTCCCAGCTCTAACAGGAGTTGTAGCATAATGAGAAAGGCAGACACGGAGGAAAAAGAGTGGGATAGAGTTATAGGGGAAGAACTTTGTGGGGAGAGCAGGGTGCTCTGTGGCTATGAGGAGGGCAACTTATTCAGACTTGGGGTGAACACAGATCTGGAGAAAGCGACATCTGGGCTGTGCCCTAAGGGAAGAGTAGGAGATAAGGTGATTTGGAGTGTATTGTATGTATAATGGGATGCCGTTAAAGGGTGTGCTAAAAGATGCAATTTGCATTTAAACAGATTACTCCTTCTGGCTGCTTTGTGCAAAATGGATTGAAGAGGGGGTAGGAGTGGAAGCATAAACCCATTTAAGAAAACATTGTCCTAGAAGAGAGTGGCAATAGTAAATAGGAAGAGAAATGAGCAAGATTCTAAATATATTTTAAGGAAGAAATGAAGGATTTGCTAATGGTTGTACTGTGGAGAAAACAAGGTGAAGCAAAATGTCCCTCAGGACTTTTGGCTTTACTCTGGGTAGATGGTGGTTCTGTAGGATCTGAAAAATCAAAAGTTAGCATAAGTACAGCCATCTTAAAGGCTTAAATACCACCCCCTAACCTAGAAGGAGGAAAATTATTAGAATCTTGAAAAACAAGTTAGTCAGCCAGTGTTAAATGTAGTGACCTTTAGTTAGCTGACCTCAAATCAGTTAATCATACACACCAAGCTTATCTTGCTAGAACCACCCTAAACATTCCGAAGGTAATCTTATCTAACCAGACCCCAGGATGTGGCCCCAGCCAAAGATTTATGTGTCTATGAAAAAACACTGTATTGTGACTGTGGAAAATGTTGCCCCCTTTGAAAATGCTATAAAACCTTCTGGCTTTGTGTGCTCAGGGTCCTCGTTGAGACCCGCTGCGTCAGGCTAACTTGGACCCCAGCTAGCTGGTTCCTGAATAAATTCCTCTTGCTTGTTGCATCAAGAGACGCCTTTCGTGAGTGATTTGGGGCGGCGTCCTCTTCTGGGAGAATCCAACAGTTCCATTATCTGAACTATGAAAGATCAAAGACCAATGATTGCAAGGGGTGCGGGATTCTTTGGACAAGTGAATTTTTAGATGCACACTGTAAGGTTGGAGGCACCAGAGGGAGGGGTGAGCACATTGGACACTAATGACATGCCAAAGTCCCCAGCTGCTGCCCCCTCCCAACCTGAAAAATGTGCCTTGGGCTAGCCAATCCTTGCACCACTGTAAATCTAAGCTCTGCCTCCCCCTACCTTCTTTAAAAACTCGCTAACTGCCCTGCCGAGCATGACTTCCCTGGCCTGTGATAGCCAGATGGGGGAATATCACCCAGGAATTGCACTCAAATAAACTGTCTGGCCCTTTGTTGCCTCTCGTTGCCTGCTTATTTCAGTTAGAATTTATCTTACATTGGTGCCAAAACCCAGAAAGGAGCATGAGCATGGGGCCCTGACCGGCCACCAGTGGCCCTCCCCCCTCCTTCCCCAACCCGGGACCTCAGCCTGCTCTCCGCTGCGTGGACTATTTTCTGGTGAGTCCCTCAGTTTCCCCCAGTCTGTTTCCCCTCCTAACTCCATTCCACCTGGTCCATTAGAAATCGTAGCTATGTCCAGGTGGGGCATCTGGCCCCTTGGGCATCCAGCCCACCCTCTGTGGGCATCTGGCCTGCCCCTGGCTCTGCGGTGTGGGAGATGTCCCTCCCCCAGGCTCCCAAGATGTCTCCCCTGACTTGGTGGGCTTGGAACGTTGGGTGCTCCTCTCAGCGGGGTTAATTGGGGAGTGATGCAGACATGGGGAACCAGCCCTCAAAAGCAGAAGCTCAGACCCCATGCGGTGTCTCATTTCTAATCTGGTTACTCTATATTTGTCCCAGGAAGTTCGCAAACGGAAGCTGGTCTTCCTTTGCTCTGAGGCTGGGCCTCAGTGTCCCTTAGACAACCAATCTCATGGGCCCCCTGAGGGAACTTTCAATTTTAGCCTCCTCACCGACTTAATTAATTATTGCCACTGGAGCGGAGAGTGGAGTGAAATCCCATATGTGCAGGCTTTTTGGACTTTGCACTCCAGCCCAGACCTTTATGTTAAGTGTTCAACAATTCATGTTCTCCTGGCCCGATCTCCAGCTAAAGATTGTCAGCCTCTTACTCTGCCCAGTCCTTCTTCCTTTTCAGATCCGCCGGAGGACCTTAGTCTCCCGCCTCCCTCAGCTTGCTACCCCCACCCCTCTCTGCCACCATCTTTAAGTTATTTGTCCTCCCCCGTGTTGCTGCCATCTTAAAGTCCTACATTCTCAACCATGCTGTTGTCCTGCTCTCCACTTCCAGTGGCCGCACCACCCCCTCCCCCTCTACCTTCACCGCCCTCTTCCCCCACCAGAACACGCTCCTCCCACCCTCTAGTTCCAGAAGCCATGGACAAGAAGCTAAAGAGAAAGAAAGCAATTAAATATCAGTAACTCAAATCTTTATATCAGTTTGTCTGTCTGTGTATGTTTTTATATGAAAAGTGTTGCTAACTGTAGTCGTTATGTCTCAATTTGTATGCTTGTGTGTCTAAGTGTGTAAATGAAAAATATTTTCCTACCTCCAGATGGTATTAATAAAAATTGATTTAAAAACAAGCACTTGTGAAAACTGAGCAGTCTAAAACTTCCAGAGAATCTAATAAAAAATGTTAAGAGCATGCTAATTTAAGTTTAACTGAAACGGACATGTCCTTATAGTTATCAGCTGCCAAAGTTTACTTAAAGTCATTTAAGTTGATGTTATCTGTTGAACAGTTCAAGAAGATGCTTAAAGAAAAGCTTGACTTTGTCTAATGTTTGGTAAAAGTTTTGTAAGTAATCTAGCATAGTTGCTAAAAATAAGTAAACAAGTGTAGCAAATAAACATCTTAATAATAATAATGTATTAATGTATAACAGTGTATATATATGCAAACAGACTGAGAATTTTTGCGGTAACCAAAATTCTTAAACTTTGCTAAGTTATATAGACATATTTTGTGCCTAATGAGAAATTGTGCTGTAAAGCACATTTCCAAAAATGATAATATACGTTCATAAATGTATCAATCTGAAGAATGCTAGTATAACAGTTTACAGTGGCCTATTTTTCAGTGTTCACTGAAGGTTAAAGTAATGGTTTTAAGTTCTAATGAAAACTACTTAATATAGTAAGGAAAATATTTCTGTATGCTAAAGATGTGTGTTTTAATACTGAATGTTTTGTGTTACAGAAATATCCAAATTTCCTTATGGCAACTACATTATAGTAAGCTCTCATCAGATCTTTAACCACTGTCATTTGTAGTAATCTATACTCACTGTTTTGTTACTCCTAAACTAGTAAAAAACTAGATTTCAGCAGAACAGGTATTAGTTACATAAGATTAAGTAAACTAAGGAAGATGATTTTGTGGCTTTTTGTTTCAGATGTTGTTGATAAAGTGTTTTAAGCTTTTTCTCTTAAGCTGACAACAGTTTAGTAAATGACTGCCTTTATAAGCAGAATTGAAACTTTATCTTTCTCTCTACCTGATCCCTCCAGAATTTAAAAACTCTCAATGACTATTTTTATATTTCATGGCAGTATGTTTATTTGCACAAGTTCAATAAGAATCTGCTTTCCTTGTAAGAAAACCAATTAAAAACACTGGTTATATTAACAAGGCTTTGACTAGAATGTCATACCTGACAGACATGTGTGTAAACTCAGATATGAACAGACAACTTTAAGAAACTAAGATTAACTTTATAAAGCCAACAAAGCCCCTTAGAAGAACTGGCCTGGTACCTTGCTTACAGAGTTCCCAGTAGCCTTACCAGGTGAATAAGGAAGGTCACTTCCTGGTAGGTGCAAGAACCTCAAGAATGTCTTGGGAACCTCAAGAAGAGAAGAATTCACCCAAATGTACAGGTACTGCAGGCACAACCTGATGGCAAGTCTAGTTTAGCTTTCTGGCCTCGAGAAGCCTTTAAAAGTTCAATCTGAAATTCCTTACAAAAAGTTCCAGCAAAGCACATTTAAAAGATCTCATGTAATCAATTACTCTTCTTGCTGCACTTATGCAAATAATCAAGTCAACTGTTAATTATTTTCTTAATCTGGCTACATCTAATAAAAATGAGGGTAATTTTAAAGAAAAATATTGTTTCAATAATGCAGTCTTATCTATACTAAATCCTAATACTACTCATTGAAATGTAAACTCGATCCAGAATTCTAGTTTCCCCATGATACCTGGCTATGATTCTCAATTAAACTCTTCATATTTCTAGTTCTCATATTCAGCCATGCATTCTTAATCTCATCAAATTTGTCCTTCCAGAATAGAAGCGCCAACCTTCCAAGGCCCTCTCAACTGACCAGTGATGAAAATCTAGCTGCACCCTTTATTTCCCCCCCCCTCAGAATGAAGCAGCCAGAGTGGTCGTTGCCCCTTTTCCCTGGCAGTAGCTAGAGTCTCTATCTGTAGAAGAGAAAATGAAACAGAAACCATAGGCTTAGACAGAATAAAGTGAGAGCCTCTAGAGAAAGCAAGGCAGGATATTTGCAGTTAGAGCAATGTAACTACATGCTAAGAGATCCCCCCACGATGCCTCTTCTCAGCCAGAAGTAGCCAAATCGAGTCAGCACCCATTATAACCAAAAGGCTGGAATGTAAGGTTGGAGGCACTGGGGTGAGGGGATGAACATGTCAGACACTAATGACGTGCCAAAGTCCCCAGCTGCTGCCCCCTCCCAACCTAAAAAATGTGCCTTAGTCTAGCCAATCCTCGCGCTACTGTAAATCTGAGCTCTGCCTCCCCCTACCTTCTTTAAAAACTCGCTGCCTGCCCTACTGAGCATGACTTCCCCAGCCTGAGATAGCCAGACCGGGGAACATCACCCAGGAATTGTGCTCAAATAAACTGTCTGGTCCTTTGTTGCCTCTCATTGCCTGCTTATTTTGGTTAGAATTTATCTTACACACACTAGTCATTGAAGTAGAATGGTGGAGGCAGAAATTACTTGAAGAGAAAATGGGGATCAAGAAGTGGAAACAGGAAGTAAAGAACCTATTTGGGAGTATTTTGCAGTGAGAAGCAAAAGATTTAAAAATAAGGAGAAAACTGGAAGGAAATCTTGGGTGAAGAGAAGTTGTTGTTCTAAACAGGACTGTAACTCCGGAGGGAAAAATCCCAGGGCAAAATACCTTTGAAATCAAAATCAGTCAAAAGGAGAAATAAAGTAGGAGAAACCCATTTATTTCTTACAGTTGTCCCACACCTCACTCAACCAGGCTGTAGAAGTGCTCCACACAACCTCTCCAGTCCAGATAAGCCCTCACTCACCCCTGTAATCACCTATTGAGACGGAGATGACTACTTCTCTCTACCCCTTGGAAACACCTATTGATATGGAGATGCACTAAAGCCAGGTCAGAGATTCTGGAAATATTGTAATGTTACATACAAGGACTCACAGGAGCACATCGATGTGCTGGTGGGCATGATCCAGTAGAAAGGGAGAGACTGATAATGCTGGAGGGAGATGAAATAATCAAAGGAATGAAGTCTTTGAGGAGAGAGCCAAGACCCAAAGAGAAGGTCGCAGCTGTGGTTTTAGATAGTGGAAAGCAAAGTCATCGGGAACTGTACTAAGACTGTTGGGTGCCGTTGGAGGCTCGCTTGGGGTTTGGAATCATGATTTGGATGCAAGCAGTCACCACGTAAGTCCTGTGTGCATTTTCCTAGCAGTGTTTAGTGACTTTGGGGCAGATTTGTGTTCAAGCAGGCTGGAGTTTTGACAGGTGAATATGATGGAAGATGAGACAGTCAAGTTTCTTGAGGGTGGTTGCCTGGGAGTGATGGACCATGAAATCTCAACAAGAAGCAAGCACATGAAAACAGAAGAGGAATGATGAATAGTAGAGAGTGATCACTTAAATATGGTAAGGTGGTCAAAGAATGAGTACATTGTGTGTGGAATAAGTGAGCTGGAAAGATGAGGTGGTATTTGAGAAGTAGCATAGTGAGAGTGTGATTTCAGAGGAGGGATGGCAAGGACTGGGCTCTCCCCATGGGTGTGAGGGGCTGAGGTCGGGGGGAGGAAAAGCTTCATGCAGTTGCAGACCAAGGCCAGAGAGGCAGGGTGTGTCATCCTTGTGGATGTCAAACATCACCAAGAATAGTGACAATCATGGGGTGGAAAAGATGGTAAACAAAAATCTTCAAAGAGAGTATGTGGAAGGAAGCCAAGCCAAGAAAAGGGACAATGTCTCTTTAAGGCTTTAAGAACACAGAGGAGTACCAACCAGGGTGCTTGAGTTTAAAGCGATGTAACAGTGTCCCACCAGACCCAGTGATATGGTACAGCTTGTTGATCATAGTCATGTAGGCCTAGTAGTTTACAACAGAGTATCTGGGTACCCGTTATTGAGATAGGTTAAAACATAACTAGCATTCTGGCTGAACCTACAGTACACTAACAGCTTCCACTGGGGGCTGACTCTCCTTCGCCCTTGTAGTGAGTGTATAAAAGGCATGGCTCCGCTGCGCTCAGGGCTCAGCCTTTGGATATGAATCTGCTGAACCAGTGCCGGCACTAATAAACTGCTTCTCACCCAGCGTCTCGGCGTCCCGACTCCTTGTTCGTAGTTCCCGCAGTTCCTGCAACAAATCGTCTAGGAAAGGGGACAGTAGATGACAACCAAGGAAAGGAAGAAATGTGGCAAGGAAGGCAGGAGAATCAAAGGATCTGGGCTTCGAAGGAAGATAAATGGCTTGGGTATGGAAATGAGGAGCATTTCATGCTTTACTTCTCACTCTGGTAAAAGTTGTGGGTGAAGGTTGCCAGGTAGCGGTAACCGCAGGGAACAGCCAGGTGCATTCAAGAAGTTGGAGACGGGATTTTGCTGATCATGGGTCTAGAATTCTACAAGGCACTGAGAAGACAAGAAATGGGGAGGGACTGGGTAAGATCCAGCACGGTATGATGGAAAGAGTCTGGAAAAAGGAGCAGGAACAAGAACAGGGGATGAGGAACAAAAATGGAGGAGAGAATCTGCTGACCATAGACAGAAATGTAACTGAGTAAAGGGGAAAGAGCTGTTTCTTTTGGGATTTATAAAATAAATGTGTTTCTCCCCTTATTGATCTGAAATCAATATCTGCTCTCTTCTAAGGGATGCTGGAAGTGCTGGAAGAGGTAGAGAAAAAAAAGGAGAGATACTGAAGGGAAGAGAAAAAAAGATTTCTTTAGGTCACTCACAAAGCAGTGCTTTTCTGATCAAAATATTATTAACTGTCTCCTGACAATTTGCAAAAGATGGAAATTTCAAGGAGCAAGCAGTAATTCCTTATGGTTTCCCCACTACAGAATACTACCATTAGTATTTTTGGAAAATTCTTGCCTGCCTCCTCCAACGTACACAGTCTAACCTTCATTGCGATGATACAGATGTTGAGGAGTTGAGAATGACAGTGGAAAGGTGCAAAGCTGAGAGAGCTCAGCTTCTATAGCTCTGATTTCTCCCAAAGAGGTGATGTGAACCAAGGAGAGTGAAAGGAGTTGGGGGGCCTGGGAGAGTAAAGGAGAATGGGAAATGCCCACATGGCTGCTCCAGTGATCCCAACAGGAAACCTACATGGGACAGACAAACAGTAACTGAGCAGCCCTGAGCTCCGAGATTACTGAATTCTGCCAATTTCCCCGCCAGGATTCTAAAATATGGGCATTCTGCTATCTCCCAATACTCCCCTGCACCCAATTAGGAAAAAGTCATTGGAAAGCGTCATTTATTCTATAAAATTCATAGCACTCTTTAAAAGATCCCATCAGCCAAGCTGATTTTCAGACTCTCCCCTGTAACTGTTACAAATGTCATTGGTAGACACTTGGGGATGATTGTATTTCCGTCCCTAGCTGTTGGCTTAAGAAATGAGAGAAAGGAAAGAAGAAATTAAAAGAAATAAATATTCCTTAATTCAGATTTTGACACGTCATAAACGAGGAAAAGAGTTAAAGGAATGTGGCAGTCAACCTATTTTGCTGGACATCACATGGCGCCGTGAGGAGAGTCCTGATTCCTGCATTCTCCTCACTGAACTGATGACACAATTGATGCTTATGTAAAAGATTTTATTTTTCTAAGTCTTTCAAGCACACTTAAAATAATTCTAAAGGAATCCCTTGAAATTCCTCCCCTAAACAAAATTTCCCCATTATAAGAATATAAAACGCTTAAAAAAATTATTTTTTGTACTTGCTCTCCTTTCTAGTGTGTAAAACAACTCCCAAGCTCTAGTACTGTTAAGAGTCTGAGGCTCCAAAGTAACGATTGTTGTTCTTGCTTTCTCTTGACAGCACCGCGGCATGAGGTGACAGCAGGTGCACAGAACTACTGACCCAGAGAGCAGAGAGGTGGACAGCGTCAGGCCAGGAAGGCTGCAGGGCCTGAGCAAGTGGGCCAGGGGACAGGCAGACAGTGGAAGACAAGGAAATAAGGAGGAACCACACCAGGGTGCCTGAGCTCCCTGACCAGAGGCAGAAGTTGGGGAGAATTAGTGAGCAGGGACGGGGCTGGGCAGCTGCAGATGGAGAAGAGTGGCACTCACCATGTCCTTGAAGCTTTACCCTTGGAAAAACTTCGTGCCTGCCCTTGCTTTGGAATCTTTCTCAATCCATGGTGGCTATGGGATAAATGAGCAACCCAGACAGGTGACTGAGGTAAGGGGCTTTTCCCTTAGATGCAGCCTGAAAAAGAAATGCACATCAAATCCTCATGAATATTTTCCCCAAAGGTTTTGAATTTGAGATAAAAATTCTCCTGGGTTTGTCCTTGCCGAATGGATAAGGGTTGCTGGCAAATAGATTTCTTTTCTAATTAACCAGGCAATTGTGTTCTTATCCATTATAAAGAGTACCCTCAAAGGACATCTTATGCCCATGGAGTCTTATGTCCTTCAGAAGCCAAAGATGCCTCCTTATCTCTCCGTCATTGTACAAAGAAACAGGGACAATGGAGGAAAACAGTCGAACCAACACCCATGACTTTAGTGTTTTCCCCTCATTGTGATTGTTCCACACCTTTCTTCTCCCTGTCCATTCTTCAGTTTCTACAAATTTCTCCTCTTACTCAGTGTTTCTGTGTATTTATAGCTGATTGCTAAACCTGAGAACAATAACAGCTTTTAGAACAGTGCCCTACATAGAGTAAATAGTCAACAAGAAATTGATTGAATTTGTTTATAAATGATTGTCATTATTAGCTGCACGAGCATTTATTACCTGCCAGGCTCTGCATTTAATAGTCATTATTTCATTGTATTTTCACAGTAGTTTGACATTAGCATTTTTCTTCCCACTTTACAGAAAAGGAAACTGAGTGTCCAAGGTTTATGCTGCCTCTTTCAGCACGTACAATAATGCATGCCAGCAAGTGCTGGAGCCCAGATTCAAACCACGGCAGTCTGGACCAAACCATATTCCCAATCACTAGGGTTTTAAGTAAAGTACTGTCAGGATTGTAACCTAAGGTGGAGTTGGGAGAAGAAAAGCAGGCATATAAAATCTAGGAGGTCTTACAGATATTTTCTAAGGATTCTTTTTTATTTTTTATTATTAAAAGTTTCAACCAAATAGAAATAAGGGAAATAGTATAATGAACATCCTTGTGTCCTCACCCAGCTTCAGAAATGATCTAGTTTTATCTAACCCTGTAGCCCCCACCAGTGCCCTAAACCATCTGAAGCAATTCCCAGATAGTATAGTATTTCATCTCTAAGTATTGTATACATCTCTAAAAGATACTGACTTTATATAAAAACCATCAATATTATTCCAGCTAAAACACAAAATAAAAATACAATAAAAATGAGACTCTTCTGAGTCTTAAATACTTAATTTTTAAAAAATCAAATACTATCCCTTAAAGTGCATGAAATAGAGAGAAAGGTGTTCTCTAATGCATACAGATATCTTTGAATTGTAGAACATCTACGTCCCTTTTTTAACAGAGGATAAATTGTTGAAGGTAGGAAGAGGTGCTGCAAAGAAGAAGGAAAGTTTAGTGTTAGGGTATATGCTGAAGTTCAAGTATTGAGATTTTGTTCTCTTCTGCTTGAGTATGATGCTGGGGATAATAGCCCTTTCTGGACATCTTATGCCCCATCACCAGATTTGTGACCAGCCATCTTTCAGTACCACTGGTTTCCAAGGATGCTGCTTTCTCCACTAATTGCTACCTACCAAGTTGATAGTCATTTTTGATGTACAGATCCAGAGAGCCTTTGGTCCCCACCTCTCTGGTATTTTTTGATTGACTGTATATTTTCTGGCACCTAAGCAATCAAAATGATAGGCTATTCTGAACTACACACTTATTTTAAATTTGTATATTTGTATCACATGGAGATGTTTGTGCTGTTTTAAGTGTGTACTTTGCTGTCTCATTTAGTCCTCTGATTGATTCTATGAGAGATTTTTAGTGACTAGGAAATGGGAGCTCACAAAAGTTAAACAACTTTCCAGTCACATGGCTAATAAATAATAGATCTGGCACTCAATGTCTTCTCTCCAACTTCAAAGCTTGTGCTCTTAAGTACAATATGATACTGCATCAGCATGCTGAAAACAATAACGGTATGGTAGACTTCTAAAATGGGCTTAATGATCCCTCCCTCCTGGTGTTCACTCTCTATGTAAACCCTTCCCCTTGGATGTAGTAGTGACTTGCTTGTAACAAATAGGATATAGCAAAAGTGATGGGCTGCCACTCTGACATTAGATTACAGAAGATTATGACTCAGTCTTAAAAGCACTCTTTCCTTTGGCCCTGTTCTCTTGCTCTGATGAAACAAGCTGTCATGTTGTGAGCTGTCCCATGGAGAGACCCACAAGGCAAGGAACAGAGGGTGGCCTCTAGCCAACAGTCCACATGGAACTAAATCTTGCTAACAACCAAGGAAGTGAGCATGGAAGCGGATCCTTTCCCCACTTGAGCTTTGAGATTTTTTCTGCAATCCTGCTGACACCTTGATTGCAGCCTATGAGAGGCTCTGAACAGAGGACCTAGTTAAGCCATGCCCAGATTCCTGACCTACAGAAATTGTGAGATGATAAACATTGTTGCTTTAAGGTACCAAGTTTGGGGAACAATTTGTTACACAGAAATTGATAACTAATACAAATGATAATGTCAGTGTTAATAGTATTAAAAACTATCCTAATATCTTGTATTTGTGTGAGGCCTCAAACTTTTCCAAAGAAAAATTGTTTCAAAATAGTAAAATGAGAAAAATATTATCATTATCTTTCCCTAAAACATAGCAGTTGCATTTGAAAATACTACCTGCATTTTCAACAACAGCAAAAAAATGGTTTAATTCACCTGGTTTTCATCACCTTTATTACCATCTTGAAGACCATTTGAAACATGCTAACTAGCAAGGGAATTATTTTCTTCTTTGTACTGAGTTATTAGTAAAGAGGCATGTTTAAACCATCTGACCTGGGTGTTCTGTTGGCCTTCAGATTTGTAGCAGCTAGTTGCATTTCTCACCCTGTGCTGGGGTTTCCTAATCTCTACATCAACACGGGTTTTAAGCTGTCAATCAGTATTTTTGCCAACTGAGATGAAATATAAAGGGCAAAATAAAAAAAAATTTTACATAAGACCAGTGCTCACATGGGCAAGACCACAAAAAATTTTATAAAATGTTTTCCCTGAAGGGGTTAATCACTGTGGGAGAAAGTAATCTTCATGTTTGGCTTGAATAATCACAGAAATGACAAAATACAAATATTTTGAAAATGATGGAAGAATTAAAGGAAGAAAAACTTTTGATTGCACTTTCACGGGCACTTACTTTTTCTTTTCAGCAGTGAGTACATGTGTAAATGTATATACCCCTACACACATACACATTAACACAAAGAGATGTGTAGGAAATACACTAAACACTCTTTCATTTCACAAATAGTTATTGAGCATCTAATATGTGCCTGGCCAGTTCTGAATGTAAGGGATACACTGCAGAATAAGACAAACACAGTCTCCACCCTGTTAAAGCCTTAATTTTAATGGGAGAGATAGATAAGTAAAAGCTAAATCAATAAGTCAATAAATAATTAAAGGTTGTGTTAGTGATTGAAAGTAAAAAGGAGGAATTGTTTACATTGGATGTTCAGAAAAGGCTCATCTGAAAACTAAAAAAAGGGTGGGGTCAACATGTCAGGAGCTGAGGGAGAGCTTTCAGACAAAGGAAGTAGCAAACACAAAAGCCCAGGAATAAGAAAGCCTGGAATGTTCAAGAAACTGTCAAAGGTCTGTGAGCTTGGTGGAGAGTGAGGTGAGATGAGGTGGACCAACAGTCATGGGCCAGACTATTTAGGGCTCTGTAGGTACTGGAAAGGAGTGAAATTTAACTGTAAATTAAAAAGGAATCCATTGAAGGTTTTTAGGGTCCAGATGCATGACCTGATTTATGTTTTCAAAAGATCACTGTCATGGCTGTGTGAAGAATAAACTAAGTAAGCCAAGACTGAACATCAGAAACTGATTAGAAGCCTACTGCAGCATTCCAGGTTGGAGACGCTACTGGCTTGGAGCAGAGAGTAGCTGTAGAGAAGAACAATGGACAGATTTTGGAGATAGGATGACAAGGATCTGAAGGTGACTTGGATGTGGGGGCTGAAGGAAAGGATGGATCAAAGAAACCTCTCAGGTCTGGCATTTCAATTAAGTGAACCTGGTGCTATGTACTGTTGGGAGAAATACTAAAGAGATCTGTATCCTGAGAGACTCAGGAGACTGGTTTTCACCATGCAAAGGTTGGGATGCCTATGAGATATTCAAGTGAAGATACAATTTAAAAAATAGGATCCATAAGTTTGAGTTGGATATAATAAGTACAAGCCAATCATATTCTTTGATTAGCCTAAATTTATAAATATATACTCATGGAGGATTACGCTAGGTAATTCAATTCTTTGATTTTTTTAGAGAACAGAAATAAATCTCAGACACCTTTCAATTATTTTTCACCTAATTTTAGTCCAAACACAAACCAATACCATTAAAATTTTTTTCTGTTTCATGCTTTCTAATATTTTTATATTCTAATTTTCCATTGTAAAAAAGATTTCTTATTTAGTTACAGAAAGGGGGAGAGGTCTATAATTTATAGAGCACTTACTATAAAAGAGGCAGGGATAATATAAAATTATTTCACTCAAGTTTGTAAAAATCCTCTAATATTATTTCCTTTCTGCAGGTGAGGAAGCTGAGATTCAGGGGATTTAAGTAACTTTCCCATATGGTCAGAATTCAAAGCCAAGTTTTCCTTCAGCGCTAAAAGTCACGTCTCATCTTTATAGAGGCTGGCAACCACAGGGTTTCTCCTTTAATTTCCACATTTCTTTGTACTGTTTTTACATCTCTTATCATCACTCAGTCGAATTCAAGAAACATGTAGAGCCTCCCTAACACTTGGTTACCTACCGTTGACTCCATTTCCCCTGAGTTCTGGACATGTTCTGCTCCTTACCTTCACCATTTGATGGCATCCTGCCATTATCTCAGCTGCTTAATCAGAAGAAATTCCCAACATCCCTTCTTCTCAGAATGTCATAAATAGCTGCTATTGCCTTAGCAATTTTCTGGACCTCTGCATCCAGTGAGAATTGCTGTTACCTAAACTGTTCATTTTCTCTTGGCCATAATCCACAGGAAACTAGATTCATTAACTCTGAAGCTTGCTTAATGGAATGAACAACTTGATTTTCTTCCTCTTTTCTCTTTGTTCTTCCATAATATGTTTTCCTATCATATTTCCCATTCTGTTGTTTCACTTGTAATTTCATTATTTCTTTTTATGTTGTTTCTTAAATAATCCTGTCTGTTTCCAGTCTCATTTTCCCCCCTGCATTTCTATATTTTGGAATAGTACTATTTGAACTTAATACTTAGTTATTCAGTTATTTAGACAAAATAAAATGGCACAGGACTTGAGTATTCTATTTCAGAAAAAAATTAGTATTTGTCATTGAGAGATATGCTTATCTTAATTAGATACACTGGTCAAAGGAACTCCCACATTATTTATTTACTTGTTTTTCTTTTTGAGAGGGCATCTCTCATATTTATTGATCAAATGGTTGTTAACAACAATAAAATTCTGTATAGAGGACTCAATGCACAATCATTAATCAACCCCAAGTCTAATTCTCAACTGTCTCAATCTTCTGAAGCATAACGAACAAGTTCTTAGATGGTGAAAAAGTTCTTACATAGTGAGTAAGTTCTTACATGGTGAACAGTACAAGGGCAGTCATCACAGAAACTTTCAGTTTTGATCACACATCATGAACTATAAACAATCAAGTCAGATATGATTATTCATTTGATTTTTATACTTGATTTATATGTGAATCCCACATTTCTCCCTTATTTTTTTATTTTTTATTTTTCATTGGGTAGTTGACACACAGTATTACATTAGTTTCAGGTGTACAACACAGTGATTTAACATTTATATACATGATAATTCTAGGTACCAGCTATCACCATACCAAGTTGTTACGATATTTTGACTATATTCCTTATGCTATACATTACATCCCGGTTACTTATTTATTTTACAATTGGAAGTGTGTACTTTTTTTTTTTTTTTTTCGTGAGGGCATCTCTCATATTCATTGATCAAATGGTTGTTAACCACAATAAAATTCTGTATAGGGGGGTCAATGCTCAATGCACAATCATTAATCCACCCCAAGCCTAATTTTCGTCAGTCTCCAATCTTCTGAAGCATAACAAACAAGTTCTTACATGGAGAACAAATTCTTACATAGTGAATAAGTTACATGGTGAACATTACAAGGGCAGTCATCACAGAGGCTTTTGGTTTTGATCATGCATTATGAACTATAAACAGTCAGTTCAAATGTGAATATTCATTTGATTTTTATACTTGATTTATATGTGGATACCACATTTCTCCCTTTATTATTATTATTTTTAATAAAATGCTGAAGTGGTAGGTAGATACAAGATAAAGGTAGAAAACATAGTTTAGTGTTGTAAGAGAGCAAGAGAGCAAATGTAGATGATCAGGTGTGTGCCTGTAGACTATGTGTTAATCCAAGCCAGACAAGGGCAATAAAGCATCCACGTATGCAGAAGATTTCTGTCAGAATGGGGGGGGGGGGGGTTCTAAGCCTCACCTCTGTTGATCCCCATTTTCTCACCTGATGGCCCCCCTGCAACTGTGCCTGTCTTAGGTTGTACCTCCCTTGAGGAATCTTACCCGTCTCTGGCTAACCAGTCATCTTCCGGGGCCATACAGGGAAATGTTAAGTTGGTAAGTGAGAGAGAAGCCTTATTGTTTGAAAAGGTTAGTTTTTACTTCTTTGCATATTTATGCCCTGTGGCTTCTATGCCCAGCATTTGTCTTGAGGTGTATTTACCACTTGGAAGAATTGTGATACTCAGTAAATTCGATATGAGGAACGAATTCTACTTAAGGGTTATAATTAGGAAGGAAGAAGAAAAGCTATAGAAGTAGCAGGTGGAAGAAAAACTGGGAAGATTGATTATTTCTTTGACATACCTTCTTGTAGAGTAACTTCAGCATGTATAGGTTTTAAACTACTAATTAAATTGCACAAACACATTAACATAATAGGAGTACAGTTACGTAACCAAAGCATACCTGTAATTACCAGCCATGTCCAGTGAAACCAAGAAAACCAGTTAGGCACCTTAGGCATTTGTGAAAAATTATCTATAATATGGTGAATATTGTCCAACTGAACTTGAACAGTCTGAGAGAAATCAGACAAATTAAAACAACCCATTCCTGGGGACTGTTCACATCCCATATGTTCTTTTAACAGTAAATAGTCTGTAGTTGTAAGATTTTGGAGCGCTACAATTTGTACTTCTCCTAATTCTTGGTTGAGTTCCAACAGTTTAGATCCAGTCAAATTTGTTGTTTTGCTGTATGCACAGGCCAGCTTAGATATCTCCTTCTTCATTCCCATGGCAAGTCCAGGAACTGGCGGGATGAGTGCATCTACACCTGTAGCAGTGCATGGATCTTTGTTGGGGTTTTTTGATGGTCATCTTCTGGCATGAGTCTTCCCAAGAGTGCTGATGTTGGAAGTTCTTTTTCATATCATATCTTAGTTCATTTTCGGGGTAGCCAAATTAGGCTTTGATCCTCTGTATAAACACAAACAGACCCTATGCCTACACTTTTATATGCCCTTTATATCATTGTGTAGAACTCATTGGAGGTCACCAAACAGGAACTGTTTTTTTTTTATCATTAATCTACACTTACATGACAAATATTTTGTTTACAAGGCTCTCCCCTATACCAGGACCCCCTATATACCCCTTTACAATCACTGTCCATCAGCGTAGCAAAATGTTGTAGAATCACTACTTGTCTTCTCTGTGTTGTACAGCTCTCCCCTTTCTCCCACCCCCCATGCATGCTAATCTTAATACCCCCCTTTTTCTCCCCCTCCCTTAGCCCTCCCTACCCACCCATCCTCCCCAGTCCCTTTCCCTTTGGTACCTGTTAGTCCATTCTTGAGTTCTGTGATTCTGCTGCTATTTTGTTCCTTCAGTTTTTCCTTTGTTCTTATACTCCACAGATGAGTGAAATCACTTGGTATTTCTCTTTCTCCGCTTGGCTTGTTTCACTGAGCACAATACCCTACAGCTCCATCCATGTTGCTCGGAATGGTAGGATTTGCCCTTTTCTTATCGCTGAGTAGTATTCCATTGTGTATATGTACCACATCTTTATCCATTCATCTATCAATGGATATTTAGGTTGCTTCCAATTCTTGGCTATTGTAAATAGTGCTGCGATAAACATAGGGGTGCATTGGTCTTTCTCATACTTGATTGCTGCATTCTTAGGGTAAATTCCTAGGAGTACAATTCCTGGGTCAAATGGTAAGTCTATTTTGGGCATTTTCATGTACCTCCATACTGCTTTCCACAATGGTTGAACTAATTTACATTCCCACCAGCAGTGTAGGAGGGTTCCCCTTTCTCCACAGCCTCGCCAACATTTGTTGTTGTTTGTCTTTTGGATGGCAGCCATCCTTACTGGTGTGAGGTGATACCTCATTGTAGTTTTAATTTGCATTTCTCTGATAATTAGCGATGTGGAGCATCTTTTCATGTGTCTGTTGGCCATCTGTATTTCTTTTTTGGAGAACCGTCTGTTCAGTTCCTCTGCCCATTTTTTAATTGGATTATTTGTTTTTTGTTTGTTGAGGCATGTGAGCTCTTTATATATTCTGGATGTCAAGCTTTTATCGGATGTGTCATTTTCAAATATATTCTCCCATACTGTAGGGTTCCTTTTTGTTCTATTGATGGTGTCTTTTGCTGTACAGAAGCTTTTCAGCTTAATATAGTCCCACTTGTTCATTTTTGCTGTTGTTTTCCTTGCCCAGGGAGATATGTTCAAGAAGAGGTCACTCATGTTTATGTCTAAGAGGTTTTTGCCTATGTTTTTTTCCAAGAGTTTAATGGTTTCATGACTTACATTCAGGTCTTTGATCCATTTTGAGTTTACTTTTGTATATGGGGTTAGACAATGGTCCAGTGTCATTCTCCTACATGTAGCTGTCCAGTTTTTCCAGCACCATCTGTTGAAGAGACTCATTTCGCTATTGTATGTCCATGGCTCCTTTATCAAATATTAATTGACCATATATGTCTGGGTTAATGTTTGGATTCTCTAGTCTGTTCCATTGGTCTGTGGCTCTGTTCTTGTGCCAGTACCAAATTGTCTTGATTACCATGGCTTTATAATAGAGCTTGAAGTTGGGGAGTGAGATCCCCCCTACTTTATTCTTCTTTCTCAGGATTGCTTTGGCTATTCAGGGTCTTTGGTGTTTCCATATGAATTTTTGAATTATTTGTTCCAGTTCATTGAAGAATGTTGCTGGTAGTTTCATAGGGATTGCATCAAATCTGCATATTGCTTTGGGCAGGATGGCCATTTTGACGATATTAATTCTTCCTAGCCACGAGCATGGGATGCGTTTCCATCTGTTAGTGTCCCCTTTAACTTCTCTTAAGAGTGACTTGTAGTTTTCGGAGTATAAGTCTTTCACTTCTTTGGTTAGGTTTATTCCTAGGTATTTTATTTTTTTGATGCAATTGTGAATGGAGTTGTTTTCCTGATTTCTCTTTCTGTTGGTTCATTGTTAGTGTATAGGAAAGCCACAGATTTCTGTGTGTTGATTTTGTATCCTGCAACTTTGCTGTATTCTGATATCAGTTCTAGTAGTTTTGGGGTGGAGTCTTTAGGGTTTTTTATGTACAGTATCATGTCATCTGCAAATAGTGACAGTTTAACTTCTTCTTTACCAATCTGGATTCCTTGTATTTTTTTTGTTTTGTCTGATTGCCGTGGCTAGGACCTCCAGTACTACGTTAAATAACAGTGGGGAGAGTGGGCATCCCTGTCTAGTTCCCGATCTCAGAGGAAAAGCTTTCAGCTTCTCGCTGTTCAATATAATGTTGGCTGTGGGTTTTTCATAGATGGTCTTTATTATGTTGAGGTACTTGCCCTCTATTCCCATTTTGCTGAGAGTTTTTATCATGAATGGATGTTGAACTTTTGTCAAATGCTTTTTCAGCATCTATGGAGATGATCATGTGGTTTTTGTCTTTCTTTTTGTTGATGTGGTGGATGATGTTGATGGACTTTCAAATGTTGTGCCATCCTTGCATCCCTGGGATGAATCCCACTTGGTCATGGTGTACGATCCTTTTGATGTATTTTTGAATTCGGTTTGCTAATATTTTGTTGAGTATTTTTGCATCTACGTTCATCAGGGATATTCGTCTGTAGTTTTCTTTTTTGGTGGGGTCTTTGCCTGGTTTTGGTATTAGGGTGATGTTAGCTTCATAGAATGAGTTTGGGAGTATCCCCTCCTCTTCTATTTTTTGGAAAACTTAAAGGAGAATGGGTATTATGTCTTCCCTGTATGTCTGATAAAATTCTGAGGTAAATTCGTCTGGCCTGGGGGTTTTGTTCTTTGGTAGTTTTTTGATAACCGCTTCAATTTTGTTGCTGGTAATTGGTCTGTTTAGATTTTCTGTTTCTTTCTGGGTCAGTCTTGGAAGGTTGTATTTTTCTAGGAAGTTGTCCATTTCGCCTAGGTTTCCCAGCTTGTTAGCATATAGGTTTTCATAGTATTCTCTAATAATTCTTTGTATTTCTGTGGGGTCTGTCGTGATTTTTCCTTTCTCATCTCTGATAGTGTTGATTTGTGATGATTCTCTTTTCCTCTTAATAAGTCTGGCTAGAGGCTTGTCTATTTTGTTTATTTTCTCGAAGAACCAGCTCTTGGTTTCATTGATTTTTGCTATTGTTTTATTCTTCTCAATTTTATTTATTTCTTCTCTGATCTTTATTATGTCCCTCCTTCTGCTGACCTTAGGCCTCATTTGTTCTTCTTTTTCCAATTTCGATAATTGTGACATTAGACCTTTCATTTGGGATTGTTCTTCCTTTTTTAAATATGCTCGGATTGCTATATACTTTCCTCTTAAGACTGCTTTTGCTGTGTCCCACAGAAGTTGGGGCTTAGTGTTGTTGTCATTTGTTTCCATATATTGCTGGATCTCCATTTTGATTTGGTCACTGATCCATTGATTATTTAAGAGCGTGTTGTTAAGCCTCCATGTGTTTGTGAGCCTTTTTGCTTTCTTTGTATAGTTTATTTCTAGTTTTATGCCTTTGTGGTCTGAAAAGTTGGTTGGTAGGGTTTCAATCTTTTGGAATTTGCTGAGGCTCTTTTTATGGCCTAGTATGTGGTCTATTCTCGAGAATGTTCCATGTGCACTTGAGAAGAATGTGTATCCTGTTGCTTTTGGATGTAGAGTTCTGTAGATGTCTATTAGGTCCATCTGTTCTAGTGTGTTGTTCAGTGCCTCTGTGTCCTTACTTATTTTCTGTCTGGTGGATCTGTCCTTTGGAGTAAGTGGTGTGTTGAAGTCTCCTAGAATGAATGCATTGCATTCTATTTCCTCCTTTAGTTCTCTTAGTATTTGTTTCAGGTATGTTGGTGCTCCTGTATTGGGTGCATATATATTTATAATGGTTATATCCTCTTGTTGGACTGAGCCCTTTATCATTATGTAATGTCCTTCTTTGTCTTTTGTTACTTTCTTTATTTTGAAGTCTGTCTTGTCTGATACCAGAATTGCAACACCTGCTTTCTTCTCTTTGTTGTTTGCCTGAAATATCTTTTTCCATCCCTTGACTTTAAGTCTGTGCATGTCTTTGGGTTTGAGGTGAGTCTCTTGTAAGCAGCATATGGATGGATCTTGCTTTTTTATCCATTCTATTACTCTGTGTCTTTTGATTGGTGCATTCAGTCCATTTACATTTAGGGTGATTATTGAAAGGTATGAACTTATTGCCATTGCAGGCTTTAAGTTTGTGGTTACCAAAGGTTCAGGGTTCGCTTCTTTACTATCTTACTGTCTAACTTAACTCGCTTGTTGAGCTATTATACACGCGGTCTGATGATTCTTTATTTTTCTCCCTTCTTATTCCTCCTCCTCCCTTCTTCATATGTTGGGTGTTTTGTTCTGTGCTCTTTTTAGGAGTGCTCCCATCTAGAGCAGTCCCTGTAAGATGCCCTGAAGAGGTGGTTTGTGGGAGGCAAATTCCCTCAACTTTTGCTTATCTGGAAATTGTTTAATCCCTCCTTCATATTTAAATGATATTCGTGCTGGATACAGTAGTCTTGGTTCGAGGCCCTTCTGTTTCATTGCATTAAGTATATCATGCCATTCTCTTCTGGCCTGTAGGGTTTCTGTTGAGAAGTCTGATGATAGCCTGATGGGTTTTCCTTTGTAGGTAACCTTTTTTTTCTCTCTGGCTGCCTTTAATACTTTGTCCTTGTCTTTGATCTTTGCCATTTTAATTATTATGTGCCTTGGTGTTTCCCTCCTTGGATCCCTTCTCATGAGAGTTCTGTGTACCTCTGTGGTCTGAGAGGCCATTTCTTCCCCTAGTTTGGAGAGGTTTTCGGCAATTATTTCTTCAAAGACACTTTCTACCCCTTTTTCTCTCTCTTCTTCTTCTGGTATTCCTATAATGCGTATATGGTTCCTTTTTGATTGGTCACTGAGCTCTCAGAATTCTTTCATTCCTGGAGATCCTTTTATCTCTCTCTGCATCAGCTTCTCTGTGCTCCTGTTCTCTGTTTTCTAGACATTAATGGTCTCTTGCATTTCATCAATTCTGTTTTGAAGTCCTTCCAGAGCTTGTTTTATTTCTGTATTCTCCTTCCTTAGTTCTTGCATATTTCTCTGCAAGTCCATCAGCATGGTTATGACTTTTTTTTGAATTATTTTTCAGGAAGACTGGCTAAATCTATCTCCCCCGGTTCCTTCTCCGGGGAAGATGTAGCAGATGCCGAAGCTGTCTGGGTTACTCTTGTCTGGATCATATTTTTTTGCCTTTTCATATTGACAGGTGCTATTGACTGTCAGCTAGGAGGGCCAAACTTTTCACTTGCTACTGGCCTTTCTTTACTGGGACAACTTCGACCCCTAGTGGCTTGTGTTGGGTAATTGCGTGTAGGCTGGGTCTTTGTGTGTTGCCTGGCCGAAGTGTAGGAATTTTCCTTTCTGCCTTTCTGTGGGCGTGTTTTGCCTTAGGCTGTTTCTCTGCTTTCGCAGTGCCGGGAGGGGTAATGGATGGGGGAGTGGCTGTTTGGCTGTTTACCTCCGTGAGGGGTCTCAGAGCTGTTGCCCAGGGGGTTAGTGCACCCAGTTTTCCCTGTAATTTCCAGCCACTGGGCTGTGACCTGTGTTGTTTCCATCTAGCTGTTAAATCCCTGTCCCTTTAAGACTTTCAAAGAGCACTGGCTTTTCTTTGTCACAGGGGCATCAGCTTCGGCACCTGCTCAGAGGTCTTACTGCCCTATTTCCCTAGTTTCCAGCCCTCCACGCATGCACTGTGTCTGCACTCTGGTGCGGGTGGCTGGGGCTGGGTGTTTAGCAGTCCTGGGCTCCCTCTCCCTCCCTCCGGGAGCTGGGGGGAGGTGTGCTGGGGTCTCGCCGGCCGGGGCTTGTATCTTACCCCTTTCACCAGGCGCTGGTCTCTCGCACGTGTCGATGTAGTCAGGCTGTTGTCCTGTGTCTTCTGGTTTCTCTTTTAGGATTAGTTGTATTTGTTGTATTTTCAAAAATATATATGTTTTTGGGAGGAGATTCCCACTGTCCTACTCACGCCGCCATGTTGGCTCCGCCTCCATTTCTCCCTTATTATTATTATTTTTTAATAAAATGCTGAAGTCCCACATAATTTTTTTAAAACAAACTTCTCCATAGCAATTTTTGTGTGCCAGTCACTGTTATCAGCTTTGAGCTATCTATTACTTAATCCTCCTAGCCACTCTGAGAGATAAATACTATTATTAAATCCATATCCACTTTCACACATGGTAATGGAATATAATCTTAATTACCTGACTGAATATTTGGGGTACTGTGTAATGGCAAGAGGGAAAGAACATGGAAACAGGGTCTCTTACTATGCAAAGATATGGCATGTTCCCAGGAGAAGGGAGTGGAGTTCCAGACAGAGACCAAAAGAAGATGGCCTGACTCACCTTTAGGCAGGAGAGGCAGGCTATGAAGTAAGGCTGGCCTCCTTGGGAAGGGGTAGACAACTTGAGTGCTTTTCCTTCTGATACCAAAATAAAAGACTTCATGTTAGCTAGAAACTTATCCATTCCCTGCTTGTGCCCCAGTAAAGAGATTTGCAGATACTCACACAGTGTGATGGACTTGTCAGAAGAGACCAAAATACCCACTGTGGTCTCCTGGAAGATGGCATCAGCCTCTGGAGGAGACACTGGGGAGAGTCCCTAGTGGTGGTTAGCAGTGTTGTCAGGCAGTCCCAGTGCGAGCAACTTTTGACAGGCATTTTAGGGAAGGGTAAGGCCCACCTGGTGTCCCGTGCAGCATAGAGAATGCTTCTGTGAATGAGGAAAGAGGGAACTCGGAGACACCTGTATTTCCTGACACAGATGAACTGCCTATGTTAGAAGAGGCATATAAGGTTGATTTCATATTTAAGCTTATGTAGTCATATGTAATTTTATGATATCCTGATAGCATTAGTAAGTTAAAAAAATCACACAGCCAGTAGTGACCCCATTACCAATGAAGTGTCCTTGTACAAACAACTTTTTGGCCAAAATTACTGCTTTATCAGGAGCAACATAGTTGGGTTCTACTTGAATTACAGTGTATACATGAGCTAGAGTTGAATATTTGGAAAATCATAGATCAGATGAAAATAAGCCTACACCATAAACTTAATCAAAGCAGGCAAAACAACCAAAATGTTGTTTAGCAGCTAGTAGAATACTGATTTAGAGTCCTCAGTAAATTCTAGAATAAGCTTGACCTAGTTTATGATACCACATTTTATATTCATAATAATGTACTCTCTGTAACAGGAGTGCTTCAGGCTTCATGTTATAGAAAACTCCAGCTGACAGTGGTTTAACCATAAGAATATTGTGTATGTTAACAAAAGCCTGGATACATGTAATTAGGAGAGTAGACCGGCAGCTCCAAATTTTAGGGCATTTGGTTGATGTTTCTGGGATTCACTAGTTTTCTCTGTGGCAGCAGGCATCATGTCTTCAGGTCTCAGAATTAAAGGACAAGAAACAAGGATGTGGCCAGGGTGGTGAGAGTTCTCTCACCTGCCTGTCGGCTTTTATCAGGGGGGAAATGTCTTCCCTAGAGGCCTACCTACCAGACCTCCCCGTATGTCACATTGACCAGAACTGGATCCTGTGGCTATTTAAGCTGCAAGGGAGATGAGACGAATGAATACCTAGCATTTTTCAGCTTCTAGACAGGAAGATGGGCAAGGAAGAGGGAAGCTGGGAATGGCTGTTGTGTAGTTCATTAATGAGTGTTGGACATATTTTCCATGTTTAGAATCCTCTACTTCCTCTGTATTTCTTACAACATAAAGTCAAGGCTCCTTATCATGACACAAATCTTTCCTAGACAGACCTGTGCCCACCTCTCTATCCTCATCCCTCACCCTGTCCCACAGGCAACCTGGGTTGTGACCGTCATGAACTCACTGCAGTTCCTATGCTTCAGCATCCTGTCCTGTGCTTCTGTGACTGAGGCTTTCTGTTCACCCAATAAAGATACAGCCTTCTTTATGACCCCGGGAAAAAGAGGACCATTTTTCTCCCCTATATTCCCACAGCAACCTGTACTCTGCTATGGCACTTTATCACACTGTTCTGTGTCTTTTTGTTTATTGGCCAGTCTTCTTCAGCAAACCCTGAAGAACAGGGGTTTTCTCATGTCATCTTTGTGCAGCACCCTGCACAGCACCACATAACGGCAGTTCCGTAAAAACTTGTTGAATGAATGATGGATGGATGAAAGAATGAGTTGTTGGATATTACTCGCTCTCCGATGTCTGAGGTGCTAATGTCCTGGATGTAGGCATGATTTCCTTTGGTCTTCCTTTTTCCTTGGCAGTTTTGCTCTCCCACACAGTTTCCCTGGACTTGCCTTACCTGTGGAGCCCAGAATTGGGGGCTGCCGCTTCTCAGGGCGGCTGCCTTGTCCATTGTCGCTCCTTTGGAGGGTTTTTCCTGGGCCTCGGGTCAGTCCGACGCCTCCCTGCGCTTACAGAGGCCCCCGTGCGTTGTCTGCCTCCGTGCCACAGCTTCACAGTCTCAGCACGACTCGGAAGCATAAACCAAGCTCTTGCCTCATCACATTGTTACAGATTTTACTGATCACATTTTTCTCACTCTATTCTTTAATAGGAGAAAACGTTTATCTTCATGAGAATATACTTTTTTAAAAAGAGTAGACTGGTTTCCTGTTTGAAGATCTACCCCATATCCGGAAAAGAAGCCAAGAGAACACACCATATCTAGGTTCTCCTTGGATACATTCATGCCTAATTTAGCTATGCCTGGGATTAGGGGGTCAGCAGGAAGCATTTTGTTTCTTTTGCCTGTTATTTATTTATGGTTTTGAATGTGCTCTGTCTCCAGGAGGGAAGTAATGCTACTTTTCCCAGATTTTCTCACTGACATTTAGATGGGCTTTAAATACTGATTTCCCCAGACTTCTGACCTAATATATTTCATACAGTCTGAATCTGAGTTTGAATTTCTAGGTGCAAATAGGGAGTATGGGTAGGAGTTTGAGGGGATTTTTACTCAGGGCCCAGAATTAAGAACAAGCTGAGGGATTTTTCAATGGATGAGACAGAAACAGTGCAGAGGTGACAGGGCTCTAAGCCTTTCTGCTAGAACATGAGTTTTCATAATCTGAGTTGACTTTAATATGACTGATTAATTAGGGAACATTATTTGTATTTTATAGATTGCATTGGCGCTAATTGGATTGAGATTGGGAATTAACATCAATCAGAACAAATCTGCTGTTCTGGTTACAACCATCTTTGTTTAACTGGGTAGGTGATAAGACAAAGGGGGATGCAGGCAATTACAACATGTCTTTAGATAAGCACTCTGTTGATGGTAGCTCTGGTGGTGCCTGGAAAAGAAAAGCAATTCGTCTGCAGTGAAGTGGAAGTGGTCCTCCAAAGATATAACCGAATTTTTAGTTGCCAAAATAATTGATATGTGTGGGAGTCTTACTGGCTACAAGCGAGTAGAGACCAGGGATGCCAAATGCCCTGCAATGCATAGGACAGAACCACACAGGGAAGAATTGGCTGGCTTGCAAATTAAAATGCCAAAAGTTACATTTCCCCTATCTACCCCTGCTGCAAGGATAGGCATGGCAGCTGGAGAAGAATAAATGTGTTGCATATATAGCTGTGGGGTAAATCACAGAGTTTCCAGAATTTCCTGCCTGGCCTTATCCATTTACATATCAATAGGTGTTTACCACTGCAGAGCCTCCTGGTGATCTGTGGCAAGGGGTGGAGAAAAAATGCATTTTTCCTCCCCTCTGTTCCTGGTATGTAATTGGTCTGGCATCTGCCAGTCACCAAGGACCTGCCCATGGAGTTCCTCCTGGAAGGGGCAGCTGGGAAATAGAGAGCTCACTGCGGCTGCTCAGTGAGCCATGGCTGGCGGAGATGGGCAGTGCCCAGCCTGGCCAGCAAATTCGAGCAAGCTGTGAGCAATAAAAACAGCTTCTCTCAACCTACCCTTTCCCTTGACTTATTCTGGTTTCACTGGTTTCATTGGTGGATTCACCTGGGGCCAGGAACACCCTTCTCCCCAGAGCTCTAATAGTTAAACAAAAAATGTGAGATGAACCTTTACTGATGACATTTCGAAGTCTGAAAATCTATGGCCCTCTGGCCCTCTAGTTCTGACACAAAAATTTGTTTGCTTCAAATCTGCTTGTTCACTCACGAACCCAAGGTTTCTTAGGAGAGCAGCCAACAACCTCTTTCAGCAGGACAGGCCATGTTCCCAGTACTTGACCCGTTACACATTCCCTTAGCCAGAAGTGGGCTTCACTGGGCTTGCCAGCTCTCACCTCCACTTAGGGCAAGTTTTTAATTCAAAAGAAAACCATGCTTGTGCAGGAAGAAAACGTTGGCCAACTTATACTTCTTTCAGATGTTATAAATAAATCTGGAAGTGTCTATAATTTGCCCTCACTTTAGAATATAATTGAACTCAGTACAATTATTGTCTCTTGGGACATTTTACTTTTTAAAATCTATCTTCTTTTGCTGATAAAAAGTCAGCTCATGTGGATTGTCAATTCTGAAAGTTCATTTGTCTTTTCTCTATTGCTTCCAAGATTTTCTCATGATTTTTACATGTGATTACATTATCCTGCAGTTGTACTTTGTGTTTAAGAATGAATTTGTTTTTATTTATCTTATTCACAATAATGTGTGCTTCCTTAGTATGAGTCTCATGTCTTTTTTCACTTCTGGAAATTTTTTAGCCATTTGCTCTTCATAGCCAGAGATTTTCATTTTATCTTCCACTTCTCTTAACTCTTCTTTCATGTCTTACATCTTTTTATTTCTCAGTGCTGTGTTCTGGATTACTTCCAGAGATTTATCTTTCATGTCACTAATTTTCTCCTCTGCTGTATGTTACTTAACAAGTCGATTGAATTTTTTTAAATGACTATTGTTTCTTTTCTATGATTTTTTTAATGGTCCAACTTCTTTCACCTTTAATGGTCTGCTCACTTAAAAACATGTATGTTCTATCTCTTTAAACATTTAAAACATGTTTGTATTAAGTTCCCCTAGGATTTGTTTATCATCACAGTGTGAAATCTCTATGCTGTTGGCTCTGTGAGTTTTCTTGTTTGTCAGTGAACTTTGCTCATATAATTATTGCTTATGAGTTCATCTTCGGTAAGAGTTAACCTAACTAGCAGTTTCACAGGGCCCAGGGGGCATCCCTGAGGGCTGGTTTCACCTTGCCTCTACTGAGGTTCTGAGCTAACTAACATGGGTGGTGTGAATTTAGATCCTTTGATCTGAGCATAGATTTGACTCTTCCACGTGACTATTTCCTCCATATTTCCAGGCAGATGGCTATCTCAGGGCTTTATTGCCCTCATGGCAGAACAATTCTTTCTTCCCTTCTCACTTTAGTCAGGGAGTGGAGTTCTTGCTGTTTGTTGGATCTGTACCTTAAGTCTTATCTCCACAAAGTATTAAAGTCCCTATTATGGTATCTGCTGCCTCATGGACAGTGCAGCTTTAATTCCTTTTTACTCTGAGCCTTTAAATCCTTTCTTCATTTATGTAACCTGGACATTTTTTTTCTAGTGTCGAAGTTGGCTACATACTATTAAAATAAATTTAAATGTTTTATTGAGATTCATTTTGTTGTCCTTGTTGGAAGGATAGAGGAATTTTCTGGATCTGCTTAGCCTACCATCTTAACGGGAAGTCATTCTAGGTCTATCTTTAGCCAAGTTTTTTTTTTTTTTTTTACTCTGCTAGGGATTAGGTGTTCAAGAAACCGTTGTTGAATTGTTGTACAATGGAATATGCAGCATATTCTGGCCAAGTTGAACCTTGTATAGAGGAGCTTTAAATCAGCATTATGAAAAACACAAAGAGCAGGTGGTGGTAGTGTGTCAATTTGCTGACTCATTTTATAATGGAATTTTTTCCCCCTTTTTACCATTTGCTTGCCTGTTAGGCTTATCTGAGAAATTTATTCTTTATAGCTCTGTAATTAAGTGAAGGAGTCTTGGCCTTTGATCTTGGCAGATTCTGGGTTTAAATTCCACTGGTGCTATGCTCAAATGTTCAAGTCACATGGTAGGCACTCAATATTCACTTGTTGAAGGAAAAAATTAATGAATATATGATCTTACCATCAGTTCCTCTGAAGTAAAATATGGATGATGACAGTGACCACCTCATAGGCCTTTGATAATTGTGAGCTCAGCCATGGAAAACATCTAGCATAGTGACTAGCAAGAGTAAAAGCTTGATAAACGTTAACCAGGTCCTGGGCATAGAAGAATTTAAGTGATTATATATCCCTTTACTTTTTCTTATATTTCCTTTATCACTTCCATCGTCTAAAACTTCTTTTAAAAATGTCTTCTCTGTATATAGGGTCATACACATAGATGGTAGTAAGATCCCAATTTGAACTAACAGTTCTGTGGTTTCTTCCTCTAGGCCAAAATTCTGAAAAAACAAAGCAACTGATATTTTTCATATTTGTAACAACAGAATGGTTGATCTCCAGGTAAGTGTTTATTATATTATTAGAAAAACTGGATCAAGAAAGTAGAAGCTAAATAGAGGTCTAGCATCTTGCACTAGTGAAAATACCATAACATGTTATTCTAAAAGAAAAAAAATGCTTTCCTGATTTAATAGGTGTTAAAAACAAGGGAGAAATAAAAAGACAAATTTCCTTAAGTTCATTCTTATTTTCACTTATCACTTTTTTAAAGGGAGTTAAAATATCTTAAAGAAAATTAGATTATCATATAGTTTTGTGCTATTATATTCCCTTTAACATTCAACTATAATTTATGTAATTTAACTATAAATTTAGAATTCTATTGTATCTCCCTGCTTGATAAATACAGAAAGTTATAGTGTCATCTTGTGGAAAAGTGCAGAACTGCATTGTATTAACATTTGAATAAATTGAAATAGGTGGAGAAGGGAATATAGAGCTAAAGAGTTGTACGTAATGAAAATTAATCAGCATATTTCTGTAAACTTAGCTAGATTTAATATTAAATGAATAGAATCAGGTAGATTTTCCACCCTCCTAGATTTTCCTGTAGCAGGGACAATAGAAAGAAAAGGTTAACTTTCTGAATTGAAACTACGACAAGAATTACCAAATTTCAGAACGTTTTGATTCCAAAGGGAGAAAGAACAGGAATAAATTATGCCTGATGCTCTGAATTTCAAAACTATGTACATGATTGAGCCAAAGATGTTGCTGAACACAGTTCAGAGGAGAAGGCCTTGTTGCCAACACTGGATAAACACCTGCACCATGTACATATCAGAAGCTACGCAAAGCAGGGACACCCTCGAGTTGTCATAGGAAAAGAATCTGGGAGAGCTGACTGACGTTACTATAACTTATAGAAAAGAGTTATCCTGTATGAATGAAAGTGACTCCAGAATATTTACTTCAATTTGTTACAGGAAGAGCCAGGGAACGTTTGTTTTTAGCCTCAATATGAAGCTCATATAGGTAAATTCAAGGATCTTTGAATGATCTGATGTAATAGACAAATGCTGCTACTCACCCACTGACTCCGGAACTCAGGAACTCTGTCCTTGCCACTTACGTTAGTTCACCCCACACACGTGCATGATGAAACAGCTGCACATGACCATCAGGGTAGGACAGAGATCTGGTGAAGGTATCAACATAGGAAATGGATTATATCTGAGGCTTAATAAAGTGCCAGATGAAATAACAAAGAAAGACTGTTAACAGAGAGAAAGAAAATGAAGATAAGGAGACAGAATCTGGGAAGCAGTGATGGCTAGGGGTGCAAGGTCATCAGGTCAGGTGAAGGCATTGTAATAGCACTTGAGATGGGCTCTCATTTTTGTCATCTCATTTTGATGGCCAAAAGATCACACTTCTGGGAGGTATGCTGAAGAAAATGCCAAGGACAAAGGAAAGACTGGAGAAGAAGAATAATGAAAAGAAAGGATCATTCCCTCATGATCCTGCTCCCGTTACCAATATTTTGAGTTCCTTCGCTGATCTAAGCAGAGGTCCATGGGAGTTGTCAGTTAAACAGTTTCTCTGTGTCTACTCCCTCCTGCATGTTTAACGAAGTGGTCCTGCACATGCACTGAGCCATGAAACTGAAGGAATTTTGTTCTTAAAACCTTGCTTTGAATGTTCTTTCCTTCATGGATTTAAGTTAGATCCTTTAATGCTATAATAATTTGGTTTCATATTGAATGTCCTTTGGGCTTTCATTGTCATTTTTTTTTAAGTAGTTTTCCATGAGTTCAAAATAATCCTTTTGGCAAAAAAGCAATTCAATTATAGTGACAGCATAAAAAGCCCAACATGATACAATCCTCTGGTGAGATCAGATTTCGTGCTAAACCCAGACGATTTTATAAAACTGAAATTTGTATTTGCATTCTGAAACTCTCACCTGAAAGGCTTGATCAGAACTTAAAGCTTCACATAAAAGTCAATCTCTGATCTGTATAAGGCACAGCTGAATTAAGAGTTTAAGTGACTTGTTGAGGGCCATATATTACAGCCTTTTAACCAGGTTTGAAAATATAGTTGTTGGGCACCAGATCTCCCTCTACATCCTTCCACTCACAGGCAACAAAGAAAATGTCCAGTTCCTTCCAGAGGAGATTTCTCATGCCACAGGAAAGCTTAACATACATTCCCAGCATCACCAGACCACTAAGTAGATTGTATGGTAACTAGTTTTATTTTAAACAGCACCATTCTCTGAAGACCTAATACTGATGTCCTATTCAAATTATGGATGCACCAGTTAATGGCAATGTGACTTTAACCTCTCTGTCTCAATTATATTCAATCCAGAAAATATGCCAATATTAGTTATCTCTCAGGCTTTTATGAGATATTACAGTCCTTGGCATATTTAAGCCCTCTATAGTGTTAGCTATTCTTATTATAGTATACAAATAAATCAACGTATAAATGCAAATTTATAGCATGTATATGTTTATACACTATTAATGCTCATAAGGATGAGATCATAGAATTTGGCATTGTATGCCTGGAAAATGGAATTTCCTAAGTGGCGACTGAGGACCAAAGATGAGAAATTAGAGGCCAGAGAGAGAGAATTCTGTAAAGATTTAAGTGGAGCAAAGGAAGAAGATTAGGGAAATAGCTGTGTAGAGAGATCCTTTGGTAGACACAGGAGTAAAATTGTTTGTTGTGAGTGGGTGTTGAGCAAATATTTAGAGTAGGATTTGATGGCAGAGGTTTTAGAGTAGGACCAGAAATACTGCAATGAATCAGGAGCAGTGTAGGGGTGGGGGAGTTACTGAAGAAGCAGCACAGACCAGAGAAATTTGGGAAACTTCTTTCCATCCTCAGTTTCTCACATATTTATCATAGCATCTATAAATCTTTATAGCTTGAACTTAATTGTTTATATTTCCATTTTCCTTTATTACTATTCAAAATGAGTGCCACCTGGGAACAGCATGGGTCTCATGCTGGGAGCTGTTCAGAAATACAAGCTCTCAAGCCCCACCCCAGACCAACTTCATGCACATCCACGTTTTTAAAGAGATGCCCTTGTGTTTCCTGTGCCTGTTTAAGAAGGGCCACTTCCATAGGCCTTCTGCTTCTAGCATGGTGCCTGGCACTTAGTCAATGCTGAATGTAAGTTAATTGAATGAATCAAGTTGAATTCCTGGAGGCCCCCAAATTGAGCTTCAGATGGAGATGAGAAAAGTAATTCTAATCCCAAACCAAAGCCTTGACCTAGAGCGAAACTTCAGTGGCTGTAGAAACATAGAAAAATTACCTGCATGAGGGTTAGAAGTTAGGTTCTAGGTTCTGTAAGAGGAAAGAACAGAGTGATTAAGGATTGGAGCTAGGATGCACCTGGGTCCTGGTAAGGAAGCCCAGGAAATAGCCCACAGAGACTCTGTGAATATAGTTCATGTCATGAGACCCCTTCCACAGCAGTACCGTATGTCATGTTCTTAAAACAAATGATGCCTTGTGTCCTATACTGAGGGAGACTCTGAGTGGCAGTGGCACAGGCCTGGGATGGGGGCAAATAGTCCCACCCTACCTCTGGGGGAGGGGGGTTATCAGGTAGTTTTGTTTAGAGGATTGACTCAAGGATCTTAAATTGCAAAAGGTTTAAGTAGAAGAGGCTCCTCCCTACTCACTCCTTCTGGACCACATTTTTAGGTGAACATAGAAAAGTGCCACTAAGATAATAGTTTAATATTAACAATCTTAATATCGGCATTTGGAGTTGACCCTAACTCATTGGCTATGCTAAGAACGATTTTGAAGTGTTCACTCAATACAAATTTAAAAGATTCATTTTCAAGACTTCCTTTTTAAAAATTAGTATCCCTGTGTTTTAATTTAACTTTGAAAAAACAGAATCACCTTTCAGTTGTTCCCCTTACATACAATCAGCCCCTAATTCTTGTCTGACATGTCTTCACAATCTGTCGTGCATAAGTTTCTCCCCTTACATTTCTGAAGCCACTCCTCTGATTCAGATGTCTGGAGCAGTCTTCTCACTGGAATTTGGCATCAAGGTTGGAACTCTGGAATCTGGGAGAATTGGACTTGTCCTTCTGCTTCAGCCCTTGTTACATATGTGACCTTAAATTGACCTCTCTGCTTCAGTTTCCTCTTCTGTAAAATGGCAATAATGGTGGCCTTTTCCGCATTGAATTGTTATACAGAAGTGAGTCCTTGTGTGTAAGTTAAAGGTGTCTTAGTGCTTAGGAGCAGAGACTCCAGAGTGAGACTGCTTGGGTAAATGTTCTGCTACCAACTACCTCTGTGTCAGGCAAATTGTGTCACCTGTCTTTGACTCAGTTTCTTCAGTTGAAAAATGGTAATAATGATCATCTTTACCTCATGGAGGTTTTATAGGAATTAAATGAGCACAGTGCTCCATAGTGTCTGGTACATTCTAAGTGCTGTACACGTGCTTCTTAATTTAAAAATTCCACACAAGAGGTGCCCGACAATGTTTTTCTACTGATTGCCTTGATTTTCATCACTGCATCAATCCATCCCCATTGATCCCTTATGAATCTTCCTAAAAACATCCCTCTCAGCCTTAGTTAGAATAGTGTGGCCACAAATAATAGGAAACCTGACCAATAGTTGCTTAAACTATAATATATTGTGGGCAAAATTGCAATTTCCAGAATCTCTCACCTGGATTTAGTACATCTCCATATCAATAGGTATTTCCAAGGGGTGGAGAGAAGTAGTCCATCTCCATATCAATAGGTAATTACATGGGCTGGCAACGGGTCTGGAGAGGTTGCATGGAGCTTTCCCTTCTTCTGCAGCCTGGTCAAGAGAGAGATGGAACAACTGCTTATAAGAATTAAACTGGTTTCTTAAACTTTATTTCTCCCTTTGACTGATTTTGGTTTCAAAGAAATTTTGCCCTGGGATGTTCCCCCTGGAGTTACATATATCTACAGCTTACTTAACTGGTCATCTGAGAGTAGATGGGCCCAGCCCTGATTCAACAGTTCAGTCATGTCATCAAAGACCTGGGCTTCGTGAATCCTCCCACTTAGTCATTCTCAGCATCTGGGAGAGATCTTTCCTCATGGACCCATGATGGCTGCTGAAGTTCTATGCCCTACATCCCTACACAACAGAATTCACAGCATGACTTCAGCAAGGTGAACCAGATGCAGAAGTCGATAGCAACATGATTTTCTCCTTGTATATCTTTCCTTTTTTTTTTTTTTTTTTCCAGAAGCACTCCGTATATTTCCCTTAACAGCTCATTGCTCAAACTTGTGTTACATTGTCAGAGCTGGTGGCCAACATCCACTAAAGCTAGGCAAACTAAAGGAAGGAACGGTTGTGGAGAGGCAGTGAATAATTCCAGCCTGCCAAACAAGCTCTAGCCTTCTTAGGTACTGAGACCCCTCTGTGATGTGGCCCTTTCATGGGCTCCTCATGGGCCTCTTCTGCAAGAGTCTATATTGGTGCCAAGCTATCCTATCAGCCATTACCCAAACTGCCTGTATTTTCCTGTCCTCCTTTCCCTATATTTTATTGACTGTAATATGTGTATCATTTCTCCCTCTTCTAGCTACCATGACACACACGTTCCTGCTAATCTCTGCATGTTAAAATGCAACCTTTCCTTAAAAGTCTGGATTACATGTCTTCTCCTATCATCCCTGATCATCCAAGACAGAAAAAGCTTTCCTTCCTTGATTTTCCTCACATTGTTTTATATTATTTAAACGTTCTGTGATATTTTAGTTGGGGAAAGGAGGTATATATTTTTCACTTTCATGTTCCATTTTGTCAACTACACTGGATAATAATTATAAAACCATTGAGTGTTTAATATTAGCAAGGCATTAAGACATTGAACATGTCTTTACCTGTGTCACCTCATGACACTAACTTTTTAAAAGTGAGTATTTCCTTTATAAAGAGGAGCAAACTAAAGTTAAGAAAGATTTAGGGGCTTGCATTAAGATCATCAGATTTTAAGTGACTGTATTTAAGTATTTAAGTGGCCTATATTTTCAGATGGTATGCTATATGGCTTCTTAATGTAGTACTTTTCAAAGTAGTAAGTCCTCATTTTTTATTTAAGTGAATGAAAGACTATTTGTATAAGCTGGCTAGTAAAGATAACCAGTCTGTGTAATATGTGCCCTTCACTCACTTCTCTCCCCCTTGAGTTAAACCAAAGAAACAAAATTGTGTGTTTTATGTAGGTTAAAAAATCTGTATATCTGCCTAGAACCTTTCTTATTTTACCTTAGCCATATAGTCTTTTATTCAACACAAGAAAATACATGCATTATTTGGGAACAGATTGCTTGTTATATGTCAAGCAGTATGCTAAGGCACAGTACTTGTGGCTCCATCTAATCCCCTCAACAGAAAGTGACTTAAACATATAGCAGTTCTTATTATCTCCCTTAACAATTGATGGGTAGTGCTAGGTGGGTATAGCAGCTTAATGATGTCAGATCTCAAGATTGATATCTCTGCAATTCTCTTGACTTTTACCTCAGGGGTGCAATATGGCTGCTGCAACTCCAGACTTTACATCCTCACACAACTCACAGATTTTCCAGACTTCTCATATCTCAATGGCTACAATCAGATTACATGCCAGCCCCTAGACCACTAGTCATATTTTTTCCCTGAGATCAAGAATTTACCTGAACTAAACTGGGATTCTGCTAGTAAAAATGAAGGGAAGGGGAATGGTTTTGAGTCACCAACAAACATTGTCTCCCCAGATAGGTAGTATAGGAGTAATACAGGTTCTTGTCCTGATAAAGCTGACTCCTCACAAGGGAGACAGATACTAAATTTAAAAATTAAAAAAAATTATACATTGTAATGAGTGATAAGAAGGAATTAAACAAGGATTTGTGGAGTAGATTGATGTCTGCTTAAAGATTGAGTCTTTCTGGAAGGACCCCACTATGGAGGTGACATTTAAACTCATTCAAAGAAGGAGAATGGAGGAGAGAGGAGTGCAGAGCAGACAGGAGTGTGTGTGCATTCTTCATGTTTTTTATTTTCTGCATTTTATGATGTTTTACCACTTGGGGGGCCTTTTAGGCAAAGGGAAAGATTATCCTTCCCAGGGCTAGCCAAGTCTCTGCATAGCAAAGGGCTGGTCTATGAGCACTCCTAGGAGCAAACTGACCACCTTGAATCTATACCCACTTCATGGGGTTCTCACACACCAAGCCAGTATTACCCCTGTTCTAGGTCATCCCAAGGCCATACACCAGGCAACTAGAGATCACTGCTGTGGCCTGAAGTCCGATGGAATGATTCAAACTAGCTAATCCTCAACTGCTTCCTCTAACTTGTCCTGCCTTTCCTGTGGAAACCCCAATAATGGCTTTGGCCAAGGCTCTCCCCTCCCATGACCCAAGCCTAGCACTTCCCCCTTGGCCCTGTGTTGTATGTGTGCCCCTTTGTCTTGGGAAATGTAAGTAATAAAAAATCTCCTTTCTGTGGCATCAGCTTCTCTGTGTTGTTACTCAATCACCTTCTTAAATTAAAACCCAGGCATAGAATAGAGTGGAAGCAAGTGTGAAGACCCTTGGTGAGCACTAGAGAAAATAAAAGAAAGCATGTGTGGCTGCTTATTCACTATTTTAAGATTGGAGGGGGATGAAAACTTCTAGCTCTCCACCAAAACCATTCTCTTCTTTTTGCAGCACCAGAACACAGCCAGGGTAAATGACCACCCCACCCCATCAGACTCCCACTTGGGTGTAGCCAATAGAGTGTTAGGGGAGTGATGTATGAAACTTTCAGGCCAGTGCCTCAGACAATGGATGTACCTTCCTTGTCCTCTCTTTTCCCCCCTTCCCACTGACTGCACCCTCTTTTTGGCAGTGATTCAGCTTTGGATATTCATATGAGGACACTTGTTCTCAAAGTGTTGTCTCAGATCAATAGCATCAGCATAAACTTGTTAGAAATGCAGACTGTCTAGCACCAACCCAGACCTACTGAGTCAGAAACTGCAGATGAGGACAAGCAGCTTGGGTTCTAACAAGTCTCCACGTGATTCTGATCAATGCTCAAGTTTGACAGCCACTGTTGTAGGTAAAAGAGGAGATGCAAAATGCAAGAAACATGAATCCCTGAGTGTCTAAATGGAATAAAGCTGGATTTTTTACTCTGGAGCACAGGAGAAGGTTTTGAGTGGATGATTATCAACTTCGGGTGATTTTCAAAGCCATGGGAATAGGTATAAGATAACCTAGGGAGAGATTTAGAGGGAAATAAAAAGAGAACAGAGGATTGAGGCATCAGTGACTCCAACACTTACAAGGAGGGAAGAAGAGGAGGAGCCTAAAGAGGAGTCTGAGAAGTGGGGACTAGAGAACCAGATGGCGAACTACAAGGGTGATGTCATGGAGGTCAGGAAGGCAGAGTGTTGGAGGGAGTGGTCGCATCCTCTGCTCAATGCAGAATTTGTGCCTCTTAGACGGGAGCAGTGCTTTGTTAAACTAGCCCCTGACTCAAGGATGAGTCTGACTGAGTTAAAACAATACCACTCTCTTGCCGATGTTTGGTTGAAGAATGAATGTGAGGCCCAATTCTGGGCAATAAGATACAAAGACAAGTGTATTAGAGACTTCAGTGAAAATTCTTCCTTTCTTATAATAGAAAGCAACAGAAAGCTAGTGTCTGTCTCCCCCATTGGATGTAAATGATATGGCCCTGATTGTTACTGGTAGGTATCACTGGCTTAAGAATCATGCTTTATTTTAATCCTTTTTCTGACTTTTGCAAAGAGGAAGTTTCCCTTTTTCATTGTGACAATCTATTTGCCCCCTCTTTAAATGAGGGACCATGAGGGCATCATTTTAAGGCCATAGTTTATTTATTTGTAAAATGTGGATAATGCTAATACCTACCTCATAGAAGATGAAGCTGGCATTTTGGACACCTGTGCAAAGAGATGAAAAGAATCAAAGTCCTTAATGACATGGTTGAGCTTCTGAATCAACTAAAGCAAACGTTCTGCTTGTGAATTCATACTTTTCCTTGTCGTTTAGTGTGTTTCATTTAGGATTTCTGTTACTTGTGACTGGAAGCAGCATATCTGAAACAGTGATAGATGAATCCTATTTCTATTTTTGTTAGAAAGCCATTAGTTTACTACAAATTCTCAAGAAAGATTATTTGTATGAGGTATTATTCAAGTGTTGTAAAGCACTTTTCTAATAAGATGGAATCAGCAACCTAATATTATAAGACAACAAAAAAAAAGTTTAGGAATAATGGATTAAGCATTTTACCTATCGGAGAATGAATATGCATTTCCTATTAATGTATTCTTCCAAAATTCAAGTCATATTTTAATATTACAACCTCACTGACACTAATTTTTTGAATTCTCATTTGGCAGAAAAGGTATTGAAAGTCTATGTCTTACCTTTCCTTCAACCTTAAGCAATTGTACAAATTGAAAATTAGGTCTATGTAAAGACCATCCTGAATATTAAATATGCAAAATACTATAAACATCAAAATATATCCACACAAAGTCAATGTTTGACTGGTTGAAATATTTTTATCTTAATTTCATTTAGAAAATTGATCTATTAAAATACAACAAAGCTTAATACTTCAAATTAATTTATTTACCATTGGAACACTCAGGTTGTAGAAAAAATGGTAATCTAGAAATCAGGAGCTTTTTATATTAGTTCCACCCCTCGCACTAGTTACATAGTCTCAGGTACATAATTAACCTCTTGCTACTTATCTAAGAATGTAAGGAGAGATCGATCTTGGTAACCTGTAAGGTTCTTCCAGTTCTATAATTCTGTAAATTAAAATATGTCTTAAATTTTAAAAGTAAAAATAACTAGAGGCTCATTTTTATAAACATGCAAAATGTAGTCTTATTTCTAATTCCAAATTAGAATTTTCAATTCATAACTTCATCTCTTTTCAAACATTCCTCTTTGGAATTATTTACTAGAAGCAGGTAGGAAGCTCCTGTATAGATTAATTTAACTAAAATATCTGTGTACCATGCACTAGAAAGACACATTTTAAAGAGGGGGCAAATAGATTGTCACAATGAAAAAGGGAAACTTCCTCTTTGCAAAAGTCAGAAACAGGATTAAAATTAAGCATCATTCTTAAGCCAGTCCTGTATTTCACAAATCATGAGAGTACCATGAACATTCTTATTAAAATGCCACTGTCAACACTCTTACTTATAATGTGGTAAGTGCTGTGTCAGCAGGATCTGTTGTGTGGTGTGAAGTGTGTAGTTTGGTTTGTACTGCAGTGTCTTCTATGACAAACATTTTATTGGTCCAATGGCCAAAGCTGACATGTGTGAATGTGAGCAGCAGTGACGATTTCCTATGTATCTTCCCCTATATTAGTAGACAAATGTTATACTTACTTCCTTTGATCTCCTGTTACTTCCTTCTATTTCGCTCTTCACCCACCTCCCCATCAAAAGACACGCACATTGCACATGATTAATTTGGGGCATTTTCTTAATAAGTTCACTAACTTCTCTAATTTTAAAAGGCAGTAGTACTTAACCTTTGGCTTGATAAATATGATTCAATTGAGTTAAACTGCTGTTCTTCTGGAACTTAAAAAGTAAAATGCCAGTATAAATATGTGGTAATTATCACTAGAACTGTTCATTTTTAACTATTAAATTTAAACAAAGAGCAATTGCTGTTTGTTCATGCAAAACAAACAGTGGCTGCTTAAGATCTTTTTGATTAATCTGCTTCCCTGCATGCAGATTCAGGAGAAAACACTGCCTCCAGCTCAGTACACACATTTATAAAAGGGAAAAAGCTTTGCTGTCCCAGTCAACTGTTAAGGTTTTCCCAAAGCAGGGAGTAGTGGGGGGTCACGGGGCAGCAGTATCCTCTGGGGGAAGGGAGAACAAATCTCAGGGAACAGGCCAACACATCCAGGGCCAGTTCTACAACAAGTGTTGGAAAAAGAGCACTGCTTTTGAGGGTAGGTGGCTGAATAGGTGGGAAGTGGGAGGTTTATAGAGAAGGAATTGTTTTTATACACAGCATCAAATCATAATAGAAATTGCATCCAAATAAGTATAACAAGAAGGAGGAAACTTTTAAAACCAGAACTGCTGGCGGCGGCACTGCTGTGTGAGAGCCAGACTCCTGTTCCTGGGGCTGTGCTATGTTAGTTAGGTCACCTGGGAGGACACCAAGCGATGAAAAAGGCAGAGAAAGCCTGATAGTAGAAGGCTGTGTTGGAGACGCCCTCACTCCCAGAGCCTCTGAACTTGAATAGAAATCCACAGAAAATTACAAAATATTTTATTGGTTTGGCTTTCATGTAGAAACTGGTATAAAGGTAAAGGTGGATGTTCAGGACATAATGAAGTAAAATGGAAGCCTTCCCAGAGGAGCCGCGGGAAGTGAGCTGTGGGAAATCGCTGGGAGGGTCCAACTGAGCCCCGCTTGTGGACAGGAATGTCTACCAGATCTGAGGGGGCAGTGGGCCCAGTGACCACTAGGTTACACAAGAGAAGTGAAATATGACTGCCTGCTCCATTTTAGGCACCAGCTAGGTCTTTTATGTCACCAGTGCCACCAGATCGAGGCATGGTGGGCTGGGCCTAATCCCCTGGGAGAAGAGCTGGCAGAACAAAGTGACGGGCAGATCCAGCCGCTGGTAGGAGACATTGGTTAAGCCCCCATGAGGAGCCATGGCTCTGACCAGTGCGGTTAAGGTTGCAAGGGTGTGAGTGGGTATCTATGTTTGGGAGGTGTTGGCCAGGAACCCTAGAAACCCAAGCACAATAAGCCAACTAGGCAGCCCAAGCCCCCAGTTATTTACAGAGTTCTCCGAGATGGATTCATGGGCTCACTCAGCAGCTCTGACTCAGGCTTGCGCATTTCACACCCGACCGATTCTCTGGATGAGAAAGTTGGTATGCAGACTAAGTACCTTCTCGTTTAATTCTGAGGCAGAGCAGAGTAGACTGCAGATGTGGGGCTGTCAAGACCATGCAGAAAGGGGCTGAGACGGGGACGGGATTTGGCATCAATATGGACAGAGCTTGATTGATGACTGGGGGGATGAGACTTCGCTGACTTAGCGCATAGTAAGTAAGATAATACTGATCAATTGCCATCACATGACAAAGAAAGGATGAGAACAAAGGCATTGTAGAGCATCGATTCATACATTAAATTCATACTGAGAAAGTACCATGGTACAAGAGCTATACTAGGGACTGAGGACAAAAAGATGAACGGCATAATTATTTTTCTCAAGAAATCCCTGTCTGGTAAATAAATGCATGAGTTAAAAATAATGAAAGCCTAATGTATTATATCATACATATGTACAAAGGTACAAAGTTTTATGGGAGCCCAAAGGGGGGATACCCAACTCAGCCTGTAGAAACTCGGTGGTGCCTATTACTTCACTGCCGTTCTCTAAACACTGTCATTCTCTAAAGCAGTTCAGGCTGCTATAACAGAATACCATAGACTCGGTGTCTTATAAACCACAGAATTTATTTCTTACAGTTCTAGAGTTTGGAAAGTCCAAGATCAAAGTGCCAGAAGATTCTGTGTCTGCTGAGAACCTGCTTCCTGGTTCAAAGAAGATGCCTTTTCAATGTGTCCCCACATGGTAGAAGCAGAGGAAGTGCTCTCTATAGTCTCTTTCATAAGGGCACTAATCCCATTCATGAGAATTCCATCCTCATGACCTAATCATCTCACAAAAATGCCACCTTCTAATACCATCACATGAGGATTGGTATTTAACATATGAATTTAGGGGGAACACAGACTTTCAGTTTATAGCAATTGCCATTTAATATTGTAGTTTTCTCTATTGGGTAATGTAGCATCAGTACAATGTATGATAACGTATATCAAAATGGTCAAAAAGCATACTGAATGTGGGCTTTAAATTTCTGGATCCATCAGGGACTTGCAAACAGATTTCAAAGACAAATAGTAGATTTTAATAGTGAAGGAAATTGGAGACTCAACCATCTGAATGTGGCAATCATGAGCCATTTTGAGTGAGAGCTGGCAAATATTTTCCCAACTGTCAGTTCTAAGAAACATGCAAACAGATTCTGTGTAAGTGAGTGGAGCCGTGAACCTGTGTCTCTGTTAAACCAGAGAAATGAAATAAGCTGACTTTAAATTTCTAAAGGGAACTTAAACCACCTGCTAAGTTGTAGAATTTAATTTGCAAGATGAATACTTGGCAATGTGACACTTCTTTCATAGCTTCATTTGCTGTTTTAATAAAAATGTTCACAATGCTTTCGTTCCATCTGTTAGAGAGAATGAAAACAGCTAACTGCTATTCAAACACCAAAAAATACAGCTTTCTAGAAAACTATATCTAGTGCCACCAAAATGTAAAGAGGTATTTATAAATTTTAAACTTCTGCCTCACTTCTTAAAAATGTTGTAATTGCACTGCATCTTGGACTCAACATATAATTTATGCAAAAATTTTAAATTTAAATTATTTCCTAACCCTGCAAATGCAAACAAATGCTTTCAAAGTTATCATGACCATGAATCTTACTGCAGCAGGCTACAGATTTTCATTATAACAATTTGTAAGCAAATATTTGGTTATTTTTATAAACCACAAATCTGGCTGAACGAGAAAATGATATGTAATAAATAAAAACTACAAACCACAAAGTATGTTTGTTGTTACATTTCCAAATTGGAGATAATAATAAGCTACAGGATACAGCCTCCCTATTTTTATTGATTGAATTTCCATAGCTTTTTTTCCTAAGAAGAGATCAAAATTTTATAATGTTCAACAAGAGTTATTTCTCAAGCACGGATTCCAGTATTTACCACTGCGTTCGCATGTGGTAGGTACAAACTATATGTTTATTGCATCAAGGAAGTAAAACAGTAGTCAATGTTACATCAAAGAAAGGCAATGAGGGAAGAAACACAGAAGATGGCAACAAAATGCAGAAGAAAGAGAGGAAGAAGAGCCCTTCTAACTCTGCCCCATGAACTTACCTCAGCATTAGTATCAGTTTATCTTACCTTGAAATGCTGAGAAAAAATGAACTGTTGTGCAGGAAGGAGAACTAAGGCTGACTGACATTTGCAGGGTCTGTAAAGTGTCCTGCTGCCTTTCCCATGCTGTCTCCTCCCATAAGGAAACTCTGTATTTGTATTTCCTACAGAAACATAAGGTTATGAGAATCTCATTTTGTGATTCACTCTTGTGTTTGACTCCAAATGTCATGGTCTTGTTTCAACTCAGTTCCATAGATACTGAGAATTAGTGTCTTTGAATATTAGTCTTAGGTATTTGAGTTTAAGTGTAGGCAATTTAAAGGTAAAGAAACTGAGATACATTAAGTCAAACAGCCAGCTAATTACCCATTGAACAGGAAATAGATACAATATTTCCTTAAGATCATCCTGTATTCTATGTAATCTAAAGTTCAAATAAAAAGGAAATGAATAATAAATAAGTTTACTCTTTTACCTAGTCATTTTATAACAGCAGCAGAACTTATGTCTCATTGACTATTTCAAGAAGGGTAGAAGCACCTAAAGGAAAGATACTCATGCAAAGAGAAGTATTAATTTTGATATATTTGGTAGTGAAGTCTAGACTTGGAGACCAGGTTCTAATCAGTTACTACTCAGAAAAGTTTTACAATATGTTTGATTCCAAATCTCCTCTCTGAAAAATGATTATAATAATTACCCTATCTAGTTCACAGAATACTGATAGGATGAAAATAAAAATAAGAGCATGTGTCCAAAGTGCTTTGTTCATCGATTGCATGGTGTTAAATTAAAGTAAGATATCCTTGACAGTGAAGTTGCACAGGTTTTAATAGCAATGCCCTGAATTCTTTCACAGGAAACAACTACAAATAGTCAGTACAGGAAAATCTCACTCTTTAAAAACCATTAATAAGAAAAAGAAACTGACAAAGTATTGACAAAAAGATACTATACAAAAAGATAAAAGTAAGTAGCAGTATCAATCAAGAACTAAATAGTCTTTAAAAAATGTTGTCATGAAATGGTTGATATTTGGTGCTAAGCATTTCATAATGAATATTTTTAAAATGATAAGAGAAACAATTATTCCTGTGAAAAGACACCACAAAGAAGCACGATATATGAGTATTGTGAAATAAGAAAGAAATGAAATAGGAGGTGGCAGAATTCAGAAAAGGTAGGAGAAAAAATGTAAAGCCATTACATAAATACAGATTAACTGTAAAAAAACAAAGAGTAACAGACATTATGAAAAATTAATGAGGCTATAAGGGATATAGGAAATAGATATAAGAAAAGTTTTTAAAAAAATTTTAAGGAGTTAAAAAGAATTAGAAAGCAATAGAGAAGTCTGGCCTAGAAGATCTAATTAATGCATAAGTGGAGTTCTTAAGGAAGACCAGATTAGCAATAAATATTGCAAAAAACTCCTAAGTTAAAAGCATTTTCGAATCAGTCTCTTGAAAGGGTATACACTAGCTCATGGAAAGTTGGCCTAACATGGTCAACCCCAAGGCATATCCTAGTGAATTTACTAAGCTAACAATTTTATATCCACTCAAATTGTCCCCCAAAGCCTTGGAAAACATTTTGGGCGTGTAGGAATTCAAGACATAAGAATGCCCTTGAACCCTTATTGAGGATATTATTGGTGGATAAACTTTATCAACTAAGAATTTTTAGGAAACAATAGCAAAAGAATTTGAAAGTGAGAAATGTATTTAACTATAGTTCTACGAATGACACAAAGAAGGAGACTAAGAGGACAGAAATAAACCATGTACATTCTCAAAATTTAGAAATTAAATAGCTAACCAGATTCGGAGAGTCAGGGAAAGAAAGGAGATTGTCCCTTCTATTGTATCTGAAAGTTAGAGGATATTATTTCAAGTTGACAGTCAAATACTGGAAGTAAAATAAAAATCACGAACACACTAATAAAACAAGTTACAAGTACTTATTAAACTAGTGCATTAAAATTAAACAAGGACCTTAGAAAGAATTTAAAAATAACTGTCATAAGATAAATAACATAGAACAATATGACAGAACTAAGGCTGAACTTATCTTTCATATCAATAAATGTAAATGAGTTTAATTTACCTATTAAAAGAAAAAGTATTTTCAAGTCAGAGACCAAAGAAAAACTTAACTTTGTTCTGTATACAGATGACATATCTAAAACATTTAAAAGAGTAGAAATTAAAGTAGGACTTGAGAGGTCAATATCAAGTAAAGTAGAATTTGGGATTAGACACATTCATAACAGATGCCCTTTATAAGGCTAAAAGGGACAATTGACGGTGAAAATATAAATGTTATGAAAATCTATGTACCAATCAAAATAGCAGTAAAATTCATAAAGCACAAATGATACAAATTACAAGTGAAATGGACAAAAATACATGAATGTAATAGACTAAGGTCTTAAAAGACCTAAGTAGCATTATTAAAATAAATTCGATTAATGCACATTGAACACTGTTCTGGAAATATAAATACACCTTGTCTTCAAATAGCCATGAAGCAGTCATAAAATTGATTATAATTAGACCATAGAGTAATCCTAATCAATGTTTGATTATAATAAAATAAAACTGGAAATAAATCACAAAATAAAAGTTCCTTTAACCTGATAATATTGAAATTCTTAAGTGACCTGGGTCATGGGTCAAAAAAGAGCTATAAACTGAAAAATGTAGAATTTTGAAAATGTAATGATAATGACAATGAAAATACTAAATAACAGTGCTGAAAAAAGGTCATACCCCTAAAATAGATTACTTAAAAAAGAGGAAATAGGAATAAATGAATTAAAGTATCAACTTAAAAGTCTTGAAAAAGGAAAAACAAAATAGATTGAAGGGAAATAGAAGAAACTATTAATCAATATAAAAGCAGGATTAATGAATTTTTAAAAATAGAAAAATAGTCTAGGTTGAAAAGGTTATGTAAAAAAGAAATTATAATAAAAGGGATACTCTGTTTTTCAAAAAAAAAAAATAGAACTGATAAATAAATCTGAAACCTGAGTCTTTGAGGAAAAATTAGAGTACAGAAACTAGTTAAGTTAATCAAGGGAAAACAGGGAAAGTGTAACTACAAAGATTAATAAATGACAGCAATAAAGTAACTCCAGAAAGGAGGATATTCAAAGAATTCTGTGATTACTCTGTTCAACTCTGCACTGATAAATTGAAAAACCTGGATGAAATGAATAAATTACCATAAAAAAGACTGAATATGTAAGTAGACCAATTTCCAAGAAGAAATAGTGGTTGTCAAAGTGTGATCTTCTAAAAACATTACTAGGCCCAGGTAATTTTAGGAGAATTTTGTAAAACCTTTTAAAAAAGATAACTCCAAGTCTATTGGAACTGTTCCAAGGAAATTAAAGTTCCAAACCGTTTTTTTCATAACTTTGCAATGCTTTGTGCAGAAAACATTTAAACACAAACGATACATATAGAACACTTGAATTAATGGAAAGACATATACTTAATCAGGATTCAAAGCAGTTCCTCTAAATTAATTTGCTAATTTAATGTAGTCTCAATAAAAATACAAAGGATTTGTTTTTACCTAGACAAGTTGTCCTAAATTTTTCATAGAAAACTTTAAAAACAAGAATAAATTGTGAAAGTTCTTTTAAAAAAATAGTGACGTAGAAATAGCCCTACCAGATTTTAAAGATTCCTGACCCGCGGTGTACACTTCCTGTATAATCTCCTCTACTTGACTATGAACAGGACCTATGTATTTGATAATGTCACTGCTGTGAATAATTGGAAAAAGTGTATAGATTTTGTAGGTGTGATTAGGGTCTCTAGTCAACTGACTTTAAATTAATCAAAATGGAAATTATCCCAGAGGGGCCTGATGTAATCAGGTGAGCCCTTTAACAGATGGTTTAGATGTCCATTTTCTGTTGGTCTTGAAGCAAGCCTTCCTGTTGTAAGAGGGCCTCTAGGAAGGCCATGTAGCAAGGAACTTCAGGTTGTTTAGAGGAACTCAGAGTTGAGAGGGTCCTTGGCAAGAAGAGGTCCTCAATACTACAATTAAAAGGAAGTGAATTCTACCAATAACCATGCAACCTTAGATGAGAACCCCAAACTCTAGAAGGGGTCACCCCTTGGCTGACACCAATTTCAGCCTTGTGAGACCCTCAGTGGAGGGCCCAGTTAAGCCATTTTTGCAGATGAAGACAGTGAACTTTAGAAACACTAGACAACAGGTAAGTAAAGAATCAGCCTGGTTTTAATCCATGCTGTCAGAATTCAAGGCCATCCTGTTAACCACCTCACATTGCCTCAAGTTCACATTGCTTGCAAAAGAATGGATTTATGAATAACTGCTATTGGGACAATTGCTTATAATGTGGAAGCAAATAAGGTTGATCCTTGACCTTCCATTTGACAGCAAAGTAAGTTTTGGAGGATTAAATGGAAACAATTTATAAAAAAAAATACCAGAGAACAATAGACAAATATTCAGACAGTAATGTAAAAATTTTAATTTCTATATAGTAATAAATAAAAACATTTTCAACATGAGTGGACCTTGAATGTATTAGGCTAGGTGAAATAAGTCAGACAGAGAAAGACTAATTCTGTATGATTTCACTCATATGTGGAATCTGAAAAACCAAAACAAATGAAAAAACAAAACAAAACAAAGACAGACTCATAGATACAGAGAACAGATTGCTGGTTACCAGAGGGGAAGGGAGTTGGGGAGTGTGTAAAATAGGTGGAGGGGGTCAATTGTATGTGATGATGGTAACTAGACTTCTAGTGGTGATCACTTTATAGTGCATATAGATGTTAAATTATGTTGTACAAGGAAAACAAATGTCATATACAAGTTTTCCATCAATAATAAAAAAAGAATAGTTTTTCTCTCATTATCTTTAATCTATAGTCAGTTTAATCTGATTTAGTAATCATATCATAAGCTTATTTTGGTCTTATTTTACAATAGTACCCTTTAATATGTTGTGAATCATGTGCTTAGCTAAGTGTAGAGAATTGTAAAATGAAGATAATAGGGTAATTAATTTCAGCACAATAAATAAGTTTTAACAGTCCTACAGTATATACAAGAATTTCTCTGAATTATCTCCTAAAATATTGCTATACTTATTCCATATAATTATAACATAGCCTGCTTTTAAATGAGTTAAGACTGCTAAGTTTTTCAATTCTGTTTTAAAAGTTTCATAAATTTCTGAAGTTGACAGTGAAATATAAATGATTATATTGGTCAGTTTACATGCAATTTAACTCTTCATGTTTGCACCTTACAAATGTGAATCTGTTTTACCAATGAATTATAATTCTACTTAACACTCCCTTCTTTCCATTTTTAATTTCTAAGAGGAGCTATATTTAAGTAATTAATAGTAAATTACTCTAAACTGAACACAATGTTTGGAACATTTGTTGCTTATATTTACAAAAACTTGTGTAAAGAAACTTAAAACTAAGATGTATTAAATAGGATCTTACAAACATTTCATAATTGATCTAATGGGTTCAAGAACCAAATGATAGTGGGGAGAAGGAGGGAACAAGGAAAATAGAAAGTTAAATTAACTATGAGGATAATTTTATTCTTCTATTAAACCATATAATGGAAGAAGAGTTCTGATTCCCCATGTACTGATCATTGTACTGACCTTATGGCCACTGTGGGCATCAATTATTTTTATACTGTAGGTCTGAATGGGAAAAGTCTATTTGCCTTCTGTAGATGATTGAGTCACAGCTAAAGGATGAAATCAGAAAATGGTCAAATTGCTGTGGTCAACTGAGTTGTTTGGGAAAATGCTAACACCTGTATCTTCCCCTCGTGTAGGCACAGTCTTTCTCCTTACCCACAGGTTCCCTCCACTGTGCACACTGTTGCATCATGACCACTGTCCATGCTCTGCCTCCAGAAACACTCCCTCCTCCTTCATGGCCTCATGGCTGACCCATTCTGCTCTTTCTGCTCTTTCTCTCAGCTCAGCTCTAAGACCTGGATCAACTCATATGGGCCTCAGACATTGACTGACACCCAGCTTAGGTCAATAAATATGTGTTTAATCAAATTTAATTTTAATTATGAGTTTTTACTTCTAAGATATTTATTTAGCATTTGTAATTGATACAGTTTGTTATTTATATAATTAGCTTTGCTGATTGTTTCTTTCTGTTGCTAACCTTAAATCTTGTGGCTAAACTCCTTACTATTGTAAAACTTTTATTTACTGCATTGTATTCTTTTTAGATTTTACTATTATCCATAGATCGATTCTCTGATTTAAAATACTTATAGAAGTGGCAACACCACTTTATATGAGCCTCCCATTGGTGTGCAACAAGTCACACAAACTTAGTGGCTTAAAATGACATAAATTTATTATCTCACAGTTCTATTGGTCAAAAGTTTGAGATGAACTTAAGGGCTAAAATCAAGGTGTCAGCAAGGAGGCTCTAGAGGAGAATCTGCTCTTTGCCTTTCCAGGCTTCTTGAGACTGCTGGCTTTCCCTGGCTTGTGGTTGTGTCACCCTTAACTCTGCTTTTGTCCTCACACCTCCTTCTCTGACTATCCTGCCTTCCTCATATAATCACAAACCCTTGTGATTACATTGAGCCCTCCAAATAGCCCAGGACACTTTCATATCAAGATCCTTAATTTAGCCACATCAGCGAAGTCTTTTTTTGCATGTATGGTAACATATTGTTAGGTTCTGGGAATTAGGAATGGGACATCTTTGGAAAGAGTTTATTCAGCCCACCATAAAATCCATTACTGTTATACCAGACAAAGAAATATAAAAATCTTCTTAAGTGTTAATAACTTTAATTCCAAACAACTGAAGTTGCATAGAAATAAAAATTATTAAGGAGGGCGGAGCCAGGATGGCGGCGTGAGTAGAGCAGTGGAAATCTCCTCCCAAAAACACATAGAGCTATGAAAATATACCAAAGAAAAATCTTCCTAAAATAGAGACCACAGGACACAGGACAACATCCAGACCACATCCAGACCACATCCACACCTGCAAGAACCCAGCGCCTTGCGAAGGGGGTAAGATACAAGCCCCGGCCCGGCGGGACCCGAGCGCCCCTCCCCCCGGCTCCCGGCAGGCGGAAAGAAACTGGTGCGGTTTTTTTTTGGCGAGTGCTTTTTGGAAGCCTTAAAGGGACGGGCCCCCGTTGCTAGGGAGGCAGGGTGGCGGGACCGGTGAGCAGGTGCCTGGGACCGGCACCTGAGGACAAAGAATATCCCACGTTTTTCCCTGCGGGACCGGCGGGCGGTTGCCTGAGACCGGCGCCTGAGGATGGAGGAAATCGTGCGTTTTCCCCCTTTTTTTTTCTCTTTTTGGCAAGCAATTTTTGGAAGCCTTAAAGGGACAGGGACCCCGGTGCTAGGGAGGCAGGGTGGCGGGACTGGTGAGCGGGTGCCGGGGACCAGCGCTTGAGGACAAAGAATATCCCACGTTTTTCCCTGCAGGACGGGGGGGCCGGTGCCTGAGACCAGCACTTGAGGACAGAGGAAATCACGTGTTTTTCCCCTTTTTTTTTCTCTTTTTTGCGAGTGCTTTTTGGAAGCCTAAAAGGGACAGGGACCCCGGTGCTAGGGAGGCAGGGTGGTGGGACTGGTGAGCGGGTGCCTGGGACCAGAGCCTGAGGACAAAGAATATCGCACGTTTTTCTCTGTGGGACCGGTGGGCGGGTGCCTGAGACCAGCACCTGAGGACGGAGGAAATCGCGTGTTTTTCCCCTTTTTTTCTCTCTTTTTTGGCGAGTGCTTTTTGGAAGCATTAAAGGGAGAGGGACCCCGGTGCTCGGGAGGCAGGGCGGCGGAATTGGTGAGCAGGTGCCTGGGACCAGCGCCTGAGGACAAAGAATATCAAGCGTTCCTTCCCTGCGGGACCGGTGGGTGGGTGCTTTTTTGAAGCCTTGAAAGGACAGGGACCCTGGTGCTAGGTAGACAGGGCAGCAGGACCAGTGAGCGGGTGCCTGGGACCGGCACCTGAGGACAAAAAAAAAAAAAAAAAAATCGCGTGTTTTTTCCTTTTTTTTTTCCTTTCTGTTCCATCTCTCATTGTTGCTGTTGTTGTTTTGGTTTGGAGAGTGCTTTTTGGAAGTCTTAAAGGGGCAGGACAGGTCACTTAGACCAGAGGCAGGGAATCTGGGGATCTCTGGGCACTCTAACCCCCTGGGCAGCAGGGAGCACAGAGGCCCCTTACGGAGATAAATAGCCTCCCGGCCGCTCCCCCTCCAACGGGGCTCCACCATTTTGGAGGAACAGCCCCAGCCAGGCCAAGCCCACAGCAACAGCGGAGATAAACCCCAAAGCAACTGGGCAGGAAGCAGAAGCCCTGTCTGCGCACAGCTGCCCAGCACAAGCCACTAGAGGTCGCTATTCTCCCAGGAAAAGGCCACAAACCAACAAGAAGGGAAGCTCTTCCAGCAGTCACTCGTACCAGCTCTGCAAACTATCTCTATCACCATGAAAAGGCAAAACTACAGGCAGACAAAGATCACAGAGACAACACCTGAGAGGGAGACAGACCTAACTAGTCCTCCTGAAAAAGAATTCAAAATAAAAATCATGAACATGCTGACAGAGATGCAGAGAAAAATGCAAGAGCAATGGGATGAGATGCAGAGAAAAATGCAAGAGCAGTGGGATGAGATGCAGAGAAAAATGCAAGAGCAGTGGGATGAAGTCCAGAAGGAGATCACAGATGTCAGGAAGGAGATCACAGAAGTGAAACAATCCCTGGAAGGATTTATAAGCAGAATGGATAAGATGCAAGAGGCCATTGAAGGAATAGAAGCCAGAGAACAGGAACGTATAGAAGCTGACATAGAGAGAGATAAAAGGATCTCCAGGAATGAAACAACACTAAGAGAAATATGTGACCAATACAAAAGGAATAACATTTGTATTATAGGGATACCAGAAGAGGAAGAAAGAGGAAAAGGGATAGAAAGTGTCTTTGAAGAAATAATTGCTGAAAACTTCCCCAAACTGGGTGAGGAAATAATCGAACAGACCATGGAATTACACAGAACTCCCAACAGAAAGGATCCAAGGAGGACAACACCAAGACACATAGTAATTAAAATGGCAAGGATCAAGGACAAGGAAAGAGTTTTAAAGGCAGCTAGAGAGAAAAAGGTCACCTATAAAGGAAAACCAATCAGGCTAACATCAGACTTCTCAACAGAAACCCTACAGGCCAGAAGAGAATGGCATGATATACTTAATGCAATGAAACGAAAGAGCCTTGAACCAAGGATACTGTATCCAGCACGACTATCATTTAAATATGATGGTGGGATTAAACAATTCCCAGACAAGCAAAAGCTGAGGGAATTTGCTTCCCACAAACCACCTCTACAGGGCATCCTACAGGGACTGCTCTAGATGGGAGCACCCCTAAAAAGAGCACAGAACAAAACACACAACATATGAAGAATGGAGGAGGAGGAATAAGAAGGGAGAGAAGAAAAGAATCTCCAGACAATGTATATAACAGCTCAATAAGCGAGCTAAGTTAGGCAGTAAGATACTAAAGAAGCTAACCTTGAACCTTTGGTAACCACGAATCTAAAGCCTGAAATGGCAATAAGTACATATCTCTCAATAGTCACCCTAAATGTAAATGGACTTAATGCACCAATCAAAAGACATAGAGTAATAGAATGGATAAAAAAGCAAGACCCATCTATATGCTGCTTACAAGAAACTCACCTTAAACCCAAAGATAAGCATAGACTAAAAGTCAAGGGATGGAAAAACATATTTCAGGCAAACAACAGTGAGAAGAAAGCAGGGGTTGCAGTACTAATATCAGACAAAATAGACTTCAAAACAAAGAAAGTAACAAGAGATAAAGAACGCCACTACATAATGATAAAGGGCTCAGTCCAACAAGAGGATATAACCATTCTAAATATATATGCACCCAATACAGGAGCACCAGCATATGTGAAGCAAATACTAACAGAACTAAAGAGGGAAATAGACTGCAATGCATTCATTGTAGGAGACTTCAACACACAACTCACCCCAAAGGATAGATCCACCGGGCAGAAAATAAGTAAAGACACACAGGCACTGAACAACACACTAGAACAGAACAGATGGACCTAATAGACATCTATAGAACTCTACATCCAAAAGCAACAGTATATACATTCTTCTCAAGTGCATATGGAACATTCTCCAGAATAGACCACATACTAGCTCACAGAAAGAGCCTCAGTAAATTCCAAAATATTGAAATTCTACCAACCAATTTTTCAGACCACAAAGGTATGAAAGTAGAAATAAACTCTACAAAGAAAACAAAAAGGCTCACAAACACATGGAGGCTTAACAACATGCTACTAAATAATCAATGGATCAATGAACACATCAAAATAGAGATCAAGGAATATATAGAAACAAATGACAACAACAACACTAAGCCCCAACTTCTGTGGGATGCAGCGAAAGCAGTCTTAAGAGGAAAGTATATAGCAATCCAGGCACACTTGAAGAAGGAAGAACAATCCCAAATGAATAGTCTAACATCACAATTATTAAAACTGGAAAAAGAAGAACAAATGAGGTCTAAAGTCAGCAGAAGGAGGGACATAATAAATATCAGAGAAGAAATAAACAAAATTGAGAAGAATAAAACAATAGCAAAAATCAATGAAACCAAGAGCTGGTTCTTTGAGAAAATAAACAAAATAGATAAGCCTCTAGCCCAACTTATTAAGAGAAAAAGAGAGTCAACACAAATCAACATAATCAGAAATGAGAATGGAAAAATCACGACAGACTCCACAGAAATACAAAGAATTATTAAAGACTACTATGAAAACCTATATGCCAACAAGCTGGAAAACCTAGAAGAAATGGACAACTTCCTAGAAAAATACAACCTCCCAAGACTGACCAAGGAAGAAACAAAAAAGTTAAACAAACCAATTACAAGCAAGGAAATTGAAACAGTAATCAAAAAACTACCCAAGAACAAAACCCCGGGGCCGGATGGATTTACCTCGGAATTTTATCAGACACACAGAGAAGACATAATACCCATTCTCCTTAAAGTGTTCCACAAAATAGAAGAAGAGGGAATACTCCCAAACTCATTCTATGAGGCCAACATCACCCTAATACCAAAACCAGGCAAAGACCCCACCAAAAAAGAAAATTACAGACCAATATCCCTGATGAATGTAGATGCAAAAATACTCAATAAAATATTAGCAAACAGAATTCAACAGTATATCAAAAGGATCATACACCATGACCAAGTGGGGTTCATCCCAGGGATGCAAGGATGGTACAACATTCAAAAATCCATCAACATCATCCACCACATCAACAAAAAGAAAGACAAAAACCACATGATCATCTCCATAGATGCTGAAAAAGCATTTGACAAAATTCAACATCCATTCATGATAAAAACTCTCAGCAAAATGGGAATAGAGGGCAAGTACCTCAACATAATAAAGGCCATATATGATAAACCCACAGCCAGCATTATACTGAACAGCGAGAAGCTGAAAGCATTTCCTCTGAGATCGGGAACCAGACAGGGATGCCCACTCTCCCCACTGTTATTTAACATAGTACTGGAGGTCCTAGCCACGGCAATCAGACAAAACAAAGAAATACAAGTAATCCAGATTGGTAAAGAAGAAGTTAAACTCTCACTATTTGCAGATGATATGATACTGTACATAAAAAACCCTAAAGACTCCACTCCAAAACTACTAGAACTGATATCGGAATACAGCAAAGTTGCAGGATACAAAATTAACACACAGAAATCTGTAGCTTTCCTATACACTAACAACAAATCAATAGAAAGAGAAATCAGGAAAACAATTCCATTCACCATTGCATCAAAAAGAATAAAATACCTAGGAATAAACCTAACCAAAGAAGTGAAAGACTTATACTCTGAAAACTGCAGGTCACTCTTAGGAGAAATTAAAGGGGACACTAATAGGTGGAGACTCGTCCCATGCTCATGGCTAGGAAGAATTAATATCGTCAGGGTGGCCATCCTGCCCAAAGCAATATACAGATTTGATGCAATCCCTCTCAAATTACCAGCAACATTCTTCAATGAATTGGAACAAATGGTTCAAAAATTCATATGGAAACACCGGGGACCCCGAATAGCCAAAGCAATCCTGAAAAAGAAGAATAAAGTAGGGGGGATCTCGCTCCCCAACTTCAGGCTCTACTACAAGGCCATAGTAGTCAAGACAGTTTGGTGCTGGCGCGGGAACGGAGCCACAGACCAGTGGAACAGATTAGAGACCCCAGAAATTAACCCAAACATATATGGTCAATTAATGTTTGATGGAGGAGCCATGGACATACAGTGGCGAGGTGACAGTCTCTTCAATGGATGGTGCTGGCGGAACTGGACAGCTGCATGTAGGAGAATGAAACTGGACCATTGTCTAACCCCATATACAAAGGTGGACTCAAGATGGATCAAGGACCTGAATGTAAGTCATGAAACCATTAAACTCTTGGAAAAAAACATAGGCAAAAACCTCTTAGACATAAACATGAGTGATCTCTTCTTGAACATGTCTCCCCGGGCAAGGAAAGCAGCGGCAGGGATGAGCAAGTGGGACTACGTTAAGCTGAAGAGCTTCTGTACAGCGAAAGACACCATCAATAGAACAAAAAGGAACCCTACAGTATGGGAGAATATATTTGAAAATGACACATCCGATAAAGGCTTGACGTCCAGAATATATAAAGAGCTCACACGCCTCAACAAACAAAAAACAAATAACCCAATTAAAAAATGGGCGGAGGAACTGAACAGACAGTTCTCCAAAAAAGAAATACAGATGGCCGGGAGACACATGAAAAGATGCTCCACATCGCTAATTATCAGAGAAATGCAAATTAAAACTACAATGAGGTATCACCTCACACCAGTAAGGATGGCTGACATCCAAAAGACAAACAACAACAAATGTTGGCGAGGCTGTGGAGAAAGGGGAACCCTCCTACACTGCTGGTGGGAATGTAAATTAGTTCAACCATTGTGGAAAGCAGTATGGAGGTGCATCAAAATGCTCAAAACAGACCTACCATTTGACCCAGGAATTCCACTCCTAGGAATTTACCCTAAGAACGCAGCAATCAAGTTTGAGAAAGACAGATGCACTCCTATGTTTATCGCAGCACTATTTACAATAGCCAAGAATTGGAAGCAACCTAAATGTCCATCGGTAGATGAATGGATAAAGAAGATGTGGTACATATACACAATGGAATACTACTCAGCCATAAGAAGTGGAAAAATCCAACCATTTGCAGCAACATGGATGGAGCTGGAGAGTATTATGCTCAGTGAAATAAGCCAAGCGGAGAAAGAGAAATACCAAATTATTTCACTCATCTGAGGAGTATAGGAACAAAGGAAAAACTGAAGGAAGAAAACAGCAGTGGAATTACAGAACCCAAAAATGGACTAACAGGTACCAAAGGGAAAGGAACTGGGGAGGATGGGTGGGCAGGGAGGGATAAGGGGGGGGAAGAAGAAGGGGGGTATTAAGATTAGCATGCATGGGGGGGAGGGAGAAAGGGGAGGGTGGGCTACACAACACAGAGAGGACAAGTAGTGACTCTACAACATTTTGCTAGGCTGATGGACAGTAACCGTAATGTGGTTGTTAGGGGGGACCTGATATAGGGGAGAGCATAGTAAACATAGTATTCTTCATGTAAGTGCAGATTAAAAATTAAAAAAAAAAAAAGAAGAAAGAAAGAAAGAAAAGGGGGATTACTCCTTAACAGGATAAAACTATTGGTAAATCAAAGATCAACGCATGCTTTAAATATCCTTAATGTTGATCACTTAAAGGGTGTCAGATGATCAGCTATGGAGGTACTCTTTTCTGATAATATTCCTTTCTCTTAATTAAAAAAAAAAAAAAAAAAGCAGTTACTGTGTGCTGACCTCCAGTGAGTTCTGCACAGTGGTATAGAGGGCATGTCAAAGTGTGGGCAAAGGGTCTGTTTGTTTCTATGCAGAAGATCAAGGCCTAGCTTGGATACCCAGAAAATGAACTAAGATAGGATATGAGGAGGAGCTTCCGGCATCAGCACTCTCTGGAGGACTTGTGCCGGGGGATGATCATCAAAAAGCCTCCACAGGGATCCGGACGATGCTGCGGTTGTGGCTGCATCCAGCCCACCGTCTCCTGGACTTGCCATAGGAATGAGGAGGGAGATGTCTAGGCTGGCATGTGCATACAGTGAGACAATGAATTTGACCAGATCTGTACTGTTGGAACTCAACCAGGAGTTGGGAGGGGTGCAAGTTGTAGCACTCCAAAATCTCATGACTATAGACTATCTATGGTTAAAAGAACATATGGGATGTGAACAGATCCCAGAAATGGGCTGCTTTAATTTGTCTGATGGTTCAAGTACAGTTGGACAATATCCATCATATCATAGAAAATTTTTCACAAATGCCTAGGGTGCCTAAATGGTTTTCTTGGCTTCACTGGAGATGGATGGTAATTATAGATTTGCTTTGTTTATGTCACCGTATTCCTATTATGTTAATATGTGTGTGCAAATTAGTAGTTTAAAACCTATACAAGAAGATATGTCAAAGAAATAATCAATCCTCCCATGTTTCCTTCATATGCTACATCTATAGCTTTTCTTCTTCCTTCCTAATTACAACCCTTAAATAGAATTTGTGCCTCATATCGAATTTACCGAGTATCATAATTCCTCCAGGTGGTAAAGATACCTCGAGACAAGTGCTGGGCATAGAAGCCACAGGGCATAAATCTGCAAAGAAGTAAAAAGCTAACCTTTGCAAACAATATGGCTTCTCTCTCACTTACCAACTTTACATTTCCCTGTATGGCCCCGGAAGATGACTGGTTAGCCAGAGACGGGTAAGATTCCTCAAGGGAGGAACAACCTAAGACAGGCACAGTCGCAGGGGGGCCATCAGGTGAGAATTTGGGGATCAACAGAGGTGAGGCTCAGAACCTCACCCCCCCTGCTTTGAGAGAAATCTTCTGCATCCGTGGATGTCTTGCTGCCCTTGTCTAGCCTGGATTAATACTTGGTCCATAGGCACACACCTGATCATCTGATCATCTACATTTGCCTTCTTACAGCACTAAACTATGTTTTCTACCTTTATCTTGCATCTACCTACCACTTCAGCATTTTATTAAAAATAAAAATAATAATAATAATTATAGGAGAAATGTGGGATCAACATATAAATCAAGTACAAAAATCAAACGAATATTCATATTTGACCTGATTGTTTATAGGTCATAATGCATGATCAAAACCGAAAGTTTCTGTGATGAATGCCCTTGTACGGTTCACCATGTAAGAATTTATTCACTACGTAAGAATTCGTTCACCATGTAAGAACTTGTTTGTTATGCTTCAGAAGATTGGAGACTGACGAGAATTAGGCTTGAGATGGATTAATGATTGTACATTGAGTGTTGTCCCCCATATACTGAATTTTATTGTTGTTAACAACCATTTGATCAATAAATATGAGAGATGCCCTCTCAAAAAAAAAAATTATTAAGGAATTTATTAAGATTATGGGAAGTCTAGAGTTAGTATAAGGGTTAACAAAATTAAAGTTTAAGGAAAACAGTAAATGCTATATTCGTTTGAAGCCAAGGTCTGTCTAATTCAGTAACTACAGAGGGATAATTTGTTTAAGACTTTAGTTCTCTTTTTTTTTCTTTTGGTATCACTAATCTACAATTACATGAGCAACATTATGGTTACTAGACTCCCTCCATCATCAAGTCCCCACCACATACCCCATTACAGTCACTGTCCATCAGTGTAGTAAGATGCTATAAAAAACTACTTATTTTCTCTGTGTTGTACATCCCTCCCCGTACACCCCCCACATTATGTCTGCTAATCATAATGCCCCTTTTTCCCTTTATCCCTCCCTTCCCACCTATCCTCCCCAGTCCCTTTCCCTTTGGTAACTGTTAGTCTGTTGGTCCATTCTTGGGTTCTGTGAGTCTACTGCTGTTTTGTTCCTTCAGTTTTTTTCTTTGTTCTTATACTCCACATATGAGTGAAATCATTTGATACTTGTCTTTTTCCACCTGGCTTATATCACTGAGCATAATATCCTCTAGCTCCATCCATGTGGTTGCAAATGGTAGGATTTGTTTTCTTCTTATGGCTACATAATATTCCATTGTGTATATGTACCACATATTCTTTATCCATTCATCTACTGATGGACACTTAGGTTGCTTCCATATCTTGGCTATTGTAAATAGTGCTGCAATAAACATAGGGGTGCATATGTCTTTTTCAAATTGGGCTGCTGCATTCTTAGGGTAAATTCCTAGAAGTGGAATTCCTGGATCAAATGGTATTTCTATTTTTAGTTTTTTAAGGAACCTCCATACTGCTTTCCACAAAGGTTGAACTAATTTACATACCCACCAGCAGTGTAGGAGGGTTCCTCTTTCTCCACATCCTCGCCAATATTTGTTGTTTGTCTTTTGGATGGTGGTGATCCTTACTGGTGTGAGGTGATATCTCATTGTGGTTTTAATTTAAATTTCCTTGATGATTAGCGATGTGGAGCATCTTTTCATGTACCTATTGGCCATCTGAATTTCTTCTTTGGAGAATGTCTGTTCAGATCCTCTGCTCATTTTTTAATTGGATTATTTGGTTTTTGTTTGTTGAGGCGTGTGAGCTCTTTATGTATTTTGGATGTCAATCCTTTATTGGATCTGTCATTTATGAATATATTCTCCCATACTATAGGATGCCTTTCTATTCTATTGATGGTGTCTTTTGCTTTACAGAAGCTTTACAGCTTGATATAGTCCCACTTGTTCGTTTTTGCTTTTGTTTCCCTTGCCCGGAGACATATGTTCATGAAGAAGTTGCTCATGTTTATGTCCAAGAAATTTTTGCCATATTTTTTTCTAAGAGTTTTATGGTTTCATGACTTACATTCAGGTATTTGATCCATTTTGAATTTACTTTTGTGTATGGGGTTAGACAATGATCCAATTTCTCTTACATGTAGCTGTCCAGTTTTGCCAACACCAGCTGTTGAAGAGGCTGTCATTTCTCCATTGTATATCCACGGCTCCTTTATCATATATTAATTGACCATATATGTTTGGGTTAATATCTGGAGTCTCTATTCTTTTCCACTTGTCTATGGGTCTGTTCTTGTGCCAGTACCAAATTGCCTTGATTACTGTAGATTTGTAGTAGAGCTTGAAGTTGGGAAGTGAGATCCCCCCTGCTTTATTCTTCCTTCTCAGGATTGCTTTGGCTATTTGGAGTCTTTTGTGGTTCCAGATGAATTTTAGAACTATTTGTTCCAGTTCATTGGAGAATGCTGTTGGTATTTTGATAGGGATTGCATTGAATCTGTAGCTTGCTTTAGGCAGGATGGCCATTTTGACAATATTAATTCTTCCTACCCAAGAGCATGGGATGAATTTCCATTTGTTAGTATTCTCTTTAATTTTTCTTAGGAGTGTCTTGTAATTTCAGGGTATAGGTCTTTCACTTCCTTGGTTAGGTTTATTCTTAGGTATTTTATTCTTTTTGATACAATTGTGAATGGCATTGCTTTCCTGATTTCTCTTTCTGTTAGCTCACTGTTAGTGTGCAGGAAAGCAACATATTTCTATGTATTAATTTTGTATCCTGCAACTTTGCTGAATTCAGATATTAGTTCTAGTAGTTTTGGAGTAGAGTCTTTAGGGTTTTTTATGTACAATATCATGTCATCTGCAAATAGTGACAGTTTGACTTCCTCTTTACCAATCTGGATGCCTTTTATTTCTTTGTTTTGTCTGATTGCCATGGCTAGGACCTCCAGTACTATGTTCAATAACAGTGGGGCGAGGGAGCATCCCTGTCTAGTTCCTGATCTTGGGTAAAAAGCTTTCAGCTCCTCACTGTTAAGTATGATGTTGGCTGTGGGTTTGTCATATATGGCCTTTATTATGTTGAAGTACTTGCCCTCTATACCCATTTTGTTGAAAGTTTTTATCATGAATGGATGTTGAATTTTGTTGAATGCTTTTTCAGCGTCTATGGAGACAATCATGTGATTTTTGTCCTTTTTGTTTATGTGGTAGATGATGTTGATAGATTTTTTAATGTTGTACCATCCTTGTATCCCTGAGATGAATTCCACTTGATCATGGTGTATGATCTACTTGATGTATTTTTGAATTCGGTTTGCTATGATTTGGCAAAAAAAAATATGAGTATTTTTGCATCTATGTTCATCAGGGATATTGGTCTGTAATTTTCTTTTTTTGTGGGGTCTTTGCTTGGTTTTGGCATTAGAGTGTTGCTGGCTTCATAGAATGAGTTTGTAGGTATTCAAAACTCCTCTTCTATTTTTTGGAAAACTTCAAGGAGAATGGATATTATGTCTTCTCTATATATCAGATAAAATTCAGCGGTGAATCCGTCTGGCCCGGTGATTTTGTTCTTGGGTAGTTCTTTGATTATTTATTCAATTTCGTTGCTGGAATTGGTCTGTTTAGATTTTCTGTTTCTTTCTTGGTCAGTCTTGGAAGGTTGTATTTTTCTAGGAAGTTGTCCATTTCTTTGAGGTTTTCCAGCTTGTTAACACTTAGATTTTCATAGTATTCTTTAATAATTATTTGTATTTCTGTGGGGTCTGTCATGATTTTTCCTTTCTCATTTCTGATTCTGTTTATGTGTGTACATTCTCTTTTTCTCTTTATGAGTCTGGCTAGGGGTTTATATATTTTCTTTATGTTCTCAAAGAAGCAGCTCTTGGTTTCATTGATTTTTTTCTATTGTTTTATTCTTCCCAATTTTATTTATTTCTTCTCTGATCTTTATTATGTCTCTCCTTCAGCTGACTTTGGGCCTCATTTGTTCTTCTTTTTCAAATTTCAATAATTGTAACTTCAGACTATTCATTTGGGATTGTTCTTCCTTCTTTAAAGAGGCCTGGATTGCTATATACTTTCTTCTTAGAACTGCCTTTGCTGCATCCCACAGAAGTTGGGGCTTTGTGCTGTTGTCATCATTTGTCTCCATATATTGCTTGGTCTCTGTTTTAATTTGGTCATTGATCCATTGATTATTTAGGAGCATGTTGTTAAGACTCCATGTGTTTGTGAGCTTTATTGTTTTCTTTGTACAATTTATTTCTAGTTTTATGCCTTTGTGATCTGAGAAGTTGGTGGTAAAATTTTAATCTTTTTGAATTTATTGAGGTTCTTTTTGTGGCCTAGTATGTGGTCTATTCTGGAAAATGTTCCATGTGCACTTGGAAAGAATGTGTATCCTGCTGCTTTTGGGTGTAGAATTCTGTAGATGTTGTTATGTCCACCTATTCTAGTGGGTTGTTCAGTGCCTCTGTGTCCTTACTTATTTTCTGTCTGGTGTGTCTGTCCTTTGAAGTGAGTGGTGTGTTGAAGTCTCCTAGAACGAATGTATTGCATTCTATTTCCTCCTTTAATTCTGTCAGTATTTGTTTCACATAGTTGGTGCTCCTGTGTTGGGTTCATATACATTTATAATGGTTATATCCTCTTGTTGGACTGACCCCTTTATCATTATGTAGTGTCCTTCTTTATCTCTTGTTACTTTCTTTGTTTTTAAGTCCATTTTGTCTGTTACAAGATACAAGTACTGTAACACCTGCTTTTTTCTACCTGTTGTTTGTTATTTTAAACACAGTCTGATGATTCTTTATTTCTCTCCCTTCTTATTCCTCCTCCTCCATTCTTTATATGTTAGGTATTTTATTCTGTACTCTTTTGTGTTTCCTTTGACCGTGAGTAGTCGATCTTATTTTTTGCCTTTAGTTAGTATTTGGTTGGTCTCTGCTTTCTTTGGTGTGATTTTATTTTCTCTAGTGACATCTATTTTGCCTTAGGAGTGCTTCCAGCTATAGCATTCCCTTTAATATATCCTGCAGAAGTGACTTGTGGGAGGCAAATTCCCTCAGCTTTTGCTTGTCTGGAAATTGTTTAATCCCTCCTTCAAATTTAAATGATAATCGTGCTGGATACAGTATTCTTGATTCAAGGCCCTTCTGTTTCATTGCATTAAATATATCATGCCATTCTCATTTGGCCTGTAAGGTTTCTGTTGATAAATATGATGATAGCCTGATGGGTTTTCCTTTGTAGGTGACCTTTTCCTGTCTCTAGCTGCCTTTAAAACTCTGTCCTTGTCCTTGATGTTTGCCATTTTAATTATTATGTGTCTTGGTGTTGTCCTCCTTGGGTCCCTTGTGTTGGGAGATCTGTGGTATTCCATGGTTTGAGAGACTATTTCCTTTCCCAGCTTGGGGAAGTTTTCAGCAATTATTTCTTCAAAGACACTTTCTATCCCTTTTCTCTCTTCTTCTTCTGATAATCCTATAATGCAAATATTGTTCCATTTGGATTGGTCACACAGTTCTCTTAATATTCTTTCATTCCTGGAGATCCTTTTATCTTTCTCTGCCTCAGCTTCTCTGTATTCCTGTTCTCTGATTTCTATGCCATTAACAGTCTCTTGCACCTCATGCAGTCTGCTCTTAAGTCCTTCTATCGATTGTTTCATTTCTGTTATCTCCCTCCAGACTTCATACCTTAGCTCTTGCATATTTCTCTGCAGGTCCATCAGGATGGTTATGACTTTCATTTTGAATTCTTTTTCAGGAAGATTGGCTATATCTATCTCACCAGGCCTTTCTCAGGGGTTGTCTGAATGATTTTTGACTGGACCAGATTCTTCTGTCTTTTCATGACAATAGAAGTGGTTGCAGCTAGGTGGTACATGTGTCATTTGGGAGAACAAAGTCCCTTCCTGCTTGTTGGTCACCTTGCCCTTCTCCACTCCTGTACCATATACCCACACACTGGGAGCAGCCTCTGAGACAATCTCCTGAGCTGCTGTGGGTGGAGCAGTCCTCACAATAGCTTAGCACATGGCGGGGTGTCACAGCTGTGCCAGTTGTGTTCTCCTGCAAGAATGCATCCCTTCATGCCTTCTGGACCTTGCTGTGGCTTCTGCTGCCTGTGCCAGTTACCTGCACCCTGGAAGGCTGTCTCTGGGATAATCTCCTGAGCTACCATGAATGGGGCCACCCTCGGGCTAGCCTAGTGCACTGCGGGGGTTGGCAGACACGCCTGGTGTGTTCTCCTGTAAGAATGGTGCCCCTTCATGCCTTTCTGACCTTGCTCTGGCTTTTGATGCCTGTCCTTGTTAGCTGCACAGTGGGAGGAGACTCTGTGTGTTTGCTGTGGGTGGGGCTGCTCTCCAGCTGCTCCACAGCTGAGGTGGGCTAGCCAGTCTGCTAGCAGCACCAGCCGGGGGTAACGAATGGCAGGCTGCTTATTGCCATGAGAGTCTTTGGGGATGCTTTACCCCCTAGGGGGTTAGGGGGCCTGAAGTTCCTCAAGATTCCCAGCCTGGTGGGCTGAGTGTGCTGGGACAATTATGTTCAGCTGTTGAGCCACTGTCCCTTTAAGACTTAAAAAGCACCCGCTTTTCTTTTGTCCCAGGGGAATCAGCTGTGGAGACCCAGTTGGAGTCTCCATCTCAGTCCCTATCCTTCCGTTTCTCTAATATCCAGTACACCATGCAATGTGTGTCTGTGCTCCTAGTGCAGATTACTAGGGCTGGTTATTTAGCAGTCCTGTGCTTCCACTCACTCCCCACTCTGATTCTTTTCCTCCCGCTGGTGAGCTAGGGTGGGGGGAGTGCTCGGGTCCTGCTGGGTTATGGCTTTGTATCTTACTCCATTCTTTAGATGCTGAGTTCTCACAGATGTAGATGTAGCCTGGCTGTTGTACTGTATCTTCTGGTCTCTCTTTTAAGAATAGTTGTATTTGTTGTATTTTCAAAAATATGTACTGTTTTGGGAGGAGATTTCAGCCGCCCTACTCACACCACCATCTTCAAGACTTTAGTTTTCTATAGCATCAAAGTGGATATTCAAACATAGTCTTAAAGCCCTGGTCTTTTTTTTTTTTAATCATCTCTTTTGTGAATACATACATGGTTAAAAAATAGATATTAGAAAAGTCTAAATGTTATATAGTGAAGGATAAGTCTGTAACCTCTGTGTCATCCAGTCACTTGGGTTTTTTCAGAGGCAACCAAATCACTAATTTTCTGTTTTTTCTTCCAGAAATTACTTGATCATTTTAGTTGCTTCTCCCTAGAATCATTGAGGCATTAGGATGCAAAGAATTCATACATACTTTTTTACCTATAAAACTGCCTCTATACTAGATAGCCTTTAGAAATAATTTATGTTAATATTTGAGACCCCCTTTTCACAATTTTTGGTGTTTGCTGTCTAATAAAGTATGTACTGTTTGATAATCTACAGTATGTCCTTTTGTATTTAGATCCTTGATCATGCTTTAATTTTCTTTATTCCCTAAAAAGAGCAACTGTTATGTGGATGTCAAAGCATGGGATCTCAAGGCAACCCCTCAGCTTAAAGTTTGGCTTCTCCAATTTAAAGTTATTTGACTTCATTGGTTAGTTGACTAACTAATTGACCTCTTTTTTTCATGTGTAAACTGGGCATAATAATAATACCTACTTAGTGTTTGTTTTGTTTTCTTCATGTGTAAACTGGGCAAAATAATAATACCTACTTAGTGTTATTATTAGAGTTAAGTTAAATACTTCATAAGGTATCTGCCATTTACTAAGTATTTAATAAACAATTGTTTTTATGAAGAACTTCAGCAGATGTACAAGGATTATGTTCTTGCATTTACTCTATTTATCTTTTTTTCTAGTGGTTATTATTCTACTTTTAATTAATTTACCCAATGTGGAAGAAAGATTACTGGCCTGTGGTTCTCAAAATTAGCACTAGGATCTTCCTTATGGATGGTATCGACTAAGGTTCTCTGAGCATTTATTGTGTACTAGACTCTTCTAATGTGCTCTTGTTGCATAACGTCCAAAAACCTGTGAAGTGGGTGGTTTTATTATCATCATCCTCACTTCAAGGGTATGTATTTAAGGATTATAGAGAGTTTGAATAACTTGTCCAGCTACTGAGGGACAGAGCTCGTATTTGAATCCAGTCAGTCAAAGCACAGTGGCCATTCACTTAGTTACTGACTTAGCCTGTCTCCTGAGGATACTGCTTTCCCTGGCATTACACTAATCCTCAGGTCTTTGCTCCCTCATTCTTCCTTTTTTTTTTAATAGAAAAATAAGCATTTCCTGAATGTTTACTATGTTCCAGGTACCCTCATAGGTAATAGGTGTATAAAGATAATAAGACAGTGTGCCTACCCTCAGGCTCACAATGGCTAATAGAGACAAGTTACATATTCTGAACTACCATCACTTAATTACTACTAACAGGAGGCTAATATGTGCACTTGCCAATATTTGGTATAGTACCAGCTACCTTTCTCTTCCAATGGGAAATACAGAATGAGAAGTTCTCTCATGTCTTTCTCTGACTGAAGCCAACAACTAATTTACTCTCTATTTTTCCCTGTACATGTTTTACACTGTCATTATTAAGTTCCTATCTAGTGAGATTCCTACCTTTCAGTATTTTAAAACCTTATCATTGATACTTTACATTTTTATGACTGTTCTAAAATTAAAATTTTTATTTTGAGATCATTGTAGATTCACATATAGTTATAAGAAATGATATAGAGATTGTAGGAACCCTTTAACCAGTTTCCCAAGGGTGACATCTTGCAAAGCAATAGTATAATAGCACAACAAAGATATTAACATGTTAACATGACCAATCCATCAACTTACTCAGTTTTCCCATTTTACTGGTTCTGTGTGTGTGTGTTTCTATACATCACTGAGATATTAATTCAAGCTCAGTTCTGAATATTTTTTCCTCACTTAATTTTACTTTCACCTGATCTTCCCCATGAGCAATCTTTACATTTTTCAAGAAATGTTCTATCCTTTTCTGTATCTGTATAGCATCTTTGACACTGTATTATTTTAGACATTGCAATCAACCATGAAACATTTTTTCTTCTTCAAGAAATCTCGTCTTTTTAATTCATGCCACACATTTTCCTGAGCTTCCAATTATTTTTAAATTATCTGCAAAAAGCCTATGGCTTATTTCTTTTAAATTAATCCATTTTTTTCCTTAATAAATGCACTTATTTTATTACAGTTGTAAAATGAAGTAAATGTGCTACAGTTTTTTTAAATTTTCCCCTTAGTTGAATCATATTGTGGTGGTAAGCTTTCAGATTTTCTATAGATAGAACTTTGTATTCTTACTTCCAAATTTAGTGTAATTTATTTTTTTCTGGGTGCTGACATTACCTATTCTAAAAATTAGAGTATAGAGTAATTTATACTACATAAAAACTTATGCTCAAAATCTCATCCACATTAAGTATTGTCAACTTCAGTGTTTTATAGCATTTCAATCTTTCTGAGTTCTCTGTAATTTATAGCTTGGTCTATTCCCATTGGTTTTTCTCTTTCCACCCAGCTTTTTAGTTGCAAATGAAAGCAAAATTAACACTTTCAATCCCAATTCGAAGCAAAATAATATTTACACTATTTTGAATTCTAATCTCCCCATTTTGTTTTTAGAATCTATTCCTTATAAAGTAGGTAGTGTCAGTTCCAACACCTGATATAGATATAGGAACACTAGATCTCCTGATTCCTTAGGCAACAACTTAACTGCCACAAAGAGTCAGTGGAACTTTAAGATCACATGATGTATGGTACACACCTGGCAGAGACTGCACATTGTTGTCCCATTAACCACCTCTAGTTTGCAGTTATTTTTTGCTTAACCTGCAAAAAGTTTCAATTAATTGAGGAAACTTTAAAATCAGATTTCACACAAAAATCCAGATTTCCAATTTCCCTTGAAAAATAAGAATGCTTGGCAGCAATCAGCTGGAGTTGAGGGGCAGCTGTTCACTTCAGACAAGGCAGGAACTCCAGTCTACCACAGTTCTACTCCTTACTCATGGGCACCCTGACCTTGAAGGTGAAAGGCATGATGGTTTATCATGGCACTCATGATGCTCTTCCCCTTAGGCCTGGTGTACCTGGTCTGTCATGTTACCTGTCTGATGTTCACAGTCACTGTGATATGCAAGCCTGATGGTTGGGCTTCTGACAAAACCCCTATTTGGCTACCTGCTTGGTACAGCAGTTGGACATGAGATCCATGAGAATAACTTTAGATTACACCAGAAGCAGGTTAAGGGCCTTCTCCTCAGTCCTCTTTTATTGGCTTAAATCACTGACATTAGCTTCCTGAAACTTCACTTGTGAAGCCTGGCAGAGAAAACGAGTGCCCTGCCTTTAAGGACTGAAGAGGAGCTTGCACGTCTTCACCTCCTGGCCCCACTTAGTCACTAAATAGACCTTCCAAAGTTATGGCATCTTCAATACAGATTTGCCTGTTGGATAGCCCTCTATTTGCTCTAGGATATCCCAGTCCCTGAAGGACTACTTCATCATTTAAACTGGGGTGGGGTGGGGTAGAGTTCTTTTACAAGAAATACCCATAGGCCCTACCTTGACGAATTAGTCACAGTGAGGAGAAGAGAGTGGAGAAAGCCAGCCTAGTGGCATAGAAACAGAAGATGGTGATATCATTTTAATTCTATTAACTATGTCTTTGCAATTTCCATTAAATTGTCTTCTGGTATTGACTTAAATTGCATGCGTTTAGGACTCTATTTGCGCTTGACTCCTTTCACTAGAGAGAATAGGATAAGGGATGAGCTCTGGTTTCCCATAGAAGTTAGAAACACTTTGGGCTATTAAAATTTCTGAGTTTCAATGGCTGTTTTCCACTTCACATTGCTTGTGTATGCATGGCTTTAAAACCTTAGGCTTTTGGCCCATTACATACTGAAAACTTTGATTTTTGAACTGTCCTCAGGGTTCTGAGGCCCATTTACTAGTCTTAATCTTTTGATACCCATCAGAGAAAATAACCAGCCTGCTAAAAAATGGGATCACTAACAGAAGCATCCACGATGAGAGGGAAAGTGCATAATGTTATAAATGAAGTCACTGTCATGAAATACTACAGATGTACTCTTTTCAGTGAATTCTGTGCAAACACCCAGTCAAGCTGAGACTTCCCTGATTATGTACAGGGGATGTATTTCAGAAAATCACCAGCTGGGTTTTTCAGTGGTTTAAAAAGCTGCTGTGCTGTAGCATTCCAGAATAAAATAAGTAAATACCACCTACCAACCAGTCAGGCTTTTTGATGCAACATCCCTTTACTTCAAAGCTTATAATGAAATTGATTTTCAGTGCATTTTTCATTTCAACTTGCAAACCCCATGAATAACTACTCTAAAATTATTTCAACTTAAGAATGTTCAAGGACTGGTGAGAAATTGATAGCTACTGTTTTATGTTTAGCCAAAAGATAGTGAATAAAAATGTAAAGGAAAAACTTGCTGTGTTCAGATGAGATGAATCATATGATAAGGAGGCAAAGAGACAGAACATGGTTTTCCATGATAACCAGAGTAATTTTAAACTTCTTTTAATTCTTAGTAGGATTGAACCCTCATGGACCTGATAACTCACTTCCTAGGGATTGGGCAGAGGGTGTAAATCACATTTGATGTGTGTGTTACTGGAATAACCATCATTTATTATAATTATCTTATTAGTCATTTTGATGACAGATTAAAAAAATTCAACAAATCATCTAGATATTTGGAATTTCCTAGATAATAGAATGTTTTACTTTGCATTCAAATAGAATTGTATTGACATTTATTTTGAAGGCATGTGTGGACCCAGGTATTGTATAGCATGAAGCATATGTAATTTAGGGAGGGAAGTTTCTTTAAGAAAAAATACAAAATTATAAATGTAAAATTTGGTAAGGAATTGAATATTTACTTAGACAGTAGGAATCATAATAAATTACAAATATCAAAATCCTGAAATGCCACAAAGATCACAAAATGCAGTAAATTAACAAAGTTCTTCTAATTGATGAGCTGCCTGATATATTTCTATAATACTTCTTTTCCTTACACTTTTTAGCTCTGTACTCATTGTCTCTTCATATGACAGTCATTTCAGAATATAATTTTTATCCAGAGACTAGAAAAACAATTCAGCCTTTCCTCTAGCACAGTTAATTTAAACTTGTTTATTCTTAGGACAGTTTACAAAAGATCCATAAAGTTTACAAAGGTCCTAGTTAATAAAGTCCATGTTTGATTTTAATATTGCTGCTAAATTTGGGAAACCTCTATCAAGTTTCTTTCATACATGAGCTACAGGATTTCATGACATTTCAAGATCTCTTAGACAGTATTCATTAACCAATTTGTCACTGATGTTCATGTATCCTAATGATGGGTGGGTCTGCACAGTGAGGTTTAGGAAGATTCCTGGAAGTCATTCCTACTCTGGGACAGTTGACAATAACAACTATGGAGGAAAGTGCTTACAAACTGCATAACTATATACCACAAAACCCAAACTAAACATACCCCCCAACTCAGTTTTCCTCAGGCAGATCCCTGAAATGCCTGCAGAGTAGAATTCCAATGCAGAGTAGAAATAGACAATGCTTTTAAGTGATTGTGATTAAGGTTTCCTTTTTTTTCAAACTCTATAAAACAAGCACAGTGAATCCACTTCTATCTCAAGGAAAAAGAAATTGAAGCCGAAGGACTAGATAAAGCATTTACTTAATTTATCTATTCTCTGGGAAGTGCCCTCTGAGCTCTGAATGAGTGCTGGTCTAGCCCTAGCACAGCTGATTAAGAACAAATGTTCTCTGGATCCCATTAAGTGCCTACATATTTTCCTTAAGACATAAATTTGGTGTCTAATTTCTTTCCTTCTTGACTGCACAAATTCCCTGCTTCACTCTGTTCAAATTACATTCTTTCTGAGACCACTAACTGAGTTCTGATAGTTCAAGAAACAACCTGGGAATTTATCTGACCCTGATGAAGTAAGGGGAACATTCTTATAAATATAAGAATGGAAATGTTACAGGTCGAGTTTGTTCTCCTCAGGCTCTTGTCCCTGCTGAAACAAAAAATGGAAAGGCAGAGACACAATAGTGAAGCAGAGTGAAAGTTTTATTTGAATACACTCCAAGGGAAGAGTGGGCTAGGGTCAAGGTAGACAAAGGACCTGACCTTTTAGGGGAGGGTCTATTTATTTATGTCCTAGCCAGGAGGCATCTCTTTGATTGACAGGGTGAGGTCATTTGATTGACAGTTCTAGTTATACACCCATTCCCCTTGGTGCGCATTTCTTTCCAAAATGTCCAAAGAAAATCCCGTGAAGCAGGGGGTGGGGGGGAAATCACAATTTTATTTTAATGAGATTATGATAAGTTGTGGTTCGGCAGTTTAGTTTTTTTCAATTGTGACTGTACTGTGATCTGGTTTTGGAGACCAGTTTGGCCTGGCCCCAGTAGGCAAGGAAATTATCTCCCTGCAAAGCCTTTGTTGTCTTCAAGTGGGACCCCCTAACTGGGTGGTTTTTACGTTGAACCTTATCTTCCCCTTCCCTGGCTGCTCATGGCTATCTTTCTACCTAACAGGAAGATGAAATGTTAAAGAAGCATATTGTTTAAAAAAGAGAAAAAAATGTAACATGTTGGTTCAATGAAAGATCAAATATTATTTTATGTTACAGATCATTAAATGTAAGGAACAGAAATATTAATTTATGCATGGCTTACATTTATCTGTATAAGATGATACTTAATTTTCTTGTGTAAAAAAGTTTTGTCATTAAAAACCCCCTGCTCTTTCAAAATATATTTAATTTATGTCTTAAAAAGAAGTCACTAGGATTGTTGCAATAATTTGACAAACTGGCAGTTACCAGTACAATGTTGATTTGAAGGACACCAAAAGTTCAGCTTGTTCCAAAATATTACTATAAGCCATGACAAAAAGGGATATTTTGTTAAAGTATGTCCTTCTATTGCAATAATATAAACGATTTATTTATATGAGCTATTTATCATCCCAATTTCTGTACAGACAGGTCTGAGGGTCAATAACACTAAATGGAACACAGCAGAGACAAGATCTTGATGGCAGCAGAATTTTTGATCATAGATGACAGGGCTCGGGCAATGTCATAGAAAGCAGCTACTATGGAAATCTCAATTTTTCGATTTAATTTAATAAACAAAATATGCAAGGGTTTTTGTGTATTAATTTTATGGAGCTTTTGCAAAGATAATAGATAGGAAACAAGGTAAATAATATTCTATCTTAAATATGATTTTATTTTGTTTTTTTAATAGTAGCATTCTATTTAAAGAAGCTGACTGTGGCTAAGGGAATCTGAGGAAGCTTAAGTATAAAGATAAAACAATCTAGTTGCCTCTGGTCCTCTCTCTGAAAACATCTCCCTTGTCTATATCCTTCACAGATAATGAGCATTAGGGAGGAGTTCTCAGTCTGCTTCCTGTTGGTACAAAGACTACAGGGGTGTGAGAGTCAATTGTGTGTATCTCTTCCCAGCTCTGTATTCAGTGACATACTTTGGCAGCTAGAAATGGCTATAGTGGAAGTATTTATACCATAGAAATCATCAAATGCTACATATCAGGGTCCCCCTCCTTTCAGCCAGTTTTACCATTTATTAGAACATCACTGACAGGAGGTCAAGGGATTAGTTAGGACTTGAGGGTTGAACAATCACCAACATTTGTTTACTAAATTTGAGATTTCTCTAGCAATACAATTTAAGAATTTATTTGGCTCTGAGTTTACAATTCCATGGGTTAATCACCAAATCTGTTTATCTTGTTAAATTAGAGTCTTTCAACTTGAATCTGGGCAGGGGATTTGTACTTCTTAGCAACTACTCTCAGTTTCTTTTTGTTTGCCTAGACCTCAGTGTCAAGGCCTTTATCTGACAGCACAGTGAACATATGGTCTGCAAGTGAAGAGGCAATAACTAAGCAGCTTTTAGCCCCCAAGCTGCAAGCCCACTGAATATTTGCAATTAGAATAATCATCCTCTTTTGCAAGAAGAGAATTCATAATAAGAGATTCTAGATAAGAACACGAGCACTAGATTTTATAAAGTGCCAATCTCATCTCATGTTAGGTTTCCCCACTCCTACTTTGTTTGCATTTGTCTAGTTTGGGGCAGAGGATTTTGTGTTTACTATACTGCAAACCTTAGGTCACCAGATTCTCAGGCATCTTGGATTACAGGCATTGGCAAAGAATGCCTAAACACAGATGTGTATTTTTAATCTTTCAAATGGGTCAATTTCTATGACGTTTTTGGCTTTCTTGTAGGAGAAAAATTAAGAGTATAGTGTCCTACAAGCCAAGTGCAGAATGTGTATCAGGGAGGCAGAAGTACTCAGCCATGCTCAGTGTCAAGGCTGATTCATCAAACAGAGTGAGGAGGAAAGACTGAGCCCTGGAAGCAGTGGTGACCTTCACAAGATCAGTTTCAGTGAAGTGAGGGGACAAATGGATGGGGTTCAATGAGAATGGGGTGAGAAGAACTGGAGAAGGTAGTTTTGGTGTTTTGCTTCAAAGCAGAGTGTCAAAAATTATCTGTACCCTGGTTAAGTTAATAACTGCATATCCCTGAGAATATTGCCTTCAGTAAGAAAGGTATTTCTCTACTGGTTCAGTCACAGTCCTGTAACTAGTAAATCCTAACTTATTACTACATAATGCTACCTACAGATATAGGATGGGTTAAAGAAAAAAAACCTTCTACTTTTTTTCAGTTAGTCAACAGTGTAACAGAGGTCTTAGCTGGGGCTATTGGTTGAGAATTTGTGACAGGTAATATATTTATTGCCTTGAATTGCTCAGGATACTGGAGTCTCTTTTTAACTCATTTACCATCAAAATTACCAAAAGATAGTTACCTAACTTCCCATGTATAGATGTGTGTGTATATATACATATATTTACATGCATATATTTTAAAACATATATTTATATATGTACATATATATGAAGTTTCTTCATTATTAAAATGAATGAAAGAATACCTATAAAATGCTGCATCAGGAACAAAAAATACACTTAATAAATAGTTGGAAGTGTGATGAACAAAAATTAGAGAAATTCAAGGCATTGTCAATCTATTTACATTTTTACCCATTACATTTAATGCCCCTTATTAGTACTTACTGGAAAATCTCATTTTACTTTGTTAAGCTCAGAATAATCAATTTTTAAGCTATCATCTGCTGGAAGGTCTAAATTTGAGGATGAATGAATTTACTTAGGCTTTTCTAAGAGCCTTGAATTTTAAAAGCCTTACAGTTTATATATAATAAGGATCAAAACCTCCCACTATTTGTAGATAGAGTGTGCATTTCGAGGTAATACCATATTGGCTATTTACTTGACATTTCTGAAAAGAGCTTGAGTACGAGAAGAAATGAAGAGCCATGATAATGGAGGGAAATGCTGAACAGTATTATTATTCAGCTCAGTGCTTACCTCCCACCTTCTGCATGCTGTTTTTAAGTAGTAGGAGCTATCCTTAGTTTTACTTTGCATTTTCCTGTGGAGAAGAGGAAGTTATCTCCAGGCCTTACTCAACTAAGAGGTTGGCATGGATGGGAAAGACAGGGTTCATTTCTGCTCTATTTCGGAAACACTCTCTAGTTTCCAGAAGGACCTCTGACTTCTCTGCTCTCCAAGAACATATCTACTTCATTCAGTCACCATCCTGTATTCAGGACTATGGCTTCAAGCAGTTGGCAGTTCATCATTATTACTGTACAGGGCTATGAATAAGGTTATCCTATATGCAGTCAATTACCCAGATTAAATTCATCCTTAAGGTGAGTTTGATACTGAAGAATGTGAAATGTTTCAAGCTCCTGGCCCTGTAGCAGGAACACAATCAGAGTCCAGACTGAGTTCACTTACCTTCCTGCATACTGAACAAGTCACTTCCTGGACTGCGGCCTTTGCTGATTGGTTATGTTCTTGTGACCCTGTGAATTTATATTTTGCAATATTAACTTTTGCACTATTTAGTATAGGTCTAAGCGTAATGCCAGTGCTATTGTATTAGAAAATAGCATAGAAAACTATTCTTCCATTGTTCCTATTTCTTTATCATTAGTCACCATTTCTAAAGATATTAAAAGTAATATATTTTGAATATTTCATATACCATAAAATAACATTTGTTATAGTGGCAATGATGTATTCATTTCCATATTTAAATTTTAACAAATTAATTTAAATGCTCTCCCATATTAATAAAGAAAGATTTTGGGGGAATGAATTTGGCATAAGTTGACAACTTATTGTGATGATGATGATGATTTTGTGTTTTTGAGGATGTCCTGGAACAGGTGAAGGTATTGAGTCAAATATTATCTTTAGGATTCTTTTTCTTACCTATGATGCATTGGAAATTGTTGGATAGCATTTATAAGCGCATGAAGTTCTTTTAATCCAGAAAGGACAAATGGTATCAGTACACTAATTTCAGTCTGTAAGTCTGATCGAACCGAAAAAATCTGAGATAATCAGATGACAGCATATATTTATCACATTCAGTAACCAATTTTTATTGAGTACTTGCTATGGGGCAGGAGGTACTGTAAATGCATTTCACCTCATTTAATCCTCCAAGCAATCCGGTTAGGATGGTGCATTAGAAGATAACAAGGGTCAGAAGCTAAGGAGCTCTTCCAGTATCACACTGCTAATGAAAGGTGGAGTTGGGATTCAAACCTGGTGTCTAGCTTCTAACTCCCTACTTTTGGCCACCAAACTTTGTGACTGCGCAGTGTAGTAAAAGGAATACTTCATTTTATTGTTTCACTTTACTGTGATTTGCAGATACTGCAGTTTTACAAATTAAAGGTGTGTGGCAACCCTGCACTGAGCAAGCCTATCAGAGCATTTGTTCACTGTATGTCTCTGTCACATTTTTAGAATTCCTGCAATATTTTGAACTTTTTTCATTATGACCATGTGTTATGGTGTTCTTTAATCAGAGATATTTGATGTTATTACTGAAATTGTTTTGGGACACCATAAACTGTACCCATATAAGACGGCAAACTTAATAAATGTTGTGTGTGTTCTGACTGTTTCACTCACCAGCCATTGCCCCATCTGTCTCCTTCTCCTTGACTTCCCTATTCCCTGAGACACAATGATATTGAAATTAGGCCAGTTAATGGCCCAACAATGGCATCTATGTGTTCAAGTGAAAGGAAAAGTCAGACATCTCTCACTTTAAATCAAACCTAGAACTGATTATGCTTAGTGAGAAAGGCATGTTGAAAGTCGAGATAGGCCAAAAGCTAGGCCTGCTGTGATGAAGTTAGCCAGGATGTGAATGCAAAGGCAAGGTTCTTGAAGGAAATTAGAAGTTTTACTCCAGTGAACACAGAAAAGAGTAGGAGGTGAAACAGCCTCGTAGCTGCTATGGAGAAAGTTTTAGTGATCTGGATAGAAAGTCAAAACAGCCACAACATTCCCTTAAGGCAAAGCCTAATCCAGAGCAGAGCCCTAACTCTCTTTGGTTCTATGAAGGCTGAGAGAGGTAAGGAAGCTGCAGAAGAAAAGTTGGAAGCTAGTGAGATTGGTTCATGAGGTGTAAGGGAAGAACCTGTCTCCACCATCAAAAAATGCCAGGTGAGGCAACAAGTGCTGATGTAGAAGCTGCAGCAAATTACCCAGAAGATCCAGCTAAGATAGTTAATGACAGTAATTACATGAAAGAACAGATTTTCAATGTAGATGAAACAGATTTTATTGGAAGAAGATGACATCTAGGGCTTCCAAAACTAGAGAGAAGTCAATTCCTAGCTTCAAAGCTTCAAAGGACAGACTGACACTCTTGTTAAGGCCTGTTGCAGCTGGTGACTTTCTGCTGAAGCCAATGCTCATTAAGCATTCTGGAAATTCCAGGGCCCTTAAGAATTGGACCAAGTCTACTCTGCCTGAGTTCTACAAATGAAACAATAAAGCCTGGACGACAGCACATCTGTTTACAACAAGGTTTACTGAATATTTTAAGCCAACTATTGAGACCTACTGCTCAGGAAAACATTCCTTTCAAAAAAATATGACTGTTGTCACTGACAAAGGTACCTGGTTACCCCAGAGCTCCAATGTTGATTTCCAATGAGATTCATGTTGTTTTCAAGCCTGATTAATACAACATCCATTCTGTAGCCCATGGACCAAAAAGTAATTTGACTTTCAAGTCTTACTATTGAAGAAAATACATTTCATAAGACTTTATCGGCCATAGTGATTCCTCTGATGGATCTGTGCAAAGTGAATGGAAAACCTTCTGGAAAGGATTCACCATCCTAGCCATTAAGAATAGTCATGGCTCATGGGAAAAGGTCAAAGTATCAACATATCAGGAGTTGGGAAGAAGTTGATTCCAACTCTCGTGGATGACTTTGAGGGGTGCAAGACTTCAGTGGAGGAAGTAACTGCAGATGCGGTAGAAGCAGCAAGAGAACTAATTAGAAGTGGAACCTGAAGATGGGACTGAACTGATGCAATTTCATGATAAAACTGTAATGGCTGAAGAGTTGCTTTTTATGGATGAGCAAAGAAAGTAGTTTCTTGAAATGGAATCTACTCCTGATGAAGATGCTGTGAAGACTGTTAAAGTGACAGAAAAACATTTAGAATGTTACTTACACTTTGTTGGTAAAGAATGAGGGGGGCTTGGGAGAATTTATTCCAATTTTGACAGAAGTCCTACTGTGGTACAATACTATCAAACAGTATTGAATGCTATAGAGAAATTGTTTGTGAAAGGAAGAGTCAATCAACGTGGCAAATATCCTCGTTGGCACAGCCACCCCGACCTTCAGCCACCACCACCTGATGAGTCGGCAGCCGTCTGCATCGAGGCAGCACCCTCCACGACCAAAACGATTATGGCTTGCCGAAAGCTCAGGTGATGGCTAGCACTTTCTGGTAATGATTAACAATAACCTTCATTTTTACATTAAGATACGTACACTGTCTTTTTAGACATGCAATTGCATGCTTAATAGACTACAGTACAGTATAAACACAACTGTTATGTGCACTGGGAAACCAAAAAAATTCATTGGGCTTGCTTTATTGTGATGGTCTGGAACTGAACTCACAGTATCTCCAAGGTATACCTGTAATGGTCCCTATGTTTAAGCACCTCATAATATAAAAAGAGAAATAGATGAATAAATAGAAAAGTGATATCAGTGTGGTGCAGTGAGAACTGTAGAAAATGACATGAACATAGGGATAGGAGGCAGCAGTTGTGTCTGGGTAAATCAGCTGAGGGTTCACAGAAGTGAAACCTGAGGAAAGAAAAAGACAGATAGTCAAGGCTAAGAGCACACACAGTAAGTAAAGAGCCAGCAAAAAGGAAAAGACATTAGCATATTATGGAAATCATGCAAAGTTTGGTATTGGGATAGAGGTGCTTGTGGCAGGAGCATTGGGATTAAATATGGCAATGCTCTGAATTTAATCTATCGAATAACTGAATATTAAAATAGTCTGTAAGGATCAGGGAGCATAAGTTAGAGGTTAAGTGACTAAGACAGGACTTATGACTTGCTAAGTCTTAAGCTGGGTTTATTTCTCCAGTTACTTTAATTACTTTGTCAGCATCCTTCAGAACACATCCTCTCCGTAAATTTTTTGTTTCAGGTCAACAACTCCATGTGCTTTTCAGCTAATGCCTCATTATTATGCTAACTGTATTTTCTTTGTTGAAACTCTGTAGTATAGTGTGTTACTATATATGGCAGGGCATGATTTGGCCTTGCTGAACTTTGGGACATTACCAGTGGCTTCAGATTGAACAGGGTTATTTTGAGGTTATACACTGTCACTACAAAGGATTGAATTATTTATGACTTTAATATTCACCAGTGTTTCTAGCTCAAGATGCAATATACTACTGAATATTATCTGTCAACAAAATGCTGCATCTGTTCTATTTGTTGATGACCGATAAAACAAAGCAGTTTGAATTGCTGCTATAAACTCAATATGAGTTGAATTTCTGCTCCAAGTATATTTCAATAATAGTAATGATGATAATAATATTTATAATATTTGTCTCATACTAATTAACACCAATCATAATGAATGCTTAAAATTAAACATATCAATATCTATGTACATATATATGTATATATATATATATATACACATAAAATTTTACTGTATTACTATATCTAGTATTCCATAACAGAGTCTGGGGAAATAGGTATCTTCCTCAAACATTACATATAAGCCCCAGGTGCATTTGTATAAAAAAAGTCAGGGTCTGGAATAAAACATATTTTTCAAATATTATAAGAGTAAACACCTCTATCTCATTTGACCACTTTTTTCCTTATACTTCTTACCTTCAGCAAAGCTTAAGAAAAATGGATATTAGTTATTATGCGAGGAGGCAGAAGAAATATTTTATAATAGTAACTAAAATTCCTCTTTTAAAAAGACATTTGAGAAATAGATATGTTGATAATTTTACATAGTTAAATCTCAGAGAGGGAAGACAGTTTGGAGTTCAATTTTAACCATTTAAAAAATATTTTTTTCAAAACTGTCAACATGAAAACATTTCTGAAATGGGCCTTCGTAACCTCACAGTAGTTTTTCCTCTGTACGAATCTGGCAGCCCAGGGCATTTCTGGGACCAGTATTAGGAACTGGAACATCTTAAAGTTTTCAATGTTTTTCCCAAAGGTTAACACTATACCTGAGAGTTGCATTAGTGACCAAAAACTTGGCATAAAACAAATCACAAACTTGCCCAATAACAGCATGAAAGCAAATAACTGAGTCATAGAGCAGACTAAGGAAACAGTGCAAACCAGGGACTAGCACAGCGCCACGTCGCAGGCAGTTGTATATGGTGTTTTCTCATATCCCAGATTCTGGTTACTTTGTCTGTCTAGCAGATCACCCCAAAACCTAATGGCTTAAAATAATAACAATCACTTATTCTGTTTCATGTTTCCTGTGGATCAGAAACAGAAAACAGGCAGAGCACCGTAGGCTCAGCTGTTCTCTGCTGAAGCCTCAGCTGGAAGAGTCAAAGGCTGAAGGAAGGCTAAATCATCTAGAGGCTCGTTCACTCCCACATCTGCCAGTAGCCGGTGATGATTGGTTGGAGGGCCTAACTAAGGCTGGTGGCTGAAACACCTACATGTAACCTCTCTGTGTGACCTGAGCTTCCTCGCAGTACGGTGGTTGGGGCTCTAAGGGCAAGAACAAGACAGATAGGGAGACAGAGAGGAAAACACACTACACTGAAGCTGTTTTGCTATTTATGATTTAGCCTCAGAAATCAAGCAGCCTTACTTCTGCTACATTCAAATGGTCAAAGAAATTACAGAGACCTGAAAGGTGGAAATATTAATTCCTCTTGTCAGTGGAGGCATGTGACTGTTAAAGGAAGGAGAGCATGTGAGATGGGGTATATATTGGTCCTGCCATCTTTGAAGATAGAATTTGCCAGCCTACCAATAATATGAAATAATCTAATTACACTTGAAATCATTGAAATTAAGAGGGTCTAAGAGGGTTTTATAATCCAGTTATCCAGAAATCCAACCCTCTGAAGAAAAACAAGAGTCCCAGGGAAGTACGCCTGATCCTTGAACAAGAGGGGGTTAGGGGCACGAAAGCCCCATAATATCAAAAATCTTCAAGTAACTTTTGACTCCCCAAAAACATAACTAATAATAGCTTTATGTTGGTTTATGGTAAAATAGAATAGTATCTACATATATTTTATGCATTCATGACATGCCTAACTTTTTATGAATTTTTTGATATTTCTACATAGTTCGTCTGCAAGGTTTTCAAATTGTCACAAATCTCCAGAAAATTTTCCAACATACTTACTGAAAAAAATCTCCATACAAGTAGACTCATGGAGTTCAAACCTGTTATTCAAGGGTCAAGAGTAAATAATTCAAGTGGGGCCATTCCACTTGTTATTCTGGTGTCAGGAGTTGAACTCAGGTTTGCTAAATCTCAATTCTATTGTAATTTACCTTATAAATATCCCACAAAATGTGTCTGAGTTTGTTTATTGATTAAAAAGGAGCTTAATGTATTTAAAACCATCCATCTATGTAAAAGGAAAACAACTCTAATGTATAAGAAATCTAATTTTTTGAAACATTGTGGGAGGGTGTTTCTCAGCTGAGATTTAAATAGTATAGACGTGTCTGGTAAACAGACTGGCTTGTGACCTCCCTATCATCTACTTGCATGATCCAGATGTGTGGACAGTTTTCAACAAGACAGAAAAGTGGAGAAAGCCATGTAGTGTCTATTCTTCAACCCTTTTCCTTAAAATTTCTTGTTTGAGCTTCAGGGAATATGAGAGCTGAAGTGAAACCTGTTTCAAAAGGAATTTGTGAGACCCATAGAGTAAGCAGAGCTGCCTTGTGTCCTAGGTGATACAAGTGCAACCAGGATTTGGAGAGGGGCAAGTTTCCATTTTATGCACATGACACAGCGGAGGAAACACATTGCTATTTGACACAGGAGATTTGCAGACTTGTAAAACAGTAATAAACAATCTCCTAGACAGAGAAACAGCATTTTCAGAGAGGTCATGGGACAATTACATCCAAGCACTTTCCTCTAGTAGGTCGCAAGCCAGTGGACAGAGCAAGGAAGCCAGAACAAAAGACTGTAGAGGACTGTTGCTGTCCATGGGTTCACAGCTCCTGAGGAATTCTTGCAAAACTAGGATTAGTTATTGCAGGGGTAGGGATAGAGGAGTTAGGAAACTAATGTTTAAATCTGTAGCTATGTTGTGAAGAGTGACAGGAAAACTGGCATGTAAATGCTAATGTTGCTTCATTTGACTACCTCAAGCAGGTAAGGTCTGTGCAAATTTGGATCACACTAATAAATTATGTATACTTAACATTTAATTAGCAATGATTTTATCTGACATCTTAGAATTTTGGAGAATTTTTGGAGGAATGATTTGGATAACTTTTGTCAAAAGAAACTGAAATGTTACCTTCTCTTCCCTTCATTCTGACTCAAGCAGAAGCATCATAAAATTGCTTGTCATACTTTTCAAAAACATTTACTGAAGCATCTATTTGAAAACATCATGACAAATTTTTGGTTGATGAAATTTAGAGATCCATTACCTCTTTAGTCTGGCTGTCTTGTTTATTGTTTTATTCTTTGCTTTTTTCAGAATCCTAACCTCTCTCCTCACTGCCAAGTTTTCTCATGCCACTCCAAATTGAGGGTAGGTTTGGGGTTTATAAAAATCACAAAAATGCAACTGGAATGGCATGTGCAAATGGAGTGGAGTGAAGCAGAGAGTGGAAGATGGATAACTTGTTATCACAAGTTTAGCCTCAAACCCAGCTCTGCCATTGACAAACTATGCAAGTTGGGGCTTAGTTTCCTCATACAAAATGGGCATTTTACACACACTATCCCTAATAACTTTGTTGTTTAGATTAAGTGAACTAAGTAATACATAGAAAGGCACATAGCACATTGTATTAGAAGAACTCCCATTATGTAGGTCCTAAGAAAGTTGGAAACCAAGTTGTTTGTTTTTAAAAGAACTAACTAGATAGAGCCCCATCTCCTAACACCTCCCTTAATCCCTGCTCACCTGATCCTCTTCTGAATGAACGTACCTTTGATAAAGTTCAGCACAGATGTTAATTGGGTAGTTTTGAGTGAGCAGAGGTGTAAAAAAACCATAAGCTTTGAAAAGTAATATCCGATAATGAATTAATAATAGTTTATTTTTTACTGAGACATTTTGAGCATAAAAGTGAATGTGAACAAACTTTATTTCCCTTGAGCTTAGAAAATTCTAGTTCTAAATCCTTTATAGTAAAATTATACAAGGTGACTCCTGGCTAGTAATTCAGAGATCTATTTTGAGCCCTGGGAAACTAGTGGAGAGATCTGGATTGGAGAGCAGTCTCAAAGCCCAGATAAACGTTTTTGGCCTACTAATATTCCATCGAAGTGCAATATGCCAGTTAGTGCTCCTACAGCAGTGAACAGGGATAAAAAAAAGAAAAACTCTATTATATGAACCGGATAATCCCATGGAAGGCATTGCTTGGATTAGTGCTTTAGGAAGAGTGACAGGAATGGAGGGAGAAAAATTAATAAGTGACCCTTGGCACCAAGATTATGATTAAGAGTATCACAGAAAGGAGAAAGATGTTTCACATATTGCAGTTTTTCCCAGCTGTAGTCATTCACAAGACACCCTCACAATTTTTCCATACCCAAATGCTTCCTGCATTGTTTGCTCAATAAATGTTTTTGAAGAGAGACAGGAAACTTTATTTACTACAGTAAATGGAAAACCAGAATAACTTGTCAAAAATAGAAAGTATTAAAAAAATACATTGAAAACAAAGTAATGTTACGAAATTATAGCTAGATGTTGTTGTCTACATAAGATTTTAACCTTAAGGCTTGCTATCTTTTTTGTTAAAAATGCAGGTTAGCAAAAAGTTGGTCCAAACTGATACCTCCTCTTTGAGGCCATTAGAGAATTGGAAAGAAGATAACTTTCTTACTATGTGATTGGTTCAATAATTATTTGTCAGTGTTATTTAATATCATGTCCAGAAACACAATAGAAATAATAGAAATTTCATGACAGAAATCTAGAAATGATCTCCATCTCTACCTGTCCCATATTTCAGAAGTAGTGTATTGGTTAAGAGGGAGATCTGAGTGTAAATCCCAGCTTTGTCATTGAATGGCACAGCTATCTTGGAAATGTAATTTTATCACTATAATCATTTTTCCTTATTTGTAGTTAAAAAATATTTAGCACTTTCAGTAAATTTTGATGTGATGATAAAGTGAATATTAACATACAGGATGAGCTAAGGAAAGGGACTACATATATATTTTTTCCAGTATGAATATTTTATTATTTATTTATTTTTATTAAGGTATCACTAATATACAATTTTATGAAGGTTTCACATGAGCAACATTGTGGTTACTACATTTACCCATATTATCGAGTCTACCCCCACCCTACCCCCACCCCAGTAACTGTCTATCTGTGTAGTAAGATGCCAGTCACTACTTGTCTTCTCTGTGCTACACTGTCTTCCCCATGACCCCCCACCCCACACCATGTGTACCAATCATAATGCCTCTTAATCCCCTTCTCCCTCCCTCCCCCACCCCTCCCCTTTGGTAACCACTAGTCCCTTCTTCCAGTCTGTGAGTCTGTTGCTGTTTTGTTCCTTCAGTTCTGCTTCATTGTTATACTCCACAAATGAGGGAAATCATTTGGTACTTGTCTTTCTCCACCTGGCTTATTTCACTGAGCTTAATACCCTTCAGCTCCATCCATGTTATTGCAAATGGTGGGATCTGTTTTCTTCTTATGGCTGAATAATATTCCATTGTGTATATGTACCACATCTTCTTTATCCATTCATCTACTGATGGACACTTAGGTTGCTTCCGTATCTTGGCTATTGTAAATAGTGCTGCAATAAACATAGGGGTGCATATGTCTTTTTCAAATTGGGCTCCTGCAATCTTAGGGTGAATTCCTAGGAGTGGAATTCCTGGGTATGGTATTTCTATTTTAGTTTTCGAGGAACCTCCATATTGCTTTCCACAATGGTTGAACTAATTTACATTCTCACCAACAGTGTAGGAGGGTTTCCCTTTCCCTGCATCCTTGCCAGCATCTGTTGTTGCTTGTCTTTTGGATGTTGGTCATCCTAACTGGTGTGAGGTGATATCTTATTGTGCTTTTAAATTGCATTTTCCTGATAATTAGCGATGTAGAGCCTCTTTCCATGTGCCTGTTGGCCATCTGAATTTCTTCTCTGGAGAAGTATCTGTTCATATACTTCACCCATTTTTTAATTGGGTTATTTGCTTTTTGGGTGTTGAGGTGTGTGAGTTCTTTATATATTTTGGATGTTAAGCCCTGTCAGATATGTCATTTACAAATATATTCTCCCATAGCATAGAAGGCTTTTTGTTCTACTGATGGTGCCCTTTGCTGTACAGAAACTTTTTAGTTTGGTGTAGTTAGGGACTATATATATACATTTCACTATTGTTTTACTAAAGCACTATCTACAGTTTGTCAAGTAAATACATTTTGACTTAATTCAGGTTATTTTTTTAAAACAATCTATCTATATTATTTGTCCTTTCAGCATCATAAATCTTGTAGCAATTTGACTACAGCTGTTCTAGTTTTTCCTGCTTTCTCTTTCCCCTACCATTTACTGAGGTTGTTCTCTAGGTTCAATCTTTGAGCCTCTTAGCAGTTTCTACATTATTCCTCAGAAGCCTGTTCATTTATAAGGCTTTAACAATCTCTTATAAGAAGATAACTCCAAAAATCAGTATCTCAAAATCTGCCCTTCACCTATTTACAGCCCAAATTTCTACTTGATATGTGGCATGTCTAACCACTTTAGATTCAACATGAATAAAGCCAGCACATTCATTTCATCCTCTTGTGGTCACGGATTCCTCCATTTTCCAGTCGGATTCCTCCATTTTCCAGTTTCTTATGAGGCTAAGAACTAAATGCATGTGCTTTTGAGGCAGAATATTCTGGAATCTTGGCTTTACCGTTTACTGGTTTAAATGAAAATGTAACAAGATTCCTGTATATACATATGTATATACATGTATATACACATACACATATATACATAGATATTATTTTTTTAAGAGAAATTGATAGTGGAATAGTCTGTAAAGAAATATAGCTAGAAAAAAATATATAGCTGACATGCTATTTACATTGAATTTTATTAGTTAACTGACTGCTTTAAAGGGAAGAGTTAAATCAGTTGAAAAAAAGGTGAAGAATAAAACATTTATATTTTCTTTCTTGTGAAACTTTAGTTCTAAAATTAATTCAAATTAGTTTAGGTAAGTCTTATCACTATGCTGAAAAGTGGCTAAGTATACCAAAGAGCAAGGACAAATGACAGTGATTGACAGGGCTCTGAAGAAGGTCTGAAGAGGGGTCTTCATGTTATGACAGGTGTTAATGGCAAGCATTGAGGAAAATACATGATTTGTAAAATGGTTAGACTTTGGGGGAAAGTGAGAAAATATAGGAAGTAATCTTAGCAAATTTCAGTAAGTATGAAAATTACAGCAAAAGTCTACAAAGATTTTGGGGGTCCATTTTCCACACCTCTTTAAAAACAGATCCTGTACACTGTTTCAGATCATGTTGTGGATCCAAACGCATAGGATCGCTGTGCCAGACAGCTTTAAATTCAATGGCTTTAAAGAATATAACAAATTTTAGTGTTTGTAGTGCAGTAAATAACAAAAATATATGCATCCTAACTTTTGATGTTAAAGCAAAACTGGTCAGTTCCTCTTGTGCATACTTTTGAAACTTGTACATGCTGTCAAGTTGTTAGAAAGAGACTGTCAGTGATTTTTATATAAATAAGAGTGATTATGGTAAAATTGGAATGTATCTAGAATACATATTAAATTATGATGATTCATTTTGTGTGCGCAACTAGCATTCTTTTAAATTACAGCTTCTCTGGGTAATTTAACATATAATACATAATAAAATTTTAATTTATATAGTTAGGCAGAATTCAGCTGTGGTAGATATTTTGGAGTATGTGCTCAGGTAAATACCCCCTTGATTGCCTGCTTTTCTCTGTGGTCCTCTGGAAGGCTTTTTTTCCTTTCTAAAAACTGAAAATTGTTTTGCCTGTTTCTAGGCTTCTAATTTCCAGATGAGCTCAACATTTCTTCAGGGCTCCCTGACATTGGCTCATCTAAGTCATTCACAGATTATTTCAGTTTTCTCTTGGGTGTGAATGGCTTAAGGTCAAAGAATTTAATGTGTCTCAGAGGGAGTAGGTACTCTTATAATCTCACTTTTTATTGTGCTATTCCTACTTACCCATATTCTTCTTTTTTTCAATCTGAGAACCACTTCCTATTACTGAAATAATAGGGGCAAAATAGAAGCAAACGGAATCTCTCTCTCTCTATTCTGTCAATTTATACCACTGCAAATAAATGTAACTCCTCTTTTTTTTTGTCCTCTTGTATCTAACAAAGCTCTTTAGTTATCCTAGGGTTTCCCCTAAGCTCACTGTAGACGACATTTTATGTAAATCAATTATTTCTTTTTAAAAAATAGAAATTCATTTTTTCATCTACTCAGCAGCTACCATTTTCCATGGCATTAACCTATCTATATAGAACATGATTCCAATTAAAATTTTTTGATGTAAAAGAAATTAGTACAAGTCATACTTTTTCCTTAACTTACTTTGAAAAATTTCAGTTAGAGAAGTTAAAAAATACATAAGCATCTGAATTACATTCATCATTTTTAATATTTTACCATTTACCTTCCCTCTTTTTATACATATTTGTGTGTGTTTGTTTTATATATTTTACTATATTTTTCATTTTTTTTTTCTGAATCGTTTGAAACTAGGGTATAGTCACAACTTTTCAGCCATAAATGCTTTGGCATAAATTTCCAAGTATAAGGACAGTACCACAGTCTCTCCTCTCTCTCTCTTTCTCACTTAAGATCCAAGATTGCATTTTGTTGTAATGTCTTTTGAGTCTCTTTAATCTGGAGAATTTTTAAAAGAACTGTTCAGAAACTTGATTAAATGCAGGTCAAATCATTTTGGTAAAAATATTTCTTAGATGATGTTAATTATTTGTAATTGGATTACATTAAGTTCATAATATCAAATTGTCTCATTATTTCCATTATTAGTGATTCCAGTTTTGGTTATTTGTTTAAGGGGGTGATTTTTTTTTTACATTTTCTTACTTACTTGTAATAAGTATATTATGGCTTGAAATTTAGAGACCATGTGAAGATGCTGTACTCCTATGATCTTTCACCTAGTGGCTTTTAGCATCCTATGATGAACTTTGCCTGAATCAATTGTGATTGATTTGGAAAATAATGATTTTTTAATTCTATCATTTGTCCCACATTTATTCTCTCAATTTCTGGAATGGAAAAGCTTTCATCCTCTCTCCTTCTGTTTTTAGTGCCACTCTGAAGGCATGCTTTTAAAATTTTTATTCAATTATTGTCATTCTTTTCGACAACTCATATTCCCAATTTGTCCAATGGGAATCTCAACTCATTCTTTAAAATATTTCTTAAAGGAAGGGAATTTAGCATTGTGTGGGGCATTTAAAGTTACTGTAAGACTCAGGCAATGTTATTATTGTATTACACTGAATGTGAGGACAAATGAATAAAGGGTTCACATTGATCAGTGAGGAGTCCTGATAATTGAGAAAACATATCATTTTCATAATTAGCAAGTTAGATTAACTGCAAAATGAAATAATTGGTAAGAGAAGATTCTATTTAGTAACCAATAAAAATTATTAGCAGTTTTAACTTTGAGTCATCTACTTACCATTAGAATGGTAAATCTTTCCTTGACTCTTGGATACAATAACTGGTGCCAATAAATTGAAATATACTTGTAGCATGTATGTGGCCTAAACATTGTATACGATTTCTAATTTTCTAATTGTAGGGAATGGGATAGTTATTCCTGAATGCTTAGAAACATGTTTTTTAAAATCAGTATCTAAGCAATGTATTTGGAAACATATTTCGATAGCATTAGAACTAAACTAAACAACGCATCGCGAATTTAGAACTCTGACTTTAGGAAAACCCAAACGGAATATCCTAGTTAATGAAAATGAGAAAAATTTGGGTTAAGGAATTTTAGCTCCACCCAGGGCAATTATGCTTTCCTTCTGTAACTGTCAGTTTCCTCCCCAGTCCCAGGAGCTGGCCGCTTAGTTGAGCAGTGTCTGCTTCAAGTCTATTTCTGATGATGACGGTTTCACATGAAGCAGCCGCGGTGATGGGGCATTTGTTCTTAACAGTTTCTCCCCAGGCGTTGGCAGCTGGGCCATAGTCACTCGGACGCATCTTCTGCCGACCCAGCCGCAGAGGTAAAACACGATGAGGGTGGAGCAAACTTTTAGGCAGCTTCTGGTCTTACCGTTCCGCGGAGCCTTCCGCCTGCTCCTTTGATTGGCTGTCCTGGGTCTCAGCGATCCAATCGCGCGGGAGCATTCTCCGTGTCGCTCCGCGGCGATGCCGCGCATGCTCACTTGAGGACACGCCCCTAAGCTTCAGCCCTCTTAGAGGAGGCAGAAAAGAGCACCAGCGAAGGGCTGCTGGGAGCCAGGCCTGGTAGTGCCAACGTCACAGGGCTGCGCTGGGACATACACTAGCTCAGTAAGAAGGCGGCAGGGAAAACGAGCATTGAAACAACTCCCCGAATTTCCTCGGTCCCTTAAGCGCAGGTGTTCTTGGGGTGACCATTTATTTCATTGTGGTCCGATCTGGATAATCCGATTTGCCTGTAGGGACTCGAAAAATTAATGGCTGCATTCTTTGCGTCCAGGCCGATCAAAAAGCGGGGGTGAATAGAGCCAGTCTTTATAAGAAAGTAAACTTTCTGTTTAGGCAGAGTGAGCTGTGCACACCTTTTCTTTGAGCTTTACAGCCTGAAACGTGGCCTTACTAGCGCCGAACTGTTTCAGGGCTTCCCCGCAACCGGCCCTCGATCTCTACCCCAGTTACCCTGCCCTCTCCGAGGTGACCGCCTGTCGGCGCTGGAAACCCGGACATTACTTTCTGCTCTGTACAGCATGGCCCTGCCTGTTTCCGAGATACGCGACTTAGAAAAGTGACCCTAAACAAACAACCAGGCTTCGGTGGAGAGGAAAAGCCTCGTAATCCCGGCCAACACACTGACCTCGGACGTCCCGGCCCAGCCCGTCCTTGCCGGACCGCGGCCCCGTCTCCAGCCCCACGCCAGGTCCGCCCGGCGGCCGCTCGGAAAACGCGGCGAGCGGAACCCGCACGCGGAAGCGCCTGCCACACTGAGCATGCCCAGTTGCAGAGCCGACCAGAGGAGTTTTTTTTTCTTTTCTTTTCTTTCTGTGTTTTTTTTTTTTTTTTTTTTTTTGGTCTCAAGTAGGAGGCCTACCCCCCACCCCCACCACAGCCCCCCACTACCCCCGGCCTCAGCAGCTACCATGGCCGGAGTCCCCAGCGCGGCGTTGTCCCAAGCGGGTTGGTAAGTGGCGAGCTCCGCCGGCCGCCCGGCAAGGAACGCGGGCCAGGGCCCCAGGGACGGTTGGGGCTGGGGGCGGTGGGGTGCGTGTCGGGTAGGCGGAGGCCGCCGCCCGCCCCCGGCCTCCCCGCGGGCCCTCCGGTCCGGCTCCGCCCCCGGCGCCACGCTGAGCCCAGCGAGTGCCCTGTCCCCTCGGGGCTGCGGTGGCGGTGCGGCCTGGGCCCGGGCGGCGGGCTAGGGAGAGGCCGGGGCGGGCGGTGGCCAAGGCCCAGGCCGCCGGAGCCGCCGGGGCACGCGCAGCGCCGTCCGGGGGATGTCGCCGCGGCCGGACGGGAGGAGACGGGGCCGAAGAGCCGAGCGCGACGGCGAGGGACGGGCGCCGCCGGAGCCCGCGGCCGGCAGGAAGTTGAGGGCGGATGGGAGTGCGGCCGGTGCTGCCGTGGCCGCCGTCCGCCTCCTGTCCGAGCGCTGTGCGGACCTGTGGGGCTGCCCTCCGGGGCTCACCCGCAACTTCGGAGGCTGAGAATGATCGCGTTGTCAACTCGTGTGGGTGCGCCGTAGAACTTTTCTGGAAAGGATGGCGGGGTTCCAATTTTTACAGACATTTCATGTCAAGATTTTAAGACCTGGAAGCACAAAAAATTATGCGAAATTAAGCAGTATCTGGAGCTGCGGCCATTACGATTGTAAACATCCGTTTAATTCAGTAACGCGTTTCCAGGCCTGCATAGACAGGCACAGTCTGAGATGATGGGTGGGAAGGAAAATAAGAAAGATCTTCCCCTGCTGTCTGGATATTTACTATCTTAGTGAACAGGGGAGTGAGGGAGGCATTAAAAGAACAACCCCCCCAAATGGGAAATCGTGGTAAATTGTGCAGAGGATCAGGCACGTGTGCTGAGGAACTGGGGGAAGGAGAGTTAATTTTCTAGGGAGGTGGGTTTTGAAAGATGAGGAAAAGGCATCTAGACAGACACTGGAGGTGAGGCACAGAAGTAGAAAAGTGATTATTGGTTTGCAGAACGTGTATTAGATCCATATGTTTGGTGGAAATTGGAGGGTGTCTAACGAGAATAGAGATGGGAAAGGTTGGGGCCAGATTATGGAGTTGCCACGTGCTTAAAAGATGTGGATTTCATTCTGTGAATAAAGTTTCTGATTAGAGTGATGTAATGACACCACTCTTTGAAAGAAGCTGCCCCTGGCTCCACAGATACCCAATTTAACAGGTGAGGTGACTGAGGCAACGAACTGTTAAGTAACTTTCCAAAAGTGACCTGGCTAGAGAGTGGTGGAATTGAATGGTTAGCGCTGGGAGGGCGGGGTGGTGGGTCCCATACTGGTGCTTTTAAATGTTCAACGTTCTTGTTCCTGCAGTTTCTGCAAGAACACCATTAGTGTAACAGACTGTAGGGTTAAACGCTCACTTTACTCGATTTTATTTTTTTGTTCTTTTCACTGGACTCTCTACCTTAAGTTTACCTTACGGCCATTACGATTGTAAACATGCGTTTAATTCAGTGACGCGTTTCCAGGACTGCATAGACAGGCACTGTCTCAAGTAGGACGTCTCAAGTAGGAGGTGCCATCGTCAGCTTTGTCTTAGATTATGTTAGATCACTGAGTTTTTTACCCTTTCTTTATTAGATTGAGCTTTAGTTCTTCAAACCAGTTGACAAACTTGGTCTTTCACGGCTTTCCAGCATGACCCCGCCTCCTTTAGAAAGGCTAGTCTCATTATTTTGGTTCCAACACATGCTAAACTGTTCCTTTTTGGACTCAAGTTTCTCAAGGTTGGGAAACTGCTTATTTTTCTATGTATGTGTAGTGCCAGGGAGCCACTACATTGTAGGTTCTCAGTAAAGTCTGATACAGCTAATCTTGGAATACCCCTGCCAATCAGAATTCCCTAGCCAGGGACTCTACCCACGCCTTAGGTAGAGTTCCTTTCTTCATTGTTGTTTTGTTAAAAATCCCCAGCAGTGTTATATTGTAACATTTGTCATTTAGTGTTGCAATTTGTCTGCTTATGTGTTTCTGTCTTCCAGTATTGTTGCTTTGATATGGCAGTGACTCAAAGGCAAGAGTAATCTGTGGAACTATCCCAGTTCTGACACCTTGAGTTTGGATTCTCTGTCACTGTCACTGATAAAACCATTTTTCTTAGTATTTAGTCTATTCATGTAATTACTTGTAGGACCTAAAAGGAAGTACATGCTAAAACGCCTAAACTATTAAATCTGTTCTGTCAGCTTCACCTAAACTAGTTAGGTTAGGGAAATACATCATGCTAAAAAGCTTAGGTTTCGAAAAATAGGATCTTCAAGGGGTTACAGGTGATCTATGTAGATTGATCTATTATTCTAGTTTATTTATTCACTTAAGTCTTCAATCTTCATTAGAACCCCCAGAGAAATCATTATTTTAAAATTCAGTTCTGACAGTAGCCTCGCTGGCAGACTTTAAAGTCCTTTTTTTTTTTTTTTTTTTAGTGGCTGGTAGCACAGAAAACATTAGGTTTTGTTGATTTGAACTTAAAAGTTTCAGTGACTTTTTTAGTATAGTGGTTCTCTCTAAATAATTCATTAAATGGTACATTGTTCCTTTGTAATGCTTACTTTTATGCATGGAAAAACCTTGTGAGAAGTGATTTGACTAAATTTGTCTAGCTAGAGAACAGATTTACTTAGCTCTGCTTTTTTGTTTTTTCTCTTTGTTGATTTCCCTTAAGGGGGAATTGTATATTTCCACCAACTTTTTGAAAGAAAAAAGAAGAAAAAAAAGAAAAACATGTTAGGTGAACATAATCAGCTGTATTTGTGTTTTGGAAAAAGGTATTCCATAGAATTAGAAATTGTATAACTTCCCTCCCTCAAATGCAAATGAGGAAACTGACGCACTGAGAGTATCAACAATTTGCCCAGAGTTATAAGTGGCAGAACCAAGAATAGAGCCCAGCTGTCCAGGATAAAGTTTGAGTACTCATTTCCACCAAGCCATGGTGACCACTTCTAATTTAAATTTGAAAATTGGATTGAAGCATTTTGTGGTATATAAATTTAGTTTCTTCTTTGAGAAGGATATTCTGGTATTGAAAACAAACTTTTACTTTGTAGCAGCTCACCTAATTGCTGATTACACTTACCTGAAAATCTGATTAATTCTGTATTTTCTGAACTTTAAGAATATCTGAAAAGATAAAACGCTATATTGTTATGTTTGCCTTACCCAGTACTTTGGAGTTGAAGATGCCATAAGGTAGTATTAGAAGTTTTACTTCCATTTTACTGTGAAAGAATCTTCTTAGAAACACCAGGTTTCTAACATCCGAGGTTTAACCAGGTTGTACTCTGGGGTTTTGTTCTTGTGTCTTTTGGCTGTGGAGGAGGGGAGTGGGTAAGGTGGAGGGGATAGGAGAATGAGCACAAAGATCTCCTTACTTTGTTCCTTATGAATTTCGTCTTCCCTTTTGGGGTTATCTTTCTCTGAGTACTGGTGCTACCACTGTACTGACATCCTCTGAAAACTCCCTTCCCTTTGTTTCACCTTTGAGTGACCAAGAAAGACGGTAGTTTATACAAGTTTTTATTAAATTTAGTACTAGAGGAGAACAACCATGGAATAGAGAAAGTAAGAAGCACAAAGGCAGTATGGATTATAAAATGATTGTTGTCTTGTCTTGAGGGGCCTGCCCTGTTCCACATGTTGCCTTGAGATAGCTACTCCAAAGAGGTGGAACAACTCCAGACATTTTGCTGGAATTTGATTCCCAGCTTTTGACCTGTTCACAGAAGGAAAGTTTTTTTTTTTTCTCACATCCCATGATGTAGAAGCTTCCTCCCAAATACATGAATGATCAAGAACAAGAAAGTCAGATTTCCTGTTCTGTCACCCACTCCTCTGCCTTTCTTGTTTGTTTGACTTCAGTTTTCTGAAAGACATACCTACTCCCCAGGAGACTGCTGGTGAAAGATCTCAGTCTTCAGATGAGGAACAGCCTTTTCAGCATCAGTGTAACTCTACCTTTGTATAATACACTGTTGGTCATAGTCATACAGTAAGACTTTATGCAAAGACTATCAGTTTTGCTCCCTCATATTCCAGCATGATCTTAGGCATAGGTGTATTTATAAAGAATTCTTTATAAGCTTGTATATTAAATGCAGGACTTTAAAAAAATTACCTGGAATTATAAAATACTTTATCGTTACCACTTTGATGTAAACATACTTTTGGTACACACTTTTGGAAAGGATCAGAACTGTTAGAACACTTTTTAGATGAAACAGGGTAGATCCTGCTGAAAACACTTGAAGAAACCAGTTGCTTTATATTTGGTTTCAGGGGAGCTTATAGGACACATCTTTCTATTTTGAAACATTTCCTAGTTCTTTAATGAGCATTTATAACTATCTTTGGTTTATATTGTTTGTGACATTATAGTTCAAAAGTAATAAGCCTTGCTGACCTTCTGTCTCAAAATGTGTTACATATTGCCTGGCTGCTTCTATTGATAATGTAAACTGCTTAAAATGTCTGGCTGTTCCTTTAAATTGTGTAGGTCTTCAGGTTTCAAGGTGCTGTTTGCAGTGAATTTTTGGTGAATAACCTATAAGTCTAGTTTCAACTGCCTGTAGACTTGACTGCCTCAAGCATAAAGGGATATAAAAAGAAACTTGCTGCCTCAGCATGTTGGAAATAATTGTTTCCTCTTGCACAGCAGCATTTGCTAAATCAAGTAAAAACTGCATAGTAACATTTCAAGAACCATAACAGTATAACTATATCAACTTCCTTAGCTTATGTTTTCTCCTTTTGACAAAAGAATATAGGCATTTTGACTTACCATGTTATAGTTAAGTCCTGTCTATCTAGAAATTCTGACTTTTTGTAAGGATCTGAAGTACCTAAAAAACACTTTTACCTCCATATGATTTTTAGAAGAAGTAGACTGCACTCCCAGCAGTGCAAAAATTTCCCACAAAAATTGAGAAATATTTACAAAGTCATAGAACAACAAAGAAAAGCAGAGAAGTGGGCAAGAAATATGTGGTGAGGCTGTGAAGTGTTAACAGGGTGTCAAATCAAAGATACTGATATCAGAAAAAAATCACATTGGTGATATGGAGAAAGAGGAAAGAACTGCCTGGTGCTCCAGGTCTGGGGAGAGCCTGCATGTACCTTATTACCATAACACGTATAGGTTTTACACCCCTAACTCCATGAGTGTGAATCTGTGTACACATGTCAGCACTTTGCACATGAATTACAGCATTACAGCTGTAAAGAAGAGACAAAAACTATGTTCATATCAGTGTAGTGCTACTGAAGGTATATCTTTACAGCAATAAGTAAGTCTGCAATAATGCAGAGAAATATATATGTATCGTAATGTGTATACTGAAATGCATGTAATTATGCCACTTGTACACAAGGCACTGTTTGGCTCTAAGACGATGTACAAGACAGTCAGAATTTAAACATGTTACACATTGGTATTTAATTGCAGGTGTTGAGAGCAGTAACACAGATTTGGGAAGTCTGGGAGGCTTTCAGCGCTAATGGTGTCATAAGCAGGGCAGGCTGTGTATGCCATCTTATAATAGGGTGTCCAGTCTTTGTCTAGGGGAAAAAAACAAGGCATATTCATTGATGTGCTCATTCAACATATTCTTAAACATATTGCTGTGGTAGGCACTTCCTTTAGTACAATCAGATGTAGTCTTAAGGGCAGAAAGCCATTAATTACATGTTCAGACTGTAAAATAGAAATGAAAAGTACATGGTTCCATAAGAGCTTTTAGAAGGGATATTTGCTGTCTCCCTGGTGGTCAGAGAATCCTTCCCTGAGGTCTGGCGGATGAGTGGCAATTCAATAGACTAAGTAAAGAGAAAACAGCATATGCAGAAATTGTAAGGCAACAGGGAGCACAGTGAGTACAAAGGTCTGAAGGACCAAGATTGAGTGGAGGGCAGGATGGGCAGTGTAACGGTGAGATAGGGCTGGGACACACTCAGGAGCTAGACCATGCAGTTCGGGCCTTATAGGCGTCATGTTTTGTTTTTATTCTGGAGGCAATAGAAGTCAGCTGGAGAGTTTTATTAGGGAATGGGAGGGTTGAAGTAAGGAGGCCATCATAGTTTTGAGATATCTTTGCATTGAGGAAATTGCTCAGAGCTAGACATGAGTTGACGGATGGAGTGGTTGAGATGGAGAGGAGTAGATTTATTTGAGAGATATTTAGAAGGTAAAATGGACAGAACTTCTGGATGGATTGGATATGGCAGTGAGAGAGAAGGAGGTGTCAAGGGGTAAATTTCTGAGTTTCTGACTTGAGTACAGTGCAGTTTGATAGGGATAGATTAGTAGAGGACCACATTTTTGAGGGGTGGATCATGAATCCAGGTTGGACATTATTTGAGTGACCTGAAATAAGATGCCAATTAGGCATTAGGAAATGCTAATCTTGCACTCAGAAGAACAGGCTGGATTGGAGATACAAATTTGGAGTCACTTGAGTATAGCGCAAGATTAAAACAGTGTATGGGTAAGATCATCTAAGGCTGCACTCTCCAATATGATAGATGTTGGCCACATGTGATATGTCTAGTCCAGATTCAGATGTGCGGTAAATGTAAAATACAGACTAAGTTTGGACAACTTACACAAAAGTCATGAAATATTTCTCATTAATTTTTATATTGTTTACATATTGAAATAGTACTTTCAATATATTGAGTTAAAATATAATATTAATTCACCAGTTTCTCTTTACTTTTTAAAATGTGGGTACTAGAAAATTTTAAATTACATATGTGGCTTGAATTATGTTTCTGTTAGAAAGCACTGATCTATGATATAAAGACCAAGCTTTGAGTAAGAAGAAGCTAGGTTTAGGCACTGAGGAATCTCTGCATTTTTAAAGGAGAATTAGCCTTTCGGGAGCTGCCAGAGAGGGAAAAGGTATTGGAATGTGTTAATGAAATGATTAACTTTGCTAAAAAGAGAAAATGGACATATCTAAGAGTTCTGTGACAAGATTACTTGATTAGGTCAGTTTTAGTTTATTGACTAGCTGATATTAGAGACTCAGAGCAGTTTTTAAAACATTCTTTATGAACTTAGATATCCTAAGGTCCTTTTAAAAAAATTCCTCCAGATCCCCCTAAACCTCCTGTTAATATAAATGCAAATAAAATTCAGCTGCCACTTTTCAGAAGACAATCTTTCATGCATATTAAATGAAGATGTTAAGAAAAAACATTTTTATTTTTCTAAATTCCTAAGCAGGACTGTGAGAAGTTTGAAATTAATGAAGATGGATTTTGTAGAATACCTAATATGATGCATTAAGCATATATATTGATGGAAAAACTTGCTAAGTAAATTAAGCCAACACTTTATAATGGATTTTGGAATTGGTTCTAAATTTAAGTTTTGTTCTGAGAGAGAAAAAGGGACCGTATGTATGTGTAAATGTCTAGAAAGTTGATAGGTAATCATGATAAAGTTAGTGAAATAACTTCCTTTGCCATAAATATATTCTATTTTAGATCCAGAGAAATAAATGGACCATTTGGCTTCCTTGATTAGTTAAAATGGTGTGATTGATGCCTTATTTTGTAAGCTCCTATAAGACAAGGATCAAGTCTTCTCATATTTTTGTGGTATTCCTAGCATTTAGCAGCGTGTGAGGTATACAGTAGGTATTTCAGTACTTCTGGAATGAGTGTTAGTGTCATCTTAACTGTCTCAACATTTTTGTGTTCTCAAGGAATATGAAAGTTGTTCAAGCTTTTTACAGAGTAGAAAATTATTTCTGAAATGTGTGTTGTGAAGTGTAAAAAGAATTTCATGAAAAAAATATAATTTCCACAGAAATGCAGGAAATAACTTGTTACACAAAGCTTTCTCTTTATTTATTTATTTATACTAAGGTATCATTGATATGCACTCTAATGAAGGTTTCACAATGAGAACAATGTGTTTATTACATCCACCTTATTATCGAGTCCCCTCCTATACCCCATTGCAGTCACTGTCCATCAATGTAGTATCTTGCCACAGAGTCCCTATTTGTCTTCTCTGAGCTACAGTGTCTTCCCTGTGCCCCCCCACACACCATGTGTACCAATCATGATACCCCAAAATCCCCTACTCCCTCCCTTCCCACCTGCCCTCACCCACCCCTCCCCTTTGGTAACCACTAGTCCCTTCTTGGAGTCTGTGAATCTGCTGCTGTTTTGTTCCTTCAGTTTTGCTTCATTGTTGTACTCCACATATGAGGGAAATCATTTGTTATTTGTCTTTCTCTGCCTGACTTATTTCACTGAGCATAATACCCTGTAGCTCCATCCATGTTGTTGCAAATGGTAAGATTTGTTTCTTTCTTATGGCTGAATAGTATTCCATTGTGTATATGTACCACATCTTCTTCATCCATTCATCTACTGATGGACACTTAGGTTGCTTCCATATCTTGGCTATTGTAAATAGTGTGTGCAGTTACATCTTTTTTTTTTTCATATATATATTGTTATTAAGGTATTATTGATATACACTCTTAAGAAGGTTTTACGTGAAAAAACAATGTGGTTACTACATTTACCCATATTATCTAGTCCCCAACGAAACTCTAGTGCAGTCACTGTCCACCAGTGTAGTAAGATGCCACAGATTCACTACTTTACTTCTCTGTGCTACAGTGTTCTCCCCATGATCCCCCACACCATGTGTACTAAACATAATACCCCTCAATTCCCTTCTCCCTCCCTCCCCACCCACCCTCCCACACCTCAGCCCTTTGATAACCACTAGTTCCTTCTTGGAGTCTCTGAGTTGGCTGCAATTTTGTACCTTCAGTTTTGCTTCATTGTTATACTCCACAAATGAGGGAAATCATTTGGCACTTTTCTTTCTCTGCCTGACTTATTTAACTGAGCATAATGTCCCCCAGCTCCATCCATGTTGTTGCAAATTGTAGGATTTGTTTCTTTCTTATGGCTGAATAGTATTCCATTGTGTATATGTACCACATCTTCTTTATTCATTCATTTACTGATGGACACTTAGGTTGCTTCCATATCTTGGCTATTGTAAAAAGAGCTGTCATAAACATAGGGGTGCATATGTCTTTTTCAATCTGAGAAGTTATATTCTTTGGGTAAATTCCCAGGAGTGGGATTCCCGGGTCAAATGGTATATCTATTTTTAGTTTTTTGAGGAACCTCCATATTGCTTTCCACAATGGTTGAACTAGCTTACATTCCCACCAGCAGTGTAGGAGGGTTCCCCTTTCTCCGCATCCTTGCCAGCATTTATTGTTCTTAGTCTTTTCAATGCTGGCCATCCTTACTGGTGTAAGGCTTATATCTCACTGTGGTTTTAATTTGCATTTCCCTGATGATTAGTGATGTGGAGCATCTTTTCATGTGTCTGTTGGCCATCTGCATTTCTTCTTTGGAGAACCATCTCTTCATATCCTCTGCCCATTTGTTAATTGGGTTATTTGCTTTTTGGGTGTTGAGGTGTCTGAGTTTTTTGTATATTTTGGATGTTAACCGCTTGTCAGATATGTCACTGACAAATGTATTCTCCCATATGGTAGGATGCCTTTTTATTCTGTTGATGGTGTCCTTTGCCATACAGAAACCTTTTAGTTTGATGTAGTCCCATGAGTTCATTTTTGCTTTTTGTTTCCCTTGTTCAAGGAGATGCGTTCAGAAAGAAGTTACTCATGCTTATATTCAGGAGATTTTTGCCTATGTTGTCTTCTCAGAGTTGTATAGTTTCATGACTGACATTCAGGTCTTTGATCCATTTTGAGTTGACTTTTGTGTATGGGGTTCAACAATAATCCAGTTTCATTCTCTTGCATGTAGCTGTCCAGTTTTGCCAACACCAGCTGTTAAAGAGGCTGTCATTTCTCCATTGTATGTCCATGGCTCCTTTATTATATATTAGTTGACCTTATATGGTTGGGTTTATATCAGTGCTCTTTAGTCTGTTCCATTGGTCTATGGGGCTGTTCTTGTGCCGGTACCAAATTGTCTTGATTATATTTGGCTTTGTAGTAGAGATTGAAGTTGGGGAGCATAATCCCCCCAGCTTTATTCTTCCTTCTCAGGATTGCTTTGGCTATTTTGGGTTTTTTGTGGTTCCATATGAATTTTAGAATGATTTTCTCTAGTTTGTTAAAGAATACTGTTGGTATTTTGATAGGGATTGCATTGAATCTGTAGATTGCTTTAGGCAGGATGGCCATTTTGGCAATATTAATTCTTCCTATCTGTGAGCATGGAATGTGTTTCCATTTCTTGGTATCTTCTTTAATTTCTGTCATGAGTGTCTTGTAGTTTTCAGGGTATAGGTCTTTCACTTCCTTGGTTAGGTTTATTCCTAGGTATTTTATTCTTTTTGATAGAGTTGTAAATGGAATTGTTTTCCTGACTTCTCTCTCTGCTAGTTCATTGTTAGTGTATAGGAATGCCACAGATTTCTGTGTATTAATTTTGTATCCTGCAACTTTGCTGAATTCAGATATTAGATCTAGTAGTTTTGGAGTGGATTCTTTAGGGTTTTTTATGTACAATATCATGTCATCTGCAATCAGGGGTAGTTTAACTTCTTCCTTGCCAGTCTGGATGCCTTTTATTTCTTTGTGTTGTATGATTGCCATGGCTAGGACCTCCAGTACTCTGTTGAATAGAAGTGGGGAGAGTGGGCATCCTTGTCTTGCTCCCGATCTTAAAGGAAAAGCTTTCAGCTTCTCTCTGTTAAGTATGATGTTGGATGTGGGTTTATCATATATGGCCTTTATTATGTTGAGGTACTTGCTCTCTATACCCATTTTTTTGAGAGTTTTTATCATGAATAGATGTTGAATTTTGTCGAATGCTTTTTCAGCATCTATTGATGTCATGTGGTATTTGTCTTTCTTTTTGTTGATGTGGTGGATGATGATGATGGATTTTCGAATGTTGTACCATCCTTGCATCCCTGGGATGAATCCCACTTGGTCATGGTGTATGATCCTCTTGATGTATTTTTGAATTTGGTTTGCTGTTGTTTTGTCGAGTATATTTGCATCTATGTTCTTCAGGGATATTGGTCTGTAATCTTCTTTTTTGGTGGTGTCTTTGCCTGGTTTTGCTATTAGGGTGATGCCGTCTTCATCGAATGAGTTTGGGAGTATTCCCTCTTCTATTTTTTGGAAAACTTTAAGGAGAATGGGTATTATGTCTTCTCTGTATGTCTGATAAAATTCCGAGGTAAATCCATCTGGCCCGGGGGTTTTGCTCTTGGGTAGTTTTTTGATTACCGGTTCTATTTAGTTGCTGGTAATTGGTCTGTTTAGATTTTCTCTTTCTTCCTTGGTCAGTCTTGGAAGGTTTATTTTTCTAGGAAGTTGTCCATTTCTTCTAGGTGTTCCAGCTTGTTAGCATATAGGTTTTCTTAGTATTCTCTAATAATTATTTGTATCACTATGGGATCTATCATGATTTTTCCTTTCTTGTTTCTGATTCTGTTGATGTGTACTGATTCTCTTTTTCTCTTAATAAGTCTGGCTAGGGGCTCATCTATTTTGTTTATTTTCTCAAAGAACCAGCTCTTGGTTTCATTGATTTTTTTCTACTGTTTATTCTTCTCAATTTTATTTATTTCTTCCCTGATCTTTATTATGTCCCTCCTTCTGCTTACTTTGGGCCTCATTTGTTCTTATTTTTCAGGTTTCTTTAATTGTGAGTTTAGACTGCTCATATGGAATTGTTCTTCTTTCCTAAGGTAAGCCTATAGATTTCAGGACGGCATTCACTGCGCTCCACAGATTTTGTGGTGTTGAATTATTGTTGTCATTTGTCTCCATATATTGCTTGATCTCTGTTTTTATTTGGTCGTTGATCCATTGGGTATTTAGGAGCATGTTGTGAAGCCTCCATGTGTTGTGGGATTTTTCATTTTCTTTGTGTAATTTATTTCTAGTTTCATACCTTTCTGGTCTGAGAAACTGGTTCGTACAATTTCAGTCTCTTTAAATTTACCAAGGCTCTTTTTGTGACCTAGCATATGATCTTTTCTGGAAAATGTTCCATGTGCACTTGAGAAGAATGTCTATCCTGCTGCTTTTGGGTTAGAGTTCTGTAGATGTCTGTTAGGTCCATCTATTCTAATGTGGTTGTTCATGCCTCTCTGTCTTTACTTATTTTCTGTCTGGTTGATCTGGCCTTCAGAGTGAGTTGAGTGTTGGAGTCTCCTAGAATGAATGGATTGCATTCTATTTCTCCTTTTAATTCTGTTAGTATTTGTTTCACATATGGAGGTGCTCCTGTGTTGGGTGCATAGATATTTATAATGGTTATATCTTCTTGCTGGACTGACCCTTTTATCATTATGTAATGTCCATCTTTGTCTCTTGTGACTTTCTTTGTTTTGCTTTCTATTTTGTCTGATACAAGTACTGCAACTCCTGCTTTTTTATCCCTATTTGTTGCATGAAATATCTTTTTCCATCCCTTCACTTTTAGTCTGTATATGTCTTTGTGTTTAAAGTGAATCTCTTGTAGGCAGGATATAGATGGGTCTTGTTTTTTTATCCGTTCAGTAACTCTGTGTCTTTTGATTGGTGCATTCAGTCCATTTACATTTAGGGTGATTATTGATAGGTATGTATTTATTGCCTTTGCAGGCTTTAGATTTGTGTTACCAAAGGTTCAAGGTTAACTTCCTTCCTATCTAAGAGTCTAACTTAACTCACTTAATATACTATTACAAACACAATCCACGGTTATTTTCTTTTTCTTCCTCCTCCATTCTTTATATATTAGGTATCATATTGTGTACTCTTTGTCTATCCCTTGATTGGCTTTGGGGATAGTTAATTTAATTTTGCATTTGCTTAGTCATTAGCTGTTCTACTTTCTTTACTGTGGTTTTATTACTGCTGGTGCTAGCTATTAAACCTTAGGAACACTTTCATCTATAGTACTCTCTCCTAAATGGACTGTAGAGATGGTTTGTGGGAGGTAAATTCTCTCAGCTTTTGCTTATCTAGAAATTGTTTAATCCCTCCTTGGAATTTAAATGATAATCTTGCCAGATAAAGTAATCCTGGTTTGAGGCCCTTCTGTTTCATTGCATTAAATGTATCATGCCATTCCCTTCTTGACTGTAAGGTTTCTGCTGAGAAGTCTGATGATAGCCTGATGGGCCTTCCTTTATATGTGATCTTATTTCTCTCTCGGGCTGCTTTTAGTAGTCTGTCCTTATCCTTGATCTTTGCCATTTTAATTACTATACATGTCTTGTTGTCTTCCTTGTGTCCCATGTGTTGGGAGATCTTTGCATCTCCATGGCCTGAGTGACTATCTCCTTCCCCAGATTGGGGAAGTTTTCAGCTATTACCTCCTCATAGACACTTTCTATCCCTTTTTCTCTTTTCTTCTTCTTCTGTTTCCCCTATAATGCAAGTATTGTTCCATTTGGATTGGTCACACGGTTCTCTAAATATTCTTTCATTCTTAGAGATCCTTTTTTGTGTCTGCCTCAGCTTCTTTGTATTCGTCTTCTCTAGTTTCTATTTCATTTATCGTCTCCTCCACCATATCTAATATGCTTTTAATACCCTCCATCATGCTCTTCATCGATTAGATCTCTGACCAGAATTCATTCCTGTGTTCTTGAATATCTTTATGTTCCTCCATGAGCATGTTAATGATTTTTATTTTGAATTCCATTTCAGGAAGATTCATGAGGTCGATGTCATCTTTCTCAGGAGTTGTATTAATAATTTTACTTTGGACTAGGTTCCTTTGGCTTTTCATGTTTGTATATGGCGCCCTCTAGTGTCCAGAATCTCTACTCTCTGGAGCTGCTCAGCCCCTGAAACAATGTCGAGGTTTGCCAGGGAGTGGTATTGGTGCTTAGGGGGAGGAAAGAGCTGTTTCCTGCTTCTGGGCTGCTATGCCTGTCTCCACTGCCTGAACCAGTGGGCTGAGCACACAGGTATAAGCCTCTATGTTTTGCCTTTGTTGTTGCTGTATACAGATCTTCCACCTGGCTGGCCTAACGCCAGGGTAAGGTTTGCTGGTTTGCGAGCCAGGTGGTGCTGGCCGGGAGAAAGGCGCAGTTGGCTGCTAATCATGGAGGGGTCCTTGGAGCTGTGTATCCAGCCAGGGAGCTGGAGCACCTCAAGATGGTGAAAGCTCCCAACCTGCTGGGCAGAGTCCACCCGGACAATTTTGTCTACCTGTCCTTTCTCCTGAGCAGTAAGCTCTGTGCAATCCTTGCCCCTTTAGCAGCCCTCTTGTTAAGGACTTCCTTGTTAGGAAGTCTGTCAGACTGCCCGCCTTTCTTTTGTCCCAGAGCAGCCAGATATGGATCCCTGCTTTCCACAAGCAGCTGGACTCTCAGTCTCTTCATGAATTTTGTTTGTCTTAGCTTTCCAACCCCCTAATCATGAGAGTATCATGAAAGCACCATGAAATGTAGGTTTGTGCTCCTAGAACAAATCTCCGGAGTTAGGTATTCAGCAGTCCCAGGCCTCCACTCCCTCCCTGCTTCATTTCTCTTCCTCCCACCGGTGAGCTGGGTTGGGGGGAAGGGCTTTGGTCCCGCCGGGCCACAGCTTTGGTACGTTACCCTGTTCTGTGAGGTCTGCTCTTTTTTCCAGGTGTATGCAGTCTGGCACAGTCCTCTCTCCTGTTGCTCTTTCAGGATTAGTTGTAAAACTATATTTTTGTATTATATGTGGTTTTGGGAGGAAGCCTTTGTCTCATGCTGCCATCTTTAATCGTCTTCTGCCACAAGACTTTCTCCATTTATTGGTATTTACTTATAACTGAATACAAATGCACTTAAAAGTATATATATTTTTTTATTCGATGTAAATTTTGAGATGTGTTAATAAAGTTTCTTTGCTTAGAACAACTGTTTCTGTAGGGGCTTTGAAATACTCTCTCAAAACAATGTTAATCAAAACTATTTTCAGAAGTTTGTTAAGTTAGTGTACGTGTGTCCTAGGTTCTAATTATTTCTTTACCCATTTGATATTTTATGAGATATGCTACAAATTTTTATTTTTGTTTTTGATATTTCAGAATTACATTTTAGGTTGGCGTCCCTTGCTAGAAAGACCTTAGGATGATGAGATTGTAATTCATTCTAGGGCCTTTGATGAGGTAAGTAAGCAGGCATTTAGGCACTGCAGTTTAGTAAGCTGGCATAGGGTTCTGGTCCCCTTGGACTTTACCTGATGACCCTGCCAAGCACAGGCTGTTCTTTCTGCTGATTTTCAACTATGAACACTAAGAAAAAAAAGCAAACCATGTATATGTTACTAGTTAGGACACAAAGCATGTGAAATAGGCTCCTTCCCAGTATCCTTCCTCTGTTCACCATACTTGGAATGGCAGATACTAGTGATCTTTTCCATCTGAGCTGAGAGCCTAAATTGGTATGCAAGGGCTTCTACTCCTAGGGGTTTGCTTTCATTTTTTAGTCCAGGCTGCCTGTTGAATCCCTTAGTGTCTTTCACTCTAAATTGTGAGTAATGGTGAGATTTCTCCAGATTGTGTTGATTTGACTTCTTTCCTTAGTTGTTGTTCTTAGGGAGGGACAGGGTACCCAAGCCCAACAGAATCTTCTTTGATTTCTACATTTGCAGTTTTACAGAGTCAAGATACACTTTTTGCCTTATTTTGGATGCTGCTGATACATTTTGACTGCCTTTTCTGGTTGTGATTATTTGCTTGTTTTTACTATTTTTTCTTTTACTTCATTTAATTAGTTACACAACTATCAGAATCTTTATAAGCATGATTAATTAGGTGTTTCTTTGATAATTAAAATTGGATATATAATGAAAGTATTATATATATATATATATATTAAAAATATATAATGCTATACCAATATATGAAATTTCAGTACCCATTTCTGTGTCTGTTTTTTTCCATCATTGCTGGGGCAAAGTGACCACCCAAAATAACATTTAAATTTGTTGGTAAACATATCTAGCTGCTCTTTGCTATGCATTCATCTGCTATTGTATCATCAGATTTTCTAACCAGTTATAAAGAAAAGAGTTCTTTTGCAGTGAGGTGTTCCTTAACAAATTTAAGACACATTTTACTGGAAGACATCATATAATTAGATGTAGTTTCTTAACAAATTGAAAGTTTAACAAATTGAGATTTTTATTTGACGTCATGAAAAAGATAGTCCAGCATAGTGCAGTACAAAGTAATGAGAAAGGGTGCAAGGTAATGAGAAAAGACTTAATATTTAAGTGATACAGGAAATCATGGTGTGCATACTGAATATTAAAAAGGGCAATATTATCTTGAAAGGGCAATAGGGCCTTGAAATTTTTGCCATATGCTAGGTTTATATTGGTATTATTTTACAATTTAATTGATAAGCATTTACATTGATACCATTTTAATTAAAATGCAAAACTGGCTTGAGATACATGCTTCTAATATTTACAAAACTGCTCTGTCAGGGTGAAGTCTAGGCTGGTATAACGGAGACCCCATGTTGCAGAGGTCTAAAGAACAAAGCTTTTTTTCCCACTGACACAAACCAGCCCAGAGTGGTGGGGAATTCTGTTTTGTGCTGTAGTTTAAGGACCCAGGTTCCTTCCTTCTTTAAGTGCTTGTTGTCCCCTAACTCATGTTCCACCAAGTGTGGTCCTCAGACCAGCTGCATTAGCATTGCCTGGCAGCTTGTTAGTAACGTAGAATCTCAGTCTCCACCACAGATGTACTAAGTCAGTACTTGCAGATTAACACAATTGCTCCCAGTGATTCTTTCATACATTAAAATTCTACCAGCACTACGCCAGGGCATTGCATTGCCTTTATGATCAGAGCCGAGGAGCTACCATATCTGAGTCTCAGCGAGCAGGAAAGGAAAGGACACTAGAGAGCCAAAGAGTCAGTTGTTGGTGGTGGGGAAGGTGGCACACATCATGTCCCTGGTTTCCAAGAACTTTGTCTCACTTGCCTGAAAGGAATTCTGAGAAATATGGTCTAGCTCAGTGATTCTCAAACTGTTTTCCAGCTTTTCACAGATCAATACTTTTGTAGCTATAAAATCTTACAGCAATGTCAGACTGCCCTAAAAGTTTCTAAATGCTCACCTCAGTTTATGTACTTATCCCCTCATGAAGCAGCAACAAAGAGTCTGAGGACTGACACTTATCCGTGGACCACGTCTGAAGTAGTTCTGTTCTACCTGGGCACATTCTGAGTTTTTCACTCAGTGATCCTGTTCAAATTATTTTACACTTGAATGAATTGGTGTGAATGAATGAGGCACTATTTAATTTACTTGTTAATATTCTTCTGCTTTAAAAGTTATATCGTTTAATGATGATCTTGTGTTTGTAAAGGACTTTTCAGCTTGCAAAGTACTCTTTTTCTAATTATATGTCATTCCATAATAATGAGTAGTATGAATGTATGTATTATATTTCCTTATAAAAGGGCTTTTAAGCCTTCTTGGGTTAATCATGATACCCAGTATGGCATATTAAATAATGATTGTGTTTGTTATGAGATAACCTTCTTAATGTATTTTGTAACTTTCTTGTAGTTATGAATTAATATAAACTGATATAAAAATATTCGTTTACAATTGGAGTTATAAGACTGTGCTGTTGTTGTATTGGTAAACCTTGCTTGACATGGTTTGAATTATTCTGCCTTGACATGTTTTTGTGAAAAATAAAATTGAATTGGACTATTGGTGGTCTTTTAAAATATTTTACTTTATCACAATAACTTTCACATGTAAAGTGAATTGTTTATAGCTACTTGAAATGCTTTAATACTATAAGCCAAAGTATATTAAAAAAATATATGATTATAGAGTTCTATGTATCTAAGCCACATATTTTCAAAGTGAAAAGTGAAAAACAGGCTGTTTGGCCAAATGTTTTTGTTATAGTTTACTTGCTGGTTGCCAGTTGTGCAATATTTGTCAAAAATAACTTCCCCAAACAACCACGATCCTTGTTCTTACCCTTCTGGTAATGGCTGGTATGGGCGGAGCTGCCTCACAGATAGTAAATCCTAATTTTTCGATGGGAATTGCCAGTACTTGCAATGGGGCTTTTTGTCAAATACAGAATTGTCAGGTGTGTTTGAAATGCTCTATAGAGTTTAATACGAAATTTTCATCATGTCTTGGGGCAGATAGAAATCCTTCATTAGATTCAACTGAGAATTTCTATCACACCTGGAAAACTTTTGGATTTTATAGAAAATCTAGACCACATGTAGTTTTATTATCAAATCAGCACTGCTTAAGGAGAGTAAACAGAGTGAATGTGAGGTTGAAAAAGCTGTAAAACATTTCAGTTCTGAGTAAAATATGGAAGTTTGTCTTTCATAGCAACTGCATTTGGAAGCCAATCATATTTAAATTAACCTGATTTATCTGTAACAAGGTGATTATGTCTAGATTTTTTTTTTAACAGTGTTCAGGGGTCTTGGCATAAAGGTCTAATAAAACCCAGTTTTTGAATATACTGGGTCAATAATACTGAATTTTACTAAACTCATTCACATTTTTCCTTTTTGGATATGTGTCCTCAAACCTGTAGAATTACCAGTCCCAACATGTAAAGATTCATATTCACTGGGGTTCAGTACACAATTACCATTTTTGATATTGTTCTGTTTATACAAATTATATTAAAGTTTCATTACAACTTGCACACTTCATCTAACCACTTCGTTGTACTTAGGTATAACTAACTTAGTCATAATAAAACATGCCATTTAGCCAATGTAACCAACAATAGGCAAATGCCATTACTGAGAAAACCAAGCCCTAAATTTTAGCTCAACTAGAGACCAGCATGATCTTTATAACTCATCCACATACTTAAAGAATATAATAATTTTGAAATATACATTACTTTTACTATAAAAAATCATGATTAACTTAATTTTAATTAAATAATCCAGTTGTGAGATGTGTGCAAATTAGATTGCTTTCTTTTCTCAAATGGCCCAACTTTGTATGGATGACTTGATGGATCCCTTGAGAACAGATCCATTGAGAGTTTTAAACCAGGGCCATGAAAAGATCAAATTTGCCGAGTTCCCAAAGATTACTTTCATTTTTATTTCAAGGATAGTTAAGAGATCAATAATCAGGTAGAGACAGTTTAAAGAAAAACATTCTTTAGAGGTAAACTTCCTCAATGAGTCTTTTCTCAAGGGAAATGGAAGAAATGGAGACCTCTGGTTCACTCTCAGTGTCCTTGATTTGTCCCCTTTGCCTTCCCCATTTAAAAGTAAAATCAGTTAATACCATTTACTCTATTAGTGTTAGTGCTGGTGGGTTTTTTATATCCTTTGCATAAGAGTTTATAAATTTGTTGGATGCCTCAAACATTGTGCTTTTGTTAGTTGATAAATAGTGATTTAAGATTTAACATGGTGTGATATCAAGTCATGGCAAAAATGACTTACTTTTTTCACTGACTCCCTTCAATAAATAAGGTATCTCTAAGTGTAAACATTTTTAAAGGATGATAAAGTTCCTCGTAACATAGTTCTTAGATCAGGGTTCTGAAGAGTAGCAGAGATGTTATTTTTTAAATCAAGGATCAAGAACATATTGATGAAAAAAGCACTGATTACTGTCAGATGGGAGTACTTGCTCTCACCTTTCCCATGATTGAGCTGGTATGATAAACTACTAATTCCATTCTTATTTTAATGCTGTTTCCAAGCAAGGATATGAAGGAAGCTATATTTAAAACAATGTTTCAGTAAGTAGATATTTATTAACAAGACATTTTTCTTCAAGACCTGGGTTTCCTTTTTAAGAAAATATTTTGTGATTGCCTTTCTGGTATTTTTGGTCTGAAAGTTGCCGTTTTAATGTGGGACACATGTATGACTGTGTTCACATGTAGAATTCTTTGTACCAGTCTTTATATTAGGGGCTTGGTTCCCATGCTGTGTATATCCAAGCAGGCACTGGCTGCCAGGTGACCCTGGCTTCAGGATTTGGCAAGGGATTTGTCTTACACTGAGCAGGAGTTCAGTGAGCTTCCCTTTCCTGCCTCTGTTCTTCCTTGCTCTCTGCTGCCTATACAGCTGCTGCCATTCACTACTACCCTTGCTTTAATGAATTCCTTACTTACCTACACTCACCTGATATGTTTCAGAATTCTTGATGAGAGTCAAGAACCCTCCCCCATTCAGGTTGGGGTCTTGTCTAGCATGCAGGGAGCCCTAGACACAGCTGCCCGGCAACAATATAAGAGGCATTTTTTACTCTTAACCATTCTCTTATATTTAAATTAGGAATCAGTACTGTCAGTTCTACCTTTTAAATATTTTTTCACTTCTGGCCTCCATTCTTAAGAGCACATGAGTAGCCTCTTGATTGTCTTGCTTCCTTTCTCAAATCCCCCTTTTCTGTGCTTGTAAGAATGAGTTTTCTAAAATGGTTGCCTAAGCTTTGGATCTGTTGTCACCTATAGGATGAGGTCTATCTTCCTTACAAAGGTTTGTGTGGCCCTTTTTTTCTCTCTAACCTCCACATTGGCCAACTCTTCCCTTAGTTTATGGTCTAACATTAGCCTGCTTGTGGGTCTCTTGTATGTCATATTGTATCTGGCCATTGTACAACTTCTTATCTTGCACTTTTTGCCTGTGATACCTTTCCCCATTTAAGTTAGCTAATTCTTGCCTATTACTTTAAAACAGCCATCACCTATTAATAGGAATTCTCTGACAGGAAGTAGGTATCCTTCTTCTGAGCTCCTGTAACATTCTATCTCTAGCTCATGGTATGCTGTGATTATTTATGTTTTCCTCAAGTCAACTAAGTTTCACTGGAATTGAACTTATTTTAGGTCAATGACCATGTTCTTTTCCTGCTTAAATATCTAGGACTAGCACAATGTCACAGAATAGGCACTCAGCAAATGTTTGTTGAATAAATAAGGTGGTTGGACATTACTTTTTATTTTATTTTATTTTATTTGTATTTACTTATTTTATTTTTTTTGGTATCATTAATATACACTTACATGAATAACATTGTGGTTACCAGATTCCCCCCATTAATCAAGTCCTCAGCACATACCCCATTACAGTCACTGTCCATCAGTGTAGTAAAATGCTATAGAATCACTACTTCTCTTTTTTGTGCTATACTGCCTTCCTTGTGCCCCCCTCTACATTATATGTACTAATCATAATGCCCCTTTTACCTCTTATCCCTCCCTTCCCACCCATCCTCCCCAGTCCCTTTCCCTTTGGTAACTGTTAGTCCATTCTTGGGTTCTCTGAGTCTGCTGTTGTTTTGTTCCTTCAGTTTTTTCTTTGTTATTATATTCCACAGATGAGTGAAATCATTTGATATTTGTCTTTCTCCATCTGGCTTATTTCACTGAGCATAATACCCTCTAGCTGCATCCATGTTGTTGCAAATGATAGGATTTGTTTTCGTCTTATGGCTGAATAATATTCCATTGTGTATATGTACCACATCTTCTTTATCCATTCATGTACTGATGGACACTTAGCTTGCTTCCGTTTCTTTTCTATTGTAAATAGTGCTGCAATAAATGTGGGGGTGCATATGTCTTTTCAAATTGGGTTCCTGCATTCTTAGGGTAAATTCCTAGGAGTGGAATTCCTGGGTCAAATGGTATTTCTATTTTTAGTTTTTTGAGGAACCTCCATATTGCTTTCCACAAAGGTTGAACTAATTTACATTCCCACTAGCAATGTAGTAGGGTTCCCCTTTCTCTACATCCTGGCCAGCATTTGTTGTTGTTTGTCCTTTGGATATTGGCCATCCTAACTGGTGTGAGGTGATGTCTCATTGTGGTTTTAATTTGCATTTCTCTGATGATTAGCGATGTGGAGCATCTTTTCATGTGTCTGTTGGCCATCTGAATTTCTTCTTTGGAGAAGTGTCTATTCAGCTACTCTGCCCATTTTTTAATTGGATTATTTGCTTTTTGTTTGTTGAGGTGCATGAGCTCTTTGTATATTTTGGATGTCAACCCTTATTGGGTCTGTCATTTATGAATATATTCTCCCATACTGTAGAATGCCTTTTTGTTCTACTGATGGTGTCCTTTGTTGTACAGAGGCTTTTTAATTTGATATAGTCCCACTTGATCATTTTTGCTTTTGTTTCCCTTGCCCATGGAGATACGTTCATGAAGAAGTTGCTCATGTTTATATTCAAGAGAGTTTTGCCTATATTTTCTTCTAAGAGTTTTATGGTTTCATGACTTACATTCAGGTCTTTGATCTATTTCGAGTTTACTTTTGTGTATGGAGTTAAACAGTAATCCTGTTTCATTCTCTTACATGTAGCTGTCCAGTTATGCCAACACCAGCTGTTGAAGAGGCTGTCATTTCTCCATTGTATGTCCATGGCTCCTTTATCATATATTAACTGACCATATATGCTTGGGTTAATATCTGGAGTCTCTATTCTGTTTCACTTGTCTATGGGTCTGTTCTTGTGCCAGTACCAAATTGTCTTGATTACTGTGGCTTTGTAGTAGAGCTTAAAGTTGGGAAGAGAGATCCCCCTTGGTTTATTCTACCTTCTCAGGATTGCTTTGGCCATTTGGGGTCTTTTGTGGTTCCATATGAATCATAGAACGATTTGTTCCAGCTTGTTGAAGAATGCTGTAGGTATTTTGATAGGGATTGCATTGAATCTGTAGCTTGCTTTAGGCAGGATGGCCATTTTGACAGTATTAGTTCTTCCTAGCCAAGAGCATGGGATGAATTTCCATTTGTTAGTGTCCTCTTTAATTTCTCTTAAGAGTGTCTTGTAGTTTTCAGGATATAGGTCTTTCACTTCCTTGGTTAGTTTTATTCCTAGGTATTTTATTCTTTTTGATGCAATTGTGAATAGAATTGTTTTCTTGATTTCTCTTTCTGCTAGTTCATCATTAGTGTATAGGAATGCAACAGATTTCAGTGTATTAATTTTGTATCCTGCAACTTTGCTGAATTCAGATATTAGTTGTAGTAGGTTTGGAGTGGATTCTTCAGGGTTTTTTATGTACAATATCATGTCATCTGCAAACAGTGACAGTTTGACTTCTTCCTTACCAATCTGGATGCCTTTTATTTCTTTGTTTTGTCTGGTTGCCGTGGCTAGGACCTTCAGTACTATGTTGAATAAAAGCGGGGAGAGTGGGCATCCTTGTCTTGTTCCTAATCTTAAAGGAAAAGCTTTCAGCTTCTCACTGTTAAGTATGATGTTGGATGTGGGTTTATTATATATGGCTTTTATTATATTGAGTTACTTGCTGTCTATACCCATTTTGTTGAGAGTTTTTATCATGAATGGATTTCGAATTTTGTCAAATGCTTTTTCAGCATCTATGGAGATGACCATGTGGTTTTTATCCTTTTTGTTGATGTGGTGGGTGATGATGAATTTTCTAATGTTGTATCATCCTTGCAACCCTGGGATGAATCCCACTTGATCATGGTATATGATCCTCTTGATGTATTTTTGAATTCTGTTTGCTAATATTTTGTTAAGTATTTTTGCATCCATGTTCATCAGGGATATTGGTCTGTAATTTTCTTTTTTTGTGGTGTCTTTGCCTGGTTTGGGTATTAGAGTGATGCTGGCCTCAGAATGAGTTTGGAAGTATTCCCTCCTCTTCTTTTTTTTGGAAAACTTTAAGGAGAATGGGTATTATGTCTTCTCTAAATGTCTGATAAAATTCAGTGGTGAATCCATCTGGTCTGGAGTTTTGTTCTTGGGTAGTTTTTTGATTACTGATTCAATTTCATTGCATTAATTGGTCTGTTTAGATTTTCTGTTTTTCCTTGGGTCAGTCGTGGAAGGTTGTATTTTTCTAGAAAGTTGTCCATTTTTTCTTGGTTATCTAGTTTATTAGCATATAGATTTTCATAGTATTTTCTAATAATTGTTTTCATTTGTGTGCTGTCCATCATGATTTTTCCTTTCTCATTTCTGATTCTGTTTATTTGTATAGATTCTCTTTTTTTCTTGAGAAGTCTCCCTAGGGGATTATCTATTTTGTTTATTTTCTCGAACAACCAGCTCTTGATTTCATTAATTTTTTCTATTGTTTTATGTTTTATTCTTCTCAGTTTTATTTATTTCTTCTTTGATCTTTATTATGTCCTTCCTTCTGCTGCCTTCGGGCTTCATTTTTCTTCTTTTTCCTGTTTCAATAATTGTGAATTTAGAGTATTCATTTGGTATTGTCCTTCCTTTTTTAAATAGACCTGGATTGCTATATACTTCCCTCTTACAACTGCCTTTGCTGCTTCCCACAGAAATTGGGGCATTGTGCTGTTGTTTTCATTTGTCTCCATATATTGCTTGATCTCTGTTTTAATTTGGTCATTGATTCATTGATTATTTAGGAGCCTGTTGTTGACCCTCCATGTGTTTATGAGCCTTTTTGTTTTCTTTGTACAATCTATTTCTAGTTTTATACCCTTGTGATCTGAGAAGTTGGTTGGTGCAATTTCAATCATTTTGAATTTACTGAGGCTCTTTTTTGTGTCCTAGTATGTGATCTATTCTGGAAAATGTTCCGTGTGCACTTGAAAAGATTGTGTATCCTGCTGCTTTTGGGTATAGAGTTCTGTAGATGTTTGTTAGGTCCTTCTGTTATAATGTGTTTTTCAATGCCTCTGTCTCCTTACTTACTGTCTGTCTGGTTGATCTGTCCTTTGGAGTGGAGTGTTGAAGAAGTCTCCTAGAATGAAAGCGTTACATTCTATTTCCCCTTTTAATTCTGTTAGTACTTGTTTCACATATGTAGGTACTCCTGTGTTGGGTGCATAGATATTTATAATAGTTATATCCTCCTGTTGGATTGACCCCTTTATCATTATGTAATGTCCTTCTTTGTCTCTTGTGACTTTTTTTGTTTTCAAGTCTATTTCATCTGATACAAGTACTGCAACAGCTGCTTTTTTCTCCCTATTAGTTGTATGAAATATCTTTTTCCATCCCTTCACTTTTAGGCTTTGGATTTGAAGTGAGTCTCTTCTAGGCAGCATATAGTTGGGTCTTGTTTTTTTATCCATTCAGTGACTCTGTGTCTTTTGATTGGTGCCTTCAGACCATTTATATTTAGGGTGATTATTGATAGGTATGTACTTATTGTCATTGCAGGCTTTAGATTCATGGTTACCACAGGTACAAGGGTAACTTCCTTACTATCTAAGAGTCTAGCTTAACCCACTTAGTATGATATTACACACACAATCTAAAGGTTCTTTTTCTTTTCTCCTTTTCTTTCTCCTCCATTCTTTAAATATTAGGTATCATATTCTGTACTCTTTGTCTATTCCTTTTTATTACCTCTGGTGACAGCTGTTTAACTTTAGGAACACTTCCATCTATAGCAGTCCCTCCAAAATACACTGTAGAGATGGTTTCTGGGAGCTAAATTCTCCCAGCTTTTGCTTATCTGGCAATTGTTTAATTCCTCCTTTAAATTTAAATGGTAGTCTTCCTGGATAAAGTATTCTTGGTTCAAGGCTGTTCTGCTTCATTGCATTAAATATGTCATGTCACTCCCTTCTGGCCTGTAAGGTTTCTGCTGCGAAGTCTGATGATAGCCTGATGGGCTTTCCTTTGTATGTGATCTTCCTTCTCTCTCTGGCTGCTTTTTATAGTCTGTCCTTATTCTTGATCTTTGCCATTTTAATTATTTTATGTCTTGGTGTTATCTTCCTTGGGTCCCTTGTGTTGGGAGATCTGTGCACCTCCATAGCCTGAGAGACTATCTCCTTCCCCAGATTGGGGAATTTTTAGCAATTACCTCCTCAAAGACACTTTTTATCTCTTTTTCTCTCTATTCTTCTTCTGGTACCCCTATAATGCAAGTATTGTTCCGTTTGGATTGGTCACACAGTTCTCTCATTATTCTTTCATTCTTAGAGATTCTTTTTTTCTCTCTGTGCCTCAGTTTCCTTGTATTCCTCTTCCCTAATTTCTATTTCATTTATTGTCTCCTCCACCTTATTTAGTCTGCTTTTAATACCCTCCATTGTGTTCTTCAGTGATTGGATCTCCATCCTAAATTTGTTCCTGAGTTCTTGAGTATTTTTCTGTACCTCCATGAGCATGTTAATGATTTTTATTTTCAAATCTCTTTCTTGATGATTCATGAGGTCGATTTCATTTGGATCTTTCTCAGGTGTGTTCATGATTTTGCTTTGAACCAGGTTCCTTTGATGTTTCAGAATTTGTCTGTGGTGCCCTCTAGTGCCCAGCAGTTCTACTCTCTGGAGCTGCTCAACCCCTAGAACAATGTCAATGGTCACAGGGTAGCGGTGTTGGTCCTTGCGGGGGGAGGAAAGACCTGTTTCCTACTTCCCAGCTGTTATGCCTGTCTCCACTGCCAGAATATGTGGGCCGAACACACAGGTGTAAGCCTCTATGCTTTGTGTTTGTGGCTGCCATAGGCGGGCTTCCCTCTGACTAGCCTGATGCCAGGGCAGGGGCTGCTGCTTTGAGAGCTTGAGCCTGGAGCAGGCTAGCTTGGAGGAAGACACAGCAGCCTGCGTGTCATGGTGGGGGGCCTTGAACCTGCATAGCCAGCCAGGAGGATGAAGCACCTGAAGATCGTTTAAGCTCCCAATCTGCTGGGCAGGGTGCACCTGGGAAATTTTGTCTGCCTGTCCTTTCTCCTGAGCAGTAAGCTCTGTGCAATCCTTTCCCCTTTAGCAGCCTTCTTGCTTTTAGGAAGTCTCTTAGCCTGCCCACTCACATCAGCTGGATATGAATCTCTGTTTTCCAGAAGCAGCTGGAATCTCCATCTCTCCAGGTATTCCACCTGTCTTAGCTTTCCAATGCCACTAAATCACCAGAGCAACATGAAATGTAGGTTTGTGCTCCCAGAGCAGATCTCCATGGCTAGGAGTTCAGCAGTTCCAGGCTTCCACTCCTTCCATGCTCTGTTTCTCTTCCTCCCGCCTGTGAGCTGGGGTGGGGGAAGGTCTTGGGCTCCACCGGGTCACAGCTTTGGTACGTTACCCCTGTTCTGTGAGGTCTGCTCTTTTCTTTAGATGTGTGGTCTGATGCAGCCTTCTTTCCTGTTGCTCTTTCAGGATTAGTTGTATTATATTTTCATATTATATGTGGTTTTAGGAGGAGGTCTGTGTCGCACCTCTCACCCTGCCATCTTTAATCCACCGGACATTACTTTTTAAATTGTGTCATACCTTAAAATATGTAGCTCTTAAGTGTTTAGTGGGATAGGTTTTGATAGTTGTATATGCTTAATTTAACTGCATATCAAACTAGATACAAAGTATTCCCATCACCCAAGAGAGCTTTCTCATGCTGTCCCTTCCTCTTGCCTGTTGCCCCCCAGATCATCTTTTTCTGACATTTGTCATCATTAATTAATTTTTCTTGTAATTAGACATTATGAAAATGCTGTCATTTTTGTCTGACTTCTTAGAAGCCTGACATGTTTTTGAGATTCTTGCCTATTTTATTAGTCTATTTTGTTTGTTTATTATTGAGTAGTATTACATTGTTGAGTATGCCATAATTTGTGTATTTTTCTGTTGATAGACATTTTGGCTTGTTTGTAGTTTCTGGTTATTACAAGAAAAACCATTAATATTCTTGTACAAGTATTTTTTTGTGTGCATATATTTTCATTTTTCTTGGATAAATTTCTAGGAGTGGAATGGTGAGCCATAGGGCAGATTTATGTTTAACTTTATAAAAAATAGCCATACCTTTATTTTCAAAGTGGCTGTGACATTTTACACTCCAACTAACAATGTGTAAGAGATCTGGTTTCCCATTTCCTCCACAATATTCAGTGTTTTCAGTTCTTTTAATTTCAGCCATTCATCCTGGTGTGAAATGGTATCTCATTGTGGTTTCAATGTGCATTTTCTTGATGACTAAAGATATTGAGCACCTTTCATTTGTTTATTGTCCATTTGCTTCATTTATGAAGTATCTGAGTCTTTCGTACATTATAAATATTATATTGGACTTTTAAACATTGATTTGTTTGAGTTGTTTGTAGGTTCTAGATACAAATCTTTTGACAGAAATGTATCCTGTGAATATTTTTTCCATCTGTAGCTTTTAAATTTATTAATGATATCTGTTGATACTAGAAATGTTTCATTTGGTGAAAATTAATTTTATCAGGTTTTTTCTCTTATGATTAGTGCATTTTATGTTCCATCTAAGAATCACTGTCTACCTCAAGTTTGTGAAAATATCCTTTTATGATTGTTTCTGTATGCTTCAGGGTTATATTTATATATATTTAGGTTTATATATTTATATATATAAATATGCATATATTTATATATATTTATACATATATATATATGTATTTAGATATATGACCAAATTAATTTGGTGTGTGGTGTGGGTAAGAGGCCCAGTTTTATTTATTTACTTTTTATATGGATATTCAGTTGTTTTCATAACATTTGTTAAAAATATTTTCCTTTCTGGATTGACTTGACATTTTGGTTAAATATCTGTTGACCATATTCTGAGGGTCTGTGTTTCAATACTGTCCTGTTTCATTGTTCTGTTTATCTGTTCTCATGCTATTATTACACTGCTTAATTAATGAAGCTTTATAAATAGTACTGACATCAATTAGGGTGAGTTCTGATCTTTTCTTTCAGTATAATTTGTCTATTTTGTCCTTTGAATGTCTATATGAATTGTAGAATCAGCTTTTCTACTTACTGAGCAAAGCCTGTTGAGACTACTAATAGCTAGAAAATGGTGGTTATTTAGTAAATAATTTACCAAAATCTCCTCCTCAGACTATGGAGATAACTTCACATCTGTGAAAATATTGTACAAACCACACCCTAGTATTATGTAAATTCAGATAATGCAGAAACTATCAGTTGAGGGTAAAAAGAAAAAGTTAACAAACAGTAGTACCATGGTTTCACACTCACACCTCAACCTTGTCCTATTGTGAGGCTTTGATAATTCAAAACAGAGCTTGGAAAAACTCTAGGAAAAGCAGAAGAGAGATGCAGATGAAGTGGCTTGAGGTGAATAGGAACAACCACTGGGAAGATGAAATCTATCCTAAATGTGAAAATGCTAAAGTAACGTGGTGTGTCAGGAAGGTGTTTAAAAGTGTGCATATCTTAAAGGGACAGGTTCTAAGTAGACGGCCAGGTGGGAGATTTTAGTGATAGGTGCTGTACAGTGGGCCAGGCATGCAGTTTGAAGAGAGAGATGCCATATAAAGGAACCAGGTATGTGATTTAAAGGAACAGATTTTTAAATGATTAAGACTGATTTCAAAGAATAGACATTACCTAAGGGGATGATCTTTTAAATACATTGTGTCTGGGGGAGAAAAGGCAAAAAGGAAGGAAGAATTTTCCTTTGGCAATTAGGTAGTGTAGAGGAAAAGAAGAAAAAGAGAAAAGGTAGGATCTTATAAGACAATAGAACCACAAAATTGGAGGTTTCATACCCCCCCCCCCGCCACACCAACTAAAGAAACAAACCAACTAACCACTCTATTAAAGTACCTGGCATTGATGGGGAAGGGTAACATTGGACTAGAAATATTGTAAAACAGCATGATAGTGCAAAAATTTAAAAACATTTTCTAAATCAGGAAACATGTATGCACAAATAAACTAAGGAAAATACCCCCATCCCACAAAAACAAACAACCATGAATTATTAGAAAACTTAATTTATACTCCATACAAAATTAAATTTACTCCAATGAGCATTTGAAAGTATGAAAAATCACTTGAGTCAGAAATTCAAAAACTAAATACAGAAATGGACAGTAAATATGGAGAAATGAAACAAAAAAAGCAGATGTAGTTGAGAAAAGAAATGGAAAAAAGTGTCAAAATTATCTCAGAAAAGAAGAATATATTACAAGATACCCAAGGGAAAATAGAGACTAAAATAAAAATTCAATCAAAAGCATTGTAGAAAGGCAGGAGAATAACCATAAGAATTGATACTATTTGATATCTACATAGATTTCATATTTCAGAGAAAAAATAGCAGAAATGGAGACTTAGTAAAGGAAGGAATAATATTTGTTTTACTAGAATTTCTGAAGAAGAAAAACAAAAATCGAAGAGAGCTAATAGCTAAAACTATAATTCAAGAAAACTTTACAGGTGGAAAAGGACCTGAATCAACATATTGAAAGTATACCAAGTACCTAGAAAAATTAATCCAGAATAATTAACTCTAAGACATATCCTAATAAAATTATTATATGTCACAGATGATGATAGAGTCCTTAAGGCTTCTCTGCAAAAATTAAAACAACTTAGAAAGTCAAAAGAATTACACTACTTGAGGTACAGCAGGACATGGGACAATCATCATGATTAACTTTTTCTGCCTATGATGAAAATGCCAAAATATAAATAGTATACTAAGAACAGGAGGGATGCCATCTTAAGACTAATTCCATTTTAAAAATCAGGGAAGTAGGAGGTAAGATTCCTAACATATTTGATGGTAATCAGCCAATAATCAGCCCTATCTTAAGGCAGAACAAGGAGTCCCAAGTGGTATGTCCCCACTGCTTGAGGGTAACCACTATCTTGGAGAAGAACAGGATCAAGAGATTCCTTGTTTTATCTGACAGGGGATCTAGAGGACAGAGTATGGACGGTGACATGTCTCTTACCAGAGACAGACGTCATGAGACCTATGCACTGCCTCCTGCTCCCACCTTTTGCCCCATTCTTTAAAGCCTTAAAAGACAGAATCCTAAGACTTTAAGCGTGCCTCCTCTGAGATTGCCTGCATTCCCGTCTGAGTGTGTACTCTCTCACATCAAATAAACTTTCTTGTTGCATAAGCCCATTGCTTTTGTCTCTGAACTCTTCCATGATAAAGACAAGAACTCTCCAACCTCTACCTCCAGTGATAAATGTCTTTGTTATTTTACTATTTCATTGACCCTCTGTTCTACTTCAGACATGTAGGGAAGGGCTTGCAAGTTCCCATGGCTTGGGTGATGAGGATGAGACTGCAGCTGTACCATCATGCTCTTTAGTAACCTGCCTGGAAATCTTTCTTTGCCTTTGGGAAGTTCTCAGAACATAGTCTCACTCCATCCAGTGCTCTGCAACTCCCCCAAACCCTGGGACGGTAGCGGCTTAGTTTCCATGCTGTGCAGATTCAAGCGGACTCTGGATGCCAGGTGATGCTGGCTTCAGGAGTTGGCAAGGGATTTGCCGTATGCCAAGCAGGAGGTCAGGAAACGTCCACTTCCTCCCTCTGCTCTTCTTGCTCTCTGCTGCCTGCATGGTTGCTGCCATTCGCTGCTACTCTCACTTTAATGAATTTCCTTACCTACACTCACCTGATATATTTGAGAATTCTTCTTGATCAGAGTCAAGAACCCTCCCCCATTCAGGTTGAGGTTTCACCTAGTGTACAGGGACAGACCTCCCCAGACTCAGCTACCCAACAAAACTACCGTTAGACATTTTAAAACAAACATACAAAGCAAGGCAAAAGTAGAGAAGCATTTTTTCATAGTTAATGAAAGCATGAATTCAGGGTTTTATTTTTGGTGAGCTGTCTTTTATATATTAAGGATATATTAAAAATAGTTTTCAACATGCCAGAACTTAGGAAATTCTGTACTCCTTAGGCCTTCTGAAGATGAGCTTAGTCTAACCAAATGATGGTTGGGAAAACTAACAAAAGGATAGATGGTAAGCATTTAAACTATATATAAATAAACATGTTAGGCTAAAGCAAAGATGGGGATGAAGAGAGAATGCTAATGTAAAAATGTTATATATTGTGACAACATTAGAAATAATGCAAGTAGAAAGCAGGAGGAGAAGGAAGAGGGAAGAGGAAAATAGTAAGAATTTAAAAATACCAAAGCTAGATATTAAAAAGTTAAAGAGAACATAGGGGACTCAAGGAAATTTAAAAAAGATGAAAGTACAAAAGCACCACTAAAACAAAAATACAGACCTTTGTAAAAACCAAATTATGTTCCACAAACTAGCAAAGAATACACATTTTGTGGACAAAGAAACATGCTAAAAATAAGAAAATGTACAGTTTATAAAATCTTATGTCAAAATTGATTCCAAACCTATCAGTTATAACAATTAATATGATTGGGCTTTACTCAAATTTTTTTTTAATTGGCTCATGTGACAAAGCCCAACTGTATCCTGTTTATAAGAGACATATTAAAGTGCTTCAGAATAGCTAAAAATGTGGATGGATAAAAGTATACCAGACAAATGGAAGCAATATGAGAACAGGGATAGAGATCTTGATATCAGATATACTACAGTTAAAGTCCAAAAGTGTTACATGTGACAAAGAAGGTTAATGCTAAAATCCACTCACCACAATTAAGGTGTTACACTTAATGAATATTTAGGCATCAAATAACATAGCAATCACCTTTCTGAAACAAAACCCACAGGAGATGCAGGGACACATAGAAACATACCAATAATAGGAGATGTTAATATACCACTTTCATTGCTAGATAAGTAAGTGGACAAAGAATTAAGAGGTAGAAGATCTAAACAATGTAGTCAGTAAGGTTTTATGGGTGTATATTTAATGTTATAACTTAAGAGAATATACATTTCTATTGAATGCCTATGGCAGTTGGCAAAATTGGTAATATATTAGGTCACAAAGAAAATATTAGTAACTTCCATAAAATAAAAGTATTACAAACAACACTGATCATAATGCAATAAAACTAGAATTTACTAACATGAGCATAAGCAACCTCTTCAACCTGGAAATTAAAACAGTAAATAAATAAACAGTTTCTTGGTAAAAGGGACTTATAACTTAAGAGAATATACATTTCTATTGAATGCCTATGGCAGTTGGCAAAATTGGTAATATATTAGGTCACAAAGAAAATATTAGTAACTTCCATAAAATAAAAGTATTACAAACAACACTGATTATAATGCAATAAAACTAGAATTTACTAACATGAGAATAAGCAACCTCTTCAACCTGGAAATTAAAAAAGTAAATAAATAAACAGTTATTTGGTAAAAGGGGAAATAATTAAAACCAGGGAGTTAAATGTAATGACAGTGAGAATACTTTATATAATTATATGAAATATTTAAAGCAGTGATCAGAGGAAAACATTGTATTAATAACCATTGTTATCAGTAAAAATGAAAAAATAAAATTTAGTATATTAAATTTCCAGTTCAAAAAAACTTGAAAAAGAATAACAAAATAAGTCAAAAGAAAGGACAGGAAAGAAATACAGTAAAGATAAAGGTAAAAATTGATGAGGAAGAGAAAAACAATACATTTAATTAAAAAAATCCTCATGTGTTTTCCTTCTTGGTCATGCATTAGCTTTTAAAAAACTAACAGCTTTGTTCAGTTATAATTCACATACCATAAATTCACCCCTTTAAAGTGTAAAATTTAGTAACCTTTAGCATATTCACATAGTTGTGCAATCATTACTGCTACTATTAGCTCAATAACAAGCCATGTATCCATTATTTATCAGCTCCCTCCCTGCTTCCTTCTATCCCCTGGCAACCTCTAATTTGCTTTCTTATCTCTATGTATTTGCCTATGGACATTTCATATAAATAGATCATATCACATTACCTTATATATGTGGCTTTTATTTAGCATAATATTTTTATGGTTAATTCATGTTGTAGTGTGTATCAGTACTTCATTCCTTTTAATAGCAGAATAATAGTCAATGTATGGAGATACCATATTTTTTATTTATCCACCCATCATTGATGAATAATCCTGATGTTTCTGAAAAAGCTAACAAAGTAGGTAAACCATTACCTAACTTACTCAAGGAAGAACGGAAAACACAAATACATAAAATAAGAGATAACAAGGGAGAGAAATAACTGAAACAGAATAAACACTATCATCAGAATACTTTACAAAGACTTTTGAAAACCTGTGTGAAATAGATAATTACCTAGGGAAATACATATTACTAAAGCTGACCCTATTAGAATTAGAAAGCTTAAGTAGACCAAAGTCCACAGAAGAAATAGAGAAAGTTATCAAGGAATTGCTCCCCAGTAGCACTCAGGCGCCGGTGGTTTCACAGGGGAATTCTACCAAACTTTGATATAGCAGAATCCTAAATGTCTTATAAATTATTCCAGAAAAAGGAAGGAAGCCATGAAATCGAAGCCATGTAGAGAGTACAAAAAAGGAAAACTGTGACAAGTACCACTTAATAATATCAATACAACACTTCTAAACAAATAATAGCAAACAATTTAATACCACATTAAGAAAAAAAAAACAGGGGTTGGTTCAATAATAGGAAATCTATTAGTATCATAGACCATACTAATAAATCTAAGAAAAAAAATCTTAATATTATCTTCACAGATCCTGAGAAAGTCTTTGAGAAAATTTGACATCCATTCATGGTAAAAACATTCATTCAAGAAAGTAGTAATTAAGGAATACATAACTTGATAAAATATATAAAACTTAGTCTTAAATCAGTATCTTTCTAATAGAGAAAGACAAAGAAATCATTCACAAGGCAAGTATGCATATTACTCTTACTATTCACCACTGTACCAGAGATATTAGCCAGTATTATACAAGAGAAGTCAGGGTAAGGAAGTCGTAAAACTCTCAATCTGTAGGTAATGTAGTATGTGTGGAAATCCCAGAGAACAATGATAAAACTAAATCTAACAATAAAATAATTTAGAAAAGTAGCAGAATATAAAATTAACATACAAAAATCAATTCATATATACAAATAATAACAGAGGGAAAAATAATAGAACCTGTTTACCATAGAAACAAAGAGGATTAAATATTTACGAGTAATATAACAAATGTGCAGCAGCCAGTATGAAGAAACATTTAAAGCAATCATTAAAGTCACAAAAGTGAAAATGGAGATATCCTTCTTCTTGGATAGGACAACTCAACATTATAAAGATGTAAGCTCTCCCTAAGTTAATTTATAAACTTAAACAAATCATAATAAAAATACTAACTAGTTACATTATAGAATTAGGAAAGTTGATACTAAAATCCATATGAAAAAGAAAATCATGCAAAAATACCAGGAAAACACTGAAAAAAGAAAAATACAGGGGTAGGAAGAATAGCCTACCAAAAATTGAATTACAAACCCTCTATAATTACAGCAGTATGGTACAGGTGCATGAATAGAAAATGGACTAGTGAAATAGAACAAAGTATGGAATTAGACCCAGTACAAGTGGAAACTTAGTATATGCAACGGTCATGCATCAGTCTGTTTCCAGTAAAGATAAATAGACTGGCACAGTAATTTGAACAGAGAAAATTTAATATATAATTATGAAGTGTTCAGGATATTGGAGTAATGAGGGCTGTATAATACAAAGTAAAGAGAATTACAAAGTATATAGGAATAGCAAATATGAGTAACAGTTACCCTAGAGGGTAGAACTAGAGGAAGAACTTCCCCTATGCTCAGTGCTAAGATTCAGACCTCACTGAAGAAGGTACTGAATGGGAGAGAATTTGCTGTGGCCTCTGATGGGTACAACTTGCTAAAAAATCACTCCTTTGGAACTTGTTGGAAATCTAACTTCCAAGATGTCAGGGAAAGCTGTTAACAGGGAAAAATCTTAACCAGATTCACTCCACTCGTATAGTTACTGGCTGCTCTTCACTGTAGGAGCCTGCAGTGCAAGCACACGGGGACCGGAAGTGAAGCTCTCACTCATCCTGTAGTCCCCTGTGCTCTCTAGTGACAAAGCTTAACATGCCAGCTGGCAAAGAAAAAATATTTAAAGTGCTCAGGTTCATTTTTACAGTTCATGCTACAAAAGGTGAATTTGGAGCAGAAAGACAAACTGATAACTGGCACAGGCAACATCTCAAAGCACTCTGATGAAGATGCACCTTGAATAGCAGTGGTACGGGGACAACTTGCAAGCTGTTTGGAGAAAGGTAAAATTATAACCATGTCTTACATTATATATAGAATTAAGCTCCTAATGGATTACAATCTACCTGAAACCATACATGTAGTAGATGAAAATGTGGGTGAAGTCCTCTTCAACCTTACTTAATAGGGAAAGTCTTTCTAACTCTGACTCAAATGCATAGGTAATAAAATTTTGTTAAGTTTCCATATATGTAAATTTAAAGTTTGCACAACAAAAAACATCATAAGCAAAATCAAAAGATAACTAATAAACTGAGGGACACAATATATAACACAGACATGGGTTAAAATTCCTAATATATATGAATTATTCAAAGTTAAGGGGCAAAAGACCAATAGCATAACAGAAAAATGGGGAGAAGACATGCAAAGGCAATCCATACACACAAAAAAGGTCCTTTTACATATGAAAATTTGTTCACACTTATAATTAGAGAAATGCAAATTAATTGACACCATATCCTTTCTCACCCAAAGGATAGCAAAAAAATAATATATAATGGCACACTTTGTTGGCAAGGTCATGATGAAACAGACACTTTCGTAAGTAAGTTGCTGGTGTAAATGCAAATTGATTTGACTAATCTAGAGGGAAATCTGGTCCTGCTACCTCCTCAACTTGCTTTGAAGGCCTGGAATGCCTTGGAATGCTTTTTTCCTGAGAGCTTTAAGCCTCTAGCTGAACAGCTTGAGCATCTCAGGGGACTTATCTGAATTGTCTTGCTTTGCTTCCTGCCTTTACTGGTTGAAAGCCTGGAGTGTTTAATGCATTATTTAATATTATCATTGATATGGCTGATTTAAGCCTCATTTCATTATTTGTTTTCTGTTGATCTGCTCTTTGTGCCTCTTTTCCTACCTTCTATTTGGTGAGCATGCATTTTTTAGTATAATGTTCTGTCTCTTGTACTGAGTTTCAGTGATACTTCTTAGTGTCATTTTTTAAGTGGCTACTCTTTTAGGAATTACTGCATGAATCTTTATCACAGTCTACCTTCAAAATAATAATTCTTTATGAACAAGGTAAGAATTTTACAACAGTATATAATTTATCCATGCCTGCCTGCTCATTTCCCCCAAAATATATATCCTTCACAGTACTTTTAGTATTTCACTTTAAACAGTCTTTAGTCTGAAAGCAATTTGTATGTAAAGATAATTTTTAAAGATTTTATATATTTATTTACATATTTACCATTTCAGATATTTTGAATTCTTTCCTGTGGCTTCATCTTGTATTATTTTGCTTAAGACTGCTAACTTAGCATTTCTTGTGTGTCTGTTAGTTTTGAGTTCTCTCAGCTGTGTGTAGAAATCTCCTTTCTTTTCTTTTTTGAAGGATATTTTCTCTGGATACAGATTTATAGACTTTTAACAAACTTTTACAGCCACATATATAAAAAAAATTTGTTAAAAGTCTATACATCTTTGCTCTTTTATTTCTTTAAATACATGGCTTTATTTTCTTCTGGAATGAATTGTTTCTGCAGAAAAGTTAATGGACATTCTTTTTCTTTTTTTAAAAATTTTTTATTAAGGTATGATTGATATGCACTCTTATGAAGGTTTCACATGAAAAAACAATGTGGTTACTACATTTACCCATATTATCAAGTCTCCACACATACCCCACTGCCCATCAGTGTAGTAAGATGCCACAGATTCACTGTTTGCCTTTTCTGTGCTACACTGTTTTCCCCGTGACCACCCACATCATGTGTACTAAACATAATATCCCTGAATCCCAATCTCCCTAGCTCCTGGCCCATCCTTCCACACACCTCCCCTGTGATAACCACTAGTCCCTTCTTGGGAGTCTGTGAGTCTGCTGCTATTTTGTTCCTTCAGTTTTGCTTCATTGTTATACTCCACAAATGAGAGAAATCATTTGGCACTTGTCTTTCTCCACCTGGCTTATTTCACTGAGCATAATATCCTCCAGCTCCATCCATGTTGTTGCAAATGGTAGGATTTGTTTCTTTCTTATGCCTGAATAATATTCCATTGTGTGTATGTACCACATCTTCTTTATCCATTCATTTACTGATGGGCACTTAGGTTGCTTCCATATCTTGGCTATTGTAAGTATGCTGCCATAAACATAGGGGTGCATATGTCTTTTTGAGTCTGAGAAATCGTGTTCTTTGGGTTAAATTCCAAGGAGTAGGATTCCCTGGTCAAATGACATTTCTATTTTTAGTTTTTTGAGGAACCTCCAGATTGCTTTCCATAGTGTTTGAACTAGCTTACATTCCCACCAGCAGTGTAGGAGGGTTCCCCTTTCTCTGCATGCTCATCAGCATTTGTTGTTCTTAGTCTTTTTGATGCTGGCCATCCTTACTGGTGTGAGGTGATATCTCATTGTGGTTTTAATTCGCATTTCCCTGATGATTAGTGACATGGAGCATCTTTTCATGTGTCTGTTGGCCATCTGCATTTCTTCTTTGGAGAACTATCTCTTCATATCCTCTGCACATTTTTTAAGTGGGTTGTTTGTTTTTTGGATGTTGAGGCATGTGAGTTCTTTATATATTTTGGATGTTAACCCCTTGTCAGATATGTCATTTAAAAATATATTCTCCCATACTGTAGGATGCCTTTCTGTTCTGTTGGTGGTGTCCTTTGCCATACAGAAACTTTTTAGTTTGATGTAGTCCCATGTGTTCATTTTTGCTTTTGTTACCATTGCTCGAGGAGGTGCGTTAAGGAACAAGTTGTTCATGTTAATATTCAGGAGATTTTTCCCTGTTTTCTTCTGTGAGTTTTATGGTTTCATGACTTACATTCAGGTCTTTGATCCATTTTGAGTTTACTTTGTGTATGGGGTTAAACAATAATCCAGTTTGATTCTCTTGCATGTAGCTGTCCAGTTTTGCCAACACCACTTGTTGAAGAGGCTGTCACTTCCCCATTGAATGTCCATGGCTCCTTTATCCTTTATTAATTGACCATATATGGTTGGGTTTTTGCCGGGGCTCTCTAGTCTGTTCCACTTGTCTATGGTTCTGTTCTTGTGCCAGTACCAAATTGTCTTGATTAATGTGGTTTTGTAGTAGAGCTTGAGGTTGGGGAGCATAATCTCCCCAGCTTTATTCTTCCTTTTCAGGACTGCTTTGGCTATTCGGGGTCTTTTGTGGTTCCATATGAATTTCAGAATGATTTGATCTAGTTCATTGAAGAATGCTGTTGGTATTTTGATAGGAATTGCATTGAATCTGTAGATTGCTTTAGGCAGGATGGCCATTTTGACAGCATTAAGTCTTCTTATCCATGAGCATGGGATTGGTTTCCATTTATTGGTATCTTCTTTAATTTCTCTTAAGCGTGTCTTGTAGTTTTCAGAATATAGGTCTTTCACTTCCTTGGTTAGATTTACTCCTAGGTATTTTATTCTTTTTGATGCAATTGTGAATGGAATTGTTTTCCTGATTTCTCTTTCTGCTAGTTCATCGTAGTGTACAAGAATTGGACAGATTCCTGTGTATTAATTTTGTATCCTGCAACTTTGCTGAATTCAGATATTAGATCTAGTAGTTTTGGAGTGAATTCTTTAGGGTTTTTTACATACAATATCATGTCATCTGCAAACAGTGACAGTTTGATTTCTTCCTTGCCAATCTGGATGCCTTTTATTTCTTAGTGTTGTCTGATTGTCATAGCTATGACTTCCAGTACTATGTTGAATAGAAGTGGGGAGAGTGGGCATCCTTGTTTTGTTCCTTATCTTCAAGGAAAAGCTTTCAGCTTCTCGCTGTTAAGTATAATAATGTTGGATGTGGGTTTGTTATATATGGCCCTTATTATGTTGAGGTACTTGCCCTCTATACCCATTTTGTTGAGAGTTTTTTTTTTTTTTTGAGAGGGCATCTCTCATATTTATTGACCAAATGGTTGTTAACAACAATAAAATTCAGTATAGGGGGGTCAATGCTCAATGTACAATCATTAATCCATCTCAGGTCTAATTCTCGTCAGTCTCCAGTCTTCTGAAGCATAACGAACAAGTTCTTACATGGTGAACGAATTCTTACATAGTGAATAAATTCTTACATGGTGAACAGTACAAGGGCATTCATCACCAAAACTTTCGGTTTTGATCACACATTATGACCTATAAACAATCAGGTCAAATATGAATATTCGTTTGATTTTTGTACTTGATTTATATGTTGATCCCACATTTCTCCCTTTATTATTATTATTATTTTTATTTTTAGTAAAATGCTGAAGTGGTAGGTAGATGCAAGATAAAGGTAGAAAACATAGTTTAGTGCTGTAAGAGGGCAAATGTAGATGATCAGATGATCAGGTGTGTGCCTATGGACTAAGTATTAATCCAAGCTAGACAAGGGCAGCAAAACATCCATGGATGCAGAAGATTTCTCTCAAAGCAGGGGTGATGAGGTTCTGAGCCTCACCTCTGTTGATCCCCAAATTCTCACCTGATGGCCCCCCTGCAACTGTGCCTGTCTTAGGTTGTTCCTCCCTTGAGGAATCTTACCCGTCTCTGGCTAACCAGTCATCTTCTGGGGCCATACAGGGAAATGTAAATTTGGTAAGTGAGAGAGAAGCCATATTGTTTGAAAAGGTTAGCTTTTTACTTCTTTGCATATTTATGCCCTGTGGCTTCTATGCCCAGCACTTGTCTCGAGGTATCTTTACCACCTGGAGGAATTATGATACTCGGTAAATTTGATATGAGGCACGAATTCTATTTAAGGGTTGTAATTAGGAAGGAAGAAGAAAAGCTACAGATGTAGCATATGGAAGGAAACATGGGAGGATTGATTATTTCTTTGACATATCTTCTTGTAGAGTACCGTAAGTATGTATAGGTTTTAAACTACTAACTAATTTGTACACACATATTAACATAATAGGAATACGGTGACATAAACAAAGCAAATCTATAATTACCATCCATCTCCAGTGAAGCCAAGAAAACTATTTAGGCACCCTAGGCATTTGTGAAAATTTATCTATGATATGATGGATATTGTCCAACTGTACTTGAACAGTCTGAGAGAAATCAGACAAATTAAAGCAGCCCATTTCTGGGATCTGTTCACATCCCATATGTTCTTTTAACCGTAGATAGTCTATAGTCATAAGATTTTGGAGTGCTACACCTTGCACCCCTCCCAACTCCTGGTTGAGTTCCAACAGTACAGATCCACTCAAATTCGTATGCACATGCCAGCCTAGACATCTCCCTCCTCATTCCTATGGCAAGTCCAGGAGATGGTGGGCTGAATGCAGCCACAACCGCAGCATCGTTTGTTGAGAGTTTTTATCATGAATGGATGTTGAATTATGTCAAATGCTTCTTCAGCATCTATGGAGATGATCATGTGGTTTTTGTCCTTCTTCTTGTTGATGTGGTGGATGATGTTGATGGATTTTCTAATGTTGTACCATCCTTGCTTACATCCCTGGAATAAATTCTACTTGATCATAATGGTTGATCTTTTTGATGTATTTTTGAATTCAGTTTGCTAATATTGAGCATTTTTGCATCTATGTTCATCAGGGATATTGGTCTGTAATTTTTTTTTGTGGTGTCATTGCCTGGTTTCGGTATTAGAGTGTTGCTGGCCTTATGGACTGAGTTTGGAAGTATTCCCTCTTCTTCTACTCTTTGAAAAACTTTAAGGAGGATGAGTATTAGGTCTTCACTAAATGTTTGATAAAATTCAGCAGGGAAGCCATCTGGTTCAGGGGTTTTGTTCTTGGGTAGTTTTTGATTACCAGTACAATTTCATTGCTGGTAATTGGTCTGTTCAAATTTTCTGTTTCTTTCTCGGTCAGCCTTGGAAGGTTGTATTTTTGTAGAAAGTTGTCCATTTCTTCTAGGTTATCCAGTTTGTTGGCATATAATTTTTCATAGTATTTTCTAATAATTCTTTTTATTTCTGTTGTGTCCGTAGTGATTTTTCCTTTCTCATTTCTGATTCTGTTTATGTGAGTATACTCTCTTTTTTTCTTAATAACTCTGCCTAGGAGTTTATCTATTTTGTTTATTTTCTTAAAGAACCAGTTCTTGCTTTCATTGATTCTTTCTATTGTTTTATTCTTCTTGATTTTATTTATTTCTGCTCTATTCTGTATTATGTCCCTCATTCTACTGACTTTGGGCCTCATTTGTTCTACCTTTTCTAATTGGGAGTTTAGACTGCTCATGTGGGATTGTTCTTCTTTCTTGAGGTAGGCCTGTACTGCAGTATACTTTCCTCTTAGCATGGCCTTTGCTGCGTCCCACAGATTTTGTGGTGTTGAATTATTTTTGTCATTTGTCTCCATATATTGCTTGATCTCTGTTTTTATTTGGTCGTTGATCCATTGGTTATATAGGACCATGTGGTGAAGCTTCCATGTATTTGTGGGATTTTTCATTTTGTTTGTATAATTTATTTCCAGTTTCATACCTTTGTGGTCTGAGAAACTGGTTGGTACAATCTCAGTCTTTTTGAATTTACTGAAGCTCTTTTTGTGGCCTAGTATATGATCTATTCTGGAAAATGTTCCATGTGCACTTGAGAAGAATGTGTATTCTGCTGCTTTTGGGTGTAGAGTTCTGTAGATGTCTGTTAGGTCCATCTATTCTAATGTAGTCGTTCATGCCTCTGTGTCTTTACTTATTTTCTGTCTGGTTGATCTGTCCTTCATAGTGAATGGAGTGTTGAAGTCTCCTAGAATGAATGCATTGCATTCAATTTCCCCTTTTAATTCTGTTAGTATTTGTTTCACATATGTAGGTTCTACTGTGTTGGGCACACAGTTGTTTATAATGGTTATGTCTTCTTGTTGGATTGACTCCTTTATCATTATGTAATGTCCTTCTTTGTCTCTTGTGACTTTCTTTGTTTTGAAGTCTATTTTGTCTGATACAAGTACTGCAACTCCTGCTTTTTTCTCCCTATTAGTTGTGTGAAAAATCTTTTTTCCATCTCGTCACTTTTAGTTTGTGTATGTCGTTGTGTTTAAAGTGAGTCTCTTGTAGGCAGGATATAGATGGGTCTTGTATTTTTATCCATTCAGTAACTCTGTGTCTTTTGATTGGTGCATTCAGTCCATTTACATTTAGGCAGATTATCGATAGGTATGTATTTATTGCCTTTGCAGGCTTTAGATTTGTGGTTGCCAAAGGTTCAAGGTTCACTTCCTCACTATCTAAGAGTCAAACTTAACTCACCTAGTATGCTATTACAAACACTATCTAAAGGTTCTTTTTTTCTCCTCCTTTTTCTTCCTCCTCCATTTTTTATATGTTAGGTATCATATTCTGTATTCATTGTGTATCCCTTGATTGACTTTGGGGATAGTTGATTTAATTTTACATTTGCTTAGTAATTAACTATTCTACTTTCTTTACTGTGGTTTTATTACCTCTCGTAATGGCTATTAAGCCTTAGGAACACTTCTGCCTATAGCAGTCTCTCCAAAATAGACTGTAGAGATGGTTTGTGGTTCCAGCTTTTGCTTATCTGGAAATTGTTTAATCCCTCCTTCAAATTTAAATGATAATCTTGCTGGATAAAGTATTCTTGGTTCCAGGCCCTTATGCTTCATTCTATTACATACATCATGCCACTCCCTATTTGACTGTAAGGTTTCTGCTGCGAAGTCTGATGATAGCCTGATGGGCTTTCCTTTGTGTTATCTTATTTCTCTCTCTGGCTGCTTTTAATAGTCTGTCCTTTTCCTTGATCTTTGCCACTTTAATTACTGTACGTCTTGGTGTCTTCCTTGGGTCCCTTATGATGGCAGATCTGTGTATCTCCATGGCCTGAGAGACTATCTCCTTCCCAAGATTGGGGAAGTTTTCAGCAATTACCTCCTCAAAGACACTTTCTATCCCTTTCTCTCTCTCTTCTTCTTCTTCTGTTTCCCAGCTTTCATACTTAGAGATCCTTTTTTCTCTCTGTGCCTCAGCTTCTTTGTATTCCTCTTTAATTTGTATTTCATTTATCATCTCCTCCATAGCATCTAATTTGCTCTTAATACCCTCCATTGTGCTCTTCAATGATTGGATCTCTGACCAGAATTCATTCTCGAGTTCTTGAATTTTTTTCTGTACTTCCCCGAGCATGTTAATAATTTTTATTTTAATATGTCTTTCAGGCAGATTCATGAGGTAGATTTCATTTGAATCTTTCTCTGGGGTTGTATTCATAATTTTACTTTGAACCAGGTTTCTTTGCCTTTTCATATTTGTATATGGTATCTTCTAGTGTCCAGAAGCTCTACTCTGTGTAGCTGCTCAGCCCCTAAACCCATGTCGGGGGTCGCAGGGGATTGGTATTGGTGCCTGGGGGAGGAAAGTGCTGTTTCCTTCTTCCCAGCTGCTATGCCTCCCTCCACTGCCAGAACCAGTGGACCGAGCACACAGATATAAGCCTCTATGCTTTGCGTTTGTAGTTGCTGAAGATGGGACTTCCCTCTTGCTGTCCTAATGCCAGGGTAGGGTTTGCCAGCTTGTGAGCCTGGTGGGTCTGGCTGGGAGAAAGGCACAGTAGGCTGCATATCATGGAGGGGGTCCTTCGAATTGTGTAGCCACCATGAAGCTGGAGTGCCTGAAGATTGAGAAAGTCCCAGCCTTTTGTGCAGAGTGCACCTGGACAATTTTGTCTACCTGTCCTTTCTCCTGAGCAGTGAGCTGTGTGCAATCCTTGCCCCTTTAGCAGCCCTCTTGCTGTTAGTTAAGTCTCTCAGACTGCTCACCTTTCTTTTGTCCCAGTGCAGCCAGATATGGATCTCTACTTTCCACAAGTGGCTGAATCTCAGTCTCTCCAGGTATTTTGCCTGTCGTAGCTTTCCAAGCCCCCTAATCATGAGAGTACCATGAAAGCACCATTAAATGTAGGTTTGTGCTCCCAGAGCAGATCTCTGGGTTTAGGTATTCAGCAGTCCCAGGCCTCCACTCCCTCCCCACTCCATTTCTCATTCCTCCAGTGATCTGGGGTAGGGTAAGGGCTTGGGTTCAGGTCGGCCATGGCTTTGGTACGTTACCCTGTTCCGTGAGGTTTGTTCTTTTCTCAAGGTGTATGCAGTTTGGCGCAGCCCTCTTTCCTGTTGCTCTTTCAGGATTGGTCATATTAGTTATATTTTTGTATTATAAGTGGTTTTAGGAGGAAGCCTCTTTGTCACCTCTCATGTCGCCATCTTTAATCCTCTCTTCGTGGAAATTCTTATATTTTTCCTGAGTATGTAGTATGTCTTTATTGTCTCACAGCTGTTAATATTTGTGTTTTATTTTTTTTTCTCCAGTGGTTTGACTATGATGTGCTTTGCTGTGGTTTTCTTTGTATTTAGTCACTGTGGGGTTTGTTGAGCTTTTGCATCTTTGGTTTGCTAGTTTTCATCAATTTTGGAAATTATGCAAACATTATGTTTTCATATGTTTCTTTTGCTTCATTTTCATTCCAGTTTCTTTCTAGGACTCAACTGACACTCCATGTTATCTTGGATTTTCCATTCTGTTAACCTTTTAATTGTTTTGTGTTTTTAATTAGCTACTTCCTTCCTATATTTAAGTTCACTAATCCTTTCCTTTTTTTGTGTCCATCTGCTGTAAAGCCTGTTTATTGAATCCTTTATTTCTGATTCTGTATTTTTCATTTTTGGCATTTCTGTTTTTTATAGTTTATATATTCTTTGAAATTCCTCATCTCTTCCTGCTTAGTGTTGAATTTTTCCATGAAGTCTTTTCATGTGTATCATAGCTAGTTTTCAGTGCCTACCCTTCTCAACATTTGGCTCATTTGTGGTCTCCTTCTGTTAGCTATTTTGTCCCTTAAATTTTAAATACTTATTTATTTATTTATTTATTTATTTATTTATTTATTTATTTATTTATTTATTCATTCATTCATTCATTCATTCATTCATTCATTTATTTGTTTATTTATTTATTTATTTATGATGTGCCATGTAATTTTTTATTGCATAGTAGACTTTTTGTATGTAAGAATTATGGAGAATGAAATAAATAATATTCATTTCCATGTCTTTCCTCTACATCTGAAGGTGGTAGGGGTTGGGATGGATGAATGAATCAGATTTATAGTTATTATGACTTTATTTCAGCTTTAGTTTGAATCAGGTCACCTCTGGTTCAGGTGCTTTGAGGATGGGATCACAACTTCTCTTCAACATGACCTGGGATCCAAGCATTGCGGATTCCAAAGATCTGCTCTTGCTTCACAGCTTAACTGCCAACTTTGAATCTATGGGAGCCCTAATTCTCTTCATTTTACTACCCAACTGTCAGATTCATGATTTATGTTTTGCTTTTTATGCCTCCTTTAGCCTGTTGCATGTTTACTCCATTAAAGCATGAAGTACCTTGAAGTGATTTCTTTCAGGTGTCCCACCTCACTCCCTATAGTTTTAAGGCTGGTGTCCCTGGAGATGCAGGAGTGGGGAAGGTGGGGGGAGCTGAGAAGTTCTTTCTTCTCTTCTGCCGTGCACATAGTCATCTGTAGCTGAAAACCTGATGTGTTCACCAGGTACATCTCAGATCCCCTGCTCTGGACTCACTTTCTGTTGCTAAAAGCCCATAGTGTCTGTCATGTGGTTTTCAGTCTCTCTTTCTCTCTCTTTTGTTTTAAAAATTCTGATCCTAATTTTTGGCCTTCACCCGAGCACTTGGTGAAAACTGAGAGCTGGCAAGTAGATGCAGACTTGCTTGTGGCTGATTCTTAGCCGTGAAGCCAACTATATATATGTGCCTGTAAAAGTTTGTAAAAAGTGGGGATTCAATTAAAGATGGCGGAATGAGAGGAGAGACAGAGGCTTCCTCCTAAAACTGGATACAATTAGAAAATATAGTTGGCACAACTAATCCTGAGAGAGCAACAGAAAGAGTATGGCGCCAGACTGCACACACCTGGAGAAAAGAGCAGACCTCATGGAACAGGGTAACGTACCAGAACTGTGGCCAGGTGGGCCCAAGCCCTTCCCCCACCCCAGCTCACTGGCGGGAGGAAGAGAAATGGAGCAGGGAGGGAGTGGAGGCCTGGAACTGCTGAACACCTAGCTCCAGAGATCTGCTCTGGGAGCACAAACCTACATTTCATGGTACTTTCATGATACACGACTACCGGGTTGGAAAGTTAATACAGGCAGAGTTCCTGGGGAGACTGGGATTCCGGCCGCTTGTGGAAAGCAGGAATCCATATCCGGCTGCTCTGGGACAAAAACTTATACCTGTGTGCCCACCCCACTGGCTCAGAAGGTGGAGACAGGCACAGCAGCCGGAAAGTGAGAACAGCTCTTTCCTCCCCCCAGGAACCTATACGGCTCCCCTGCGACCCCGACATTGCTTCAGGGGCAAGCAGCTCCAGAATAGAGCTTCTGGACGCTAGAGAGCACCATATGAAAATATGAAACGCCAAAGGAACCTGGTCCAGAGTAAAATTAATATAACTCCGGAGAAAGATTTAAATGACATGGACCTTACAACTCTTCCTGAAAGGGAGCTCAAAATAAAAATCATCAACATGCAAATGGAGGTACAGAAAGATAATCCAAGAACTCAGGAATGAATTCAGGTCAGAGATCCAATCACTAAAGAGCATGATGGAGGGTATTAAAAGCAGGTTGGATACAGTGGAGGAGATGATAGATGAAATAGAAACTAGAGAAGAGGAATACAAAGAAGCTGAGTCACAGAGAGAAAAAAGGATCTCTTAGAAAGAAAATCTGAATTTTCTTACATGTAAAATGGTGTAAAATAATCTTTCTTCCCAGAATTATTATGATGATTAAATGACATAAATGTCAGATGATGAGCATGCTATCTGGCATTTAAAGGTACAGTCATTATTTGCTAGCATTTTCATAGTTATCATCATCCCCATCCCACTGTTATTTCCTTCTGTCTGACTGGACTGTTACCATCATATTCTGTACAATAGCTTCCTAACTGATTGTTCCACTCCCAGTTTCTGTCCCATATATCCAGTTTATTTACAATTGCAGGCTAATCTACCTAAAATAGAACCTTTAATTGGGACAAGGCCCAGGTCAAGAATGTCTCCATTGTTCATAGGTCAAACCTTGCTTTAATATTTAAATAACTCCTTATACTTATTCAAAAGTTAGATTTTATTGAATATTTGTTGACTAAACAGAATCAATGCCTGTTATAGCACTTATAAAATTAGATTACAGCAAAACTTCAGTATATCAATGGTTCATGATACTGTTCTAGTTTCATTTGTGGTAAATGATTTCTTTTTTTTTTTTTTTTTTTTTTTTTTTTTTTGTGAGGGCATCTCTCATATTTATTGATCAAATGGTTGTTAACAACAATAAAATTCTGTATAGGGGAGTCAATGTTCAATGCACAATTCTTAATCCACCCCAGGCCTAATTTTCATCAGTCTCCAATCTTCTGAAGCATAACGAACAAGTTCTTACATGGAGTACAAATTCTTACATAGTGAATAAGTTACATGGTGAACAGTACAAGGGCAGTCATCACAGAAGCTTTCGGTTTTGCTCATGCATTATGAACTATAAACAGTCAGTTCAAATATGAATATTCATTTGATTTTTTTTTTTTTTTTTTTTTTTTGAGAGGGCATCTCTCATATTTATTGATCAAATGGTTGTTAACAACAATAAAATTCAGTATAGGGGGGGTCAATGCTCAATGTACAATCATTAATCCATCTCAAGCCTAATTCTCGTCAGTCTCCAATCTTCTGAAGCATAACGAACAAGTTCTTACATGGTGAACGAATTCTTACAGAGTGAATAAATTCTTACATGGTGAACAGTACAAGGGCATTCATCACAGAAACTTTCGGTTTTGATCATGCAATATGACCTATAAACCATCAGGTCAAATATGAATATTCATTTGATTTTTGTACTTGATTTATATGTTGATCCCACATTTCTCCTATTATTATTATTATTTTTATTTTTAATAAAATGCTGAAGTGGTAGGTAGATGCAAGATAAAGGTAGAAAACATAGTTTAGTGCTGTAAGAAGGCAAATGTAGATGATCAGATGATCAGGTGTGTGCCTATGGACTAAGTATTAATCCAGGCTAGACAAGGGCAGCAAGACATCCACGGATGCAGAAGATTTCTCTCAAAGCAGGGGGGGTGAGGTTCTGAGCCTCACCTCTGTTGATCCCCAAATTCTCACCTGATGGCCCCCTGCGACTGTGCCTGTCTTAGGTTGTTCCTCCCTTGAGGAATCTTACCCGTCTCTGGCTAACCAGTCATCTTCCGGGGCCATACAGGGAAATGTAAAGTTGGTAAGTGAGAGAGAAGCCATATTGTTTGCAAAGGTTAGCTTTTTACTTCTTTGCAGATTTATGCCCTGTGGCTTCTATGCCCAGCACTTGTCTCGAGGTATCTTTACCACCTGGAGGAATTATGATACTCGGTAAATTCGATATGAGGCACGAATTCTATTTAAGGTTTGTAATTAGGAAGGAAGAAGAAAAGCTATAGATGTAGCATATGAAGGAAACTTGGGAGGATTGATTATTTCTTTGACATATCTTCTTGTATAGTACCTTAAGTATGTATAGGTTTTAAACTACTAACTAATTTGCACACACATATTAACATAATAGGAATACGGTGACATAAACAAAGCAAATCTATAATTACCAGCCATCTCCAGTGAAGCCAAGAAAACCATTTAGGCACCCTAGGCATTTGTGAAAATTTATCTATAATATGATGGATATTTTCCAACTGTACTTGAACCATCAGACAAATTAAAGCAGCCCATTTCTGGGATCTGTTCACATCCCATATGTTCTTTTAACCATAGATAGTCTATAGTCATGAGATTTTGGGGTGCTACAACTTGCACCCCTCCCAACTCCTGGTTGAGTTCCAACAGTACAGATCCAGTCAAATTCGTTGTCTCACTGTATGCACATGCCAGCCTAGACATCTCCCTCCTCCTTCTTATGGCAAGTCCAGGAGACGGTGGGCTGGATGCAGCCACAACCGCAGCATCGTCCGGATCCCTGGGGAGGCTTTTTGATGATCATCCCCCGGCACGAGTCCTCCAGAGAGTGCTGATGCCGGAAGCTCCTCCTCATATCGTATCTTATTTCATTTTCTGGGTATCCAAGCTAGGCCTTGATCTTCTGCGTAGAAACAAACAGACCCTTTGCCCACACTTTGACATGCCCTCTATACCACTGTGCAGAACTCATTGGAGGTCAGCACACAGTAACTGCTTTTTTTTTTTTTTTTTTTTTTAATTAAGAGAAAGGAATATTATCAGAAAAGAGTACCTCCATAGCTGATCATCTGACACCCTTTAAGTGATCAACATTAAGGATATTTAAAGTATGCGTTGATCTTTGATTTACCAATAGTTTTATCCTGTTAACGAGTAATCCCCCTTTTCTTTCTTTCTTTCTTTTTTTTTTTAAATTTTTAATCTACCCTTACATGAAGAATACTATGTTTACTATGCTCTCCCCTATATCAGGTCCCCCCTAACAACCCCATTACGGTTACTGTCCATCAGCTTAGCAAAATGTGGTAGAGTCACTACTTGTCCTCTCTGTGTTGTGCAGCCCACCCTCCCCTTTCTCCCTCCCCCCCATGCATGCTAATCTTAATACCCCCCTTCTTCTTCCCCCCCCTTATCCCTCCCTGCCCACCCATCCTCCCCAGTTCCTTTCCCTTTGGTACCTGTTAGTCCATTTTTGGGTTCTGTAATTCTGCTGCTGCTTTGTTCCTTCAGTTTTTCCTTTGTTCCTATACTCCTCAGATGAGTGAAATCATTTGGTATTTCTCTTTCTCCGCTTGGCTTATTTCACTGAGCATAATACTCTCCAGCTCCATCCATGTTGCTGCAAATGGTTGGATTTTTCCACTTCTTATGGCTGAGTAGTATTCCATTGTGTATATGTACCACATCTTCTTTATCCATTCATCTACAGATGGACATTTAGGTTGCTTCCAATTCTTGGCTATTGTAAATAGTGCTGCGATAAACATAGGAGTGCATCTGTCTTTCTCAAACTTGATTGCTGCGTTCTTAGGGTAAATTCCTAGGAGTGGAATTCCTGGGTCAAATGGTAGGTCTGTTTTGAGCATTTTGATGCACCTCCATACTGCTTTCCACAATGGTTGAACTAATTTACATTCCCACCAGCAGTGTAGGAGGGTTCCCCGTTCTCCACAGCCTCGCCAACATTTGTTGTTGTTTGTCTTTTGGATGGCAGCTATCCTTACTGGTGTGAGGTGATACCTCATTGTAGTTTTAATTTGCATTTCTCTGATAATTAGCGATGTGGAGCATCTTTTCATGTGTCTCTTGGCCATCTGTATTTCTTTTTTGGAGAACTGTCTGTTCAGTTCCTCTGCCCATTTTTTAATTGGGTTATTTGTTTTTTGTTTGTTGAGGCGTGTGAGCTCTTTATATATTCTGGACGTCAAGCCTTTATCAGATCTGTCATTTTCAAATATATTCTCCCATACTGTAGGGTTCCTTTTTGTTCTATTGATGGTGTCTTTCGCTGTACAGAAGCTTTTCAGCTTAATGTAGTCCCACTTGCTCATTTTTGCTGTTGTTTTCCTTGCCCGGGGAGATATGTTCAAGAAGAGATCACTCATGTTTATGTCTAAGAGGTTTTTGCCTATGTTTTTTTCCAAGAGTTTAATGGTTTCGTGACTTACATTCAGGTCTTTGATCCATTTTGAGTTTACCTTTGTATATGGGGTTAGACAATGGTCCAGTTTCATTCTCCTACATGTAGCTGTCCAGTTTTGCCAGCACCATCTGTTGAAGAGACTGTCATTTTGCCATTGTATGTCCATGGCTCCTTTATCAAATATTAATTGACCATATATGTTTGGGTTAATTTCTGGGGTCTCTAATCTGTTCCACTGGTCTGTGGCTCTGTTCTTGTGCCAGTACCAAATTGTCTTGATTACTATGGCTTTGTAGTAGAGCTTGAAGTTGGGGAGTGAGATCCCCCCTACTTTATTCTTCTTTTTCAGGATTGCTTTGGCTATTCGGGGTCTTTGGTGTTTCCATATGAATTTTTGAATTATTTGTTCCAATTCATTGAAGAATGTTGCTGGTAATTTGAGAGGGATTGCATCAAATTTGTATATTGCTTTCGGCAGGATGGCCATTTTGACGACATTAATTCTTCCTAGCCATGAGCATGGGATGAGTTTCCATTTATTAGTGTCCCCTTTAATTTCTCTTAAGAGTGACTTGTAGTTTTCAGAGTATAAGTCTTTCACTTCCTTGGTTAGGTTTATTCCTAGGTATTTTATTCTTTTTGATGCAATGGTGAATGGAATTGTTTTCCTGATTTCTCTTTCTATTGATTCGTTGTTAGTGTATAGGAAAGCTACAGATTTCTGTGTGTTGATTTTGTATCCTGCAACTTTGCTGTATTCCGATATCAGTTCTAGTAGCTTTGGAGTGGAGTCTTTAGGGTTTTTTATGTACAGTATCATATCATCTGCAAATAGTGACAGTTTAACTTCTTCTTTACCAATCTGGATTCCTTGTATTTCTTTGTTTTGTCTGATTGCCGTGGCTAGGACCTCCAGTACTATGTTAAATAACAGTGGGGAGAGTGGGCATCCCTGTCTGGTTCCCGATCTCAGTGGAAATGCTTTCAGCTTCTCGCTGTTCAGTATAATGCTGGCTGTGGGTTTATCATAGATGGCCTTTATTATGTTGAGGTACTTGCCCTCTATTCCCATTTTGCTGAGAGTTTTTATCATGAATGGATGTTGAATTTTGTCAAATGCTTTTTCAGCATCTATGGAGATGATCATGTGGTTTTTGTCTTTCTTTTTGTTGATGTGGTGGATGATGTTGATGGATTTTCGAATGTTGTACCATCCTTGCATCCCTGGGATGAACCCCACTTGGTCATGGTGTATGATCCTTTTGATATACTGTTGAATTCTGTTTGCTAATATTTTATTGAGTATTTTTGCATCTACATTCATCAGGGATATTGGTCTGTAATTTTCTTTTTTGGTGGGGTCTTTTCCTGGTTTTGGTATTAGGGTGATGTTGGCTTCATAGAATGAGTTTGGGAGTATTCCCTCTTCTTCTATTTTGTGGAACACTTTAAGGAGAATGGGTATTATGTCTTCTCTGTGTGTCTGATAAAATTCCGAGGTAAATCCGTCCGGCCCCGGGGTTTTGTTCTTGGGTAGTTTTTTGATTACTGTTTCAATTTCTTTGCTTGTAATTGGTTTGTTTAACTTTTGTGTTTCTTCCTTGGTCAGTCTTGGGAGATTGTATTTTTCTAGGAAGTTGTCCATTTCTTCTAGGTTTTCCAGCTTGTTGGCATATAGGTTTTCATAGTAGTCTTTAATAATTCTTTGTATTTCTGTGGAGTCTGTCGTGATTTTTCCATTCTCATTTCTGATTATGTTGATTTGTGTTGACTCTCTTTTTTTCTTAATAAGTTGGGCTAGAGGCTTATCTATTTTGTTTATTTTCTCAAAGAACCAGGTCTTGGTTTCGTTGATTTTTGCTATTGTTTTATTCTTCTCAATTTTGTTTATTTCTTCTCTGATCTTTATTATGTCCCTCCTTCTGCTGACTTTAGGCCTCATTTGTTCTTCTTTTTCCAGTTTTAATAATTGTGATGTTAGACTATTCATTTGGGATTGTTCTTCCTTCTTCAAGTGTGCCTGGATTGCTATATACTTTCCTCTTAAGACTGCTTTCGCTGCATCCCACAGAAGTTGGGGCTTAGTGTTGTTGTTGTCATTTGTTTCTATATATTCCTTGATCTCTATTTTGATTTGTTCATTGATCCATTGATTATTTAGTAGCATGTTGTTAAGCCTCCATGTGTTTGTGAGCCTTTTTGTTTTCTTTGTAGAATTTATTTCTACTTTCATACCTTTGTGGTCTGAAAAATTGGTTGGTAGAATTTCAATATTGTGGAATTTACTGAGGCTCTTTTTGTGAGCTAGTATGTGGTCTATTCTGGAGAATGTTCCATGTGCACTTGAGAAGAATGTATATCCTGTTGCTTTTGGATGTAAAGTTCTATAGATGTCTATTAGGTCCATCTGTTCTAGTGTGTTGTTCAGTGCCTGTGTGTCTTTACTTATTTTCTGCCCGGTGGATCTATCCTTTGGGGTGAGTGGTGTGTTGAAGTCTCCTACAATGAATGCATTGCAGTCTATTTCCCTCTTTAGTTCTGTTAGTATTTGCTTCACATATGCTGGTGCTCCTGTATTGGGTGCATATATATTTAGAATGGTTATATCCTCTTGTTGGACTAAGCCCTTTATCATTATGTAGTGGCCTTCTTTATCTCTTGTTACTTTCTTTGTTTTGAAGTCTATTTTGTCTGATATTAGTACTGCAACCCCTGCTTTCTTCTCACTGTTGTTTGCCTGAAATATGTTTTTCCATCCCTTGACTTTTAGTCTATGCTTATCTTTGGGTTTAAGGTGAGTTTCTTGTAAGCAGCATATAGATGGGTCTTGCTTTTTTATCCATTCTATTACTCTATGTCTTTTGATTGGTGCATTAAGTCCATTTACATTTAGGGTGACTATTGAAAGATATGTATTTATTGCCATTGCAGGCTTTAGATTCGTGGTTACCAAAGGTTCAAGGTTAGCTTCTTTAGTATCTTACTGCCTAACTTAGCTCGCTTATTGAGCTGTTATATACACTGTCTGGAGAGTCTTTTCTTCTCTCCCTTCTTATTCCTCCTCCTCCATTCTTCATATGTTGTGTGTTTTGTTCTGTGCTCTTTTTAGGGGTGCTCCCATCTAGAGCAGTCCCTGTAGGATGCCCTGTAGAGGTGGTTTGTGGGAAGCAAATTCCCTCAGCTTTTGCTTGTCTGGGAATTGTTTGATCCCACCATCATATTTAAATGATAGTCGTGCTGGATACAGTATCCTTGGTTCAAGGCCCTTCTGTTTTATTGCATTAAGTATATCATGCCATTCTCTTCTGGCCTGTAGGGTTTCTGTTGAGAAGTCTGATGTTAGCCTGATTGGTTTTCCTTTATAGGTGACCTTTTTCTCTCTAGCTGCCTTTAAAACTCTTTCCTTGTCCTTGATCCTTGCCATTTTAATTATTATGTGTCTTGGTGTTGTCCTCCTTGGATCCTTTCTGTTGGGGGTTCTGTATAATTCCATGGTCTGTTCGATTATTTCCTCCCCCAGTTTGGGGAAGTTTTCAGCAATTATTTCTTCAAAGACACTTTCTATCCCTTTTCCTCTTTCTTCCTCTTCTGGTATCCCTATAATACGAATGTTTTTCCTTTTGTATTGGTCACATATTTCTCTTAGTGTTGTTTCATTCCTGGAGATCCTTTTATCTCTCTCTCTGTCAGCTTCTATACGTTCCTGTTCTCTGGCTTCTATTCCTTCAATGGCCTCTTGCATCTTATCCATTCTGCTTATAAATCCTTCCAGGGATTGTTTCACTTCTGTGATCTCTTTCCTGACATCTGTGATCTCCTTCCGGACTTCATCCCACTGCTCTTGCATTTTTCTCTGCATCTCATCCCACTGCTCTTGCATTTTTCTCTGCATCTCATCCCATTGCTCTTGCATTTTTTTCTGCATCTCTGTCAGCATGTTCATGATTTTTATTTTGAATTCTTTTTCAGGAGGACTAGTTAGGTCTGTCTCCTTCTCAGGTGTTGTCTCTGTGATCTTTGTCTGCCTGTAGTTTTGCCTTTTCATGGTGATAGAGATAGTTTGCAGAGCTGGTACAAGTGACCGCTGGAAGAGCTTCCCTTCTTGTTGGTTTGTTGCCTTTTCCTGGGAGAATAGCGACCTCTAGTGGCTTGTGCTGGGCAGCTGTGTGCAGACAGGGCTTCTGCTTCCTGCCCAGTTGCTTTGGGGTTTATCTCCGCTGTTGCTGTGGGCTTGGCCTGGCTGGGGCTGTTCCTCCAAAATGGTGGAGCCCCGTTGGAGGGGGAGCAGCCAGGAGACTATTTATCTCCGTAAGGGGCCTCTGTGCTCCCTGCTGCCCAGGGGGTTAGAGTGCCCAGAGATCCCCAGATTCCCTGCTTCTGGTCTAAGTGACCTGTCCTGCCCCTTTAAGATTTCCAAAAAGCACTCTCCAAACCAAAACAACAACAGCAACAATGAGAGAGGGAACAGAAAGAAAGAGAAAAAAAAAAGGAAAAAAAAGGAACAAACAAGCGATTTTTTTTTTTTTTTTTTTTTTTTTTTTGTCCTCAGGTGCCGGTCCCAGGCACCCGCTCACTGGTCCTGCTGCCCTGTCTCCCTAGCACCAGGGTCCCTGTCCTTTCAAGGCTTCCAAAAAGCACCCACCCACCGGTCCGGCAGGGAAGGAACGCTCAATATTCTTTGTCCTCAGGCACTGGTCCCACGCACCCGCTCACCAGTCCCGCCGCCCTGCCTCCCTAGCACCGGGGTCCCTGTCCCTTTTAGGCTTCCAAAAAGCACTCGCAGAAAAGAGAAAAAAAAAAAGGGGAAAAACGCGCGATTTCCTCTGTCCTCAAGTGCCGGTCTCAGGCACCCGCCCACCGGTCCCGCAGGGAAAAACGGGGGATAATCTTTGTCCTCAGGTGCTGGTCCCAGGCACCCGCTCACCAGTCCCGCCGCCCTGCCTCCCTAGCACCGGGGTCCCTGTCCCTTTTAGGCTTCCAAAAAGCACTCGCAGAAAAGAGAAAAAAAAAAAGGGGAAAAACGCGCGATTTCCTCTGTCCTCAAGTGCCGGTCTCAGGCACCCGCCCACCGGTCCCGCAGGGAAAAACGGGGGATAATCTTTGTCCTCAGGCGCCGGTCCCAGCCACCCGCTCACCAGTCCCGCCACCGTGCCTCCCTAGCACTGGGGTCCCCGTCCCTTCAAGGCTTCCAAAAAGCGCTCGCCCAAAAGAGAAAAAAAAAAAAAAAAAAGGGGAAAAACGCGCGACCTCCTCCGTCCTCAGGCACCGGTCCCAGGCACCCGCCCCCAGGTCTCGCAGGGAGAAACGCGGGATATTGTTTGTCCTCCGGCGCCGTTCCCAGGCACCTCCTCACCGGTCCCGCCACCCTGCCTCCCCAGCAACGGGGGCCCGTCCCTCTAAGGCTTCCAAAAAGCGCTCGCCAAAAAAAAAAACTGCTCCGGTTTCTCTCCACCCGCCGGGAGCCGGGGGGAGGGGCGCTCAGGTCCCGCCGGGCTGGGGCTTGTATCTTACCCCCTTCACAAGCCGCTGGGTTCTTGCAGGTGTGGATGTGGTCTGGATGTTGTCCTGTGTCCTGTGGTCTCTATTTTAGGAAGATTTTTCTTTGTTATATTTTCATAGCTCTATGTGTTTTTGGGAGGAGATTTCCACTGCTCTACTCACGCCGCCATCTTGGCTCCGCCCCCCTCGGTAAATGATTTCTTATAAAAGATACTCATTGATTTTTTAAGAATTATTTAAAACTTCTATCAAAGTAATGTATGATTATAGTTTAAAAATATCAAATGATACTGAGGAAAGGACTTAAATGTAAAACAATAGTTTTGCTCCATCCATCTCTCTCCCACTGCATCCTACTTTTACTCTTAAATGTTCCTTATGGTTTTCTTCCTCTTTCAAACTACTTTGTTTTTATCAAGCTATCCTGGCTTTGTAAGTTTTCATTTTATTCTTTATCTGTTGGTTGATGTGATAGATAAATATTTAGCCTTGTTCTATTACTTAACCTGCCCTCCCTTATAAATTGTATTATTATTTTTAGGAGCCTATTACTTGATTCACTCTTACTTAATTGTATTTTTTTCCAATGTGAAGGTAGATGATATGTACTGTCACTATGGGGAGAAGAAATCCTGGGACAAAATACCTATAAAACCAAAATCAGTCAAAGGGAAAAATAAAGTTTAAAATTTGTTTATTGCTTACAGACTGCACTCTGGGGCGTCTCTCTTTCCTGCTCTGGCAGGAGCAAAACCAGCCCTCCCCCTCACCTCTCAGGTTCACATAAGCCCTCCTTTTGCCCAGTTAATTACTCATTGATATGGAGGTGAACTCTTCTCCATATCCTTGAGGAATGCTTATTGACATGCAGATGCACTAAAGCCATACTGCCCTCCACCCCCTGAGGAATGCTTGTTGATATGCAGATGCACTAAAGCTAGGCAAGATATTCTGGAAATATTATAATTTTACCCACATGTACATTTTTTCACTTAAATTACAATTAAATCTCCTCCATATTTTACTATTGATTGACACTATAGCCACAATTAAATTCATAGTGTTTGCATTATTGTGACTATAAATTTTTTTTTTGCAGAAAAATACATAAATAAGCTCTGATTTCAGTTTCTTTCTTATGCAGCCTTTTGTACTCCTGGAATTTCTAACTGCCATTTTTTCCCTTACATTGCTTCCTTTTATCTATCTTTAAGTTCTTCTAAATAATAGTTCTCAGTGAAGGGCAGTATTGCCAAGTCATTGCCCCCAGGATATTTGGTAATGTCTAGAGACGTTTTTTTGGTTGTTGCGACTTGGAGGGCGCTACTGGTGTGTAGTGTGTAAGACCAGGAATGCTCATAAACATCCTTCACTGCACAAGCAATTCCTCACAACAAAGAATTGGCCAACCCCAATGTTAATATGGTAAGTAGGGTTGAGGAAAAAATTACCACAGGTGTGGAGTTCCCCTTTCTCGTTGGCTTTTTCCTGTCTGGGTACCTTCCTTCCGAAGTGCTCCCTTCTTTTTCCAGTCTGAAGTGATCTTTCTTTAGCCCTGCTTGCATCTTTCTTTTGGAATTTCAGTTTATCACTCTTTGGGTTGGATATCTTTTCTGGTTCCTTTCTCTTAGTTTCTTCCATTTCCTTCTTAGATTACATCCTTCTGTAATTTAATTCCCTATGAATTGAATGGATAAAAATTAATTTTGTGAGGCATTTATGTCTGAAACTGCATTCATTTTTCCCCCACACCTGAGTGATATTTTGGATAGCTGTAGAATTGTAAGTGGTAATCATTTTCTTTCATTATTTTGAGAACATTAATCACAAAAAGTCTGGTGCTAGCCTCATTTTTCTTCTTCCTTTTTCCTTCTTATTTTCAGTCTGTAAGTTTTTTAGAATCCTTTTTTTTTGCAGAAAAATACATAATCCCTGGTATTCTAAAAATTTACAATTGTGTCTGGGTTCCCCTCCCCCCATTTATTGTATTGGGAATTTTTCTTTTTTACTGGGTTCTTTCAGTATCATTACCTATGTCTTACTTCAGCTCTGGGAAATTCTTATATTTTTTTCTTTACTGATTTCCTCTATACTTCTTCTCTTTTTAGAGCTTTTATTAGGTGAATGTAGGACCTTCTGGATTATTTCTTTAGGTACTTTTACTTATTTTCAGTAATAAGTAAAGCTAAGAGACTAATGTAAGAAATACTAGTGTTTCAAATACCCAGAATTGACCATTGTTAATTGACACATTGACTCCTTTTTTTCTAACGAAACATTTATAGAAGTTTCAGATTGAAGTTCCCTTTAACCTGCATCTGCAGCCCTATTCCCTTTTTTTCCTCTTTCCAGAAGAACCTTATGATTTTTGCATGTGTTCTTTAAGGTCACTAAGGAATACAATTACATATTTATGTACATAAATAATATGTAGGATTGCTTAGTGGATAATTTAAGTATTTATGTAGTTAACATTTAATAGCTTTTTTTTGTCTTCTATCCATGCTAGTATATGTAGATCTATTTGTAAACTTTGAGGGCAGTGACTTTTGTCTTGCTCATTGTGGAATTCCCACCACCTAGAACAGTATCTGGTATATAATAGGCACTCAGTACGTATTTCTTAAGTGGATTAACAGTTTAGTTTTAACTGCCATATAGTAGTCAATTGTGTAACTATACCACATATCACATTTTATTTATTCATTCCCATATAGATCACAACTTAGGTTGTTTGTAATTTCCATGCTTCTTATTATAAACAGTGTTGTGGAACATCCTTAATGCATTTCCTTGTGTTTGAGATTTTTATCTAGAGTGTTTACCCAAAGTTGGAACTACTGAGTTGTAGGAAGTAAACTTTAAAATTTATCTATGTACAACCAAATTGCTCTTCACAGTTTCTTGGTTTTAAAATCATGTTTTTAAAAAAAGTTTTCTCCATATTGTTTTTCCTCCTTTGAGTGCTCTGACAATAGATTTTTCTTGTTCTTTCTTTTAGATTATCAACTTTTCAAATCGACAGCCTATGGCCCTATTACTGGTAGAAAGTGTTGTATTGCCCCAATTCTTGTCTTCTCGAAGGAAAGAATTCAGTAGAGAGACCAGATGGCAAGAAAAAGCAGTGAAGAATTTATTGGGTTAAAAGTGAAAAGTACATTCTAGGGACAGGAGAGTGAGCTTGTGAAAAGTACCCTCTAGAGACAGAAGAGCAGGCTTCTGGAAACTAGAAGCAGCCCTGCTATTAGGGTTAGGTTGGCTTTTATTTATTCTTAAGATGGCAGGAAGTTCTGCCCTGCATCTTACGTCATTTGACTGACAAGTTGATTGACAGCTCTTGTGTATAACCCTTTTTTCATTGCACTGGCACCTTACCCATAAGTACCTAAGTGAAGCACACAGTGGGCGGGGTGGGGGGACAAAACTGCAATGCTGATTAGATTTACAGTTATTTTAATTAGGTGGGATTACTTTTGGACAAGGTCTTCCGATCTTGCACATGCCCTGTAATAAAGGAAGCCCCTGTGGTTCCTGGGCCTCTTGACAATCTAGGTGTCCTTGACTCTGGGCATCCTGATAAGCCTAGGTGTCCTTTACTGTGGAACTGGGAACTAAGGAGGGCCTAGCAGTTGGTCGGGGCAGAGTCTTCCCTTGGTGATGGGCTGGCCCTGTTCTCCTGCTTAAGTCTAACTGACTACTCTGACAGCCCCAGGATCCATTTGTGCCTCACTTTTAAGAATTTATCTTTGACTTTTAAGTGATATTGGCCAGTTATTTTCCCCCTTTAAAGATAATTTATTGAGGTAAAATTTGTATAACATAAAATTAACTATTTAAAGTGAACAATTCAATGGTTCTCTTACTTTTTCTGTTATCTTCTTCTATTTTACTGTCTTACTTCCCGAGAGAATTTCTTGACTTTTTCCAATTTACTATTGGGTTTTTAATTTTGGTAATAACTTTTTTAATTTCTAGGAAGGCTCTTTCTACTTTAATTTATTTTCCATAATACCCTGCTCTTTTATGGATGCTTTTAATATTTTTCATATTTAATATTTTAAAATACTTTTATTTTCTTTGATCTCTTGACTCTTTAAGGGAAATAATCAGAGATCCTCTCCTTTTCTGAATTACTCATTTTTCTCTAGTGCTTTTTTTCCCCCCATTTGTTGTTCTTGATCTCTTTTTCATGTTGTGTAGGCTTTTCCCAATTAACCATGGTATTTGGTTATTAGTTTACATTGTAAAATAAGCCAGAAGGAAAACTCTGTATCCCTGGACTTTTTTTTCCATTTTACTTTTATTTATTTATTTATCTTAGAGTGTGTGTGTGTGTATACATATATATATATATATATATATATATATATATATATATATATATATATATATATAGTTAAGGTATCATTGATATACAATCTTATGAAGATTTCACATGAGCAACATTGTGGTTACAACATTCACCCATATTATCAAGTCCCCTACATATACCCCATTGCAGTCACATTCCATTAGTGTAGTGAGATGCTGTAGAGTCACTACTTGTCTTCTCTGCTATACTACCTTCCCTGTGCCCCCTCTACATTATGTGTGCTGATCATAATACCCCTTAATTCCCTACTCCCTTCCTCCCCACCCAGACTCCCCATCCCCTTTCCCTTTGGTAACCACTAGTCCCTTTTCAGTGTCAGTGAGTCTGCTGCTGTTTTGTTCCTTCAGTTTTGCTTTCTTGTTATACTTCACAAATGAATGAAATCATTTGGTACTTGTCTTTCTCTGTCTGGCTTATTTCACTGAACATAATACCCTCCAGCTCTATCCATGTCGTTGCAAATTGTAGGATTTGTTTTCTTCTTCTGGCTGAATAATATTCCATTGTGTATATGTGTATATTCCATTGTGTATATTCCACATCTTCTTTATCCATTCATCTGTTGATGGTCACTTAGATTGCTTCCATACCTTGGCTATTGTAAATAGTGCTGCAATAAACATAGGAGTGCATATGTCTTTTTGAATCTGTGATCTTGTTTTCTTATGGTAAATTCCTAGGAGTGGAATTCCTGGGTCAAATGGTATTTCTATTTTTAGTTTTTTGAGGAACCTCCATATTGCTTTCCACAGTGATTGAACTAATTTACATTCCCACCCTGGCAGGGACTTTTAATGTGAAAGGCTTCACACTGGAGTGACCATGTGGACTGCTTAATAACTCACTTCAGGACCTGTAAATACTAGGATGGGGTGGACTTACTTGTTTTGTGGTATCCAGTATCCATATTTGCTGTCTTGGTTCTCTACAGAGAACCCTACTGCCTGAGTTTGTCACTGAGCCATGGAGGGTGAGAAAATGTTGGCCATTTTTCTCCTCTGCCTCTTTCCCACCTCCTCTCATTTCTCTCCTCTGGCCCACCCTCTTTTGTTTCATATATAATACCACCCTCTATCCATACTCCATTCTAGTAGAAGTAGACATTTAAACATTTTTTAAGTTCCACCCCAATGAAGGCTAAAGCCCCAAACTGACATGTCATAAGACAGGGAGACTGTCAAATCAGGGAACACAGTGCAGTGTCAAGAACATCTGGGTTCCACTGTGAATAAAGAAGTTAATAATGGGATACCTCATAGGGATCCATACCAGGGCAAGCATTAACATTTTGGAATTTATCTGGGAAAAGAGGCTAACTAAGTGAAGATACTTAATTAGGGCCTTAATAATTTGGTCCCAAACATTCTTGCAGGCTTAGTTTTATTTTTCAAGACTCATTTATTAAATTCTTCTGTGTGCCAGGCACTGGAGTAAGTGCTTTTCATATGTTAGTGGATTTATTCCTTAACTATAACCACTGAGGAAGGCCTGTTATCTTCATGTTACAGATAATTAAATGGAGACCCAGAGAATTCTACTAGCTCATTTCTAAAACTATTTCTTTACTTACTCCCTTTCACAAAATGTGTTTGACTCACCAGGTATTTATTAACTACTTCTAGCAAGACAAGCATGGTGCTAAGGATGCCTTTGCCTTGAGGAACTCTGAAATGGAGAGGACTTGTCTTCTATATGAGTAACAAAATATAGTGATATTTTGTGATAGAGCAGTAATAGAGAAAACTATTCCATTGAAGCCTGATCCTGAATGAACAAAGGCAACAGAGGAGACTTTTGAGCTGAACCTTGAGGAACAAGTAGGAATCTGTTGGAGACGAGGTGGGGAAAGTGTTTCATTCATGTAGAAGGAAGGGGAAAAATTAAAGTGTAAAGGTTAATAGTATGGTTTTGGAGTGGCTGGTGATTTCATGTAACCTAAAATGACTTGTTTATGAGGGCACAGTGGTGACCTGTCTTGGAAATGAGGCTGGAAGGGATGACTGGGACCAAAATGTGTATAGTCCTTTGCTGGCTCTTCTTCCATTGCTTGTCTTTCTTCATTTACTCATCAAATGTTTGTTGAGGATTTAGGGCATGCTAGAAGCTTCTGCTCTAGAGGCTCCTTCCTCTCCTGCTTGCTCTGGGCTGCATAATCTCATTGCTTCAATGGCCATTTCCATGCTCACAACTGGATTGTTCATCCCCAGCTCAGACAACTCCCTGAATATCAGCTGCCTGTGGGACATTTCTGTTTGGCTCTCTTGCAGACTTATCAAGTCAAAGCTGCCCCAAACTGAAATCATCTTTCTCCCAAAACTGCTCCTTACTGATAACTATCTCCTCACTCCCCCTCATTTCTAAAGTCATCAATTACTATAGATTTTTGTCTCTAAGTACCTCATACCTCTTTCTACTTATCTGTACCAACCTTTTCATGATAGTATTCCAGGCTATCATCATCTCTGTTCGTACTGATGGAGTAGCTTCCTAATGAGTATCTGAGCCTCCAATATTGCTTTCCTCCACTCTGGCTTTCTCTTGCATGCAACCAAAAACATTCCTAGTTGATCCACATGTTAGCTAAAGACAAAAAAGGTGTCTGAAGAAAGGATTATTTTACAAAAGCAAAGCTTCTCTCAGTATTATCTTGAATGTTAAAATTCAAGTTTTGCTGTGGCATGATGAGGTGCTTTCAAGGAAATGTTTGATGGAACAAGATCAGCAAGCCTGACAAGGTGGACTATATGTTGGAAGCTGCATAAGATATCTTATAACTTTAGAAGTCTTTAGTAACTGTCATTTGCAAGCTGTGTATTCATGAGCAAATTAATTAAGCTCTTTGTGTTTGAGATTCCTCATCTGTAAAATGAGTAATAATAGTACCCACCTCAGAGTTATTGTGAGAATTAAATAAGTTAATATACACAAAACACTTAGAACAGTGTCTGGGACATAGTAAGCAGTGTTAAATGCTGTTGGTATTTCTGTAAGGCATCTTGGAGATATATATATATATATACACACACACACACACACACACACACACACACATTGTGTGTATATATATATATATATATATATACACACACACACAGATATATGTATATACTGATTTATATATCATGTTACTTAATACTTTCATTTTGTGATACAGAGAAATAGGCATGGTTCTTATAATATATTCTTCAAGTGTTAGAGGGATTACAGTACCCCCTTGATATTGGTGAAGGATATGGCCTGATTCTTTTATGGATACCACTATAAAATACTGAGAAGCTACACTGAAATATGGATATCTGGTAGTTGGCTAAGATCTTCAGGAACTCGTTCCCACAAAGCAGCCATTCAGCAGATGTGCTTCAAATTTGTAATTTAGCAAAATTACACGTTACTATAATGAGACTTTTAGGGTTACTTACAAATAGTCTTAATCCTCAAATACTAATATGTTAATACAAAATATGTTCTGAGAATGTTAAATGGGAGAGCCAGGTACCCTTCTCTAAATAAAAAAAATAGAAAAGCCACATGTTGCTTATTGCAGGACTCCACAGAGCATCTAATATGTTATATTGACTTGTCTTGTAACTTTCTTAAAGGGCATTATGATATGTAGCCAAACTTACTGTATCATGAGACTGGTTGTTTTGGGAAATGGTGATCTATTGGATTTTGTAGAATAGTAATTCCCAATTGTTTTAGAATTATATTAATATGCCTCAATTAAGTGAGGTTTTTCTTTTATTAAGGCAGAGGGCATAAGAAATTCCATATTTGTCAAATAAGGAAACTGCCGGCTGAGATAGATATAAAATTGATAAGTGATACCTTTCTTACTTATTGCAGACTTCATGATGCTGTACAGCAGTTTAACATTGCCATTATAGGATATAGTACTCATGCTACAGTTTGGACATAGAATATACTTCTGACTACTATAATTTGCATACCTATTTCACAGCCCTGAGCTTTTTTTCAGTCATGCAGGGTTTATCATTCACAGAAATGACTGATAGCTTTGTTGCCAATGAGAAGGAAAAGTGCGACTTACTTTTTGGTCTCCTCATTCACTGTTGAGTTCTTTCTACTGTCATCCACTTTCTCCTTTAGAGCCTAACCTGATCTTTCTGTGTAGACTCAACTACCCAACTGATCTTATTAGGATACATTAGAGCATTTTTGCTTCTTTTCATTGTAGTTTCTTGTTTTCATGTCTACCAGTTTGCTGGACCACAGACTTTTTGAAGGTAGGTCTGAAATGTTAACTTTATATTACTTGTGGTGCCAAGTAAGACCCAACCAAAAATTTCCTGAGGGAAGAAGAAAAGAATTCATGAGACTGAATTAGCTTTAAGGAGACTTTTAAAAAATCCTTTGTTAATGATTTTAGCATTGTAAAAGGCCTAATTCTTGTAACCTAATTGACATATGAGTGCCATTACACACACTAGAAATAAATTTGTATTTATACCCCTTGGCAATGAAGTATTAGATTTTTTGACAGGTAAAGTAACAGGATTTGAATCTTTATTTAATTACCTGCCTGTGAATGTAGTGCCGAAGGGTTCTTTTCATATTTTACTAACTTACATAAATTTTTAAAAATGAATTCACAAAATACAGTTTTGTCATGTACAATTTTTGTATAGGTGTGCTTTTAAAGTAATACTTTTCCAAAACTACCTGATGACTTGTCAGTCCAACTTTTGTTCATTTTAAGGACTGTTACTACCATAAATGTGTAATAGAAATGGCATTTATGTAGTTATTTGTATTATTCAAAAAATATCTTTGTTCATATGTACATCTTTAAAGTGGGAAAAATGTTTTTATTAGAAAATGGTGATGACCTTGTGCTTATAAATGTTGAGATGTTAGTAATTTGGAACAGTTCCTGACGTTTATATGCCAGATTATAAAACAATGCTTTATTGCCCTTTTAAAATTAAGTGTCATTTCAAGGTTTCTTTTATGAAGATTAATGAAGATATAACTATTACATGAGGCATGGGTGTTTCTGGACAATCCACACACATGTGAATGAATACATTGATAAATGCATAAATAACCATGATTTTATCCTGAAAATTCTATTTCTAGTCCAACATCAGAGGTTTATTTCTTGCCTTCTACCATCTATTATATTAGTATCTCCCTTCTCCAATAGTGAGAACCCTGGCTCCCAGCATCAGTAGTATATTTATTTACTTACTTGTTTAAAGTAGCTTCAGAGTTGCTACATTCATAGCAACTCTTTCTACTGTGGAAAAAGAAACCTACTGAATAGGTTTCAAGATTTGTTTTGAGTTTTTAATGTTTTATTTATACATTAAACATTAAATGTTTGTTGTATAAATGTACATTGTTTCACATTGATGCTGAGTGTATCTCATATGTTTAATATTATATGGGTTAGTTTTTATTTCCATTAGTGTGGTTAGGTTATTAATTTAAAATTTAGATCATTTGTTTTTTCTAATTGTATATAATTTTAGGTTCTTTGAATCTTGTTGATTAAATTTTACATTTTGAGTGTATTTGTCATTTATAATAACAGGAAAGTCATGAGGCAACTCAAGTATAATGTAAAGACTGGACTAGGGTCTTGAAGGCTTTTGTTTTGTCTAGTGTGGCCACTTACTGTGTGTCATCAGTAAAGTAGGAGACTTCTATGAAATTCTGATTCCTCTGTTCTATTTTTCTCCTCTTATATGTTTATTAAGGTCTTGTTTACATGCAGTTAAATTAACCAATTTTTAAGAGCACAGTTGGTGGATTTGTTAATGTATTCAATTGTATAAGTGAATTTCTCACCTTCTAGCTCCTTTGCTTGTGTTTGACCCTCTCCTGCACTCCAACCGCAAGCAAGTTGATTTGCTTTCAGTCACTATAATCTGGCTTTTTCTAAAATGTTATCTAAATGGAATCACACTGTATGTAGTCTTTTGTGTGTTGCCTTCTTTCACTTGGGATCATGTTTTTGAGATTCGTCCATGTCACTTTTGTGTATTATTTTTTTGCTCCTTTTTATTATGTATAAATATATCACAATTTAAAAAAATCCATTCACCAGTTGATGGACTTTTGGATTGCTTATTATTTTTGCTATAATGAATACTGATGCTTTGAACGTTCATGTATATGTTTTTGTATAGGCATATACTGTCTTTTTCTATTACTTTTATAATAGTTATACCCTTTAGTATAACTTTCATAGTTGTTTTCCTAGAGATTATAGTACATAATGTCGCTAGCTCTTCACAGTTCATTAATAATATACTATGTCATGTAAAATACAGAAATGTTGCAACATCTGTCTAAAATTCACTTAATCTTTCCATTGTGTGTTCATTCTCCTGTTAATTCCATTTTATTTTAGAAATAGTTTTCCATTCTAGAACTTTCACTTAATTTTTTAATTCTATCTTTCTGCTGAGACTCCTCATTTCTCTGTTCAGATTTAATATATTGAGAACATTTGCTTTTCTTAATTGAGAATAGTTACAATATGTACTTTAAAATTGTTAGTTCCCACATATATGGTTAATTAATATACAATAAAGGAGTCATGGATATACAGTGGGGAAATGACAGCCTCTTCGACAACTGGTGTTGGCAAAACTGGACAGTTACATGCAAGAGAATGAAATTGGATTATTGTCTAACCCCATACACAAAAGTAAACTCAAAACGGATCAAAGAACTGAATATAAGTCGTGAAACCATAGAACTCTGGGAAAAAAACATAGGCAAAAATCTCTTGAATATAAACATGAGCAATTTTTTCCTGGACACATCTCCTTGGGCAAGGGAAACAAAATAAAAAATGAACAAACGGGACTACATCAAACTAAAAAACTACTGTACAGCAAAGAATACCGTCAGCAAAACAAAAAAAGCATCCTACAGTATGAGAGAATATATTCATAAATGACTCATCTGATAAAGGGTTAACATCCATAATTATATAAAGAACTCATATGCTTCAACACCCAAAAAAACAAATAACCTGTTTAAAAAAAGGGTGGAGGACTTGAACAGACACTTCTCCAAAGAAGAAATACAAATGACCAACAGATGCATGAAAAGATGCTCCACATCACTAATCATCAGGGAAATGCAAATTAAAACCACAGTGAAGTATCATCTCACACCATTTAGGATGGCCACTATCCAAAAGACAAGAAATAACAAATGCTGGTGAGGGTGTGGAGAAATAGGAACACTCTTACACTGTTCGTCAGATTGCAAATTGGTGCAGCTGCTGTGGAAAGCAGTATGGAGGTTTGTCAAAAAAACTAAAAACAGAAGTACTATTTGACCCAGTAATTCCACTCCTAGGATTTGACTCAAAGAAAACAAAATCCCTGATTCAAAAAGGCATGCACCCCTATGTTTATCGCCACATTATTTGCAATAGCCAAGATATGGAAGCAACCTAAGCATCCATTAGTCGGTGAATGTAGTATATATACACAATGGAATTTTACTTGGCCATAAGAAGAAAAGAAATCCTCCTATTTGCAACAACATGGATGGATGTAGAGGTTATTATGCTCAGTGAAAAAAGCCAGGCGGAGAAAGACAAATACCATGATTTCACTTGTTTGTGGAGTTTAAAAACAAAGCAAAATAGAAGGAACAAAACATCAGTAGATTCATAAATACTGAGTAGTCACTGGTGGTTACCAAGGTGGGGGAGGGTTGGAGTGGGTAGAAGGTGAGGGTGAGGAGGATTAAGGGGCACAAAATTCTCAGTCATAATATAAATTGGTCATCGCGATGGTAGTACAGTGTGGAGAACATAGTAAATGATTCTGTGACATCTTACTATGTTGACAGATAGTAACTGCACTAGAGGAGGTGAGGATTTAATAATATGGGTAACTTTGAACCACTGTTCCATATATTTGAAACCAATGTAAGATTGTATATCAATGATACTTTAATTTAACATAAATTCTTGTGTTAGTTCCAACATTTAATTTATCTTGGGATCGCATTTGGTGGTTTTTTTTTTTTTTCCCCCTAGAACCTGTGTCCCATTTTTTTAGTTCTTTCTATGTTGGGTAATTTTGGATTGTACTCTGGGTATTCTGAGTTGTTAATTTATGGAGATTGGGGTTCTGCTGTTTTTCACTGATGGCTAGTCTCCTAGTTTATAGGTGGTGCTGTTTCTGGCTGGGCTTGGACTGCATACCTCTTATCTTGTGCTGCAGCTCCATTCTCTGTTCAAGTCTTGTCCTTAGCTGAGCTGCTTTGAGTCTGTTCCGCACATGAGTCACTCAGAGGTCAGACAGATGTGGTCAGACAGTTTGGAGATCCCCTCTCTGGGTCTTCCCCTTATAAGATTCCCCCACACTGTCAGTGCTTCTGGTCTCCTCACCTCCTTTTTCTGTTTTTCAGACCGTAAAGACTGTGGTATGTCCTTATGCACACCTGCTGCTGTGTCTGCCATTTGGACTGTACTTTGTCCTAGGCTCAAAGCTCCAGAGTACATAAGTTACTTGTGGCTCCCTGTCTTCCAAGTACATATGCGTTCCCCACTAGTGCTTTAGTTGCTTTTTGTGTTTTGTCCAGAGTTTTAGTTATATCTTCAGTGGGAAAGGGTGTCACCACATATACAGCAGGATCTTACTCCATCATACCCAGAACTACCACATCAGAGATCATATTTTGATTCCTCTCTTTTCAAATGGGGATAATAACACACACACATCATATAGGTGTGAGAATTATAGGAGTCAAATATGTAAAGTTTAGCATACAAGACTCTGAGAGAGGATAGGGAGGAATCATACCATTTATCTGAATTTTTAGTCACTGACAGTGCTTTTTTAATTGTAAAGCTTTTTAGGGGTATTTGTTCATCAGACAAGATTTCTTAAAATGAAAAATTATTTTAAAAGAATAATTTTATTAAAACATTTTAGTATTTCCAAAAGCCCAAAACAATTCACAATTTTAGAGTTTGAAGTTATTCTTCCCTTTTCTAACACATACAATATGATACAGCAGCAGCACTTTTAGGAATGTATCTTATAAAAATATTAATACCCATCTTCAAATGTTTGACTACAAATATTTTCAGGGAAGCATTATTGGCATAAAATTAGAAGCAACTTGAATTGTTAAAGTAAGTTCTGGCATAGCCCCCATACGGAAAGGAATGCTGTGCATCCACTGAAAAGGATGAGATGGGGAAATCCATGTTTGCTATGAAAGTTGTCATGTTATATTCTTAAATGAAAAGATCTATTGCAGAAACTTTTGTGGAAAATAAGTCTTTTTATAAACAAATATTTCCTTCTAAATTCTACTCCAATTCATATGTATGTATTTGGGTTGATGTTTATTTTGAACTGAGCAAGAACCACTTTCTACTTTTTATTATACCTCTCTACAGTTTACATTTTACTATTTATAGACTTAAATCAATCCATTTCACAAGAGTTAATGAATCAACTCATTTAAATTCGATAGCAAATGTTCTTTATAGATTCTAATCTAAAAGATGACCTTTTAAATATTTTTTATTTAATTGAATCAATACTTCTCAATTATTTGAATTCATAGTAGGTATATAGTTTCCTTTGGCTGCTGTAACAAATCACTGCTAACTTGGTGGCTTAAAATAATAGAGACATACTCTCTCACAGTTCTGGAGGCCAGAAGTCTGAAATCAAGGTGTGCATAGTTGTAGACCCTCCAGGGGGTTAGGGGAAAAATCAGTTACTTGTCTTTCCCAGCTTCTGGTGGCTGCTGGCGTTCCTTGTCCCTCCATATCTGCTTGTCTTCCCATAGCCTTCTCATCCGTGTGTCTCCCTCCTTTGTGTGTCTGTTTCAAACTCCCTCTGCCTCTGTGTCCATTGGATTTAGGGCCCACCTCGATAATCGTCTCAACATCCTTCACTTCATTACGTCTGTTAAGACCATTTTCCAAAATAAAGTAGCATGCTCAGATGCTAGGGATTAGGGCATTTGGGCACCACCATTTAGCCCACTACAAAGAGATGTGGGGATATCTGTAAATTGTGTCTACTAAGCAAAAAATTAGAACTTTTGAATTTATTTGCATCATTTCAATTTCAAAAATTTAATACGAAGCATTTTAAAGAAATGAAAATTAGAATTATTAATTCATATTTATTAATGAAGATATATATGGGACTATTTCATAGTTTTGGCAAAAATTTCACTTATTTATTTAATACTTATTTTAGTAACATATAAGTTCCTGCCTTTTTTGATTTGAGACCTCTTTCATTTTCATTTCATTTTAATTTATGGACAATTGTTATGCTATTAGTTGATAAAATAGATTACATACACTAGAAGCAAACATATTTGTCATATGTAGTAGATTTTCATTTTTAAAGTTTTGAATGAATGGCATTAGTTTAAATAAAAGTAAATTATAACATGTCTAATTTAAAATTCGATATAATTCTCTGCGCTATAGAATTTTAAACTTATTACGAGCTGATTCATGATGTTTTACATTTTGACATATATGGCAATTTGAACAAAAGTGATCGTACTTGCACTGTAATTCTGTTTGGGGCAGAAACACTTGCAGTCTCATGGAATAACTTATCTTCTTATTGTTAAAAACTATATATATTCATCTAGATACATAAAATAGGAAGATTTCAACAAATTAAATAATAAAACTCCATCTTGCTGACACTTCCCTTCATTTTTCAGTGTACTCCATGTGAGTAATATGTCAGAAATACATAGTTCTAGTTTTCTATAAGGAAAACTACACACTTTTACTATTGTAGCTTTTGAAGAAATTGCTTTATTATTAAGGCAAATGTCATTCTTTTCCTTCTTCTAAGAACCTAGGAGACATAATTGAGTATCATTATGTTTTGAAAATATTTTCCAGAATAAACACCAAGAGCACAGTGTTTATGAAGGAATAACACTAGTATTTATTTAGCATCTACTTTATACCAAGCATATGCTAGGTGACATGTAGTCTCATTTATTTACTTATTTTTTAAAAAGAAGGGTAGTACAGTACAACTGTCTATAAATCAATATTTTCAGTATTGTTTCCATTTCTTTGTAGGGGAGGAAACCCAGGTACAGAAAGATTAAATCAATTATCTAGGCTCCTACAAGTATTATAGGGTGAGGCTAGGATTTGCTTCTAGTTCTCACTAAAAACTACAGATGGGATGACAGTGTCTCCAGGCTATTCATAAAAATGCCTTCTAATTTTTGTTATGACATCTTACATTTCTACAGCATTTTTCATGTGCACTTAACTGAGTAAACAGTCTCCTGGGCTTAATCCTGGTAGGCCCTTGGTGCGGACTCTGCATTGCAGCTGTCAGTGCAACAGGGCGTGCACTGAGTGTTCCCACCTACTGTGTGTTTTTATAGCGATTTGTACCAAGGAAAAGATAACAGAAATACCAAATAATCTTACATTTTAAAATATGAGCTATTAAAAAATAACCCCAGCTTTGCTTCTCAAAGTATGAAAATGTTGAATTAGAAGGACATAAGTTATAACCTCCAAAAAAAGTAAAAATATCCAGGCTTTCATTTTATACTTTTAAATTTATGTGAAGGTTGGTTTATAATATAGTCAGATTCCCATTATTTTTTGTAATATATCAATTATGGAATTTCAAAGGAATTACAAATTTTTAGTTGCTCAGCTGTTAGAATTTTTTACCAAATAAGCATTCCAGGATTAATATCTTCATGGGCTGGTTTGTGTGTGGGGAAAATACAATAATATCTAAAAATGGGTCATTAAAAAAATAGAAATTTGTGATTTATTGTCACCTACCTTCTTATCATTCTCATCTTAAAATTGTAATTCTTATTTTGATGTTAGAGAAAAGTATTAAAATAATGTTGAAAATACTCTATTTCACAACAAAAACGAATCAGTCTAATAATTTATATATACTTTTTATAAGGCTCTACTTCTGAAGTATGGATGTAGGAGAGAATAGGAAAGAAAATTTTCTTTTAGTATAATATACTTAAATATTTTTTCTTATCTCTTGAAAGCTTACTAAATGAATTTTTTTTAAAACCCTGAGTTATCTTTACACAAATTCTAAAATTAGAATAATCTGTTATGTTTCCTTTTATATCTCTACTGTCCAACAAAACAATGATAAATGTCAAAACCCTTTATTTTAAAGCTAGGTTAGTATACATATTTGGAGTATTAGCTTCCAGTGTTTGATACTATTTTATTTGTGAAGCAAGGTTGTCATCTAGTGGTGTTTTCAAGTAATGCATCCTTCAGAATTCGTTAACCTAATTTTCAATATTATCAAGGAAGTGCTTAAGAAAAACAAATATAGGTTTCAATTTTTTAGAATTTAAACATTTTTAAATTAGATGTAACTTCAAAAGGATTTTTCCTAGGATTTTTTAAAATTTCCATCTTTCAATCTTTAATGCGGGACCAAAATAAATTTTTGTCTGGCCGCTGAAATGTTGAAGTTTAAGTAATATGGATATTAATCATGGTGTGCATTGAGGCATTTTATAATGCTTCACATCTCTATAAATTACTTATTTAGAAAAAAAGACACCTCTGTTATTCTAAGTAAATATTTTGAAAAGTTTTTATATATTCATCCTTTTAGTTTTTGTGCAAGTTAATTTTATGAAACACTTGCATTTGAATGTTAAGCTTTTGTGGTGATCTCTTTGCTTTTGGTGTTTCCATTTCTGTAATATGATAGTCTGAAAAGTTAGTGTAGAAGAAATTAAAATAAGATTTTCTGGTGTGTGTTAAGTATTTATGTGTGAAAAATATTTAATGTAGGTTAGCCAAATAAGGGAAATAATACATTTATTCATGCAAAGAAATAATAAAAACAAAAAACTGAAAAAATGATGCACTGTTAGTTTATTTTGAATAAAATAAACCTCGTATTAAAAATAGTTTACTATATTAAGATAAACACTAAGTAATTGTACTTAGAGGTACACTTTAAATAATACATAACTTTATTCATCCTGTCTATTCCGATATGAGCCATAGAGAAAATGAAACTAACCTAGAGTTGATTCAGGTCCTATGTAATTGTTGGAATAAAGATTGTGGTATTCATTTTGGCACAGTAGGTGGCCACTTTATCTAAAGAAGGAAAGAAAATGGTAGTGATAGAAGAGGTACTTGTTGTTAAGGGAAATGAAATAAAAGGCCTTTTTTTTTCACTTTACATCATTTGTGAGTCATAGTACTCCCTCTTCTGAATTACCTTTAGAAGAATTCTGATCCTCCTATGTTCTGTGCTTAATAGAGGTTTAGGCATGGACTCCCATGGATTCATTCAACTTGCTGCTGTGGACCAATTTATATTCTTGTCAGTGATGTTTTTTTACCCCTTATGTATCTATAAACTATAATGAATATACTGATTTCTTCTGTACTAAGTTTTGTGAAGCAAATTTTGTGCCCAAATTCTTATTAGCCTTCTTACCTTATTAATCTTGTTACTCAGTACAGTTAAATACAGGCATATCTCAGAGATAATGCAGGATCTAGCTCACCACAATAAAGTGAGTATCACAATGAAGTGAGTCAAATGTTTTGTTTTCCCAGTGCATATGAAAGTCATGTTTACACAATACTGTAGTCTAGTAAGTATGCAATAGCATTATGTGTAATAAAACAAGATACATACTTTAATTTAAAAATACTCTATTGCTAAAACCTGCTGACCATCATCTGAGCTTTCAGTGAGTTGTAGTCATTTTGCCTCAGCATGGATGGCTGCTGACTAATCAGGGTGATGGTGGCTGAAGGTCGGGGCAGCTGTGGCACCTTCTCATAAGACAACAATGATGTCTGTTGCATCAATTGATTCTTCCTTTCACAAACGGTTTATCTGTAGCATGTGATGCTGTTTGATAGTATTTTAACCGCAGTAGAACTCTTTTTCAAAATTGGAGGCAATTCTCTCAAACCCTGCTCATACTTTGTCAACTAAATATATGTAGTATTCTAAATGCTTCATTGTCATTTCCATAATCTTCACAGCATCTTCATCAGGAGTAGATTCCATCTCAAGAAACCACTTTCTTTGCTCATCCATAAGAAGCAACTCTGCAGCCATTTAAATTTTATAATGAGACTTCAGCACTTTAGCTCCATTTTCAGGTTTCACTTATAATTCTAATTCTTTTGCTGTTTCTCCCACATCTGTGGCTACCTCTTTCACTGAAGTGTTGAATTCCTAGAAGTTGTCCGTGAGCATGGGAATCAACTTCTTCCCAACTCCTGTGAATGTGGATCTTTTGACCTCTTCCCATTAATCAAAATGTCCTTAATGGCATCTAGGATAGTGAATCCTTTCCAGAAGGTTTTCCATTCACTTTGCACAGATCCAGCAGAGGAATCACTATCTGTGGCTGATAAAGTCATGTGAAATGTGTTTTCTTCAATAATAGGACTTGAAAGTCAAAATTACTCCTTGTTCCATGGGTTACAGAATGGATGTTGTGTTAGCAGGCTTGAAAACAGCATGAATCTCATTGGGAATCAACATTCAAGCTCTGGGGTGACCAGGTACATTATCAGTGGCAACAGTCATATTTTGAAAGGAATGTTTTCCTGAGCAGTAGGTCTCAACAGTTGGCTTAAAATATTCAGTAAACCTTGTTGTTAACAGATGTGCTGTCATCCAGGCTTTATTATTCCATTTATAGAGCTCAGGCAGAGTAGACTTGGTGCAATTCTTAAGGGCCCTGGGATTTCCTGAATGGTCAGTGAGCATTGTCTTCAGTAGAAAGTCACCAGTTGCAACAGGACTTAACAAGAGTGTCAGTCTGTCCTTTGTAGCTTTAAAGCCAGGAATTGATTTCTCCTTTCTAGTTACGAAAGCTCCAGATGGCATCTTCTTCCAATAGAAGCTGTTTCGTCTACATTGAAAATCTGTTATTTCATTTAGTCACCTTCATCATCTATCTTAGCTAGGTCTTCTGGATAATTTGCTGTTTCTTGCATTTATTTTTTTTAATTTTTTTAAATTTATTTTTATTTTTATTTTTTTATTTTTTTTATTTTTTTGAGAGGGCCTCTCTCATATTTATTGATCAAATGGTTGTTAACAACAATAAAATTCAGTATAGGGGGGTCAACCCTCAATGGACAATCATTAATCCATCTCAAGCCTAATTCTCGTCAGTCTCCAATCTTCTGAAGCATAACGAACAAGTTCTTACATGGTGAACGAATTCTTACATAGTGAATAAATTCTTACATGGTGAACAGTACAAGGGCATTCATCACAGAAACTTTTGGTTTTGATCATGCATTATGACCTATAAACAATCAGGTCAAATATGAATATTCATTTGATTTTTGTACTTGATTTATATGTTGATCCCACATTTCTCCTATTATTATTATTATTTTTATTTTTAATAAAATGCCGAAGTGGTAGGTAGATGCAAGATAAAGGTAGAAAACATAGTTTAGTGCTGTAAGAGGGCAAATGTAGATGATCAGATGATCAGGTGTGTGCCTATGGACTAAGTATTAATCCAGGCTAGACAAGGGCAGCAAGACATCCACGGATGCAGAAGATTTCTCTCAAAGCAGGGGGGGTGAGGTTCTGAGCCTCACCTCTGTTGATCCCCAAATTCTCACCTGATGGCCCCCCTGCGACTGTGCCTATCTTAGGTTGTTCCTCCCTTGAGGAATCTTACCCGTCTCTGGCTAACCAGTCATCTTCCGGGGCCATACAGGGAAATGTAAAGTTGGTAAGTGAGAGAGAAGCCATATTGTTTGCAAAGGTTAGCTTTTTACTTCTTTGCATATTTATGCCCTGTGGCTTCTATGCCCAGCATTTGTCTCGAGGTATCTTTAACACCTGGAGGAATTATGATACTCGGTAAATTCGATATGAGGCACGAATTCTATTTAAGGGTTGTAATTAGGAAGGAAGAAGAAAAGCTATAGATGTAGCATATGAAGGAAACATGGGAGGATTGATTATTTCTTTGACATATCTTCTTGTATAGTACCTTAAGTATGTATAGGTTTTAAACTACTAACTAATTTGCACACACATATTAACATAATAGGAATACGGTGACATAAACAAAGCAAATCTATAATTACCATCCATCTCCAGTGAAGCCAAGAAAACCATTTAGGCACCCTAGGCACTTGTGAAAATTTATCTATAATATGATGGATATTGTCCAACTGTACTTGAACCATCAGACAAATTAAAGCAACCCATTTCTGGGATCTGTTCACATCCCATATGTTCTTTTAACCGTAGATAGTCTATAGTCATGAGATTTTGGAGTGCTACAACTTGCACCCCTCCCAACTCCTGGTTGAGTTCCAACAGTACAGATCCTGTCAAATTCGTTGTCTCACTGTATGCACATGCCAGCCTGGACATCTCCCTCCTCATTCCTATGGCAAGTCCAGGAGATGGTGAGCTGGATGCAGCCACAACCGCAGCATCGTCCGGATACCTGTGGAGGCTTTTTGATGATCATTCCCTAGCACAAGTCCTCCAGAGAGTGCTGATGCCGGAAGCTCCTCCTCATATCGTATCTTAGTTCATTTTCTGGGTATCCAAGCTAGGCCTTGATCTTCTGCATAGAAACAAACAGACCCTTTGCCCACACTTTGACATGCCCTCAATACCACTGTGCAGAACTCATTGGAGGTCAGCACACAGTAACTGCTTTTTTTTTTTTTTTTTTAATTAAGAGAAAGGAATATTATCAGAAAAGAGTACCTCCATAGCTGATCATCTGACACCCTTAAGTGATCAACATTAAGGATATTTAAAGCATGCGTTGATCTTTGATTTACCAATAGTTTTATCCTGTCAAGGAGTAATCCCCCTTTTCTTTCTTTTTCTTTTTCTTTTTATTTTTTTTTAATTTTTAATCTACACTTACATGAAGAATACTATGTTTACTATGCTCTCCCCTATATCAGGTCCCCCATAACAACCACATTATGGTTACTGTCCATCAGCCTAGCAAAATGTTGTAGAGTCACTACTTGTCCTCTCTGTGTTGTGCAGCCCACCCTCCCGTTTCTCCCTCCCCCCCATGCATGCTAATCTTAATACCCCCCTTCTTCTTACCCCCCTTATCCCTCCCTGCCCACCATCCTCCCCAGTTCCTTTCCCTTTGGTACCTGTTAGTCCATTTTTGGGTTCTGTAATTCCGCTGCTGTTTTGTTCCTTCAGTTTTTCCTTTGTTCCTATATTCCTCAGATGAGTGAAATCATTTGGTATTTCTCTTCCTCCGCTTGGCTTATTTCACTGAGCATAATACTCTCCAGCTCCATCCATGTTGCTGCAAATGGTTGGATTTTTCCACTTCTTATGGCTGAGTAGTATTCCATTGTGTATATGTACCACATCTTCTTTATCCATTCATCTACAGATGGACATTTAGGTTGCTTCCAATTCTTGGCTATTGTAAATAGTGCTGCGATAAACATAGGGGTGCATCTGTCTTTCTCAAACGTGATTGCTGCGTTCTTAGGGTAAATTCCTAGGAGTGGAATTCCTGGGTCAAATGATAGGTCTGTTTTGAGCATTTTGATGAACCTCCATACTGCTTTCCACAATGGTTGAACTAATTTACATTCCCACCAGCAGTGTAGGAGGGTTCCCCTTTCTCCACAGCCTCGCCAATATTTGTTGTTGTTTGTCTTTTGGATGGCAGCCATCCTTACTGGTGTGAGGTGATACCTCATTGTAGTTTTAATTTGCATTTCTCTGATAATTAGCGATGTGGAGCATCTTTTCATGTGTCTCTTGGCCTTCTGTATTTCTTTTTTGGAGAACTGTCTGTTCAGTTCCTCTGCCCATTTTTTAATTGGGTTATTTGTTTTTTGTTTGTTGAGGCGTGTGAGCTCTTTATATATTCCGGACGTCAAGCCTTTATCGGATGTGTCATTTTCAAATATATTCTCCCATACTGTAGGGTTCCTTTTTGTTCTATTGATGGTGTCTTTCGCTGTACAGAAGCTTTTCAGCTTAATGTAGTCCCACTTGCTCATTTTTACTGTTGTTTTCCTTGCCCGGGGAGATATGTTCAAGAAGAGGTCACTCATGTTTATGTCTAAGAGGTTTTTAACTATGTTTTTTTCCAAGAGTTTAATGGTTTCATGACTTACATTCAGGTCTTTGATCCATTTTTAGTTTACCTTTGTATATGGGGTTAGACAATGGTCCACTTTCATTCTCCTACATGTAGCTGTCCAGTTTTGCCAGCACCATCTGTTGAAGAGACTGTCATTTTGCCATTGTATGTCCATGGCTCCTTTATCAAATATTAATTGACCATATATGTTTGGGTTAATTTCTGGGGTCTCTAATCTGTTCCACTGGTCTGTGGCTCTGTTCTTGTGCCAGTACCAAATTGTCTTGATTACTATGGCTTTGTAGTAGAGCTTGAAGTTGGGGAGTGAGATCCCCCCTACTTTATTCTTCTTTTTCAGGATTGCTTTGGCTATTCGGGGTCTTTGGTGTTTCCATATGAATTTTTGAATTATTTGTTCCAATTCATTGAAGAATGTTGCTGGAAATTTGAGAGGGATTGCATCAAATCTGTATATTGCTTTGGGCAGGATGGCCATTTTGACGATATTAATTCTTCCTAGCCATGGGCATGGGATGAGTTTCCATTTATTAGTGTCCCCTTTAATTTCTCTTAAGAGTGACTTGTAGTTTTCAGAGTATAAGTCTTTCACTGCTTTGGTTAGTTTTATTCCTAGGTATTTTATTCTTTTTGATGCAATGGTGAATGGAATTGTTTTCCTGATTTCTCTTTCTATTGGTTCATTGTTAGTGTATAGGAAAGCTACAGATTTGTGTGTGTTAATTTTGTATCCTGCAACTTTGCTGTATTCCGATATCAGTTCTAGTAGTTTTGGAGTGGAGTCTTTAGGGTTTTTTATGTACAGTATCATATCATCTGCAAATAGTGACAGTTTAACTTCTTCTTTACCAATCTGGATTCCTTGTATTTCTTTGTTTTGTCTGATTGCCGTGGCTAGGACCTCCAGTACTATGTTAAATAACAGTGGGGAGAGTGGGCATCCCTGTCTGGTTCCCGATCTCAGAGAAAATGCTTTCATCTTCTCGCTGTTCAGTATAATGCTGGCTGTGGGTTTATCATATATGGCCTTTATTATGTTGAGGTACTTGCCCTCTATTCCCATTTTGCTGAGAGTTATTATCATGAATGGATGTTGAATTTTGTCAAATGCTTTTTCAGCATCTATGGAGATGATCATGTGGTTTTTGTCTTTCTTTTTTTGATGTGGTGGATGATGTTGATGGATTTTCGAATGTTGTACCATCCTTGCATCCCTGGGATGAATCCCACTTGGTCATGGTGTATGATCCTTTTGATATACTGTTGAATTCTGTTTGCTAATATTTTATTGAGTATTTTTGCATCTACATTCATCAGGGATATTGGTCTGTAATTTTCTTTTTTGGTGGGGTCTTTGCCTGGTTTTGGTATAAGGGTGATGTTGTTCTCATAGAATGAGTTTGGGAGTATTCCCTCTTCTTCTATTTTGTGGAACACTTTAAGGAGAATCGGTATTATGTCTTCTCTGTGTGTCTGATAAAATTCCGAGGTAAATCCGTCCGGCCCCGGGGTTTTGTTCTTGGGTAGTTTTTTGATTACTGTTTCAATTTCTTTGCTCGTAATTGGTTTGTTTAACTTTTGTGTTTCTTCCTTGGTCAGTCTTGGGAGATTGTATTTTTCTAGGAAGTTGTCCATTTCTTCTAGGTTTTCCAGCTTGTTGGCATATAGGTTTTCATAGTAGTCTTTAATAATTCTTTGTATTTCTGTGGAGTCTGTTGTGATTTTTCCATTCTCATTTCTGATTATGTTGATTTGTGTTGACTCTCTTTTTCTCTTAATAAGTTGGGCTAGAGGCTTATCTATTTTGTTTATTTTCTCGAAGAACCAGCTCTTGGTTTTGTTGATTTTTGCTATTGTTTTATTCTTCTCAATTTTGTTTATTTCTTCTCTGATCTTTATTATGTCCCTCCTTCTGCTGACTTTAGGCCTCATTTGTTCTTCTTTTTCCAGTTTTAATCATTGTGATGTTAGACTATTCATTTGGGATTGTTCTTCCTTCTTCAAGTGTGCCTGGATTGCTATATACTTTCCTCTTAAGACTGATTTCGCTGCATCCCACAGAAGTTGGGGCTTAGTGTTGTTGTTGTCATTTGTTTCTATATATTCCTTGATCTCTATTTTGATTTGTTCATTGATCCATTGATTATTTAGTAGCATGTTGTTAAGCCTCCATGTGTTTGTGAGCCTTTTTGTTTTCTTTGTAGAATTTATTTCTACTTTCATACCTTTGTGGTCTGAAAAATTGGTTGGTAGAATTTCAGTATTTTGGAATTTACTGAGGCTCTTTTTGTGAGCTAGTATGTGGTCTATTCTGGAGAATGTTCCATGTGCACTTGAGAAGAATGTATATCCTGTTGCTTTTGGATGTAGAGTTCTATAGATGTCTATTTTGTTCTAGTGTGTTGTTCAACATCTGTGTGTCCTTACTTATTTTCTGCCCGGTGGATCTATCCTTTGGGGTGAGTGGTGTGTTGAAGTCTCCTACAATGAATGCATTGCAGTCTATTTCCCTCTTTAGTTCTGTTAGTATTTGCTTCACATATGCTGGTGCTCCTGTATTGGGTGCATATATATTTAGAATGGTTATATCCTCTTGTTGGACTGAGCCCTTTATCATTATGTAGTGGCGTTCTTTATCTCTTGTTACTTTCTTTGTTTTGAAGTCTATTTTGTCTGATATTAGTACTGCAACCCCTGCTTTCTTCTCACTGTTGTTTGCCTGAAATGTTTTTCCATCCCTTGACTTTTAGTCTATGCTTATCTTTGGGTTTAAGGTGAGTTTCTTGTAAGCAGCATATAGATGGGTCTTGCTTTTTTATCCATTCTATTACTCCATGTCTTTTGATTGGTGCATTAAGTCCATTTACATTTAGGGTGACTATTGAGAGATATGTACTTATTGCCATTTCAGGCTTTAGATTCGTGGTTACCAAAGGTTCAAGGTTAGCTTCTTTAGTATCTTACTGCCTAACTTAGCTCGCTTATTGAGCTGTTGTATACATTGTCTGGAGATTCTTTTCTTCTCTCCCTTCTTATTCCTCCTCCTCCATTCTTCATATGCTGTGTGTTTTGTTCTGTGCTCTTTTTTAGGGGTGCTCCCATCTAGAGCAGTCCCTGTAGGATGCCCTGTAGAGGTGGTTTGTGGGAAGCAAATTCCCTCAGCTTTTGCTTGTCTGGGAATTGTTTAATCCTGCCATCATATTTAAATGATAGTCGTGCTGGATACAGTATCCTTGGTTCAAGGCCTTTCTGTTTCATTGCATTAAGTATATCATGCCATTCTCTTCTGGCCTGTAGGGTTTCTGTCGAGAAGTCTGATGTTAGCCTGATGGGTTTTCCTTTATAGGTGACCTTTTTGTCACTAGCTGCCTTTAAAACTCTTTCCTTGTCCTTGATCCTTGCCATTTTAATTACTATGTGTCTTGGTGTTGTCCTCCTTGGATCCTTTCTGTTGGGAGTTCTGTGTAATTCCATCGTCTGTTTGATTATTTCCTCCCCCAGTTTGGGGAAGTTTTCAGCAGTTATTTCTTCAAAGAGACTTTCTATCCCTTTTCCTCTTTCTTCTTCTTCTGGTATGCCTATAATACGAGTATTATTCCTTTTGGCTTGGTCACATATTTCTCTTAGTGTTGTTTCATTCCTGGAGATCCTTTTACCTCTCTCTATGTCAGCTTCTATACGTTCCTGTTCTCTGGCTTCTATTCCTTCAATGGCCTCTTGCATCTTGTCCATTCTGCTTATAAATCCTTCCAGGGATTGTTTCACTTCTGTGATCTCCTTCCTGACATCTTTGATCTCCTTCTGGACTTCATCCCACTGCTCTTGCATTTTTCTCTGCATCTCATCCCATTGCTCTTGCATTTTTCTCTGCATCTCTGTCAGCATGTTCATGATTTTTATTTTGAATTCTTTTTCAGGAGGACTAGTTAGGTCTGCCTCCCTCTCAGGTGTTGTCTCTGTGATCTTTGTCTGCCTGTAGTTTTGCCTTTTCATGGTGATAGAGATAGTTTGCAGAGCTGGTACAAGTGACTGCTGGAAGAGCTTCCCTTCTTGTTGGTTTGTGGCCTTCTCCTGGGAGAATAGCGACCTCTAGTGGCTTGTGCTGGGCAGCTGTGCGCAGACAAGGCTTCTGCTTCCTGCCCAGTTGCTATGGGGTTTATCTCCGCTGTTGCTGTGGGCTTGGCCTGGCTGGGGCTGTTCCTCCAAAATGGTGGAGCCCCGTTGGAGGGGGAGTGGCCGGGAGGCTATTTATCTCCATAAGGGGCCTCTGTGCTCCCTGCTGCCCAGGGGGTTAGAGTGCCCAGAGATCCCCAGATTCCCTGCCTCTGGTCTAAGTGACCTGTCCTGCCCCTTTAAGACTTCCAAAAAGCACTCTCCAAACCAAAACAACAACAGCAACAATGAGAGAGGGAACAGAAAGAAAAAAAAAGGAAAAAATTCGTGATTTTTTTTTTTTTGTCCTCAGGTGCCGGTCCCAGGCACCCGCTCACTGGTCCTGCTGCCCTGTCTCCCTAGCACCAGGGTCCCTGTCCTTTCAAGGCTTCCAAAAAGCACCCACCCACTGGTCCCGCAGGGAAAGAACGCTCGATATTCTTTGTCCTCAGGCGCTGGTCCCAGGCACCCGTTCACCGGTCCCGCCGCCCTGCCTCCCTAGCACCGGGGTCCCTGTCCCTTTAAGGCTTCCAAAAAGCACTCGCCAAAAAGAGAGAAAAAACGGGGAAGAACGCGTGATTTCCTCCGTCCTAAGGTGCCGGTCTCAGGCACCCGCCCACCGGTCCCACAGGGAAAAACACGGGATATTCTTTGTCCTCAGGTGCCGGTCCCAGGCACCCGCTCACCAGTCCCGCCGCCCTGCCTCCCTAGCACCGGTGTCCCTGTCCCTTTTAGGCTTCCAAAAAGCACTCGCAAAAAAGAGAAAAAAAAAGGGGAAAAACGCATGATTTCCTGTGTCCTCAAGTGTCGGTCTCAGGCACCTTCCCACCGGTCCCGCAGGGAAAAACGTGGGATATTCTTTGTCCTCAGGCGCTGGTCCCAGGCACCCGCTCACCAGTCCCACCGCCCTGCCTCCCTAGCACCAGGGTCCCTGTCCCTTTAAGGCTTCTAAAAAGCGTTCGCCAAAAAGAGAAAAAAAAAGGGGAAAAACGCGCGATTTCCTCCGTCCTCAGGCGCCGGTCTCAGGCACCCGCCCGCTGGTCCCGCAGGGAGAAACACGGGATATTCTTTGTCCTCAGGCGCCGGTCCCACGCACCTGCTCACCGGTCCCGCCACCCTGCCTCCCTAGCAATGGGGGCCCGTCCCTTTAAGGCTTCCAAAAAGCACCTGCCAAAAAAAAATTGCTCCGGTTTCTTTCCACCCGCTGGGACCCGGGGGGAGGGGCGCTCGGGTCCCGCCGGGCCGGGGCTTGTATCTTACCCCCTTTGCAAGGCGCTGGGTTCTTGCAGGTGTGGATGTGGTCTGGATGTTGTCCTGTGTCCTGTGGTCTCTATTTTAGGAAGATTTTTCTTTGTTATATTTTCATAGCTCTATGTGTTTTTGGGAGGAGATTTCCACTGCTCTACTCACGCCGCCATCCTGGCTCCGCCCCCCCTGTTTCTTGCATTTTTATGTTATGGAGATGGCTTCTTCCCTTACACCTCATGAACCAATCTCACTAGCTTCCAGCTTTTCTTCTCCAGCTTCCTCACCTCTCTCAGCCCTCACAGAATTGAAGAAAGTTAGGGTCCTCGTCTGGGTTAGGATTTAGCTTAAGGAAATGTGGTTGGTTTTATTTTCTATCCAGATCACTAAAACTTTCTCCATATCAGCGCTAAGGCTGTTTTACTTTCTGACCGTTTGTGAGTTCACTGGAGTGGCACTGTTAATCTCCTTCAAAGGAACCTTTTCTTTGCATTTACAATTTGGCTAACTGCTTGTCAGAAGAGGCCTAGCTTTTGGCCTATCTTGGCTTTCAGAATGCCTTTTTCAGAAAGCTTAATCATTTCTAGGTTTTTATTTAAAGTGAGAGATCTTCTTTCCATTTTAGCAGTTAGAGTCCACTGTTGGGTTATTACTGGCCCTAATTTCAATACTGTTGTGTCTCAGAATAGAGAGGCCAGAGGAAAGGGAGAGAGATGGGGAAACAGCTGGTTAGTGAAGCAGTCAGAACACACATGATTATTGATTAAGCTCATCATCTTTTATGAACATGTCAGAGATCAACAAATATAATAATGATGAGAAAGCTAGAAATATTGCAGGAATTACCGAAATGTGATACAGAGACATGAAGTGAGCAAACATTGCTGGAAAAATGGTGCCCAGTGTACCAGCACAATGCGGTGCTGCCACGGGCCTTCACTCTGTAAAAAAATGCAGTATCTTTGAAGCACAGTAAAATGAAGTATGCCTTTATTTTATTTTTCCAAATTATATTCATAAATAGGAATTTATAAGCCATTTTCTTCTGCCCTAGAGGAGGGAATTAGCAAGTTATTATTTCAACATCTCTGGCAGGATATAAGAATAATAGCAAAAAACAAATTTTTTGGCAGGCTTATTGCAATCCACTTATACTGGATGGGTAGAATGAAAAGAGAAATCTTTATTTGGGCAATTTTAAAAAATTGTTTTTTAATATCTTGGGAATTTGCAGTAGGTTGACAACTTTAGTATTTGTTAAGATCAAAGATACCTTTTAAAAAAGGCAAATTTTTAATTATCTTTTATGTATTACAACCTCCTGTCCCCGTAGTAGCTTGGGTAATTGGGAGTTAATAATTTTTTTTTTCTTTATGGTTAAGCAGGGATTTATTTATCAAAATCCCATTTTGGTGTTTGGATAACATATGTGGGCCATTAATCTCAATGAGGTAGCAAATAATTACAGTTAGAGACCCCCAAAAACCATGTGAGGTCATTTAATTTGGGTTTTATTCAGAGACAGTTAAGACCACATGTACCAGTAGAATCCAGGTGTCTCCTTTATTTTTTTTGATTGAGTCCCTGTTTTGGAAGAATGTTTTTACTCTTGGTTTTCTCTTTGGCATGTTAAAGAATTTTCATTTTCTTTCATTACACCCCAGTTTGTAGGTGCAGTAATGAATTTTTATCTTTCATAATTTTAGGAATTCAGATCTCAGTTCAAACTTGAATGGGCATTCATTACTTGAATCAGAGGCAGTGGGTGGAGGGGTAGAAAACATTAGTGTTTGCTTTTTAGTGTTCTTAGCCGATTCTCTCTGCTAATAAGTATATATAATCTGGAAAGTTGAGGTAAAGATGAGTTCAGTATATGTCTAGTTTATGAAATATTTAAGCCAAACTAAACGATTTGACACTTTCTGGTGTGATGTTAGACAATTCTGGTAAGAACATAATTATGTTTGTTGCTCTCCAGGAATCATAGAGTGACCTAAAATACATAGTTCTTTTTTCTGTTTTGCTTGAAAAGGATGTCAACTGTGAAAATTGCATCAATTGAAGAACATTTGTGGTAAAACCCTGAATGTCAAAGACGTCTTGGAAATGTACAGTAATAAATAAGCAGATGACTTTAGTGAACTAATATTAGGAAGTTCCCTAAGTGTATGCCACATACAAGCTGAAATATGTTTTGCTTGGCTTACGATTGTTTTACAAAAAACTGAAAGCTAAAATTGGAGTTTGACAATAAGTGCTTTGCCTGTCCTCAGGCCAGCTGGGGCTGAGTTATGGCTTCCCCCTTTAGATGGGACATGTACTATTCACTGTGTCTCATTACATCATCATAGCCAGAGAATTAGTTAGACTCAAGGCTTTTGCCTGCTTGCAGAGGGATGGATCAAATGAAAATTGTCTCTCTTTTCCCTTACTGGTAGTATGAGATGGTAATGGTGTTCCACTATCTGGACTGAATAAATTAGGTTAAATGATGATACTTGCTTTATCACAATTTTCTGTCAATAGAAATTCTTGAACTGTACTTTGGACATGTCTGTTTTATATGCCCCAAGTGACATCTGAACATGAGGTGAAGATAGTTTTGGTAGTGGAATTTAGGCTATGTGACCCTTCTTATTGAATATTATACTCATTATTTGTAATAGGAAATTCCCTCCTCCAAATTGGTGGATAATAGTTAATTTTAAAGTTTTTTACTTCTGAAGTAAAAAGAATTGTCCAGGATTACAAATTAAGTGACAGGATGGAATTTCAGCATCTTTACTTCTATTTATGAAAAAATGAAATACTTTCTAAAAATTTTTTTTAAAATTTGAGCATGTAATAATCTGTGATTTAAAATGGCATTAGTTGAAGGTAAAATTATTGAGATATGTTAGTCTCTTCTGTGACTATCATTTAGAAATTTAGTCCTTTAGTGCCCTGCTTGCCAGTAAAACATATTCTGGTATATTTTTAGTTCAGAATAGTAATGAGTGATTTTATAATATTACTATTTTAAAATCTCCACTAGAGAGGAAAAAAAAATGTGTGCTTTTGCTGACTGTTCTAGTAAATAAGAGGTCTCTGCGGTTCATTTCTTCTTTGGGTTCCATGCCCTTGGGTTTTATGGGATCAAAAATGAAATATGGGAACTGGTCATAATTCTCTCCCCTCAAAGTCCATCATACAGATGTGCACAGGCATCAGATCTAGTGCAGAGTCCAATTTTCAGTTCCTTTCTTTCCCAATGACCACATTAAAGCTGATAAATTTTGTCCTGGCTTGTCCTTTAGTTACTGTGTTACTGTGGTGCATCTTGGAGCTGATTTGGGCATTTGGCTTACTTTTGTCACTTGTCTTATTCATTGATAATATTGGAGTTTTAAATGTTTACAAAAACAAGAAGATGAATTTGTAAATCCACATTATGGTTAATTTAGATTCAGTCCTTCTGTGAAAATGGTCCAGTATTTGTAGAAGAATCACCGAGATATCACTGGGGGGAAGCTGTGGTTGGGTATCCTGTTTCTTCATAGGGGTAAAGTTGAAAGACTCAAGTCCTCTGATATTTCCAAATATGAAAGGTCAGTAAGGTAGTCTTGTAAAACTTGGAAATTGAGGCACATATTAGAATTTCTTATATTTAGGAGGCCTTTTACAGACATTATTTGAAAGAAATCATATAATATTTGACTTTTACTTGGATAAAGTAAAATTCCACCCCCTTATAGCTTCTGCCTTTAGAATTTTTGTTAACTTTCCCCTTTTACATTTTGTAGGAATTGATATTTTATTGTTATAACTATTTTTGCATCTCTAATCATTAGTATTAGTTCCCTGATCTTTTGCTATGAAATTAGACAAATGCTTCTTTAATGTATTTTAGAGTTCCCTGATTGAATTTGCTTACTTGCGCTTTTCTTTGCATGTGTATGAGAGTGTCTAGTTGACTAGGAAACTGATTTGTATAGTTGCTGGCTTATGTTTACAAGATCATATTCCTAATATTAGCATTAGTTGTTGGTAAACAAAAATGGTGTGTTGTAATGAAAAGTTTGATGAACTGGGAGTTTTTGTTTTAACTTTGCATCACTTAAGTTTGTATTTGGGGGCAAATTACTTAGCATCTTTGGACCTTTTCTTTATCTGTAAAATTGAACAGGTAGACTTTGATTATTTTAAAAGATCAATTCTGGACAATCTGATATGGTATAATCTTTCAAATCTGATGAGTTGCTTTTTTAGGAAATGTTTTATTAGTCATTGCATACTATTTCCACATTGTGTAGTGATTTTGAAAGTTGTGTGTAATTGCTTAGTCAGCATTTAATATATCACCCATTTTACTTAGTGCCCTGTTGCTTTCTAAAATTGGTCACAACCAATACTCATTTTTTATTTCCTCCCCATATTCTAGCCAGAATGGCCCAGATTTTTTCCTCTAGAATGTGCTTCACTCTTTTTCTCTTCCATCTTTTTACTCATACTATTCCCTTTCCATGCACTTTTTCTCATCCTCCAGCTACTCTGAGCCCCTGTAACATTTTAATTATAATTATTTTGACTTTGTATGGTAGCTGCTTATGTATTGTGTTATGCTATATAAGAGATTGTAAACTCCTTGAAGGCAAGTGTTTAACTTTCATTATTTTATAATCTTATTACTAGTAAAGATACTACTTTTCACATAACTAGGGGCTTAATTAATTATATAACTGAATTTGTAAGATGAATAATCGCAGATACCGCCAATGACTATGTACAGTGAAAAAAAAAACAGGATAATAAGAAAATTAACATAACCATTTTGATAAAGCATTGTTTTAATAAAACATCTATGCTGACTGGAAATATTTGTGTTCCAGTACTGCTATTCCTTCCTCCCATCCATTCATTCTTACTGACTCATCTACATACTTAACACTTCTGTTCTTTCTCTAACCCACTTAACTACTTGTCTTTGTTCATCATTGTCGTTTAGCACTGCCAAGGTCTTAAACTTTTCACAGTATCTAATTTTATTAATACATTCTTGCTCTGATTTACATATATGCTTTACTGACTTATCTCCTTCATTCTGTTCATAGGCTTGTCAACTTTAATTTCCTGTCGTTCCTCAGCTCGCTTCAATGTACATTTCTTTTCACTTGCTCTTTACTTTTGAGAAATCATTCATTCTCTTTCCTAAAGGCACAGGCTGTTTAGTTGCTGTCTTCAGGTAGCATTTACATTGACTACTGTCTTGGAGTCAGTCTACTGTTGGGTGGAATTGCTGTCTAGTAGTGGAATTGCTGGCCATCAGGAAGAAGCTTGCATTGGCTCTGTTAGACTAGTACTCCTGCATCTTCTTAGTGGGAGAATGTCTGCACTGGCAGTGCTGCCACCAGCCCTTGGTTAGAGAAGTTGATACTGATTGCAAAAGATGTCAGATGTTAATGCACATTTTTATAGGTAGACTCTTTGGGGCATGAGACCTGATTTGAGAGTTTATCAGAGAACTTCAAATTGGCTATGTTGGGCATGAATGAAAAGGTGATCAATGATCACCCCCCTTGAATTCAATAATCTTTTTTACTCTTAAATTAGTTATTGCCTGTGACAGATGTGTGGTTGGTTTGGACTGGATAAAAGGACAAAGGCTAATATGACAATAAGTAAAAAAACTGAGAAGAGACAGGAAAAGGGAAAGATACAATATAAAAAAGTTGTCTATGTTTATGCCACTTGAAATCAATAGTATTTTTGAAGGACTATTGGGAACCATTATATTAAAGAAAGGAGACTTGAGAAGATAATGTGAGAAAGTAGTACAGAGGAAATATCTGTTGGACAGAGTTTAAAACCATGCTATTTCTATTTTTATAGCACATCTCAATCTCTAAGAGCTTATTTTATTACCAAATATTTAAGTCAGATATTATATTTACATACAGTAAAGAGTAGTACATACATCCCTTAAGAAGTATTTTGATGTTTAGATAGTTTTTCTCAGAAAGGATATGAAAATTTTATTAACACAGTATCCCTTTAATGACACAAAAGAGGAAAAATATGCACTGTCCATTCTGTTCACTCAGAGACAGTAAATAAACAGGGAGTATCCAGGACTTTGCCCTAGTATTTGGAGTAGAAGCATTTTATAGTAGAAAACAAAATTGCATGTTGACTTAAGGAAATAATTTTGGTTAATTTTGATTTTAGAAAATATTAAGCCATTTATTTTATTTTAACAGGTATCTTTCAGATGAAGGCATTGAAGCTTGCACAAGTTCACCTGACAAAGTCAATATAAATGACATCATCCTGATTGCTCTCAATGTAGGTTTTGTTTATTAACTTATAAATATTTTAAATCTGGAAGCTTTATTCATGAAAAGCATCTCATAGAATAAACTGGCTTTTAAGATAAGTAATATGGAGAACATCTTTCATTTTTATTGTCCATTTTAAGTTGCAGTAATGTTTGGTGAATTTGGTAATCTTGTTTCAGCCAGTTATTAGAAATATATGTTTCTTTTTACATTTGTTATACAGAATCCCATGAAAAAGGGAAAAAAATGCAGTTAAAACTCTTTCCCCAAAATCAGTTATAGATTTTTTATATTATAGATTTTCACATTTACAAAATCAGTTGCAGATTTTCACATTCACATTTACTGCTGTATAATAGCAGTAAAAAAATCATATTAATTAAAACATATAGCCATTTAATTAACATAGAAACTTAAGTTTTAGCTGTTTGACAGTTGTATTTATTATTTCAAAATAACTTTTCCTGTTAATAAAAGTAATATATGTTGTAGAATACTTCAGAAAATACAGCAAAGAAAAATAAAATCAAAGCCACAAATAATTACTGTTAAGGTTTTTGGTATGTATTTCCTTCTGGTCTCTCGCTTTACACCCATCTGTATAGCTATATCTTTTCTATAATTGGGATTGACTTTTGATTTTTTTTGAAGAGTTACTAAAATTGTTTGAAATGTAGATATAAATAAATGAATATTCTCTTGTCAGTCTTGCAGTTACCCCAGTTAGATTTTTTCTCTTACTACCTTTACAATAACAATCTACTCACAAATTTATATACTATGATATATAATGAAATTCATAAGAGAATTGCTGTCTTGACAGATCCATCATATCACTGCAAAATAGGTATAAGATAAAGCAGAAACAGGCAACTAATAAAGAACATTTAAGATATAAATAAATATATAACTGCATTTAGCTTATTTGAGTTACTTAAATTTATATACAGTGAAAGTTAGGATTAAACAGATAAAATTTCTATTTTAAAATCTGTCAGTTTTCAGCTTCTTTGAATTTTGTCAGTAAGACTAACAATATGATTTTTTTAAAAGCAAGCATTAGAAATCATCCATGTCATCCTCTGTGACTATAAATGAAAGTATTCCCTAGACACTTTTTCTTTGACTTGTACCCAAATTAGTGAATTCTACTTTCAAAGAATGTTGTAAATAATTCTTATTTCTTCATTAAAAAAGAACCCTAAACATGAAAGGGATTCTGTAACAATCTTATGCTTTTCTTAGTTTTTCTTATTTACTTAGGTAAGTAACAATGAACTATTTATAAAGGGGTATGAAACTTTAAAATAAATCAAGATGAAGTATTTGTCCTGTGTACATAAGAGGTTCATGATGAACCATTATCTCAATCAATTAATTTGTCTTTCTGATATTCTTGGAAATATGTAGTTGAATACTCTAATCCAAGCTATCATGCCCTTTAATCATGCAAAAAAAAAACTTTAATTAGGATGAAATCTACACCAGACAAGTAAACTTCTTTTCAAGTTTATCACCTTTAAATAAAATCAGGCATTTATAGTATTTCTGTTGAATTTTTTTTAGCTTTTGAGTGCTTGCAGGATATTAATCACTAGTTGAGAATGACTTGTGTTACTGATTCCTACTATATACAACTTATTACATACATATTGGGAGAATAAGCCGTGCACAAGCATTCTTGTTTATGTTCTTTTCCTCTTGTGGGCGACACACTGAGCTTGTTCCTTTATCCAGCAGTGAACAATGCAACAATATATAGAGAGGTTTCCCCTACTATCTGAAGGTAGTGTTCCTATGAAATCTTTTGTAAGCCAAAATGGTATAGAGCAAAGAAGCAGTTACCGTTAATTTATATGGAAAATTTTTTTAGTGTTCCCAGACCCAGACAGTAACCTCTCTTAGGCTTTTCTGATACCTTAGGACACATTTTGCTAACGCATGCTTAAAATAAATTGAGATAAAGCACAAATGCTCACAGATACAGTTCAAAATTATGATAGCTTGATGCTGCAATGCTAGTGTAGTTCCCAGGGAAGGAGCTTGGCCATGCCACTCAGTGCTCAGGATGCACACTGCCTCTGTGATGGCTCCCTGCAAAATAAATACGAAATGCTTTTTTTGCTTTCTGCCTTTCTTTGCAAAAGTGAAAATTCTCTTCAAATATCTATCAGTGAAAACAGGTACTAATGTAGGCACTTCTGTAAAAAAGAAGTGGTATAATGCAAATTCTCGAAAAGCAGGGGATAACCGTACAGTGTTTTCTCCCCAGGGAGGTCCACTGGACACTAGCACCCAAGGCTTCTATTAGACTGCACTTGAGGATATTCTCTGCCTAACATGAAACACAATTCTAGATTCCTCCCCGCAAAAAAGCAGTTGTCATATTAGTTAACTACAGTTTTCAGTGAATCAAAGTTTAGGATTTTAGTCTAGTGCTCATTTCTACTTTATATTGATGCCTCATTTTAGTTTAAATTAAATTTTATAACTGATAAAAAACAAAATGAGATATCATGGTATATCATGAAATTTATGTGTATACATTGAACAACACAGGGTTGAACTACACAGGTCCACTTATTTACATGGAGATTTTTTTTCAACAAATACATTGGAAAAGTTTTTGGAGATTTGCAACAATTTGAGAATACATCTCTCTATCTTTATTTTAAGAATACTGTACATAATACATACACAAAATATGTGTTAATTGACTGTTTATGTTATTGGTAATGCTTCCAGTCAACAATAGGCTACTGGTAGTTAAGTTTTGGGGGAGTCAAAAGTTATGCATAGAGTTTTAAATACATGAGGGGTCAGCATTTCTAATCCCAGTGTTCTTCAAGGATCAACTGTATTCTGTTTCTCATACATATTTAAATATGTCAGCTTTTGAGTGACTTCAAAATAATGCCTATGTTTTTATGAGCTGTTAGTTGTATTATTGACTTAGTGGTTATACATGTTCAGATGGCAGCAAAATGTGCATGTTTTATATTCACTAAAAACAAACATGATAGCTAACATTCATTAAATGCTTACTTTTTGTAATTCATTGTGCTAGGTGCTTCACATGTATTAATATTTAATGTTGAGTCCAAATACAGGAAAGCCTAGTATAAGAAAGTATTTTTTTCCCATATGCTACTCAGTATTTTCAAAGTGAAAAGGAATGCACCTTGAAGTATGGTTCATACTTTTTTCACTCTCTTATTGGAGGCTGCAAAAGGATAAATCTAAAAAAGCATTGTTACCCAAGTACTTGGATTTAGGGTTCAGTTTGCCTGGCAGTTCTATTTGGTGAATTTTAGTTGAGGACTAGTGTAGTTCCCAGGGAAGGAGCTTGGCCATGCCACTCAGTGCTCAGGATGCACACTGCCTCTGTGATGGCTCCCTGCAAAATAAATACAGAATGCTTTTTTTGCTTTCTGCCTTTCTTTGCAAAAGTGAAAATCCTCTTCAAATATCTATCAGTGAAAACAGGTACTAATGTAGGTACTTCTGTAAAAAAGAAGTGGTATGATGCAAATTCTCGAAAAGCAGGGGATAACCGTACAGTGTTTTCTCCCCAGGGAGGTCCATTGGACGCTAGCACCCAAGGCTTCTATTAGACTGCACTTGAGGATATTCTCTACCTAACATGAAACACAATTCTTGCATTACATTGAGAAGTTATGAATCATGGTTGTAAAAGACTGGTAATATCAGGGGGGGGGTTGTATAACTTACATGCCTGTTTATTAAGCTTATCACATATGGATATTTCACTAACAGGATATTCTATTATTGTAGGTGGTCAAAGAAGACAATCCTACTTCTCTATATGTATTCATTTCATATTACAATAATTTTAATCATCTAGTGTTTTTTCCTTAGGTCCAACACAAATTTCTCCTTTCTAATTTATGTGATTAAATGAACTCCAAGTCTGCTTTCTTTTATTTTGTTCATAAGGTGATGAAGAGCTACTATTCACTATATTTTAAGAAATAATAGTACAATAAAAATATAGTTACTAATGTAGTCTTAAAGTCTCAGTCACCAAGGTGATTTTTTAGGTTAAAGAATTAGGCATTTTTCATGAGTATTGATAGTTTTCCTCTGAACAAATTTCTTATCATTCCTTTAATTTTCATTTCCTAAAGATGACAAAAACCCTTAAAAGTCCTGCTTTTAAAAATGTGAACTGTGTAGTTGAAGTTTTGTTTTTATGTCAGAAATGCTCTGACATTAGGTTAGTTCTTTAGCTTTCCTTTTTACGTTTTGCTTTGGTTTGCTGAGTAATATGTACCTCTGAATTTTCTTATAGTCATTTGTTAATCAACTTTGATTTCTGTAATTTGTTTAAGCAAATAAAATAGATTTTTACAGCAATAAAGTCTTACTATAACTTCTTGCTATTGCAGTAGTAGTACTCCTTAGGATACTTGAGATTACATACCTTTGCTATGTTTTGGGTACCACAGCATATAGAGTATGTCTTCATGTTTGCTTGTTAAGGTTATGGAGGACTCAGTTGTCATAAATACATTCTGTTTATATAAAAGTAGTCATTTAGTTTTGGATTGTGGCATTAATTTTTAGTAAGACTATAGTTTAAATAAAATCAAAGTCTTAGAGTTTAATAGAGAAGATTTAGTAAGTTAAAAGGTTACTTAAAGAAATATGAGCAGAATTAGGGCCTTACGTATTACTGCTCCACTTACTGTGCACTTTAAACAGTGTATGTATGGAATGGAGTTATTCAAAAAGATTGATTGTATGTATAGATCTCTAATCATCCAAAAGATATTTGTTTAAATTTTGTTCCACAAACCTTAAGTAATTTCATCTTTTATTTGTAAGAGTAGATTTAGATTTACTTTTCTCTGTAATTATATTTTAATAATAATATTTTTATTTTAGACAGACTTGAGAACAATTGGCAAGAAATTTCTCCCCAGTGACATCAATGGTGGAAAAGTAGAAAAGGTAAAAAAAAAAACATTAACTTCCTAAATTATGGTAACTATAATAAATATGAACATCTACTAAATTACTGGAATCATTTTTCATCAATAAAGACTGTAATTTCAAAATAGTTGGGAGGTGAAGAGGTCACAGAGTCCATTGTTATAGTGACTTCTTGTACACAAGGAAAATTACTAAGACTTAAACTTTAAACTTTTGATGCTTTTCAACATTAAAAAAAAGAAAACCTTTTCTTTTAGAAGTTATAATTATGGCACACTTGTATGTTAGACTTACCAGATATTATTGGAACTTAGTACAAAGACCTGTTTGTACATTTTTATTTTAGTTTCCTGTTACCGTGTTTATTTAATGAATTTATTAACATAAAAGTATAAGATTATGAGAGAATATTAAGTGCAAAGTCATGCATTTGAATTGGTTAATGTTGTCATTTTGCATTATATATAATATATATTCATGTTACAAATTTTTTTCAGTGATCCTTTAAAATACAAGGATTTAATTTTTAGATATCAACTAGACATTCTTTTACTTCTTATTAATTTATATTCCATTTCTTCTTTTTATTTGGAAATACATGTAAATCACATCAGCCAATAACTTTATACATACTATTAGTCACTTTTTGAACTGTTAAGGAATATCATTATCTATAATTAAATAAATACTTTCAGCCTGTATGTTTTGTGTTTGAATAGATATTCTTATCATTTTAACACTCAGATATTTAAAATAGTTACCACATCTTCAGATATTTTAAATTTTAGATAATTTTAAAAGGGCTATACTATAATAACATTTTCCACATTTTCTAAATTAGTCAGTTTAGCTGGAGAGAACCATGAGAGTTTCTAATCTACTCTGTTTTTAAGATAGATACTCAGAGATGTTCTATAAACTCAGCAATTCATTTTAATGTTTTATAACACTCTGTGCCAGCAAACTTTAATTATATTTTAACCTACATTTCTTATGCTGCAACTTAAAGTCCATAATGTCTTTTTATCTCCCCCCAGGGGAAATGGAGAACATCTGGTTTCCTTCCCTTGTGAATAATTCTTCATATACTTAAAGACTTGTAAATGTCACTGCTACAGGTTTCTATTTGGGAAAGCCAAATATCTTGGTTCCTTTGTTTATTCTCAGTCTTAAGCTTTTCATTTGACTTCATTGTTCTTAGAGCACTCTCCGGTTTCTTTACATTTCTTTTTTTGGTGGTGGTAGTAGTTCTCAGACTTAAGTCTTCACCAGAATCACTCTGAGGCCTGGCTGAAACACAGATTACCAGCCCCCATCTGTGCACCGCCCCCACCCCTAAGTTTCTGAGTCCATCGAATGGCGATAGAGCCTGGTAATTTGCATTTTGAACAAGTTTCTATGGGATATTGATTCTGCTGGTCCAGAAACATACTTAGAAAATGTAACAGTATAGCCTCCTGCAGGGCAGCAATCTTGGACAGGTCTGATGAATGCAACAATTCTTTACAGGAAAAGTAACATCAAAGCACTGTCTGTGTATCCTTACACAAGTTTAAGAAAATTTTGAAACTTTCTGGATTACTGGTTTTCCATTTAAGAGAACCCACATCTACTGTATTAGTTCAAGAGGATGGTGCTGATGAGAATTTGTGTCCTCCACCTTCTCAGAGCATTTTTGTTTCAAAATGTTTGCACATTATTCTCTTTAAGATTTCCTTTGAATGTATCCAACGATAAAAACAACTCAAAATCCTTAGATATAGAATTTTTCTGTGCCAAATTTTATATTTTAAAATACTCTTAATACTAAAATATTCTTAATGCTAATGTGATTTTAGTTTATACATAAAATGAGAAGATATAAAATAAGCCCTTTCGCATGAAGCAGAAATTGAGCTGGATACTCCCTTTCTGCACTTCCTTTATGATTATATTTTTCCTTTCATTACCTATTTCTAATACCAAATGTAATTCTCTTCACAGTATCAATGAAGATGTTTTGAAAAACAATTCTAATAGAAATTTCAAAAGCTAACTCATAGAAATGGCATATTTTATATTTGCCTTTAGTTAAAACTCCATATATTATATAAAAATATAACTATTTTTAAGCTAAAGTAAATGTTTAAGTATATTTTTGACATGAATTATTTGTGCTTCTTCATAAAATAAGACTAATGCAAGAAAGTACTTTGTTCTGCCTTTATTGAAATGTTTATTAACAATCATTTTACCATTTTAATGGTTGCCGAATCATGAAGACATGGCTACAGTCACTAAAAAATAACTTTTATAGTTCTTGTTTAAAACAGATTTTGCTTTAATCCATTCATTAAATAATGGGCAATATTTAGTAAGCAGTGCATTTGAATAAATAATCTATTCCTTGAATATGTCAGATTTTGGTATAAAATATTTCTAGTTTTCTTTTGTATTAAAATAGAATGAATGAAAGAAAGAAAGAGCTAGGTCACCTAGTGATTTTCCAAATGGATCATACTAGAAACTAATTTTCTAAAAATTAATGTAGACAAAAACTTAAAATATGAGGTAGTCTAGCTGTTCCAGGGAGCTGAGGCATGCTTGTGATGTGTTTCAGAAAGGGTGTCCAGGAAGCAGATAAAATGATAAGGGCTGGAAAAATATACATTTTAGAATGATTCCTGCTTTTTTAGGACACCTTAAAATCCTGAGTCTCCTGCTTATTAGGTTTTGTGACTTCTGGTAAGTTATTTAATCTTGCTACAGTTTAATTGCCTTATCATTCAACTATTACTCCCCTTATGACATTAAAGAATTAAATAAAATAGTGCACATAAAAGTACTAAACTTAGTGCAATGCATCTGGCAAGCTTGGAGTATTATGAGCAATTTAGGATGATACTTTTGTCCTGGAGATCTAAAAATGCATCTTACTAACATCTATTGGGGATCAAAGTCATGAAAAAAAGAAAACTATACTTACTGTAAAACTGTTCAATATTTTTCACATTCTTTCCTAAGCTTGATATTTTGCTGTAGTTATTTTCATGGCTTTAGACTGTGAACTAAGGTGTACAAGTTAATTATAAAATATAGGTTAATATAAAAACACTGTTCAGTCCAGCTATGCAATAATCTTATACTTTACTGTGGAACCAACAGAAATGGGTTTCAGTTCTGTATTTATTTTTTCCACCCAAGTTTTAGAACTGACAGGTTGTATATGCCTTTTAAATATGAAACAGTGATTTAAAGACCTCATTTTCCAAATGTGACCGTCTCAAAGCTTCAGCAATAACATCATCAACCACAAGATGGCTTCACTGCCTTATAAATTCATAGTGAATGGCCTCACACTTAGACGGTCTAGAAATTAGATACTTTTAAAATAATTGGAAAGAGTTTCAAGTTTAAATATAAATAGAATTTTATCATGAAACATGATAAAATATATTAATTTATTCTGTATGAAATAATACAATTTACCAGTATTCCTTTTAGTAAGTTATTAAAATTGAACAGGTGCTTTTATTTTTCAGAATAATGGATTACTAAAACCCTGATTTTACATGTTTTATTTACAAGTGCTTATTGGTAATTATTTATAGGACTTCTGTGAACTTTAAAAATGGCTTCACACAACAATATGTATTTAGACAGATATTCTTCTGATAATTAAAAACAAACTGTTAGCCTTACTTTTTTTGTCTTTTTATTCAAATTCTGTGAGAGAACAAAAAACTGGAGATGAAGGACAGAGATACAGAAATACGCAAATGACACATTCTAAGTATTACTTTTGACTAGGAGTCCCCCAGTGCTTACCTTGTATTTCATTTGCTATAATTCCTCCAAATGATTAAGAGAAATTATGTCTGTGCTGTTACTTCGATGTATAAATTGAAGCTTTTTACAAGAAATCCCAAGTTTGGGAAAAACCTAGTAAATATATTGGCTATTTCTCAATTAATAGGCATTTATATTACCCTGTGTTTAAAATTTCCAAGCGATAGGAACTTTTAGATCTTCTGGTAAATATACTACTGTATTTATGATTCAGAAAGTTTTTCTTTTATTATCATTTATTGGTTTTTAATTTTTTTTATTTAAGTATTGTTGATATACAATCTTATATTGGTTTTCAAATATACAACACAGTAGTTCAACAGTTAATCATATTATTAAATCCTTACTCCATCTAGTGCAGTTACTATCTGTAAACATGGAAACATATTACAGAATCACTGACTATATTCTCCGTGCTGTACTACTATCCCTGTGACCAATTTATGTTATGATTAAGAATTTTTGTGCCCATTTATTCCCCTTACCCTCTCTACACCCAACCCCAAGTACTCCCCCATGGTAACCACTAATCACTTCTCAGTGTCTATGAGTTTACTGCTGTTTTGTTCATCTGTTTTGCTTTGTTTTTATACTCCACAAATAAGTCAAGTAATATGGTATTTGTCTTTCTTCCCCTGTTATTTCACTGAGCATAATACTCTCTAGATCAATCCTTGTTGTGAATGGCAGGATTTCTTTTCTTTTTGAGTCTGAATAATATTCCATTGTATGTATGTACCACCTCTTGTTTATCCATTCATCTACTGATGGACACTTAGGTTGTTTCCATATCTTGGCTATTGCAAATAGTGCAGTGATAAACATAGGAGTGCATATGTCTTTTCGAATTAGGGATTTTGTTGTCTTCTGGTAAATTCCTAGGAGTAGAACTACTGGGCCAAATGGTATTTCTGTTTTTAGTTTTTTGAGGCACCTCCATATTGCTTTCCACAATGGTTGAACTAGTTGACATTCCTAACAACAGTGTCAGAGGGTTTCTATTTCTCCATATCCTCACCAACACTTATTATATTTTGTCTTTTGGGTAGTGGCTTGACAAACAGGTGTTTGTCTTGATTTGCATTTCCCTGATGATTAGTGATGTGGAGCATCTTTTCATGTGCCTATTGGCCAACCATATTTCTTCTTTGAAGAAGTGTCTGTTCAGGTCCTCTGCCCATTTTTAAATTGGGTTATTTGTTGTTTTTTTTTCATGTTGTCAAGTATAACCTCTTTATATATTTTGGATGTTAACCCCTTATTGGATAAATCATTTACAGATATATTTTCCTATACTGAAGGTTGTTGCCTTTTTGTTCAGCTGATGGTGTCCTTTGTTGTACAGAAGGTTTTTAGTTTGATGTAGTTGTACTTGTTCATTTTTTATTTTGTTTCCCCTGCCTGAGGAGATGTGTCCAGGAAAAAAATGCACATACTTATGTTCAAGAAATTTTTGCTTATGTTTTCTTCTAAGAGTTTTGTGGTTTCATGTCTTACATTCAGGTCTTTAATCCATTTTGAGTTTAATTTTGTGTATGGAGTTAGACACTAATCCAGTTTCATTTTCTTGTATGTAGCTGTCCAATTTTCCCAACACCTGTTATGAAAGAGACTCTCTTTTCTCCATTATATATTCATGACTCCTTTATCATATTAATTGACCATATGTGTGTGGGTTTATGTCTGGGCTCTATTCTGTTTCATTGATCTATGGGTCTGTTCTTGTGCTAGTACCATACTAGTTTGATAACTGTAGCTTTCTAGCATAGCTTGAAGTCAGGTAATGTAATGCTCCAACTTTGTTCTTTCTCAGGATTGCTTTGGCTATTCGGGGTCTTTTGTGGTTTCATATGAAATTTAGAACTGTTTGTTCTAGTTCATTGAAAAATGCTGTTGGTATTTTGGTAGGGATTGCATTGAATTTGTAAATTGCTTTGGGAAGGATGGCCATTTTGACAGTAGTAATTCTTCCTATCCATGAGCATAGGATAGGTTTCCATTTACTTGTGTCTTTAATTTCTCTTATGAGTGTCTCCCAGTTTCCAGAGTACAGGACTTTCACCTCCTCAGTTAGGTTTATTCCTAGGTATTTTATTCTTTAAGATGCAATTGCAAGTAGAATTATTTTCCTGATTTTTCTTTCTGCTGATTTGTTGTTAGTTTGTAGGAATACAATAAATTTATGTATGTTAATTTTGTATCCTGCTTCTTTGCTGAATTCAGTTATTAGTTCTAATAATTCTCTGGTGGAGTCTTTAGAGTTTCTATGTATATCATGTCATCTGCAAATAGTGACAGTTTAACTTCTTCCTTACCAATTTGGATGCCTTTTATCTCTTTGTCTTATCTGATTGCCATGGCTAGGACCTCCAATACTATGTTGAATAAGAGTGGTAAGAGTAGATATCCTATCTTGTTCCTGATATTAGAGGAAAAACTTTCAGCATTTTGTCTTTGAGTATGATGTTAGCTGTGAATTTGTATATGGCCTTTATTATGTTGAGGTATGTACTCTCTATACATATTTTGCTGAGAGTTTTTTTTATCATGAATGGATGTTGAGTTTTGTCAAATGGTTTGAGATGATCATTGATTTTGTCCTTTTTGTTGATGTAGTGTATGATATTGATTGACATACAAATATACCATCCTTGAATCCCTGGAATAAATCACACTTGGTCATGATGGATGATAATTTTCTTGAATTTGCTTTGTAATATTTTGTGGAGGATATTTTTTTCAATTTAATTTAATTTAATTTATTTTTTTGGTATCATTAATATACACTTACATGAACAACATTGTGGTTATTAGATTCCCCCCATTATTAAGTTCCCACCATGTACCCCATTACAGTCACTGTCCATCAGCATAGTAAGATGCTGCAGAATCATTTCTTGTCTTCTCTGTGCTATACTGCCTTCCCCGTGTCCCCCCACACATTATGTTTGCTAATTGTAATGCCCCTTTTTCCTCTTGTCCCTCCATTCCCACCCATCCTCCCCAGTCCCTTTCCCTTTAGTAACTGTTAGTCCATTCTTGGTTCTGTGAGTCTGCTGCTGTTTTGTTCCTTCAGTTTTTTCTATGTTCTTATGCTCCACGGATAAGTGAAATCATTTGATACTTGTCTTTCTCTGCCTGGCTTATTTCACTGAGCATAATACCCTCTAGTTCCATCCATGTTGTTGCAAATGGTAGGATTTGTTTTCTTCTTATGGCTGAATAATATTCCATTGTGTATATGTACCACATCTTCTTTATCCATTCATCTACTGATGGACACTTAGGTTGCTTCCATTTCTTGGCTGTTGTAAATAGTGCTGCGATAAACATGGTGCATATATCTTTTTCAAATTGGGCTCCTGCATTCTTAGGGTAAATTCCTAGGAGGGGAATTCCTGGGTCAAATGGTATATCTATTTTGAGCTTTTTGAGGAACCTCCATACTGCTTTCCACAAAGGTTAAAGTAATTTACATTCCCACCAGCAGTGTAGGAGGGTTCCCCTTTCTCCACATCCTCGCCAGCATTTGTTGTTGTTTGTCTTTTTGATGCTGTCCATCAGCATCAAACTGATGCTAACTGGTGTGAGGTGATATCTCATTTTGATTTTAATTTGAATTTCTCTGATGATTAGTGATGTGGAGCATCTTTTCATGTGTCTGTTGGCCATCTGAATTTCTTCTTTGGAGAACTGTCTGTTCAGATCCTCTATCCATTTGTTAATTGGGTTATTTGCTTTTTGTTTGTTGAGGTACATGAGCTCTTTGTACATTTTGGATGTCAACCTATTATCGGATATGTCATTTATGAATATATTCTTCCATACTGTAGGAATGCCTTTTTGTTCTGCTGATGGTGTCCTTTGCCGTACAGAAGCTTTTAAATTTGATATAGTCCCACTTGTTCATTTTTGCTTTTGTTTCTCTTTCCTGTGGAGATATGTTCATGAAGAAGTTGCTCATGTTTATATTCAAGAGAGTTTTGCCTGTATTTTCTTGTAAGACTTTTATGGTTTCATGACTTACATTCAGGTCTTTGATCCATTTCAAGTTTACTTTTGTGTATGGAGTTAGGCAGTAATCCAGTTTCATTCTCTTACATGTAGCTGTCCTGTTTGCCAACACCAGCTATTGAAGAGGCTGCCATTTCCCCATTGTATATCATGGCTCCTTTATCATATATTAATTGACTATATATGCTTGGGTTAGTATCTGGAGTCTCTATTCTGTTCCACTGGTCTGTGGCTCTGTTCTTGTGCCAGTACCAAATTGCCTTGATTACTGTGGCTTTGTAGTAGAGCTTAAAGTTGGGAAGCGAGATCTCCCCTGCTTTATTCTTCCTTCTCGGGAGTACTTTGGCTCTTTGGGGTCTTTTATGGTTCCATATGAATTTTAGAACTATTTGTTCCAGTTTGTTGAAGAATGCTATAGGTATTTTGATAGGGATTGCATTGAATCTGTAGATTGCTTTAGGCAGGATGGCCATTTTAACAATATTAATTCTTTCTACCCAAGAGTATGGGATGAATTTACGTTTATTAGTATCCTCTTTAGTTTCTTTTAGGAGTGTCTTGTAGTTTTCAGGGCATAGGTCCTTCATTTCCTTAGTTAGGTTTATTCCTAGGTATTTCACTCTTTTTGATGCAATTGTGAATGGAATTGTTTTCCTGATTTCTCTTTCTGCTAGTTCATTGTTAGTGTATAGGAATGCAACAGATTTCTGTGTATTAATTTTGTATCTTGCAACTCTGCTGAATTCAGATATTAGTTCTAGTAGTTTTGGAGTGGGTTTTTTTGTATACAATATCATGTCATCTGCAAACAGGAACAGTTTGACTTCTTCTTTACCAATCTGGATGCCTTTTATTTCTTTGTGTTGTCTGTCAAGGATTTTTGTGTCTGTGTTTATGAGTGATATTGGTCTATAATTTCCTTTTTTTTAGTGTTTTTGTCTTATTTTGGTACTAGAGTGATTCTGGCCTCAGAATGAATTTAGAAGTGTTCCCTCCTCTTCTACTTTTTGGAATTCTTTAAGGGTGAGTATTTGCTCCTCTTGAAATGTTTGGTAGAATACAGCTGCGAAGCTATCTGACCCTGGATTTTTGTTTGTTGGGATTTTTTTGATTATCAGTTCGATTTCATTGCTGGTAATTGGTCTGTTCAGATTTTCTATTTCTTCCTGGGTCAATCTGGGAAGGTTGTATTTTTCTAGCAATTTGTCCATTTCTTCTAGGTTGTCCAATAGATTGGTATATAATTTTTATAGTATTCTCTAATAATTGTTTGTGTTTCTGTGGTATCCGTTGTGACTATTCCTTCTTCATTTCTGATTTTGTTTATTTGTATGCACTTATTTTTTTCGTGATAATTATGGTAAGGGTTTCTTTTGTTCAGTTTCTCAAAGAACCAGCTTTTGATTTCATTGATTTTTTTTCTACTGTTTTATTATCCATTTTATTTATTTCTGCTCTGATCTTTATTGTGTCCCTCCTGCTAACTTTGGGTTTTATTTGTTCTTCTTTTTCTAGTTTCTTTAGTTGTGAGTTTAGACTGTTTATTTGGTATTGTTCTTATTTCTTTACGTAAGCCTGTATTGCTATGTACTTTCCTCTTAGAACTGCCTTTGCTACCTCCCACAGATTTTGGGTTGTTGTGTTATTGTTTTCATTTGTCTCCATGTATTAATTGATTTCTGTTTAAATTTATCCATTGATGCATTGATTATTTAGCAGCATGTTGTTTAGCCTTCATGTGTTTATAAGTCTTTTTGTTTTCTTTGTGTAATTTATTTCTATTTTCCTAGCATTGTGAGCTGAGAAGCTGCTTTACATTGACACAATTTCAATCTTTTTAAAATTTATTGAGGCTCTTCTTGTGGCCTAGTATGTGATGTATTCTGGAGAACATTCCATGTATGCTTGAGAAAAATTTGTATTTTTGCTTCTTTTGGGTAGAATGTTAGGTAGATAGCCATCAAGACCGTCTTATGTAATGTATTGTTCAGTGCTTCTGTTTTCTTATTTATTTTCTGTCTGGTTGATTTGTCTATTGATGTGAGTGGTGTGTTGAAGTCTCCTAAAATGAAGGTGTTGCAATCTGTTTCCCCCTTTAATTCTTTTAGTATTGTTTTACATATTTAGGTGCTTCTATATTGTATACATAGATATTTATAATGGTTATCTCCTCTTGTAGGACTGATCCCTTTGTTATTATGTAATGTCCTGCTGTGTCTCTTACTTTCTTTGTTTTGAAATCTATTTTGTCTGATATAAGCTACTGTTGCTTTTTTCTATTGTTTGCATGGAATATCTTTCCATCCCTTCACTTTTAGTCTGTGTATGTCTTTGTGCATGACATGAGTTTTTTGAAAGCAACATATAGATGGGTTTTGTTTTTTATCCATTCTGCCACTCTGTGTTTTTGATTTGTGCATTCAGTCCATTTACATTTGAGGTGATTATTAATAGATATATACTTACTGTCATTTTATTAATTTTTTTGTTTTTACATCTCCCCTCTGTTCCTTTCTACCTCTCTTATGCTTTTCTCTTTCTATTTGATGGTTTTCTTAGTGTTGTGTTGGATTCCTCTTTTTAAATTTTTTGTTTATATATTATAGGCTTTAGGTTTGTGGTTACCATAACATTCGAGGAGAGCTTCCTGACTACATAACAGTCTATCTTATGTTGAAGGTTGCTCTATTTCAAACACAATCTAAAAGTACTTTTTTCTTTCTCTCTTTCTTCTCTACACTTTATGTATCATATGTCATGGTCTGCACTTTTTATTTATTCCTTGACTGATTTTGTGCATAGTTTGTTTTACTACTTTTGTTTTAATTTCATACTTGCTTTGTAAGTAATTTTTGTAGTACCATTACTGAGACTTTATTTTCACTGCTATGAACTATTTAAGCTTAAGAATATTTCCAGGTACAGAAGTCCCTTTTACATATCCTGTAATGCTGGTTTAGTGGTTATAAATTCCTTTGGCCTTTTTCATCTGGGGAGTGTTTAATCTCTCCTACAATTTTGAATGATAATTTTTCTGGGTAGAGGATTCTTGGTTTAAGGTCCTTGTGTTTCAATATATTAAATATTTTATGCCACTCCCTCCTAGCCTATAAAGTTTCTGCTGAGAATTCTGCTGATAGCCTGATGGGGTTTTCCATATAAGTAATCTTTTTTCTCTCTCTGGCTACTTTTAATATCCTCTCCTTATCCTTAATATTTGTCATTTGAATTATTATAAGTCTTGGTGTTTTCATCCTGGAGTTCCTTTTGTTAGGGGCTCTCTTACTTCAGTGACCTCAGTGTCTATTTCCTTCCCCAGATTGCAGTAGTTTTCAAAAATTATTTATTCAAAGATACTTTCTATCCCTTTGTCTCTCTCTTCTCCTTCTAGTACCCCTATATTGTGAATATTGTTTGGAGTTGTCACACAGCTCTCTCAGCATTCTTTTATTTCTAGAGATTATTTTTTCCTCTCTGTTCCTCAGGTTCATTGTGTTTCTGTTCCTCAGGTTCATTTTGTTCCTGTTCTCTAATTTCCATCCCATTGATTGTCTTCTCTACTTGCACCAATCTATTATTCATTTCATCCATTGTATATTTCATTTTAGTTATTGTACTTTTCAGCCCTGAGTGGCTCTTTTTCAACTCTTCTCTTTGTTAAAGTCCTCTTTGAGGTTTTCATTTCTTTTCCGGAGATGAGTGAGCATATTTATGACTGATACTTTGAAATCTTTATCAAGAATATTGGTGATCTCCATTTAATTTAGCCCTCTTTCTGGCATCTTACCCTGTAGTTTTGTTTGGAACATATTCCTCTGCCTTCTCATTTTGTCAGGGTTTCTGTGTTTCTTCCTTTGCATTAGATGGATCTGCTATGCTTCCTAGTCTAGAGAGTAATGACTTTATGAGGAAGGCATCCTGTGGTGCCCAGAAGCTCAAGACTCTTTACTCTCGAGTGCCTGGTTCTCCTTTATTGTTGAGCCCTAGTTGTTGCTGGTGAGCTTTTGGCAGGCTGCCTTTCTATCTGTCTGCTGGCAGTGGTCTATCTCAGTCCACTTTGGATGGTAGTTCACCTCATCCAACCCTTTGTGATCCAAGTAGTTGTCCTTGTGATGGGATCATTCTGGTGGGGCCACCTTCTCCCTGCCCTACAGCAATGGTGGCCCTGCTGTTCTAACTGGGTGGGCAGGGTAGTCGTGCTGCTCTGGGGATGTGACATGGCACTGGGATTCATAGGTTCAGGTGCGTGTGGCAGGGTGTGCTGTGGCTTGCTGGTCTGCTGAGAGGAGGAAAGAGCACTCAGAGATGACATCTGCAGCCTCCCCCATTTGGGCTGAGCTGGGATCAAGAAAGCTGGGAAAGCCTCACTCTGCCTACCACCAGGAAAGACGTCCTCTACCAGCCAGGCAGCAAAATCTGACATTGCTGGGTTGAGCAGGTAGGTGGGTGGGTGGGTACACAGGGAAGCCTGGGGCTAAGCTGCCAGGAGGGAGGTGGAGTGTTTGATTTTGTTCCTAGAAGCAAGTGCTTGACCTGTTGGGCCAAGAGAGGGCTGGGGAAGTGTTGTCCATCTTCCCTTTCTCCTACTGAGAGTGCTCCAGCCAGCCCTCAGTCCTCTGGTACCCTTCCCACTGCTGGTAAATTTTTCAAACTTCCACTTCTGTTTTGCGTCTCAGTGGGACAGACTAAGCATGCCTGTCCTCCACACACAGCTGGAGTCTCAACCTCCCAGAGTGCTCCAGCTGTCCCTGGTGTCCTGCTAATCACCAAAACCTAGTGCAATATGGACTCATATTCCCAGAGCAGCTTTGGCCAAGTGTGTAGAGTTTCTGAGCACTTATCCCCACCTTGCTCTGTTCCTCTTCCTCCCGTTTGTGGAGGGAGGGATGGGGGAAGGGTTGGGGTCCCCATGCATCATGGCTTTGCCACTTTACTCTGCTCAAGGTGGTCTTCTCTTCTTCATAGGTATGGATGGTCTGTCCTGCAGTCTTCAGGTCATTTTCAGGTTTAGTTGTATTTGCTGTAGTTTTTTCCCTGGTGTATGTATGGGAGGAGGTTTCCCCTTGCCTTTATACTCCATCTTTTTTCCCCATGTCCTGTTTTTAAGTTTCATAAAATGATAGCATATTGTCTACTATAACACTTTTATCATTCAGTATTGGAGTTCTAACATATGTCCATGTTGAATGTACCTATTATCATTCATTTTCTCTTCTGTACAATATTAAACTATGTAAATAAATCTCAGTTTACTTGCTCATTCTGTTAATAGATATTTAAGTGCTTTTCTTTTTCTTTTGTTTTATAATAGATGCAGTACTTCTAGGAACAAACATGTAGATTTTTCCTGATGCACATGTATAAGAGTTTCTGTAGGGAATATAACCAGGAATTCAATTATTACATGCCAGAATTAAGTCAGTGTTGAATTTATAAGATTGTGCCATATCATTTTTCAACTTGGTTGCACCCATTCATATTACTTTCAGTAAAGTATATGAGATTCCATTTATCCACATCTATTGTAGCACTTGAAATCATCAAAATTTTCTAATCTGGTGGTTGTAAAATATGTTACTCATGTTAGGCTATACTGTTCTCCACCCCACCCCCTATATAAATTTTAGAATCAAATGATCAAGTTTTGATTGAACTTACATTCAACTGCAGATCAGACAATTGACATATTTGTGATATCTTATTATTACCAGTGAAATGCTGGTAAGCTGACTTCTGAGGATAAAAAAGGAAGCCCTGATATGTAGCATTGCCACTTTTGTAGTATAAGGATTCCTGCTATGGCTGATTATAAGCTATTCCCTGAAATCACTGAAACTGAAATTGGGAAGACACATGCATAATAGGTTCTTGTGAGCTGGTGTGAGCTGCCTCTAACACATTCTTGGATGTCACTCTTCCTTTATTTAGTTTATCCATAACATTTTATCATGTGTCTTTTGTAAGCTTTATTCCTGGAATTTTTGTTGTTGTAAATGGAGTTTAAAAGTTTGTTCCCTCTATTATGGCTACACAGCAAGTAATTGATAATTAAGTATCAATCTTAAATTCTGCTACCTTTTACTTAATATTTTTAATAATATATCTGCATATTCTATGTTTTCTCTAAATTTTCCTTTTGTTGACATTTCACATCACACAATTTGTGTACCCTGTTGTATATAGCTTCTTTGAATAAGTGTAATGTTTTTGAGGTTATCAGTGATGTAGCGTGTATACATAGTTTGTTCATATTTACTGCTGAGTGGTATTACATCGCATGAATATACTATGCATATACCACTTATTTCTTTCCATTTGTCAGTTGATGGACATTTAGATTGCTATGTATAGTTCTTTTATTGTTTTTTCATTACCATTGAGTGTGTTTGTGTCATTATTATTCTTTACCTTGTTGATCGACATCTTTACTCTTCACTTCTTGATCAGTCCATTGTTCAGTATCAGTTGTATTATTCTTTGCAAAAAATCAGTGCTAGACTTTGTTAACCCTCTTTATTGTATATTTAGTTCACTATTTCATTATCTTTTACTCTTTTCTTTTTCTACATTATTTAAGTTCATTCTATTATTTTTTCTCAACTTACTAGTTCAACTCATTGATTTCCCTCTTTCTTTTCTAATATAAGCATCTTGAAGTTAGTTAATTTTTTTCCTACCCCTGCTTTAACTTTATCCCAAAAGTTCTTATAATGGGATTTTCATTATCATTCAGTTCTCAGTATTTTCAGTTTATATTAAGATTCTTCTTTGCTAGTTTTAATTATAAAATATTTTTTTTCTTTTTGTTATGGAGTTCTAATATAGTTGTGATCAGATAGTTTGAACTGAATGAGAAATACATTTTGAAAATCTATAGAGGATTACATTATAGCTTGATATATATTTGTATATGTTGTATGTTTTCTTGAAAAGTATATTTGTTCCTAGTTATTAGGTTCACAGTTTTATGTAAATTCTCTAGACTAAGCTTATTATTTTATGTAAGTCTGGGTATGATCATTCCAAATTCTCAAGTCTTTAGAGGCCTAAAAATTTTTTTAAATGATTTTCATGTCTTGTGATGTTTCCTTATGAGTCTTATGATATTTTTTGTAGTTTCATGTTTCTTGATCTTTCTGCTTGGGAATCCTGGGCACCTGAATCAGGAATGCTTTCTTTTAGACGGGTTACCTGGAGCTAGTGGGGTTGCTTCTAATTCACAGTAAGTTAAAGTTCTGGCAAGGTTCCACTTTTCCACTAGCCCAAAGCTGAGGCTTTCAATTGAATGTTACTGCCAGAAGCAAACCTAGAGCTTCTCTGGAGGAAAATCTTCTCCAAATTGAGGCTTACCATATGTACCCTTCATAGATAACATGAGGAATATTCTGAAATTTCTGACATTATTTAAACAGTTCTCTTTTATTCTAGTTATTTTGAGTCTGATACTATCCTTAGGATGGTACAGGGTTTGGCAAATTCATACTTTTTTTTCTTGATTTTTTTCCTGCCCTGCACCATATATTAAAGTGAAATTTTGTTAAAATGATACTAAGAGTTCTTTTGACAGAACAAAGAAGTAGGTAACAAGAAAGAGGACATCATAAATGCTATTTCTTAAAGCTTGTCCTTCATGCCTTTAAAGCAGCTATAGGCAGAACCACTCTTTCTTCTTCCAAGGCAGCTTTCTGGAATCATTTATCTAGTTGTTTGGGTGCTATGGTAGAGATCTGAAGAATCTAGCTAAAAACTTCTTTTGATATGAGTGGATGAAAAAAATGAGTCCCAGGAAATCTTACTGAATCCACTGGAAATGCTTTAAAAGTAGTGATAGAGTAAAGAATGAAATGAATTGTGGTTTTAAATACTTAAAAGGACTGTGGAGGATGAATTTTTTATTCTTTTCATTTTTATTCACTGTACAATAATGATGGAAAATTAATCAGAACTTAATCAAACTCATAGATTCGTTCTGAGTATGTGGCCCTGTTTCCAAAATTGATGGAGAATGCAATGCTTACATTATAGATTGAGAAATTTATTTCTCAAGGAAATTTGTAATATTATTAAAAAGAAATAGCTAGCAGGTATTTCACAGTATCATAGAATGTCTCAACTTAGTTTCTAGAGTGCTTAAAAAAAACCTAAATTTTAACTGTTTATGTAGGGGTAATCAGACTATAGATAACTAGTTCCATGTCATCTAAACCTTGCGTAATCTGAGTGATAAGCAGAAATGCTATTTAATACGATCAATAAAGTAATAAAGTAAACATGTGTTTAAATCTGATATACTGTATCAGTTCCTGTGACTAGTTAGGAGTTAAAATGACAGAGGTGTCCATCTACCAAAGGAGACAAAGGAGAGGAAACAGTGAAGCCTAGATGAGTATGTTTGGCCACAGATAATATTTCTGGCAGATATTTGACATCATTGATTAGAATTAGAGATCTTTACCTGGAGAGGTAATAGTAAATTCGTCTTACCTATCTAAACTTTTTATAGTAATTTGTTTTACTTGTTTCTTATTATTCATGAAAAAGAGAAAATCAGATAAAAAAAATCTTGGGCAAGGATTTATCTTCATTTTATATTACTTTCATTTAAAGTTGATATCTTTTTTACTTTGGGGTTGCCCTTGACACTAGTTGAACAAAGATTTTGAAATTGTCATCCAGTTTTATGGATGCATTTAGGTGATTTTTAGATGTTAAACATCTAAAAGATTTAAAGTTAGGATTTAGGATCTTAGAATTGTATTATTTTATTCTAGTATTTGTGTTATATTTAGGTCTAGTACTTCCCTATTTTTTGACTACAGAGTATAATAAACTGAATATTGTAAACATTATTATGAAAATAAATAATTACATCTGCTGATTTATTTATAGAATATTTCTGAATTGTGGAATCACACCTTAAAGTTTGATGATTCATGAGAAATGACTATCAAGACTATGTATGATTTTGGGGTTTCTGGGAGAGCCTACTAAATTGTACGTCCTCTTCTACTTTGGTTTTGAATCAGTTGAGAAATAAAGTGTAGCAAATATGAGCCAAAAAACCAACTTAATCATTGATAAAAATCAATTTGAAAGATGCGGTTTAGTGGGAGGAAATGGACACGTTCACTGAAGCACAAACGAGGTCAGCTTGTACACTCACTCACAGCAGTGCCAACCCAGTATCTCCTTCCTCATGGTCTCTGTCTAAATCTGAAGAAAAAGGGGGAGGATGAGCCCAGTATATAGTATATTCTTCCCAATCAGATAAGTCATTCCATAAATGGATAAATTAGTCTTTGAGGCTACTGTTTGAATTACCACATGCTTGGTGACGTAAAATAACAGCAATTTATTCTTTCAGTTCTGTAGGCAGAAGTCTGAACTCCCAGTGTCAGCAGGATTGGTTCCTTCTGGGGCAGTTTGGGGTTCCTTGGCTTGTAGGCATGTAACTCTATTTATTGCCCCCTTCTCCACATGGCTCTGGGTCTGTGTTTACTTCCTTCTGTCTTCTTATATAAAAACATTCATCACTGGATTTCAGGCTTTTCCTAATCTAGAATGATCTCATCTCTAGATAGTGTCCTTAAAGGTATATGCAAACTGCCTTTTCCCAAATTAGTTTGCACTTCCAGGTTCCACGTGAACATGTCTTTTGGAGGGACCCCTGTTCAACCCACTCAAAGGGCAGACTAGGCCAGGAGTTGGACTAATTAACTAGGTAAACTCGGTGCTTGCTAGGAAACATCAGGAATCAGGGGCAGGAGATCCTCCCTGACATTCTACTGCATTCTGTTCTTGTGGTTAACTAGATGTAGATCAGCAAAATCATCCTGTTCCCACCCTATGTTTGTGTTGTTGGCAGTATCTTCAATTTGTGTTTGTTTCATTGGTAATCTTTTAAAGCTATTTGTTCATTTTGTGAGCATTAATGGTTAAAATTAGATAATATAGTCTATATATCCATTTTACTGCACACAAGTAAGGTGCCATGTCAACACTCATGGGTTGTAGAACTTCCCAAATTCTGTAAAAATGCTTTATGATCTGTATATAATCTGGACCAAATGAGGGTACCCTTGTTGCTATACATATGAAGTATTAAGAAAGTTTAATTTCTTTCTTACGAAGAATTAAATAGAAACAAGTGTTTTCCTTCCACACTTCAATGGATGAGCACTTCCTAGGATGTTTGTCTCACTTTGGAACACATAGATTTAGATTATCATCGATTGCCTAACAGAGCTTCTTGCATTGATGGAGACAGTCTGTGTCTGTATTGTCCTGATATAGAACTTTTGAAATGTGGGTAGTGCAACTGAAAATGAAATTTTTATCTCATTTAATTTTAATTGATTTAAATTTAAATAGTCACATGTGGTTGGTAGACTGTATTGCACCCCAGGCAAGATATTTGTCAATGTTTAGGCTAAAAATATTGGGAGAGTAAAATAAAGAGAATAAATTAGAATAACCATAATTGCCTATGATTTAATTTACATGTCTCTATTGTAATGACATTAAAACAAGCAAAAGAAAAAAATTTATCCTGAATTAGTAGCTTATCTGTTTCTGTTAAAAGTTTTAAACTTGTTTCAACTTGGAATTTTTTTCATAACTGAAAATTAGATGAAATTTTAGCTTCTTCTCTGATTATATTCTCTGGGTATACATTTATAACTAAATTATTCCTCTGCAGGCAGAATACTGATAAATATAGAGTAGAAATTTGTTAACTTGAAGACATGCTTACTCGAGAAATTAAGTGTAAATGTCAGTCATATCACATCGTTCTGTGTTGAAAATATAAATTAATGTGCACAGAAAAGTTTCGCTTTTAGAAGACTGTAACAAAAAAGGTAGCTTTTTTTTCCTGTGTAAGTACAATACTACTTAAAGGTGTAATATTTTGTAATGTGGAAAGTATCACTTTGTGTTAAGTTTATTTTTCAGACATGTAAGCAGGCCTTACTATCATTTCTCAATTATGCCATAAGCATTTTATTACATAAAACTTTTAACTTAATAAATAGTTGGTCCTTGCATTTTATTTTTGTTCTTATTGAAATGTGGCCATTGAAGTGAGAGAACATTTCTTGTTCTTACTATGAATGCATATAATACAGCGTTATATTTTAATTCATTTAAAAAGGTAATGTGAAAATAAGTACACTCACATAATAGTTTAAATTTTGGAGTATTGTTTTCTTCATTTTTAACCAGAAGAGGGTGTACTTTAAACTTGATGTTTTTGAACTGAAAGTACCCCCTTTTAACTGCTGCTGTAAATTTGATATTCCTTTAAAAGTTACCAAGTTATTTAATTCCAGAATGTCCCTGAATGTATATGGAGGAGATGGAGGTATATATAAACAATTTAGTGCACATAAGACTCAAAAAACATCTCTTAGTACACCTTTAATTCAGTAGTATAACTTTGTTTTCCTAGAGTTTTCTTGTTACTTTCTGAAAATAAATTCAGAATTATGGGGAAAAAAGCCCCTCAGGAGACCCTTTTAAAGTTTTATCTTTAAATACCAAGAAAAAAAGAAATCCTATGTATGTAATTTACAATTAAGGAAAAAAGAAATACTGTAAATGAAAACAAAGCCGTGGCTAGAAGGTGATATTTATTCCTTTATGTTTTGACAGCTTGAAGGTCCATGTGTTTTGCAAATTCAAAAAATCCGCAACGTTTCTGCACCAAAGGATAATGAAGAATCTCAGGCTGCACCAAGAATGCTGCGTTTGCAAATGACTGATGGTCACATAAGTTGCACAGCAGTAGAATATAGTCATATGTCAAAAATAAGGTACTTGACACCTTATTTTGTGTATTTGTTACAGAATGCTTGAAGGTACTAAGTGAAATGGAATTTAAGAATTTTGAAAAGGAGGAATGGACTCCTAAGTGCATCTTAAAATTTTTCAGAAGAAATGAAGTTTCTGTTTCTACTCTAACTGTATAGGAAAATATTTAAGAATGGGATTAGTTAATCCTTGCTATGATGTTAATCATAAAAACTAAATATAAGGTGTTCTTGCATGAAAAGTAATCTTTTCAAGGTCATCCAAGAATTGCCCAGAAAAATTTCTATGAGTAAATATGATTCCTTCCTTAACAGCTGTGTCCATCACACTATTTAGTGTTTCAGACAAGTTTTATAGACCAGTTTTCTTAGGAAATAATTGAAGCTAGAGAGGTTTGTGTGCCACCCCAACTTTTTAAGAGGAGGAGGAACTCTTCAAGGAATAATTCTCCAAATCCTTCTGGCTATTTTTATGAGTCTTTCATTTTTTAATTTCCTTTTTATTGAATAAATTTGATGTGTAACATTGTGTAAATTTAAGGTATACATAGTATTACTTTGATACACTTATATATTGTAACATAATTGCTTATCACTTTATATAATTATAGTACAATATTATTGTCTATATTCATTATAGTGTACATTATTAAATCTCTATGGCTTATTTGCTAAGTTTGTACCCTTAAACACCATCAGATGTAACCCTTCCCTTTATCCCCTGATAACCACCATTTTACTGTTTCTTTACAGGTTTAATAAGCCTGTATATATATATAATATCATGCAGTACCTGTATTTCTCTGACTTATCTCAGCATTATGTGTTCAAGGTCCATCCATGTTATTATCACAAATGACTGGGTATCCTCCTTTCCTATGGCTGAATAATATTTCATCATGTATATGTAACACACCTTTTTTATCCATTCATCCATTGATGAGCATTTGAGCTAAGATTCCATATCTTGGCTATTGTGAATAATGCTGCAATAAACATGGGAATGCATATGTCTTGTCAAAGTCCTGTTTTCATTGCCTTTGGTTATATGCTCAGAAGTGGAATTGCTGAATCACATTGTAGATCTATGTAAAAATTTTTGAGAAACCTCCATATTGTTTTCCATAGTGGTTCCAATTGTAGATTCCTACCAACAATTTATTCCCATTTCACCACATCCTTACCAGCACCTGTTATCATGACTTGATGATAGCCATTCTAACAGGTGTGAGGTGATACCTCATTGTGGTTTTAATTTGCCATTTCCCTGATGATTAGTGATGTTGAGCATCTCTTCACATGCCTATTGGCCATTTTGATGTCCTATTTGGAAAAATGTCTATTTTAATTTCTGCCCATTTTTTAATTGGTTGGTTTTTGTGTTATTAAGCTAAGTTCTTTATATATTTTGTATCTCAACCCCTTATCTGATAAATGATTTGTAAAATTTTTCTCCAATTATGTAGGTTATCTTTTCATTTTGTTAATCATTTCTTTTGCTGTACAGAAGCTTTTCAGTTTGATATAGTCCCATTTGTTGAATTTTACTCTCTTCTTGTGCTTTTGGCTCATGTCCAAGAAAACTATTGCTAAGACCAATATCTAAGAGCTTGTCTCCTGTATTTTCTTCTAAGAGACTTATGGTATTAGTCTAAATGTTTTCAGTCTTTGATCCATTCTGAGTTAATTTTTGTGAGTAGTGTGAGATAGAAGCTCAATTCCATTGTTCTCCATGTGTTTCTATGAAAAGTTTTTAGAGTCATGCTTGTTGGAATGAAAAACAGCAATGAAAAGGAAGGGAAAGTGTCATTTTTTCCCTCCGTGTCTCAATTAGGACAGCTTGAGCTCTATTTTCTGAGGTGGGAATTTTCACTGGACATTGGCAAAGTCCCCTCCCTCCTTCATAGTCATTTTATATATACATGTTTGCTGCTTGGGTCCTTTGAGCTTTTTCAGTTAATGTAACATCATAGACCATACTTCTTTCCTGAACAAGCATTTAACATCATTTAGCATCCACTGTGCTCTAGTGCCTTTATTCAGGGCTGGAGATACAAAGGTAAAAAGAGTTAGATTTTGTCCCTAAGTAGCTCATATGCTAATGAGGTATGCACATAGGCATACAAGTCATAATAAATATATCAACTGAAAAGATTAGGAATCCAGAAAATTATCTCTAGTTGGGGGAGCCAAGGCTGGGACTTAAAATATAAGTAGGCATTTGGGGAGAGATGGATTAACACAGCAGATGAGTGAAAAGTTGGTCGTTAACTGGATGGTTAACAAAAAAGAACATTATTTTCTGTGAATTATAGTAACTCATAAAGATGTAAAATTTCTGTAATTGTTACTGGTCAGATATCTTTTTCTGTATTGAAACTAATTTTATACAAACTTTATCTTTGTAATGCATAGTCAAAGCTCAGAGGAAAAAATAGCAAATCTTAGATTTGTTCAGCATGCCAGAGTTGGAAAAGTGCTTTCATGTCTTACTCTAATTTATCTTTACCACAAATTTGTGAGGTGTGATTTTTATTATCCATTTTTAAAAAAAAATTTTGAAACTGAAGTTCATTTCTTTGTCAGCATGTGGAAAATGATAGTCTTGTACTTCATCTTCAGACTTCCTTTATTTAAACTATAGACAGTCTCATGAAAAATAGTTTTCCTATTAGTGCATTATGAAGAACTTGACAGCGTTCAAAACTGAATTCCAGTTCTGGGGAGGAGCTTCATTGCGTTTGAACTCTTTTTATTTTATCTTATTTTTGCTTTGCTTTAGCTTGAACACACCACCTGGAACTAAAGTTAAGCTCTCAGGCATTGTAGACATAAAAAATGGATTCCTGCTCTTGAATGACACAAACACCACAGTTCTTGGCGGTGAAGTGGAACACCTTATTGAGAAATGGGAATTACAAAGAGTAAGTATAAACCAGGAAGAATGGATTGAACTTTTAAAATACTGTACTCTTTTTATTGCATTAAGGAGACCTTCCCATAATGAATAGTAAAATTAGTCTTTTCTGCCAGAGTTGAATAGAATGAAACACAGTGATCTTTACAGAAACTATCTGCCTTTGTTTAAGCATATTGTTCCTCTAAAGCACCTGTCATTTTTCAGTATTTGTTAAATGTTATTATGTATTTTTAAACTCATTACTTACTTTTTTAAACTGCCAAACTACCAGTTATGAAAATGTGTGTAATGTATCTGTGTATCATTCTTTCTACAAAAAACAGAAGTATTTGTGCTTATATCTGAATATAATTATGTATATTTGTCTCATCTGTATATACACATGCATACTAGTGAAAGCAGATTAGAATTTCACTATAATGACGGGGTTCATGTTGCATTTATCTTCCTAATCACATTAGTTGATGTTTGCCCCATTTACGTTAATAATTATTTTCATCCTTATAGTCATCTAGGTTTTCTAGTGATTCATCTGTTTTGCTTCCAGCAGCGAATTCTGTTGATCTGCTGCAGTCAAATCTTGTATCAATCCCTTGCTCTCTAGTTTCATTGCCATTCCTATAGTTGTTCTATTTTTTTTCCCTTTATTTTCAAATGATCATGACTTTATTATTATAGTTTAAGTCTAGTATCTATTACTTGGACTGCTACAGTAGCTTTTTAACTGGCCTCTCCACATATCCTTTCCCCATCTTCTAATTTATTTTTTATACTTCTGCAAGATTATCAGTATACAGCACACCCTGCTTTTATTTCAGTGCTTAATTTGGGACTGTTTACCTAGTTCCAGTTTACCATTTCAACTTTCTAAATTATTTCACATAGATTTTCATCTACTCAAATGGAACTACTTACTCTTTCTTTGGTTTTCTATGCTTTCCTTGGTTATACTTTAAAAGGAAAAAAAAAAGATTTTCCCACTTTTATGGCTTTCATTTTGTTTCTTTCTTTTGCTAACCCCTGCACAACCAAATTGTTCCCATGCTTTTAGGCTCACATGAACTCCTTGCTTTTTCACCAAGTAAAATAGCTGCTCCTTTACAAATTCTTGGAATAGTTCACCTGTGTTAAAAAGCATATTACTTTTTACCTAGCACTAAAATTATGTTAATTTCTTGTCTCCTTTAATAGATTGTAAGCTTTTTAAGGTCAGAATTCTTGTTTTTGTCTTTGTTCAATTCTATGAATATCTGTTGAACACTCTCTAGATGATTGTGCTGGGCTCTTGCCATGTGTATATCATGTAATCCTCCTAACATATAAGGGAGTGTTATGTCCATGTAGATCAGAAATGTACATAAAGAACTATTAAATAACTCTACTTTTCAATTTTATGATTAAACAGCTAATAGGTGATAGATCTGAGCCTTCCTGTTTCTCCAAAGTGATAGCCCTTAGTCTTACATGCAGTAAACATCATAACAAATAGTTGTGACATGAGTGAATTACAAAGTACATGAAGCTATTTATTCTCTGATCTAAAATTGATGTTTTTGTGCTACCCTCAAATCTTGCATGTTATCTAGAATGAGCCAAGAGGCCTAACAATATCTAAAACTTTTGGTATTTTATGCTATGTTACTCTTTTCTATTTTTTTGAGTTTGAAAGTGCCTCTATTTGGGAGGAAAATTAATAAGGGGATTCAGGCACATTTTTTATTCCTTAGTACTTATTCCTTCTAATAGGAATATGCTACGTTTTAGGCTCATGTACTATGCAGTATAAGATAACCTTGCATAATTGCATCGTTTAGCTGAAAATGTTACAAAAGCATGTAATTCAGAAGTGGGTTGATAGTTTATATAAATAGTCAAGTTCGTGAACTTTGAATTTCACAGAGAAATCCTATGTAATTCATGTGATCTTTTCCTTTCAGAAGTTGATACACTATATTTTTATTATCATTAGAGATTTTTTAGTGTGGTAAGATGTTCTTAAATCAGATCAATACCTTACATAATTTTCCCAACCAACCTCACTAATTATAAAGTCAGTTAAACACTCCTAGAAATTTTCTGACACCACACGACAACACACACACACACACACACACACACACACACACACACACACACACACAGTTTATTAGTAGTTTGATAGTTGTCCTTGTAATGGTTTATAATATATCTTTGTATTTTGTTTCCTGAAAGTTGTGTTAGTATTTCATGTTAACGGGCAATAAAAATTTACATTAAAAGAAGTTTAAAAACACCTCAATATGATTATGGCTCCTTTTGTTTTTATAAATTTTTTCTGTTTTGGTAACCATAGCAATGTAGAAATTATGAAGAGCTCATTTACTTGAGCAGCTGGCAGGTGATACACATAGAAATCAAATGTACACATAGAAATCATAAACCAAAGAGTTAATTTTGTAAGTAAGGGGCCTTTAAACATTCTTGTAAATAAATAGGGCAAAGGAACATTGGCAGTTTTTAAACCATGTGTGGGTGTTGTAGCTATACCAAGTTGTCTATAGATAGGTGAAGAAAAGAAAAACATAAACCTCAAGGTGTTTTGTATGTTTGACAAGACAGGTTCTAGGGAGTTTTGTACCAGATGTAATTTGCAAAGTTATATAGTTCTATACATTTATTTATCAAACCTCCCAAAAAGACCTGGATTTTTTAAATGTCTTTTGTGTGTGTATGCGGTAAAGTACATATAACATTTTAACTCTTTTTAAGTGTAAAATTTAGTGGCATTAAGTTCATTCATATTATTGCACAATCATCACAACCATCTACTTTCAGATTTTTTATGTTCCTAAACTGAAACTCATACACAAAACAGTAATTTCCCATCCCCTCTTCCCCCAGTCTCTGACAATTACCATTCTACTTGCTGTCTCTATGAATTTGACTAGTCTAAGAACCTCATATAACTGGAATCATACAATATTTGGCCTTTGTATCTGGGTTACTTTATTTAACATGTCTTCAGGGTTCTCCATGTTGTAGCATGTGTCAGATTTCCATTGTGTGTATATACCACAATTTGTGTATTCATCTACTGACATACATGACTGTTGTTTTCACCTTTTGGTTGTTGTAAATAATGCATTATGAACGTGGGTGTACAAGTATCTATTTAAGTTCCTGCTTTCAGTTCTTTGGGGTGTATACCCTAAAGTAGAATTTCTGGGTCGCATGATAATTCATTGTGTAATTTGAGTAAGTGCCATACTGTTGTGCATACCTACTGCACCGCTTATATTACTACTAGCACTGCACAAGGGATCCAGGTTCTCTACATCCTCACCAACCCACATTATGTTTCCTTGATAATAACCATTCTAAAAGGTGTGAAGTGGAATCTCAATGTGTTTTTGAATTGCATTTTCCTAATGCTTAGTTATGTTTAGCATCTTTTCATAGATTTATTGGCCATTTGCATATCTTCTTTGGAGAAATGTTTATTTAAGCCCTTTGCCCATTTTTAATTGGTTGGTTTTATAAGTTATTGGTATTTTCTGAATATCATTCTTTATCAGATATTTTGCAAATATTTTCTTACATTCTGTGAGTTGCCTTCTCACTTTCTTGATAGAGTCTGTTGATCCACAAAAATTTTTAATTTTGTTGATGTTGAGTTTTATCTGTGTTTTTCTTTTGTTGCCTATGCTTTTGGTGTCATATGTAAGACATCACTGCCAAATCCCATGTCATGAAACTTTTCCCCTGTTTTCTTCTAAGAGACTTGTGGGCTAGCTTTTAAATTTATGTCTTTGATCTACTTAAAATTAATTTCTATACATGATAGAAGGGTCCAACTTCATTCTTTTACATGTGGGTATCCTGTTTTCCCAACACCATTTGTTGAAAAGACCCTCCTTTCCCTAATGAATGGTCTTACCATCCTAATCAAAAATCATTTGACTATATATACAAGGGTTTATTTCTGTACTCTATTTTACTTTGTTGGTCTATATGTCTGTCTTTATTCTAGTACCAAACTGTTCTGATTACATAACTTTGTAGTAAATTTTATCATTGAGAAGCATGAGGCCTTTTTTAGTATAGTTTTGGCTATTCAGGGTCCCTTGCAATTCCATATGAATTTTAGGATGAATTTTTCTGTTTCTGCAAAAAATGTTTTTGAGACTTTGATGGGGATTGCAGTGGATCTCTAGACCACTTTGAGTAGTACTGACATCATAACAATACTAAATATTCCAGTCTGTGGCGACATGGTATCATCTTTAATTTCTTTTTAGCAATCCTTTGCGGTTTCAGTGTTCAGATCTCTTAAGTTTAGCTTTAAGTTTGCTAAGTATTTTATTATTTTTGATGCTATTATAAATGGAAGGTTACAACTGGCAGTTTTTTTTGCTCAGCTAGTTCTCAGCAATGAGTTAAGAGAATTTATATATAGGTTTCTGGAGCTTCTTTTCTTTGCTGGTCCCTCTTTTCTAAAACTCAGCCCCACAACTTCCAGTTGCTTCAACATGTCTGAACGATGAGATTGATTTTCTTAACTTGACTCAGTGCTCTCTGTCTGCATCATGTCTCCAAGCAGGAAGACAGAGCTCGCTTGTTTTTTTTTTTCTCTTTCTCTGAGGGATTATTGTTCTGTACTTCTTATTGTCGTTTGTTTTTTTCAAGGGATTATTGTTCTGTACTTCTTATTGTCGTTTGTTTTTTTCAATCAGTTGTTTCTTACATGTCCAGATTTCTAGTTGTTTATAGAGGGAGATTTAAGTCTGAGTCTTGTAGGTTCATCAGGATGGCAAGTAGAAATCCTGTGTTTTTAATTGTACAATGTGTATTTAGAGGTGCTATTATTGGCAACTTATGCAAGCTTTTTAACGAATTTACAATATAAATTGAAATGGTTTATTGCTGTTTGAATAATATCTTTCTTATATCTAAAGTAAAGCTAAGGAAATGACTCCTAGATAATATTATGCATTCATTGGTTTAAGAAAATAGGGTAAGATCTTAAATACAGCTTGCAAAGAAATGTTGCATTCATATACAGTTTAAGTTATTCTTTGATTAGTCAGTTGAATAGTCTTGTTAGTTTTAGTGTTCTTATATAACTTGACATAAAATATATAGTATTTATTATATAATGCAAGAACTCTAGAATATTTGAAAGGGCACATGGTGACTTTTTAACTTTATTTTTCACACTATTTTACATCATATTTTAAGCTCAATATTTTCTGTAATAATAATTACTAAGAATGCACAAAAAGTTTAACGTTGAGATTATGTACTAAATGACAACTAGTGCTTGACATATATATATATATGTTAACACCTTTAAAACAAAACAAATAGGAGGAATAGAGGACTGAAAGATGATGACATTTTTGAAGAACTTTATGATGTAAGAAATTGCTTTTCCTAGGAGGATTTTTTTTCATTTTCTTAATATATTGCTATCTCTCTAATCCTAAATCAAAGTTAGGGAGAAAAGAAAACTAAAATTATAGGGTTTGGAAGGTTATTTTTATTAAAGGAAAGTCAGTTAGTTGAATACTTCTTCAAAGTATAAATTGATTTGAAAAATAAGACTTTATTAAGGAAGTTTACCATAATTGAAAGCAACCTTCATATTACGAACTATAGTAATCTGATCTGTTTAAATAATTAGAACCTTTATCACCTTTATCAGTATCCATGTGAGCTGTTGTTAGTCACAACTCTTCTGATACCTAATGTGTAGTTTTCCACACCAAGCAATTCAATTCTCTGTGGACACCAATCAGACGTCCTGAAATTTAACTCATTTCTGACACTACTTGCTTTTGAGTTAGCACAGACTCAACAGGTTAAGGACTCAATCTCACTAAATTGCCACCCACTTCAGATGCGAATTACAAGTAGGGGTTCCCAAGTTACCACACTTCTGTCCACTTTGGTTACAAATTGGGTGTTTCATGACCACCTGCTCAGGTTCAATACCTTGCTATGACAGCTTCAAAACTCAGGGAAGCACTTAATTTAGTATTACCGGTTCATTATAAAGAACACAAATGAACAGCCAGATGAAGAAGCACAAGGAAGGATCTTCTGTCCTCATGGAGTTTAGTGTGTTCCACCCTCCTGGTACATGGATGTGTTCACTAACCTGGAAGTTCTCTGAACCTCTTCGTTTAGGGTTTTTATGGAGGTTTGTAACTTAGGCATGATTGATTAAATCATTGACTTAAGTGATTAGCTCAGTCTCCAGCTTTCTAATCACATGGTTGGTTCCTTTGACAACCAGCCCCTACCCTGAGCTATCTAGGGGCCCATCAGTAGTCACCTCATTAGAATAAACACAGCTATGGTCCAGGGAGCTTGTTTTGAATGACGAATGATGCCCCTCTCACCTCTGTCACTCAGGAAATTTCGGGGGTTTTAGGAGCTGTGTTCCAGCAACTGGGGAAGAAGGCCAGATACATATTTTCTTATTATATCACAATATCACAGTCTAAAAATCATTTTGAAGATAATTTCTAGGCAATATGTCATATTACAGTTTTAATGTTTTGAAGGTGAAATTCTTGTTACCCAACTTTGTTGTCTTTGAATTTACTATTTTGTTGAGATTTTTTACTATTCTCTTATTATGGGAGCAACTTGATAAATAGTTCTTAAAATTGCATGTGAATGTATATTTTGGTATGGGGAGATGAGGGGAGAGCCTTTGCCTAATTATTGAAGTTAGGAATAAAATATTGTTTATAGCTTGAAATTATTATAGAAGCCTTTTCCCCCCATTTCTTATAAGAATCTATTAAAATAAGTGAAATCCTAGTGCACTGTAAATGTTGTAGATGTATTTTTTATGTATAATTTCTGTTTCATGACTCATTTTTCCCACAGAGCTTGTCAAAACACAATAGAAGCAATATTGGAACCGAAGGTGGACCACCTCCTTTTGTGCCTTTTGGACAGGTAGGGACTTTCATGTTGGCAGATGAATTTTAATCAGCAAAAAGTGTCTTTCATTTGTATTCAAGCTGTGTTTAGTTTTGTGCTGAACTATTCATTTGAAGGTCATGGAATTATATGGAAATATATTAACTTTGGGTATTTAATAATTGTGGGGTCTTTTTCTTTAATTAAATTGTTGGTTGTAGATCCTTTTCTCAAGAGCTGTTAACCCAAAGATTGAAGCAATTAAGAGGCACACCTGAAGAGTAATTTAGAACTAATTAAGATAGGAGGGTGAGGGGGCATGGGGTTTTTTTGAGAGAAATTTGAAATTAACAAGACAAAAATATGCTATAATTTTTCACTTTGTTCAGTAAAAACAAAAGAGGAATGAAAGTGTCAACACAAGATGTGACACAAAGGCAAGGACACAAGAGGCAGGAAGGGCATCACTGCCCTTCAGGAGAGCATCCTGTCCCAGCCCTCCTTCCTGAGATTCTGTTCTTTAGCCATGATCCAAATTCCCATCTCAGTCACGGACTTAATTTTGTTTCCTTTTGTTATTTTCCTTTGCAACCTCAGTGGCTGTGATCCTTCTCTCACATAAGGTTTTCTGTCTACTTCAGATTTTTTAGTCGGACTTGAGGTAGTTCTTCAGCTGGCCGATATCTTATGTCTTCTTTGTGCTCAGCATCAAATTACATTCATAACAGTCTCCTCCAGCCTTTTCCTGTTTTATTCCTGACAAGTGTGAGAATAATGCTTATGGCAGCTTGCACTTTGCTTCATGATGCCACCAAAATTTAGCTATTGGTAATCTGCCTTGCATTTGCTCTTATTTATCTTTGACAGTGCTAGCTCAGAGTGAAGATAAGTTTGGGACACAGCAGGTAGGAAACAGAGACCTATATCTTGATAACCCTTTAAAAAAATTTTTGGTGTGAAAAACAGATGTCTAGTTAGTTGATCAGGAGATAAATTGGTAGGATCTGTGGACTGGCATCCTCTTCAAAAAACTTTTTGTAGGATCTACATAAAATTAAATCTAAAATCATTCTCGCATCATGACTATTTTGAAAATATTTTAAAAATAGGTCGATTTTAACTGTGTTGGACAGACAAGATAAAAGGAGGCATGATGCCTTATGGCCCATGTTGATGATATTCTCTCTTCTACTGGTATAATAAAACTCCCAAAATTAAAACTGAGTGTAAACATTCTAATAATTTATATTTAAAAATAATAAATTATATGTTTGTAAAAATTTACTTTTTCCTTAAACATTTGGTGATAATATTTCTTTCATAAATTGCTTAGAGAAACTCATGATCTAATTATTTTAAAGAATTTGAAGTGTGAATTATAGCTTTTTTATTGGAAGTATAATAAATGTTATAGTTTCAATAATACTTATTTGTTTATAGAGTCCATTCTGAAAAATTCTTATTCAGCATATCTTAGCATTGTATACAGGTTAAAGGTAATTCTGGCAGTGTGTTGGTATCAACACAATGTATATATTATATTGCTGAAAATCTCTATGTGTATAACACATTTGTTGCAGAGGTTTTTTTTTTTATCAGTGAGTTGAGAAAAGGTAAGTGCATAGAATTTTTACTGCTAGGATTGGAAGGGGAACATAATTCAGGGCTTATTTTTAGATAGTGATAGCTTTCTTAATTTATTTTATGATACTAAAAATAAAAAAACTGTGTAGCCTGATTGAAGGAGTGGGTATCTTTTTAGGTTTTGGTTTGTAAGTTCAAGGGCATCTTTTTTATATGTTAAACTAACCATACTACTTAACCCTTATATGAATATTGGGGCATAATATGGAAATCAAGCTCTTAAAAAAAGTTTACCTCTTCTTGTGTAATTATCTATCCTGTTTGAAATATAAATCATTTTTACCAGTTACATTTATTACTTTAATTGGTTTTCTACCTTTATTTTTAAATCTGGGGAAGAATTACATTTTTATGGTTCTCAGTTGTTTTAAGTGATACAAACATTTCTTTTGAAGAAGCATTACTTTCTTCTGAAAAATTTGAATCTCTTTTGGAACTTCTGTAGTGATTTATTTTTATTTATTATTACCAGAAGTGTATATCTTATGACCAAGTGGATAGCAGAGATCTTGATCGACGAAAGACATTGCAAGTTACAATGCCTGTCAAACCTACAAATGATAATGATGAATTTGAAAAGCAAAGGACTGCTGCTATTGCAGAAGTTGCAAAGAGCAAAGAAGTAAGAAACTAAATCATTATGAATTTCTCTTATTTCTTGTTATGTCCTATTTAAATTACCCATGATTATCATCTTTTCACATTAGTAACTAATTGCACAAACTTTTGACATTTTTCTTATATTCTCCATCAGTAGAAAATGCCCTGGTACCTTATGGAATCTTAAGCATGCATATTTTACTCATATGTTTTTTGTCTAAGTGTCCTTGACAATTTTTTTGTTATCCTTGATAGCAAACTTATTATTTATTTCTGAATGCTTCTTATCTCCCTCTTCCTTTTCTTAACAACTTCAGGGTAACAACTCAAACAATACTTTTTATTATGTCAGAGGGTTTCCTATTGTTGGTTGGGCTTGATACCACTTTTTGAGGATAATTTTCCCCTTATAACAGCAACTTCGGAGGAATGCAGGTAAAAATTGGTGGCTCAGGATTATTATTTTTGTTAGTTTTCATTCTTAAATCTACTTATATATAGTAAAAAAATAATTTTTATCTTTGGGTTATATGTATTTATTCACACACACACACTGTCATATACTATTAATAGCCAAATAGTTTTCTTTTAATTATTTGAAATTCTTGCCTATTTGAAATAGGTATTTTCTCTAGTTATTTATTTTTAGACTTTGATAAGAAACTTTAGTTTATGAAGTAGTTGCTTAGACAGACTTTTCTTAACCAGTGAGATTGAAATACTTTCCTTCATCCAGAACCAGTAATGAAGCTTAGCTAACAACTATTTTCCTACTTAAATTCAGTGTTGGAGTAGGAGACTTACTGAGTTTTGTTTGCCTTCCTGTAGTGTGTCTTTCTGATGTTGGTCTAACATAGGGGCCAAAAGCAAAGCTGTGGAATCAGGCAGCCTGGAAGCATATCCTGCTGACTGCCTCACTTAGCTTATGTGGCTTTTTGTGCCATGTTTTTCTTTAGCTATGAAAAGGAAAAATAATAGCACTTACTTCAAATGGTTGCTATGAGAATTAAAATTAATACTCTTTAAAACATTTAGAACACTACATGTCACAGATCATGATATTCCTTTGCTAAAAGCTCTCAATAAGTATGTCCATTGCTATTCTTTAGTGTTTATTCTAAGGCACGTTTAAAAAAAATCATTTTACTATTTCTTAAATTAATGCATTTTATATAGTTTACATTAAATATGGTTCTTCCCAAAAAGCTATTAAAATTAATGGAGTTTAAGAAGAGGATATTGGATATACATCAGTTTCTTAATGATTGTAGCAAAGTTATTCTTTTGATTTATATTTTTCTTGTATAAACTTTATTCCCAAAATTTTGTTTTATGTGGTTACAGCAACCTACTTACTGGAATATAGTCAATGAACTGTAGTATGCTTCGTTTTTTAAAAACCATGATTGATCACATTTATGTTTCTCCATAATTATTTGAAAATAAAGAATTATAGTTTTCTGAAACAGACTTAAAACTTCTCAATTTATATATGAGAGAACTGATGGAAGTTTGAAACTAAAGGAGCTTGCCCAAGGTTATCCTAGTGACAATTCTAGGACTAAATCTGTGTGTATTATAGGAGAAGATTATACCTGTAACTCTGTATAGGTAAGTACACACATACACACACATATATATTTAATTTGAAAGTCTGAACAACAAAATCACATAACAATGTAATTGCTCTGAAAAGGTGTTTTCTGATCATTTAAACATTTACGTGGATTTGGTAGAGTCTACTGCAAATGATTAAATTATGGCTTTTATTCCTATTTTCCTATATTCTTTCATTCAGCAAATACTTTTTGAGACTCTATTATATACCAAGAAATGTTTTAAAAGCTTAGGTTAAATCAATGAACAAAATAGACAAAAGATCCTTGCCTTTATCAAGCTTGTATTTTAGTAAGAGAGAGAGACTATTAGAATAAAAAGCATGTAAATTATACAGTAGGTTGGAAGTTGATAAGTGTTTCAGGAAAAAGAAAAAGTAGAGTAGGATGAGGAGTTGGAGGTGCCAGTTTGGGTAGGGAGGCAGGGTGATTGCAACTTAAAATAGTCAGAAAAATGGTAAGAAAAATGAGAATTATTTGAAATTCCTGTATAGTTTACATTCTAGTAATGACAGTAAATAAGGTAAATATACTACATAAGTAAATTTTGTATTTCAATTTTAAATACAGTAGTTTGCTTAGGCCTGAAGTTGGTGTGACTTGATCCAAGACTTGAGGGAGGTAAGAGAATTATCTAAGAACAATGTTTCAGGGAGAAGGGACAGCCTTTGCCAAGGCTCTCAGGCAGGAGTACTTGATCAAGGAATAGCAAGGTGGACCATGGAATCAGAGCGAGCGAAGGGACAGGTAGTGGAATATAAATTCAAGAGTGATCATGGAGGTCAGCTTGTGTAGGGAGGGCCCTGTATGCAGTCTTATAGACACTGGTCTTTATTCAGAAAGAAATGGGCAGTTTTTAAAGGGTTTTCAGCATGACAGCGATATCGACTGACCTCCATTTTAAAAGTCTAGTTCTAGCTGCTATATTCAGGATAGATTGTAGAGAGGGAAGGTTAGAATCAGATAATTAGGAAATTATTGAAGTAATCCAAGGAAGGGAAAATGATAATAGCTTGGATAAAGATGGCAGCTGTGTGGGTAAGCAAGTGGTCAGATTCCAGAATTTTGAAAGTAGAGCCATCAGTGTTACTGAGATACTGAATGTGAAGCATGAGAAAAGTGTCTTGAATGATTCCAAGGGTTTTGCTCTAAGAAATTGGTAGGTTGTTTTCTTTGAATTGGGGAAGACTGGGATAGAACAGGTTTGAGAGGAGAAAGATCTGGTGTTCTGTTTTGAACATACTACTGTTGAAGTGCCTATCAGACACATATAGTAATATTTAATAGGCAGTGAGACTTACAAGTGTTGTTGAAGGGTGAGCTTTGGAATGGATATGTGCGTTTGAGAGTTGTACGCATATTTATAATCTTGAGACCAAATGAGGTCATCAAAGGAATAAATGCTGAAGGGCAGAGAAAAGGGTACAGAGTGAGCCATGTAGCATTAAAGGTTGGATGAAAGAAGTTGAACCAGCCAAGGTGTGACCAGTAAAACAGGATCAAAACAAAAGGGAGAGGTCGTGTCATGGAGGAAGGAGTGTTGAACTCACCAAAGGCTGTTGGAAGGTCATGTTAGATGTGGCCTGATAATTACTGTAGGATTTCAGAGGTTGTTCATTCACTCCACATGCTTCTAGATGTTCATATGGGTGGAAATACAATAAAATATGAGGTGCTAAGATAACTTATAAGTGTATAGATTTCAGTGGCAGGCAGGGGATCGGGGAGCTGATGTGAAAATCTATGCAACTTCTTTAATGATTGGAATTTCAGTTTTATCAGTGAGGAAGTAAGCAAGGTCACCGGTGACAATGGGAGAGATGTTGGAGGTCTGAGGAGTGAGGAGAACATATTAAATAGTGACCTAGGGAAATACAGTAAGGTTGCTAGGTGGCTTCAAGGGTCCATGTGAGTTTCACCATCGTGATGCTCTCTCAGATGCCTGATTCGTACAGTATGGACAAGATAGTATGGCTCACAAAGACAACTCCAGTCACTTTATGTGTAATGTTGAAGTTGTAATGTTTGTGGATACTTACATGTTTAGTAAGTGACATGTTGTAAAACAGTGAAAAGCAATTCTGAAAGTGCTATTTATCCTATTCCTTATTCTATAAAATGTAAAGAAAATAATAAGGAAATGCATCCAGAAAATGGGACTATTTCATTGGCACCAAAAGAAAAAAAACACTTTTGGAGTTATGGACTTTAAAATATGGAAATATATTTAATTTGGAAAAGGTCAGGCTCCAGAGTTTTAAGATAACTATGTTCTAATATATTAAGCAAAACAATAATGTTGCCATCTGTGATGTATGTTTACCATGTGCCAGTTACTGAATTGATCACTTCATGTCAGTGATATCATTTAATCCTCACACTATCCTAGTGAAGTAGGTCTTCTGATCCTTGTTTTAAGATTGAGAAAACTGAGGCTCATGGAAGGTGGAAGTTAAGAGACTTGCCTGAGGACAACATGTAGGAAGTGGCTGAACCAAGATTTAGTCCCAGCCTTGTGTAGCTCCAAAGCCTGTAATTTTAACTATTCTACCTACTAGATATTTAACATGTTGTCTATTAGTGCTTATCTAACATTATTTTTCTATTTTTCAGCATTTCTCTATTTCTTTACATTTTCATCTGATTCAAAATAATTTTCCAATGTTCTATGAATTTATAAAAAACATGTTTTCTTACTGTAATAATTTTAAACCATTGATTATTATGTCTAATAAAATTGTCTTGACTTCTTCCTCTTTTATTAAATCTGTTAGATCAATAAAGATATTATATAAGCAGATGTTTAACTTTATATTGTGTAAGTAACAGCTGTGGGATGCTTTTCAGTTATGAATTTGTATATTTCCAAACTAATATTCTTTGTGTTCTAGTCTTTTCACAGTAGTTTTGATAAAACAAAAATGAGATCAAATCAAATTTTCAAATTTGATTATACATACAATTATTAAAATAAGCCAAGCAAAATAAGAAATAGGGACTTCAAAGCTCTTATACATAGTAAGACATATCATGTCATTGAATGTAAATAATAAATTAGTACTGTGAATTTTAATCCAGTGTTAGAATTTATATTATTTGTTTACCTTCTAAGATTATAGAATCATATTACTGGACCATGGTCCTAATGTTACCGATTCCTAGACAGGTTTAGTGCCCTGGTAAAGATAGCCTTGCTATATAGCTGGATTTGTAATACAGGTCTCATATTAGCCAAGTATTGTTCCTTGGAATCATTTTGACATGTAATTTCCATAATGCTTATATTATTTTATTTTCTTCTATATCATTGTCTATTGTAAGTTTATTCTGATGACTTGCCTTGGAGACTTAAAGATTATAATCATAATTTTTTCATTGCCTCAACTGGACTTGCAGAAGGAAGAGATTATGGAAAATAGATATTTGTTTAAAAAAGAATTAATTAACATTTCACTTTTTTGTGTGTAAAACATAATTAAGAAACTTTTAACTACTTTAGGTTTATTAGATGTTTTTAGTAGTAGCTTAGTCTTTTGAGTTGTTTGTAAGTGCTATTTACTTACATCTCTTTTATCTTTCTCTTTATGTAAAGACCAAGACATTTGGAGGAGGCGGTGGTGGCGCTAGAAGTAATCTTAACATGAGTGCTACTGGTAACCGAAATAGGGAAATTTTACAGAAAGAAAAGTCAGCCAAATCCGAAGGAAAACATGAAGGTGTCTATAGAGAACTGGTAAGGTTAAAGGACCAATCACAATATTAATGTATTCTTCATTATCTTGCTGATTTTTTTATTCTTTCTTGTAACCACCACTGCCCTTGTTCAGTGTATTATGGATAGATGTTATAACTCTGAGAAGACTTTCAGTAAGAGTTACAATCAACTTACGTTTGAAAAATAATTTACTTAAAACTTCCATTTTACTTAAAATTCTAATTTCAGAATAAAATCTTTTGGAATGGATTGATAAAAAGCCATCAAATAGCAGAGACTCAATGGAAATTACATTCTAAAAGATGATATATCAGAAACATACAGTTATCTGCCCTTCTCTACCCTTCCCCACATCTTTTCTTAAATTTTGTCTGAAGTGATTTTGTTTTGCTCTTTGACAAAAATATATTGAAACAAATACATATATATCTTATGGACCCAGTTGCAAAACATACCTGGATTTTTAAGATAAATGGCAAGAATCAAGATATTTCTGGTATACCCCATTGTCCTCAGGTATGAGGAAAAGACAAGAATTAATTTTCCTCTCCTTTTAGAGGTTAAATGACTTTGGATGATTTCGTCTGTAGAGTACAGAATATCAAGACTACCTTAAATAGTGGGATTTTATTATCTTGTATAACAAGAAATTCAGAGGTAGATGGTTTCAAACATTGATAAATTCAGTAATCCTATTAGAACTCTGTTTGGCATCTCTGTGCTCTCTTGATCTTCATCTCAGGATCACAGGATTCTCCATGTATTAAATCTTCATGCATAAAGTTAAAAGCCAGGTTGTAAAGGAGGTATTTCTCTGGCTGTGGGTCTATTTTATCAGATAAGACATTTTCTGAAGCTCCAGTGAATTCCATTTATGTCACATTGATTAAAACTAAACATGTGACATGCTAAATCAATCACTGACCAAGGAGTATGAGTTTATAACTGTGGGCCAGCCTGTCTCTTGCTTGAACATATAAACATCTCATTCTTTAAAAAAAAAATAGTTGTAGTTTTCAGGTTAGAGTGGGTACAGTGAACTGAAAAAGACATGTTCCCTAATTCAAGAAGCTCTTAAGCTTCAGTAAATTGAGAACTCTTCTCTAGGGATGTCTTTTTGCCATAGAAGACCAGCAACCAACAGTTTGGGGCTGTTGCAAGGACTGAAAATATGTGAAGGAAGTGATATCATAAAGATGGCAGAATAGAGAGCTCCAGGAATTGGCTACTCCACCAAAACTGTTATTGAGCTGATAAGCACTGTCTGAAGCAACTATTTTATAATTCTGGAACCTATTCAAATATTTTCAGTATCCAGAGTAGTGATTAATAAAGTAACAGGCTGATAACTGGATGCCCATAGGGAAAATGAAATGGAGACTTCAGTGATCACATATCACAAGGAATATAATCTTGGCAAATAAAGTGTGGAAAAGTCAGTAAATAAAATTACAGCTGCAGCCTTCACCAAGTAGCAACAGTAGTCCCTGAGAAAAAGGGAGAATCTGATTTCCAGAATCACCACCATTACAGTCTTTAAAATGTCCAGTTCTCAACAAAAAGTTACAAAGCATATCAAAAAAAAAGAAAGTATGACCCACTCATCAGAGAAAAATATTGACAGAAACCATCCCTGAAGAAGCCCAGGCATTGAACTAACTAAACAAAGATTTTAAAGTAAGTGTCTTAGATGTGCACAAATGTCTGAAGGGAACCACTGATGAAAAAACTAAAGGAAATCAGGAGAACAAGTAGAGAATATTAATAAAGAGATAGAAATTATATATATATATACACATATATAAACTAGATAGAATTTCAGGAGTGGAGAATATAGTAGCTGAAATAACTTAAGAGTAGTCAGGTTCGAAATCAGACTAGAGCAGGCAGAAGAAAGAATGAGTGAACTTTAATGCAGAGCAGTTGAAATTACTTAGTCTAAGGTGCAGAAAAAGAAAAGAAGAAAAATAAAGCTTAAGGGACTCATGGGGTATCGTCAAATGTACCATAACACACATTATGAGAGTCCCAGAGAGAAAAAAGAGAAAGGGACAGAAAGTTATTTGAAGCAATAATGGCCTTAGATTTCCAATTTGATGAAATCATTAATCTACAAATCCAAGAAACTCAATGAACTCCAATAGGATAAGCTCGAAGGGAGACATACCATGCAAGACACATTATAATCAAGTTGTTGAAAACTAAAGACAGACAGAAGTCTTGAAAGCTATGAGAGAGAAGCAACTCCTCAAATATAAGAGATTCTGACTGAGATAGCCAATTCCTCTTCAGAAACTATGGAGGCAAGAAAGCAGGGGGATAATAAATTGAAAGTACTGAAAGAAAAAAATGTGTTCATCAAGAATTCTATATTCAATGACAGCAAAACTATCATTAAAAAATTAAGAAGGGAAATTTGAAATATTGGTGTAAATTTGAATGTGCATGAATTTTTCTAATGACTAGTTACCAAATTATTTTGCATTTGGTTGACTTTCAATTCTTTATTTTTTTTATTAAGGTATTATTGATACACTCTTATGAATGTTTCACATGAAAAAAAATGTGATTACTACATTCACCCAAGTTATCGTGTCCCCCCATACCCCACTGAAGTCACTGCCCAACAGTATAGTAAGTTGCCACAGAGTCACAATTTGCCTTCTCTGTGCTACATCGTCTTCCCCATGATCCCCCTGACACCATGTGTGCCAATCATAATGCCCCTCAGTCCCCGTCTCCCTCCCTCCCCACCTTCCCGCCCCCACCCTTCCCCTTTGGTAACCGCTAGTCCCTTCTTGGAGTCTGTGACTATGTTGCTGTTTTGTTCCTTCAGTTTTGCTTCATTGTTATACTCCACAAATGAGGGAAATCATGTGATACTTGTCTTTCTCTGCCTGGCTTACTTCACTGAGCATAATACCCTCCAGCTCCATCCATGTTGTTGCAAATGGTAGAATTTGTTTCTTTCTTATGGCTGAGTAGTATTCCATTGTGTATATGTACCACCTCTTCTTTATCCATTCATCTACTGATGGACACTTAGGTTGCTTCCATATCTTAGCTATTGTAAACAGTGCTGCAATAAACATAGGGATGCATATATCTTTTTGAATCTGAGAAATTATATTCTTTGGGTATGGGAGTGGAATTCCCAGGTCAAATGGCATTTCTATTTTTAGTTTTTTGAGGAACCTCCATATTGCTTTCCACAATGGTTGAACTAGCTTACATTCCCACCAGCAGTGTAGGAGGGTTCCCCTTTCTCCACATCCTCGCCAGGATTTGTTGTTCTTAGTCTTTTCAATACTGGCCATTCTAACTGGTGTGAGATAATAACTCATTGTGGTTTTTATTAGAATTTCCCTGATGATTAGAGCATCTTTTCATGTGCCTGTTGACCATTGAATTTCTTCTTTGGAGAATTATCTTCATATCCTCCACCCATTTTTTAATCAGGTTATTTGCTTTTTGGGTGTTGAGGCTTGTGAGTTCTTTATATATTTTGGATGATAATCCCTTGTCAGATATGTCATTTACAAATATATTCTCCCATACTGTAGAATGCCTTTTTGTTCTGTTGATGGTGTCCTTTGCCATACAGAAGTTTTTAAGTGTGATGTAGCCCCATGTGTTCATTTTTGCTTTTGTTTCCCTTGCTCAGGGAGATGCATTCACAAAGAAGTTGCTCAAGCTTATATTCAGAAGATTTTTGCCTATGTTATCTTCTAAGCATTTTATGGTTTCATGACTTAAGTTCAGGTCTTTGATCCATTTCGAGTGTACTTTTGTGTATGGGGATACACAATAATCCAGTTTCATTCTCTTGTTTGTAGCTGTCCAGTTTTGCCAACACCAGTTGTTGAAGAGGCTGTCATTTCCCAATTGTATGTCCATAGCTCCTTTATCATATATTAATTGACCATATATGCTTCGGTTTTTATCTGGGCTCTCTAGTCTGTTCCATTGGTCTATGGGTCTGTTCCTGTGCCAGTACCAAATTGTCTTGATTATGGTGACTTTGTAGTGGATCTTGAAGTCAAGGAGCATAATCCCCCCAGCTTTATTCTTCCTTCTCAGGATTGCTTTGACTATTCCGGGCCTCTGTGGTTCCATATGAGTTTTAGAATTATTTTCTCTAGTTCTGTGAAGAATGCTGTTGGTATTTCGATAGGGATTGCATTGAATCTGTAGATTACTTTAGGCAGAATGGCCATTTTGACAATATTAATTCTTCCTATCCATGAGGTTTTGCTAATATTTTGTTGAGCATTTTGCATCTATGTTGATCAGGAATATTGGTCTGTAATTTTCTTTTTTTTTGGTGTCTTTGCCTGGTTTTGGTATTAGGGTGATGCTGGCCTTATAGAATGAGTTTGGAAGTATTTCCTCCTCTTCCACTTTTTGGAAAACTTTAAGGAGGATGGGTGTTAGGTCTTCATTAAGTGTTTGATAAAGTTCAGCAGTGAAGCCATCTGGTTCAGGAGTTTTGTTCTTAGGTAGTTTTTGATTACCAGTTCAGTTTTTTTGCTAGTATTTGGTCTGTTCTGATTTTCTGTTTCTTCCTGGGTCAGCCTTGGAAGGTTGTATTTTTCTAGAAAGTTGTCCATTTCTTCTAGGTTTTCCAGTTTGTTACCATGTAATTTTTCATAGTATTATCTCATATTTCTTTGTATTTCTGTGGTATCCGTAGTTATTTTTCTTTTCTCATTTTTTATTCTGTTTATGTATGTAGACTCTCTTTTTTTCTTGGTAAGTCTGGCTAGGGGTTTATCTATTTAGTTTCTCGAAGAAACAGCTCCTGCTTTCATTGATTCTTTCCATTGTTTTATTCTCCTCTTCTGTTGTAATCTTTATTATGTCCTTCCTTCTACTGACTTTGGGCCTCATTTGTTCTTCTTTTTCCAGTTTTGTTAATTGTGATTTTAGACTGGTCATATGGGGTTGTTGTTCTTTCCTGAGGTAGGCCTGTATTGCAGTATACTTCCCTCTTAACATGGCCTTCCTTGCGTCCCACAGATCTTGCAGTGTTGAATTATTGTTGTCATTTGTCTCCACATATTGCTTGATCTCTGTTTTTATTTGGTCATTGATCCATTGGATATTTAGGAGCATGTTGTTAAGCCTTCATATGTTTATGAGCTTTTTTGTTTTCTTTGCATAATTTATTTCTAGTTTCATATCTCTGTGGTCTGAGAAGATGGTTGGTACAATTTCAATCTTTTTTAATTTACTGAGGCCCTTTTTGTATCCTAGTATATGATCTATTCTTGAAGATGTTCCATGTGCACTTGAAAAGAATGTGTATCCTGCTGCTTTTGGGTGCAGAGTTCTGTAGATGTTTGTCAGGTCCATCTGTTCTAATATGTTGTTCAGTGCCTCTGTGTCATTACTTATTTTCTGTCTGGTTGATCTGTCCTTTGGAGTGAGTGGTGTGTTAAAGTCTCCTAGAATGAATGCATTGTATTCTAGTGCCCCTTTTAATTCTGTTAGTATTTGTTTCACATATGTTGGTGCCCCTGTGTTGGGTGCATAGATATTTATAATTGTTATATCCTCTTGTTGGATTGACCCCTTTATCATTATGTAATGTCTTCCTTTCCATCTTGTAACTTTCTTTGTTTTGAAGTCTATTTTGTCTGATACAAGTACTGCAACACCTGCTTTTTTCTCCCTCTTAGTTGCATGAAGTATCTTTTTTCATCCCTTCACTTTTAATCTGTGTATGTCTTTGGGTTTGAAGTGAGTCTCTTGTAGGCAGCATATAGATGGGTCTTGTTTTTTATCCATTCAGTGACTCTATGTCTTTTGATTGGTGCATTCAGACCATTTACATTTAGGGTGATTATTGATAGGTATGTACTTATTGCCATTGCAGGCTTTAGATTCGTAGTTATCAAAGGTTCAAGGTTAACTTCCTTCCTATCTAAGAGTCTAACTTAACTCTCTTAGTATGCTATTACACACAGTCTAAAGGTTCTTTTTTTTTTTTTTCGCTCCTTTTCTTCCTCCTCCATTCTGTATATATTGGATATCATATTCTGTACTTTTATCTACCCCTTTTTATTACAGCAGGTGACAACTATTTAACTTTAGGAACACTTCCATCTATAGCAGTCTCTCCAGAATACACTGTAGAGATGGTTTGTGGGAGGTAAATTCTCTCAGCTTTTGCCTATCTAGAAATTGTTTAATCCTTCCTTCAAATTTAAATGATAATCTTGCCAGATAAAGTATTATTGGATTGAGGCCCTTCTGCCTCATGGCGTTAAATATATCATGACACACCCTTCTGGCCTATAAGGTTTCTGCTGTGAAGTCTGATGTTAGCCTGATGGGCTTTCCTTTGTATGTGATCTTTTTTCTCTCTCTGGGTACTTTTAGTAGTCTGTCCTTATCCTTGATCTTTGCCATTTTAATGATTATATGTCTTGGTGTTGTCTTCCTTAGGTCCCATGTGTTGGGAGATCTGTGGATCTCCATGGCCTGAGAGACTATGTCCTTCCCCAGATGGGGAAAGTTTTGAGCTACTACCTCCTCAAAGACACTTTATATCCCTTTTTCTCTCTCTTCTTCTTCTGATAACCCTGTAAAATAAATTTTCTTCTGTTTCGATTGGTCACACAGTTCACTCAGCATTCTTTCATTCCTAGAGATCCTTTTTTCTCTCTATGCCTCAGCTTCTTTGTATTCCTCTTCTTCAATTTGTATTTCATTTATCGTCTCCTCCACCCTATGTAATCTGCTTTTACTACCCTGCATTGTTTTCCTCAATGATTGGATCTCTGTCCTAAATTTGTTCCTGAGTTCCTGAATATTTTTCTGTACCTCCAGAAGCGTGTTTATGATTTTTATTTTGAGATCTCTTTAAGGAAGATTTATTAGTTCAGTCTCACTCTTTACTCTTTCTGGTGTTGTTGAGATTTTGCTTTGAACCTGGTTCCTTTGACATTTCATATTTGTATGTGGTGCCTGCTAGTTCCCAGAAGCTCTAGTCTCTGGAGCTGCTCAGCCTCTGGGGTGTTGTCAGGGGTCACAGGGGAGTGTTGCTGGTGCCTGGAGGGAGGTAATAGCTGTTTCCTGCTTCCCGGCTCCACTGCCAGAACCAGTGGGCCAAACACACAGGTGTAAGACTCTATGCTTTGTGTTTGTAGCTGCCATAGGCGGGGCTTTCCTCTGGCTGACCTGACGCCAAGGCAGGGTTTGCCAGTTTGTGATCCTGAGCCATGTGAAGGCTAGCTGGGAGGAAGACACAGCAGGCTGCATATCACGGTGAGGGGCTTTGGAGCTGCATAGCCAGCCAGGGGGATGGAGCATCTGAAGATTGTTTAAGCTCCCAACCTGCTGGGCAGAGTGCACCCGGACAATTTTGTCTACCTGTCCTTTCTCCTGAGCAGTAAGCTCTGTGCAGTCCTTGCCCCTTTAGCAGCCCTCTTGCTTTTAGGAAGTCTCTCAGACTGCCCGCCTTTCTTTTGTCCCAGAGCAGCCGGATATGGATCCCTGTTTTCCACAAGTGGCTGGAATCTCAGTCTCTTCAGGTATTCTGCCTGTCTTAGCTTTCCAACCCCCCTAATCACCAGAGCACCATGCAATGTAGGTTTGTGCTCCCAGAGCAGATCTCCAGATCTAGGTGTTCAGCAGTCCCAGGCCTCCACTCCCTCCCTGCTCCATTTCTCTTCCTCCCGCCAGTGAGCTGGGGTGGGGGAAGGGCTTTGGTCCCACTGGGTAATGGCTTTGGTACGTTATCCTGTTCTGTGAGGTCTGTTCTATTTTCCAGGTATATGCAGCCTGGCACAGCCTTCTTTCCTGTTGCTCTTTCAGGATTAGTTGTGTTAATTATATTTTCATATTATATGTGATTTTAGGAGGTCTCTGTCTCACCTCTCATGCCACCATCTTTCAAATTCTTTATTTTCAGCAACTGAAGGAAGACTTGGTTAGAATATCAGCTTATAGATCCTTAAAATAACCTTTGATAATAGATGGTATTATAGGTTGAATCATATCCCTATGATATGTTGAATTCCTAACCACCAGTACCTTAAAATGTGAGTTTATTTGGAAATAGTGTCTTTACAGAGATACCAAGTTAAAAAGAGGTCATTAGGGTGGGCCCTAATCCAATATTAGTGTTCTCCTTATTTATATAAATAGAGAAAAATGTAGACACCGAGACAGACACATGTAGAGGGAAAGTAACCTGAAATCATTCAATGAAAAGATAGCTATGTGACTGGAGTGATGTGTCTAAAAGCCAAAGAATGCCAAGGATTGTCAGCAAACAACAGAAGCTCAAAGAGAAGCAAGGGTGATTCTTCCCTAGAGTTTTCAGAGCATGGCCTTGAAAGTTTCATTAATTACAAATCAAGGAAGGTGAAATAAGTTATACCAAGATTGGGGTTAATTTTTTTATATGTTTTTGGTCAAGTTCTATGTGTAGAACAACATTCTGAATTAGATACTTATTTGGGAGTTAATTGAGAGAAGCAAAGTTTTAGAATGTTTGATTTTTTTATTCAGATAAGTTTTCTTATTCAGGTAAGTTTTTGAATAAAATGGATAAATCGTAGTTTTGATATCCAGTCCTTTTTATGTTTACTTTAACCTATCTACTGTAGGTATGTAGGTTTTCACACATGTCTACTGGTTAATTGATAGCATCTACCCGTGTTTAGTTTAGTTAAGATTCTGTGTTTAGAAAGATACAGTCAGGGTTTGGGAAAAAGTCCTGTGCTCTTCTCAATGTCTACACAGGTATCAGAGTGCTGTCTAAAGCCTAATCATCTTTACTCTTAGATATAGAAAAGTTATATATCCTCCAGATGTTTATGGTTTAATAAATTTCTTTATAGGATATGTTTATGTTGCTTCAGTATTTCTCAAATTCTGCTCAGTTCTAGATTTTTCAAGAAGATTTTCAGTTCTGGCATTTGTAAAGTGGATTTTCCTATTTGTGGTACACGCTGTCAAAGTATCATAGATGGTATTGCTAATGAATATAATGCAGAATACTGGAACAATAGTTTAAAAAAAAGCTACTGAGATGATACCATTTTGTCAGCTTCATTTTATATTTTGCATTTTTTGGAGAGGTGCTATGTAAATTATATTTCCTGAACCATCAGTGAAGAAAAATTTGCATTTGGTTATTTTCACTCTCTATTATGTTCAGAAGTCTTATTTTGACATGTAAAATTCCCTGTTTTTGTTTTTGTTTGCATTTGTAATAATAATCATGAAGTCAGAGAGTACTCAAGGCACACTGCCACATATCATATAGATTCTCCTTGACTATTGGTATGAGAAAACAGCAAGTGAATATTGTATTAGCATTACGTTTTTTCCATAAGCATGAGATGTAGTTTTTAGTTAAAAAATAATATGTGGTTAAAAACTTATACCTTGCTTTATCGGCAATCAGCATAACTTTTCTCTTCATTCTGTGCAGGTTGATGAGAAGGCCCTGAAACACATAACAGAAATGGGCTTCAGTAAGGAAGCATCGAGGCAAGCTCTTATGGATAATGGCAACAATTTAGAAGCAGCACTGAATGTACTTCTTAATAGCAATAAACAGAAACCTGTTACAGGTCCACCTCTGAGAGGTATAATTCGTTAAACAATGTGACAGATAGTGTCATTTGCTCTTTAGAGAAATATGTGTTGTTGACAGGCTGGGTTTTATTGCTGTGAGTGCTGTAACTCCATTTATCAATGTAGTAAATGCAGAGATCACCAGTTTTGGATCCACAGAGACTTGTACAGGTTACTCCAAGTTTCATTGTTTTCATATTTATATAAAGTAACTCTAATAATATTTAACAGGGTTGTTGTAAGTAATAGAGAATATAAGTGATTATAGGAAACTTATAAAAATGATTTTTGTCCCTAAAAGATTATTTGCATGAAGAAATTCAAATTTCTGGATAAGTCATTTAGAGCACTAACAGTTCTAATTAATATAATCATTTAAAAACTTACAAAAGATGTAAAGTGTACATGAAAAATATGAAAAGAAATACAAAATCCTACTTAACATGACTGCTAATTATATTTTAGTGTATTTTCTTCTTTTGTTTTTGCATGTACAATATAAATGTCTTGCTTCTTTGAAGGTAAAGGAAAAGGCAGGGGGCGAATAAGATCTGAAGATGAAGAGGAACTGGGAAATGCAAGGCCGTCAGCACCAAGCACATTATTTGATTTCTTGGAGTCTAAAATGGGGACTTTGAGTGTGGAAGGTAGGCTAACTTAAAGTACATTTCCTTTTAAAAGACCAAGCTTTATTTGGAATTGTACAATAAAAGGTTTAGTGAAACAAGTGACAATGTGAACCTTTATTTGGTTGTTTACATGTTTAAATCCATTTGACAAAAGCACAGAAGAAATTTTTAATTATTACATTCTGAAAATACAAAATGGCAGCTTATTTTGCCCTTTAATTACATGACAGGTAATATTACCAAACTCTTCCCCACAACTTCACTAGATGACAGACTTAGCTATGAAGATAGATTGTTATGTTGGAGAATTTATTATGATATAATTTTATATAACTTACTTTGTGAAATTAGTCTATCCTTTTTTCACGTGTTATATGAAAATATTCACAGAATGAGTGAATATGCTCTCATAACATGGTATATTCCTTAATATGATATATTTCAGTGATTAACATAAATAGTGAAAGGAGAAATAAGTATGTTAAATTTGTATCTTCTTTTCCAAGCATGAGATATAGTAAATGCTTTATAAAATATTAAGTTTTTAAAATATGGTTCTAAAAAGTTAGGGAAATATACTTTTAAATTCAGTTTAAAATGCTTTTATAACAAATTTGAAATATCCAGCCCTCATGAAAACGGAAGCTTGTTGCTAGATTTATAGAAAAGTCAATATATTGTTTGAAAAAGCAAATGTGTGATGTATATGAGATTTGTAAGCACACACATGTAAAAGCAATATTTTCTTGGTTATAAAGCACAAAGTATTGTTTTTCTGTTACTGTTTAATAAATTACCACAAAGTCAGTAGCCTAAAACAATGCAAATTTGTTATCTCATAGTTTTGTGGGTCACGAGTCTAGGCACAGCTTAGTTGTGGCCTCTGCTCAAGGTCTTACTTCTGAAATCAAGACTTCATTTGGGGCTGTGATCTTGCCTAAGGCTTAAGGTTCTCTTACAAGCTCACTGGCTGTTAACCAAATTCAGTTCCTTATGGATGTAGGACTGAAGTCCCCATTTTCTTGCTTGATGTTATATGGGGAGTGCTTTCAGCTCCTAGGAACCCTCAGGTCCTTACCACATGACGCCCTCTATAGGCAGTTATAACATGTTTGTTTGCTTTCATAAGGCCAGCAGGAGACTCTACTGCTTCTTCCGATATTTGACTTTTTGTTATTTCTGTCTCAACCTCCCTTTATACTATTTCAGTCAGAGAAACTTGATTTCCTTTTATCCTTCTGTGTTCCTACATTTGTTGTTTTTGATTCCTATAGTATCTCCTAAATCATAATGAGATTGAAACTGAGAATAATAATTCTGCTGTGACCCATGTATCTATACTGCTTTAGTTCTCACAGAACACATCCTATCCCACAGAATGAAATAGTATTAGTATTCTACTTGGGAAAAGATACTAAGTTAATTAGCATACATGACATGAATCTCTGCTCATAAATGAACAGAAGTGTTAGATTTACTTCTGAGGAGACAAAAATTTATCAACATGTCTGTAAATATAGGATTTGTTTTAGTAGAATGTGTTTTATTTATGTCACTATTACTGAAATGACAGAATCAACTGGAATGTGAGAAAAACATGGACTCTCTAGTATTATTCCAGGCCCTTGATTTTCACAAGGAATATAACCTGTGGCTTCATAAATTCCAAAATTCAAGAAATTTGTTATTTCTAATATTTTCACACACTCTTAAATTTTATCCCAACTCATATTTATCTGTGGTCATCCTAACACCAGAAATTACCACCTCCCAGCTTACATTAGTTTTTTTCATATTTGGTGACCATTATTCTCAGAGAAGCAAAATTTTTATTCTTCCCTAAAAGTACTATGTGGGAAGGGCAGCTAACCAAGATGGGAGATGGGCAGAAGACTTTTAGAGGTGTTGGCATTTGACAAGTCACAGGAGGAATACTGGAGTAAGGGCAGCCCAAGTAGAGGGAGCTCTGGGTGTCCAGGCTTGGAGGCATCAGAACACTAGCTCACTGTGCTTGGTTGGGTGTGGAAGAGACAGGGTAGAGGGCCAGAGGTAGACATGGTAGGCTGGAGCCAGATCAAGAGGATTTTGTCCTGGGGAGTTACTGATTTATCCAGATGGCAAGGCAAAGCCAGGAAAGGGCTTTCAGTATGAGTGCAATGAGGCTTGTTTGGTACTTTAAGAAAAAAGTTTGTCTGCAAGGTGGAAATGTGTTTGAGACTGAAGTAAGACTACATTGTATGTGGTTTGAGGAATTATATATTCTACAAAGGCAGTATTTTATGTAGTATTTATTTGTACTAGGCCCATGGTAAGTGGTGGGGATACAAAATATAATAAAATACCATTCAAAAAATTAAGGAAAATGGATGGGTTTTAAAGCTCTTGCCCCAAAGAAGCTTACTGTCTAGTTTGTGAAACAGCAGAAACCACAAACTAAAGGGGCATAGAAATACTTATTTTAAAGGATTTTATCACTTACTGTAAACAAAACAGAACAAAATATGAAAGCTTACAGAAACAGTTGAATACTGCAATCAGACATGATCTCTCATGTTTACAATCTCTGATAGTATCTAGTCCTTTGAACTTTGTTTCAAAGTTTTATTGCCAAAATAAGACCAACTAGTTGTTTTGAATGGCTAGGAATCAGGCAGACTTGAAAACACTGCTTGGTTTACTATTTCGTTATTTCAAGTGTCTGGCCAGAAGCTGACTCTGTCAGTAGCAGTTCCTCTAATTGTAAACTCTTTCTCTGATGATGTTGACATCGCTCAGGAAAAACTGACAATAACACACATAAACATGAACAACTGGACAGTAAATTGATATGTGTATAGAATGAAGATTATTGTGCTTGTAGATGTTTTCTATATTCTCTTGACTCTTCGTGTAAACCTATTGCAACAAAGGAGACAGGACTGTTGGGGATGCTTGCTGTGTGGGCACCCTCGGGTGTCTTGCAGGTATCATTCTGTTACTCTTTTTCTTGTCAACCCTCTTACATTATTGTGGCATGTTTTGGGTGATCTGGGACACATAGTAAAATAAACAGCTGAGGCGAGCTACTGAATTGTTTTTCTGCTCATTTTATAATATCATGGGGTTTTTTTTAATTGGAAATAAAACCTACAATAATCTTTTACTTATTGAATCAACACTTTGTTGTTTCTTTGAAATTTAGTCATTATGCCACAACTCTTAGATTGTGAAATTAACTTTTCAGTGATGAGAGAAAATATTGGCCATTTAAATCTAGAAAGCTTTTCAGTTTAGAGTCTAATGGTTTAATGGTTAAATGCGTAATGACAGCTAATGAAGAAAGTTATTATCTTATAATTGTATTTGTTGTTGTCATCGGTGTCATTTGAGTCTGTTCCAATCCCAAATTGATTATAAAAAAGTAATTAGGATTTAGTGATACATATATTTGGGTTTTTAAAAATTTATTTCTAATTTAGTTGAATAGTCAAACTTTTCTTGCTTCTATATTTTGTATCATATAAGCTGCTAGGATTTTATTTAATTGTAGTTCCTAGAAGTCATGTTCTAGCTGAGTAAGTCTGGGCCTGGATGGATTTGTTAGGTCTTATCAGATTCTGTGTACTGAGTCAGGCTTGTTGAAGAAAAACATAAATCTCTTAATGTACTTCTGACAAATTTAATGCAGGTTAGTAACATATATTTTCACATTGTAATATATAATTTTATCTAGAAGAACAAAGAGTATTATCATTTCTTTATTCTGAATTTTTTAAAAACCAGAGGTAATTGATCATCACATGTACTTTCCTTAGAGATTTTCTCTCAGCATTAATTTTTTGTTGTTGTATCTTTAAACTGAAATCAAGTGTAATTCTAGTCGACATTCTTTATCAATATTCTGAAACAAATGAGGTTGGATTACATTGTTTTCTGAGAAGTAATCACTAGTTAAAGTGTTCTATTTGATATGCCACGACTAGATGTCAACCTGGGAAGATTTAATTAACCAGTTTGTGATAGAGTTGTGTTCCCAAAGGCTCATATATATAGATTTTTTAAATTAGTTTTATATACTAGATATTATAAATAGTTGGTAGATATCAAGCCAACTTTCAAAAATCAGTTTTCATATCATACACCTTAAGTTTTCAATATTTCACTTCAGTGATACATAAATACTATTTAAAATTATGTCCACTGGAAATACATATTTTAAGTTTCAGCTTGGGAAAGAAAGAGTAGGTTTGATTCTTTCTGTTATCATGGGAGATACCTGGGTTGGCCAGAGATAGGAGGAAGAAATGCCTTGACACAGTGACTTTACTGTTCTAACTTTCTACATCTAAATAAGACCAGGATAACCTTAACTCGTTCTGAGTGGGAACAAGAGGTGTTGTGAGAAGAATGGACAGACTAACTACCATAAATTCATACTCTGCTACCATCTCCTTGTTTGTGTAGCTTATTTTGTAAACTAAGTATGTTACCAGTTTTTCTTTTCATGTTTCTCTATATTTTCTATCAGAATAGACTATTATTCAGTCATATAAAGGGTAAAGACTTAGAAAAATATGAACAGAATTAAAATAGAGATATTTTTATAAAAAGGAGATTTAAACTAAACAAATACAGGAACTCAGAACTCATCTGACATTCATACATTTGGACATGGTGGTAGGTGATCAAGTTTCCCCTTTCCAGGACCCAGTCTCATCTCCCACTGCACCTTTTCTGTCCCTTGGTTCATAGAAGCACAATTATCTGATCCTCAGTCTTTTTTTGGCTTATTGGTAATAGTTGAGAAGAATGCCACTTAGCTAGTTCTATCTGTGTCCTTTCCTTTCAAATTTGCCAGCTTGTCTCTTTCTTATAGAACTTACCGAAGGCAGTAAGAAGTAAGGCACCAACACATACCAACGAATCTTCAGACCAAGTTCTTTAAAGCATCAGCCTAATTAGGGTACGGTTTAACTGCACAATGAGGAGTTCCAGCTTCCCGTTAGGGCATAAGGAGACTTTCAATACGCTGCACCCTTCCTTTACTAAATAAGCTTTATATTTTAGGTTCTGTCATTTGTATCACCCTATTTCCTGCCACCAATTTCTAAATTACTTTGCTTAAAGATGTAAGCTACAGAAATGCAAACAAGCATAAAAGGTATTTATTAGCTCATATAACTGGGAAGTCTGTCTCTGTCTCTGAATTCTGCTTTTTTGTGTGGTGACAAACTTTCTTCATATTGTAGCAAAGGTTGGCCCAGGTAGTTCCAGGTGTAACATAAAGTCTATATATAAGGGAGAATGATGACATATAAAGATATGCATATTAAAAACTCAGCTCACTTTTGGAAGTAAATTTTTTTTGGAAAATAAAGATATTTTTCATCATATAATTATTGGTTCTCCAAGCTTAACTGAGTGCCCTGGAGTTGCTGGCATTGGTGTATGTGGAATGGCTGGAATAGAAACCCAAAGAGCCTTGGAAAAACAAGCACTACAGCTGTTAGTGTCAAATCTCCATTAAAGGAGGTAAAGGAGAATAAGAAAATATTTCTTAGATACAAGCATATGGTCTTCATACTTGGGAGATTAAATAGAAAAAGACCTGCCATCTCCTTGTGTCTATATCTGCTCCCTTCTTAGTCAGGAAAGCATAGGAGATCTTAATTGATTTCATCAGTATTATATGTAAAGAGGAAGGAGTAGTTCCCACCACTGTTTGTCCCCCAGCCCCCATGCCCAAAAGCATGGGGGCTGGGGCAGATAAATACAACAGATTCTACCACCAACTTGATTCACAACTCTTGTATTTACAAGTTGAATGTTAGGTCAAAAGTAACACAATCTCTTAAACCTTAATTTCTTTATTAGAAAATGGGGAAATAGTAACAGAACCTAAGTTACAGGGTTGTTGAGAAGATAAAATTTGATAATGCATTTAAAGTGGTAAGCTCAGTGCTTGGCCCTTAGGCCTCTGTAGTGGTAGTTCTGCCAGCACCAGCACTATCCATTGTCATCCTCATGAGCAATGACAGCAGCAGACCATAGACTCACCATCTCTTCTTCTACACCCCCACTACCCTACTTCAGGACCTCATCAACCCTCAACTGACTGAGGAACTTTATCATCCCATTTTCAATTGTAGTCAGTGATCTTTCAAAACACAAATTTGCTTAAAGTACTCCATTGACTCTTATCATTGGCAGAATAAAATTCAGACTATACTACATATAACTTTTATGGAGTACCATTACTCTATTTCCAGTGGGTTTTGTGAGAAGTAGCATTTATTTGATTAAAAGTACTGTATAATTTCAAATTTCATGTAATATTCAGACATTAATAATATATTTAGATGTTAGTAGATACAATGTTAATTGTTGATGGGTAATTCACATGAATTAGGCTTTTCCTAGCTATCTTTTTGGTTTTTGTTTTCTTTTAATCAATTTTGAAGTCAGTTTAGTTAGGCTTATACATTTGTTAGGGATTGCATTAACTTTGTAAATTGTTTTGGGCAAGATAGCCATTTTGGCAATATTAATACTTCTATCCATGAGAATGGGATAGATTTCCATTTTTTTGGTGTCTACTTTAATTTCTCTCATGAATGTCTTGTAGTGTTCGGAGTATAGGTCTTTCACCTCCTTGGTTAAGTTTATTCCTAGGTATTTTACTCTTTTTGATGCAATTGTAAATGAAGTTGTTTTCCTGATTTAGCTTTCTTCTAGTTCACTGTGTACAGGAATGCAACAGATTTCTGTGTATTAATTTTGTATCCTGAAACTTTGCTGAATTCAGTTATTAGTTCTAGTAGTTTTCTGGCAGATTCTTTAGGATTTTCTGTGTATAATATCATGTCGTCTGCAAACAGTGACAGTTTAACTTCTTCCTTACCAATTTGGATGCCTGTTATTTCTTTGTGTTGTATGATTGCCATGGCTAGGACCTCCAGTACTATGTTGAATAAAAGTGGTGAGAGTGGGCATCTTTGTCTTGTTCCTAATCTTAGAGGAAAAGCTTTCAGCTTTTCACTATTAAGTATGGTGTTGTCTGTGAGTTTGTCATATATGGCCTTTATTATGTTGAGGTACTTGCCCTCTATACCTATTTTGCTGAGAGTTTTTAAAATTATGAATGGGTGTTGAATTTTGTCAAATGCTTTTTCAGCATCTGCTGAGATGATCATGTGATTTTTGTTCTCCTTGTTGATGTGGTGTATGATGATTGATTGATATACAAATATTATACCATCCTTGCATCCCTGGAATAAACCTCACTTGGTCATGATGGATGATCTTTTTGATGTATTGTTGAATTTAGTTTTTGTAATATTTTGTTGAGGATTTTTGTATTTGTGTTTATCAGGGAGATTGGTCTGTATTTTTCTTTTTTTTAGTATCTTTGTCTGGTTTTGGTACTAGAGTGATTCTGGCCTCTTAGAATGAATTTGGAAGTATTCCCTCCTCTTCTACTTACTGGAATACTTTAAGAAGGATGAGTATTCACTCCTCTTGAAATGTTTGGTAGAATTCAGCTGTGAAGCTATATGATCCTGGATTTTTATTTGTTGGGAGTTTTTTGATTACCAGTTCAATTTAATTGCCAGCAATTCGTCTGTTCAGATTTTCTGTTTCTTCCTGGGTCAGTCTTAGGAGGTTGTATTTTTCTAGCAATTTTTCTATTTCTTCTAGGTTGTCCAATGTATTGGTATATAATTTTTCATAGTATTCTTTAATAATTCTTTGTGTTCTGTGGTATCCATTGTGACTATTACTTCTTCATTTCTGATTTTCTTTATTTGTGTATGCTCTTTTTTTTTTTTTCCTTGACAAGTCTGGCTAGGGGTTTACCTATTTTTAATTTCTCAAAGACCCAGCTCTTGATTCCACTGATTTTTTTTCCTACTGTTTTATTCTCCTCTTTTTTATTTGTTTCTGCTCTGATCTTTATTGTGTCCCTCCTTCTACTAACTTTGGGTTTCATTTGTTCTTTTTCTAGTTTCTTTAGTTGTGAGTTTAGACTGTTTATTTGGGATTGTTCTTGTTTCTTGAGGTAAGATGGTACTGCAACATACTTTCCTTTTAGAACTGCCTTTGCCACCTCCCAGAGGTTTTGGGCTGTTGTGTTTTTGTTTTCATTTGTCTCCATGTATTGTTTTATTTCTGTTTTAATTTGTCCATTGATCCATTGATTATTTAGAAGTGTGTTGTTTAGCCTTCATGTGTTTGTAAGTCTTTTTGTATTCTTTGTGTAATTTATTTCTAGTTTCATACCATTGTGGTTTGAAAAGCTGCGTAATACAATTTCAATCTCTTAATTTATTGAGGCTCTTCCTGTGGCCTAGGATGTGATGTATTCTGGAGAACATTCCATGTGCACTTGAGAAAAATGTATATCCTGCTGCTTTTGGGTGGAATTTTCTATAGATATCTAAGTCCATCTGATCTAATGTATTATTCAGTACCTCTGTGTTCTTAATTATTTTCTGTCTGGTTGATCTGCCTATTGATGTGAGTGGTGTGTTGAAGTCTCCTAAAATGAATATGTTATCCCTTTAATTCTTTTAGTATTTGTTCTACTTATTTAGGTGCTCCAATGCTGGGTACGTAGATATTTATAATGGCTATATCCTTTTGTTGGACTGACCCCTTTATCATTATGTAATGTCCTTTGTCTCTTGTTACTTTCTTTGTTTTGAAATCAGTTTTGTCTTATACAAGTACTGTGACTCCTGCTTTTTTTCTCCTTGTTATTTGCATGGAATATCTTTTTCCATCCCTTCACTTTTAGTGTGTATGTGTCTTTGGGTCTGAAATGAGTCTCTTGTAGGCAGCATATAGCTGAGTCTTGTTTCCTTATCCATTATGCCATGCTAGTCTTTTGATTGGTGCATTCAGTCTATTTATATTTAAGGTACTTACCGTAAGTACCTTAAGTAAGATGTGTACTTACTGCCATTTTATTAATTTCTTTCTGTTTATTTTTTTAGCTCCTCTCTGTTCCTTCTTCCTCTCTTATACTCTTCTCTTATTGATGGTATTATTTAATGTTGTAATTGGATTTCTCTCTCCTTTATTAATTTATTTATATTTATGTATGTTTACTTATTGTAAGCTTCCTTTGGTGGTTACCAAATGTTCAAGGATACCTTCTTTACTGTGCAACAATGTATCTTAAATTGCTAATTACTCTAAAACAAACACAATTTAGAGATACATTTTTTCTTTCTTCTTCCTCCTCCACATTTTTTGTATTAGATGGCATAATCTGAACTTTTTGTGTATCCCTTGACTGATATGTTTATAGTTGATTTTGCTTCTTTTGTTTTAATTTCATACTTTCTTGGTAATTAGTTGGTCTGCTGCCTTTACTGTGGGTTTATTTTCACTGGGAAAGCTATTTAGCCTTAGCGTCATTTCCATCTACAGCATTCCCTTTAACATGTTGTGTAAGACTGACTTATGGTGGCAAATTCTTTCAACTTTTGTTTATCTGGAAATTGTTTAATACCTGCTTAAGATTTAAATGATAATCTTGCTAGGTAGAGGTTTCTTGCTTGGAGGTCCTCCTGTTTCAGTACATTAACTATATCTACAGGCCCTCTGGCCTGTAGAATTTCTGTTGAGAAGAATTTCAACTGTTGAATTTCTGTTGAGAGGGATTTCCTTTATAAGTAAACTTTTTTCTCTCTCTGGCTGCTTCTAACACTCTCTCCTTATCCTTGATTTTTGCCATTTTAATTATATATCTTGATGTTGTCTTCCTGTGGTTCCTTTTGTTAGGGGTCTCTGTGCTTCCATGACTTGAGCATCTATTTCCTTCCTAATATTGGGGAAGTTTTCAACAATTATTTCTTTAAAGAGACTTTCTATCCCTTTGTCTTTTTCTTCTCTTTCTGGTACCCCTATTATGCAAATATTGTTTCATTTGGATTGGTCACATAGCTCTCTTACCATTCTTTCATTCCTAGGGATCCTTTATTTTCTCTGTTCCTCAGTTTGTTTTCTTTACTCTTCTCTAATTTGTACATCATTTACCATCTACTCTACATGACATAATGTGCTTTAAAATCCCTTCATTGTATGTTTCATTTCAGATACTGTATTCTTTGGCTCTGAGTAGCTCTCTTCAGGTTTTCTGTCTTTTTGTTGAAGTCCTCCCTGAGATCTTGAATACCTTTCTGTAATGGCTTATACATTTGTAGCTCAAATCTTGAAGAGTGTAGAATAGGGACTGTAGGAAGGAAATGAGATATAATAGTAATGTTTTAATTAGAAAGGCCAGAAATATATATATATGTATTAGACTAGATGTTCTTTTGAAGGGTTTGCTCAAGAAAGGATCAGCCATTTACAGGTCTTCTCAACTTACAGTGCATTTATTTCCTGATAAATCCATCTTAAGTTGAAAATATCATATGTTGAAAATGCACTTAATGCATCTAACCTACCAAACATCATAGCTTAGAGTAGCCTGCCTTAAATGTGCTTAGAACACTTAAATTGACCTACAGTTGGGCAAAATCATCTAACACAAAGCCTATTTTATAGTATTGTTGAATATCATATAATTTGTTGAATACTGTACTGAAAGCGAAAAATGAAATGGCTGAATAGATACAGAATTGTTGTGAATGTGTCAGTTGTTTACCCTTGTGGTCATATGGTTGACTGGGAGCTGCTGCTCCATGCTGCTGCCCAGCATCACAAGAGACTATTGTACCACATATCACTAACCCTGGAAAAAAGTATGATTTCTACTGAATACATATTGCTTTGCACCATCATAAAGTTGAAATATGTAAGTCAAACCATTATAAGTTGGAGACCATCTATCTGTATTGATTATTTACATCTTATTGAATCAAACAGCATTCCTCCCCATTTCACATGGAACCCATTGATTGAAATCAGTGGTGAAATGCCTGTCTGGAAGCCTGGGATGAATGGTTCTATATGAGTAGTCATAAGCTGTCAGCACAACAGAGAGAATGTGTAGTTATTGGCCCACTACCTATCATTTTCTCTATGCCTACCCATCCCTATAGCCTTCCTAGTCCTTGGCTTTTTCTTATAGGACTGATTACTTTCTAGCGTTCCATTCTTTTTTAAGTACAAATTGCCTCAAATTTCTAGAGAGTGCTTTAAGTTTACCTTGAATTAATTGTTTACAGTTCTGTTCTCCAAGCTTGTTACCTTCATACTGAATGATCTATACCAGTACTACTTAGTGTCTGGTCGGGAACAAGTACATATTAAATGCTGAAATTGAATAAATATTAAGAAACTCTTATAGCAGTTTGACAGTACCTCAAAATTTGTTACTGTATTTTACAAAAGTAACAATAAACACCTGATTAGAAATTAATACCAAAATCAACAACTACAACAAAAATCATGGTCCTTCACTAGATTAGTTTACAATGCTCTGGTCTATGTTATGACATCGGGGTCCCTTGATTTGCAAGCATTCTGGTAGAATAGCATCTGGCATTTTCCTTTTGCCAGAGCAGTGAAACCAGGTAGCTAAAGATGTTCTACAAAATGCCAAATGGAAAGTAAAATTATGCTACAGTGCTGCACATGTAATGTTCTGATTATGAATATAAATTTAGCTATTTGAACTAATAACTAATTACATATAGAAAGTTATATATGTATTCATGGATAACTTTAGTGAAAGTTTTTAAAGTTAATATATAGACACTTGGTTAAAGTTAGCTTACCATAGATTTCTGGTTTTCCTTTTATATTTAATTTAATTAATTAAAATTTTTTTATTGAAGTATCCTGATATACAATCTTATATTGGTTTCAAGTATACAACACAGTGGTTCAAAAGTTACCCATATTATTAAATACACAACCTAACTAGTGCAGTAACTATCGGTCAACATAGGAAGATGTTCCAGAATCATCAACTATATTCTCCATTCTGTACTACCATCCCTATGACCAACTTATATTATGATTGAGAATTTTTGTGTCTTTTTATTGCCCTCACCCACTCCCCCATCCACTCCAACTCCTCCCGCATGGTAACTACTAGTCACTTCTCAGTGTCTATGAGTCTACTAATGTTCTATTCATTTTGCTTTATTTTGTTTTTATATTCCACAAATAAGTGAAATCATATGGTATTTGTCTTTCTCCACTGGCTTATTTTACTTAGCATAATAACCTCTAGGTCCATCCATATTGTCACAAATGGCAGGATTTCCTTTTTTAATGGCTGAATAATATTCCATTGTGTATATGTACCACATTCATTCATTGTTCACTGGACATTTATGTTGCTTCCATAATTTGGCTATTGTAAATAATGCAGTGGTAAACATAGGGGTGCATGTATCTTTTCAAATCAGTGATTTTGTTTTCTGTTAAATTCTTAGAAGTGGAATTCCTGGGCTGTATAGTATTCCTACTTGTAGTTTTTTGAGGAACCTCCACACTGCTTTCCACAATGGCTGAAATAAGTTAAGGGAAAAAGTAGGTTGGGAGAAAGGCTTTTTATTACTCACAGCTTGCTCAAATTAGCTAGCTAGGCCTGGCCCCATCTGTCTCTTCTGGCCCTCACTTTTGCTCTGCCGACACGGTGTACTTTCTATGTTCCACCTGCCCCTTCTGGGAGGAACTTCATTGTCAAATTCTTGGTGACTGGCAGATGCCAGACTGAGTACACACCAGAAACAGATGAGAAGAGAGAATGACTGTCCTTCCTCTATCCGTTGCCCTGAGAGGCTGCAGCGGTAAACACCTGTTGATATGTAAATGGACTAAGTTCAGGCAGGAGATTCTGGAAATTCTGGGATTTATCCCACAATATGGTAAGTTTTAAAAATCAAAGAGAGACCTCAAGCAGCTAGTGAAATTTAGAGTTCAAGTAGAGGTGGAGGAGCCAGCAAAGGAAACTGAGAAAGCAGCTGCCAATGAAGTAGTGGTATGAGAGCAACAGATAAGGATGGAAATTGTCCTTGGGTTTATATACCATCAGTAGCGTGCTGGTGAATATTTAACAACTGGCTCTGAGAGGAGAAGTGGGAAAGGGGAGAGGGATGTCCTTATTTTTAGCTTTTCCTGATTTCTGTGGTGTAAATATTTCCACTATGGCTGATTTCAAGCTGTCAACAGTTTAACAATCAGCTTGCACATTTTCCCTAAATTTAATAATCAGTTCTTCTTTGATGTTTAAGCTGGCTTCAGCATATCCCTAATTGGAGACTTTGACAAATACATAGTGTTAGTGAGGTGGTGGGGTTAGAAGACAAGCTAAAGAATATCCGGCAGATAAATATTCTATGAACATTAAAATGGTTATTTTGAAAAGACTGGAAGAAAGAACATATTTAATAGAGCATGAAAAAGTTATACTATAGGCTTGGGGTGATAGGTGATTCCTTTTCCTGCCTATCACATATTTTTAAAGGTTACATTTTATTTGGATAATATTTGGAAAGTATAATCATTTAATAAACCCTTGTGTTTATATGTACCTGTAAGAAATGAGACAGAATTCACAAAGAATAAATTTATACTGGAAATAATTTTTTATAAAGAAACAAAGTATAGAAATTTTGAGCTGATAGGCAAACTTTTATAGCCAAAAGTTTTTGTGATCATTGCAAAATATACACAATATCTAAAAATGTTTTCTACAAAAATCCCTAATTTATATCATTGAGAAAATTTGTTGAGAATTTTGAGGTTAAAAAAAGTATGTATAAGATGGCTTAAATATAGGCATAGGAATATTAGAAAGTGTTATGCTTCTGTTATGATGTGAATTCATGTACTGATCACTTAATACCATGTTTTTAAAACAAATATCCTTAATGATTTGTTTTTGATTTGCTTTACTTGTTGATTAGTAAACAGTAATTTCAGCTATTGCACTTGAAGCAGTTTATACATCAGTAGGAAACCTTTTGAACTATAGTACTATGACATCTTTAAAATAATGTTCAAGTCCGTAACTGGACATTCCTTTGGTTTTTCTTTACTTTTGTTTTCTTGCCCTTGAAAATAAAGTGGCTTTAAATTTCACTGCATGTTTGGGCTTCAAATTACGAATTCTCCTTTTTGTTTTGCTATAGTTTTATGAAATTGGCAAAAACTATGTTGCAAAAATAATATTTTGTCTAAAATCATCATACTCGTGATCCAGAAAATATTATTCAGCTTGGAAAGAAAAACCACACAAGTTAAGTTTTGTTTTTTGCACCTCACTGATGCTTCTTGTATGACAGTTTCAGTTGTTCTGTTTTTACAAGTTCAATAATGACAGTTCTCTGTGTTCAGTTAATGTTTCCATTATATTTTCAATAAATATTAATATTTGAGTTATAGCAAAAATAATATAAAGTTAGTATTTCTAAACAGTTTTGACCCTAAGTTTAGCATCTCTTATATAAATGCCCAGTTCATCAACAGGGGAGTGTTACCTGACTTACCCAGTCCCCCAATGTACAACTGAACTGAAAACACTGATGGCAGTAAGTAGTGTGGGAATGATTGTGAGACTGCAGTGCTACATTCGATTAAACAATTCTTGTGTTACTTTATGTCCCGAATATGCCAAGAACATGAAAATAATCCAATTTGAGAGGAGTTTTTTAAAAAACATGGAAGTGACTGGCAATGCTTATTTGTGTGCTAGGGTTGGTTGGAAGGAAGGACATAAGGAGTGGTCCTTTATACTTTAGGATTTAGAGCATTAGGATTAGCAGCCCTGATACCTCAGGTAAGATGTAACAACTACAAGCAACATGATAGCCTCCACAAAGCAGTGTCAGCATATGCCATATCCTCATCTACTTTAATGTTCCTTAATTGGAGGAAAGAAGCATTTAATATTGTTTTTCTTCATAAAAGCAATGCATGGTCATCAAAGGACACCATCACCAGAACAAAAAGGCAGCCTACAGTATGGGAGAATATATTTGTGAATGACATAACTGACAAGAGATTAACATCCAAAATATATAAAGAACTCACACACCTCAATACCCAAAAAGCAAATAACCTTATTAAAAAATGGGTAGAGGATATGAACAGACACTTCTCCAAAGAAGAAACTCAGGTGGCCAACAGGCACATGAAAAGATGCTCCACATTGCTAATTATCAAGGAAATGCAAATTAAAACCACAGTGAAATATCACCTCACACTAGTAAGGATGGCCAGCACACAAAAGACTAAGAACAACAAATGCTGGCAAGGATGCAGAGAAAGAGGAACCCTCCTACACTGCTGATGGGAATGTAAGCTAGTTCAACCATTGTGGAAAGCAATATGGAGGTTCCTCAAAAAACTAAAAATAGAAATACTATTTGACCTGGGAATCCCACTCCTGGGAATTTACCCAAAGAATACAAGTTCTCAGATTCAAAAAGACATATGCACTCCTATTTTTATTGCAGCACTGTTTACAATAGCCAAGGTATGGAAGCAACCTAAGTGTCCATCAATGGATGAATGGATAAAGAGAGGTGGTACATATACACAATGGAATACTATTCAGCCATAAGAAAGAAACAAATCCTACCATTTGCAACAACATGGATGGAGCTAGAGGGTATTATGCTCAGTAAAATAGCCAGGTGGAGAAAGACAAGTGCCAAATGATCTCCCTCATTTGTGGAGTATAACAATGAAGCAAAACTGAAGGAACAAAACAGCAGCAGACTCACAGACTGCAAGAAGGGACTAGTGGTTAACCAAAGGGAGGGCTGTGGAAGGGCGTGTGGGGAGGGAGAGAGAAGGGGATTGAGGGGAATTGTGTTTAGTACACATGGTGTGGGGCATCATGGGAAAGACAGTGTAGCACAGAGAAGGCACATAGTGACTCTGTGACATCTTACTACACTGATGGACAGTGACTGCATTGGGGTATGGTTGGAGACTTGGTAATATGGGTAAATTGTTTTTTCATGTGAAACCTTTATAAGAGTATATATCAATAATACCTTAATAAAAAATTTAAAATAAAAGAATGAAAATCAGCTAAGTTAAATAGATGTAGTCTCATTTAATGAAAAATTTGTACAAGTAATCCTTTTTTTCCCATGGCAAATGTATTGTTACGGTAATTCTAACCTGGGTTCCATGAGGAAATTCTGAAAATAATTCATGGTTATTACTGATTTAATGCTAGTAATGTAATGGTAGCTTACTGAGGAGGTATATCAGGGAAGTTAATAGTTGGGCCTGGAACCTGACTAGTGGTTCATCTCAGTTTTGCCCCGTTAATTTTATGACCTTGGCTAACCCTTCAGCTTCCTTGTCTGTAAAATGGGATTGGAGAATGTTATTAGTTACACCCTGAGATAAGCTCATTTGGTCTTTTAACTATATGAGGAATTTTAGGTACTCCCTGAACTAAACTTTTTTGTCTTCTTTGTTTTTGTTTTTGTCTTTTGGCACTTAGAAGCACTGGCTTGAATTTTGCATGCCTTTTGATCTTGACTGGAGAAGAGGCACCTTTGAAGTTGTATTATTAATGTGTGTTGCATTTTCTCATGTTTTAATGATTTGTTGATTTAAAGCAGCAGTGATCTTAATGCCTTATGCTCCCTAACCTTTTTTTTTTTTTCATTTACTTTCCTCTCTCTATTTTTTTAAGGAGATTTGGGACACTAAAAGGTAGTTCTATAAACCCTGAGTACCATAAATGTTTATTTTTTGACTTAGTGTTAAATTTAATGGATGTCATAGTTATGAAAGAATTTAATGATGACAAAAAAACTGTATATCTTTGAGTAACTAATGAAAGGAAATGCCCTGCCAGATAGTGTTATAACTAATGTTTATTCTTGTGTCCATTTTTTTCTGGGATTTGGTATTTTTATTAAACTTCATGAACATCAGTTTTGGGGCATTGATATGTACAACTTTTTCCCCTTTGAAATTAATAAATAGTGGTGATGTTTTTACTTAGAATTCTCCCTACAAGGGTTTTTTCAGAAACATATTACCTCCATGAAGTAAGTTTCTATCCCAGGACTTCTGTGCGTGTGCTATTTCTTCTCCTTGGACAGTACTCTTCCCTATTTTCATTGCATTTCTTCTCATATTTTAGGGCTCAACTGAAGTACCACTTCTTCAGAGAACCCCGTACCTACCCCACCAGTTGGTATACCCTCACTAAGCCCAGTTTTATCATAACAGTTTAGATTTTCCTCTTAGGCTTCGACAGTTTTAAGCTGTGTTACTTGTTTGTTTACTTGTTGTCTACCTGTTCCCATTACACCCGAAGCACCACAGGATAGAGAGGTTATGGCTCTTACCTACTGTTCATAGTGACTAGAGCAGTGTTGACAGCTGTCCATAGTCAGTGCTCAGCACCCATAGTACAGAGTAACTGAATGAATGAAAGAGGTGATTAGAATTGTTCCAGTTTTACAAGGCCAAACAAATACCCAGTGGTAGAACTGCGATTCATTTGCAATGGTCAGTCTAATTACAGAGACTCATGAGAAAAGCAGTTTCACAAATATTTTCAATTTGAATCTTCACCATAATCCTGTGATAAGTATCATTATCCACACTTTACAGATGAAGTGTGTCAAGTCTTTGTAACTTAGTCAGAGATAAGTCACAAGTAAGTGGGAGAATTAATTTATTTGGTCTTGGCGTCAGTGTTTAGGTGTTGTGCAGCCTTTTTCTATAATCAGTTGAACTCAAACTAAATCTTTCCCAGTGTGCTTTGATACAGACCTTTCTTACAGAAAGCAAAATAGAAAAGTATGTTTTCTATTTCAATGTTACACCCTTAGCTGAGCCCAGATGACAGTTTTAAACAGGCAATAATCTTGAATTTAGAAGCTTGCTCCAGTCCTATCGTTTTTAGTAACTGTATCTTTCTTTCAGCAAATACTTACTAAAAGCCATCTGTTTGCCTGAAATATTGTAGCTAGGCACTGGAGAAAACAATGCTTAGTAAGACTTAAACCCCACCCCCAATTTGATTAATATGTAATAATATTTAAAGCATCCACCTTTAAAAGCAAAGTACAGTATTGAAATGAATGAGTTACCTGTTTGTATTCACTTAAAAAGACGGCTACAATATGCAGTTAATTTAAAGAATATATTGCAGCCTATGGTATGTGCGTGAGTGCTTTTTTCATTTAAAAAAATCAGTGAAATGTGCATGGCATTATCTGTATGAATTACATAAAAAGGAAGAATAACCTCTGAAAATGTTAATAGTGGCTATCCCTAGAGGTAGATTTGGATAGGCAGAAGGTAGTATTTTCATTCTATCCATTTCTCATATGTAGAATTATAAGTGCTCTTACTTTTTAAAATATTTCTTAGCATTTTTTTAATATAGAAAAATGTTAAAGGGTGTATACAAGAAATTTTATCTGGAGAGTGTTTATGAATGTATTTTAAGTGAAAAACAGTAATATAGTATGATTTTAATTTTCTGATTATCAAATTTCTCCATAATGTAACTTTTATAATTTGACAATAAAAAAGTTTTTACTAAAACATTCTTTCTGCCTTGTTTTCAACAACAACAAAAGCAAACAAAACTAAACCAAGGTAAGGATCCTAACTAAAGATGGGGATTGGTGGTGGGGAAGATGTGCAAATTAGGAAGCGTGTTATCATCCAAGCATTGATTTTTTTAATAAGGTAATTAATTTAGTTTATTTGCATATTTATAATACTGCTAATAATCATCATGGTAACAGTGACCGCTAACATTTGCTGAATGCTTATTAAAGCCGGACACAGTTCTGAATACTTTGCATGTATTGACTTAGTTAACCTCTACGGTAGACTCTGTTGTTATCCCTACCTTAAAGATGAGACTCAGAAAAGTTAAATTTCTTGCCTAAGGTTAGAAAACTACTAAGTGGCAGAGCTGTGATATAATGTATGCAGTGCTTCACCAGAGGTTGTGACCTACACACCATGATATCTCTAAGTGCCAGTTGGTGAGCTTCTAAATACCAGTCCATTTGTTAAATGCGGCTTTAGTTTTTTCCTGCATTAATGGAAACAGTTGTCAATTTTAGGTCAGGTTTCTGACAGTCTTAGTATCCAAATTAGTATTTTCTGCCCAACAGAGATTGTGAGACTCTTTGTGAATTCTGCATCTCCCTCCCCAGGTGAATAGATGTAGGTGATAAAATTGTAGCTCACATGTTGGTTTCATTCTGTTTTGTTCCTCTGGCAGGCACCTTGGCATTGTGGAAAAATAGTGCGCCTTGGCATGAGTTAAGATTTGAATTTAAACTCTGGCTTCCACATTTTTTAGCTGCTAGCCTTGCTTTGTTTTATTTTATTCGCAAAAATAAAGATTGTAATATTGCCCTTCAGGGTGGTTGTGAAAACTACATGAAATAATGTAGGCAGAAGTGTCCTTTAGAGTAGAGTCAGACACAAATATTAAGACACATCTTCTTCAGGTAGGTATCTCAGAGTAAAATGAAGAATCGTCTTGGAAAACAGAATTTACCTGTTTTCCAGCTGTGAAATGCAAGTGCAACTGTGACTGGAGAATGGATATTCGGCAAGGAAGTATTAATATTTTAAGATGTCTGATTAACTCAGCACATTCTTACATACAAACCCAGATAATATGTGACAGTTAATACATTTATTTTAATGATCCTTGCATTTCAAATCATGGTGACATAAAACATTGTGATCAATTATCTTGTAAACATACATTTTGAAACTCATGATCTGGCCTAACAGCATTTATCACAAGTCCAGCTAAACTTATGCAGCACTCTTTGGTTAGTTTTTTTCATATGAGCTTTTATCACTTTTATCTTTCAGAAGTTTTCACAGTTTTATGTATTTGGTGACAAATTTTCTATTATTTTTGATAATATTCTTTTTCCCTTTTTCTCCTATTTAATAATAAATGTTACCAATTTCTATTTGTGCTTTTATTTCATCTCTCCTCTTCAGGTCATTAAAAAGAACTTATGCATTTTATTCTGCTTCCTATATGAAAAAAAAATCTTAGTATTTTTATTATGAGAGTGATTGTAGACCTAACTTTTGGAACCAGTTAGTATTTTGGGTGCTTTGGAATCACCATGCTTTCTCGAGAAGTTATGGCAGAGAGTAACTAGATTTTAACTGGAGAGCTGAGTTCTCTATTTGATTTTGGGACTATTAAAAATTACTTAAAATAATCTTTTCCACAATTTAGTAATTGAGTATATTCTGTTATTTCTTTAGCCCATTTTCAAAATATTTACTTTGGCTTCATTACTTGAGAACCTAGGACAAAAGTTACTGGGTGTAAGAAAATCTAAGAGTGAGGAAACATTTAAGGACTTTCCTTTCTTACTGTTAGATTATTTTGGAATGAAGTGGATGTGTATGAAAACTATATTCTTTTTTTTTTATTAAGGTATCATTGATATACATTCTTTTGAAAGTTTCATATTAGCAACATTGTGGTTACTACATTCACCCATATTATCAAGTACCCGCCACACACCCATTGCAGTCACTGTCCATCAGCATAGTAAGATGCTATAGAGGCACTGCTTGTCTTCTCTGTGCTGCACTGCCTTCCAGTGACCCCCCCTACATTATGTGCGCTAATCATAATGCTCCTTAATCCCCTTCTCCCTTCCTCCCCACCCCTACTCTTTCCCTTTGGTAACTGCTAGTTCCTTCTTGGAGTCTGTGAATCTACTGCTGGAGAACTATGTTCTTTTAAAAGCACAGTTGTACCTTCTGCTTCATTTAGTTTGATTTTTAAGAGCAATTCTCACTTTAAAAATAATTTCCTTCATAGATTCTTCTTTGACTATACCATCTCAGCATAATAACAGAAATGAAATATATTCATTATTAGTAAAATTACTCATTCTGTAATCTAATGTATGTCATCAATTAAATAGATTAGGAAATCTACCCTTTTTTCGTTTAGAACTGAAATCAAATTCTCCCACACCTACCAACCATAGTTGAAGCCTTCATTCTATATACATGGTTATCCATACCCCCTTCTATAGTCCAGGATATTTAGTTACTGTCACGATGGCCTAATTTATTTGTACTTCCTGACCATCTTAGATATCAGTGGCCCTAACTGGGATGATATAAGAAAAATTGAACCTTGAACACAACAGGTCTAAAATACTTACTTCATAAGTATCTATTCAAACTAATTGGCAGCAAATAAAATACCTTCATATTTGACCTATTTTGGAAGCTGAAAATTTTCTTCAACTCACTATACAAAGGACTTCTCTATTAAGGAAATCTCATACCTTTATCTTCAGACTACTGTAGGGACTATTGATAATGTGTATAAAGTGCTAGTACATAATGTCTAATATATAGCACACCGTGAAAGGCAACTGCTGTTTTTATTCTTTAATAATGACTGAAACAAATACTATTACATGCTTTCTGCTGAAAATGCTCTTTGTGTCCTGCTTATGTTCACTATTTACTCCTGGATAATAAACAATGCCAACAGAAAGTGTCATTTGTACTTTCTTCCTCCGTTGTTTTGCACAGCATGTCTATAACATTATTACCAAACATATTAACTGGTCCTTAGTGTACATGTCTTGTTTCTCTACTCATATTCCAGGGTCACAATATTTCATAACAGGGGAACTGCTAACATTTTGGGTCAGGCTGTTTCCTGCACTGCAAGAAAATTAACCTTTTTGGCCTAAAGCACTAAATGCCAAAGCACCCTCCCTGAAGGTGACCATTTTTCTTATTTCTAAAGAAAAATTTATTGTCAACTGCAGTTGTTTAAAATAAGATATCTGTCATATATTGATAAAGCAGATTTGGGAAAAAGTGATTTTTAGAAAATGTTTCCATAAATTGTTTTGGCTCGTTTTTGAAATCTTTCATATCTGAAAAATATATACTCTTTGTTCCAATTAATGCATGATTTGGTTGGATAGAGAACTGGACTTAGAAAACAATTCTCACTTAATTTCAAAGACATTTAAAGTCAGTCATAATGGCTTCTAGCTTCCAATGGTTATGTTGAGAAGTTTCTTGCCATTTTAAATCTTTCTCTTTAGTCTGTGACTTGTTTTGTCATTCAGGAACTCTTAAAGATCTTTTTCCCTGTTGTTTCAGGCATTTTAGCTGGTACCTTTTTTTCCATCAATGGGTGTTTGGAAATGTATGGAGACAGTTGTGGTCCTCACAGTGATGAGGAATGCTGGGTGTGGGTGCTCTAGTGCCTAGAGGTCAAAAAGGTTAATTTTCTTGCAATAGAGGAAACAGTCTGACGCAAAATGTCAGCAGTTCCCCTGTTATGAAATATTGTGACCCTGGAACATGAGTAGAGAAACAAGACATGTATACCAAAGACCAGACAATATGTTTGGTAATAATGTTATAGACATGCTGTGTGAAACAATGGAGGAGGAAAATGTAAAGACATGATACAAATTGAAATAAAAATCACTATGTGAATGCAGTCATTAAATTGTCTATGAGTATATATTTACCATGTTACTGCTTTTGATTTCTAGTTGGACATTATCCGCACTATTGTGCTTATTAACCAGACTTTGATACTTTTACTCTGTATTTACAAGTAGTACCTGCTCTTAATTACTTTGAAAGATCAGGAGAGTTAATAATTCTCTTCTATAGTAGAAGATCTGTAATCTAAACACTTAGCAACTGCAGATCCAGATAGATTTGAGAAATAACATATTTGCAAAGGCTAGACCTTGACTGACAATAACTATGCATTTTTTAATTGGAATGGGATTTAGCAAGGAGTTGAGGAAAGGTTGTATGTGTGCAGTTTCATGGCAGCTTCTGAGGTGGCCGTTTGCAACTCCCAATCATTAATGTCTTAGAAATGAATTACCAGAGCAACATATATAGGTAGCTATATTATAAGAATGCAAGCATTCAGGGACAAAGACAAATTGCTTTTGAATTATCCACCATTTTTTCATGGTTCCTGTCAATGCTTTACTTCACTAATGTGGCTGATCAGAAAGACTGTCCACTAGAAATGCAGGCCTCTAAGGAAGCAGAGCGGGTTAGGATAATGAAGTGGAAAGTTAGTGGACGATTTTAAAATAGTAGTCTGATAATTTTGTATTAACATAATGGCTGCTAAACATTTTAAAGTAATTGAGTATTAATGCAGAGTATTCATTTTCATATGCATGTGATTTACTTTTCAGAACCTAAGTCACAGCTGCAGCAGCTTCATCAGGGACAACACAGATTGTCAAATACTGATCAGAATGGAGTGAAAGATAATAATCAACCAAGGTATCTTCCTCGAAATGATACCAGACAGCCAAGAAATGAAAAACCTCCTCGTTTTCAAAGAGACACTCAAAATTCAAAGTCAATTTTAGAAGGCAGTGGATTACCTAGAAACAGAGGCTCTGAAAGACCAAGTACTTCTTCAGGATCTGAAGTATGGGCTGAAGAGAGAATCAAGTGTGATAGACCATATTCTAGATACGATAGAACTAAAGATATTTCATACCCTCTAAGTTCTCAGCACAATGACGGCGCTTTTAAAAAAAGGGATAACTCTATGCAAAGCAGATCAGGAAGAGGTCCATCCTATGGAGAGGCAAAAGAAAATCCACTTCATCAAGAATCTATAGATTATAATAACCAAAAACGTGGAAAAAGAGAAAACCAAACAGCGAATCCTGATCATTTTTATGACAGGAAACCACGAACAATAAATAATGAAGCTTTCAGTGGTGTAAAAATGGAAAAACATTTCCATATAAATACTGATTACCAGAATCCTGTCCGAACTAATAGTTTCTTTGGTGTTCCAAATGGAGAGACAGAAATGCCGCCGAAGGGAAAACGAGTAGGGCCTATTAAGCCAGCAGGACCCATCACAGCTGCACCCTATGATGATAAAATATTTTACAATAGTGGGCCCAAAAGAAGATCTGGGCCAATCAAACCAGAGAAAGTACTAGACTCGTCTATTCCTATGGAGTACTCAAAACTCTGGAAACCTGGAGATGAATGCTTTGCACTTTATTGGGAAGACAACAAGGTATGCATTCTATAAAGTTATATATACTAATAGTACTAAAGGCAACATTCCCGTGAGACTATAGAGAGCCACTGCTTTAGGACTGTGAATTTTGTTCTACAATTGTCCCTGTTTAAAGTGTTTAAACAGATTTATAGATGTATAATTTATAAAAGAGGAAAAATAATATATTTAATATGTTCTATGGATGCTGAGGGAGAATGAGTCCCATACAGTTTGGTTAGGTTAGGTGAGATTTTTAGCTTGCATATCAGAAAAGTATTGTAAGAGTGATTAAGTGAAGTTGATAAGTTATTTCACTTATCATCAACTGAATTATTAATGTTTGCATTTCTTTCTAGTGCAATTACTCTCATTCACAGGACGAAAATTGGTTGAGTGGCACAGAGTTAAATTCTACAGATTTCTTTTAAATTAAAGAAAATATACACAATCAGCCCACTTTTTTAAAAAAATTAAGAGCAGAACAACTAATTATTTAGCTAATAGATAGTAATTATTAAGCCAATAATTGAAACAGTTTTTAGTTCTACATTATGTGCTGGCTGAAGGGGAAAGAGGAAAATCATGGAGAAAAGGGAAGGGAAGGACAGAAGGTGAGGTCAAGAAGAAATACAGTGACTCAGATGAAAGAGCCTGGCTGAGAGGGAGAAGGCCAACATGGTGACAACAGGCAAGGGACAGGACAAAGGGGCCCCGGGAGAGGAGGGCCTTCGAGCGAGCGTGTGTTCCCCTGCACTCAGCATGCCCACCGTGCTGTGTACTCTTGGCATCCTCGAGACTTGATGCAAACGTCCCTTCATAGAAGAGGCCTTCTTTGGCCTGCCCCCTCCTCCCTCCTATATGACTGTCATTCTCAGTCAGGGCCTTGTTCACTTTCTAAAACTTACCACATTTTGTAAGTATTTTTGGTTTAGTTCCTGGGTTTATAGCTCTTTCCCCCACCATAATTTTAAGTTCCTTGGTGGGTGGGCGATGGCTGTCTAGTTTTCTTCTGCAGCCCTGCCCCTCCTACAGTGTAGGGATTTCATAAATATTTGTTGACTCTGTTAATTAGTAACTTCTGAGGGAGGTAGTTACAGAGATATCAGCAAAATAATAAAAACAAACTGAAGGAGTCATAGTGTGAGAGCCTGGGGTGGATGTGAGGATCAAGTCAAAGAAAAAAATAAATATTTCATAGGTAGAGTAGTTTCAGTTGATAAGGTAAGGATGTGCCTGAGGGAGTGTGTGTGTGTGGCTAGGAGGAGGGTGAAGGTAGAGTTAACTGAAAATTTCAAGGAACTGAAATTCGGGGTAGGGAATGTGGTTGGAGCTTTTAAAAGAATGCTATAGGGCTTGGGACCAAGAAGAAGGCCCCATGTGTTCAGTGAATGATGAGGTTGTTAAGGTATTGCCTGATGATAGCAGCAAGGATGGGTACAGGCTGCTAATTAAATGGCATCGATTTTAAGGTTTTTGTATGAATGTGGGATAACATCTGTAAAAAGCAGCATCTCTACTGTCAGGTTTTTATTCAGGACTAGAAGGAGGGGAGTAGACAGTTCTAGCTGGGCCTTTTCTTTTTTTCCAGATAAGCAAAAGCCTTCCCAGAAATATCAACCTTGTTGGTTGGAACTATTTCATATGACTACCCCTCAACTTTTAGGGGCCATGGAAAGCAAGCACAACTGTTCTTCACTATCCAGACTATCAGATTTGGGTAGTTGAGGAATTATGTTTAGCTATTTCTCTCTTATGAGAGAAAAGACAAGATGAGTAGTTGGAAATCAGCGTTGGTCTAGAGCTAGTAGCGCCCGCCTGAGAGGAAGTGGCCACTTGTTTCAGATGCTTCTGTGAAAGGTTAATTAAAATGAGGTAGGAAAATTCTGTACTGGACAATGTGAAGTTATTGGTGACCTTGATGAGCAGAGGGAATAAGAGATGGGATTTCATTCAAGTACTATAATGCTTGAAAGGCTTGGTTAAACAACATAGGTTTTCCATTGATATCCCACAAGGATCGTGCCCTCGTAGTAAGTGCGAAACTAATACAATCAAGCCATTACAAAACCTGAAACCAGCCCTCTACAGGATCAAGGTTACCTGCCTGTTCACTGTCTGCCTGCCAAAATAAATTATAATAATTTTGGGTGAAAAATTAACATTTTCTAGAACCTCATCTGCAACATCTGGCATCCTATAAAAAATTATGAAGCGTGGTTAAAAATAGAGAAAGTTTATGAATGACCAGAAACAAAGCAACAGAGATCATAGCAGGTTTTCTGATATTAGACTTAGCAGACAAGTTCTTTAACACATACTGAGTATTCAACAAACCATAATTGAGCAGTTGCTAAGTGTCAGGTGCTTGGGATATATCAGATAGTTCTGGCTGTGCTATCACCAAATGCCTTCAAATACCTGATGAAATTGTTAATAAAGTTCTACTTTTAATTGTAATTGTCTCAAAAAATCAACAATACTGAATTCATCTATTACCTCTGCTAAATATATTCAAAATACATTTGACCCTTTAGTAATGCAGGGACTAGGGGTGTCAACCCATGCAGTGGAAAATCTGTGTATTACTTTTGACGCTCCAGAAACTTAACTACTAGTAACCTACTGTTGACATCAAGCCTTACAGATAGCAGAAACAATCGATTAACACATATTTTATATGCTACATATGCTATTACAATAAAGTAAGCTAGAAAAAATAAAATGTTTTTTCAAATTGTCACAAATATCCAAAAATGTTCCAAATATATTTATTTTAAAAAGTCCGCATGCAAGTAGATCCAGGCAGTTCAAGCCCATGTTGTTCAAGGGCCAACTAATGTCATATAGCTTCTGAAAGACAGTACCTAACAAGTCCCCAAATGTTTGAGCCTTTAGAGTATTCCTAGAATAGTTGGATGATCTCCTAAGTAACTACTTTGATTTTAATTGGGTGTATACTTTCCATTTACAGTAAGAGCTCTGGGCTTTACATAAATTATACCATTAAGCAAGTAAGATAAACAGTATTCACCTCCAGAAAGAGATGGAATTATCATCTGAAACTATGTAATTTAAGAGATAGGTTAATGTCTTCTCAGGAATATGCAGCTTTCCTTAACCTACAGAGTTAATATTTGAGAAAGGACTGGCTCTGTCACTGAGAGACTAGAACCTTAATTGCATTGTAGTGATGCTTTGGAGTTGATTAATTAGTTAGTATAAACTGTAATTTAAAAAATTTCTCACAATATCTTGCCTTCTCTCAAGCTTTACTTCCATAGAAGGATTTGGGAATTTGGGATAGTTCTCCCTGTAGATTGCTATAACTAGTTCAGTAATTTGTGTCCTCTCAGCTGGAATACTCTAGCAATCTCTAAATTAGCCTCCATGCCTTGAAACTTACTACTCTTAAACTTGTCATTGAAACTGCCACCACTCTGATCCTGGACCTAGACCATATCATTCTTCCTAGTTAAAATCTTTCACCTGTAGAATAAATATAGCCCCTGGCATGCATATAGAGCCTCAGTCGGCTGGCCTTTACCTTCTTGTCCTGCCTAATTTCCTATTGGTTGACCCTTTTTGTCACATCATGCATAATTAATTTTTAAACTGTAGTTTGCTGCACTCATCTCCTTGTGTTTGATGTAACCTTTTTATGTTACTTTCCCTGGAACACCCTCCTTGGTCCTTTACTTCACTAAACTCTCTTCATCCTTGAAGATTATAGCCATTGTTATCGGCCCCGGGAAGCTTTTCCCAAACTCCTCAGCCTTATTAAGTGCCATCACCACACCTTTATCGCAGTACTTTCCACATTATATAGAAGTCATTCTTTACATGGGGTATCTCTATTAAACTGTAAATTTCTGAAAGAATGTCATCTCATTTGTTTTCTGTACAATATATTATGATTCATTGTTTGTTGACCTTACCTGAACTGGCATAATTATCTGAGAAGCTTACAGTGGAAGTACAGGTTCAGAAATACAACGATTCACAGAATGCAGAAAAGATGAGGCTCAGAAATAAAGGAGGAAGGGATAGATGTGAATGTATATTAAGAACTCTAAAATAAGGAAAATTCCAGCATGCTGTCTCTAAACTTGCTAGCATCCAGACCCAGGAAGGCAACACCATAGATTAACTTAATGACCTTTGTAGTATGAAGTTTACTCATTAATCAGTAAAAACAGATTCTTCCCTGGTATATCCTAGTTCACTCCTATTTTAGAAGGATGTGGAAAGTAAGAGTTTTTGTTGCCTTTAGCATTTTCTGATTCTCGTGAGCCTATTAAGAGATGCTTTTAGAGTAGATGGTATTATAGTAGAGCATCCAGCTACCCCAGTTTGAAGAAAATATTTCTTAAGAGTAAATAGTTTTTCATTTCCACTTCATGTTTAATAAGCAACATTTAGAACTATAATTTTGGTCCTGAATGGGTCAACCTATAGCGGAGGAGTACTCCAATCAGTTAACCTATTTTCGGTTACCTTAACACGTAAATTTTTAAGCTCTAGTTGTTATGTTAAAAAGTTCCTTGTGAGTTTGTTAATATACTATGTTAATTAGTTCCCAGAGCCAAGTTATAGTGAGTAAGCTGATAAAAGTTACTGGTCTTACAAAGTCTCAAATCCTATAAATCCTGGATTTAAGTAATATGCTTACTTAATATGTTACCCGACCTCCTTCCCCACCACCCCTCCCCTGCTCCCTGTGATGACTGCCCCAATGAGCCGTTTTCTTTGAGATTTATTTTTGTCATATATTTGTTTTTTAAATAAATTGATCTATAGTTATATATTCTGCTTAGTATCTAAGAATGATTTTCCTAATGTTAGTCAAACGGATTTGATGCCTAACAACAAAACATGGTACTAGTTCCTTTTACATCTATTAGCATGTGAATATTATTCTCTCTCTGACTCTCTTAGTTCTATCCTGACATCTTACTACTGCTCAGGTTATAACTCCTATGGATGAGAGAACTAATCTCTTTTTTTAGCCCAGTTTATGATTATCCAAAGGTAAGTTTTCTTTCTTAAAAATACTATTCTTCTATCTACATTTGCCCTCTTACAGCACTAAACTATGTTTTCTACCTTTATCTTGCATCTACCTACCACTTCAGCATTTTATTAAAAATAAAAATAATAATAATAATAAAGGGAGAAATGTGGGATCAACATATAAATCAAGTACAAAAATCAAACGAATATTCATATTTGACCTGATTGTTTATAGGTCATAATGTGTGATCAAAACCGAAAGTTTCTGTGATGAATGCCCTTGTACTGTTCACCATGTAAGAATTTATTCACTATGTAAGAATTCGTTCACCATGTAAGAACTTGTTCGTTATGCTTCAGAAGATTGGAGACTTATGAGAATTAGACTTGAGATGGATTAATGATTGTACATTGAGCATTGACCCCCCTATACAGAATTTTATTGTAGTTAACAACCATTTGATCAATAAATATGAGAGATGCCCTCTCAAAAAAAATACTATTCTTCTATAAGTTATTTTCTTTAAAATATTGTATATTGAAAAGTTGCTGAAAGAGTAGATCATAATTGTCATCAGAAGAAAAAAAAATTTTAACTGTAGTGATGGATGTTAGCTAAACTTGTGATTCTACCCCTAACATACACAAGTATCAAATCACTGTGTTGTACAGCTAAAACTAATACAATGTTTTATGTCAGTTATATCCCAATAAAAATTAATTTTTAAAAAGAAATGAGCTTTCAAAAAAAATTATACATGGTAACACTTTGAGTATTTATAGTCATCATATATTACTCTAGGCAGACTGGGTTGAGTGTCACACTAAAAACTCCTGTTTTTCTCCTCAGTTTTACCGAGCAGAAGTTGAAGCTCTCCATTCTTCAGGTATGACAGCAGTTGTTAAATTCATTGATTATGGAAACTATGAAGAGGTGCTCCTAAGCAACATCAGGCCCATTCAAACAGAGGCATGGGTATGTGAACCAAACTCTCTACAAAGGCGTAAACTATTTTGAAGAAAATAACATAGTTCTAAAAGATTAGTCATAGTAATACAAAGTTTGCCAGTAGAAAAATATTTTGGGTATACTTAAAACTGGCTGCACTTGAAGTAAGGTTTTAATTTAATAATTATACTGAACTACAATAAAAATGAATGCATTGAAATTACTTTTCTTATATAATGCTTTGTTATGCTTTGGAAATAGGTGCCCTATTTATATGTTAGCCAAAAATTTATATGTATAAAATGAGTTTTTATGCATATTTTGTTCTTTCCAAGTTTTGTTACTTTAAATTTGACTAAATTATGTCCAACAGTTGTCCAATTTAAATCTCTGTTGGATACATGTATATTCTTTATTATTCTAGTTATATGTAAAATTTAAGAAAAACACTTTAAATTATATATGAATTCACACTGCATTTACTACACATATTTATGTGTGTGTATGTTCAGATTATAAATGTTTGTTTAATAATTATTTGATTAATTTTGTTGCCAAATGATATGTCAAGCTGTGTGGTAATTTTAATGATGTAATTTAGAACATTGGCCTTGTGGAGTCCATTTTATACAGGACTTATGTGACTTTATATAGATAGATTGTAGACTACATTTAGGCAAAAACAGGAGGACAAGGCATATTAGTATTCATTGTATAAATTTTAATTCCTTTCTTGTGGGTAGCTTTTAATAAACTTAATAGAAGCCTAATTTTTTTGGGTTTCCCTAAAATATCAAAATATACTAGAAAGTTGTGTCATCCAGATAGTAGTTTCCATCATTGAAGCATGATTGTTTTCTCATGAGCTGCTTTTAGTTTAGTTTCAATTTGGCCTTATATTTTTCTGTCTTGATCTCAGTATCATGGCCCCTGCCCACCCCCCAAAAGCCCCAAGAAAAAGAAAGAAAACAAACAAAAAATAACATAGTAGCAGTAATCATGTTTTGGACCATGAATCTTTATTCTTTACCTTTTTATTCTATTCAGCTCCTCTGCCTTTTTTTTTAAATTGGATTATACCTTTTTATTCTAGAAAAATGTCATTTTCTAGATGATTTATCATTTCATACTTTATAGTATATTACTAATGGTTGATGTTTAATTAAGATCCTTTCCCTCACTCTCAACTCCGTAGAGTTTAGTTGCCCTTTTCCTAAAAGACTAAAATACCATCAATGTCTAATTTGTCTTTTCTTAGACAAACTTGATGTAACCACCAAATTTTTACCCTTCTGATATCATATGGCTTTCCGTTGTCTTTTCTTCATTAATACTCATATCTAGTTTTGATGGTAAAACTAATTTATTGAGTCTGTATTTCTAACAGTTGAGTCTTGGTTTACTATTCATCATGTGTTCCCGAATGTTTTTAACCATTACTGAGAGTCAAAACAGAATTTTATGTTTAGTTTTTTTTTTTTGAAAGATTAGTAAAAGATTAATTTTTTTCTTTTTTTCTCTAAGGAAAATCTTAGGTTTTTTTTACTTCCCTTCTTCTCTACTTCCTCCTCCTGTTTCAGGGTGGCCATAGCTGATGAGCACATTGGTCATTCCTCACTGTAGCTCTTCCGTTCAGTGGTGTTTGGTACTGAAGTGATCATTTTCTTTCTACAGTCAGTGATTTTTTCCTTTTTCTCCCGTAATAGTCCTCATTGCTTTATCTCTGATTTTAGGTCAGTGTAAATTAAGCTGGATACTACATTTATCAGATGTCACTGCCCATATAGTGAATCTGAACCACAGCAATACTTCTGTATTCTTTCTACCCAATTGTATATATTCATCTATGCTTTTTTATGCTGTTTTTTTTAACCTATTTACTTTTCCTGCAGTCAACCCAAAATTCTTTTAAAAAATGCTTGAAATATTTTTCATAAAGAGGCAGGATAGAATCACTAAATCTTTTGGAGATTCTGGTTTTTCTTCTACTTATAAATAATTAAATGATTATTGGTGTTTTATGATTTTGCATAAAAAATACTGTAACAAATATTTTTGGAACATAAACATCCTTCTTGAGGATAGGGTCATCCTTTTTTATCTGAATGAAAAATTGACTTACAGAAGAAAGTTACAGAAGCAGCTTTCTCTTGATATCTAGAAGCCACCAGCTTAATATACCTTCACCCATCTCATTTTTTAAAAATACATATGTGCGTGTATACATAAAAAGCTCCTAAAGAAAAACCATTATGTGGCTTTCAGCACATTTAATTTAGAGTTAGTGTAGAGTTCTTAGCCTCTGAGAGTATTAATGTTGGGGTCTGTGAGCATTTGTTTGTTTTCTGTAACTGGGAAATTTAAGTGTCACATTAATCAAAAGCAAAACATTCATTATACCAATAGAAAGTAGCTCCAATTGATAACTCATACTAAAAACTAAAGGGCTGCAGAGGTGCAGCAGTACTGTTAGAGCCATAACATACTTATTCACTCTCACTATGGGTTATATAATTTTTAATTTTTTAACTTTCACTATGTATGTACATTAACTTAATTTTATTTGTGAAATGATACTATATCTTTCATGAAGGTTTCTGTTTGTTATTGACACAAGATTTTGGAAAACCTTGTTTTCCTAAATGTAGCAATGACTATTCATTGAAAAATTTTTAATAGTTTGCAGGAAAAATGACCAACAACCTGCATATAAACCAAAAACCTTTATAGAAATCAGTTGTCTGTGTTCTTAGAGGTATAAGGAAAAATCATTAAATAAAAAGCATGAAATATTAAGAGACTCAATGACTAATCGTCTCTTGTATGGAAAATTAAAGTAAAAATCAAGTTCATAGTTTAAATCTAATAGTTAATATTTTCCTAAATGAAATTTAGAAAATGAAGTTAGGTCTATATATGTATATAGACCAAATACCTATTTTCCCTTTCCATCTGGGAACACCTTTTTACTTCCAGAACATACTCAGTGATTATATTTTAGATGGTGAAAATACATGATCTGATTATGCTTAAATATTTTGTTTTCTCCAAAATGATTTACTAAACTTTTTGGTAAGTCTTCCTTGATTTTTTTGTTCTAGCTAGATTTCACCTGGTTCTTTTAGCTAACATAAAATACTGTCTTAATTTTAATGTCTTTATTATAGTAAACTCTCAGTCATATATAATGTAGGATTCACAGCTCATTCTTAACTGGTTAAATTTTCTAATTTTTTTTAATGTACTTTGAACATTGTAGAATTTTTATTATTTTACTGAAGTAAATGAAACATAATGGAACCTCATTTTATTTGTAAAATTATATAGGGAGAAAGCTGTAATATTATTTTATATTGCTGACCACTGTATGAAAGCACATTAGGGGCAAAGAAAACCTGCTTATTTGTGTTCTCTGCAGGTCCTTTCCAAATTGGTTCCTTTTAACTCTAAAACTAATACCAGGAAACCAGTAAAAAGATGCTACAGGCAACTTGGAATTACTATAAAATTCCCTGGCACTGCTCAGACAAATCCTTTGTTTTAGGATGGTGTTGCTTCTGAATTGCTTTTCTAAATCTGAAAAGAACTGCCAAGTCTTGATTTTCCAAGGATATTTATGACCTGGATTCCACTGAGACTTTCATATCCCAAGAAATGTTTTAGAACATGCTGGTTTCTAAACTTCCGTTTGTATTCGCTTCCCAGTATCAGGAAATGATCATTGTTTAGCTATAGTTCAACTAGAAAAAAGAGTAATTGTGTAGATAATATTTAGTTCTAAGACTTAACATACACATCATTTTGGGCAGTAATTCTGAAAAATGACAGATAGATTGTTACTGTTTTAGATGGTCATCCATTCTTAAATATTTTTCTGCAGAGTATTCATTTATTTCACCAATATTCATTGTACATCTTTTATGTGTCAGGTTCTATTCTAGGTGGGGGTAAGAGTACAAAACACACAGAAATCCCTTCTCACTGCATAAATTAGAAGAAAGTTATAGTTCCAGTTATGTGAGACCTAAATATCTCATGAGGGTTTTTATTAGTTCTTGAAGCTTTGAAGCACAATACAAGTGGAGAAACTCTTGTTAACTGAAGTTTTAATTTAAATAAAGTATAGATTTTATTCCACCTTAGTGGGTAATTCTGAAGATAAAATTAATGTGGAAGAAGAAAGTATGACTTAATCAATTTTACTTATGTAAAAGTTCTTAGATATTTATTTTATCTATTTAAAAAGCAAAATTTGTTTTTAGGAGGGTTTGGGTTCTATTTTTTAAATAATTATGTATTTTTTTCAGTTTTAGCATACTTTATAAAAAGAACAGTATCAAGTTTTACTTTTGAAATAACATGGCACAACATTTATTTTATAATGACATCCTGGGAAGCACATTTGAATGTTACCTCTTCAAATTCAAATAATGTTCATAAAAGCCATAAATTATTCTACCATTTGTAAAAATACTAAAAAGACACATATAACCAAAAAAAACCCTCTAACCTATTTAATGAGAAAGGCGACTGAGAGTTATGATATATAAATTTATGAGTTAAAATGAACCTTAAATGTATTAGAACAAGGTCATGTTAGTAATTTTAACAACATAGTGATAAATCTAGCCTATATCTAGTTTGTATTTGATATCAAAAATCATAATAGATATTAAGAGAGGACAACTGTTATAGAAACCATTCACTTCAAAGGAAAATTAGCACTATGTAAAGTGAGATTCTGCCAATTAGTAACCAGTGAAAAGCACAAGCACCTATATGATCATAGTTCCAGAAGATTTTTCACTCTTTTATTCATAAATTCTTGAATTTAGTGGGTGTCATTTACCATAATTAAATTTCTGCACTAGGAACATAAAGTAGTTAAGGTCACTGAAATACTGAAATATGTTTTCTTCCATCATACATATTTTGGGAAACTAATTTCCTTTCAAAGATTACCATATAGGCAGTGCTCATTTTGCTTTGTGGTGTGAACAGAAAGTAAATCAGAAAGAAAATGTATAGCTAGTGTAGCCCCATTTAAGAATATATTTTCAAATCATAGGTGATGGAATTTGGGGGATTACGCGCAATATCTTTAAGCTTTGTTTTAGTGAAGTTTGGTTGTATTTAAAGTGCTCTATTTATTTCTTCGTCTATCACGCACCCTGTCACAATTCCCACACAAGGTTGTGGGTTATGCAAAAGGACTTTACTGGAGATACATACGAAAGCTGCTGACATACAGGGAGATATGATTCATTCATAATTGCATGCCATATGCATAAATATGTCAGCTTAAGACTGTTGATAGCTACCCCTGGAGCCAAATTTGTGATAGCTAAACCTAATAGATTATTATGAGCATTTTGAGATGTAATTTTGACCCTGCTACATCAATAGAGACATTTTATTTCACTATTTAAATTAATACTAAGAGAATAGTATGCTATTTTAAGAACATGTGCAAAAGAATTATTTGAATTGCACTATCTGATACCTTGATATATTGTAACCTACTCAAAGGAATTACATCTAAAAGATCGTTGAAAAGTTCAGGCGATCTAAGTTTTTTTTATATTGACCAATGAAAGTACAAATTATGTTATTTTATGTTCCTTTTTTTAAAATGTGAAATAACTCTCATAATGACATGACATGGCAAGGCTTAGCTAAGATTTGCTATCCTTCTTTTCAAAGTTATTTTAATGATACTACTCAAATTTGTTCCTAAGTTTAATTACAGTTCATAAAGCAATTTGAGCCTTAAATCATTTAAATATTAATATTAAGTACCAAGTTAGCATAACTGTTTAAGATATCCACAGCATTCTTTTTGTGTGTATATGAATCATACTAGTAGATGTTATATTAATCTTTTACTTCCTGAGTCTCCCCTTTATTCATAGCAACCTAAAGTTTAGAATCCTGAATTAGGGTGTTGGCTAATTAAGGAAATTCGTGATTCTTTATGTTCATGCTGAATATTACATAATTCTGATTTTTCATTCAAAGTAGTCTTAAGGAGTGAGGTGTACAACTGAAGGGGGCTGTGATTGTCAGGCGAACTTATTTTTTCTCTTGACGTTTTTTATTCAGAAGACCCAATGTTTGTTTTCTGTAAGTGTGCATCTTGTTTTTTCATTTACTTTACTTATTGGGACTTCTAAAACTGTAATTTCAAACTGCACCGAATTTGACCATTCTGTTGCAAAAGACTTGCTAATATACTCCTTGCACGGGAAATAAAGTAGTAAAATAAATGAATCTGAGGAATATTTTTGTTTTGTTTTATTTCTTTGTTCCCAAAAATGTTAATCTTATATTGGTTATGTCCTTTGACTAGACATTCCTGTTGGGATATTTCAAAGATTTTCATAAATCTGGAGAAGCATCCCTCTTGAATTAAAAAGTATGCACCCAATTCTGCTTTAGTTTCTAGTGAATATCTGAGCCTCTTCCATTTGCACATAAAAAGGCAGAAAAATAGTATTGCTCGTTGTACCATAGACTTTATTCCCTTTAAGATGGCATTCTGCAGCGCACTTTGCTCCTGTGAAGTCAGTGATGGTGAACCTTACAGCGTTGGGCGAAAAGGGGACTTGGGATACATACTTGATTGCGCACCATAGTGCATCATCAGCTGTCCATTCTCGTTTAAGTCTAATGTGGTCATCTGTGTGTCTTTATTTAATACTATTTTTCTGTCTTTTGTCATCTTGTTTATTAGTTATTTCTCTGTCTTTTCATTCTTTTTCCTAAACATCATTGTGTTCTTTTGACTTTTTTTTTTTTTTTAACTTCATTCTCATTTTACCATTATTGTGTGGTATCTCTTGATGGATACGGTCAACCCCGCCTCCTGATCCTAATTTCCTGAACTTTTTTGGACCTATGCTGTTTATTCTAGCATCAAGTGCAATAGGCTTCACTGTCACATCTCTAGAAAAAAAGTGGAACTGATCTGTCCCCTTGTGAGAAATCTTCTGGTGTTATAGGAGTTCAGGTTCCATTAAAACTTGGGAACAACTGGCAAGAATTTTACACCTGGGCTTGAAATTACTACCTTAGCAGCCTGTCTTTGACTGAGAGCTCCATTCAGAAGGGAAAGGAAGTACTGCAACAGTGAGTACATTTTATTGCCTTTAAAAAAAAACCCAAATCCATATAGTTTATTAAGAGTAAACATAATGAAGAGGTTCTAGTTAGGCAACTTAGACCATCATAAGAATACAAGAGTCCTTATGTTTTTGAACATTTTCTTAGTCCTTCTAGCTCAGTGCTTTCTGAAGTGTGGTCTGAGAACATTAGTTCTGCTTCTTGCTTAAGTAAATTTGTAAAATGCTGGTTAAAAAAATGCAGTACACTTTTTGATTACAGGACTTTCTTGTATTTTAATTCTCCAAGAGAAGGATTATTAGTGTGTATTGCTTCACAGACGTATTTGCTCATGGAACTCCTCTTCTTTTTTTTTCCATGTGGAGAACTTGCTATAGAAAGTCTCAAGAAGTACTTTGGAAAACATCTTAGCTATTTTCTTTCCAGTTTTCAAATTTCCCATATTTAAAATAGTGTAAATATTTGCCTTTGAATATATTATTTTAGATATCCCAAACTTCTTATTAATAACATACTATATTTTTTATATTACAAATAAAGACTTAAATGTATAAACGGCAGTTTCTACTCAGATATGTTCCAAGATTCTTTACCTTTCTGTAAATAGAAGACAAAATATATTCCTGAAGTTTTATGTCTCTTCTAAGTACTTACATCATTAGTAAGAGTGTCTCATTACATAAAAATAAAATAAAGATCTTATTTTACATGTACTTACATACAACTCACTAGTCTTTTAATTTTACTTTAACTCCAATTCTTGACACTTTTATGTTTTAAATTAACTTTTAGAAATTGTCATTATGAAAACTCTCGTTGAAGCTGTTATAATATTGCTGTCGTTTTCTGTATTTCTCACCTAGTAACCCACCTGATATTCTTGATATGTATATGTTCCAGCAGTAAGGAATTTTCATTATTTGTTTGGGCTTTGTATTTGTATTCTCCAATATTCTAATTTGAGGCAAAATCCAGTTTTTGTTGAACTCGTGTTGGCTACTACTAAATCAAAAGAAGGTGTCAAATGTGGGCATTCTTCAATAAAAAGGAGGACTTCTAAAAGATCAAAAAAAATTTTTTGTTTCAGCATTTGTTTTACTCTTTTATTAATAGGCTAGTGTGTTCAGAAGCCTTTGAACAGGATTGTTTTAATTAGTTAAAAGCTGTTAAAATCCTCCTAGGAAACAAACTCATACTTAACTGTCCTCGGTCTCCTGTTCTTTTTATCCTTTTAATAGTTGTTCATTCAGATGAACTGATAATCTTGGATCTAATTCCACAGCTCACTTGAGAGATCTGGAGGGAAAAATTCTTAACTTTAAAAAACATGTCCTTCAAGGCACTTATAATTATAAACAAGGGCAGAATTTATGGGTGGATAATAGCTAGTGGAAGTGCAAAGGAACTCTATAAATAAGCACTAGATACATACTATAAAGACTCAAGGGGATTAGATTTTAAATGAGCACATGAACTGACTTGGCAGCTGAAACAGTGAAAGAAGGTCATTACTTATTTGTTGAATGATGGGTCTAGTCCTGGTTGCCACCTTTATTACTGAAGACTCTTTCATCAGACATCAAAAGCCTGAGCACAACAGTTTAATATGATAGTTATTCAGCAAATACTCTTTGAGTACTTTTTGTAAAAAACTTCCTTTGGAAAATAGATTGGTCTATTTGCCCAAGGGAATAGAAAGATATAAAAGAAGTAGAAGATACATTTCCTTCCTTCCAGAAGTAACTTAATAAATATTGAGAAGGCCTCCGTCAGATTGGGGTGACTCCAGTCTTGGAATCATTGTTCACATGGTTCCTGATTACAATTTTGTTATCCGTGTTAAATGAATCATCTAGTTTAAAGCAAGTAGATGGGGAACTCTAACGTTGACTTTTCAAAACTAGTACTAACTTCAACAACCTTTTATTAGGGTTTTTATCTTGCCTGAAGTTTGCTCAATTTTTACCATATCATGAGATTAGGAAATTATGATTAACCTTCTTGGTTATGCTTAACCAAGAGCTTATTATACAAGGGCAAGACACTAGAAGTTAATTCTATTTCTGTACAGTTCAAAGTCTAACATTTATGGACTTGGGGTGGGGTTTTTTTTATGTTGTTAACCATTTTGGGTACTATTCAGTGAATGGTTTAAAAGAATATAATGAGCATTTTATCTTGAAAAGACATAGCAAATAAGGCTTAAAATAATGTGGAGAAAAGTACACTAATATATTTTTTTCTCATGTAGTGATCAGATAATATAAATCATATTAGGAATTCCTGAATTTGACCATTAGGACCCAGAAGAATGTTAAGCTTAACTAGATTTTTAAAATACACAATTGGAGCCTTAAAGAAAAAGGGAGATGTAGATATCAAAAGCTTGAGAGTATTAGTACTTACTTAAAATTTTTTATTTATTCAAGGTAAACCTTTTTTTCCCCTTCTTCCTTTTTGTTTCCTTTCTCTCCTTTCCTTTCCCTCCTTATCCAAGTTCCTCCTCCTTGTCTTCTTCCTTGTTTATTTTATTTTGTTTTACATCTGAGTGTTTGCTGTTTTATTCATCTCAAAGATTTCAAGTGGCTCTTAACTATTAGGTTGGATACATTCCATCCATTAGACATGACTGGTGCTCAAATGAAGTCTGGTTAAATGAGCATTTTTTAAAGTTCAGAAGACCTTCTAAAAGCTTTGGGCACAAATAAATTGATATCCCCGGTTGATCTTTTGTATGCCCTGATTAGTATTAATGCTTATTTAGCACCTGGCCTTCCTGGTAGTAGTTGTCATAAATGGAAAGGTTAGAGACTGAGATGTATTGGAGCTGATTACCAAAGAATATAGAAATGATGCAAAGTCAGTCATATGGCCAGTCTATTTAAATTGTATCCTCATATTGTTAGGAAATAAGCAAAAAAAAGAAATGTTTCTCATTAAATATGTTTAGATTTTAATAGAAATGTAAATAGTCAAGATAAGAAATTAAAATACATAATTCCCTAAGAAAAATTAAGCAACTATTCAAGAAACTAGACTCTGGAACTCTATATCTTGTTATAGAGTTATAGAGAATTAATTACAAAAGTCTGCATTAAAAACATTTAGGTATAATTTAGAAATGAATATAAGATTTACATCTCAAGAATATGATACATACATTTTCCTATTAATTTCTTGAAAGTACTTAAAGTTAGCTATGAAAAGAATGAATATTCTGTCCATTCTAATAATCATAACTGCTTTAATGAGAATAATCACTGAGGGAAGATGATTAAGGTAGAAAAAAATGGCCACAGAATAGGTTAAATGTAAATTTGATATTTTGGTTCTTAGGCATTTTTCAAAATAATTTTTATAATGGCATAATTTAAAAGGTTTGACTGAAACTGCTGAACAAAATCTTTTAAACTAATTTCAATTATAAAAACAAGTTTTACTTTCTAAAATGAGAATTACCTTGCTTTGAGCTTCCAGTAAATTTCACATCAGTGGCAGAATACAGCCAAAAATACTCCTGACATTATTTACCACTCATTGCCATTCCTGAGCCCAAGGCTGAGAAACATTTTCAGATTCTGTGTTCTTTCCTATGAAAGAATTTGATGCGAAGGGGTCACTCAGACAGTTAAATGTCTGCTCTGCTTGACCTCTGAAAGAAGGGGAAAGGGCAAGGCTGGTCTTGGCAATTACTTCCGCATCCCTTTTTGCCCCTGCTTCAGCTCCAGGGGAGCTGGAAATGCACAGGAGGAATCAGAAGACCTGGGTCGAGACCTGGCTCTGCCAGAAACTACCTATGTGACTTTGGGTAAGTTACTTAATATCTCTGGGTCTCAGTTTCAGTACAGGGCTGTTGTGAGAATTAAGTAATATGATCAATGAAAATGTGCTTTCTAAATTCGCAAGGTCCATAGAAACATGAATATTTATTATCATAAGCTTGGCCTCCTTTTCCCCTATCCATGTGTAGTCTAGTATCCTCAGCTATGCTTTTTTAAAGCAACCCAAAATAACTCCTTTTGTTTCTCCCCACATCCTCTCCATTTTAGAACTCTTACTCCTACCCTCTGAATGCTTCAGAGTTAAGTGTTCTAAGAATGCAGAAACAGTGGTTAAGTTAATCTTCACTATAGGGTGAATTACTGTTACCCCTTCCTACCTTTTCACACTCTCACCTTTCTTCTTGCACTTTCTCAGAATTATGTGCTTAGAAACATTAAAAAATTCTATTTGCAAGGAAATTAAGAAACTGTTGAGGAGAAAGAGCCTTGGTAGGGAGGTCCCTGAAATCCTGTTACCCAAATCATTCCTCCATTAGTTAGTGAGGTTGAGGGGAAAGTGGGAATGATTGTGTTTCTAGTCCTTTCTTTTTCTCTGTGAGAAAGGAGATGGAAATAATTCTGAGTTAAAAGTTCTTCAGAAACCTCACTGAAAACCTAGATACTTAAGGAATAATCATAGAGAGAAGAGACAAGAGATTTAGTGGCCATTTCTTAGGTCAGCTCTTTGAGTTGTATCTTACTTGGCTTCATCTTTGCTTCTCATTAAAAGTAAGTCCTAGCCCACCCTCAGCCCAGCTGCATGTATAACGCCTGTTATCTTCACTGGGTGCTCAGTTTTCAGAGGCTGCGTGGTGCCAAGGAAGAAAGAGACTCACCTTCTGCTGGATCACATCTGCTTTCACATAAAGGGGTCTTTATGGGGGCATAAGAAGAGCTTATAGCTCTGCTTGGTCTGAACCTCCCCCATAATCTAAGAATGCTTGATCTGGCCATGTATAAATAATAATTATGGCTATGTGAACTGCTTGCCATTAATGCCTAATAACCATGGAGCACAGTAACACTTACTCATGTCACAATTATATTAACTTTCTTTAAGATTTTTGTTTATTTTTATGGCCTTGAACCATTGACTTATGCTCAACATGGTTTCTTGCTGAAGTAGTCATCTTTCATAATTAAAATTTAGAAATATTGAACTTGACTGATAATCAGATGCAAATTGAAACAAGCACATTTTCAACATATGTATTAATAGGAAAAATGTAAATGATAAAACTCATGCAGGTAAGGATGCAGTGATACAGTACTCTACATTGCTGCTGACAGTGTAAATTGGTATGATCCTGATTTTTTCCAAGCCTTAAAAGCCTTCATATCCTTTAAGGCATAATCCCATAGTTGGTATCTGTCACAGGGAAAGAACAAAGGAAATAAGCTAATTGCTGAGAGATGATCATTACAGCATTATGGTAATAGTAAAAGTCTAGATGCTACCTAAATGCCTAATGAGAGAATGGTAAAATAAATTATCATCCATTTGCTGGATGAAATTTGTACAGCTATGATAAAAGATCATTGTGAAGGCTATAATATCATGGGAAATATTTACAATGAGTGAATAAAAGGCAATTTATAGATTTGAATGAGAATAGTAGGTAGGGGTAGTGGTTGTTTTAGTGTACAATTCAGTACATTCTGTATGTATATACATGCATTTTTTCAATTTTATAAACTTTCTGTAATTTTGTATCCCCCCTTTTTTTGAAAAAATAAAAGCAGGCAAAATAAAATTAGACAGAAGAAAGTTGATCATGGTTATGGAATTTCATTCTTAAATCCCTAAAATTTACAAAAAGGATCTGAAAATACAGGAGTTTAAAAAAAAGTAAGATAAAGAAAAACAAACTCCTTAATTTCTAATGTTGCTCTTTTGCCTTCAGTGAGGTTAACAGCAACATGATTGTGGTCTTTCATGATAAAATACCATGAACCTTAAACTTGTTCCTGCCTATAATTAGTAAATAAAATACTCCTGCAACTAAACCAGTACACTTACGTATATGAAGTCTGACCACCTACTTTCATTCTGTCCACACAACCTACTTCCCAATTCTTTACAAAATTCACTTTACTGTCCCCAAAATGCTTACTCACCTTCAGAATTCCTTCCCAAGTACTTGCAAATGCAGAGCAAAATCTGTTTAATCTGTATTTACCTACCATTCATAATTTCAGGAATACATTGTGTAATTCTAATACTTTTTTTTGTATTGATTGTTTGACTCTTTGTCCCAATTTTCATATTTGATATGAAATTAAAGTATTGAGTTTAAAGTGAAGTTTTTTATTTTGAAGATTTCCTACTAATTTATAATTCCAAATATGTATTAATCTATTTCAAAAAAAATTTTTTGAGCACTTATGTGGCTTTATCCCTTTGCCCAGAACAGTGCCTGGCACAACCCATTTCCTTAGAATGATAGAGTGTTGAACCTTGGGAATGCATAGATGAGCAGTTTCTTCCCTCAGGAAGTCACAGACCAGCAGAGGAGCTAAGCAAGCAAACCAACACCCTCTTACCCTGAAAGAGTGCAGATAGAAAGCTCCTCACTCAGTCAACAGCCCACTCACAGAGGGAGCAAGGCCTTCCAACTGTCCTGCTATGAAACAGCACTGCACTGTCACACACAAGTTCTCTGTCCCCTTTGCCCTGCTTTCTGTTCTGCATATCCTGCCCTGCCTCCGACCCCTAAGTGAAATCAGTGTGAGAACAGGGATTTCATCTCAGCTAACTCTTCAGAATGCAGAACAGTACCTGAGGTATACAGGGCTCTCAGTAAATATTTGTTGTGTCGAAATGAATGAAGATAATGTGACTCTTGGAAGTCCTGAAAGGCATTTGGGACTTAGCTGGGGGAAAAGGGAGGACAGTGAGAGAGCAAAGCAGGAGAAGTCCAGGAAGCCGTGAGAGGACGAGGTATTTGGCAACAGGATGGGGTGGCAGTGGTAAGCGTCAGTAGACAAGGCTGCAGAGGTAAGTGGGATCAAAGGACGAAGAGTGGGGTGCGTTACGTTAAGGAGTTTGAATTTTATCCCTCGGGGTAGGGCCAAATGAGGATTCTGGGCAGAGGAATGTCATGTGACCTTTGCTTTAAGAGGTTGTTGCCTGTAGTATAGAAAATGGGTTTCAGTAAAAGCAGAGAGCCTGGAGGCCAGTTATTGCAATAATTAAGGCAGGGCATGAGGACTTTGGAGTCATTAGAGTCTAGGGAAAACTAGAGTATAGGTGAGATTGCCTAGAGAAAGTGTGTAAAAAGAGAAGGACAAAGACTGGGGTCAGTACTTCTGGTGAGTTTCACACTTGAGAGGTGGGAAGGGCATTGAATAGGTATAGCCAGGGAAGGTGGGGGGTGGGCAGCAGGAGAGGTATGCTGAATCTGCAGTGTAAAATGCTGGAGAGAGCAAGGAAAGTAAGGATGGCAAAGTGCCCGCTGGGTTAGGCAGTCATTTGGTGACTGCTGACTGTAGAATGCACTGGCAATGGAATGGTGGATGTGGAAGGCAACTTGGGGTTTCTTGAGTGTGGGTGGGAAATAAAGTGTGGGGTACTTTTAACATCTTGGTTGAGAAGATTAAGAGGATACAAGATGAGAATAAAGGAGCTGAGGGTAAAAACCCAAGCATGTTTACATCAAAGGCACAGTGTAGCAGAGAAGAGAAATTTTAAAAATAAGAGTGAAGATTTTTAAAAATGCAGGCCATGATGAGAAAGTAGGGTACAATCACATGTGACTTTGCGTATGTTGAGGAACTGTTAGGAATAGGAGGGGAAAGAAGTAAATAGAAGTTTGCATGCTGATAAATTGTTGGGTTTCAGGGAAAGAAGCAATCATTCTATTGAACTCTGAAGTAAAAGCAGGTCATGTCTTGACAGTAATGAGGTGAGGATTAAGAGAGGAATTTTGAAGAGAAATGTAAAGATTTAGAAACCATCAGGAGAGTGGGAGAGGGAGCTGACCAAAAAATGTATTTATTTTCACAGCAAAAGTTTTCAGCCCTAAGTAAAAATCATGTACAAAGCAATCTGTGACAGTTCAGTCTCAGTTTCTAGTCTTTTATTAGCTGCAAGAGAGATTTGTTAAGTGGACATACAAATTAGAAGAACTTTACATGTTTATAAAGCAGAAGCTAACAGTTAACCACCAGCCAATTTTCAGGAGAGGTTCTTGCTAGAAACCTGATGTTTGAAAATCTGCTTAGTTATTATAACTATATTATTACCCTATGACCTCAGCAAAATTCAGTTTTGGAAAATGCCCTGTGAAGTGAGTTTTCGACCCTTGCCTAAACTGTTACTATTAATATAATCCTAGGAATGCTAACAAAGTTTCAGGCCTTACTGAACTCATCTTCATGCAGGTAGTGATATTTTAAATAGGCAAAATTGTTATTATTGAGCATTCTAAGACACTTTGTGTGTATGCATGTGAGCATGAGCATGCCAGAGAGATCAGTGCTTAAACAGTTATGCCAGTCACTAAATTGTTCACTTAGAGAAGAAAATAAGGTAAAAATTTAAAACTGCTGTAATCTCATGACACTTAACCTATCTGTTGATCTATCTGTTACTGATTCATTCATGGAGAGTGATTTTCCTAACACAGGCACAGTTTTAAATGAGGGAAAAATTTGTTTAATACTCACTATAATTTTTTCATGACAGTTATAAACAGTTGTCCACCACTAGCTATGGAAATAAAAAACAAAATCCAGATAAAAAACCAGGTAATCCTATTAAGAACATACATTCTTTACAATCACTGACTTAATTTGTAAACTACCATGGAATATTCTTGTTCTGACATGGAGGGGAATGGCCCATCACAGACACTTGGCCCCTTTGTAATTGCTTTATCATACCAAAGTATTGATAAAATTCCTAAAAAGAGCTTAAACAACTTAAGAGTCTTTCACTAAAACCAGAGAGAGCTTAGAAAAATAGTCTGTCTCAAAGTTTATGCCACTGAATGTGATAACACTAATTAAACAGAGAAACACATTACTGTGAGGTTTATCAAATTATAAAATTGGTGATCATCCTATTTAAAATGTATTATAGTTATAAATTCTTTGGTAAATTTAGGACCTTGGCATTGAAGTATACAATAGAATTATTTGTATTAAAGCCTCTGAGGATAAATGTCTTGAAACATGCCACTGTTAATGTGAAGAATTTGGTGTTTGTATTGATACATTTTACTGCTTTATTAGACTTTCCTTCCCAGTAGTCATGTTCTCAGGGGAGCTGATCCATTTCTGCACATACTAAAATGGGGAACAGTGCTCAGATGAATTTAATATAGGCAATTCCTCTATTTGGTAAGCCAGTAGGATTTGTCCCAGTGAAGAAGATTGCCTTTGGGTTCCTTTCTTCATTGGAAGAAAAATGAATGTGTTGCTCAAAAAGAAAGACAAAAACCACATGATCATCTCCATAGATGCTGAAAAAGCATTTGACAAAATTCAACATCCATTCATGATAAAAACTCTCAGCAAAATGGGAATAGAGGGCAAGTACCTCAACATAATAAAGGCCATATATGATAAACCCACAGCCAACATTATACTGAACAGCGAGAGGCTGAAAGCATTTCCTCTGAGATCGGGAACCAGACAGGGATGCCCACTCTCCCCACTGTTATTTAACATAGTACTGGAGGTCCGAGCCACGGCAATCAGACAAAACAAAGAAATACAAGGAATCCAGATTGGTAAAGAAGAAGTTAAACTGTCACTATTTGCAGATGATATGATACTGTACATAAAAAACCCTAAAGACTCCACTCCAAAACTACTAGAACTGATATCGGAATACAGCAAAATTGCAGGATACAAAATTAACACACAGAAATCTGTAGCTTTCCTATACACTAACAATGAACCAATAAAAAGAGAAATCAGGAAAACAATTCCATTCACAATTGCATCAAAAAGAATAAAATACCTTGGAATAAACCTAACCAAAGAAGTGAAAGACCTATACTCTGAAAACTACAAGTCACTCTTAAGAGAAATTAAAGGGGACACTAACAAATGGAAACTCATCCCCAGCTCATGGCTAGGAAGAATTAATATCGTCAAAATGGCCATCCTGCCTAAAGCAATATACAGATTTGATGCAATCCCTCTCAAATTACCAGCAACATTCTTCAATGAATTGGAACAAATAATTCAAAAATTCATATGGAAACACCAAAGACCCCGAATAGCCAAAGCAGTCCTGAGAAAGAAGAATAAAGTAGGGGGGATCTCACTCCCCAACTTCAAGCTCTACTACAAAGCCATAGTAATCAAGACAATTTGGTACTGGCACAAGAACAGAGCCACAGACCAGTGGAACAGATTAGAGACTCCAGAAATTAACCCAAACATATATGGTCAATTAAAATTTGATAAAGGAGCCATGGACATACAATGGCAAAATGACAGTCTCTTCAACAGATGGTGCTGGCAAATCTGGAAAGCTACATGTAGGAGAATGAAACTGGACCTTTGTCTAACCCCATATACAAAGGTAAACTCGAAATGGATCAAAGACCTGAATGTAAGTCATGAAACCATTAAACTCTTGGAAAAAAACATGGGCAAAAACCTCTTAGACATAAACATGAGTGACCTCTTCTTGAACATATATTCCCGGGCAAGGAAAACAACAGCAAAAATGAGCAAGTGGGACTACATTAAGCTGAAAAGCTTCTGTACAGCGAAAGATAGCATCAATAGAACAAAAAGGAACCCTACAGTATGGGAGAATATATTTGAAAATGACACATCTGATAAAGGCTTGATGTCCAGAATATATAAAGAGCTCACACACCTCAACAAACAAAAAACAAATAACCCAATTAAAAAATGGGCAGAGGAACTGAACAGACAGTTCTCCAGAAAAGAAATACAGATGGCCAACAGACACATGAAAAGATGCTCCACATCGCTAATTATCAGAGAAATGCAAATTAAAACTACAGTGAGGTATCACCTCACACCAGTAGGGATGGCTGTCATCCAAAAGACAAACAACAACAAATGTTGGCGAGGCTGTGGAGAAAGGGGAACCCTCCTACACTGCTGGTGAGAATGTAAATTAGTTCAACCATTGTGGAAAGCAGTATGGAGGTTCATCAAAATGCTCAAAACAGACCTACCATTTGACCCAGGAATTCCACTCCTAGAAATTTACCCTAAGAACGCAGCAATCAAGTTTGAGAAAGACAGATGCACCCCTATGTTTATCACAGCACTATTTACAATAGTCAAGAATTGGAAGCAACCTAAGTGTCCATCAGTAGATGAATGGATAAAGAAGATGTGGTACATATACACAATGGAATACTACTCAGCTATAAGAAGAGGGAAAATCCTACCATTTGCAGCAACATGGATGGAGCTGGAGAGTATTATGCTCAGTGAAAGAAGCCAAGCGGAGAAAGAGAAATACCAAATGATTTCACTCATCTGAGGACTATAAGAACAAATGAAAAAATGAAGGAACAAAACAGCAGCGGAATTACAGAATCCAAAAATGGACTAACAGGTATCAAAGGGAAAGGAACTGGGGAGGATGGGTGGGCAGGAAGGGATAAGGGGGGGGGAGAAGAAAGGGGGTATTAAGATTGGCATGCATGGGGGGGGAGGGAGAAAGGGGAGGGAGGGCTGTACAACACAGAGAGGACAAGTAGTGATTCTACAACATTTTGCTATGCTGATGGACAGTGACTGTAATGTGGTTTTTAGGGGGTACTTGGTATAGGGGAGAGCATAGTAAACATAGTATTCTTCATGTAAGTGTAGGTTAAAGATTAAAAAAAAAAAAGGAAAAAAAAGAAAGAAAGAAAAGGGGGATTACTCCTTAATAGGATAAACCTATTGGTAAATCAAAGATTAACGCATGGTTTAAATATCCTTAATTTTGATCACTTAAAGGGTGTCAGATGATCGGCTATGGAGGTACTCTTTTCTGATAATATTCCTTTCTCTTAATAAAAAAAAAAAAAAGCAGTTCATGTGTGTTAACCTCCAATGAGTTCTATACAGTGGTATAGAGGGCATGTCAAAGTGTGGGCAAAGGGTCTATTTGTTTTCATGCAGAAGATCAAGGCCTAGCTTGGCTACCCAGAAAATGAACTAAGATACGATATGAGGAGGAGCTTCCAGCATCAGCACTCTCTGGAGGACTCGTGCTGGGGGATGATCATCAAAAAGCCTCCACAGGGATCCAGGCGATGCTGCAGTTGTGGCTACGTCCATCCCACCATTTCCTGGACTTGCCACTGGAATGAGGAGGGAGATGTCTAGGCTGGCATGTGCATACAGTGAGACAACGAATTTGAGTGGATCTGTACTGTTGGAACTCAATCAGGAGTTGGGTGGGGTGCAAGTTGTAGCGCTCCAAAATCTTACGACTATAGACTATCTATGGTTAAAAGAACATATGGGATGTGAACAGATCCCAGAAATGGGTTGCTTTAATTTGTCTGATTTCTCTCAGACTGTTCAAGTACAGTTGGACAATATCCATCATATCATAGACAAATTTTCACAAATGCCTAGGGTGCCTAAATGGTTTTCTTGGCTTCACTGGAGATGGCTGGTAATTATAGATTTGCTTTGTTTATGTCACCGTATTCCTATTATGTTAATATGTGTGCACAAGTTAGTTAGTAGTTTAAAACCTATACATGCTTAAGGTACTCTACAAGAAGATATGTCAAAGAAATAATCAATCCTCCCATGTTTTCTTCCATATGCTACCTCTATAGCTTTTCTTCTTCCTTCCTAATTACAACCCTTAAATAGAATTCGTGCCTCATATCGAATTTACCAAGCATCATAATTCCTCCAGGTGGTAAAGATACCTCGAGACAAGTGTTGGGCATAGAAGCCACATGGCGTAAATCTGCAAAGAAGTAAAAAGCTAACCTTTTCAAACAATATGGCTTCTCTCTCACTTACCAACTTTACATCTCCCTGTATGGCCCCAGAAGGTGACTGGTTAGCCAGAGACGGGTAAGATTTCTCAAGGGAGGAACAACCTAAGACAGGCACAGTCACAGGGGGACCATCAGGTGAGAAATTGGGGATCAACAGAGGTGAGGCTTAGAACCTCTCCCCCCCTGTTTTGAGAGAAATCTTCTGCATCCGTGGATGTTTTAATGCCCTTGTCTAGCTTGGATTAACACATAGTCTACAGGCACACACCTGATCATCTACAATTGCTCTCTTACAACACTAAACTATGTTTTCTACCTATATCTTGCATCTACCTACCACTTCAGCATTTTATTAAAAATAAAAATAATAATAATAAAGGGAGAAATGTGGGATCCACATATAAATCAAGTATAAAAATCAAACGAATATTCATATTTGACCTGATTGTTTATAATTCATAATACGTGATCAAAACTGAAAGTTTCTGTGATGAATGCCCTTGTACTGTTCACCATGTAAGAACTTATTCACTATGTAAGAATTCGTTCACCATGTAAGAACTTGTTCGTTATGCTTCAGAAGATTGGATCCTGACGAGAATTAGGCTTGAGATGGATTAATGATTGTGCATTGAGCATTGACCCCCCTATACAGAATTTTATTGTTGTTAACAACCATTTGATCAATAAATATGAGAGATGCCCTCTCAAAAAAAAAAAAAAAAAAAACAGTTCCAGTAAGGCACATTTAAAAGAGCCTGTGCCATCAATGGCTGTTCTTACTTTACTTATGTAAATAATCAGACCAACTATTTTAAAGCTTAATTTATTTTATGTTAATAAAAATAAGGGTAATTTTAGAGAGAAAAAAAATGAATGTGTTGCTATTTGACTAGCTTCTCAGCCTCTCTTTTGTATTATGTTGGTCATTAACACCCATAATTATAAAAATCACTTTATAAGTGTAAAGTGCCACCTTAAGGCTCATTTAGCATTTGTTAGGTTCTCAGCCTCTAAAACTCACTGGGATAATATAGTCAAATTGCTTGACTCAAACCAATAAAAGGAAAACTGTTTATGTTGTATGTGGTATTGTAAAGAACAGAACTTTATATTTGTGAGGTAGTCATAATAGCTGACTTTATTGAATATTTAATTTTGTACCAGACATTATTCCAAGCTCATTACTTACAGTAATTCATTTAAGGTATAGCAGCTGCTTACTGATAGTGTAGCCACTTCCTGGTAGTTTGTTCTTCCAGTTGAACCATTCAGAATAGATAGCAGTGGTTAATGTGTGTTTTATAGTAAGGAGTACAGCACCTAAATGATGCTGTATCTACTTAATTTTATTAATTTCATGATGTATTAAAATGAAAGTGATATGGAAAGCACTTGATTTTGATCAAGTTATATGAACCTTGTAAGAGTTTAGCATGATCAATCTCATTCCTTCAGGCCTCTGCATCCATGCTGGGGTGTGTGGAAAAGCATGGACTTCAGAGCCCAATATGAGCTGGACAAGGCATTAAATCTTTTGTGACTTCAGTTGTGTTTTGTCCTCTGAAAAATATCAATAAAAATATGCAGCCCCACAGGGTTGTTGTAAGGAACATAGTAGCTGCTTAGTATAAACATTTTGTTCAGTCATTGAAGGACTGAAATAGTTGCCACATAGGTTCTTAATTACTCTTGGTTCCATTTCTTTAGTTCTCCTTCAAGGCTTTGGAAAGATCAGCCTCCCTGATTGTTCACCTCCTCAAAGTGATATTTTTGACCCTGGATTGCAGCAGAAGCTACTGATTGGCACTTAAGTCAAGATCTGGGTATCTGTCCCAAGCTGCCCTCTAAGGAGGAGAGCCAGGCTGCTGGTTTGCACCATCTTTTCCTTTGAATTAGTTAATTTCTTTTTCTTTAATATTTCCTGTTAATTTTATCTATATGAATGTTACTTTTATAATGAATTTCTATTTAAGGCTCTTAAAATATAGCCCTAATATAAAAGTCCAGAAATCTTTTTGAAGTAAACTAGTTTGTCTCACAAAATGAAAAAACCATGTTCCTTCAAGCTAATAGAACTGCCTGCAACATAACAGAAATTTCCATCATTTTCTTTATGAAAAACTTTTTCCTTCACACTTTTGAAATCCTATGGTTTGTAACAGGCTTCGAAAATTGGCAGCTTCTGTCCCAGCTCTGACACAAAGCTTTCCGCCTGTCCTGCTGCCAAGTGTACCTGCTGCTTGACTTTGAAAGGATTCTTGTCAAAACCGGGGTTTTACATAAATTAGTGTTTAACCCTGGACAGGCTATTCCTCTTCATTTCAGTTCAGCCTTTAAAAGACTGTCATGCCCTTGTTCATAGACAATGAAAGTGAAATTTGACTTGGCATCACATTATATGCTGTGGCGTTCATAAACTGTTAAGAGTACCACAAACTTTCCTAGACTTACTGATTTGTCACTAAGCCTTAATTAGTAATCCTCAGTCCTGCAGATTCCTGTACAATGTAGACATCCCTGATAGCCTGCTCTCCCTTGCTTCTAGCCCAGTGGATCTATTTGCCTAATTTTTTTATTTTAATAAGCAGCTTACATTGGTGGGAGGTTGGGGGGATGGGGTAGAAAGAGAAGGGGTTAAGTTGCATAAGTTATCTTACAGATGAATTTAGAATTTTTTAAAAGTTAATTGTTTAATTTCATACTTTTCAGAAAGATATGTATTAATGAAAAACCCATGAAAAATCTTTTATCTCTGTAATACAGACTTCATGCCTCCCTAACTTGTTCTTATTGTCATTGTTCCAGCCATTGCTGAATGGAGAAGGACAAATAGTTTCATTCTTGAACCAGAAGAACATATAATACATATTTTATAGGAACAAACATCCATTATATTCTTCCTTTGTGTAAGGTGATGAACAAATTACTCTACAAAGAGTATTTTCAGTTCCCCCAGCCTCTATTAAACATCTCAGATGTTTCAGGTGTGGAATTACAGGTGGATAAAATATGGTTCCTCAGATTCAGTAAACCTAGAAATTATATTATTACAACCAAAATATAATATGTTTAATAGACTTAATTAAACCAGATGATACATAATATCTAATTTTCCTTTACCTAGGTTGATAGAAATCCTTTATTATTTTTGGAGAAAATCTTTATGATACTTGTTCCTTTCTTCAGCCATCTGACCATCAAAAATAACTGTGGTCTTCTAAGCATGGAAAGATTTAAATATTTTTTAAAAAGTGAACTCCTCATATACTGAACATTTTGAAATCTCATTGTGAGGGAAAAATACATAAATTTAAGCATCCTAAGAGTAATTTATATTTGGATAACATAGATGATATTATTTCTCTACTTATTTATGGAGGTAAAGGGGAATAAATGGTTGAAATGCAAGGATTGGAGTTCTTTCAAAACCTGGTTATAATTGGAACATGTATACACCAGTCACCACATTTAATTTCTTGACCAGCATTAACTGATTTACTGTCTACAGGAGCCCTATGAAGTAATTACTAGTATTCCCATTTCACACACAAAGGGACTACAAATAAAGGTTCAGAGCCTTAAAGTAATGAGCCTTAAATCACTGAGATAGTAAGCTGCAGAGCTGATATTCAGGTTTTAGACTCACTGACACCATAGCACATGATCCTACGCTTCACCTCTAAATAGAGATGAATGATACCAGCTTCCTTGAGCATCTTTGTGGGGGTTTAATGAAACAATGTATGTAAAAATGTTCAGCATAGCAGTAAGTTTGTAGTCAGCATGTGATACACTGTTTTGATAAAGTATCTTTCATTCAGTCTTATTTCTCATGAATTTAAAGAATTTTAAATACAAAAATGAAGATGTATGTGGGTTGAGGTATCAGCAGTATTTCACAAGGAGTCAAAAAGTATTTTACGTGCGATAGGAAAAAAAAATTCGTATTCTTTATCCTACTATTCTGTTGCTAAGGGTTTGAACTTCTATTGTTACTCTATTTTCATCTTCTAAATTTAACTGAAATCTAGTTTCAAATAACTGTTGCTCTTTCAGATGGTCCTCTAATTTCTATTATGCAAAAACAAAAAACAAAAAAAAACTAACAAGTCACCAAAATAACTTGTCAGAAGAAGTGACTTAATATTATATAGTTACTCAGAATGCTCTGATGATAATACTATTCCAAAATAAAATCTTCCGTTAGTACATGGACTTCAACTGCAGTGAAGTTTAAAACTTTATATTTAGGTTGGGAAAATTATTTTCAAGTATAGAATGAAGACCTGGGAGTAGGTTGTAGGGATTTTGCTTAATGATGAGCATATGAACAAGCCATGATTTGAGCAGCTTCCTAAAAGATTAAAAAGCAAGATTTAAATTGCACTAGTAGGTTTATTTAGAGTTTGTTCATCCTGGGAAATAATAATATATGTTCTAAGCAGACCATACCTGGAATGTTGTTCTGAATATTAGGTTGTATAGAATAGTAAATATTAAACTGTGTGAAAGAACAGGTGATTGAGAGGCTGGAAGATTCTGGAAATAATATTATTTGACAAATAATTCCAGGAACTCAGTCTTCTGATACTAGAAAATAGAAGACTAAGGGGAGGTATAATACTTGTTTTAAAGTAATTTAACATCTTTCATATGACAAAGGAAAGAGGCTCAACTAAAAAATGAAGGTAGAACTTCCAGAAATGCAGATTTGTGCTTTACAGTGAAGGATACAGATCAGTGGAGTCGGCTGCGTTCACCTGCTATTTGTGGGACGCTGACCATCACACCATCTGTGTGTGATGTGGAGGGTGAAGTTTGTACTGCACACAGATCAGACCATTGGCTCCTGGGTTACCTCACATTTCTAAGACTGTGGCTTCATTTAGTAACCTGATAATTGATAAGGGTTTTTAAACATCTGTTGTCTTTATGTTTCACTAAAGAGAAATCATTTTAGTTCATTATGCAGCCATTATTAATCTGGGTTGTTGATCTGAATGGGATTTAAATGTGAAAATGATGTTTGTTACTTTGTGAGGCTATGTCCTTTAAGATGTAAATTTTTAATTGTTTTCCTATTAATGTTATGTTCCTTAACTTTTACTGAAGGCACTATGTATTGCAGCATTTTTTTTCTTGTAGTTATATAAAGCATGTCAAGTCATGTCTCCCGTCCCCACTCCAACCCTCAGTACTTTTTAATGGCAAAGGTCTGACCTGTATTTTATCAATTTGACATGGAGATTTTTTTCTAAGTCTGTTTCTTAGATCTGTATTGAGGTCACTGTAGCATACCATAACTATTTGTCTCAGGTGGTCAGTTACATAAAATGCCTTGGGCCGACTGTTTTAGAACAAAAAGCAGTCTGATGTTGTGATGTAGTAATTATTATTATCAGAGAGAATTAGTTAAGACATTTTAAATTGTGTTTTATTAGCTTACCAATTTAAGATGTAAAAATTACATAAATTACAAGAGAGTGAAATAATTAACTGCTTGTGTTTAGTGCTCAAATGTCTTAACCATAAAATATTCTAAAACATATTCACTCAATTAGCATATTTGGGAAAGCAGTTATTTTTGCAAAAATAATTTATAGGCATTGACCTGAAAACATATCAATAGGCCTAGATAAGCATTTTCCATTATTAAACATCGTTGTTATACTTCTACTTTTTAAATAGTGTTCTAACTGGTTTCTTTTTATGACATTTACTAAAATTTTAAGGGCATCATTTAAAGGCAGAATATTCAAAGAGATTAATTATGTTAATTTATTTTTAGCTTCATCTTAAAATATTCAGATTTTATGCAAAAGTGTATAATTCCTGATTGATTGTTTTCAGTAATGCTTTGATAATTTCCTCCCTCTTTTTGTTGTATTTGCCCTTTTTCTCTATAATTAAAAAAAAATCACTTCCCAAAAGAAACAAAACTAATGGCAACACTAAAATGATTTAGACTGTGAAATTATTAGTTTTGTGTATAGGTTTTGTGTATAGATAGTTTTTAATTTCTGAAGAAATAAAAGCAGGTGGCAAGAATCTTCCTTCTCCCATTGGCTCTTTCATTTTCTGCAGTGTCTTTCCACTTGCCTTTTGTGCCCAGAGCAATTTTAGAAACACTCTTACAACAAACTTCCTGAACTTTAGCAAAATGTTAGTCTAGTAGTTTAAGTGAAGTAGGTATGTTTATTTTATTGTCAAAGGGCTACTTAATTTAGGATAATAGGCAACATAGAAGGCTTATTTGCTAAACCTTTTATAGGTATTACCTCAGATAATTCTCCATGTAAACATATGAGTTCATTACTGTTTTCTGTGTGAGAAAAGTGAGACATGGAGAAATTGAGTACATGCCTAGGAAGTGGTAGAGTTAAACTCAGATTCCGATCTGACTTAAGAGACTGAGGTCTTAAATACCAGTGCTATGAAGTATCTGTCAAGGAAATGTTTGAATGTATTAAGTAAGATACTCAATATATTAAGTAAGATACTCAAAGGAATATGCTCCTTACCCTGACTTCTGGACAAGCTTTTGGAATCTATTTTAACTTTTAGCTAAAACAAGCAATGTGCTTTAGAGAGGTATACATATTTTAAATCATATATTCATTCTTTACACTTCACCATAATATTTCAACAAAGATGATCACCATTAAATGATGTTTATACTAGCCTCAAGACAGAAGCCATCCATTTGTTTAAAACTGATGTTAAGCTAGCTATTAGAACAAATTAAGCAAAACTGACTGAAACAAGAAATGTAAACATGAACCACATCATACAATGGAAAGAACTTCAGAGTAGAAAGTCTGTGTGTCTTACTGAAAGAATGGCCACTTAGGTAACTTTGGGTAAGTACGCTGAGCCTTACTTTCTTCATCTGTAGAATGGTGAGATTAAGTAATTTAAAGCATTGTTACAAGGATTAAGTGAAATAAAATGCAAAATGCCAGATAAAGAGTGGAATAAACATTCATTCCCCATCAGTTGCAAGTTGTAAATAAATTTAGGTGTGTTTTTGAATGGAAGAGTAGGTATACTTTTATCATTTGATGTTGATAAGGTTGACATGTTACTAGTCTTTTTCAGACTGTAGTCCTTTAGTAAAAAGGTGGTTGCAGCCTTTTGATGTTTAGTTGATTTTCTTGAGTGCTTAAGCTGTCAAGAATGCTTGTTTACTTTGTTTGAAGGAGCAGAGGATCTTAATAATATTGGAGGAAAGGACAATGATGAATAGTACTGTATTTGCTTTGACTGCCATTTAAACATCGAGTTTTCATCCCTGTGAAAGATTTGTGTCTTGTTTAGGTCATTGCTTTAGTTGCAGACGTAGAATAAAACCTTTGAGCTTAGGTGTTCAGGCGATTTCCTAATATCTTAGGGAATCACCAACAATTTCCATTTTTTTTTATCACTGTAGAAAATACTCTTTTCTAAAAAATAGATCGGAACCACAGTGAAATGTCTCCCAGTTCTGAATTTTGCAGGATACAGCATTGAAACTTTGTGTTGTGCCAGCCATGCATTTTGGAACAGTTGTTTTGTAATAAGATTTTGAATCAGTTTTTTTTTTTTTTGCATCAGTTTTCTGCTGTAAACTTGTTTTAAATAAAATATTACTGGACTTTGGTATATTTAAAGAGATGATCTTACAGCCTGCTCTAGGGAAGGAAGACTATAATTCCCCATTATATTTTATTCTAAAGTGGTATCAATTTACTCAAATTTTCAAAAACAGGTAACTCTTATCATAAAATATACTTATTTTGCTTATATATAATAACTTCTCATATGTGAATAAAGGCTGAGGCTTTTTTTTCCCCCATTTACATGTAGAAAATGAGTTTTTATTATTAAATGAGATATTTAATTCATAGAAGTCAAAAACAGGTTTAGAGTCTCTCTTGTGATAGAAGGCAAAGGTGAAAGGGCTCTGAGCTCAGTGGGAGGCATGCATTCCAGTTCTGGTTCTTCTAGACCTTGCTTGCTTATATTAATCAAGGAGATACTGATCACATGCATGCATAAAAACACCCACTTTAACCTATGCCCATCTATTTTATATTGTAATTCTGTATAAAATTTCATTTGAAAGAAGAGTACGACATTTGCCCCCCCCAAAAAATAATAATAATGATAATTTTTTGAAGATTTAAATCTGCTCAGTTAGATTATCTCCAATTCCCCTTCCAGTTGTGAAATTACTTACATCTGTATTCCTTGCCTTCTTTGCCTGGAAGCATAGTGAAGGGCAAACGGGACTGTGAATCAGAAGACCTATGTTCTTTCTTGCTCAGGGTATGTTGCTTAATTACTTGAGCAAATAATAGCTACTTAGTTATTCGGACTAACTCTTCTTTACAGAAACTTCTTTTATAGTCTGGCATTCCAAGCAAATCATCTCTCATTGTCTCCTCACAGTGTTATAGCTGCAAGAGAATGCAGAAAGAATGGTAATTTAAGATGAGGCAGTTAGGTTACATAAATATGAACATGAGCTGGAGCAGAGGAAACATAGCATTGTCAGCCAGTAGAGCTCTCTTCAAAAGTTCCATTAATGGTTGGGTTAGCATTTAGGCCTTAGAAGTAGAGGCAGATGAACAAAAAATGTCCAAAAAGAAGAAGGGAAATGGTGGCAAACCTAAACCTCCTGAATTTCAGCATTATTTTTCAGTCTGTCCTGACACTTAGGAGTAGAAAGTTTCTTCCTCCGTATTTGCCTAGCCCAGGGCTTCCCAGTACTGGCCCTCCTGGCCTGGATAATTCTTTGCTGTTGGGCTGCTTTGCGTATCATAGGAAATTTAGCAGCATCCTTGGTCTCTACGCATTAGATGGAGTAACACATCTCACTCAGTTCCTCCCCTCAGTTTGTAACAACCAAAAATGTCTCCAGACATTAGCTAATGCCTCTTGGGGGGCAAAATCACTCCCAGTTAAGAACCGCTGATCTAGAATCTTCCTTATAGTACTGGCTTTCATGCTTAGCTGTGCTTCACCTTACTTTTTGCAAAACAGAAACCTGACCTCTATTTAAATGTGTTTCACATCTCTTACTGAACAATGTTCCAGTTCCAAATAATGGTTTATTATGGGCCGTTGTAACACAGCTCATTTATAAATGAGGGAGTATGTATTTGTCTCTGTTCTAATTGCAGATATAGTATGTGCTAATGAGAGACTAAAGGTGATATGTAGGAAAGATGTGACCTGTCAAATGTGTTTTATAGATGAAGTTAGACATCTCCTTTTTGCCTTGGTGCTGTGACTTTTTTCTTTCCCAAAATATCACTGCATTCATGCTTAGTATCACAATGATTATTGCATTTTGTATCCTTTCATTAAAAGGAGCAGTGAATTAGTAAATACTGGCATGAAAAGAGGGTGCATTTTGAATATTAGTTATTTAGTTAAAACCAGGTGTTATCTGACAGCATGGCTCCATACCCACCTGCAAACAGGTGAGCAAAAACCTGAGTCCCAATTAAGTGGTTCTAAATCTCAGAAGCTTAGGTAAAGATGACATTGGTCATTGCCATTTTGTGAAAGTCATCACAGGCCTTAAAGAGGCTCGCCTGAGGGTCAGAAGCAAAGTGGTGCTGTTCTGGACTCTTCCTCTTGTGACCTCTGTGACACGGGAAAATCACTTCACCTGTCTGAGTTTAGAGACTCCTCATCTGTCAAGTCTAGGGGGACAGACCAGATGGCCATCCAGGATTGTGCCAGCTCACAGTGCCAGAGTTTTAAAAGAAAATAGAAGGAAGAACAAGGTATAAATTTCATTCAAAGATAACTCCTAATAAACTTATCTATTACATTAAGCTGTGTATTATATAAAATGGAAAGGGGTACTCAATGTTAAAGTTAGTAGCAGTATAATATAGGAAGTAATTTTTGTAGGTAATCAGATTTGCCCTCAATTACTCCACACGAAAAGTATTTAAAAGTTAACAAAAAGCAAGATTGTGTCTTTGACAGTAACTGAAAACTAAACTGTCAAAACCATTTTTATTTTTTACCTCTCTGTTTTGTATAAAAAGATTACAAAGACATCAAATAATGGAAAGAAATCTCATGGTTGGTCATCTCTGTAAAACCATCTAATTGGCTCTAGCTAATAGTCTGAATCTTTTAAACACAGTAGAAACAGCTTTTCGAATAGCAGTGTCATATTATATAAACCCAGTTCACTCACTCAGGAAATGTAGTGTCCCCCTTTAACAGCATATTTTATTGAAAAAGTATACGTTTTTAGATGCCCTCTAGGCAGTTCTGCAGCTGGGTGTGGAAAAAAAATAACATTACATTCTAATTTCTGAAATAATTACTTCATCTCCTACAGCAGCAAATATATTTTCATCCTTCTCTGTTAATATGCAAAGCCTCAAATGTTTTTGTGTCATAAATGTTCATATGTCATAAAATTAAATAGCTCCTTTTCAAATTTAGCTATATTTGACAGTCATCATTCCAAACAGTGACCAGAATAATAAAAAATAATTCTCTCTTTTCCTGAACACTTGTCAATTTTTCTTCTTGGATTTTTAATTGCTTTACTAAATTATAGACGTAATGTCTGATGCTTCTAACCATTTTGAGATTGATTGTTGTTAAAGGTGTGGAGAGAAAGGAGAGCTAACCTTGAAGTTTATCTCTAAAATGTAGTTATTGAGTTACGCCAAATACATTGTTAGATTTCTCCATTCTCTTATTTAGGTGATGATGACTCCTGACAGATGATCATTAATTTCTCACTATTGGTTTATTTCTTTTACATGCAGACTGAGACTGAAAGATTTAAGCAGTAGTGTTTGAATCAAAACCCAGGATTGCCTTAGAAGTATTAAGGCAATGCCACAAAACTTTCTTGTGAAAAAGGGGACTTCAGTGTCCCATATATAAAATGGAAATAATGGTTAGAAATACCATGGAAGGTGCTTAATAATGAGAGTTATGTTTGTGCCAAATATGAAATCTCATTTCTAAATAATAGGATTTGATTATGTTTGAACTATGTATTATATAAAACAGAAAGCGATTCTCATTAAGTGCTATCTATCTGCCTCTATCAGGTAAAATTCCGATAGTTGAATTTGTAAAATTTATAGAACTCAGTCCTTCATATAACCTCCTGTGCTATTAATATGGTCAACAGAAAGTAATCTTTCAGGAAAGAAGATTCAAAAATGAAGAGAAAAGGAGTAAGAAACAGATAAATTTCCAAAGTCTTGCAAATTTCTGTGCTCTGCTAATTCAGGTGGAATTTAAAGTCTACTTTTAACATAGATGCTGTTGCTTTAAACAAAACTTAGAGCCACTTTTTTCTGTCTCTATGATGGAGCATACTTCATAGCTACATTAATTTAAAAACACTGAAACAGCAAGGTGGCAGTACTCAGGAAGAAACCAGTGTGCCTTTGGCTACGTTTCTGTTGCTTCTAAGTTCTTTTCAAATACTAAACTTACCTATACTCTTCTTGCTGTTTAATCTGCTTATCCTAATTTCCCTGTGCTATTTCTTGAGCTGGTAGATCTGTCCCTTCAGCAAGAAAGAAAATGAGGAGAAAATAGTTTGTGCCTTTTTATGGTGATTGCTGTGTCTTGCATGAAGCTTTCTATATCTGTAAATTGTACTTCCCTCCTCATTTCAATCCATTATTTTTTCCTGTCTCTAGATGTAAGGTTCTTAACAATATTGAAGATTTTATCAGATGAGGGCAGACAGCTGGTGAACATTCTAGGCTCTTCAACCCCTTTTCCATATCTTACCAAGACCCCTTCCCATGACAAATACCTAGAAATATTTAAAAGCCCAAATATTCAAGAAAAAAATTATTATAATGCTTGTTTTTCTGTGTTTTCATACCATTGTATCATTTAGTGAGGTAATCATGCCATTATGTGGAAATAGTTTCCTTTTCCAGAATTAAATTTGATTTTAATCTTACCACTCTAAGTTTTATTCTTATATTACCAAGGATCAAAAGAATGTTAACAGTGTCCCCACCTTTCATTCCCCCCTTGCCTCCCTCTGTTCTGAAAGTTGACAGATGTGAATTCCAGGGCAGCTTAAAAGGGTTTATCAAAATTGACACCATGAAGTGTGTTTGACTTAGGATACTTGAAGCTGTTTTGAACATGTTAAATCACTACTCGTTGTAAATAGGAGGATGAAGGCACCTATGACCAAACCCTGGAGTTCCGCAGAGGAGGTGATGGCCAGCCAAGAAGATCCACTCGGCCAACCCAGCAGTTCTACCAACCTCCCCGCGCCCGGAACTAATGCCAGAAGGTAAAGGTGACATTGGGAAATGGTTTCCCTATAAAGAAGTATAATATTCATGTTAAATATATAAGTTCAATTATTAATATTTCATGGTAGTATAATAGAAAGGGCTGATGTTTTAAAAGTTTTAGTTTTAAAGTATTTGAGATTATACCATAGTTACAAACTGCTTTTCCACTAAACATTTTCCCACAAAAGCTCTCCCTAATCCCCCTTTTTCTGTGTGTCTCCTCTCTTCTCTGGAGGTGATGACAATCACTGAAATGTCTGTACATTTGAAAGCAGAAAGAAAACACAAGAAAACAGAGAACGAGATCATCACTGACCTGGATAGTTTTCATTGTTTAACTAATTTCAATCCAGTTTGAGAAAGAGGAAGTGTTTCATAGTATATCTTCAGGAGTTGGGTTAAGACAACAGGATTGCTTATTGAGATGCAATTTTGGGACCTTACGCTACTAGTCCAGAAACTTTCTTTCTTAGAGTTTCAGAAAAGAGAGTTGCTATCTGAAAATCATCTTCACAGGGATGATGAGAAATATAACAAGAAAGGAAATTATGGGACCAACCTAAGTCATCACATTTTGATGAATAAAGATCTTATTTCTTTATGTGTTTTTAGAAGGAAATACATTTGCCATTTTTGGTAACATTTCTATTTTTTCATTATACCAGGACTTTTGAATATATTTTTTTTAATAATCAGAGTTTTCCTATTGCAGCTTTTGCTATGTATCACCCTAAAGACTATTTTAGACTTAACTGTGTCTTATTTCTCAGTCCCTCCCTCTCAGTAGCAAGACCACTGACCGTTTTTAAGAAATTGTTCTCAGTTCCTCATTTCAGCTATTCATTCTGCTAAGGCTGTTATCCACATTGTATTTTTCCCCTGCTAAGTGACTCTTTCAATTTTTCAAACTAGCTGTGGCTGTTTAACACCTGAAATGCAGCTAGTTTGAACTGAGATGTGCTACAAATGAAAAAATGCATACCAAATTTTAAAGACTTACTTACAAAGAAAGTAAAATAGCTCAGTAATTTTTGTTGATTACATATTGAAATGATAATATTTTGAACAGATAAAATTAAATATGTTATTAAAATTAATTTTTAGTTTTTTAAATATTGCTAGTAGAAAATTAAAAATGAGATATGTGTCTCACATTATGTTTCTGCTGGACAGCGCCATCCCAGAGTCTGCTATCTCCTTTAGCTTCCGTACCTTCACTAGTTAAAAATTAGTCTGTCATACTAAGTGAAGAAATGTTTCCTCGGCCTTCTAGCCCTTCTCTTCTCATGTAGTCCTCAGCCAGGAGTGGAAGTCTGATGCTACTTGACTTCTGGTTTACCTGAGGAAGTCAGTGTGACATCTTTTTCCTCTTATCACTGGCTTTTCTTTGTGCTTAATACAAAGCCATCAAGTAAACAGATCTGACCTACTGTCCATAGTATCACAGAAGAGCTACTTCTCAACTTTGGGAATGTTTCTATAGCATGTAAGAACTGACCAGAGCAAAATCAAAGTCTGTAAGGACAACAAGTTTTGCATTGCATGAGATTGAACATCACTTTTAAAATAAGCTCTGTGTGCTTAGAATTAAATCTCCTCTAAGGTGAATGAACACTAAGAATTCCCTGTAAGCTTTCTGAGGTCTTCTGAATTGTTTGAAACAAGGTTTCAAAATAAGACCAAAGATTTTCAACAACCTGATTGCTGTACATCAGTGGTTGCTTAACAGCGGGTGCAGAACTGGAGGCCTCCCCTGGGTGCCTTGGGGCTGTTGAAGGTGAACCGGGTCTGGCAGGGCTGGATGCAGAGAGAAGACTGTGAAAATGAGTAAGGGTGCCGCCAAATGGGCGGGATCCTCAGTCTGCTCACCCTTCCCTGCTTCCTTTTATGTGTCTCATATGTTAGGATGCTATGGAAATTTTCTTTGGAAAAGAGTATGCTGCTGAAAAGTAAATTATAAACTATAGCTCTGTGATAATTGTAGCTTGTTCATATCAAATAGTGCAATGCGAACAGTTCCTAATCCATGGAAACATCACAATCTTGGCGGTTTTCTGTGTTCCCTGAGGGAAATGCCGTCTTTTCCAGGTGCTTGCTATGGATTGTACTGTTGACATGGGAAATATGTGACACAGAAATTTTGGATTCCTGACATCAATAAGAAAATTAAATTTGGCTGGGTGTGGGGAGGGAAGCAGTCTCATGATGGTCATTCAGAAACCTCTCACTACAAAGTTTACCTGAAAAAAACAAATAAATAAGAAAAACACATGTGATCTTGTTTGAAAAACATTATTATTCACTTTGCATTTTAATTCAAACATGAAAGACTATAAAATCGAATTAAATATCTCTTTGATATACTGCCTTTGAATGGCAGGTTTACCAATAATAAGAATACACCTTTATTTTGCACACAACTAAATATATTATTTTCTTCTTGAGAGAAAAGATATTATCTTTTTATTTCCTTATTCCTGGTTTCCATTAACTAAAACATTTTTTTAAAAGATATGCGCTGTAGCCAGCCATTTGACTTCTAGCAAATATAAGCATGAATTCTAATACATGCTGAAGTTTTTCTGAGGCTTTGTTATCCAAAATTATTCCAGATAGTAAGAAACACTCAAGGCACTTTCTATGATCACTTTAAAAAAACATAATTTCATAGTCATAGTCTTTCTTTTTGTTTTGGGTACTTTGCTAGGTGAAGAACGACACATAGTAGCTGCTCAGTAAGTGTTTGTTAAATCAGTATATTTTGATAAAGTTTATTAGTGTGTAGTTTATACATTCTTTTATTGTCCTAAAAAGTTTTTTTATAAGTCTCCTCTATTACTACCCCTTCACCTCCCCACATACACACGTACTTCCCCAAGGGTGGAGAGGAAGGTGGATTCTGCCTGACCTTAGTACCAAGGACAACATCAGTGACTAGCAAAAGCAGGAGACACCCCGGGGGTCAGGGCGGCTGAGAGAAGGCATCCCGGGGAGCAACGTGAGAAAGTAGGCCCATGCCTGAGAGGTGGTGGAAAGTCACATCCAGACTTGGAGGGGAAATAGGGCCCGAACCTCCAAACTTCTAGTTCCTGGACTCGTCACAGTTGTTACAGCCAACTTAGAAATATGAGCAGATATGGAAAGAGAAATTATAAAAAATCATATATTCTTTTAAATATATAAAGAATTATATATTATAAAGAATGCTGTAATTTTTTAATCAGTGAAATGGACCAAAACTATGTGCATTTGAAGAGGCTTCAGACATGACTGGAGTCCTAGAAACTAGATGCCAATTCGTTGGGGCAGGACTTAGAAATAAATTTTAAGCTTCATTTTCATGGTAGGATAGAGCCCTCTGAAGACATTGTAAAGGCTGAGGAAGGCTTAAAGAGGAAGAGGCAGCGTCCACAGCAAGGGGCTTTCAGTGACAATAGTGTATGTAAACCAAAACAGTGGGTGTTAAAATATTTATTGCTGGTGACAGAGAGTATGGCTCTAGATATGTTAACAGTTTGACTTTGATGTGTTCGGTGTTGTCATAAACTTTTGAATAAGAGTGATATAATCAAAATTAAGCTTAAGAAATACTGCTGCTGGATGTAGGATGGAGTCCAGAACGAGGAGGAAGATATTGCAGTAGTCCAGTCAGAATGGTTAGTTTCAGGTCTTGCTGTGAACAGAGAGTAATGGCAGCCGTGTGTGGGAAGAGTTTGGAAGACGCATCAGCTTGAAGCTCCCTAGTGCCATGGAGGTCACGGCTTAGCATGTAAAGCAGTTTAATAAATGTTGACTCATTCTGAACTTAGTTTTCTATTTGTTTGATGTAAAAAATGGCCTTCGCAGTTTTCATATATCAGCCAGAAACTTTGAAACCAATAACTCAGTATAAACTACTACGTAAATACCATGACTTTGTTTATTCTCTAAAATCCAGGTTTTAACACTATTTTTAGGTGATAAAAGATGTATTTTTAAGTGTCAGTTTTTTTGTTTTTTCTCAACAATCTGGTCCAGCATCTCTTTACAATATTTTTCAATCAAGGTCAGGGAAATGGTTGCTATAAAGATAGCTGTTACAGAACCCCATGATGCCAGCAGGAGAGGCATCATGTGAGGATAATGGTACCCGAAGCTCTTTATTTTCCAAGCAGGGGACTATTTATTCTGGAAGGCATATGAGCTGTTTGTATGCAGCCATGGGAACCCTACCCATCCAGCATTCTGTCATGCATGAAACTGAAACAGGACTGGAGCAAACAAGGCTTCGCTCACCACTGCTCTTGAGTCCTTCTGTTGTCACCACCCAAAGTGTTTCAACCAGAGTGGTATCTGCTAAGGGTGAGGAGCAGGCAGGAGGAGGTAAACTAAAAGGACTTACCTGTATGGGCTAAACCAGTTCAAAGGTATTCAGAGGGGAAATAGAGTAGAATGGGGGTAGGAGGTGATTCATTGACAGACCATCTCTGTTAAAAATTATTCCATTGATCCAAATCCTGAAATCCACATGCTAGCAGTAAAGGAGCTACTAGTGAGAGATGTACTTTAAGAATCTCTACAAGAAAAAATTATCATAAAAGGTTTTACTTGTTTGTTTACATATTGATTTATAGAAATTATGTTTATAAATTAGGCATCAGTGTTCACTTTATTTACTTGAGACCTATTGATATTCATACAGACACTTCACATTTACAGATAAATTTTGGCAGAGTTTATCTTGAGTGTGGAAAAGTCGATTTGAGGGTCCAGTTTCACTCTTCCTCTCTTTTTAAACAGAGTTTTTGTGAAGAAAGAAGCCATTGACTGAAACATCCTGGTCAAAACCTGTTGATAGACCTCCTACTTCCCCTTCAAAATAGGATGCAGCTATGGCGGATATTGTTTGGAGAACAAAAAAACAGATTTTAGGGGGAAAAAGAATTCAGCCCACACAAAGAATGGGAAAAAGTACTAAGTTAACTAAAGCAAATGCCTTTTACATGTGAAAGAATTTTTTCTTCTGCCATCAATAAAATCAGTGCTCTATTATGTACATTGTTTTACTGTATGTTTTATTTGCCAAATATTATCTTTCTTGTTCATCTGTTGTTAACCCCATGCTATAGAATAGAGTAACAATTATAGCATACTGATGCCTCCTCCTGTAATTACAGAATCAACTGACTTACACAGCTTGCCACATTTCTTGCAAAAAAAAACCCTGAAGCTAAATAGCATGGTAATAGCTGCTAAATATAATAGCAAAAGTATTTAAAACTTGAATATGTTGTTTTTAGCACTCTACTAGCTTGTTCAAATGTAATTTGATTTAAAAGATGCATTCCCTTCCCTAGAAAATGCACAGTGGATCTTTCAAGGTGCATTGGTTGCAAATAAGAGAAAACCTGACTCAAACTAGCTTAAACACTAAAGGAAATTTACTGGCTCACTGCACTGCCAGAAGTGCAGTAGGTTTCATTTGGTTTAATTCAGTGACTCAGAGCTGTCATGAAAGACCATGATTCTTTCCATTTCTCATTTTTGTTTTCTCTGGAATCCACTTCATTCTATATAGCAGGCTGCCCCATGTGGTCAAAAGGTGGCTGCAGATCCCAGAGTCCAAGGATGGAGTCAGGGTCTCTTCAGAAGTGCGCTTACCCGTATTGTGCTGCTTTTTTGCCTATGAGCCAGTAACTTCAGCAAGGGTCTGTGGATTAGCGCCAGCCTGATCCAAGTGACCCAAGCTTACAAGTGGGGTGGTCTGTTCTCAGCAAGCTCATTTGATTCGAGGCAGAGGATATGCATCTGCAAGTCAGAATACTTGCCGAAAGGAGAGGGAGGCGGTGTTGGAGAAGAACCACACCCCCCTTTACAGAGAGTCAGTATGTCAGAACGGCAGACTCTTCATTTAATAGGACAAATACAGTCTTCCCATAGCCTTAGTCCTATGAAGTCAGATGTTAAAAAGAGTGAGAGGGAGGGAGGGAGGGAGGGAGGGAGGAAAGATGGAAATAGAAAGTAGTAGAAAACAGAATCCTCTGCCCAAAATAATTGACAAAGTTGTGTACTTTGAAGGAGAGGGCTACAGGAATAAATGTAAGTCTTTGGGCAGAGAAGACATGGCTAACAGCACTGAATTTTTTTATTTTGCCATTGCTGTGCATCATAATCATCAACCAGGAGTGGAGTGGCCTGGGCTTAGGTGTTTTTTAAAAGATCTCTAGATAATTCAAATGTGTATTCTGGGTTGAGAAACAGGAAGACCCACGGTAGTTTTGATAAGTTTGACAGCTGAGAAGTCAGTGAGGGAAGAGAAGAACTTGAACTGAGGTCAGAGGGTGGTTTAAGGTCCTGGTTCTCTACACATCCTTTTATAAGGGAACAAAAATACCTAGTACAGTGTTAAACTTACAATACACTCTCAGTGGATGGTACTAGCATCAGTTAGTAGCTATCCTTACAACTCAGCAATCTGTACAAACAGTTCTGTATGGTAATATGGGATATGTCTGATTTGACATGAAGCTACTAAGAGAAGTTTGCTGTTGGTCAGCAAGCGGGCCAGCCTGTCTGTCCTACTGATTGCTGGTGGCTGCTTGGGCTTAGGGATAGGAGTCCATTTCTGATAAAACATGTGGCTAAAGGTGTCAAAGCTAAGCTTCACCATGACTTCGTTTTTAAGGGCGGCTGCAGGTAGACCTAGGTGGAGTGTGCAATAGGAAAATCATCACTACCATTTGCTGAGGTTTTCCTAGGTGCCGACACTGTGTTCAGCACTTTCCCTTCATTACCTTCTGTAGTCTTCACAGCAGCTGTAAGAGGATCCATTTCTATCACAATTCTACAGCTAAAGTAGCTGATGCTCCTTCAGAAAGGTTAAGGTGGTTACCCAGAATGCCGCGTAGAAGTGTGAGAGCCAGGATTCAAAGAGACATCCTGCAAGTGCCTACAGGGAAGACACTTAGAGACCTGCGTTACAGGAATGCCTAGCGGAAGCTTTTCCTCTTCCGTCTGTCCCCTCCTATCTGTGTTCATTTTCTTTTGATTTGCATTATGCATATTCTGTCACTTAATTAACCCCTTAGGTTTATTTGACCAATTGTCATGGCTGTGAAGTATGATGTTTACCTTCAGGGTTTCCTCCCGGTTCTAGGGCAGATCGGCCTCTCTCCCCATACCCCTTCCTCTCCCTCCTTCCTCTCTCCCTCTGGTTTCAGACCCTATTTTTCCTTTAACTTTCCATATTTATATTCTTAGCTTAGTTTCTTAGTTTTTTCTCCTATCAAGGAAAAAAAACTATAGCTAAAGTAACTGATGCTCCTTCAGATTTAACTACAGCTCAAAAATTAATGTGTATGCATTTATTCAGCAAGTATTGTGTTCTGGGAACTGTGCTGTAAGCATGAGCCAGTATGGTCTCAGATCTCACTGGGCTCATAATCTAGCTCCTTTTGTCAGTTTGTTTTACTATCTGCATATTATCCTTTTCACATTCCTTTTATTTCTCTAATATAAACTTCATTTCCTGAATGTTTTTCATTGACTTATTTTTGCTAAGCTACCAAAAATGATCAATTTTTCATTTTAGTATTTTACCTTCTGTTCTCTCTTTGTTTTTAAATGTTTTTAATTAAAAAAACAAAAAACGTTTTTGCCTCTGAGCCATGGGTATTAGCTGAAGAAAGTCTCAAGGTTTGGGGAAGCACCTGAGGTTGTGGGCAAACTTTTGCCCCTTTTCCAAGTATATCCGATGGCTAACCATTTCTTTCCCACCCACACCCCTTTCACTTACTAAGATACTGTACAAACAACTGTGGCTAGTAATGAAAACTAAGTGTTCATAGGCTCTGCAAGAATCCCAAGGCCCTCTCCTTCAAAGCAAAGTACTGTGTTTTGTGTGTTATTTTGGCCGGAGGATTCCCTTGCCCCCCAATCGTTTTCCCTCCCTTATTCCCTCTCTCCATTCCTTCTTTCCTCCCCTCTTTCTTTCCTTCTGTCTCTCTTTCCCTAATTGTTCACTTCTAGCTTCACAGGGCCAAGACTATGGGGACATTGTCTTATCGCGTAAAGAGTTTGTGCTTTACTTGACCTCACAGGCTTAGCCGTAATGACACCTGCAGCCTCAGACAATCTACTATTTCTATAGTTACATCTCTCATGGCTTTCCTTCGTGACTCTGAAGTAACACCTCGTGGCCAACCACACGTCTAGTTCAGCTGACAGCAAGGAGCAAACACAGAAGGAGCACAGAAGGCAATTGTGACCAACAGAGGTCAGAGCTGTGTCCCTCTGTGACGAGCACTGACCCTTGATTGGCACTTGCAGGAAAACAGGAGAGTGTCCTGTGTGTGAGTGAGTCAGGGTGTCCACGCGTGGCACGGAGAACCTTGCGTAGGTCCACTTTGGCAGTGGATCTTTTATGCTGTTGCACAAAAGGGAAAACTACCAGGATGTATATTGTTTTCCTCTACCTCCCACTGTGGTGAGGTGCTATAGATAAAAATACTTACTAAACAATATGTTTGCATAGAGAAAAAGACAAGGCCACACACATCAGAATGTAATAGAACTAGGCAAGAGAACAAGGCTAGCTCAGTTGTTTCAACTATAGAAGGAAGATCTTGGGTTTGGTGTCATATGATTTACATATAATGGGAAGGAGAAAGGACAGCCTGTGGTGTTCAGCCAGAGGAATAGACTCCACACACAGCTGGGACAGGTCTTCTCCGGAACTGAGGTAGGTTGACTCAGGACCCTCTGCTGCTCAGTGCCAGTGAAGGCCCAGCAGAGGGGGTGGCAGCACAGGGCCAGCTCTGTGAGGGACAACGGATGGGCAGAAGTTCCACGGCACCTCTGGATCTAACACTAGACACAGGAGCAATTCATGGCTCAGGATGCAGGCATGGGGGATCATGCACAAGTGCTCAATCCTCTAGGTACCCCTTCTTTTGCCAGGTTTGTCCACCAGTGTTGGGAGAGAGCCTGACACATTCCTTAAAAGAACATAGGGTCACAGTCAGCTGCTTCAGTCAAGAGTCCTCTGAGAGGGATATTTGGGCCCCCATTCCAGAAGCCAAGCTAACTAATGCTTCAGTGTTTCCAGATCTGAGGAGTGACACATTTGATAAAGAGACACATTTGGCAAATACCTATTCTCTTCTCATTTATTTCATCTTCTTTGAGAACACAGGCATGAAACCAGTGCAATGCCTGCTACAAAAGACTCGGGATCTTCCTGGACTAGAGAAATACTGAGAAAAGCTGGAATTGTTAGCTGGACAATAAGTCTTAAAGAGGTGTTTATTATAAACATCAGAGATTCTGCTCATGAGAGGGTGAAACTATCTCCCTTGACAAAGTCTAGTGGGTGCAAGGAACACAGCAGTCAGAGAGAAATGGAAAGTTAAAGTAAGGATGTCAGAGCAAAGTGTTCTCAGGAAAATACCTGCAGATGAAGAGAAGGCTCTTTCAGCTCCCATTCACCAAGAGAGGAGACAGCCTGCATAGTGGAGAATCCCGGTCCCACCAGCATGAAGAAACCCTAGAATTCCATCCTCTTAAATTAGGTTCCTGCTGAGTGAGCTGAGGGTGGTGTCTGGGTAATAACAGACTTCTCTGGAACATGGCAACTCCTTTCTCTTTTCCTTGCTGACTTTTCCATCTGCCTTCTTGCCTGATAACACTGTCCATTTCATGACCGTGGTTAGACTGATGGTGTCGGTTAGGATCTCAGGGCATTGCTTGTTAGTGCTGTCAGGTGCACATTACATGATCCAGGGCAGGGACCATTAGAACCTGGGAGACTCATGATGGCATTGTATTTAGTATCGTATTAGGATGACCGTCACTGATGTAATACAGTGATTCAACTTAGAGACTGCTGGAGCCACCCGCAATGAGTTTTTATAAAAGGTTTTACGAAACTAGCTGGGGAGGTGGACAGGGAGGAGAAAAGTCTGTTTATTAAAATTCCTCTTCATATCCCATTGTTTTTGAATGGACCAGCTAACATTTGTTTACTGAACATTTTCTCTTTTTCATCTTGCCTACAAATTGTTTTCCTTCTTTTTGAAAAGCAAGATCCATACCTGTTTCTCTTTAGTTCTGGACAGCATATAAGCCTCAATTGCCTGACCACCTGTGGGCCTTGTGTTCTTATGGAACCTCCATATGTAAGTAATTAAATTTTATTGTCTCTTGTTAATTTAATGCTTAGGTCAGCCAAAAGAAATGTGAAGAGTTGAGGAAAATTTTTGCTCCCCAACAAACATGAATGCATTAACAAACTGTAGTATATCCATAAATGAAATACTACACAGCAATACAAAGGACTAAACTATTGATACATGCAACAGCACGGGTGAATCTCAGAATAATCATGCTGAGTGAAAGAGGCTAGACCCCATCTTGGGAGAGGGAGAAAACAAGAATGTAAACATACTGTATGAGTACATTTGTAGAGAACTGTAGAAAATGCAAAGAAATCCATAGTGAGAGAAATACCATCAGTGAGTTTGGGGAGGACTGGGAATGGTGGGAGGGAAGAACTACCAAAGGGCATGAGGAAACTTCCTGGGGCAATTATTTTGATTTTGGTGATTGTTTCATGAGTATATATGTGCCAAAATTAATCAAGTGGTGTCATTAAATATATACACTTTTCTTTATGCTGATTATACCTTAGTAAAAACAGTTGTGAACTCAATGTAGGTATGTTCTTGCTCTTTACCTTAACTCATTGGAATAATACTAGACAATGAAAAAGTTAAGTCATAATTGTTCACTCTTCATTGGGTTGTGGCAATAATATGTTGACAGTTATAATTGTCTTTGTTAGGAAAGATTTAACATAAAAATAATAATTCTTCATGATCATTTTAGAAATATGGAGTCTTTAAATTGTTGCTGTTATTTGTAAAGCTCTTAATTCTCAGTAACAGGTGGTTATACTTATTGTTATTTTTGTTGTGCTACTACTTAGACTTTTAGACTAACTCTTCTTGCCACCTGAGGTTTTATATATATATATGGGTGTGTGCCTAAGCTTTCTATTGTTAAACTTCCATCTTTCAGAAGCCCCAGGCATTTCTTTATAGGAGCAAGGTTTTTGATAGGAAACATTTGCCCATCTGAGCCCTTCGGGTTTGTCTCTTTATATTTATTATACAGTTTTCAAATGCTAACCAAAGTAATTCTAATATATGAGGCCTAATTTGCTAATTAATAGGTACTTGTTTTAATTTCATAAATCCTTTAGTCTTTGGAAAATATAGCTCAAAGGTGAATAGCTTTGGTATTTTTGCAATACTCTGAATTCTTCTAAGCTCTACGTGGTATTTTTCAAACAAAGTAATTTCTCCCTGACCTATTTCACATTAGCTCGGTATGACATATACATGCTTAAATAAATACACTTATGTAGAAATATTTACATACTCATAACTCTTCACAGTACTCAGGTTTATGTGCACTAAAAAAATAATTGTACATTTTGCCTTGACTTATTGTTTTGGATTTATAATGTGCTAAAACTCATCAGCTCAGTAGAGGCATTCAGATACATGTGATAATCACTAGATTGAAGATGTTTATAACCATTTTATATAAAGCACTCCATTATTATGTGAAACATAGTAATTTTCCATGTCTCTATGGTGTTTGTAAAATAAGACCTTTTATATACAACTGCTTGTATCTAAATTTTTCTTCATATCCCTTAAAAAAGTTTTGGGAAGTCATTTTTTGTCCTGCCAAGGAAAAAAGCCCAGGAATTCAGGGCATTTGCTGTTCTCCATGTCTCATTGGACAGCTTGTGTAGAAACAGATCCTTGGAGCCAGATTACAGTTTAGTCAGCTCCTGAGATATTTTCTTCTGTGAATTAACTTGATCAACTTAGTAGAAAATTGTGCCATATGCTGTAAATAAGCTGCTTATGTAAAACCAGTTTATTCCAGCAGAAATTGCTACTTCCAAGTGCCATTTATATCATATCTTGGAACTTAATTATTGGATTCCTCACGGCAAACATTCCTATTTAGCAAGGTCATGTCCAGTTACTCAGTTGGGATTTCCTGGGTTCAAAGGTTTCTACTTTAAATCCTGACAGGTAGGCACTTTAGTTTTCAGAGTAACTCCACAAACGCCCCAGTAGAATTACTAATTCACATAAGCACATCTGTAGGAGAGTGGACATCTTTTGGATGTCTCCCTCCTCTGAGCATTGCTTTTCCCCCTGTCTTCAGCTCCAGTTTCAGAAAGAACCACAATGTTTGCACAGTACCTACAGCAGGAGGGAAGCAGAATCATGAAATAGCTGGAAACAAAAGCTCTCTGCTTCTTGACTTTGTGACCTTGGTCAAGAAGCTTAACCCTCCTAAGTCTGTTTCCTGGTTTGGGAACTGGGATAATGGTCGTACTTACTTGCAGGATTACTGTGAGAGAGAGAGAGAATACCCAAGGGTGGTCTGGCCCTCACTGCTGCTGCTTTACCAATTAGAGCTTTAGCTCTGCTTCATTCATCCCACTGTTGAGATAAAAATTATGAAGGTAGTCAATCAGAGAATTTTCCTGCTTCTTGACAACATCCAATGCTGAGCAAAGCCCACTTTTCCTGTGCACCCTGAAGGTCCCCTAACACAAGGCCAAATCCCATCCTATCGACCATATTTTCTAGTTCCTGTATCTGATGTTTTGACATGTAGGGCCCCCCTTTCTTATACAAACTAACCAACCCAAAGCCTAGGTGCCCTTGTCTAAGCCCCTGTCCTAATCTCCCTGCGGCAGGCACCAGGCAACCGAGGGCAGCCCGGTAGCCCAGAGCTTGCTGAGATTATTCAAACCAACCTGAACCTGGGCAGCCCATTCTTCCTGGGAATCCATAGTGCAGGCTTTCCTAGTACTCATTCTCTCTCTTACCATCGCCCACCGGGTTCTCTCCTGGGGAGCATCCCTCTGCTCTCGGGAACTGTGCACAATAAATTGCCTTTTCAATGGCAGCTGCCTTCTGTGTTCTCACCTTCTTGAATAAAACCCAAATCCCATATACATTTTAAGATACCTCTAAGTCCTTTCTAGAATCCTCTAAGACGCCCCACAGTTCTCCATGGCAGGTGGTCTTGTCCACTGCAGCGAGCCAAGAAACCAAGTTTGTTCAACAACAGGTGTGTTTCTGGTGGTCTTTGGCCAGAGGACATTAATATGAGATTAAATGATGCAATGAAAGCAAAGCTCAGTGACAAACACCTTGCACACTTCAATAATATCATTTAAAATGCTGTCTGGTTCCTTTGCCCATGGTTCAGTGGCCCGAGAAAGGACCTTGTGGGTCAGGGAGGTTTCTCTTCAGACAAGAAGAAATGGAACAGGTGACATTCAGGAGTTGATGGAGCCATTTTGCCATTTTCTCTATTTGGGAAACAAGGGACCTCATCTATGGTGATAAAGGAGAAAGAATTTGATGCTCACAGAGAAGCAGGAAGGAGAGACAGAATTTCTTGGATTCCTTAACAAAACCTGGTTTATGCCCATTTCTCAGGTCTGGAGATACCAAACGATGCCCCAGGACTCTAGTAAATCCCCAGACAGTTTGTTTAAGGGAATCTAAGGTTGTTACTTGCAGCCAAAAGAAATCCTAATAGATGTAATTAACATAATAATTATTTTACAATTAATAATAAATCAATAATATATTAAATTGGTAAGTTCCTGAACACATTGCATATTACAAAGAGTAGGTAATTTTTTTCTAGCTATGGGAACTTTTTCTTTGATGCTTTTTTTCTGGTTCCCATGCCAATCCAATTTTGTTCCTTTCCGAACTTCTACTGAGGATGATACGGGCTTTCTCTCAGTAATTTTCTAAGGGTTTTATTAGGACCTTCAAGAGCTTACCACAAATGTAGAGCTGCTGGTTCTGGGGGTGCCTGGGAGTGGTTATTGTACTTTCTTCTTCTGGTCTCTGCTTATTTGTGAGCTTGTAACCATTTTTGGAGTTAAGTTTGTCTCATGTCTCAAGGATCCCCATCATGTAGGCCATTCGTTTGAAACTTTTCTGTTCATGTACTCCCTAAACATTAAAATACAAAACAAAACCAACTCTACTGTTCTAGCATACTTCTAAGGGGACATAAAATTTATCCTACTTTTGTGAGTTGCAAAGGTGTAATTCCTATCATGCTATATATTGCTTTTAATATATTTATATATTTTCTTCAAAGTTTGGGAGCTACGTGTTCAGTTGTGGGCAGTGATCTTCCATGTCCACGGCCCAGCCGAAGCCAGTCCTCCTGTCAGGTCAGTGAGCCAAATAAAACGGCATGGGGTGTTTTGGGTCAGAAAATGTCTAGCTTTATTTTTTTTCCCCTAAGATCAAACAGACAGGGTAATGACCTCTCTTTTAAATATTCATTTCACTCCTGAAGTCTGAGATAGATGGAGCCTTGCCGTGCGGCTGCTATGATGAAAGAAGCTGCCTTTAGTACGTCATGGCCAAGTTCTGTTAACTGCTCCAGGACGCTCCCTCAGAAGTTATTTCTCCTTGAATTGTCTCCACCAGCCCCTTCTCCCCACCCAAAGGGCAAGAAAGTGTCCATTTTCAGATTCATGGTAGTTAAGAGCTGTGGTTTCTCCACCTCCTCCCCTCCCCTTCCCTGTTCTTCTTCACCCTCTACTCCATCTTCTAATCACACATATTTTTATTGAAGGCTTAATGGATCAGGGTGGGGATGACCAAAATATACACCCTCCTTTTTATGACTTTCCTTTATTAAAGAGGGAGAAGGATAACCATGGACAGTATGAAGGACAGAAAGAAGTGACAGAGAAAACCACAGGCAGAACTCTCAGAAATCAACTTTTGAAAGAGTAAAAATGACAATTTGAGGATCTAGAAAAGAATTCCTTTAAACTGTTCAAGTCTGTGTGGCCTACAGAAAACCATCAGGTCTCCACAGGTATACAGATACCCCCTTGTGAAAAATCGATGCTGTTGTCTGCAGCAGCAATTCCCCCCATTCAGAGAGCATCCGAATGCCCTGGAGGGCTGGTTTAAATGCGATTGCCAGCACCATCCCCCAGATTCTGATTCTGTGGTTCTCTGCTCAGTCCCTGGGAACATGCATTTTAATCAGTCTCCTCAGGTGGCCATGATGCTCCAGGCTGGCTGCAATTCTCAGAAATTGTTCCAAACTGACTAGCAGAATCTCCTACAGAGATTTAAAATTGCAGATCAAGGCCTAAAATTGCAACATCAGAAGACCTGCAGAATCAGAATACATGGGAGAGGGGTGTGTAAGGACAGATAATTAAAAATAAGACTTTCCTTTGAAAATAAAGGAAGAGATCCTTGTACCTCCTTTGTCTCAGACCTTTTACTTTAGAAAACTTGTAAGTAGTTTCTTTTCTCTATGAAATATGTATAAATCCTTTTGAAAACTAGATAGGACTTTGGTCAGCTTCATGGTGCATGAATGCCTTTCCTAAGGACCTGGCAGCCATCTCTCTGAAATGTAAACGTCAAGGAAAATAGCACCCGTACTTCCCAGCTTCTGTGAGAGAGTAGGCACCTTGCTACAAGTTGCAAAACTACCGCCCATCATAAATGTGGAAGTTTGTTTCTCCACTAGATAAAGCTAATAAGCTAACACAGATACTCCGTATGCCATGTGAGTCAAGGATGAAGTATGCGTGTGACAAATGGTGCTATCAAGTCTGCTTGCTTGAAGATTAGCTATTGTTTATTCTGAGCACTTGTATGGATGGGTTCTGTCTGCTTGGCTGTGTAAGCAGATGAGATGACTTTCTGTCTCGGCAATCTTTCAGTGGTCTGCCTGTGCTGTGCATCACATTCTGGTTTAATGCTTATTTACTAACAAAACTTTCCTGTATCTACTATTTTGTGAAGAGATTTTCTGAGTTGAGGGAAGATTTTATTTTTAATGTTTTTAAAACCCACAGCTCTGGAGAAGCTCTGTTCCCCTGCCTGCAGGGCCCCGGGTTCTGCCTGTGATGGTGATGCCGGGGTTCTTGTTTGCAGAGTCAAAGAATTAACTTAGCAAACACCCAAGGTAGGAGAGCCAGGGAGAGGCTTTCACTGAGAGATACAGTGAGAGGACAGAGCTCCTGGCTCAAGCCAGGAGGAACAAGAGAGCCCGAGGTGGTGCATTGTCTAGGGGGTTTGTAGGCAGTTGAGGATTTTTGCGAACTGAGGGCTTAGGGTGTGGACTTGTACCACCTGCCCTGCCCTCAAGGTGGGCCGGGTTGTTGTTTGTTTGCTAGGGCTCTTTACAGTGAAGTCATGGGTTATGCTGAGATACCCTTGCGGAACACTCAGACATTCCAGGCCTAGTTGCCCCTGGCCTTTTGACCTTTAACTCATCTCACTGAAGATGTCTATATTCCTAGTCTGGTATCTTTACCCTAGAGAATTAGTGTGACCTTGACTTTGCATAATGCTGAACACAGAGTTTCGACAGGGACTTTACATTGTTACATTGCTTTGACTGTAAATATCCTGCCTTACTTTTTGCAGAGGCCCTCACCCTACTCTGACTACACGCACGGTCCCTGTCTCAACAGTTCCCCGTGGGCCACAAGGGCACGACCTTTCAGCAGTGGGCTGACCCTCCTGTGCAGTCCAGGCACCAGTCGGCAAATGCCTGGCCAGCACCGCCCCTCCCAGAGAGGCTCCGACGGGGCTGCTGCTCAGCCTCCTGCGGCCGTGGCGCGGTGGGCAGCTTCCCGCCCCCAGCGACTGGCACAGTGAAGGCCTGGCTTCTCCCAATGCTGCTGGGGTGCTCCGCTCCCGGGAAGGACAGCTGCTTTCTCTGATATTTCTCTTTGTTTTTTCTCACCTTCCCAGGCCTTGCCTTTGCCGTGTTCCACCGTCCTGTTTTAAAATCTTCTCTGTGGGTATTAAAAGCTTGAAAAAGCCTCATCGTGCTTTAAACTCCCTTTTCCTCTTACGCAGCCCCTTTCCCTGCCCTCCTATGTGCACCGTGGTGCACAGGATGGAGCTGGGATGTGGGCAGGGGGTGTACCCCTGAGGCACCATCTGAGGAGGGCCAAGGAGCCACCACACATACACATCAAAGCCCTAAACTCAGTTTTCTGGCACAATAGCACATAAAGCCATTTGCCTCTTAACACAAAGAGGGTCATCAGATGATTTAGCGGCTTAGAGACTGTGAGAAAGGGAGACAGCAGTGTTCAGATCTCAGTTACCTGGTCTGCCAGCTGTGGCAAGTTTGGATTTTTTTAAACCTTTTTTTCTTTGCATCTTTGAAATGAAGAAAAGTTACCCATCTAGCTTCTTGTACACCTTGAATTGGTGCTTTTAGAGTAACTAAGATATTGTGGAGGCTCAGACCAGACAATATGCACTGACTACTTCCAAGGGAAAGAGCAGAACCCAAGGGTGCTGGGCGAGAGCTGAGCCCCCCACCCGGGAAGTCCTGGGTGTGCATCAAGGACAAACCTGTCTCACGGGGGAAAAGAGAGAGTTATGTAAGAAGCCTTTCTCCAGCTTCATAATTTCACCAACCCTAAGTCACAAATAATGTCTCAAAACACCTAACTGGCTTATTTTCAGTAGGTTGTCCCATGTGTAGGAACTTAAAACAAACGGATGAAGGAATGGGTGTTTACTTGCTTGAAGATGCACTTTGAGATGTGGACATTTTTTTGACAACATCCAGTGTTGAACGATGTAAACAAAATAGAGTTTTTTAAGAAAATACCAATCTAAACTGCAATTCTGAAATTTTAAAAATCTGACAGTTTTGTTGATAAATTTGCAGTGTACTCATTTAGCTGCAAAACCTCATCTCACATGATATGAAATTTTACATAGGATTTATCTCACTTAATACCAATGTTCATATTTCATGACAGAAATATTGCTATTGGATTATGGGTGCAGCTTCATATACCACTTGAGAGCATCATGTAATAACAGCACTGAATTACTTCAGTAAAATTCAAAAAACTTCAAATTTAAAACACATCTGGGCCATAATGTTTCAGATTAAGTATTGTGAACACACATTATTTTACAGTTATTCTTGAATGTGGAAAATATTCAGTATAATTTGTAGGACATAATGTTTATGTGTGTGTGGCTTCTTAAATAATTTTTCCTATAGTTTTTTTTCCTAAATTTTTTTCCTATAATTTTAAAAAACATGAGTAATTTATTTTACATGCTCTGTTGTCATGTGAGATACAGACATATTATCCATCAAATGTTTCAAGGTTCATAATTCCTCTATCAAAATTGCTGTATTCAAGTATTAAGGAAAGAGCACAAAAATGACAGAATATGCAGTGTTGTTAAAAAAACAAATTCAACCAAGTAAGTTTGAAGATCTAATTGGCTTTTTATTAAGCAATTCATGAATCAGGTGGCATCACGTCTCTCAGTTAGATGCTCTGAGGAGTTACACAAAATGGGAGGTTTTTATAGGAAGGAGGGTGGGGCAAGAAGTTATTAGCTAAAGAAAAGGGACTGTTTCAAGCAAGGTCACTTTCCCTTAGGAGGAAGAGTAAGGGAGTTCTTAGGCAGAATACTTCACAAATGATCAGGGAATTCCAGACTGATTAGTTTAAAACTCCCCTCTTGGGCAGAGGTTGACACTGCAATTAGGTTAGGTACTTAGTCTTGGTGGGGTTTAGTATTAGTGACTCCATTTGGGGCCTATTTCTTTTTAACAGTGTGTACTCTTGGGTAGGTCTTCATCCCAGCATCTTTTGCTTTACTTCCATTCCTATACCAGTAAACAATCTGGACAACCTAGAAGAAAACCCAATGTATTTGTAAGTCTCAGTTGTAGATCTTTTTTTTTAAATCAAAGTAGCATTGATATGCAATCTTACGAAAGTTTCACATGAACAACATTGTGGTTTTAACATTCACCCATATTATCAAGTCCCCACCCACCCATTGAAGTCACTGTCCATCAGCATGGTAAGACACTGTAGAGTCATTACTTGTCTTCTCTGTTCTGCACTGCCTTCCCCGTGACCTACCTATATTGTGCTTGTGAACTGTAGTGCCCCTTCATCCCCTTCTCCCGCCCTCCCACCCACCCTCCCTCGCCCCTCCCTTTGGTAACTGCTAGTCCCTCCTTGGAGTCTGTGAGTCTGCTGCTATTTTAGTTGTAGATCTCTATAGAAGACACTCCATGGCATAGGGGAACTTTGTAAAATATGCCTTAGTGATAGAGTTTAGCTTTGGAGATGGCAATTGGAGGTTTGAATTTCATGTTCACCGCTCTCTGTGAGATACTCGTCATTTTACTTAACCACCCTGAGCCTCAGTTCAGAGAGCATGATAATCATACTGTAGGAGAGAACACTTTCCCCTTCTTCCCTTCTAGATTCTTTGACTGCCTAATAATTAAAATGACATAATACAGATGAACAGGAGAAGAACAAATGTAATTATGTGCCTGCAGGAGCCCCACAAAAACAAGAGAGGCTTTTGACAGTAGGCAGTTGAGACTAATAGAGGCTATTCTGACCTAAGAAGAAGCGGGTAAGGATCTGGGGTTTCAAAGGGGAGGAAGACAATTCACAGGAAAATGGGAAAAGCAAACGTTTATTAAATAAATGTCTGTCATGCTGTGCAGAGACAATGGGACACAGAGGAACATGAACACGCAGGCCCTGCCAGCTCCCCTCCACTTACCACACCTGGCACGCACTCTCTGTAGTCATCTCTGGTGACAGCTCTCTCCCTGGACCAGGCCCTCCGTCCAAATTCTTAGAGGAGTTAAGGGGGAGTTAAAAGGCTCTTCCTGAACCTTTGGACCTTGATTGTCTTCAGTTCAAAATAATCCACATGCCGCAGTGGCACCCTATGGGGAGGCTTGTTCTAGAGCCCTTCAGTCCCCACCTGAGAAGGTTACGAGGCTGAGACAAGACAGGTAACCTATTGGTTGGTAGCTGCTCTTGCAAGAGCCCAGACTAATCATCCAGGACACAGCATTCTCTCCCTCCTTTTTTTTTTTAACTGAGGCATAACTGACGTATAACATTATATTAGTTTAAAATGTATAATATAATTCAAAATTTAGATATATTGTGAGACGATCATCACAAGAATCTAGTTGACATCCTCACCACATGGTTACAAATGTTTTTTCTTGTAATGAGAACTTTCAAGACCTACTCTTAGCAATTTTCAAATATATAAAACAGTGTTAACTATAGTCACCATGCTGTACATTACATCTCCAGGACTTACTCATTTTCTAACTGGCAGTTTTTACCTTTGAATCCCTTAACCTATTTCATGCACCCCAACCCCTCACAGCTGGCAACCACTGATCTGTTCTCTGTATCTGTGAGCTTGGTTTTTTTTTTAAGACTCCACATCCAAGTGAGATCATATGGTCAGTGCCTGGTACTCCTGGCTCTACACTGAGCCCTTTCACATGTCCAGTATCAATGGCACCCCATCCTTGACAACTACCCCACTTTAAACCCATTGTCCCTCATACTCTGTGTTCCAAGGATCAGCTTGTTTTCTTTTGTTAATGTTATTTCCTTGCTGCGTCTTCACCCACTGAGTGGGCTTTATGTTCTCCCTAGTGAGCCTAAGAGAAAGACCTAATAAACTTGACTGAACAAATTTCAGGGAAAAAAAAATCTCAATACTGCCTTGCAAGCCAAAATTAAAATTCTCAGAGTGCATTGTATTATAATTATAATCTAAAGTATGATTTGATTTAATGAATAGCAGGGCAGAAGTTGCCAGGTTTTTGAGTACTAAATAGTGACTTACTGTCTTTTCAGAATTCATTTAATGTGGCATTTTCTAATGCAATATGTGAAAAATTTTGGTTTTTATTATTAAATTCAGTTGCAACTTCATTTAAATTTATGACATTTTAAATGGACTGTTTTAGAGTGGCTAAATGTGCATGCAGTTTATCTTTCTTATAAACTAATGAAATTTTAAGGAGTATATAGGCAAAACTAAATTTTAACTTCCATGCTTACTATAAAATCAATTAAAGAAATTCAAAAATACTAATGAAAATCTTGCAGATAATACATTTACACAAATAGAGACCAAAATCCTGCTGTACGGCTGAATGCTTAATCCTTGGTTTTCCCACTAACATTTTTATACGAGTAAGGTTAAGAGAGTTGTTAATAAATCCAGCCATCCACCATTTTATTTATTCAGTCAGTCAGTCAGTCATTAATTGAAACTTCTTTGGGGACTTTGCTAGATTCTAAAATAAGTACCACCATAAGGCTGTCCTTACAAAGTTTAAGAGAGAAGAGGAAACATGATGCCACTGAGGGAGAATAGATTTCTTTGAAGTTGGAAGTAGCATTTGGAAAAATATAGGTCATCTTTAAAGGAGACAGAAGGACAGATAGTAAAAAGCACGGACTTTGTAACCGCAAGAACTGGGTTAATTTCTGGTGCTACTCTTTACTAGCTGTGCAACACAGGGCAACCTGCTTAAACCCTCTAAATTTTAATTACTTTGTCTATAAAATGAGAGATGTTAGATTATTACCTCAGAAGTATGTTCTAAGAATTGAGTTAAAAATAAGCATATCACAGCATTTTGCATACAGTAGGTCTCAATAAATTCTTGTTCTGCCCCATTTATCTGATTTCTTTTAGCTCTGATCTACTTCTTTAGTATCTAAGTCTCTGGATTAATTCATTTATTCAGTCATTTAAACATTCAGTAACCCATATAATATGCCTGGCACTGTGATAGGTGTGGGGATCCAAAGATGAATAATTCAAAATCCCTGCTGGTTACAATAATTTCCTAGAGAAGAAAGACCAATAAATAAATTGATTAAGGATAATAGAAGAGCAGAATGGTGCAAAGGGTCCAAAGAGAACACACTGCCCCTGCCCTACATGGGGATGGGGGATACAGATTTATGGGAGACTTTTTCCAACCAAGTAGTCCTAGTGATTCTTTAAAATATTCTCCTATTTATTAGACACCAACGAAAAGTGGCAAGGAAGTCTGAATGACTAACAGGGAGGCAAAGTCCAAGTGATTGGATCAATCCTTTATACCTGTGCACCTATAGGCAGGTTATTTAGCTTCTCTGAACATCCATTTCCTCACCTGGGGATAACTGCACTGTTGCTCTGGAGGAGGGGATTCCCCGCTTCAGGCAAGTTGATTTATGAAACTGGTGAGACCGAATAAACACAACAGAAAGTTGGGAGTTGAACGGGGCTCATACCAAGCTTATCGTCATGGTGGTCACCCGGCTGCATAAGTGACAAGTGACAAGCAGAGTCTCCCTCTCAGTGCCTGCTAGCTCCTGCAGTGCCCCTCCTGCCCCCCAGCACGGGACTCTCTCCTCCCTTCCCAGCCCCAGGGCTGTGCAGCTTCTCTCTCCGGCTTCCTCTCCCCGCCCCCTAAGCTCTCTGCCTCTCAGCTCCCACTGCTCTCTCCTTCCTTGCCCCTAGCACGGGAGGCACGCTGTGGGCAGGTCTGTGTGATGACCCGAGGCCTCCCCCAACCAATCAAGTCCCAGGCACTAGTGTGTTTCCTCTCCATCCCTCCCCTGGGCCAGTAGTTCCATGACTGACAGTTTGGAGGCTCTGTCTGCAGGTAATCATCCTGCTGCCCATAGGTATATAAGCAGGCTCTTTTATGTATATAATGGGTGATACAAAAGCCAGGTGAGAATCCAGGTCATAAAATTCCCATTTTCTTTACATGCACCTACCTCACTGACTCTTAAATGAAAAAGAATTATGTAAAACACTGAACTCCGTGATTGGCACCATGTTAAATATTCAATATTAGCTGTTATTACTTGTCTGGGAATTTTTGCTGGCATTCAAACAGGTGTTTTCTTTTTAGGAGGACATTTTCCATTTCTAATTGCAAAAATAAAAAGTCCCATTCAATCCTATTATCCATGAGTTTTCCCAGTTACCCATTGTCCCTCTTGAAAATGTATGGCTGCTTTGGGAAGGTGTATCAGTTGTAGCAGCAAGAGGGACCAGCCGGAAGGCTCTCCTGTTCCCTCTCATCATCACTTCACATATGCAGAAACAGTGAGCCCTCAGTAAAGTGGGAAAATGGCCACACTCAGGGATGTCTTAAGAGCAGAAGTGATGATCTTTCTGAAAATGCCTCTTTGAAATAATTGTTTTCATTCAAAGTTGAATTGTGACCATTCTGAGAATACAACAATTTCCCAGGATTCCATACAATACACTTTTGAGCTTACACTTACTTACTTATCTCCCCTACTAACTGGTACCATGCCTGATACAGAAAAGATGTCCCCAGATGATGGTTACATTTAAAAATAAAATCTTATATACCAAATGCAATCTGCACTGAAGCCAAGTTCAGGAATAATTTATTGTAAAAAATTTTTAAATCACTTTTTAAGTTGAAGTGGTAAATGCAACCATTTCAGTTTTTGATGCCAGCTGGGTATTTGTTTCATGGCTTTGTCTTCATATTCCCAGTAACCCGGACCTGGTCACAGACACACACAAACTTGTTCTTTGTTACTCTAACAGCACCTGGTGCTCTGGTTGCGGTCTGGCTTTGGTTATTGATGCCCCAAAGTCTGCTTCAGGATTGCAGTGTAACTCTACAGCTCAGAGGCGATAGGGACAGATGCCAAAGTCTTAACTCCTTCATAAACATCTGCTTCCTCTCTCGGGTGCATAAATCAAGGATTTAGATAGGCCTGTCACACCTTTCGGCTGTATTAGGCTGTAATTCATCTTTGGAGCAATGAGATTCCAAACGTAAAGGTCAAATCACTCGGAAGCTGCCTGGGCATCTAACAGAACGATGCTGGGTCCCGGGGCTCCACCCCCACCGGAGCCCTGCAAGAGCAGAACAGGCTCGGTCCCCGACCACACAGGCTTTCCTTGGCACCGTCAGCATAGGCTGCGGGGCGCTTTCCATTCGTCACTTGCCAAAAGGCTGCCACCAGTGTGCAGTCCAAATGCCTGGCTTGAACGCGTCCCAGCGCAGCGTTCTGGGGCTTTGAGGTTCGCCCTCACGCGTCCTCACCGGGTGTGGGAAGTTCCCCTGGGAAAAGAGGCTGCGTGCAGCGAGCCACGCCAGGCTTCGCAAAGACCTTCTCCGGGCATGTGAGTGAGGCCCACAACCTCAGCGAGGGGAAGGCTGTCAGGCTCTCTGAGACGGCCAACAACTTGCCAATTGTTTTCAAATGCACTTCGGTGTGTGACTTTCTTCTTATTATCAAGTCTGAATATGACAAGTTGTTTTTCTTTTCTTTTTTTTTAAGGCCACAGAATTGTAAATTAAATTTTGTCGTTCCTGATGATATTCCCTTTGTAAAATTTGCAACGTAAATTTCAGATCTAGCAGCATAACTTGTTGGGTATCTCCTGCAAGTAAATTCTTGCTAACTAACTCAGTTCTCTGCTCCCCTCCCTGTTCAGGGTTTTATTGCTACTTAGCATCTAGTCCATGATGTCTTTTACTAAGATTGGAAGTTTAATTATGTGCACATTTGAAACCAGAGTCCATGAAGTCTATAGATCCCTTGAAAATGCTGTTTGCCAGGTGTGCAATCCCAGTGAATGTGCGAAAAATGTTGCCCAATTAGTTTTTAAAGCTTTGCTTAAAAGAGACTGAGGGACTAGCTTTTTAGATGGAGAAATATGGCTCCTTAGACATTAAAAGAAATAAGAAGAATGCATGAAATGAGTGAGAAATAAAATTAAGAGGATTCATCCATAGGAAAGATACTGTTGGAGAGAGACATTCAAAGTAAAGAAGGAAATGAAGACTGCCGTGTAAACAGTATCATATTCCCCTGAGGAGCGCAGAGGTGCTCAGCTTGCCCTTGGCTCCTCGGTCTCCCTGGGTCCTCTGTCCTGAGTCAGTCACCCCTCCTCTGGGTGTCTGTACCTAATCACCCCCTCCTGTGTGTCTGTTTACTTTTATTTATGTAATTCTGTGTTTCACGTTATCATCATGCTTTATTAACAGTCTCTCCAACCAGACTCTAGGTTCCTCAGGGGCAGGAGTCACGTTCAGTGTCCAAGACTGTAAAGGTTAGTCACTGGGAGGAGTAATAGTGTCTGACGGACATCACCCCCTTTAAGGGAGGGCCTTCCCCCCCGCCGCTGCCAGAAGCGCTGTCAGGGACAAACTTCCCCTCTCAGCCCTTTCGGGGGACAGCCTCAGCTTTGCCCCAGGTCATGTCCTTGCAGGGTGGCCCATCTCCAGTGACTGAGGCCCACCATCCCAGCCTGGCTTGGGGCAGCTCTGAAGGGCTGTTCTCGCTCATAATCTTCTTGGTGGGCTTGGCCAAACTCTCAGTTTGCAACTTCATTTTATGTCCATTCCTGTTTTTGCCCCTCATTTCCACAAGGTGTTTGTCTCAAGGGCACTTGCTGATGAACGCTGTGTATACTAAATGCCATCTGAGTTGCTTCTTGGGGAACCCCACCTACAGCACCATTTAGCTGAGGATAAAAAATAACTAGGGAGTGGAGGTAGAGAATTTAGGAGGAGGTATTTTAATATCTTAAATAGTGTGGAGTTCTGGAGGATAATAAACAAATCCAAACACCAAGAAAACAGTGTAGTCTGATGGGAAGAATAACTGCTGGGAAGTGCCCAGAACTGGCGCTCAAGCATGCTCTGCTAAGAGGTGAATGTGTGAACCCCTAGGCCTCCCTCCTCTTCTCCAGAATATCCCCAAAGTACCACCCACTCTGTTCTTCTCTTAGGCTGGATTAGAAGCTCTGAGAACACTTAATGAAAAATTGACTGTGAGCAAAAGGTTTCCAAAGATGACCTCCAAACTGTAAATCCAGAAGACCTGAAGGAAAAGAAAATGTACCGTTCAGAGTTGGAGGTAGTGATCTTGCAACCCTCAGAGACTGTCATTCTGACAGCGCACAGACGTGTGAGCAAGAGATTCCCTGGATGGCTGCCTTTCTACAGAGAACTGCACCTTTCCAGGGAATGAGGTGAGAGGGTGAAGAATGCCTGGGCTTGGCAGATGGTGGGAATTAGGACAGAAACACCACCGGAGAGCAAATAAGACCAAAAAAACATAATCATTGACATTTAAGATAAAGAGATGAACAGAGGAACATTCTGTAGTCGCAGAAGTAAAAGTTATTACAAATGAAGAAGTTTGGCCCCAAATGAAAAGCTGGCATCTTAGTTTGTTTTTTCATTTTGGTTTCAGGATCTGCTGGCTTATAGTTTACCTTTAGTTAAAACAATAGTCATTTATCAGTTAGGCTTCTTTGACACAGTAAAAAACAGGAACAAAATAATAAAAAAGAATTTATGGTCAGTGTAAGAGAGGGCTAACAAAAAGCTCCCAAGCAGGCTCCCAAGACAGGAACCAGTGGCTCTGGGACTAACAGCAGGAGCAGGGCTTTCCTGGTATCCTACTTCATGGGTTTTCAACCTGTGAAGATTAACTTCCCGCTTTGCTTCCAGAGCTAGGTGGTAACCAGGTCTTCTGCAGTGTGTCCTGTGTCCGTCAGCACCCCGGGGTCTCCATGCTCTTATCCTGGTTCATGTCTTTCGCTGTCTCTCAGCTGGACGACTGCAGAAGCCCTACTTAACCCACATGTTTGAGCTGAATTGCATCCCCCTGAAGTTCCTATGGTGAAGTTCTAACTCAGCATGTGTATTTGGAGACAGGCCTTTAAAGAGGTAATTAAGGTAAAACGAGGTCATATTTGTGGGCTTTGATCTAATATGACTGACTTATAAGAAGAGACGATGAGGACAGGCAAAAACACAAGGGGCCGATCACGGGAAGACAAAGAGAAGAGCGCCATCTACCAGCCACAGAGGGAGGCCTCGATAGGAACAACTCTGCCGAGAGGGCGATCTCAGATTCCCAGCCAGTGAAACTATGAGAAAATTAATTTCTGTCATAACCAGCCAGTCTGTGGAACTTTGTTATCGTAGCCATGAGTAAATAGTACACCATCCCCTGCCTTCCCTGGCGCTGGTCTAATTCATCTTCCAAAATGGTATTAGAGGACGCTTTCAATAATGCACATCTAATCAAGCTGCTTAAAATCCTCAAGGGACTCCCCAGCACTGCTAGCTAACACCTGCTTCTCACTGTGACCTGGGAAGCCCTTTTTCTTCTCTCCTTACATTTTAGTGAAGTTCCTGCACTCCCAAAGGTGCAAGCCTATTTTGTGCTTTACTATCTCTGCAGGTGTCCCTTCCTTTCCAGAGTACCTTCACCCTTTTCATTATTTTCAAGTCTCTGATCAGGCCTCATTTCCCCTGGGAAACCTTCCTTAGCCCCTGCCTCCCCATAGAACTAACTTCTTTTATTCATGTCCACTTAATATGCTATATGGACATCTACCCTATATTTTCAACATTTTTTGTTGCCATTTATGTAATTCTTAAAAGCAGAAACTGTATTCTAACTTTGCATACTCAGGATCTAATGTAATACTTGGCACAGTGTAGGTGCTCGAAGATGTTGACCAACCAACTGGCCAAATGAATAAGTCTATAAAATTGGAACAGTTATATTAGTTTAGCATACTCAGAAAACTATTGTCCAATAATGTACACATTTTCAATCATACATACATGTAAGTAATGTTCAAATTCTTAGAGATAAACTGAAATTGCAACTTATTACTTGGTCTTGAGTGTGAATGTGTACTAATAGTCATTTCCAACTATAGTCATGGACTCAGGAAAATGTGTTGCTAGAAGAAGTATTAGAGATGGTCGAACCAACCATTTTATCATATCAACAAGGAAATTAAGAAGTAGCAACTGTGCCCACCATCACAGAGCCTACTACTACCAGGACTCTTGATTACCTGTCTAATGCACTTGTACTGCTTCTGATGAAAACAGAAACACTGCAGTTGGATTGCACTGAGGAAAAGAGAATTTAAATGTAATTCAACAAAGAAGAGAAGCCACCAAATAAATTTGTAAAAGTAATAGAAAGTCTCTGACTCTTAGATTGTTTTTAAATAAAATATTGTGAATGAACTTCATTCAATATTGATATATCCTTCAGCATGGGGGCATTTTAGAACATTTATTTGTTATTGTGAAAATAACATTTGAATAATGTATAACAAGATTTATATTCAAGTTGTCTTGGAATAATGCATAACAAGAAAGGTCTCTTTATTCATTCATGCCTTTCTTTCAAGGATGGACAAACACCTCGTGCACTTGAGGTTAGGTGTCGCTTGTTGGGCATATGCTTTTTCGCTTAATGGTTTGGATACCACAATAATGGTCTGAGCTGAGGCAGTACTACTCAATAAATGGAGAGACAACATCCTGACAAAGTAAAAAATGGACATTGTCTATCTACCTCAGCTACCAGTACAATTTGGAAGCACCATCTGGGATGTGGGGAATGGTGAATGTGAAGTTGCACCTTCTGGAGGATTCAGAGCTTTCTGAACTTCTGGAGGAGCCTGTAGGGCCAGTAGCACATGTGCCTCTGTGTGCAGGCTTGATGTGGTGTCCCAGTGACAGTGTGTGGCCACAAATGAGAAGGAGGAACATTCTCTCCACTGCTTCCAGATCACAATGTTCAGCTCAGCGAGGGCTGCAGGGAACACAGCACAGCTTCACAGCTTTGGTTCTTTAAGACGCATCATCCTTAACACAGGTAAGGGCTGGTTATAGTGGTTGTGCGGCCGGCACAGGGGTGAATGGGGCTTTCCCTCAAGAAGCATCATAAACAGTGGCCAAGAGCATGGCAAAGATCTGAGAGGCTAATTACGAAGTTATTGGAGACACTCCTGGAGAACCCCCCAATTCCTGTGAAAGACTTTGAAGGTGTATGGAGGGTCCTATACTGGTATGGTGGGATAGAACTCATTCAATTATTGACAAACCTGTGTGGGGCACTCTTTCTTAGGGCTGGAGATACAGCAATGAACAAAACAATGATTCTTGTTCTTGTGGACCTTACACAAAAGGGGAAGAGGGGGATAATAGACGCTATGGACTGAACTGCTTTCCCCTAAAATGTATGTGTTTAAATCCTAACCACACAATGTAATTGATGGTATTTGGAGATAGGGCCTTTGGGAAGCAATTAGGTTTAAATGAGGTCATGAGGGTGAGGCCTTTTTGATGGTATTAGTGCCCTTTAAGAATACATACCAGAAAGCTTGCTTCTTCTCTTTTTCTACCAGGTGAGGCCATAGTAAGAAGGTGGTTGTCTTCAAGCCAGGAAGAGAGCCTTCACCAGGGAATAGAATTGGCTGGCACCTTGATTTGGGACTTTCCCAGCATCCATAACTGTGAGAAATAAATTTCTGTTGTGTAAGTCACCTGGTCTGTGGTATGTATAGATGCACCTGTTCCCGCAGCTTCGACTCATACATAGTCCCAACTCAAGATCTAAAGCCCGGCGAACTCTGACTTCTAGAGGTAGACAACCGACTTGTACTGCCCATAGATACAACCATCCGCATGCTCATCTCATCTGAAGACGTCCTGCACTCTTGAGCCGTCCCATCCCTGGGCTTAAAGACAGACACTATCCCAGGACGTCTAAACCAAACAACCCTAATATCAACCCGACCCGGCCTATTCTATGGGCAGTGCTCAGAAATCTGTGGCTCAAATCATAGCTTCATGCCAATCGTCCTCGAGCTGGTACCCCTAAAAACATTTGAAAGCTGAACTACATCTCTACTGTAACTCATTGAGAAGCTAATAGCGCTAGCCTTTTAAGTTAGAGATTGAGAGCACGCCTCTCCTCAATGACATGCCTCAACTAGACACTACAACATGATCTATTACGATCGTGTCCATGATCCTGACCCTCTTTATCCTGTTCCGATTAAAAATCTCTAAGCACTACTACCCGCACGATGCAGAGACCTCAACAAAAACACACCACAAAACACCCACCCCCTGAGAAAAAAAATGAACGAAAATCTATTCACCTCTTTCATTACCCCAGTAGTAATAGGGATCCCTATTGTAACAATTATCATTATGTTCCCGGTAATCCTCTTCCCAACATCAAATCGACTAATCAACAACCGCATTGTATCCATACAACAATGGCTCCTAAAACAAACATCCAAACAAATAATAAGCATCCACAACTACAAAGGACAGACCTGAACCCTAATATTAATAACACTAATCATTTTCATCGCATCTACAAACCTACTAGGCCTGCTACCCCACTCATTCACTCCCACAGCCCAACTGTCAATAAACCTGAGCATAGCCGTTCCTCTGTGGGCAGCCACCGTAGTAACAGGTTTTCGACACGATACAAAAACATCTTTGGCCCACTTTCTGCCCCAGGGCACACCAACCCCTCTTATCCCGGTGCTAGTGATCATTGAAACAATCAGCCTGCTAATCCAACCTATAGCGCTCGCAGTACGACTAACAGCCAACATCACCGCCGGCCACCTGTTAATACACCTAATAGGGAGCGCATCTCTCGCCCTGATATCAATCAACCTCACCGTGGCCACAACTACCTTCATCATCCTAGTCCTGCTTACAATCCTTGAATTCGCAGTCACACTCATTTCTTTTTTTTAAAATTTTTTATTAACGTATTATTGATATACACTCTTATGAAGATTTCACATGAATCTACCTATTTCTTTTAACAAAGGTAATTACTTCTTTTTGTGCTTACCTCATCCACTTGATTATGAGCACTTTGAAGGCAGGAACTGTGTTTTCTTTACTTCTGTATTTCAAGCAGTTGATAACTTAGTTTCTAGAGGCAATACATTCTTATTGAGTGAATAAACAAATGAATTTTTTGTCAACATAAAAGTCAACTAATCATTTTGCTCCAGTGAACTATTTTTAAAGATTTAAAGTCATCTATCTCCCATTTAATGTCCTTAAATTGTTCCAATAAAACAAGGCATAATGCTAAAAAATATTAAGCAAAATGTTGTAAATTATATTTTACAAAAATATAGTAAAAATTAATATAATGTAAATGTGACATGGATAAACATAGATACTTTTTATCTCTGAATGAGGTCCCCTGAGTGGCTGATAAAATGGTATCTCTGCCTTGCTGCTCAGTGTTGTCCTTGGAGCAATGGAAGCTAGTCAGAAATTCAGACTCCAGCTCCACTGTGCACCAGTGAATAGAAATCTGCTTTTCAGTTAGGTCTCCATGTGATTCATATGCACATGAAGTTTGAGATATGCTGTTTTAGAGCAGGGGTTGGCAAACTACCACCTGTGTTTATAAATAAAGTTTTATTGGAACATAGACATGCCCCCTTGTTCCTGCACAGACTATGGCCCCTTTGGTGCTACAAAAGCAGAGCTGAGTAGTTGCACAGAGACCTAATGCTTACAAAGTCTAAAATATTTACTCTCTGGCCCTTTGAGAATCAGTTTGCAGATTCTCCTCCAAGGTTCCAGCCTTACAATGGGTATACATCTCTGAGTGGCCACATGCCAAGTGTGAATGTTGTGGCCTAGATATGAATGTAAAGGTTTATTTATTTTTTATTCCTTTTTATTAGGAAAAACTGTTCAATGATTTTGAACGCAAATATGAACTCTTCTAAGGTAGTCTTATAAAACTCGGTAATGTGAATACCATTCATATTCCAAAAATAAAAAGAAATACATATTTTTCCCATTATAAAAATATGAGCTTATTCCTGGAATTTTGAAAAGCTCAGAGAAAATGAACAAGAAAGAAAAATGCTACCTAAGTTTTAACATATACATTTTATGTAATTAGAGTAATACTATATTTGTATTTTATACTCTGATTTTTCATTTGTATGGCAGCTCCTCCTCAAGATATTTTCTGAAGAATTTCCTGAACAATTATTTTTAAGCACCATGCTCAGAGGTGCCTAATCTTCTATCACATGGACTGTTTAGTTTTCTTGATGATTCTCCTATGGTTGGTTATTTAGGTCAATAACTACTTAAGAGTGAAAATTAGTGCTTATTATAAAAGTGACTAGCAAACCATGTGCTCTGGCCCTTTGACTAAAAAGGACAGGGAAACCATATAGGATAAAAGTCCAAATTAACTAGCCCTTCAGTATTGATGTGCTTTTGTATATCTAGGAGAAAGAAATGATTTAGGAGATTTATAACTGATTGAACATGATGGAAAATAAAGATACAAGTTGTAAGCCCCTAAGTGAAAAAGTATGTGATCTGTGAAAAAAAGAGAAAGCATAACACACCCAATGGAGTGAGGAAAGTTTTGATATAACACAAATGAAAAGACATTAAACCCTGAATTGTAAGACCAAGGCTAGACTACCAACAGGCAATTAAAATGTCATCTTCCTGGACAACATGACATATACAGACAAAATAGGCTTTTTCTTGCTGTTGAAAGTACACCATCTTTTAAATCAGTAAATCTCCAGGCCATGCTATAGTTACTTGACTCAGATATGCTCATCTCTCTGATTGGTGAGAACTTTCTCAGAGGTAGAGCTAAGGGAAAGTGCCAGAAGACCACCTGTGAATGTGCTCCCCTGGGGCTCTCCAGAGCTGCCTGGCTTTGCCAAGCCATACCTGCTCTCAGCCAAGACCTACGAGATCCATCCTGCAGAGGGCAGTTGATCTCTGTCCTAGAATAAATTGCCATCATCCAGCCTGCTGTAATATGGATTTAGATTTACTTATTTGTTCTGAGTCTACTTTCCCATGCTTGCTTTCTGGAATGATCTTTTGGCTCATGCCCTTCTGTGCGGATTTCAACTTCAGCTGGTTTACTTGGCATTTGCTTCCCCCTAGCTGCTCAAAACTCTCAGCTCTGACCTTAGCTTAATCTGTGATGTGTAGTGCTCACATGCCCCTCCTTGGAGAACCCACTTTTCTAATGGAATTGTGGCTTGTATAGCACTTAACAATCTAGAAATTCCAGGCTCCTATGTCTACCTAAACTAACTGCTAATGAATTGTTCATGACTTGCTGACTGACGCTAACAGGATCATGATGGTTTCTGCAGTCGGCCAGATCATCATTAAATATGTAATGAAAGAAGGAAGTCTTCACTCAAATAGCAAATACTTCAATACAAAAGGACTAATTAATTAGATTCTCCAGGGGAAAATCCTTCCTTGCCCCTTCCAGATTCAGAGAGCCCCAGGCATTCATTGGCTCATGATGGTATAACTCAGTCTCCTCCTCCATGACCACATGGCATTATCTGCCTATGTTTGTTGTTCTTAAGGAAGAAAAAAATCTTACAGATTTTTTCCATTTTTCTTGAAACGCTCTGTAAGGCAAGGAATCTGTCTCCCAACCTGGGGCAAATTACCTTTGAAACTGAAATCAGTCAAAGGGAGAAATAAACTAGGAGAAACCAATTTGTTGCTTACTAGCAGTCGTCCACTCCTGCTCACCCATGTCTCTTGCGACCCTGCTGCAAAAAGGGACCCCACCCCAACCTCTCCCATCCAGATATGCCCTCACTCTACCTTGTAATTACCTACTGATATGGAGGTGGACTACTTCTCTCCACCCTTTGAAAACACCTATTGATATGGTGATGCACCAAGGCCAGGCGAGAGATTCTGGAAATACTACAATTTTACCCACACACTCCATTCTCTTATTCTGTTTCTTTTTCTTGCGTGGTCATAGAGAAATATTTCACTTTACTTTTACTATTATTATTACAAATACATACTATAAAAATTACAAAGTGCAATAGCAATTAATAATGGTCTAGGTGTCAGGGAGATGTTAGAGTGTGGTGAAAATTTTAGCAAATTGGAATGTGTATACATATTTAAAGGAATAATCACAACTCAACTCCTGTGGCTTTATGCAAAAAAATAAGTGTGGATTCAGTGATGTTCCCTCCTTAAGTGGATTATACATTCCTACTCTGATGAACTAAGATATTGATATGTGTCACTTCCAGGCAGAAGCTTTAAGAAACAGAGTGTGATTCTGTATGTTCTCATGAACTTGTTTTGGAGTAGAGACCCTGTCAGTTTCCTTCAGTGGTACTACGGGTCCGGGACCCAGTACCAATGGCACCCACACACACCAGGCAGTTCTTTAACACTAGCTGGGTGTCCTACAACCCAAATCAGTTCTGGCACTATCTAACCAGAAGTGGCACATCAGTTTCTACAGGTTAATAGCTCAGTCCCACAAGACTGCCCTCCACCTCAGATGCTAACTGCAAGTCCAGGTTGTTACCTGGACATCTGACCAACTGGCTAAAAACCAGAGATTTCCCTGACTCCCTCCTTGGGTTCAGTTACTTTGCTAGGGCAACTCACAGAAAGCAGAAAACCCATTTGCTCACTGGAGTACCAATTAATTACAAAGGATATATTAAAGGAGACGAATTAATAGCCACCTTTGAATGGGAAATTTTCCTGTATTAATTCCTTAATAGTAATTTCTCCTCTACTTTTTTTCCTAGAATGTCAATTGACTGAATGTGAAGATGATGCCAGGGTTCTTGTTCACAAAGCCGAAGAATGAGCTTCACAAACACTCAAGGTAGGAGAGCAAGGTACAGGCTTTTATTTAGAGATGAAGTGAAAGGACAGAGCTCCCAGCTCATGCCAGGAGGGGACACGAGAGTTCGTAGTGGTGTGTTGTCCAGGGGGTTTTATAGGTAGTTGAGGATTTTTCAAGAACATCAAAAAAAGGCTCAGGAGTGTGGACTTGCATCACCTGCCCTGTCCTCAAGGCAGGTTGGGTCGTAGTCTGATTGCCAGGGCTGACAGCAGAGTCACGGGTTATGCTGATAGCCTTGCAGAACATTCAAACATTCCAGGCCAAGTTCCTCCTGGCCTTTTGACCTTCAACTGATCTCACTGAACATGTCTATATCTTTACCCTAGAGAATTAGTGTGACCTTGACTTTGCATAATGCTTAGCACAGAGTTTCAGTAGGGTCTTCTTTGCCCATTGTTACATTGCTCTGACTGTAAATATTCCACCCTGCTTTTCTCAGAGGCCCTCACCCTACTCTGACTACACCCATGGTCCCTATCTCAAAATCCCTGGATGATTCTCTGGTTTTCTTCTCATTTCTTTCTTGTTGCCTATTTCTGTATCTTTTTTGTGTGGCTTTCACAGAGATTTCCTGGCTTTATTGTCCATCTCTTCTATATTTAAAGAAAAATTTTTTTCAGCTGTCTTATTTAAAATTTTCTGATCTCTTTTTTGGTCTCTCAGTTTTCATTTTTATACCCATGTATTTCATCTTTCTCTGTGTCTTCAAAGTTTTTGCCTGCTCCTTCCACTGAATTTATTTTTTGGAGTTTTTTATTTCTTTTATATTTTTATTTTGATCTCTTGAATGTTGGAGGATTTTCTCAAATGCTTGGCACTGCTAGGCTGTCTATTTTTATTTATTTATATATTTATATTTTGGTATAATTAATCTACAATTACATGAGGAACATTATGTTTACTAGACTCCCCCCATCACCAAGTCCCCCCCACAAACCACATTACAGTCACTGTCCATCAGCATAGTAAGATGCTGTAGAATCACTACTTGTCTTCTCTGTGTTGCACATAGGCTGTCTATTGATACTCAAAATGAAGCATTGAGAAGCTGCAAGTTCTTTTTGCATGGGCAGGGCTGATGGGCTGGTGGGCTTGCCACTGGTTATTGGGCAACAACCGAGTTTTTCTCTGGAGCTTCCAGATATCAGCGTCATTAGGTCTTTCTTTGGGGGTGGTTCATGTTTCGGAGAAGACTTCCTAGATGTATGAATCTGGCTGCTGGGGCTCTAAGGGTAGGCAGAAGAAGAGAAGAGGGCTTTGAGCATCTGAGTAGTTCTGTGTACTACTCAGGCCTTCTGTGTATGAGATGTCCCTGTGCCTCAGGCCTTCTCTGTATGAGATGTCCATGAGTCTAGGGTGGCTCAGATTCAACTTCTCAGAAGAATGAACATTTGTTCTCCTCAGGGGGTGAGCATAAAGGGAATTAATTGCCTAACCACATATCCTGGGAAAGGGGACCTACAGGTCCAACTGCTCCTGAAGAAGGCTTTCCACCCACCCCAGCCTTCAAGTGCACTCCAAATTCTGTATTACTGCTGAGTTCTAAAACTTTCTAGGTTCCCAAGGGCAGATTGCATGGCTTGTTACCATTGCCCCCTGAGAACATTTAAGTTTCAGCTTTTTCTTTGCTGAGTTAGTTACCACTCCTTAATTCACTTTGCCTTCCAAAATTTCATTTGCACCTTTTTCCTATCCTCTTCATCATCAGGGATTCATACTGCTTTTCTTACTTTACTATTGCTTTAGTAATAGTATTTTCACAAGGAAAATATTCCCTGTATTTCATGAGGGACTAGAGATAAACACTTGTGTTCCTTCTGCCATGTTTAACCCTAATTGAAATTAAAAACAAACAAACAAACAAAGCAGAGCCACACCCTGTCTGGGCCTCCTTGTGGCCTGCAAGTTTGTGATATCAGTTCTAAATCATTCTTTTGTTTTGACCGAACTTTATTCCTGATAAATATGACTAAAGGTAAGTAACACAAATTGGAATCTAGCTGTTTCAATACTCTTGAAATAGTTATTTGTTTATATGGGTTGCTTACCTAGTTTCTCCCCTGATTTTATTTTAGTATCTTCTACAAATATACCTATCATGTCAAGAATCTTCAATCCTGACATCAACATCTCTGGCATTCAGAAACAAGTCAACAAGGTGTCAGTATCACTTGAGTGTCTGGTATAATTAGGACAGAAGGATCCTACAGTGGCAGACACTTTCACATTGAAAATCTGCATATACCTAAACGATTAACAAAGCTTAGCTAATGCTCATCTTGTTTGTGTGGGTGGAAGCTCACAGAAATGGAATCTAACCTGTTTAATGTTAATGAATTACATTCCATGGCTAGGTGACTGCCTTTTGTCTTAAACACTAAAGTCAAACTAAGCTGTTTATTGTTCAGCGATGCTTTGCCTCACCACTTGTCTTTCAGTTGCAGAAAATACATTTTTTTTTTGCTAATTAAATTGGTATGGATGTCTAATTAACCATGAGTATCTGGACAAATTCTTTCCCTCTCTTCTCCTTTTATTCCATACTCCTATTCAAAACCAGATCCCAGAAGGAGAAACAGCATGCCTTCACCAGCTCATCATGTCTTTTATGAAGCAATATTTCTTCTATTCCAGGCTTTGCTGCAGGAGCAAAAGCAAGAACGGGAGTGATAGCCTCAGTGGCTGAGGGCCTCTGATTTCCTATCATGCCTCCATGTGGGAAGCCCTGGAGCACCCACTTCATGAGGATTCTGTATGTGGAGAGGCCCCTGAACACACTATGCAGCATGGTATGACCAGCCATCCCAGTTTGCCCAGATTTGCAGGGGTACTGAGGGCTACACCACATGAAGCTATGTCAAGTCTGAGCACTTATTAGACTCCAGGGTGTTTTCCCTTTTACATATCACTGAGATCAATGACTGAAGGGTCCCCACCAGTAAGATGGCGAACTTCCGGCTTCTCTTCGGGGTCCTCAGTTCCCGCTGGCGCCACCTGAAGCCCAATCACCTCTCGCCCCCCTCCCAATCCCAGCACCTAGCCAATAGCCACCAGCCCCATAGAAGTAACACCACAATCACCCCACGCCCCTTCCTATATAACCCAGCACCTTTCCCTAATAAAGCGGATTTCTCCGGTGAATTGCTGCTGTGTATCATTCCTTGCTTTTCATTGGTGCCGAAACCCGGGAGATGGGACACCCCAACTGGGCCCCATCTTCCCCCCGACACCAGCAGCAGCTTGCCCTCGTCCTCTTTTTCTGGCGCTGGCTCATCACACTCACCACTCCTCTCTGGCCTTTAGGTAAGTTTTCCCCCTGGAGTGGGCCACTCTCCCCTGAGCTATCGCAGTGCCATTGACTGTGATCATCCGGCAAGGCCCTGACACTCGGGGACGAGGAGGGAACTCTCCCCGCCTCAGGCCTTCATGGCTGCGGCAGACCCTCAGGCCCCTCCTCCAACAGCCATAAATCCATGCCTCAGGCCTTCACAGCTGCAGTGGACCCTCAGGCTCCTCCTCCGGCAGTCATAAAGACACTAACCATTCCTTCCATCAGTGCTGAAACTTTTTAAGCAAAATTTCCCCGGGGTGGGCCACTCTCCCCCGAGCTATCGCAGTGCCATTGACCGTGATTGTCCGGCAAGGCCCTGACGCTCGGGGACGAGGAGGGAACTCTCCCCGCCTCAGGCCTTCATGGCTGTGGCGGACCCTCAGGTCCCTCCTCCAATAGCCATAAATCCCCGCCTCAGGCCTTCACAGCTGCGGCAGACCCTCAGGACCCCTTCCAACAGCCATAAACGAGGTGACTCCTTTGTGGATGAGAACACTCCCTTTTTTCCCCCCTCCTCCTTCCGTTCCATCCGTCGAAATCTGTTCTGTCTGCCGAAAATTCCTAGTGCTAGGTACCTCGTGACTCCAGCACTCTGCCTTCTTAGAGAAGTCTGGGTGATGACCCACACTTCCTAAGAAATTCTGACTTGGATACGAGTTTCCGCAGACCACTGAGGATCATCGGGGACACCCTTTGTCTGCTTGCGGTCTGCTTCCAGTCCGAGGATCTCTGTTCGTCTTCCCCTGTTTTTCGCCTTCTCTGTCCTTTAGCCATGGGAGCCTCCTCATCCCTCCCTGAAAGTTCACCTCTTGAATGCCTGCTTAAGCATCTGGCTACCCTCTCCCTGACACCTGATATAAAACCAAAACTTCTCCGTAAATATTGCTCCCAAGATTGGCTGACATACCCCCTAGACAATAACAACCAATGGCCCACAGGGGGAACTCTTGATCCTAACATCACTCTCAATCTCTTTAACTACTGCCAGCGCCTGAAAAAATGGAAGGAGATTCCCTATATCGAAGTTTTTCACCTCCTAGCTCAAAATCCCAGCTTCTGCACCACCTGCTCCCTGCCCCAAGTTCTCCTAGCCTGCAAGCCGTCTCCCTCCCCTCCCCACACTCCCAGTCCCTCTTCAATTACCTTTGACCCAACTGACGAGCCTCTGCCATACAGGCTTCCCCTTCGGCCCCTCCCCCTCCTACAACCCCTCCACTGCCGCCTCTGCCTCCACCCCCGCAGGAGCCTCCTGTCCTCTCCCTTCCCCCTCCTCCCCTCCCTCCACCACCATCTCTTCCCCCACCTCCCCCTCTCCTCCACCATCCCCCTCACCTCCCCCCACCGCAGATCGAGCCTGAGCCTTTCAGCACCCCTCTAACTAAGTTCCAGGAGTCTCCTCCGTCTTTGCCCCCTCAAACTCGGTCTCGAGGGCCTCCCAAAATTATCGCATCTTTGACCCCATCACCTGTTTCCCCCGCACAGACTGAGCCAGAACCCTTCAGTCCCCCTCAGACTCGGTCCCGAGGGCCTCCCAAAATTATCGCCCCCCTCTGGGAGGTAGCAGGATCAGAAGGCATCATGCGCGTTCACGTCCCTTTCTCCTTAGGAGATTTAGCCCAACTATAGAAACGCCTAGGTTCCTTTTCCACTGATCCCACAACATACATCAGGGAGTTTCAATGGACCCTTCAGTCTTACAGCCTCACACATCATGACATTTTCATGCTCCTGGCCAATACTCTCCTCCCTGAAGAGCATAGATGAGTTTGGGACTTCGCCCAAACGCATGATACCGAAACCCACAGGACTGACCCCACCTATCCCCCTGGCCCCACTGCTGTGCCCGAACAAGACCCACACTGGGATTATAACACTGCCGTGGGTCTCCGCTCTCGAGATATTTTTGCCTCCTGCTTAATAGCAGGTCTGAAAAAGGCAGCTTAAAGTAGTCAATTTTCAAAAGCTCCAGGACATAATTCAAAAGAGAGATGAAACCCCCTCTGAGTTCTTAGACAGACTCACTCAAGCCCTATTACAGTATACCAGCCTGGACCCAGAAACACCTGAAGGAAGACATGTCCTTATGACATACTTCCTAGCTCAAAGCTACCCTGACATTAAAGCTAAAGTCAAAAAGTTAGAACAGGGCCCCACTACCCCACAGACTGAGATCCTAACAGTGGCCTTTAAAGTCTTCCATAACCGGGAGTAGGAGAAAGAATGCTGTAAACAAAAGGCTGATCAGGCCAATTTCCAAATGTTTGCCCAGCTGATAAAACCACAACCTGGGCGCCCCTCTACAAACAAGCTCCCCCCAGGAGCTTGTTTCAAGTGCACAAAAGAGGGACATTGGTCAAGGGCATACCCCTCCCCCAGATCTCCTACCACCCCATGCCCCAGATGCCACAAAAAGGGCCACTGGGGGTCTGATTGCCCAACCACCCGAAGGGGAGGCTGGACGAACAACCCCCATCCTAAGCCCACCATAGTGGGGCTGGCAGAAGAAGATTGATGGGGCCCAGGGGCTTCTTGCCCGACCATTTCCATCACCAAACAGGAGCCCAGGGTTACTTTAACAGTAGACGGTCGCCCCATCTCCTTCCTCCTAGATACAGGAGCCACCTTCTCAGTCTTGCGAGAATACCGGGGCCCTACCACGCCAGCCATTACTCCTATAGTCGGGGTAGGAGGTAAACAGATTTTCCCATTAAAACCACCCCCCCCGCCCCTTTTATGTACAATCCAAGACAATCCCATACCTTTCTCCCACTCCTTCCTGGTTATGCCCCAGTGTCCCATCCCTTTACTAGGACGGGACATCCTTTCTCTCCTCCATGTTTCCATAACTATATCCACTCCCACAGCCCCCAGTACTCCCTTTCTGATGGCCCTCATAGCCGACGACCCCCCTCTACCCAATGAAAGCTCCGGTTCCACCCTCATACACCCTGTAAATCCCAAAGTTTGGGACATTACAAGCTCCTCCGTGGCCCTATGTCCCCCTGCCTCTATCAAATTACGTGACCCCTCTCAGTATATCTGTCAGGCCCAATACCCCCTAACCACTTCAGCCCTCATAGGCCTCCAACCCATCATTCAAGATCTCTTGAACAAAAATTACCTCAGACCCACTCACTCCCCATTTAATACCCCCATATTAGCTGTTAAAAAAACCAACGGATCTTTCCGCATTGTCCAAGACCTTCGCCTCATCAACATGGCCGTTGTCCCTATCCATCCCTTAGTTCCAAATCCATACACCCTTTTATCGCAGATCCCTGCCTCAGCATCCCACTTCTCAGTCCTAGATCTCAAGGACGCATTTTTTTCTATCCCTCTGGACCCCTCCTCCCAAGATTTTTTCACCTTCACCTGGATGGACCCATGCACGAGACATTCTGAACAACTTACTTGGACAGTTTTGCCACAAGGCTTCCGAGATAGTCCCCATATTTTTGGACAAGTCCTAGCTCAGGACCTCAAACTGTTTCATCATGATCACTCGAAGTCCACTTTATTACAATATGTAGATGATCTTCTACTCTGTAGTCCCTCATGGGAACAGTCTCAACTTGACACTGCCTCCCTACTTAACCTTCTAGCTTCCAGAGGTTACCGGGTATCCCCCGTCAAAGCTCAAATCTCTTCCTCTTCTGTCACTTACCTCGGATTCCTTCTGTCTCAACAAAGAAAGTCCATTACTTTAGACAGAAAACGACTCCTCTCTTACCTACCTGTTCCCTAAACCAAGACAGAAATCCTTTCCTTTCTAGGCCTGGCTGGGTATTTTAGAGCATGGATCCCTAACTTCTCCCTGTTGGCAAGACCCCTATATGACCTTAGCAAGGGCCCCCTGAAGAACCATTATCATCCTCACCCCGACACTCCTTCATTAAGCTCCATCAAGCCCTTGTGGAAGCTCCAGCTCTCCATCTCCCTGATTTGTCGAAACCCTTCTCATTATACATTCATGAGAAGTCCAGTCAAGCTCTAGGAGTCCTAGGCCATCCTTTGCCCCAGTAGCTTATCTCTCCAAGCAATTAGACCCCACAGTTCGGGGATGGGCCCCCTGCCTACGGGCATTAGCCACTGGGCAGTTCTTGCAGAAAGAAGCTCATAAACTAACATTTGGGGCGCCCCTAACCATTCTGTCCCCACATCACCTAAAAGATCTCTTAACCTACAAAAGTTTACAGACTCTCCCTCCCTCCAGACTCCTGACCTTACTGTCCTCTTTCCTCCAAAATCCAGACATTTCTTTCCTCCCCTGCTAGCCCCTGAATCTGGCCACTCTTCTTCCTCTACCCTACTCTCCTCATACTCCCTCACATGATTGCCTAGAAGCCCTTCACAACTTCCTTCCATGCCACTCCACGATCTCCAAAGGAGCCCTCTCACACTCCGATCTCATCTGGTTTACTGATGGGTCCTCCTTTAAACATGAGGGCACCCACTACACAGGATACACAGTAGTCTCCCTTGAAGATGTCATTGAGGCACGAGCCCTACCCCCTGGTACAACCAATCAGCAGGCCGAACTCATTGCAGCCACCAGAGCTTGCACTCTGGCCCGGGACATGTCTCTCACATTGTACACTGACTCCAAGTACGTATTCCACATTCTCTTGTCTCATGCGGCAGTATGGAAAGAACGAGGCCTCCTCACCACAAAAGGAAATTCCATAACTAATTCAGCCTTAATTACTAAACTTCTAGAGGCTTCACAACTCCCACACCAACTAGGCATAGTCCACTGCAAATCACATCAAAAGGATGACTCCCCCATTGCAAGAGGTAACAACAAAGCCGACAGAGTAGCCCGGTCAGTTGCCCTATCGAAGACACACCAGACAACAATCCGTCTGCCCTTGCAGTTTTAGCCTTATCACAAGACACCCTCTGCTCCCAGGACAAAGAGTCTCTCTTCTGCCTCTTACATGATCTGTTCCATCCCAGCCCCCAATCCTTGATCCATTTTTTAGAACCTTTTTTTTCTCTCTCTCCTGAAGACAAAACCCTACTTAACGAAATCACCTGTAAGTGCACCATCTGCCAACGCACTAACCCTAATACCCCCCTCAAGGCCCAACCCTTCCCAGCTCATCAAGCAAGGGGTAATGTCCCCGCTGCAGATTGGCAAATAGACTTCACTAACATGCCCCCTGCACGGTGTACCAGATACCTACTCGTGTTAGTAGATACATTTTCAGGATGGGTTGAAGCTTTCCCCACCACTAACAAACGAAAGTCCGTGGTTGCCTCTATCCTCCTCACCCAGACTTTTCCTAGGTTCAGAATGCCCACTTCCCTCCAATCAGATAATGGCCCTGAGTTCACTGCCCAAATTATCCAGAACTTCTCCAAGTCTCTCTCGCTCCCCTGGCATTTACATTGTCCTTATTGACCACAAGGTTTGGGAAAAGTAGAAAGAGCCAAAAGGACTCTAAAGGACATCCTGACCAAACTATCTCTAGAACTACACCTTGACTGGGTTCGCTTACTTCCCTTAGCTCTACTCTGCATTCGGGCCCTCCAAAAGAAACCTTCCTTCTTGTCACCCTTTGAGATCATGTACGGCCTCCCAATTCTATCCCCGGGGCTCCCTTTCCACAAAGGTCCAATTCCTCCCAATATGGCCCTTCCACTACTCTCTCTCCTCGGCACTGAATTGTGGAAATATCAGGATTGGCTCCTTCCTGATCCATCCACCTCCCAAAATCCTCCTGTCTTACAGCCCGGCCAACTAATGTTTTATAAGCCACCAGAGGATCGGCCCTCTCTCACCCCAAAATGGGAAGGTCCACACCCAATTATTCTTTGCACCCCCTCAGCCGCCAAGCTCTCACTGCCTGATAACTCTGTCACCCCTTGGATTCATATCTCCAGGTTGAAACCAAATACCCAGGACCTACCTTCTATGGACACCCAAGACCCATCAGTCACAATCCAGAGTCCTTCAGATACAGCCCAAGATGCTGTCTCCTCTACCACACCTCATCCCTCTGATCCCTTGAAACTCCACATCTTCCGTGCACTCCCTTTGCCATCCATACCTGAATCATGACTTTTTCCTCCTTTACTGCTCTCTTGCTTTTTTCCCTCATTCCTATTGTGTTCCCTGCCACCCCAGCCTCCTTTGTATGGCGATTCAAAGTCAGACAGACTTACACACAGCATCAAACAAAAGTTACTGCCCTCATTGCCACATCAGACTGCCCTCTGAAAGGCTGCTCTGAGCCTTTATACCTCCACTTTCCTCCCTCCACCAAAGTGTTCACTAACAGCTACCTTTATTCTCCCTACCTCTGCTTCCTCTATGACCAAAGACAAGCCTATTGCAGGCAATGGCAAGACACCTACGGGGGATGTCCCTACTGGTCTTGCGCCATTCACTACATGGGTAACTTCCAGTACCCACAGTATTACTCCTCCAACAGTTTCATGAAATATCCCAATGGCTCATTCTCCTTATCAATCCCAGATCCCTGGGACTCTTGATGGGCCGCCAGAGTCACAGCCTCAGTTTACTATGGGGGGTCCTCGACCCCCCACGGTACCCTTCATATCTCTCGAGAGTATGTTCCCTCTCACTCCCAGATCTCTCAAGTTGCATCAGATATCAGACATTCCGAAAAAGTCATTATCCAAACTCTTGACGGCGCCTCTTCATCTTCTTATTCCTCCTACTCTTGGTTACAGCTCATTCAAGACACCACCATATTTCTCAACCACACCCTCAACACCGCCAATTGTTTCTTGTGCGCATCACTACAGCGCCCACTGCTGGCCACCATGCCCCTTAATATTTCCAACTACTCCTTCCATGCAGAAAGACAACCCCTCCGCCCCCTGGCAGACATACCCCTATGGGAACCAGAATACGCAGATAATCTCACCATCCACCACTGTGTAGGCCCAACTCCACCCCCCTCCAGCGCACTTCACTGCCTCTCTATCTACACCCCTACCTCCGGCTCTAAGACTTTTACACAACCGGGACACTTCTTTTGGTGTAATGGCAGTCTTTTCAACTCACTGCCTCCCAACTCCGATACACCCTGCATTTTCATCACCCTAATCTCCCAGCTTACACTTTACAGCATGGCAGAATTTCTTGAGCTCCAACCTCCCTTGCCCTCGCGCACAAAAAGGACTGCTTTCCTTCCTATCATGGTCGGTATCTTTTTGACCACCTCAGCCATTGGGGCAGGGTTTTCAGGAGGAGCCTTGGGTCACTCTCTATGGGCAGTTAGAGATCTCAACGCCAAACTTGAGGGAGCCCTGACATCCACTGCCGATTCCCTAGCCTCTCTCCAAAGACAGGTCACTTCGCTTGCTAAGGTCACCCTTCAAAGCTGGCGGGCCTTAGATCTGCTTACAGCCGAGAAGGGTGGCACCTGCGTCTTCCTCCGGGAAGAGTGCTGCTATTACATCAACGAATGTGGCATTGTAGAAACTGACATCACCAAACTCACTGACCTTGCCTCCAGCCTCCACTCTGCTTCCAATTCCAACCCATTCTCTTCAATACTAACAAACCCCCTCCTTACCTGGCTGTGGCCCATTGCAGACCCCATAATTATCATTCTTCTCGCCTGTCTCTTCTTACCCTGTATAATAAAGTTCATCAAATCCCAAGTCGGAAAAATCTCTAATCAAGCTTTCAACCAGCTTTTACTCAGGAACTACCAGCTTCTGGCCACAGAAGATCCCTCACCCTCACGAGATCTCAGCACACGCTGAGATGGACCCCTCTCTCCACTGGAAACTGTTCCTGGAAACAATGGCTGCAGACGCCTGGCTCCTGACACCCATATCCTCTTGGCACCATTGGAATCAACAGGTCCTCGACCTATGGTTACAGGGAACCTTCATTGATTTCCAACCTGAAGAAGTCCACATCTACTCGTCCTTACTGTGGGGAGTCCTATCAACCCTTTCCTCCCAATCCTCAAGCCCTCACTCCCTTCTCCGCCCACATTCAGCAGGAAGCAGTCAGAGAGAAAGCAACGTCCACAATCCCATAGAGGAGAAAGGGGGGAATGAAGGGCCCCACCAGTAAGATGGCAAACTTCCGGCTTCTCTTCGGGGTCCTCGGTTCCCGCCGGCGCCACCTGAAGCCCAATCACCTCTCGCCCCCCTCCCAATCCCAGCACCTAGCCAACAGCCACCAGCCCCGTAGAAGTAACACCACAATCACCCCATGCCCCTTCTTATATAACCCAGCACTTTTCCCTAATAAAGCGGATTTCTCCGGTGAATTGCTGCTGTTTGTCGCCCCTTTCCTTTCAATGACTACTTTGTATCTCTGGTTTTGGATGAGGGCAAGATACATAGAAGAGCTTGCTATTTTTTCAGTGAATGAATTCATGAAGAATTCAGCTATTGTAAATAGGCTTGGTTTCAGGTTTATCTTGATTAAGGAACTCAACATCACTAGTATGCGTTCTGTTTTTTTTCTTTCCATTTCTGGACTCTGCCTCTTTTGTCTTGGCCCTGTTCTTAAACACCTCTCTTTTTGTTCTAAAGGAATGCAACAAGACCTCATAATACTCAGTCCATTGCCTCTGCAGTTGGGTACATGCACCATGTTATCCAAAGCATGTGGGCTGAGAGCAGAGAAGGCATAGTTATTCCAAGGGAAGTCAAGGTGTAGTTAGCAAAAGAGTGAATGGACTGTACGTGTCAGGAACAATGGATATCCACCACAAAAGACACAACAGTTATTTTTCTTATGAGACCAAAATGTACCAACAACTTTAAGAAGTGCAAGATTTGGATCTTGTTTGCCCTTCAGGGCTCGGAGTCATCACAGAGATGTTTTGAATGAAGGTCACCTGCCTTGTTCCTCACTTTGACTTCCTGGAATCTGTGGGTAGCTGGACTGAAGAGTTTGGAAGTTGCTGGCTGTGGGTCTCCCTCTTCAGTCCAGGAGGCCCTTTGAGCAGTGCAGGCAAGAGCACCATGGCCACCACAGGCTGCCTCCTTTTTAAGAACTCCCTTGAGATTCACTGATGGAGACAGTGACTTCTAGTTGAAGTTAGATCTGTAGTGCTTCCAGTAAATAGCCTCACTGCTGAAAAAACTTTTTGGGGGGAGAAAGAAGGTTAAAGGCACAGGGAGTTGGGGAGGGATGTGTGTGCAAGAGTAAAACTGAGCATCACTGACAGTTGCAGGTAAAAAGGAAGGTTGACAATGGATTTCAAGATAACAGGAAAAAAAGCAGGCTTCACTGATGACTGTTACATCTTGGAAGCCAGAGACCAAACCTGATGGTGTTTAGCCATGTATAGTGATGTAATAATCGGAATCCTCTACAAAACATAAAAAGCCTCAGTAGAAGGAAAAGTAACAAAATCCATTTTAGAAGAACTTAACTTAAGCAAATCTTGGGAAGGGAACAAAATAAATGGATAGACAAGTAGGGGAAATGGAAGTTCCATGGCCAGGATCCTCACCTGATCCTAATCTATCCATCATGTACCTGTGATGATGTAATACTTAGCCTATTGTGTAGACACATGCTTGCATACTCATTGGTGATAAGCCATTATTGCCTGTTTTGCTATAGAATAAGTTCCTCCAGTGCAAAGAGCAGAGCATAGAGTGCAAGAGAGGAGGAGAGAGGAAAACAGAGGCTGGAAGCAAGAGCACAGCCTGGAGCAGAGGCTGATCTGGAGGTAGAGACAGAGACCATGGCAATCCAGTGCTCACCCTACGAACCTTGGGAATAAAGCTTGGTATAAACCCCTTTTTATGCCCAATGTTCTGTTGTCCTTATTCAGTTTCACCAAATCCAGAGTGAACTTGCCTGTGGTCGAAACCCTCAGGCATGACAAGTTTCTGTGGAACAGACAGGAGCATGCACGTTATCTTAATCTCCTAGCTAGTATTTCTCTAGGCTTTGGGCCATTTTAATTCTCTTCTAACTTACAAATTACTTTAACATTTCTAAGGGACACAGATGTGTCTTAAATTGATAAGTAGAGTGTCAAGCATCACTTCCAGTAACAGGAAAAGAATCCACAGTCTTTAATTTTTACGTCTCATTGACTTCAGTTGAGGTGTAGTCAAATGTATATTATTTCTTAATTTGACACCTTCCATTTAAGAGGTCTTATTTTATATGTATCAGAGTCACAGGTGTGAAATTAGTCACTGGGAAGGCTAACTGTTCCAGATTCTTTTGACCTTATGGCTGGAAGGAATTTAATTGTAACCTCATAAAAAGAAAGGAATTCTGGCCACTAGGGAAGATGATTACATGGTCATTGACAATGTGAACTTGAATGGCTACATTAGCTCTTTAATTATAATGAATCAAGAAGAAACGTTCAAGGTTGGAAAGGAGCACTTGATAGGGGATAATGACAAGTACTTATGCAAATGGTATCAATACTGACAGAATCAAGGGACTGCAGCTTCTTCAGGCTAACTCAAGATTTCAGCTGGGAGGGAGAAGTGTAAGACCTAAAAGATGCAGCATCTGTCATTTAAATTACCATGTAAAGTGACACAATTTCTATTTACTAAATATCAAGGTGGGCTTTTCTTTGTTAGGGTGGTGGTTCTGTTGTCTTTTTCCCTCTTGAATTTTTCATGCTAATTTAGTGTGAATTCCCCTAAATGTGAAAGAAAGGAGAAAAAAATAACTAAGACCAACATGTCTAAAGCTCCTGGTAACCAAATTTTCTTTATATAGGTTCTCATTAGTTTCAAAAACAAAACAAAACAAAACAATTTTGTTTTGTTTTTTTTACTCCCAGCTCTGGTTTCAACATCTATCATCTTAGAACACTCAGGGCCATTCTTAATGCATAGAACATACTCACTAAGACAAGATGAATAAATTAATGATTGAACAAATGGATGATTATGGGGACATGAATGTTGTAAAGAATGAAAGAAACTGAAAACAATTAAGGGAAACAGCTTCAATATTAGATCTTAATTTACATACCTTTTATAACACTGAAAAAAGGTGTATTTCTGGGAATTCTTTAAAGAAAATCTGTTGAGAACACTTATGAGATAATCATTTCAGTCAGAGATTACTTAATTAAGGTAAGAATATATGAACAGCTTTTACCACCCACAGGCTGAGCACTGTTGTTTGTCAGGGTAATGAAACTGCTTTCCGTTTAAAGAGAACCAGGCAGTCCTCATTGTGTTAGCGCAGGCAGATAGCTAAACAGAGAGAGCAGGGAGACGGAGGGGAGCCCTTTGGTGGTTGCTTGCTTGTATTGTAAACATTCTGTACAAGCTGTTCCTGTGGGAGGCGGAATGAGGGTATTGATAAAAGACCCCCAAAACTGGCTGGTTCCATCATGGAGGAGAAGTGGACCCTGGCTTTATTTCCAAATACATTATACACTCCCTACCATAGTAAAAATCATGCCTCCCCATGCCCTGACAGTTCTGAAGAGAAACGATATAGTCACAAAACCTCCCCCTTGTGGACGTGAGGGTGAAGCAGGCTCTAACTCCACCTCTTCTCTTTGAAACCTAACCCCACTCAATGAATATTCATCTTCCTTCATGTAAACAAGGCTCCCTATTGTTCCCTAGAGGGGGGATCTCTGGGTCTGGGCATTAACTCTTTGTCTTTTTCTGAATTTATTCTCCAAATAAACTATTAATATTCAAAGGCTCTTCTGTGTCCTTTCTTGCATTCTTTCTCAAATGAGACCCAGAGCCCATCTCCAGTAACAATTGGAGCTCCCCCTTCTCAGCAATGAAAAAAAAGTTCTTACCAAAAAAAGGGTTTTTAAGGACACAGAATCATCTTGGAGGGTATGTTTATGAGGAGAGAATAGTTGTTTCTCGGACCTAATGTTTCCCTCTGTGAATAAAATGAGACTTCCTGTGACCAGGATTCTCACCTGGCCCTGGTTGACTAGCTCACTGCACACCTATGGGCAATACATGGCTGTTGACTCTATAAAAAAAGCTCTTCCCAGTGCTCTGGGCATGCCACAGTCTGGGCATGAACAGTGGCAGGGCTGCAAGGCTGCAGGAGAGCAGAGCAGAGGCTGGAGTAGTGGCAGTGCCAAGGACAGAGGCCCAGAAGACAGCTGTGCAGGACGACTGTGCAGACAGAGGGGCCCAGAGGCAGAGACCGGCTTGCTGCATGCAGACTTGCTCTGAGTGAATGAGATTTTAGTGATTGACCTGCCATCAGGAAATAAAGTTGGGTATAACCCTTTCACCCCAAGAATGTTTTGCTGTCGATTTCTTTGGTCACATTGAATCCATAGAGAACTTGCCTGGGGCTGAAACCCATTGGCAAGACACCGTCCATGTGCACAGAAATTCTGTTGCAGTAATCTTCTCCTTCTCTTTACTTCTCTTCGGTACAGAGACTTAATTTGATACATCAGTTTGGTAGAACAAACTGAGCTTTACCCTCTGTCTTGCCAATGGGTTTCAGCCCCAGGCAAGTTCACTGTGGATTCAATGTGACTAAAGAAATCGACAGCAAAATGTTCTTGGGGTGAAAGGGATATACCCAACTTTATTTCCAGGTGGCAGGTCAGTCACTAAAATTCCTTTCACTCAAAACAAGTCTGCATGCAGCAAGCCGGTCTCTTCCCTTGCCTCTGGGCACCTCTGCCTGCACAGCTGTCCCAAACAGCCGTCCTCTGGGCCTCTCTGCACAGTCTTCCCACACACAGCCATCCTCTGGGCCTCTGTCCTAGGCGCTGCCACTACTCCAGCCTCTGCTCTGCTCTTCTGCAGCCTTGCAGCCCTACCACCATGTCACACCCAGAGCACTGGGCAGAACTCTTTATATAGAGTGAACAGCCATGTATTGCCCACAGGTGTGCAGTGAGCTGGTCAACCAGGGCCAGGTGAGAATCCTGGCCACAAGTACTCTCATTTTATCCACAGCCTCTTTTCTAGAGCCACCCTGCTCCCAAGAAGTCTACATGGCTTATTCCTTTAGGTCAGTGGGTAAGTGTGTTCTTGGGCCAGAGGCATTAGAATCCCCTGGAGACTTGTGAGACTTTGTTAATCTAAATGAGCCAAAGATGGCCTCTGCACTTTGGCCCTATTCTGTTTACTTCTTTACAGCAGTCTGGGACGAGTTAGATCAGAAACCCATAGGCACCCAACTCAATTTTTACCCATCCATTTGTTTTAAACATAGCCCTCATAAGTAAATTTTTAGCTATCTAAATCCTACCTGCTTGCCTACCCAATGAAATTGCACCCAGTATCTGCTAGCCATAGATCAGATCAGATAAAAGATAAGATAAACGCTGAGGCTTTGTACACAAGGCTCCAAGCTGCTGCTACCAGAGCTCTGTGACCCAGAGACTCCCAGGACAGCTGAATGATATCACCTCTATGGTGACTGCCATACTGGGTAATGGCCTCTGGATTGTCTCATGCTACGAGAGACTTTCCCCATGTCAAAGTGTCACTCAAATAAAGCTTGTTGTGTGTTATCACCATCTCTTGATCACATCTTTTTCCTTGGATCAACTCCCAAAACCCTGGAACTTGCTACAAAATTACAAATTTTGAAGCCCTGCCTCTGATCTACTGAATCAGAAACTCCTGGGAGGGAACCATTAATTGTATTTTAATAAGCCCTTCAGGTGCTGTGTTGCATGCTGAAGTTTGAGAACTACTGCCTTCAGTTTTACAGGGTCACAGCCCCTCTGTGGAGGAGGCCTACAGTTCTCCAGTGCATGTGCTGCGACCTGGTAAGTTTCTGTCTTATTAATCTGTTGCTGTGCAGCAAATTGTCCTCAACGTATAGTGGCTTAAAACAATAAACATTTTTTATCTCATAGTTCCTTTGGGTCAGGAATTCAGGAGAAGCTCAGCTGGGTGCTTCTGGCACAGGGCTTCTCATGTGGTTACAGTGAAGATGTTGGCTGGGGCTTCAGTCTTCTAGAGGCTTGACCAGGAGGGGCTCTTCCAAGATGGGTGGCTCCCTTGGCTGTTGGCAAGAGGCCACAGGTCTTTCTTCAAGTCTGCTTGAGTAGCTTCATGTCCAGGCAGCCAGCTTCCCCCACAACAAGAAGTCCGAGAGAGCAGGATCAAAGTTGGCAATGGTTTTTGTAACCCAGTTTCTGAGGCACACTTGCCATTTTCACACTGTGTCATACAGGTGAGCTCTTTTCAGAGTGGTACAGGGCTGAGGATGTGACTACCAGGTGGCAGGGGCCATGAGGGACCATCTTGGAGGCTGACTGTCATATTCTCTGTATATCAGGCATGAAATACTGGAAATGTAAGTTTCCAAATGTCAACCTAAATAAAGAGGCAAATTGAGGCAAACTCAAATTACCAGAAATTGAGCTCAATTGGGATTAGCAAGGAAATGCAGTTAGTGAAATGCATGCTATAGCAGGCAATCTTCCATGCCTTTCTTTCTGCATTTGTATTCCTGATTATTTATGCAGACTTTAACTTCTGAAATCACACATTCTTGATTATAGGTTTAAGAGAAGGAATGGTTCTTAGCGAAGATCTCTTTCACTGTATCAATTTTCAATTGGTTAGTAGTTTTCAAAGCATCTTTCCTGGAAGCCTAGGGTCCCTCTAAACTGCCTCAGGGACTGGAAGGACAAATATAGTGGGCACAGGTCCAGGCTCCAGTTGTAACATCAATCAGAGCAGCTCTGGGCTTATCTCCTTTACATGTTTTTTGTTCTATTTATGATTTCATTTACAGTGGCCTCACACACTCCTCATTCAATCTTTTCACCACTGCAGCTCTAGGTGAAGGGACAGATAACTTAGAATGAAAGAGTACGTAAGGTCTGAAGCATCACCTTTCTAAGACTACCTGCATCCAAGTGCAAGACAGTAAGCGGAAACCCAGGGAAGAAGCTTTAATAATAATACTAATCATTTCGACCAATATCTGAGAGGTGGAGAAAGTACATTTTTGGTAGGTGCAGATATGTGATGTGGTTGGGATGGGGATGATTTTCTGGAAACCTTTGGAATTTACCATGTAGGTAATGAACTCTTCTAGGGAGTTATGAGATATGCTCTGAAGTCAAGGGTGTGATTCCTCATCCTAATTTGGGAACTGTAAGATGAACTGATATCTCCAGTTTTTATGCTGGTTTCACTTAGATAAAGTACTTGCTTTTTAAATCTCTCCCTAACACTTGCTTTTTTAAAAGTTTCGTTTTCAATAGAAAATATGAATGAACGTGCTGAGCTGTGTTCGTCTCTGCCTTTTGGGACACAGCAGTCCTGAATGATGGTTAGCTAGGACTTGTCTTTCTTGGCTCAAGATCTGAGAATGTTTTCCTGTAGGCTTCATAGGTCTTGAGATGGAGGTGGCTTATCAAAGTCAAAGCATTGGTAAATAGTCAGTAGGAAGATGAACATGTGAATTTGAAAAACAAAAATGAAAAAACCCCAAACAACCAAAAACAGAAGACACCCCTGAGTATAATCATTTATGTAAGTTTGTAAGGCACCATGCTGAATGTGGACAGGGGACTGAGGTGTAGAGTGCACGACGGCTGAAATGTTCTAACATACCTTAGGCTTCAAATGGAGTAAAATACATTCCTTGGAAACCTCCAGGAGAGGAGATAGTGTGACATTTTCCACACATGTATAAAATCTGGAAATTACCTTTATTCCTATGGGCTTGCTTTCTGGCCTTAGAAATGTAATAACATGTAATAGGATTTTGTATTGAGCACATTGACTTTGAATGTGTTCTCTGTAGCCCCTAGATTTTATTGTGTGTAACCTAATTAACGGAATATTGAATAGATTTTCAGCTAGTACATTAAGGGCAATTGTTAGTTGAATACTCAAAAGTGTTAGGGAAAAATAGAAAAGCTGATTTCATTGCTAAATAAATATGTCATGTAAAATATCTTGTACTCTTTCTTTTCTTGTTTAACTTGTTATCTCTTTGCCATGGGATCATTTGACTTTGACATCTTGCTATAGGTTTTGTTTGTAGGTACTCTGATTCAATCAGTTAGGCAATTTTTTTATATGACTTGAATTTTAATATAAATTTATCTCTGATAAAGATATCTTGTTTGCCTACCTTAAATTTATAGACTAAATTTTAGTCAATTAATCAATGTTCCCTTTTCTCACTTTCTCCTTAGGTAAGGTTTTCTTTCAGATTTTCCTTTATACTTATTTTAATGTCACTGATTTACTAGAGTATCTGTTATCTGGTGCTATGATTTGATATTCTCATATGAAATTTTTTGCAGTGATGGGACTTCCTATCATTGCTTTGTTTTTATCATTCCTTCTCTCCCTGCCACTGAGGGCAGTTTGGCTGTACACAGACAGCTACATTTTTTAGAACTTGACACCCCTTTCATAAGACTTTGGAAGGCTACTAGAGCTAAGATTGCCGGCTGATAAAATGTTTGTCATGGTTAGAGCTTTTTTTCCAGTAAGTTCAACAAAGACATTGACTAAGCATTGACTACCCTTCTTCCCCATGCCTCTGTGATGACATAGCTACCCAGATAAGCTGGAACAGAACATTTACTGCATATCTACTAAGTGTTAACTGCCAGGATAAGAAACATATATGCCATTTCCTTTACTCTTTATGACAAACCCATATTTGAAGGAGTAATATCCTCAATTCATCCATGAGACAGCTTAAGTGTTTGTCAAGTGGCTCACACAGATTTCATGAGGCTGGGCATTTCTTGCATTTTTAAGACTGTCATAGGGAGATGTGAGCTTTAGACAGTATCAGACACCATTTCTGACAACCAGTTGTCCTTGTCACTGCACTATTTCTGAAATTCCATGTAAATATTGGTCGTACTTTGATTTGTTCTTTTCTCTTTGTTAAAAGGGGATGGAGTAAATTCAATTAAGAGGAATATTTTTTAGATAGCTGCTACTTAATATTTCCACACTTAATTTTTCTAAAAATAGAGATTTCTAAAATTCAGTAGGATCCACTGAGGTTGATTTGTTTACAGGAGGACCATTTATTCATTTAATAAATAGAACTCTGTGTGTATGTGAAGTTATTTTTCATTTCTAACTCTACTGTTATCTAAAGAGATTGGATCCCAACTGGAAAAAATCAAAGAGACAAATTTCTCTGGGATAATCACCTGACCCGGTGTGATTATCTCAATCGGCACATACTTATACTCTGGTTGGCAATGAGCGATCATTGTCTGTGTTGCTCTGTGAAGACCTCCTCCCAGTGCTCTAGGCGGACTGAGGATTGCAGGCTTACCATATGCGACACAGCAGATGTAGCCTAAGCACTCCACCGCTGCCCTGAGAATAAAGCTGGGTATGAACCCTTTTCCTAATGCTCTGTTGTTATTTTTCCATCTGGCTGAATCCAGAGTGAACTTGTCGTGAGCTGAAATCTGGCACTGCAACTGGTAGTTAAGGGGCACATGCAGGGAAGTGGTCTAGAGAGGAGACCCGCTGGCTTCAGTTGCCAGGGACTTTTGAAGGGAGATACTGTTTCATCTTCATGGAAACCTACCTGTAAGGTGGGTATTACTAGTCCCTTTTTTGTAGCTAAAGGAACTGAGGCTGCCTGAAGGTATATTTATATCTGCATAAAGAACTGTGCCGTCAAAGCAGGATGTGAGTTGTGGCGGGTGGGGAGCAAAAGTGAATGCTGGAAAGAGATGTCCTCTTCCAAACCACAACAAGATATGTTTAAGGAAGACTTATAACACTTTATTGTAGCAAGTACAACATAAACCCACCTTTGTGTTTAGTCACAGAATCAGTAGTGATATATTGTTTAGATGTGAAAAGCTCTTCTAGGAGTATATTTTTCATTAATCATTCAAAGTTTAGACTATTTTGGGATTGGCTGACGTGACAAGTCTTGCTTCAGGGTGGTACTGGACAAGAAATGAGATTTGAGAAGTAAAAGGCTATCAAGGGCTTGAACTCAGACCTACTGACGCTGAGGCTGATGTTCTTAATGACTGTGTTTTACCCAGAGCACAAGTTTCCCATCAGAAGCATCCCAAGTACTCTGGCATCCCCAGGATGTCACGGCCCCCCGTGAAAGTGTCCCAGTGCTTTGGTAAGAAGCAATGGCAAGAGGAGTGTACTACCATCATTTTTTTTTAAACCAGTGTTTAACCAGTTGACGTTTCTTTGTGTTTTTCATAAGTAATTCAGCTACATTTTCTAGGTGATTTCTTTTCATGTTGAGGTGCCTACCTAGCAACAAATCGATCTACAAAGGTCCATTGAGTGGGAAAGGAATGACTTCAGACAGTCTTGTTAGACTTAATTAGACACTTTTTTAAAAAAATAAATAAGTATGTGGTGAAATATAATTCACCAAAGCACACCCACAGCTGCTTGTTCCAAAAGTATAGTTTATTTGAAATAATGATTTCCTTGCTATTCACTGTGCTCCTTTCTCAGCAGCATTGCCACCCAGACCTTCTCAGTTAGAATCTGCTTTTCAACAAGGTCCGCCGGTGATTCATAAATACATTATAGTTTCAGCAGCATTGCTCTAAGGCAGTTTTAAGCTCTCAGGTGGATTAAAAATATCAGGAATCATCTTTGCCTTGCCTGAGCTTGCTTGTAATGGCAATGAGCTGAAAGAGCAGGAACTGGCAATTAACAAAAGGCGGTAAGAGTAAGTGCTGAGCCAGTGGTACCAACAGCAAGGATCTAAGTGTTTGGTGGAAATAGCAATCACAATTAGGTCGGCCAGGGAAGATTTCAAGCCTGCTGCCTTCCCGCGTTTCAGTTTTAACTTCCAGTACTTGCCATTGCCTCCTGCAGCGCTAGGGGGCAGTGTGGTGCAGTAAAACCGCTCCGATGGCCTGCCTCCCCAGGGCTCCTCTCAAGAGCCCCATGACCTTTAGAAATGATTTTATCGTCTCCCTGCACCTCAGTTTCCTCGTTGGGAGACTAAAGCAAAATACTATCTTCGGCATAGAGTTGTTGTAATGATTAAAAGCCAAATAAATAAAATGTCTTACACATACTACTTGCTCAGTGTTCGCTTGGTGCCTTCTCTTTGTCTAATTCAAAGTTACCTAATTCATACTTACAATGAGAGAACCTTATACTGAAGCACAAATATCTGTAAGTCGTCAGCCGCAGCTAGCCTGACAGACAACTAGTTGCTCCTAAGTAGTTTCTCCATACAAGGGCTCAGGAAGGGAAGGGAGGGTCTAACCACCCAGTTCACAGTGGCTATAGGAATTCAGATGACTTAAGCTTCTTGCTGATTTTTCTTGCCTTCTGAGGCAGTGGTAAGTCCCAGAGGATGGCTCAACCGTAGCCATGAGAACCCCTGCAGGCTTAGATCTAAAGCAGTGGTCCTCAAGTTTTGGCTGCACATCAGAATCTCCTAGGGATTTGTCAGAACTACTGGTTCCCAGGGCCTGGCTGAGAACCACTAAAAAGAATCTCTGAGGGTGGTATTTTAAGAAAGCACCCCAGGTGATTTTTAATGTGCAGCCAAGTTTGAGAACCTCTATAAATTGTGGCATTACAGACTTAGTACCACTATAAACTATTCATTACAGGCTTAGTACTTAAGTGCAAGTGAGAGACTTCTGCCCAAAGGCTGTGACTCCTCTGACTGTCAACACTCACATGGGTCTTACGGCTCCTGAGAATGATTTCAGTTTAATCTGCTTAAGGAGTGTGACCGTTGAGAAAAAACAAAGCAAAACAAAATTGAAATGAAAGCTGATTTTTATATATCCAGACGTTGTATTTTTCTCCCACCACCCCAGTTTTGGATCCTGCTTGGTTTCATTCTATATACTCTGTAACATTTGGAATACTTGGTAATAAAAAGATTATTTCCTCGAAATTTGCTTGCATTTCTAGTTCCTCTTTATCTCCTTGTGATAAGGAAGTTACTTACTCTTGATCTTTGTTGGAGAAGAGATTGGTTCCTTTACCCAGTACTTATGTTTCCTAAATTTTTGTGAATTTTTAAATGGCTATTTTACCAAAATTAATTAGCAAAGACACTTAAGAGTCTTCAAATGTAACTTGTGCAGGCTAAGACACAGTGGTGTCAGTGTGTGTCTCCAAGCTGCTTCTGAAGCCTAAAGTATGAGAAACAATTATAGGGGAACAAAATCTGCCACCCCAAAAAGTGTCTTTGGCATGTGGATTATTTTAGACTGGTTATTTTTAAGAAACAGAAGGCTCAGGAAGAAACTTTGATGGTCTTCCCTTTTAGTACCCTACTGGTAAATGGTGTCTAGTGTGAGCTTTTGGACCAAGTACTAAATGATTATAATAATTTTTCAATGTGTTGGATGTTTTACCAAGGGTACATTTTTTTTAACAGGTAAATTTACTTTTCATTTTCATTTTATTGTTTTTATTGAAATATGAGCTTGTGATACCCAAACGAAGTACTGTCAAAGTACAAAGTATGGTTTCAGATGGTCTATTTTTTTTACTTTTTATTTGTATTTATTACAATATTATTGACTATATTCCTATGTTGTACTTTTTTATCCCTGTGACTTGCTTATTTTATAACTGGAAGTCTGTACCTCTTAATCCCCTTCACCTATTTCACCCCCTCCATTCACTCTTGCAACCACCATTTTGTCCTCTGTATTTATTAATCTGTTTCTGTTTGTTTTGTTTTTGAGATTCCACAAATAAGTGAAACCATATGCTTTTTGTTATTTTCTGTCCGACTTAAGTCACTTAGCATAATACCCTATAGGTCCAGCCATGCTGTCATGAATGGTAAAATTTCATTCTTTTTTATGGCTGTGTAATGTTCTATTGCATATAGTACTGCATCTTCTTTATTCACTCAACTATCAGTGGATACTTAGGTTGCTTCTATATCTTGTCTATTGTAAATAACACTGCAGTGAACATGGGGATACATATATCTTTCTGGATCAATGTTTTCATTTTCTTCAGATAAATTCCCAGAAGTAGAAATATTGGGTCATATGTTATTTCTAGTTTTAATTTTTTTAGGAAGATCCACACTGTTTTCCACAGTGACTGCACCAACACTTCCACCAACAGCGTAGGAGGGTTCCCTTCTTTCCACATGCTTGCCAACACTTTTTATTTTTTGTCTTTTGAATAGTGGACATTTTGAGTAGTTTGACGTTTCACGAGTGTGAGGTGATACCTCACTGTGATTTTGATCGCGTTTCCCTGATGACTAGTGATGTTGAGCATCTTCTCATGTGTCTGATGGCCATCTGTATTTCGGCTCTGGAGAATTGTCTGTTCAGGTCCTCTGCCCATTTTTTGATCAGAGTATTTGCTTTTTTTGATGTTGAGTTGTATGAGTTCTTTATTTTGGGTATTAATCTCTTGTGGGACATATAATTTGGGAGAAATATCTTTTCTCATACAGTAGGTTGCCTTTTCATTTTTTTGATGGTTTTCTTTCCTGCGCAAAAGCTTTTCAGTTTGATGTAGTCCTGCTTTATTTTTGCTTTTGTTTCCCTTGCCTAGGGAGATATATCCGGAAAAAAATTGCCAAGACTAATGTCTAAGAGTTTACTGCCTATGTTGTCTTGTAGAAGTTTCATGGTTTCAGGTGTTAGATTTGGTTTTCGATCCATTTCTATTTATTTTCAGGGGTGGTATAAGAAAGTGGTCTGGTTTCATTCTTTTGAATGTAGCTGTCCAGTTTTTCCAGCATCATTTATTGAAGAATGTCTTTTTCCCATTGTATATTCCTGCCTCTTTTGTTGCAGATTAATTAAGATAGTCTCTATTTTTATTTTGTTTTAGAGAAATAGATCATACACACAGGAATATTTAACATTTGTACAGCTCAAAAAATAACAATATGAACAGTAAGATTTATTAATAAGTGGAACAAAGCAGCAGTTTTGAATACCCTTGTATGTCCCTCCAATCTCATCTCCTGCCTCTCCCTCCAAAAGGGAACTACAGTTCAGATTTTTGTTTCATTATTAGCTTGCTGTTTAAAATGCTTTTTATCACCCGAGTGTGTTTCCCTAAGTAATATATTATTTAGTTCTGCTTTTGACTTTGATATAAAGGGAATCACACTTAAATATTCTAATGTGTCTAGCTTTCTTCTCTCAGTGTAATTCCTGAGATTCATTTATATTGATGAATGTAGGGATAGTTCATCTATTTTTATTGCTGTATAGTTTTCTGTTACACTGTCTATAATACATGATTTACTTTTCCATTCTACTCTAGTTGGACATTTGGGTGATTTTCAATTTTTTCATATTACAAATAACACTCCCTGAATATTTTTAGATCTATCTCTTGGAGGAATATATGAATTTTCCTAAGATGTAAACTCATATAGAATCACAGTGTCATGATGAATGCCTGTATGTTCAACTTTACAAGAGAATGCCAAATTATTTTCCAAATAACACCAATTTAAACTAACTAAAAATGTCTCAATAATTTCTTTTGCATTCTATCTTAGTCAATACTTTCAGATTTTTATCAATCTCATGATTGATGAGAATAAAATGGCATATCACTGTTTTTATTTTGCTTTTTCTTAACAATAAATTTGAATATCTTTTCATATGTTTATTGGCCACCTGTGTTTCCTTCTCTGTGAAATGCCTGCTCATGTATTTTGATCATTTTATAAAAGACTGTGTTTTACTTATTGTTTGGTAGGAATTCCTTATATCTTCTGGACACTACATTTTAGCAGTTACAGATGCTGCAAATATCTTCTCCTAGAAGGTGGCTTATCTTTGACTTCCTTTATTGTGTGTATACTTCCTGAATAAAAGTTCTCACTTTAAGTGTAGTTGAATTCAGTTACCTTTTTCTTTATACTCTGCATGCTTTGCGTTGTTTGAAAGAAATTCTTCCTTACACTGAAGCCATAAATGTATTCCCTGATATTTTTCCCTAAAAGTTGTACCTTTCATATTTAAGTCTGTGATGTACCTGAGACTGATTTTTGTGAAGGATAAAGTGGGTATTTGAATCCATTTTTCCCCATATGAGTACCAATTGTTCAAACTTGAATCTAGATATTCTCTCTCTACATCAAGGGTTGCCTCTATGCCATTCTTCTTGATTCAGTATTTGTTGGTCTCTTACTATGTACCAGGAACTATTCTATAGTTAAAATAGCTAAGAAACTCAGCAGAAACAGCGTGTTTGCAGACCTGCTTATTTCACTAACATCTGACATCTATAAAAGGACAGACCAGTATTAAGTGTTTCTTAAAATTTACGCTATTATAAATAATTATGCACATATTAATAGAATACTAAAATATACTTTTAGATAAACATACATTTAGGTATTTATAGTATCAGTTATGAAATGTATTATTTTCAAAGTGTGTGTGTGTGTGTGTGTGTGTGTGTGTGTGTGTGTGTGTGTGTGTGTGTATTGTGTGTGTGTCTCTATATGCACGGCAGCAACTTGAACCCAACTCTTTCTGCATCCATGGGAGGGAAAGCAAGGGATAGAGAAGCTGATGGATCTGGGAAGGTCTGAGTTTCTTTGGATCTGCTGATGAGAGAGAAGGGTTAATGAGGAGTGGGGTGAATGCCTTCAATGCCAATTGGAATCAGACTCTGAGTTTTGGGGTCAGTAGGTGCCTGATGTATGAGTTGTCTCAGAATAGAGACCTTAGGGTCATTTGCACACTTTTTATCTTAACTCATCTGCTACCAGGGACCTGCTCATATCTAGGCATGGAACACATACTGGAAATGGCAGGTGACATGGTGGAGGACCCAGTGCGCAATTTGCATCAATTAGCTTCAACAAACTGCTTTTGTTTTATTCCTGAATCTATTCTGTCTCTATCCTTTCCTTTCTAAGAGCCTCCAGGAAATACACCAACTGCTACTAGATTGTTCCACTCTGATTTCTAAATTGATGTGCAAGTTTTTAAAGAAAAGCTAGCTTTGCTAATTTCAGAATGAATTTCTTATGTGACAAATCAGTGCTTAATGGTGGTGATCTGGTATGTTGGTTTGATATATTTCCCTGAAGACAGAGGATCTGCTCTGTTCTTAGATTTTTAAACTCTTACTTGGATAAGAATCTGTTATTTCTCTGGTTTTCAGTAATGTTTGTCTGATGTTTACCTCCTTTATCATCATCATCACTCACACAGCTATTACACAGTAGCAAACGAATACATACTTAATATCCAGTATCAAGTGTAGAGATATGACATTACTGCTGAAAATCAACTGCAAATTGGTGGTTTTATTTTATGCAACTTTCAGCCTTTTGGCAAAAACTGTCTCTGTGTAATCTTCAGACTCTCCTCATCATAAGGTGCTTTCCTGGCAAAACAGTGTGAATAATATAAAGGCAATCTTTAAAAAAAAACTTGGTAATGTCTATAATCCTTTCTATTATAGACCTCAGATGTGTTAGAGGAATATCAAATATGGTTGTAGCAGTGCATTCTTATTTCACTTTTAAGCAAAATGGAAGGAAGCAAAAGTACTGACTCAAGTTCAGATCTTAAATGTATTAACACAGAAACAACATGGGGCATTCTAGGTACTGTGCAATCAAGTCAAACAGTAAAGCATCATCGTAAAACAGTCAGGAAACAAGAAGGATTGAGAAATCTTCTATTTAGAGCTTATTCATGTAGGGACCCATGGAAGGTAAGAGTAATTGCATGCTTTTTGGGGGGATGGATCAGGTGGCCTTCGGGGGAAAAGTGGCTTCTGGGAGCCCCAGGTTACCACTTAATAGAACCAGTCCAGAGCATATGTCCAAATGCATGCTTCTCTTATAACCATCTGCCCTGTGAAAGGGAGTTAGGGTGGAGGGTGGCCTCACACCAATTCTCACTGACTGCAGAGCAGAGAAGAGAGGATGCTGGAGAGCAAAGGAGAGCAAATAAAAACCAACCACTGGCATTTGGTTTTTTACTATTTGATATGTAAGGTGGGAGTCGAGAGAGGCTGGGAACATAGGGCCTAATAGAGGAGGACTTTACATGACTTCATACCACTCCTTTCTCAAGACTATTTCATACCATAGAGTTGAAGGCAAAAAAGCTCTATTTTGAATATTTGCTCTGCCACTTAACAGCTGTGTGATATTGGGTGAGTTCATGAACCTTGGTTTTCTTATCTAAAATATGGGGTTACTGATCTCTATCAGAGAGTTGTTTTGCAGGTTGATACTGTGACAGAAGTCTACCACTGTGTTTGATACAGGCCAGGTACATAATACTGGTAACTGTGTTAAATTTGCAAATCCTTAGTGTATTTTTTTCTCTAATATTCTAAGTGTCCTCCTGCCCAATCCCAAGTGGCTGCTGCTCAGCTAGGAGAAACTCAGGAACAGCCTCCTGTGATCCTTCCCTCCAGCTTCCTAAAGTGCTTCCCTGCACAGCTACCAGTGAAGTCCCAGGGGGACCCAGTGGTGCTGGCTCTGTCGAGGGTGCTACCTCTGGGTGCTCACAGTTCTGTATGCCCTCCCTACTCAATCAACTACAACCACGCTGGTTCCTCCCAGGGGGAGTCAGATACCCACTCTCTCACGTTGCATCTCCTTACCCAGACACCCAAGCAATGCCACTACCATTGCTGTGAAGCTGAGTTTTTGGTTTCTCTCAGCAGTCCCCCTCCTTGGAGTACAGCAGCAAGGTTCTGGGCTCTAGGAGGAAACACCTCTCTTTTGCCCACATTCATCGTACCCCTCTCACCCCCCACCAGGTACTGGGGAGAAAGCTTGTCCACACAGACCTCTTCCCAAAGAAAATCAGCTCACGAGAAGATGCTCTCCAGGCCGCTGCTGGCCAACTGCATGCATCTTGGGGTGGAAGCAACCTGGAAGCAGAGCCCCCTGTGAGCCCTGCACCTCATTGTTCTCCCTTGCAACCCTTTTTCCTCTTCATTGTTCTCTCCTCGATTCAAAATGGCCTAATTTGTTAGTTTATTGCTTATTTTTCCATCTCTGCACCTAGGCTGTAAGCACCTTGAGGGCAAGGACCACTTCATTTTTCTTTTTTTTAATAGTCTCTCCACCCTTATATTCTTAGTGCCAAGCATAGTGTCTGATATATAAAAGTTTGGATGAACAAAGGAGCAAATCTTTTCTATTATCTGTGCCTTATTTGGACAATTTATTTAAGTATTATAACCCAGAGGACCTGAGCACCCAGCAGGCCTAAGGCCCATGTCACGCTTACCAAAGCCCTGCCCCAGACTGAGGAATGTCCTCACCTGTGTTCCTGTTTCGACCTGTGTGAGTTGCTGTGGAAGACGGTGTGTGGGCATGAGGCTGAGCCTGGATGTGTGAGCCAGCACAGAGCCTGCAACACCCCACCCCACTGTGGCCTGAGATGCTCTTCCTTTCCATGAACAGAGTAGCTAGCGTTCTTCAGTGGCTGCTCTCATCCTGGCAACGGAATGGACTTAGCTATTTCCTGGGTCAGTTCTAGCTGCAACCTCCACGTTTGTATTAAAAGGTTAATTGCTTTATATCTGCACATCCCTAGCCTGGCTTCTCCAAGAAAGAAAAACACGGGCAATGAGAGCCACATTTCTACTCTAAAATCATTTCTGCATCAAGTGCACAGAATCTCTTTATTTGAGGCCAAATGTCCATTCCCATTTGAGAGACAGTGCTGTTGGCAGTAGGTACCAACTGCCTGTTCAGAGACCCTTGAAGATATTGCTCAGTCTTTCTATTTACTGTGGGCTGGTGGAGAATGAGTCCTTATTTTCTAAGGGCAGCCTTTAATGAGCACCGGGTGGCTCTTTGATGTTGCCCTCCCATAGCCTGTGGGTAAAGGCAGCACTAAGAATCACATATTTTCATTTGTGGAAGTATTTTGTATTGAACCCTGTCAAAAATAACACTGCCTTTGGGACACAGAAAATCCAATTTGATTGCAATGTTTCTGTTTTTTGCTCTGGAACACACTGTATCAGTTAGGGTGTAGTCATTGGACCTTGGCTGTTTTTCATCTGGAAAGTAATTTGGGATGGGGCTGTGCACTGTTCTCAGGGATGGCTTGAAAAACTACATTTATAAGCAGTCCTGTCCTAAAATGACCCAACTTAATACCTAGCAGCATAAAGGGTGGGGAGAAGAAAGGAGAAAAGAAATTAGTCCGTATGTGTTCCTTGGAAAAACTCCATGTGCTCTCATGAGAACACTCTTTTCCCAGCTCCCCACCCAAATCATCCTTTGAGAAAGAGAAAGAAGGATTTTGGGGCTTGACAGGAGAGGTTCAGGGACCTGGAATTTCTACTCTAAATCAGAGACATGTGATGTGTGGAGGATTGTTTCCCAGATAGGCAGGGATCTTATCATTAGTTGGCAAGTAGGCATTCCTGATTTGTTCATTGATGTATTCAATGTATATTTCAGTATCTACAGTGTATTAGGCAGGGCTAAAAATAATAAGACCTGGATCTTGTCCTGAAGGCCTTATAGTCTTGTAGGGAGTAGAGACATGGAAGTGAACAAATACAATAAATTATGAGGGCTGAAATTCAGGTATGCACAGCTACAATGTCAGCTTGGGACAGTGTTTCTCAACCCTTTTTTCTTTATCATTCCCTCTAAAAGAGCCTTTTTAGACATTCTTTTTCTAATCATTCCTTCCCAGGTTAAATTTTAATACCACACTTACATTGTATGTCTGTTTATTGTGTATATACCTGTACTTCATACAAAACATGAGCAAGAGTTTTTGTCCCTCAAAACTTATATTTGCCTCCTTGATTTGCCATCACCTGTATTGAGATTGTATGGCCTAAAAAAAAGGAGAAATCATATATCATCCAGGAGAGAGTCTAGTAGGACTTCACGGAAAAGACAAACATTATGTGAAATATAAAAAGATGAGGGGGCAGTCTCCCAGGTAGAGAAAAGAGGGACAGCAGTGTAGGAACAGGGAGCAACCTTTGCCAAAGTATAGAAGCATGACGGGGACAGGTTAGCACATAACATGCACAGGCAGAAGTAAACCTCTTTTAGCTGAATTCTGTTCAAGGTCCTGCTTACCAAGATATTGACATAACAGGTGAGTTCTGTCTAGCTCAGGTAAGTCTCTTTAACAATATCTGAAAATATTCATATAAAGGACAATAAAGAATTTGTCAAGAATGGATGTTGGAACTCAAAATATGGAATAAAAATTTTGTTATTACATAAAACTCTGTAAAAAGTGAGAGGTGGGAGAGGGATGAATAGACAGATCACAGAGGATTTTTAGGGCAGGGACACTATTCTTTATGATACTATAATGGTGGATACATGTCATTATAAATTTGTCCAAACCCATAGAAAGTTCAACACCAAGAGTGAACCCTAATGTAAACTATGAACTTTGAATGGTCATGATGTGGTGATGTAGATTCATCAATTACAAAAAATGTCCCATTCTCTGTGAGTGTTGAACATGGGGGAGGCTATACATGTAGGTGGCCGGGGGTATATGGGAATTCTCTGTACCTTCCATTCAATTTTGTTGCGAACCTAAAATCTGTTTAAAAATAATGAAGTCTTCATTGAGTCCCCTATACAGAATTTTATTGTTGTTAACAACCATTCGATCAATAAATATGAGAGATGCCCTCTCAAAAAAACAAAAACAAAAACAAAACAAAACAAAAAATAATGAAGTCTTTAAAAACAAATTTTTTTAAATTAAAAAATAAGTAAACTCCTAATTTGCGTGGCTAAATTCTAATTCATAGAACTCATATGAAGGATGAGTTTGGGGTCATATTAAGTTAGGGTTCAAGTTCTGAATCTATCAAATGATTTTGAGTAAATAGTATCCCTCCATTTCCTCATCTATAAAATAGGGAAAATGTATCATGGACGTAATATGAAGAGATACACACCCACCCTTTAAAAGTGCCACTTGGGAAAGAAGTGGTCCAGAAGGCATTCCATTTATCAAAGCATTAAGACTACATTAGTGAGAGGTGAGCCAGTATCTTTGAAGAGCTCTATGGTGGTTATTATTTGTAGAACAGAAAGGAGACTGGGAAATACTGCCATTGAAATAACCTCCTGGAATTCAGTAGGTATAATAGGAATTCTGGAAGTCCATTTAGGAGTCAATGGGAATAATAGACATTGAATAGCAATAATGGGGCAGGGGTCAGACGGTAGTCAGGTCATATGAGACAAAGCGGGCATGGTTGCTATAATGAACAGCAAAGCTAAAATAATAACAGAATGGTTTGCTCCACAGATATTTTTAGCATTAGCTAATTGATCATGGTGTCCCTAGGATTAAAATAGATGGGCAGGCTACTAAAATTTTATTTAATTTGAATTAGTGGAAGATCTCTAGGTCTTGCAAACAGTAGTTGACTTTAGTCACCACAAAAAGAGCACTGTAGTCCTTCAACGGTATCCCAGATTGAGTCAGTGCACAGACCTAAAGCCCCTTAAATGAGGGTAGATGGGGTCCCTTTGAGGAAGAATACTGCTACCTTGCCAAAAATTGTACTATAAATCTTTCTCCTAGCTTTTTTTAAAGGGACTCTGGCTACTTACCTGTGTCCATGAACTGAGGGAGGAGAACTAACTGGACTTTATGGCTTTGAACTGACATTAATTCTTGGAGGCTTGAAACACCTCCATAATCCACCTTTAAGACTAAAGGCTTAAAGAGTTCAAATAGTTAATGGATGGATGTTTGGCTTGTGTCCATCTCAAAGTAGCCCAGTTGGTCCCCAGACCTATCCATGGTTACTTCTTTAGTCACTGGCAGTCTCCACACTGGTTCCCTGACCTTTGGAGATATGGATGTTATGGTAGGAAATGTTGCATGCAAGCCACTAGAATGGCCTCAGTCTCCCCAAATGGAAAACTGAAAGCTATCCTTCATTCTTGGAGGGACTGCAGAGATTTGTGCCATGAACAGAGACTTGAAGGATGCAGAGGTGTGATTCCTACCACATCTAGATTCAACCCACCTATTTGGCCTTTGCAGAGGTCAGATGAATTTTGGATCTTAGAGAATAACAGTGGGATTTTAGCAAACTTATCAAGTGATAAGCCAAATTCAAACTGCTGTTCTAGACATGGTTCCTTTACCAGAAAAAGTCAACATCCCCTGGCACCTAGTATGCAACTCAGGTAGGCTGCGGTCCCTAGTTATTCACCTGAACATTAATGTAGGCTTTGCAGTGAAGGTATAGATATAATTGAAGTCCACACCAATTAATTTTAAATAAGGGAGGTTTTCTGAGATAATCTGAGTAGGTCTGATTCAGTCAGTGAGAAGGATTTAAGGATAGAACTGAGGCTTCCCTGATGAGGAAGGAATGCTTCCTGGGGAGCAGCATTAGCTCGTGCCTGAGTGCTCCAGTCTTTTCTTGCTCACAGCCTGTCCTACCGATTCTACACTTGCCTAGCCAGATTCTATAATTGTAAAAGCCAATTATTGGCCATCAAACTCATAATATGTATCTCCTACCTGTTTCAATGCTTGACCATGAGTGTGATATAGCAATTAATGTGGTGAATGTTTTCTCATTGTATGCGTTAATAAATATTATCAGAAGCAGTTAGCTTTTAATGAGCAAAACCAGCAATATCCTTCAGTGTGCTATCTCAGGGTTAGAGTGCTTCTCCAATTCTCTGTATAATCATGTCCATATGGACTTTGATTACTTCTTCATTCCATAAGACATCATGCTGCTCCACTAATTTGGTGATATCATGCTAATTGGACTAATACGCAAAACGTAGCAACTGCTCTAGACATCTTGGTAAAACACGTGCAAAAGAGGGTAGGAAATAACTCCGCCCAAAACATAGAGAGTTCCACCTCATGAGAGTTCTCCCATATCCATTTCAAATTGAAGGTTAAGTTGTTGCATGTAGACCCTCCTACAACAAAGATGGTGACACAGACTAATGAGTTTCTTTGGATATTGGAGGCAACATATACCTCATTTTGCCATGCTCCTCAGAGTCATTGATCAAATAACCTGAAAAGCTGTCAGTTTTGAGGGGCTCCCAACCAAGAGAAACTCTGCATCTGGCTGAATGTGCTAAACTGCTCAGCCATTTAGGCTGCATGAACTGATAGATTCACCTGATGGTGCTTGAAGTGAATGTGGCAGATAGGGATGCTCTGTGGAGCCTTTGACATGATACCATACGTGACTCACACCGCAGGCCTGTAGAATTTGGGGTCAAAGCTGTGCCACCTTCTGCAGATACCTATTCTTCTTCGGAGAAACAACTTCTGGCTTGCTGTGGGACTGCGCGTTGGACCACCAAGATAACCATCATAGATGGTTTGTTGTCTCAATCAATAACACAGTGTTGGGTGCATTTAGCAACATTCCATCATCAAGTGTAGGATCCATCTGAGATCAAGCTTAAGCAAATCTTGAAGGCTTAAGTTGCATGGGTAAGTAGCCCAGCTGCCCATGATTGCTACTCCTGCCACATTGCTTCCTCTCTCAGTCTGAACTTCTGGCCCCCTGGGGAGTTCCCATTCACTAATGACTGAGGAAGGAAAATCAAGGCTTACTTTAATGATGGTTTTGCATGGTAAGCTGGCATCATTTGAAAGTGGACAATGACAGCACTAGGTCTTCACTCTCGGGTTTCCTTAAGAATAGTGGTGAATAGAAATCCCAGAATAGGGCAAACCTTTAAGCAGTACCCCTGATTTTTAATTTTCCTTGGAAGGTGAGATGGTCAGGGTTAGGTAGAGATCTGTATTATTTCATGGTAAGTGGCTAACAGTTTGGCTTGGTGGTCAAAGAGACTTTGAAGGATCATGATTAGAAAGTAGGTAAGTAGGAGATTTGGGAAGACGTTTGTGGATGGATATCTCCAAAACAGTACTGGATGTTTTATTTTCCATGTGAGTGCTCACCAAAGAAAAACCCAAGCAGCAAAGAATATTTATTAGCTGGAAAAAATGACCTGTTTTGTAGATGTTAGTTAGTCCCTTTCCCCAGACACCCTAATTCCTTCCAGTGAGCTCATGACAAATGGCCATGGTGGCAGGGATGAAGGTTATGCATGGGCTCAGCAGTATGGACTTCTACTTACCAGGGTGGATTGATTTATCTATAGCCACGCTATGTGTTCAACATGTCAATGGAAAAGACCAATGGAGTCCCTGATTTGTTACCACTTTCTGGGAGAACCAGGCAGCCACTTGGTGACAAGTTGACTATACTAGATCACATCCATCTTGGAAGAGGCAGCACTTTGTTCTCACTGAAATAGACACTGTCTGTGAATTTGCCTTCTTTGCTTACAATGCTTTTGATAAATCCACCATCCGTGGACTTATGGAACACCTTACTCATTTGTCATAGTATTCCACACAGCATTGCTTCTGTCAAAGCAACTCATTTTATAGAAAATGGTTCTGTGCTCATGGAATTCATTGGTTTTACCATTTTCTCCCTCACCCTATGGGAGGTAGTCTGATAGGATGGCGGAATGTCCTTTCGAAGACTCAGTTATAGCACCACCTGGGTGGTAAAACCTTGTGGAGCTGGGTAATGTCTTCCAGGATATGGAATATGCTCTGAAATGTTGACCAATATATGGTGCTGCTTCTCCCTTTCAACATTAAGAGAGAATTTGTTATGGCCAGTCACCTGGCAATTTAGTGTTTCTCATGCCAGTAAAACAATAGGCAAAAAAGGAAAAAGTGGGTACTGTATTGGGGTAATTTATCCTAACTATCAAGAAAATAGCTTTTACATAATTGGGTCACAGAAGAATATATGTGGAATGCTGCAAATCCATGGGAACACGTTTTAGTACTCCCACGATCTATGACAGAAGTAATGGACTGTCAGGCCTTCAGAAATGAAGGTTTGTGTCACTCCACAGGTAAGGAAGCGTGACTAGCTGAAGTACTTGATGAGGACAAAGTCAATATAAAAAGGTAGTAGAGGAAGGACACTATAAATAGAATATGACTATGGGACCAGCTATAATATTTGTAGTTTTGTGTTTTTCGTACTTGGCTTATATGAACATATTCACAAATACAACGGACCAATTAAGAATTTTCTTTCCACTTCTTCCTTTCTCCTACTTGGTGGCTGGTTTTTTACTGTGTCAAGTTCTCCTTCAATCCCTAGTAACTAATAAAAGACTAATAAGTTAATTTTATATCTCAGTATTTACATGATCCAATGCAAGAGTATGACTCAGGTAGAAGAGGAATGAATGTTACCTAAAGATGGGTTATTAAGAATATGTATTCTCTTTTGGGGAGAGGGTTAGCAGTTCTTGGTTGTGTGATAGTTGTATCACTTTAAGTAGAAGCATCCTGTTGCTGTTTTCTTTACTTGAAGACTAGATATGGATAAAAGAGGTGTATGTGGATGCTAGTCTCAAAGGAGTGTAAAGTGCTGGATTGTGCTATTATCAATTAAGGAACTACATTTTCTAGAATCCCTTGTGTAGCTAGATAAGAAGTGGCCAAAAGTGCAACTTGCACAAGATTAAAGAGGCAGAAATGAATCAGTGGTCATTAGTATTGGGAGGGAGCAGTGCTCAGATGCTGTGACAGACAGGTGTGGAGGTGCTTCGTGGGTCTCAGCTGGTCTTTGCTCTCCTGTGCTCCGTGTCCAGCTTGTCTTCTTCATTGCTAGTCCTGCTGGCCAACAGCAGCCCCAGGCCTACTACCAGATGCTTGGCTGTGAACCCACACAGGTGGTAGCTACACAGACACAACAACTTCCCATAGATCTCTCCATGAGCTCCCCCTTTGTGGTCCTATTTGGCAGTTAGAAATGCTTGGCTTCTTAGTTTTCCCTGCAAGCTCCAAATTATCCACCCATGCCAGCTAGGCAGGCTGCCTAGTAACTCTTATACTTCTCATGGCCCTATACATTTCCTTTGAAGACCTGCAACTCCTCAGCATCTCCTGCATAAGTGTAAATTCTAATTTTTGTAACAAACACCTTATTCCCATATTAGTCATGGTGTCTCTACTTCATAGCCTGAATCTGGAACAATCATATTCCTCAAGGACATTGGTGTTTCAATTGTCCCCTCTCCTGTGTCATAAATTTCCTCTTTTGAAGATCATGCACCAGACACACAAGATATAGTTTTCCTCCACTGAAACAATAAACACTCTTAATCCCATGTCCCTTTTCAGTCATAGCATTCATTTCAGTTAGGTTTCTTCCTAACACTTTCTACTGAAATGGATCTTCTCAAATGTCCCAATGGCTCCCCCATTGCCAATTTCAATAGGCTAATTCCGCATATTACTGGAACCATCAATTGATCATTTATTCCTTCTTGCAACCCTTTCTTCATTTGGTCAAATAAAGTCTCTCTGTCTCTGTCTAAAATATAGACTCTTTCTTTTCAATCTCTTTCTGTTTGTTCCTAATCTTTCCAAATATCATTGGTGGAGTGTCCCAGGGTTCAGTTGTTGAACTTTTTTCTTCTTTTTTTACTCACACTTCTTAGGTAAGTACAGCTAGTTTCATGACCTTATTTAACTTTCTGTGTGCTGATGATGCCAACATTGAACTCTCAACCCTGGTTCTAAAAGTCTACTTGACATCTTTATTTCGATGTCTTTCAACAATTTAACATGTCCAAAAACAAATTCCTAATCTCCCCATCCACCCCCAAAACCTTTTCCTTCCACAGATTTCCCTTTTCAGGAAATGACCACTTCAGACTTCCAGATGGTTAGGCCAAAAACTCAGAGTCAGCCTAGACTTCTCCTTTCATAAAGGCACCATCAAACTGCAGATTTTGTCTTCAAAATATATGCCAAATCCAATGTCCTTTTACCACTGCTGACATGTTGACCTAAAACGCCACCATCTCTGGACTGAATAATTGCCATCAACTCATAATTATAATTATTCTTCCTGGTTTTTCCCTTTCTTTACACCTGATCTATTCTCAAAGCAGAAGCTACAGAGAACCTGTTAAAATGCAAATTGGATCATGTCATTCTTCTGCTGTGGATTTTTCAGTGGCTTCTCATCTCATTCAGCACAAGGCACCAAATCCTTACAAAGCCTTGTAATCATTGAAGCAACCTGTTTTTGTCTACCTCTCTGTCCTAAAACCTCTGGCTCATCCCACTCCAGCGGCATTGGCCTTTGTGCCATTTTTTGGGACTTCATGTTTATGTCCATCTTAGAATGTTCTTTCCCAGTATCAACGCCATGCACTACCCTTCCTTCAGGTTTCTGTTCAAATGTCTGGGAATCAATGAGGCTTTCCATGACCACTTATTTAAAGGGCAACTTCATCCTTCTCTTTCCAACTGTATTTCCTACCATGTGTATAAAATATTCATTACATACATTGTAAATAATATATATAATATTATATTTTCTATTTATTATGTTTTTAAATCACAACATGAGAGTACTAAAAGGTGACACTCTCCTCCTCCAGGACCTCCTGTATTCCAAAATACTCTTTTCTGACTTATTTAACAGTTATTCTTTTAAAAGTCAGGGTCAATCACCCCAGTACATGAACAATTTCTCTTTTTCTATTTTGCCTTTTAGTTCATTGGCAAGCAGGCAATGATTTGTTTTTCTTTATAATTAGTTTTTCTCTTCTAGAATATAAGTTTCCCCTTCCTAGAACATATGCAGTTACCCTCTTCCCTCAGAGGGCATTTTTAACATAGATTTAATTTTTTAAATATAATTTTAGATTCACAGCAAAATTTAGAAGAAGGTTCAGAGATTTCCCATACACTCCCTGGCCCCCATCCACGTATAACCTCCCCCATTATCAGCATTCCCCACCAGAGTGGTTTGTTTGTGAAAACTGATAAACGTACATTGACACATTATCATCCAAATTCCATAGCCTACAGGATAGTTCATTCATGGTGTTGCACATTCTATGGGTTTGGATAAATGTATCCATCATTATAGTATCATAGAGAGTAGTGCCACTGCCCTAAAAATTCTTTGTGTTCTGCTTGTTCATCTGTCCCTGCCCCCCTAACTCCTGGCAACCACTGGTCTTTTTACTTTTCTCATAGTTTGCCTTTTCCAGAAGGTCATATTGTTGGAATCATACTGTATGTATCTTTTTCAGATTGGCTTCTTTCACTTAGTAAAATGCATTTAAATTTCCTCTATGTCTTTTCAAGCCTATAGCTTGAGAACTCATTTCCTTTTAGGTCTGAATACTATTTCATCAACTGGATATGCCTGAATTTATTTCTCCATTCACCTGCTGAACGTGCAGTTGTTATGATAGCTCCTAAAACATTGCCTGGAACATAGTAGGTGTTGAATACCTGTCCCATAGCCTCATCATTGTAAATATTCTCTCTGTGAATGGCATCACCCTCCATTGATGTAAGTTAACTGACACCAAATTTTAAGAATTTGGGATTCTCTTATTTGTTTTTTTGCTTTCACCCTCTCAAATCTACTCCTTGGCTATCTTGACTATCTTTTCCTTTTCATCCTCATTGTCAACAAACAACCCAGACTTCATCAGCTTCTCCCAAACCCAAAAAACAGTTAGCCAACTAACCTAGTCTTTCTGATGTTTATGCATAATCTCTGCTCTTAAAACACATAACTTCTTATGCTGATCTCTCATTCAAAATATCCGGCAGATTAAGGCTTACACTCATTTACATGCATTCACAATTACTCAAGATCTGATCCTTACAACGTGCACAACTTCCTGCCTAGCTTCTCTTTTCCTAAGCTTCCACCTCCCACTCTGTATGCTCTGAATTATTTGGAGTACTCAAAGCAAGATGTGACTGTCAAATTCAAGAGTATTTGTGTGAGTCCTAAACTACTCCCTGCCTTCTTGGATTTTACCCCTTGCCTTACTCAGGCTATTTTTGAAATAATCCATTTAATTCAATTATCAATTCCATATTTAGAAGATGAATTTCACATGAATCACAGAGGACAATGTGGAGCTTTTGAAATTTGAGGTTGATGGTGTTGGCTTTTGTATTTCTGTAGTTAGTAGCTGACTGGCCATTTCATTAAGTCAGATGAAAGAAGATAAAATTTCCATAAACTCATGAAAGCTTTGTGGCAGCGATTCCAGATTCTGAGAAGCCGGGCTGATCAGTCCTTCAAATTAATCTGTTTAAAAATATTTGTATTGTTCACCTTCCATTATTATAATATACACTGTCCTGATGTTTGATGTTTCTTTTCGTTTAAGTGAGGCAGAAAGAAACCTTAAAAAATGTATATATTTAAAAAGGACTGTGGAAATGGAATTTCTGCTGTGAAAGGAAGAATGAGTAGGTTTTTCAGATTCTATGAGCTCCCACCTTGTTTTGAACATTGCATACACACACATGTACACACATATTGTTAAATATAAAAAGGTTTGGAATAATGTTAAGAACCCAATACACAAGGTAATATACAGAGAAAGGAAGAATGTCAGCCTATCTTCTGAACACACAGGGTAATCTTTTGTCTGGTAATAGCAGCATAGCCTAGTAACTAAAGGATGTAATCTAATGAGATACAGCTAAGCTTTGGGAAATTTCATCAACCATTTGATTTTCTTCTGTTCTTAACTCACAGCATTGGATTTGGATATTGAAACAGGAATAGAACATTGAATCAGATTTTTTTCCTTCTAGTATTTGCCATTTCAAAGAATTTTACATTATTATTGCATCTCCAAGAAGCAGGTAGGTTTAATATCCTTATAAAGTGCTTTGGTTTTATGTTGGAATATGAGAAACCCTAAAATGATAGATGACTTGGACATTAGCATAGAGAAATCAAGGCCAGAAAGGTGTTTAACATTCAGATTTATTACTTTCCAGGATTATAGTCACTCAACACATCTATTGTCCTCTTCAGTTTCCTTATGTATTACACTTTGGGTCCTGCATTAAGTTAAAAAAAGTCTGCCAAAGCTATTTTACCAAGAGTCAGGAATTTTGAGTTTTAACCCTCAATACAACTCCTAATTTTCATAAATACTAATAATTCTGGAATTCAGTCATATATCTATAAAATGAAACTAGTAAATTAATTTTACTAAAGTTAGGAGACTGTTCCAGATGACTTCTTAACCTTAGCATCTTAAAGTCAATGTTCCTTATTCAGGTAGAAAAGAACATCCTCCAGAGAAAGCACCCCTCAGAGACATGGAATTGACAGAATGTTGATACTCATGTTCTTCTCAACAGCATTTTTCTATTTAAATAGGCCAAGGAGTGAATCTCTTTTACAAAGGAGACACAGAGCAACTGAAAGGATAGCCCATTTCCATGGTCCTACTCCTCTGTTACCAGAGCTACTCAACTCCATTCTTATTCCCCTTTTTCATAAAACTGCCAGGGCATTATTATATCTTAAGTTTATTAATACTATTAAATAGTTTTTGTCTTTAAAGTCTTACAATTTCTCAAGCATTTAACATTGTTATTTTTAGAGACTTACTACCATACAAGATTAAGTATTGAATTTTAGGATGGAACTATAAATCTTAAATGAAAACACCTCTACAGAGTAAACAACAAACAACAATCATACTATTAACTAATTCACTAAACACTGTTATAGGTGGATTACATATCAACTCATTTAATTCTAATAGCAGCTTTATAAGGGAGATTTCATTTTAATCTCTCATTGGATATGTAAACAGAAGCACACTAATTTTTTTTTTTTGAGAGGGCATCTCTCATATTTATTGATCAAATGGTTGTTAACAACAATAAAATTCTGTATAGGGGACTCAATGCTCAATGCACAATCATTAATCCACCCCAAGCCTAATTCTCATTAGTCTCCAATCTTCTGAAGCATAACGAACAAGTTCTTACATGGTGAACGAATTCTTACATAGTGAATAAGTCCTTACATGGTGAACAGTACAAGGGCAGTCATCACAGAAACTTTCAGTTTTGATCACGCATTATGAACAATAAACAATCAGGTCAAATATGAATATTCATTTGATTTTTATACTTGATTTATATGTGGATCCCACATTTCTCCCTTTATTATTATTATTATTTTTTTTATTTTTAATAAAATGCTGAAGTGGTAGGTAGATGCAAGATAAAGTTAGAAAACATAGTTTAGTGTTGTAAGAGAGCAAATGTAGATGATCAGGTGTGTGCCTGTAGACTAAGTGTATATCCAAGCTAGACAAGGGCAATAAAACATCCACAGATGCAGATGATTTCTCTCAAAACAGGGGGGGTGAGGTTCTAAGCCTCACCTCTGTTGATCCCCAATTTCTCACCTGATGGCCCCCCTGCGACTGTGCCTGTCTTAGGTTGTTCCTCCCTTGAGGAATCTTACCCCTCTCTGGCTAACCAGTCATCTTCCGGGGCCATACAGGGAAATATGTAAAGTTGGTAAGTGAGAGAGAAGCCATATTGTTTGAAAAGGTTAGCTTTTTACTTCTTTGCATATTTATGCCGTGTGGCTTCTATGTCCAGCATTTGTCTCGAGGTATCTTTACCACCTGGAGGAATTATGATGCTTGGTAAATTCGATATGAGGCACGAATTCTATTTAAGGGTTGTAATTAGGAAGGAAGAAGAAAAGCTATAGAGGTAGCAGATGGAAGAAAACATGGGAGGATTGATTATTTCTTTGACATATCTTCTTGTAGAGTACCTTAAGCATGTATAGGTTTTAAACTACTAATTAAATTGTGCACACACATCAACATATTGGGAATACAGTTGCATAACCAAAGCAGACCTGTAATTACCAGCCATCTCCAGTGAAGCCAAGAAAACCAGTTAGGCACCCTAGGCATTTGTCAAAAATTATCTATGATATGATGGATATTGTCCAACTGAACTTGAACAGTCTGAGAGAAATCAGACAAATTAAAACAACCCATTCCTGGGAACTGTTCACATCCCATATGTTCTTTTAACAGTAGATAGTCTGTAGTCGCAAGATTCTGGAGCACTACAACTTGCACTTCTCCTAATTCTTGGTTGAGTTCCAACAGTATAGATCTAGTCAAATTTGCTGTTTTACTGTATGCACAGGCCAGCTTAGATATGTCCTTCTTCATTCCAATGGCAAGTCCAGGAACCGGTGGGATGAATGTAGCTACAACTGCAGCATTGCCTGGATCTTTGTTGAGGATTTTTTGATGATCATCTTCTGGTATGAGTCTTCCAGAGAGTGCTGATGTTGGAAGTTCTTCATATCGTATCTTAGTTCATTTTCTGGGTAGCCAAATTAGGCTTTGATCCTCTGTATAAACACAAACAAACCCTTTGCCCACACTCTGATATGCCCTTTATACCATTGTGTAGAACTCATTGGAGGTCACCACACAGGAATATCTTTTTTTTTTTAAGAGAAAGGAATATTATCAGAAAAATGTACCTCCATAGCTGATCATCTGACACCCTTTAAGTGATCAAAATTAAGGATATTTAAAGCATGCATTAATAGTTGATTTACAGTTAGTTTTATCCTATCAGAGTGTAATCCCCCTTTTCTTTCATTCTTTTTTTTTGTAATCATTAATCTACACTTACATGAAGAACACTATGTCTACTAGGCTCTCTCCTATACCAAGTACCTCCCACAGACCCCCCTACAGTCACTGTCCATCAGCATAGCAAAATGCCGCAGAATCACCACTTGTCCTCTCTGTGCTGTACAGCCCTCCCCTTTCTCCCACCCCCCCATTGTGCATGCTAATCTTAATACCCCACTTCTTCTTACCCCCCCTTATCCCTCCCTACCCAGCCATCCTCCTCAGTCCCTTTCCCTTTGGTACCTATTAGTCCATTCTTGGGTTCTGTGATTCTGCTGCTGTTTTGTTCCTTCAGTTTTTCCTTTGTTCTTATACTCACAGATGAGTGAAATCTTTTGGTATTTCTCTTTCTCCACTTGGCTTATTTCACTGAGCATAATACCCTCCAGCTCCATCCATGTTGCTGCAAATGGAAGGATTTGCCCTCTTCTTATGGCTGAGTAATATTCTATTGTGTATATGTACCACATCTTCTTTATCCATTCATCTATCGATGGACATTTAGGTTGCTTCCAATTCTTGGCTATTGTAAATGGTGCTGCGATAAACATAGGGGTACATCTGACTTTTTCAAACTTGATTGCTGCGTTCTTAGAGTAAATTCCTAGGAGTGGAATTCCTGGGTCAAATGGTAGGTCTGTTTTGAGCATTTTGAGGAACCTCCATACTGCTTTCCACAATGGTTGAACTAATTTACATTCTCACCAGCAGTGTAGGAGGGTTCCCCTTTCTCCACAGCCTCACCAACATTTGTTGTTGTTTGTCTTTTGGATGGCAGCCATCCTTACTGGTGTGAGGTGATACCTCATTGTAGTTTTAATTTGCATTTCTCTGATAATTAGCGATGTGGAGCATCTTTTCATGTGTCTGTTGGCCATGTGTATTTCTTTTTTGGAGAACTGTCTATTTAGTTCCTCTGCCCATTTTTTAATTGGGTTATTTGTTTTTTGTTTGTTGAGGCATGTGAGCTCTTTATATATTTTGGATGTCAAGCCTTTATCGGATCTATCATTTACAATATATTCTCCCATACTGTAGGGTTCCTTTTTGTTCTATTGATGGTGTCTTTTGCTGTACAGAAGCTTTTCAGCTTAATATAGTCCCACTTGTTCATTTTTGCTGTTGTTTTCCTTGCCCGGGGTGATATGTTCAAGAAGAGGTCACTCATATTTATGTCTAAGAGGTTTTGCCTATGTTTTTTTCCAAGAGTTTAATGGTTTCATGACTTACATTTAGGTCTTTGATCCATTTTGAATTTACTTTTGTATATGGAGTTAGACAATGGTCCAGTTTCATTCTCCTACATGTAGCTGTCCAGTTTTGCCAACACCATCTGTTGAAGAGACTGTCATTTCGCCATTGCATGTCCGTGGCTCCTTTATCAAATATTAATTGACCATATATGTTTGGGTTAATGTCTGGAGTCTCTAGTCTGTTCCACTGGTCTGTGGCTCTGTTCTTGTGCCAGTAACAAATAGTCTTGATTACTATGGCTTTATAGTAGAGCTTGAAGTTCGGGAGTGAGATTCCCCTACTTTATTCTTCTTTCTCAGGATTGCTTTGGCTCTTCGGGGTCTTTGGTGTTTCCATATGAATTTTTGAATTATTTGTTCCAGTTCATTGAAGAATGTTGCTGGTAATTTGAGAGGGATTGCATCAAATCTGTATTTTGCTTTGGGCAGGATGGCCATTTTGACAATATTGACTCTTCCTAGCCACGAGCATGGGATGAGTCTCCATTTGTTAGTGTCCCCTTTAATTTCTCTTAAGAGTGACTTGTAGTTTTCAGAGTATAGGTCTTTCACTTCTTTGGTTAGGTTTATTCCTAGGTATTTTATTCTTTTTGATGCAATTGTGAATGGAATTGTTTTCCTGATTTCTCTTTCTATTGGTTCATTGTTAGTGTATAGGAAAGCTACAGATTTCTGTGTGTTAATTTTGTATCCTGCAACTTTGCTGTATCCGATATCAGTTCTAGTAGTTTTGGGGTAGAGTCTTTAGGGTTTTTTATGTACAATATCATGTCATCCTCAAATAGTGACAGCTTAACTTCTTCTTTACCAATCTGGATTCCTTGTATTTCTTTGTTTTGTCTGATTGCTGTGGCTAGGACCTCCAGTACTATGTTAAATAACAGTGGGGAGAGTGGGCATCCCTGTCTAGTTCCCAGTCTCAGAGGAAAAGCTTTCAGCTTCTCGCTCTTCAGTATAATGTTGGCTGTGGGTTTATGATATATGGCCTTTATTATGTTGAGGTACTTACCCTCTATTCCCATTTTGCTGAGAGTTTTTATCATGAATGGATGTTGAATTTTGTTGAATGCTTTTTCAGCATCTATGGGGATGATCATGTGGTTTTGTCTTTCTTTTTGTTGATGTGGTGGATGATGTTGGATGGATTTTCGAATGTTGTACCATCCTTGCATCCCTGGGATGAATCCCACTTGGTCATGGTGTACGATCCTTTTGATGTATTTTTGAATTCGGTTTGCTATTATTTTGTTGAGTATTTTTGCATCTACATTCATCAGGGATATTGGTCTGTAGTTTTCTTTTTTGGTGGGGTCTTTGCCTGGTTTTGGTATTAGGGTGATGTTGGCTTCATAGAATGAATTTGGGAGTATTCCCTCCTCTTCCACTTTTTGGAAAACTTCAAGTAGAATGGGTATTATGTCTTCCCTGTATGTCTGATAAAATTCTGAGGTAAATCCATCTGGCCCAGGGGTTTTGTTCTTTGGTAGTTTTTTGATTACCACTTCAATTTCATTGCTGATAATTGGTCTGTTTAAATTTCCTGTTTCTTTCTGGGTCAGTCTTGTAAGGTTGTATTTTTCTAGGAAGTTGTCCATTTCTCCTAGGTTTCCCAGCTTGTTAGCATATAGGTTTTTGTAGTACTCTCTAATAATTCTTTGTATTTCTGTGGGGTCTGTCGTGATTTTTCTTGTCTCGTTTCTGATTCTGTTGATGTGTGTTGACTCTCTTTTCCTCTTAATAAGTCTGGCTAGAGGTTTATCTATTTTGTTTATTTTCTTGAAGAACCACCTCTTGGTTTCATTGATTTTTGCTGTTGTTTTATTCTTCTCAATTTTATTTATTTCTTCTCTGATCTTTATTATGTCCATCCTCCTGCTAACCTTAGGCCTCATTTGTTCTTCTTTTTCCAATTTCGATAATTGTGATATTAGACCATTCACTTGGGATTGTTCTTCCTTCTTTAAATATGCCTGGATTGCTATATACTTTCCTCTTAAGACTGCTTTTGCTGTATCCCACAGTAGTTGGGGCTTTGTGTTGTTGTTGTCATTTGTTTCCCTAAATTGCTGCATCTCCATTTTGATTTGGTCATCGATCCATTGATTATTTAGGAGCGTGTTGTTAAGCCTCCATGTGTTTGTGCGCCTCTTTGCTTTCTTTGTACAGTTTATTTCTAGTTTTATGCCTTTGTGGTCTGAAAAGTTGGTTGGTAGGATTTCAATCTTTTGGAATTTACTGAGGCTCTTTTTGTGGCCTAGTATTTGGTCTATTCTGGAGAATGTTCCATGTGCACTTGAGAAGAACGTGTATCCTGTTGCTTTTGGATGTAGAGTTCTGTAGATGTCTATTAGGTCCATCTGTTCTAGAGTGTTGTTCAGTGCCTCTGTGTCCTTACTTATTTTCTGTCTGGTGGATCTGTCCTTTGGAGTGAGTGGTGTGTTGAAGTGTCCCAGAATGAATGCATTGCGTTCTTTTCCCTCCTTTAGTTCTGTTAGTATTTGTTTCAGATATGTTGCTGCTCCTGTATTGGGTGCATCTATATTTATAATGGTTATATCCTCTTGTTGGACTGAGCCCTTTGTCATTATGTAATGTCCCCCTTTATCTTTTGTTACTTTCTTTATTTTGAAGTCTGTTTTGTCCGATACTAGTATTGCAACACCTGCTTTTTTCTCTCTGTTGTTTGCATGAAATATCTTTTTCCATCCCTTGACTTTAAGTCTGTGTATGTCTTTGGGTTTGAGGTGAGTCTCTTGTAAGCAGCATATGGATGGATCTTGCTTTTTATCCATTCTATTACTCTGTGTCTTTTGATTGGTGCATTCAGTCCATTTACATTTAGGGTGATTATTGAAAGGTATGTACTTATTGCCATTGCAGGCTTTGTTTGTGGTTACCAAAGGTCCAGGGTTAACTTCTTTACTATCTTAGTGTCTAACTTAACTCGCTTGTTGAGCTATTATAAACACGGTCTGATGATTCTTTATTTCTCTCCCTTCTTATTCTTCCTCATCCCTTCTTCATATGTTGGGTGTTTTGTTCTGTGCTCTTTTTAGGAGTGCTCCCATCTAGAGCAGTCCCTGTAAGATGCCCTGTAGAGGTTGTTTGTGGGAGGCAAATTCCCTCAACTTTTGCTTGTCTGGGAATTGTTTAATCCCTCCTTCATATTTAAATGATAATCGTGCTGGATACAGTAGTCTTGGTTCGAGGCCCTTCTGTTTCATTGCATTAAGTATATCATGCCATTCTCTTCTGGCCTGTAGGGTTTCTGTTGAGAAGTCTGGTGATAGACTGGTGGGTTTTCCTTTGTAGGTGACCTTTTTTTTCTCTCTGGCTGCCTTTAATACTTTGTCCTTGTCTTTGATCTTTGCCATTTTAATTATTATGTGTCTTGGTGTTACCCTCCTTGGATTCCTTGTCATGCGAGTTCTGTGTACCTCTGTGGTCTGAGAGGACATTTCCTCCCCTAGTTTGGGGAAGTTCTCAGCAATTATTTCTTCAAAGACACTTTCTATCTCTTTTTCTCTCTCTTCTTCTTCTGGTACCCCTATAATGCGGATATTGTTCCGTTTCGATTGGTCACCCAGCTCTCTTAGAATTCTTTCATTCCTGGAGATCCTTTTATCTCTCTCTGCATCAGCTTCTCTGCATTCCTGTTCTCTGTTTTCTATTCCATTAATGGTGTCTTGCATCTCGTCCATTCTGTCTTGAAGTCCTTCCAGAGCTTGTTTTATTTCTGTATTCTCCTTCCTTAGTTCTTGCATGTTTCTCTGCGAGTCCATCAGCATGGTTATGACTTTTGTTTTGAATTCTTTTTCAGGAAGACTGGTTAAATCTATCTCCCCAGTTTCCTTCTCAGGGGAAGATGTAGCAGATGCCAAAGCTGTCTGGGTTAGTCATGTCTGGATCATATTTTTTTGCCTTTTCATGTTGATATGTGCTATTGACTGTCAGCTGGGAGAGCCAAACTTTCCACTTACTACTGGCCTTTCTTTACTGGGACAACTGCGACTCCTACTGGCTTGTGTTGGGCAACTGCGTGTAGACTGGGTCTTTGTGTCTTGCCCAGCCGGTATGGAGGAAGCTCCCTTTCTGAGGGCGGGGCCTGCCTTAGGCTGCTTCTCTGCTATGGCCATGCCCCAGAGGGGGTAATGGACGGGGGGCTGTTTGGCTGTTTACCATGGTGAGGGGTCTCAGAGCTGTTGCCCAGGGGCTTATTGCACCCGGGTTTCCCTGGAATTTCCAGCTTCTGGACTGTGACCTGCGTTGTTTCTGTCCAGCTGTTGCGTCCCTGTCCCTTTAAGACTTTCAAAAAGCACTCGCTTTTCTTTGTCACAGGGACATCAGCTTCGGGACCTGCTCAGAGTTCTTGCTTCCCTGTTTCCCTAGTTTCCAGCCCTCCATGCATGCACTGTATCTGCGCTCTGGTGCAGATGGCTAGGGCTGGGTGTTTAGCAGTTCTGGGCTCCCTCTCCCTCCCTGCTCCAACTCCTCTCCTCCCGCCAGGAGCTGGAGTGAGGGGTGCTCAGGTCCCACTGGGCCGGGGCTTGTATCTTACCCCTTTCACCAGGTGCTGGGCTCTCGCACATGTGGATATAGTCTGGCTGTTGTCCTGTGTCTTCTGGTCTCTCTTTTAGGATTAGTTGTATTTGTTGTATTTTCAAAAATATATATATTTTTGGGAGGAGATTCCCACTGTCCTACTCATGCTGCCATCTTGGCTCCACCTTGAAGCACACTAATTTTAGTGACTTGTTTATAGTCACGCAACTTGTTAAGGTCTGTGCTAGGATCTGGAAAGCTGGTTTCATAACTCAGGTTCTTGGCTGTTATACTGAACTGTCAAGCTATACATCCTAATTGCCATGGATATTTTAAGCCACATTGATATGGGCACATAACCTACACAAAAGAATAGAAATGCATGGTATATGCATGTGCTTTAGAAGCATATTATGTTAAATGTGCAGAGGGAGATTATATTTAGAGTAAATGCACATTAAAGGTGAGATCCACAATGGTTTGGGTTTCAAAATGAGAACTGATAAGAATTTTATGTTCATTCCTGATAGCCTAAAGAAAATTGAAATTTCAATAACTGCAATGTCAGTATTTTGCCCCCATTTCCTTCAAGAGCCAACTACTTTACTCACATCATACTCCAAAGGAATAGAAAAGCAGCATCTAGATTTGATAGCTGTCCTCATCTGTAGAAAACAAAGAACTGGTATCAATTTAATTATTGCACTTTAGGAAGAATTTCCTTGGGGCAGCCTTCTAGGATTCTTCTGCTCTGAGCTAGATGTTCCTTGCACAGCACCTAACACTCACTTCTTCTTGAATCTACGTACAGGTTTATAGTCATCTATGAGCTTGCTGTGTCCTTTATTAGTCTGACAGATCTTCAGGAGCAGGAGTTTGTCATTCATTTTGTAGTTGTCTACCTAACAGATGTTTTGTCTATAATAAGCATTCAATAATGTTTATTGAAAAAAAATGAAGGTGTGTTGAAACTAGTTTAGAAACTTCTGGAAGGATAATACTTTATTTTCTTATTCTATCCATGTCTAATTTTTACTATATTTTATTATCTATCTATGTAGCCTATTTATATATAGTAGATACTTAACATCTGTTGTTAATGAATTATATTGGAATAGGTTCTTCAGATGTGTAAGAAATTAGAAGTAGTTTAGTCAGTTTAGGCTATGTTGTAGTACAAACAAGGCTTTAAATGTCAGTGACTTAAGTAACCTAAGGTCTTATTTCTCAGTCAAGCAAAATCTGGTGACTCTCCAGAGCACCTCTTTTACAAATGGTTACTCCAAGACCAAGTCCCTGGCATCTCAAAGCTCTGCCACCTAAAACAGGAGGCTTCCGGGTGCCCATAGTTGGGAAAGAGAGAGTTTTGCACTGGATCGCAAATGCTTTGTTCCAGAAATGGAACACTTTACTTCTATTCATAGCCTTTTGGCCAGAACTAGTCACTTGGCCTTGCCATCTGCAAAGGGGCAGGGAATTGTGGGAGAGAAATGACTCTGCCATGGAAGTAGAGAGCACAAAGTAGGATCCAATGACTAATATTTACAGGTAATTTGCAGTCTGTGTTCATTTAAAAAAATGGAAGCTCATTAATGTCTTTGAATAGATAACACATTATTTCAAAAGAACTTGTGATATAAAGATCAGGGAATACAGCTTCCCTATTTTTTTAAACAGGAAGGCAAATGGAACCCACAGTGTTCCCTGTGTGACTTGGCCAGTGTTCAGGGAGTAAGTGCAGGTCCTGATGGAGGAACAGAGAGAGGATGGGCAGCAGTGAGGTGTGTGAAATTGGTCCCAGAGGACCAATGGGGCTTGTTCTGCGACCTTTTACACGTCTCAGAGCATTTCTCCTTCAGACCCAGTTCATCCACCAGCACTGTCCCAGGGGGAAGATGGTTCCTTCACCCAGTACCCTTCGTCAGAGGATAGTACAGTGAAATTGTAAGAAGGTGGCCCTCTGCAATATTAAATAAAAGTGTATGACTTTCTAATTTGTGATGGGAAATATGGAAAATCAAGGGGATGTCATGTGCAGCATGGTTACTATAGTTAATACTGTACTGCATATTTGAAAGTAGCTAGGAACGTTAATCTGGAAAGTTCTCATCACAAGAAAAAAATTATAACTATGGTAACAGATGTTAACTGGACTTACTGTGCTGGTCATTTTGCAATACCTACAAATATCAGACAATTATACTAAACACCTGAAACTAATATAATGTTATGTCAGTGGTAACTCATTTAAAAAAGTGTTATAAAGTTTGATTAATTATCCTTTAATTAATAGTCCTTTAATTGACAGTATCCAAATGAATAGTTTTTAAATGCCAAATAGTTATGAGCTAAATACTACATCTGCTGAATAGTTAACAAATGAAAGGGACAGGTATCAGTTAGAAGGATTTTTCAGCACAAAAGCTTTCATTAACTATATTAAGAAATTGATAGATGTTATCCTTACTAATTCTTAGGCCCCTGATGAGATTTCTGTTCAAGAAGAGATTTGTGACCTTGGTCCTATTTTCAAGGTTCTGGGAGGGTTGGGCAAGAACAGGCTTGTCCATGCACAATTGTTGTTAATGTAACTGGTAACTGCTTATTTCTTGAGGTAACTTGCCTTCTTTTTTTGGTGCTCTGAGAAAATTGCCAGTGAAATAATTTAATCACAGGCTTTTAAAAATTAACATATCAGTGATATACAATCTTATGAAGGTTTCACATGAGCAACAATGTGGTTACTATATTGCCCCCTATTATTAAGTCCCCACCACATACCCCATTACAGTCACTGTCCATCAGCACAGTAAGATGCTATAGAGTCACTACTTGTCTTTTCTTGCTATACTGCCTTCCCCGTGCACCCCCCTGTATTATTTGTGCTAATGATAATACCCCTCAATCGCCTTCTCCCTTCCTTCCCACCCACCCTCCCCAACCCCTTTTCCTTTGGTAACTGCTAGTCCATTCTTGGATTCTGTGATTTTGATGCTGTTTTGTTCTTTCAGTTTTGCTTTGTTGTTATACTCCACAAATTAGTGAAATCATTTGATACTTGTCTTTCTCTGCCTGGTTTATTTCACTGAGCATAATACCTTCAAGCTTCATCCATGTTGTTGCAAACTGTAGGATTTGTTTTCTTCTTATGGCTTAATAATGTTCTATTGTGTATATGTACCACACCTTCTTTATCCATTCATCTACTAATGGACTCTTAGGTTGCTTCCATGTCTTGGCTGTTGTAAATAGTGCTGCAACAAACATAGGGGTGCATGTGTCTTTTTGAATCTGTGATCTTGTTTTATTCAGATAAATTCCTAGGAATGGAATTCCTGGGTCAAATGGTATTTCAATTTTTAGTTTTTTGAGGAACCTCCATATTTTTTTCCACAATGGTTGAACTAATTTACATTCCCACCAACAGTATAGGAGGGTTCCCCTTTCTCTGCATCCTCACCAGGATTTGTTGTTGTTTGTCTTTTGGATGTTGACCATCCTAACTGGTGTGAGGTGATATTCCATTGTGGTTTTAATTTGCATTTCCCAGATTTGCCACGTGGAGCATCTTTTCATGGGCCTGATGGCCATCTGAATTTGTTCTTTGGAAAAGTGTCTCTTCAGATCCTCTGCCTATTTTTTAATTGGGTTATTTGCTTTTTGGGTTTTGAGACATGTAAGCTCTTTATATATTTTGGATGTTAACCCCTTATTGGATATGTCATTTACAAATATATTCTCCCATACTGTAGAATGCCTTTTTGTTCTACTGCTGGTGTCCTTTGCTGTACAGAAGCTTTTTAGCTTGTTTTAGTCCCGTTTGTTCATTTTTGCTTTTGTTTCCTTTGCTCAAGGAGATGTGTTCATGAAAAAGTTGCTCATGTTTATATTCAAGAGAGTTTTGCTTATGTTTTCTTCTAAGAGATTTATGGTTTCATGACTTATATTCAGGTCTTTGATCCATTTTGGGTTTATTTTTGTATATGGAGTTAGAGAGTAATCCAGTTTCATTCTCTTATATGAAGTTGTCCAGTTTTGCCAACACCAGTTGTTGAAGGAGCTGTCATTTCTCTATTGTCTATCCATGACTCCTTTATTGTATATTAATTGGCCATATATGTGTGGGTTTATATCTGGACTCTATTCTATTCCATTGATCTGTGGTTCTGTTCTTGTGCTAGTACCAAATTGTCTTGATTACTGTGGCTTTGTAGTAGAACTAGAAGTTGGGGAGTGTAATCCCTCTGCTTTATTATTCTTTCTAAGGATTGTTTTGGCTATTCAGGGTCTTTTGTGGTTCCATATGAATTTTAGAATTATCTGTTCTAGTTCATTGAAGAATGCTGTTGGTATTTTGATAGGGATTGTATTGAATCTGTAGATCACTTTAGTCAGGATGGCCATTTTGACAATATTAATTCTTCCTATCCATGAGCACAGGGTATATTTTCATTTATTAGTGTCCTCCTTAATTTCTCCTGAGAGTGTTTTGTAGTTTTCAGGGTAAAGGTCTTTCACCTCCTTGGTTAGGTTTATTCCTAGGTATTTTGTTCTTTTTGATGCAATTGTGAATGGGATTATTTTCCTGATTTCTCTTTCTGCTACTTCATCATTATAGTATACAGAATGCAACAGATTTATGTGTATTGATTTTATATCCTGCAACTTTTCTTAATTCAGATATTAGTTCTAGTAGTTTTGGAGTGGATTCTCTAGGGTTTTTTTTTTATGTACATCTGCATTTTATAATGTCATCTGCAAACAGTGACAGTTTAACTTGTTCCTTGCTGTGCTGGATGCCTTTTATTTCTTTGGTTGTCTGTTTGCTGTGGCTAGGACCGCCAGAACTATGTTGAATAGAAGTGGGGAGAGTGGACATCCTTGTCTTGTTCCCAATCTTAGAGGAAAAGCTTTCAGCTTTTTGTTGTTATACATGATGTTGGCTGTGGGTTTGTCATATATGGACTTTATTATGTCAAGGTGCTGCCCTGTATACCCATTTTGCTGAGAGTTTTTATCATGAATGGATTTTGAATTTTGTTGATTGCTTTTTCAGCATCTATGGAGATGATCATGTGATTTTTGTTCTTTCTGTTGATGTAGTGGATGATGTTGATGGATTTTCTAATATTGTTGAGTATTTTTGCATCTATGTTCATCAGAAATACTGGTCTGTAATATTCTTTTTTTTGTAGTGTCTGCCTGGTTTTGGTATTAGAGTGATGCTGGTTTCATAGAATGAATTAGGAAGTATGCCCTCTTCTACATTTTGGAAAACTTTAAGGAGGATGGGTATTAGGTTTTCATTAAATGTCTGATAATATTCAGCGGTGTAGCCATCTGGTCTGGGGGTTTTGTTCTTGGGTAGTTTTTTGATTAGCAATTCAATTTCATTGCTGGTAATTGGTCTGTTCAGATTTTCTGTTTCTTCCTGGATCCATCTTGCAAGGTTGTTTTTTTCTAGAAAGTTGTCCATTTCTTCTAGATTATCCAGTTTGTTAGTATGTAGTTTTTTGTAATATTCTCTAATAATTATTTGTATTTTGGTGGTGTCCATAGTGATTTTTTCTTTCTCATTTTTGATTCTGTTTATGTGTGTTGATTCTCTCTTTTTCTTGATAAGTCTGGCTAGGCGTTTATCTATTTTGTTTTTCTCAAAGGACCAGCTCTTGGTTTCATTCATTCTTTCTATTGTTTTATTTCCAATTTTATTTATTTCTGCTCTAATCTTTATTATGTCCCTCCTTCTACTGACTGTAGGCCTCATTTGTTCTTCTTTTTCCAGTTTCATTAATTTTGAATTTAAACTGCTTATTTGGAATGATCATTGTTTCTTTAGACAGGCCTGCTTTGCTATATACTTTCTTCATAAAACTGCCTTCGCTGCATCCCACAGAAGTTGGGGTGTTGAGCTGTTGTTTTCATTTGTCTCCATATATTGCTTGATCTCTGTTTTAATTTGGTCATTGATCCATTATTTAGGGACATACTGTTAAGTCTCCATGTGTTTGTGGGCTTTTTTGTTTTCTTTGCACAATTTATTTCTGGTTTCTTACCTTTGTGATCTGAGAAGTTGGTTGGTACAATTTCAATCTTTTTGATTTTATCGAGGCTTTTTTGTGGCCTACTATGTGACCTATTCTGGAAAATGTTCCATGTGCACTTGAGAAGAATGTGTATCCTGGTTCTTTGGGGTGGAGTGCTCTGTAGATGTCTGTTAGGTTCATCTGTTCTAATGTGTTGTTCAGTGCCTCTCTCTCCTTACTTATTTTCTGTCTGGTTGGTCTGTACTTTCGTGTGAGTGCTGTGTTGAAGTCTCCTAAAATGAATGCATTGCATTCTATTTTGTTTCCCCCTTTTATTCTGTCTTTTATTCTGTTAGTATTTGTTGTATATATTTAGGTGTTCTTATGTTGGGTGCATAGATATTTATCATGGCTATATCCTTTTGTTGGACTGACCCCTTTATCATTATGTAATGTCCTTCTTTGTCTCTTGTGACTTTCTTTGTTTTAAAGTCTGTTTTGTCTGATACAAGTACTGCAACACCTGCTTTTTTCCCAGTATTGTTTACATGAAATATCTTTTTCCATCCCTTCACTTTTAGTCTGTGTATGTCTTTGGGTATGAAGTGGGTCTCTTGTAGGCTGCGTATAGATGGGTCTTGCTTTTTTTATCCATTCTGTAACTCTGTGTGTTTTGATTGGTGCATTCAGACCATTTACGTTTAGGGTGATTATCGATAGATATGTACTTACTGCCATTGCAGGCTTTGATTTCAGCTTACCAAAGGATCAAGGGCAGCTTATTTACTATCCAGCAGTCTAAGTTAACTCACTTATTACACTATTACAAACACAATCTGAATTACCTTTTTTTATCTCCTTTCTTTTACTTCCTCCTTCACTTGTTATATGTTAGGTGTCATATTCTCTACTCTTTACGTATCCCTTAACTGACTTTGTGGGTAGCTGACTTAATTTGCATTTGGTTAGTAATTAATTGGTCTGCTTCCTTTACTGTGGTTTTGTTTTCTCTGGTGACAGGTATTTATCCTTAGGAGCACTTCCATCTAGAGCAGTCCTTTTAAAATATCTTGTAGAGATGGTTTGTGGGAGGTAAATTCCCTCAAGGTTTGCTTATCTGAAAATTGTTTAATCCCTCCTTCAAATTTAAATGATAGCCTTTCTGGGTAGAGTATTGTTGATTTGAGGCCCTTCTGTTTCATTGCATTGAATATATCATCCCACTTCCTTATGGCATGTAAGGTTTCTGCTGAGAAGTCTGATTATAGCCTGATGGGTTTTCTTTGTAGGTGACCTTTTTTCTTTCTCTGGCTGCTTTTAGTAGTGTGTCCTTGTGTTTGATCCTTGCCATTTTAATTTTATGTCTTGGTGTTGTTCTCCTTGGGTCCCTTGTGTTGGGAGATCTGTGTACTTTCATGACCTTAGAGACTATTTCCATTCCCAGATTGGGGAAGTTTTCAGCAATTATTTTGTCAAAGACACTTTCTATACCTTTTTCTCTCTCTTTTCCTCTGGTACCTCTGTATGTGACTATTGTTCTGTTTGGATTGGTCACACAGTTCTCTTAATATACTTTCATTCCTTGGGATCCTTTTTTCTCTCTCTGTCTCAGGTTTCTTTGTATTTCTCTTTTCTAATTTCTGTTCCATTTACCATCTCCTTTACCTCATCTAATCTGTTTTTAAATCCCTCCATTGTATATTTCATTTCAGCTACTGTAGTTTTCAAAGTGTCTATCTCTGTCTTGAATTCTTTCCTTAGATCTTGAATATTTTTCTGTAGCTTTGGTAGCAGGCTTATGACTTTTATTTAGAATTTTTTAATCAGGAATATTGGTGATTTCAGTTCAGTGTGCCCTCTTTCTGGTGTTTGTGGGATTTTGGATTGAACAAGGTTCTTCTGCCTTTTCATAATCCTGGGGTGATGGTAGGAGTCTCAGGACAGTGGTGCCAATGCCAACAAAGGAGAGAGCTCTTTCCTGTTTCCCAGATGTACTGCATGCCTGTACTGTCAGGGCCAGTCAGCTATGCTCAGGGAACAGCCTCTGCATAAGCCCTTATAGCTTTTGTAGGTGGGCCTGCCTTTGGCTGGCCTGGTGCAATGGTGAGGTTACAGGTGAGTGGCTCTGGTGCTTGCTGGGATGACAGAGCTCTTTCCTGCTTCCTGGCCTCAGTGCCTGCCTTCACTGTCCAGATCAGTTAGCCATCCCCACAGGGAGCAGCCTCTGCATTAATCCCCTGTTGTTGCTGTAGGTAGGGCTGTCCTCTTGCAGAAAAAAATTCAAAATAAAAGTCATAAGCCTGCTACTGAAGGTACAGAAAAATATTCAAGATCTAAGGAATTCAAGTGGTGATGGGGGCTGTAGGTTTGCATGCAGGTACTGACTGGGAAGAAGGAGTGGCAGTCTCCATATTATGGTGTGAGGCCTCAGGGATGTGTTGCCAGCCAGGGGACTGGAGTGCCTGAAGCTCCTGAAAGTTCCCAATCTACTGGGCTGAGTGTGCCAGGATTATTTTGTCCATCTGTTCCTTCTGCTGAGCAGCAAGCTCTATGTAATCCTTGCCCCTTTAGCAATCCTCTCACTGTTGGGGAGTCTTTCAAAACGCCCACCATACTTTTGTTCCAGAGCAGCCAGTTGTGGGAACCTCTTCACAAGTGGCTGAAATCTCAATCTTTGACTTCACTTTTTAACCCCTCTGATCTACAGAGCATCATGCAGTGTGGTTTTGTGCTCCCAGATTAGATCTCCAGGGCTGGCTATTTAGCTGTCCTGGCTTCAACTGCCTCCCCAGTCTGTTTCAATTCCTCCAGCTGGTGAGCTGGGGGTGCGGGGGTGGGGAGTGCTTGGGTCTCACCAGGTCATGGTTTGTTACTTTACCCTTTTCTGTGAGATGTTCTCTTTTCCCAGATGTAGACTGGCTGGTGTAATCTTATTTCTGGTTGCTCTTTTAGGATTAGTTGTATTTGCTGTATTTTTGCATTATATGTGGTTTTGAGAGGAGATTTCTGTGTCATTTCTCATGCTGCTGTCTTTTTTCACCCAGGACTTATTTTATAATTACATCTAATCACAGCTTTAATGTTCTCATTTGGAGTTCTAAGAGGTGGGCTTCTTCAACCATTCATTAGAGACATAAAAACAGGACACAAAAAGCTCTTTTTTTTAAATACTTTTTTTTAATTTTTAATTTTTCTATCATTAATGTACAATTACTTGAACAACATTATGGTTACTAGACTCCCCCCATTATTAAGTCCTCCCCACATATCCCATTACAGTCACTACCCATGAGCATAGTAACGTGCTATAAAACCATTACTTGTCTTCTCTGTATATACTGCCTTTCCCGTGTCCCCCCGTACATTATGTGTGCTAATACACAATGGAGTATTATTCAGCCATAAGAAGAAAACAAATCCTACCATTTGCAATAACATGGATGGAGCTAGAGGATATTATGCTCAGTGAAATAAGCCAGGAAGAGAAAGACAAGTATCAAATGATTTCATTTATCTGTGGAGTGTAAGAACAAAGAAAAAACTGAAGGAACAAAACAGCAGCAGACTCACAGAACCCAAGAATGGACTAATAGTTACCAAGGGGAAAGGGACTGGGGAGGGTGGATGGGAAGGGAGGGATAAGGGGGAAAATGGGGCATTACAGAAAGCTCTTTTAAGAGAGTGTAAGATATAAAGAACTTCTAAGCTCTAAGTCATGTTATTTATTGTATCTTTTATCAATTATCTGATGGACTTGTAAGTGTCCTAAGTCTTTATATCATGGTTTTTAGAGACAGTTTTCTAAATCTGTATGTTCACAATTCAAGGAAACATTATAACATAGCAAATTGCCCAGGTAGTATCCTTTGCCTGTTTCTTTTGTATTGTTGGAATTCTCAAGATATAATGGGGAAGCACAAATATCAAGACATTCAATTTCTGAGAGTACATAGCTGAATTATGTTTCTTAGGTTCCAGTGTCTCAGTGGGGTCATGTCACTGAAATGTAAGCAGTGATGGTGGTTGAGAGAGGGGTTGCCTTTTCCATCCCTCTTCCTCCCATTGCCACTGCAGTAAGTGGGAGCTGGCAGTTGGAAGCAGGCTGGATTCTTGAGTCACCTTGTGGAGGAGCTGCAGACAGTAGATTCTCTTAGTCCTCATCAGACTCTGATGTCAATGCAAAACCAACTTCTGACATGTTAAGACTCTGAGATTTAAGGACTAATTGGTCACAACATAGTGCAGCCTATTCTGCATGTATTTTCATTTAGGAGATGCAGATGCACAAACTTCAAGAGGTGTAAAAGTCCTCACAATCCTCTTTGCCAGATGCAAACACTATTATTCTTATATATCTTTCAGAGATATGTGCCAGTTACAAAAATAGTAATAATTATGGTAATGGCAGCAAAGTCTTTAATAAGTTTGCTGTAACAATTTACCCTTAAAGTTGTTATTCAGACCCAACTGAAAGTGATCTAAGTCAGCAATATGTGGGTGTAGTGAGGGGAGTCTGCTGCACAGTTTGTCATTAAGGGGCCCTGACTGAAAGAGACCTTGCAATCTGTAATGTCTTTGAGAATGATCTGGCCATCAATATCTATCTGCCTGGTAAAAGGGCAAAGAACACAGAAGATGGCATTTGAGAGCTTTTACAAGACAGGTCTGCCAGTCATTTAATACAATTAAGTCATATCCTCACATCTTATGCAAAAATTCTGGCAGATATAGTCTAATGTGAACTGGGAAGAAGAAGAAATGTGTTTGGCGATCAGCTAGAAGTCTTTACCTTACTTATGTATTGATCCATTTAATCTTTACAACAGCTCTATGATCTAGGGATTCCTGTAATGCCCACTTCACAGACTAATAAACAGAACTGTAGTTAATTCATTTGCCAAAAATCAGCTATTAAGTGGCAGAGCCTGGAAGTGTCTGGTATCAGAGCTGGGCTTAGCTACTCTATTACCTTCTTTTTTATACAATGTGGTATATTATTATGCACATTGTTCTCCATGTTGTTGCTATTATATCCTCTTAAATACATTTAGTTGAAATTCAGTGCTAGTACATACAGGGCTGTTTATTTCTTTTTGTTATCTGTGTGCTACTCTATTATATGAGTCATAATTTAACTATGCATAATAATTGTTCTCATTTTCCCCAATTTCAAACAGTAGAGTGGAATATCCTCAACATTCTGTATTTGCACATATATGCATGTATATGGAGAGGAATAATTTCTGTAAATAAAACTGTTCAGCCAAAATAGTATGTGTATATTTTTTATAGATGTCTCCAAATTTCCCTACAGATTTTTTATACAGAAAACAATTTATATTCCCATGAACAAAATATGAAAGTATATATTTCTCCATACTCATGTAACACATCACCCTTTTGATATTAATAGTAAGTAAAAATGGTATTTGATAGTTTTTTCTTCAATGTCATTATTTTTATTGCTTTCTAATGTTTGTTGAGACTATAATGAATAAAAATGAAAAGATTCTTTAGATTTAGGATCAGTGTAATACTCTCCCAGGAGAAAAGCAGATGTAGGTGGTGTGGTTTATTCAACCCGGTTATTTTCTGATACATTGCAGAAACATCTCATTCTGAGAGAAAAACATTGTAAGAGAATTGCCAGTAATTTTTCAATGAAAATGATTAAACCAACCCATAATTTAAAATCTCCTGTCACTTTGGGGATTATAGCATTCTTTAGTGCCTTAGGAACTTTTGAGAAGGCAGATTGCTCCAACTACATTTCCATTATTCACAAAATACATTCCCTCTTCACTGTGTTGCTTTAACACAGGTAGAATCCTGTTTAACTATGCAGTGAGGTATACTGAGGCCACTGCAATGCTGCACAGGGACTGGGATTTTGTGAGACTTAAGAGTGCCTCTTCCTGTGCCAGTTCTTTTTTCTTAGTCAGTGTAACAAATATTTATTGAGCTTCTACTACCTGAAAAACACTCGTGCTTGGTTCTGTGGCATATTCAAAGTAGACATGCCATGACTGATGTCCACACTGAATTGACCATTGAATATAATCTTGACATTGGACACAGCGTGTGAAAAATGCCAAAAAAATACACAGACATATATAAAAACATAAATTAACATCACTTCTTCAATATGTGTGTATTATTGCCTTTTTTTTTGAAGGAATTACAATATTTTTAATGCTTTTTGGTAATAGTGTACAAAATATCCAACATTAATTTTTGGCACAGAGATCATTTAAATTTCATTTTAGAATGGTAATATTATTGACAACTGAACATCTTACATGTTTAATGATATTTTGATTTCTTTAGCACACATCAAGAATAAAACAGAATGATTTTAATTAGAGCAGCTTTAGATTATTTTTTACATATGCACATAATTTTTTAAATTGAAGTAGATTGGACAAACAAAATCCTATTAGTTTCAGGTGTATAGCATAGTGATTTGACATTTTTATACACTATTAAATGATCCCCACGATAAGTCTAATTACTATCTGTCAACATACAAAGTTGTTCTAATATTATTTACTATATTCCTTATGCTGTACATTATATCCCCATTACTTACTTATTTTATAATTGAAATTTCATACCTCTTAATCCCCTTCACCTATTTTGCCTACCCTCTCAACTCCTTCTCCCTATGGTAACCATCAGTTTTCAGTTTTTTTCCTATGTCTATGAGTCTGTTTCTATTTTGTTTCTATATTTTAGATTCCACCCATAAGTGAAATCATATGGTATTTGTCTTCCTCTGTTTGATATCTCACTGAGAATAATACACTCTAGGTCCATGTTGTTGCAAATGTCAAGATTTCATTCCTTTTTTATGGCTGAGTAATATTCTACCACTCTCTCTCTCTCTCTCTCACACACACACACACACACACACACACACACACACACACTGCACACATCTTCTTTATCCATCAACTGTTGGACACTTAGCTACCTTCCATATCTTGGCGATTGTAAATGTTATTGCAATGACTATAGGGATGTGTATATCTCTTTAAATTGGTGATTTTATTTTCTTCAGATATATACCCAGAAGTGGAATTCCTGGATTGTTTGGTAGTTATATTTTAATTTTTTTGAGGAACCTCTATGTTGTTTTCCATAGTGGCTGCACCAATTTACATACCCCTAGTAGTGTATGAAGGTTCCCTTTTCTCCACATCCTTGTCAACACTTGTTATTTTCTGTCTTTTTCATATTTGCCAAACTGACAGGTGTGAAGTGATATCTCACTGTAGTTTTGATATGTATTTCCCTAATGATATGTAATGTTGAGCATTTTTTTCATGTGCCTATTATCATCTGTACGTCTTTTTTGGAAAAATTTCTACTCAAGTCTCTGCACATTTTTTTTCATTTATTAATCATTCTATTTATTTAAATTCACTTGGTTCAATTGTTTTTTTTGCATGTCAGGTAGTTTTTATTTTTTGGTATCATTTATCTACAGCTACATGAGGAACATTATGTTTACTAGACTCTCCCCTTCGCCAAGTCCCCCCCACACACCCCATTAGTCACTGTCCTTCAGCGTAGTAAGATACTGTAAAATCACTACTTGTTTTCTCTGTGTTGCACTGCACATTTTTAAATTGGGTTGTTTTTAGATATTAAGTTGTGTAAGTGCTTTATATATTTTGGATATTAACCCCTTTCTGGATATATGATTTGCAGATATATTCTCCCATTGAGTAAGCTGCTTTTATTTTGTTAATGGTTTCCTTCAGTGTGTAAGTACTTAATAGTTTTAATTTTTAAAATATTAATACATGTTAAATATATCTAGAAAAGCTTAAGTGCCATTTAAATTGTTTTAGCTATGGTTCATATCCTTTAATATTCTTTTAGAATATTAGATACTTTCTAATTGATTTATAGAAGGTCTTTATATATTTAGGAAATAAGCCATTTGTTTATGATATATGTTGCTATATTGTTTTGGCCAGTTTTTCATTTCTATTTTGATTTAAGTTATGGTGGGATTTTTTTCTCTGTGCATTAATATTTAAAAAAATTATGTGATTGAATTTATCATACATCAGTGTTTTGCTTTTCTTTTCTTGGGTCAGGTGTAGAAAAAGTCCCTTTTGCATTCTGTGATTATGAAACACTTATTTTCTGTTTTCTCATATTTTCTTTTTGATTTCCGTTTTACAGTTAAATCTTTGTGCCATCATATAGGGTTTATTATAAGGCATGTATGGGATATACCATATGGTATAAGTCATATGGGATTTATTATAAAGGGTAAAATAGGAATTAAATTATAGTTTTCACATGTCTAATTGACCCAGCATCAATTAGTGAATAGTATATTTTTGACCATTATCATAAAGTGTCACTTTTTTTCACATGTAAATTCCACTTGGGTCTGTTTTTGGTTACTTAATAATTCTGTCTCTCGGTGTTTACTAACCACACTTTCTTACGGTAGATTTAAATATGTTTCACTGTATTTTGTAAACACTTCCATTTTTCAGAATTTTCTTGGTTTTCTTTTTCCTTTCATTTTTCCATATGAACATTGTGTATCAGCTAGAGTGGTTCTTAATAAAGAAGCCTATTGTTATTTTTCTACAGATCATAAATATTTGCAAATAAACATATTCAGAAACTAATAAATTTTGATCCAAGAACAGGTTATGACTTTTAATTTTTTGGGGTCTTCCCTTTAGTTTGTTCAGTTGTACATTAATTTTTTCCATTTAAGCTTCTGTTTAGGCATATTAGACATTTCATCTTTTTTCTTTGTTTTATAATTTTATTATTCTATTATATATTTTAATTGGTTATCATTTTTATATAGAAAAGCAACTGATTTTTGTATATAAATTTTGTTCCCAGTCACTTTACAATGATTATTAAGAGGGTGTGAGTATAATTACCAAGATGACCTGGGTCAGTCTTAGATAACATGGTTTGAATCCTAGCTCTACCACTTATAGGCTGTTATTGTAAGGATTAAAGATAATTCATGAAAAACATTTAGAATAGTGCTTAATCAATTTAATTATTATGCCTAATCAGATATTGGTATAGAAGTTAGCTTGATTCTGGAAAAAAATGTTGATGCTGTTTTGTTTCTGTACTTGGGAAAAATTTAAGATGAATAGGACATGTTTCTTTCCTGGTGAAAAACTCTTTTTCCATTTGCCAGTTCATTTGATTCTCCAGATCTCCTTTGCTAGAAGAATAATTTTAATTTTTTTGAATTTTTTATTAACGTATCATTGATATTCAATGTTATGATGGTTTCAGATACACAACACAGTTGTTCAGCATTCACCCATATTATCAAGTTCTCACCCCCTCCATTGTAGTCACTGTCTGTCAATGTAGTGAGATGTTATAGAGTCATTAACTGTATTTTCTGTGCTGCACTACTGTTCATGTGACCTACCTATATTGTGATTACAATTATAGTGCCCCTTATCCCCTTCTTCCTCCTCAGCCACTCTTCCCAACCCCTCCCATTTGGTAACCACTAGTCCCTTCTTGATGTCTATGAATCTACTGCCATTTTGTTTCTTTTGTTTTGCTTTGTTTTATACTCCACAAATGAGTGAAATCATTTGATATTTGACTTTCTCTGCTTGGCTTATTTCACCATCTATGTTGTTGAAAATGGCAGGATTTCTTTTCTTTTTATGGCTGAATAATATTCCGTTGTGCATATGTACCACCTCTACCCATTCATCTATTGATGAACACCTAGGTTGCATCCATATTTTGGCTATTGCCAGCAGTGCTGCAATAAACATAGCAGTGCATATGTCTTTTTGAATCAGGGATCTTGTTTTCTTTGGGTAAATTCCTAAGAGTGGAATTACTGGATCAAATGGTATTTCTATTTTTAGTTTTTTGAGGAACATCCATATTGTTTTCCACAATGGTTGAACCAATTTACATTCTCACCAACAGTATAGGAGGGTTCTCATTTCTATGCATCCTTGCCAGCATTTTTTATTTATCTTTTGGATAGTGGCCATCCTAACTGGTATGAGATGATATCTCTTTGTGGTTTTGATTTGCATTTCCCTGATGATTAGCTATGTGGAGCATCTTCTCATGTGCCTGTTGGCCATTTGTATTTCTTCTTTGGAGAAGTGTCTGTTCAGGTACTCTGCCGATTTTTTGATTGAGTTATTTGTCTTTTGGGTGTTGAAGCATATGAGTTCTTTATATATTTTGGATGTTAATCCCTTATTAGATAAATAATTTATGAATATTCTCCCATACTGTAGGATGCCTTTTTGTTCTGCTGATGGTGTCCTTTGCTGTACAGAAGCTTTTTAGTTTGATGTAGTCCCATTGGTCCATTTTTGCTTTTGTTTCCCTTGCCCAAGGAGATGTGTCCAGGAAAAAACTGTTCATGCTTATATTCAAGAGAGTTTTGCCTATGTTTTCTTCTAAGAGTTTTATGGTTTCATGACTTATGTTCAGGTCTTTGATGCATTTTGAGTTTACTTTTGTGTATGGAGTTAGACATCCAGTTTCATTCTCTTATGTGTAGCTGCACATTTTTTGCCAACACCATTTGTTGAAGAGGTTGTCTTTTTCATATTGTATATTCATGGCTCCTTTATCGTATATTAGTTGACAATGACAGTGTGGGTTTACATCTGGGCTCTCTGTTCTGTTCCACTGGTCTATGGGTCTGTTCTTATGCCAGTACCAAATTGTCTTGATTACTGTGGCTTTGTAGTAGAACTTGAAGTCAGAAAGTGTTATCCCCCCAGCTTTGTTCTTCTTTCTCAGGATTGTTTTGGCTATTCAGTGTCTTTTATGGTTCCATATGAATTTTTGAACTATTTGTTCTAGTTCATTGAAGAATGCTGTTAGTATTTAATAGGGATTGCATTGAATCTGTAAATTACTTTGGGCAGGATGGCCATTTTCACAGTATTAATTCTTCATATCCATGAGCACTGGATAGATTTACATCTATTGGTCTATGGGAGAAGAATAATTATACTAATTTCATAAAAGTATAATCTGTTACTCATAGAGGCTAAAATAAGTGTCTGAACCAAAATTTTAATATGAGGTTCCCTACTCTAAAGCCAAAATAAAGATTTAAACATGCTAATATAGAAAGAGAAAAGTATTAGAGACCCACTTGTTTGAAAATATGTCTTTTTAGTTGCAAAATTTATTTTTACACTTCTTCAGTCATTGATTTATGCAATGGTTTCTTCTAACATACTTCAGTATAAAATGTACTTTTATTACTCATAAATTCAATTTATGGGAAGTCTTAACCATGGCTTCAAAGAAAAAAAAGAACAAAATTAGTAGTGTTGATGATTCTTCTGCATCTTTTCCTCTATCCTTCCTACCTTCTGACCCTATAGCTACTCTTATAATCCTAACCCATATAATACCTGCCTTGGTTACTACTACAGAAACTTGTAAAATTGTCTGTTAGTCTCTAATCTTGTCCTTCTCAAAGTCATTCTCTGCACTCTCACCAGTGACTCACATATTGTACATTTTACCACATATCTCCCTTTGCCCAAGTTAGAGGTCCTCTTACTTTTCCAGCCTGGAACCTTGCCAAAATCCAAATGCTCACAGTTCTGCTGAGCACACAAAAGTGCCATTTCAACTTTTCAAATTAAACCTCTTGTTAGCTCACCTTTTTCTTCCCCCAGTAACTAGCACTGTGCCTTATATATAGGAGGCTCTTACTAGATGTGTATTTCCTTAAAGTTTCTTCCTGTCTTCTTAAAATCTTTTAGGAAAGCAGTTTGTATTGTAGAAATCTTGAGAAGATTAGTTAGACATTAAGAGTTCTGGCTTTTAGTCCTGGTTCTGTCTTTGACTCACTGTGAGACCTTGGACATGTACCTGTAGGTTTGGGTACATAAGTCTCCAAGCAGATTTTGGGCCCAAGACAACTCGGTATTGGGGTAAAATTAGGAGAGCACTGAATAGGCAGGGAAGCTTTACATACTACTTTTTTCAATTCTTACAATAACTTAGATGGTAGCAATTAATATTCTTATAATACCAATGGAGAATGGTGACAAAAATAAGTTAAGTATTATGTGCAAAGGGTAAAGATAAAACTCTTCTGGTGCAGGGGCTTTGAGGAGGGACAAGGAGGAAAGCAAAAAGTCAGACTCTATCCAAATCTTTGGAAAGAAGCCGAAGGTTAGGGAGGGCCAGAGAGATCTGGGGATTCCTGGAGCAAGGTGCTTCCTTGTTTCTCAGAGCACAGCCTGGGGAAACTGCAGCATCTTTAATGGAGTCAAACATTCAGTATATTCAGTGTGTAGAGCAATCAGCTGTGGTTTATCTGAAATGTGTGAAGACAGGTCTAGGCAGATGAGCCCATGCTAACCCCTCTGTTTTCCATGACCTAGTGTATATCACCTAGGATCCTAAAAATTTCTCATAGCACTTGTGGGAGAAGCACAAATGTTAGGAGGAATGGAAGAGGCATAGCATCAGGATAAAGAGGCTTCAAAATGTGGGAACTGTGTAACTGGCCTCTATAGTAGGGCCTACCAATTTCAATAGTTGGTCCAAGTTGGAAACAAGTGGGCCCAGACTCACTTCGGGAGGATGCCTGGGCTATTGGGACAAGCTAGGTAAGAGCACATTCATATCAAGACATCCCTGCTTCAAGTCTGCAAGAACTTAGAAAGTCAATGGGGAGGAAGTCATCAGAAGGAGGGAGGAGAAATGATGTAATTTATTGAGATTAAATCATAAAGCAACTGAGATAAAACCTGAAAAGCACTGGCTAAAACTGGAAGAGACTGAATTACATTGAAGTTGAAGGTGGTGGTGGTTTCTGTTGTGTTTCTTCAAAGCAAGATTGAGATTCTTTGTTGTAATTACCTTTTTTTCACCCTTAAATTGTGGCAAGTGTTGTCAACTCTATTATAATTTTAATAATTCTTTCAGTCATTCAACAACAATTTATTGGTCATCTATATACTGGTTATTCTGCTCATAATTTTTGCTGATATTTCAAGCCCTATTTGAAACTACTCTCTGTGTGGCCATATGCTCTCTTGGAGGCTCATGTTGGCCTCCCAAAGCCCCAGCTTCTGCAAGTCCAACCCTAGTTTCTTACAACAGAGGTTCCTTACTCTCTGTAGTCCCCTTTAATATTTTTTTCCTTGGGAATTCCATTGTGATTTTTCAAGCAAGTGACTTAAACAGAAGTTGTGGTTATATAATATGTAAATATATTTGATATAAATTCAAAAATTTTGTTTAGACAGGTACACATGGGTTCCCCTTTTTAGCTCTGTGGTGACCCCACCTCCTTTTCTGGATGTTAAAGCTAAAGCATTAGATGGAGGCTTTTTGTATGTCACTCAAAGCTGGAAAAGGAAAAAGTTCTCCTTTAGCAAAATAAGGTTGGGGAGGTATGCGGGGAGGAGGTTGTCTTCCCTGCTACAGGACAGCTTGTTTTTTTTTCTGGATATTATTCTACTTGATGTTCAGACCACCATGGAGAATCCAAAGCATCATTTCTGCCTAAGCAGTGAGAGAACGAGAAGGACAAGGGACTAATTGAAATTCCTCTCTAGAGGTCAGCTAAAGAGAATGGGCCCCAGGAGGAGTGAGGGGCTAAAGGGAGTGCATGGCGGTGGGAAGCAGGGCGGAGCTCAGGGAGGCGGGTGGAGGAGTCTCTCCTGGTGAAGTGCCACCCTCCAGGAGCCCAGCAGTGCCGTCCTGTGCCTGAAGCGGGGCTGTAACTCCCTGCAGGACACCTCCTGAGTTTCTGTCCCCTCGGTAGACTGTGCATTGCTTGAACCTACAGTGAATTAATATTTCTTAGGATTCCTTACATGTTTCATGGCCTAAATAGGTAGGTCTTTTCTTCATGCTCCCCAGCTGATGTCCAGATTCCTGCAGGATGGTGAAGAGGCTTCCGTGGGACCTCATCAGGCCATAGTAGGCAGACTGTTTTGTTTGTGGGCTGTGCCACTCTTCTGCTGTAAGACGTTTAGTGTCAAGGTAAGGCTGTGGGGAGCAGAAGAGTCACAAGCACAGCATGGTTTTTCATTCAATTCAGGAAATTGGCTTCCTCCTCTCCTATCTTTCTCTGACTTATGTTAAGCATTTGTAGTTGCTTCAGGCTTCAAAATTGTCATCTCATCAAGTTATACTTTCACATATTGTTACAGAACACATAACAATATATTGCCATGCCAAAGCTATTTGATTGCTATTGAAGTTAGGAATATAAAAAGAAAAAAACAATAGAATAAAATAAAATTATATGAAACATTTCAATTCCAGCTTCTTGGTTTTTACATGGGGTGATGGAGCATGGAGGCTAATTCTTGTCTACACGTCAATATAAAGTATACTTTTCCTAGGGCAGTTTTTGTATTCCTTTATCATGGGATCTATAGTCAGTACTAGAACTTAGGCCTGCAAAAATACTGTGCCAAGGAATCTGAACACAGATGTGGGGGACACAGGGCACCTTCTGCTAAAGGCCTGCTGCTGGCCTCCGCTTGGATGTCCTTTCAGGTTTCACTGGAGGTAGAAGGTGGGTGTTTGAGAGTCTTAATTCAGTCCCTTTCTGATTGCATATGCAGGAGACCTATGCGCAGCTCCTACTGTCTTCCAACTGCCATGGGTCTGTGGTTACTTTTCTTTCCTTTCCTTTTTTTTCTGTTTCTTAATATCATTTTTAGCTAGTGAATTATTTTAAAGCAAATACCTCTGTCATTACTCCCCAGTCCAAGAGATAGAACTTTGCTAGCCATCCTGGAAACCCCGTGGTGAGGCCCATCCCAGGTATAAACACTAGGTCAGATTCACCATTATCCTGCCTTTTATAAGACTAGTGTCTTTGCTTTTTTTTTTTTTTACAGTTTTACCTCTTGAGTGCATCCCAATATACTACATCTCAGTCTTTTCCATTAAAAAAAATGGATGTCTTTAGATTCTCTTTTAATTTACAGTTCTTTTCCCCACCCTACTTCATCCTTTTCTTTTTCTTAGAATTTTCTTATTGAAGGGCCTAGGTAATCTGAATTGTCAAGTTTCCTATTGTCTGGATTTTCCTAATTGTTTTTCTTGGTTAAGCAACCATGTTCCTCCTTTTTATTTTCAGAAAATTGACAGCAGGATGCAGAGGTTTGATCAGACTCACGTTTGACATTTTGGTGATACTATAGAAGGTGTATATGTCTGGTTATCTCTGTTTTTGTTACCAGTCATTGACACTCAGTATATAAATCCATAATTCATTGAGTGGGGAGTGGTTGCTAATGGTGATATTATATCATTTAAAAATTAATCTGGAATATTTTTATAAACAGATGCTTTCTGTCATCTATTATTTGGTTACCCAGTGCTATAGTCCTATAGGAAAGGCAGAATAAATTCTTGATTATTTTTCTTTATTACCATCCTTTCCAGGTGAACATTTTACTTGTAATAATTAATTTAAATATTAATGAATGGATTTATCCATATTTGTTGACTTCATGGGAATTATTTTCTTTATTGAAGCTAAACTGTTACATCTTTGACTGGTGGAAATCTCATGATATCGTCTACTGAGTCATTGTGACATGTTTCTAGTAGTTTTTGCTTCTTTTATGACATGGGATTTTAGGCTTATCTTATACATGTTCTTCCCCAGACATGGAATGAACCATTTATCCAAGAAGCCCTGGTTACTTTTAATAGGAAAAGGCAACTCACAACTATAGTGTTACTGCCAGTGATGCTTTCCTAACTTCACAGCACCCCTTTTTTCCCTGTTTGTGAGCAGTAGTAGTCACACAGTAGTGGCTTGCTTTCTGAGACTGCCTGCGTCTGTTTCTTCCCTTCACTTTCATCTGGATGTTCACTTTCCTTCACATCTGTTTTCCCTCGGTCTGACAAATTTTCATTCAATTCCCACCAGTTTCTTTGCAGCATAGGGGTCTGTTTTAGAAGAAAACCCTGTCTGGTCAGTTTTACAGGGTCTGGGCTCCAGCTCCTTCAGTTCTTGATCCCTTTTCCTTGTGCTCTCCCTCTGTTAGGGTGGACAAAATCCCTCCAGTTCAGGTGCTGTTTTTAAATTCACTTGTCATGATTTCCAGTGGGCACATGTCAGCTGTCAGCGGTGTTTCTTGGCTCAGGACTGTCAGACATCCTCCTGTTCCCCTTGGCTTTCTTCTGCCAAACACTGATACCTTGGAGGTCTTGTGGTTGCTGGTGATTTGTCTTCACTTATTTTGCAATTTAAGGTTTGTGGGGATGCCTTGTCCCTTAGCTTGTTATAAATGCTACCCATGAATTTTCCTTTGCTATCTAGTTACTTTACATGAATATTAAAGATATTCAAAAACTGCATGCTTGTCATCTTCCCAGAATAATTCTTTTATAATGGACCGAGAATGGGAAGATAAATCATGCTGTTAATTTTGCTCCTTGACTTCTAGGTATTTTAGGTCTTTTGCCCGAGTTCACTACTTTTATAACTAGTATAACTAGTGTTCAATTGATGCATAATCATAGTATGAATGTTAATATGGTTACTGAAAAATAGGACCATTTAAAATCACAGGATCACCATCAGCCATATATTACTGTTATATGTTATCCTTTACTTTTCTTTCATTTCCCTTTTCTATATTCTTTCTGTCTCTTTCTGGATAGTGTTCTGTTTTCAGGGTGGTATGTACACATTTCAGTGCTTTAGAGCTTTCTGGGAGTCTGCTTACAAAGAACTTCTTGTGCTTCTCCCTATTTCAACCGAAGCCTGTCTTTATTTATATAGATAGGTAAGGTGCCTCATGGTATAAAATAGTGACTTTCTTTAATTAGTCTTGTCAAAGATAATTAAGCAAACTTAGTTTCATCTATAAATGTAGATATCTGTTTGTTTTGCTTTCTTCTCTTTATGTTTAGTCATTAAATATTTGGGACCCAGGGAGAATTAATGGCCAAAGGCAGTATCTGAGGAAGGCTTTTCCCCTGGCCCCTGTAAATAACCTGACAAAGAGACTTGTTGCCTAACCAATGCCTAATGTGTTCATTTGGAATGCTCTGTTGCTCAATTTTAGTAGGTGTTTTCAAAACAAAGCCTGTTTCCCCCTGCATTGTAATTAGTGTAATTAGAGTTTCTATGTGAGGTATCATACATCTATTGTGGAGGTCTTTCAGGGTAACAAGGATACTGAATTATCTGACTAAGATTGTCAGTTTAAATAGTTTATGTAGTATATTTAATAATACTTCACATAAAAAGTCAAAGTCCCTCCAATCAAAATAGTAGAGCTCTTTGGAACAAAAGATATATTCTTGCTTATATTCTTCCTGCTACTCAGGGCATATTTATATATGAAATGAAAAACAGACCAGAGCAAGATTCTAAGATGATTTTTTCCCCCTGAGAAGCTAACAAGAATAAGCAGAGTGTCATGCTATGCTAACCCAGGGAACAAAATTGTAAATACAGAGGAGAAGTAGGTTACTGAATGTATATTGCTGCTATCTTATGGGGATCAGCTTCCATTGCTACCATAATGTGTTATGTTGGAAAGGGCAGACAGGGTTGCTGAGTGGCTGGTTGGAGTGTCCCCAAGAGATTTTCCAGGAAACTTAGCTGCAGCACATATTGGAGTAGCCTCACAAATGAAAATAAATCCATAGCATGTGGTTATCTGCCTGAGAGTACTTGTCATTCACTGCATAGTTCATCTGAATGGTGCCAGTGTATTTCTCTTTCAAATCACAAAATGCAAAGCGAAAAGTGTTGTATGTTGTGCAGATCAGCACTGGGTCTCTGGTTTTCTAAACCTGATGTAAAAGTCTGTAGATGGTAGACAGGTACTATATTCACCTGTTAGAAAATCACATTTTTCAAATGTAATTGAGGTGCATCTGAAGTGGCTCTTGTTATTTTTTCAGACCAGTTTTTAATTGATATGTTCAGTCTGTTTTCTCTTTACTCCCAAGCACCACTATTGATCAAAAGTTAAATTAGACCAAGTTGCTATGTACAACGTATTGTCAGGTCTAACATACTTTTTTTTGTTTCAATCTTGATGCCCTTAATTATACTTCACTGAATCAGTTTTAAATGCATATAAAGTTAGAGTTCACATGTAGATTTCTTGCTGTTGTGAATTTGAGAGAAAGAAGTACCTTGCAGGGACATGCATATAATTCAGGTAAATGGGTAGAGAATATTGCAGAGGCAGTTAGTGATGTGTCTTTTATGGAAAAGTGAGACATTTCCTGTATTCTTTCATTCTGTCTGAAATGGGTGAGATGGTGCATGACATATAAAGAAGGTTCAGTGATTACAACTTTTAACCTGCTTCTAGAAAATTTTAAATCTTAGTTATTTTTACCATGTACAATGACAAATATTTTACCCCCAGTTGCTACTCTTGGAAATTACTTTGTCCTTCAGTTTTGTTCAGTAGCAGAGGCAGCTACATAGTATTTGTATTTTTTTTTCTATGGCAGATGATTTTCATTAAATGTATACTGAATTAGTTATAACTTTGTCATAGAAGATTATGATCTAATGCTGTATGCAATCTTTTTGAAATAGCTTAAGCAATAGTGATTTCTAACTAGTGCATCTCCTTTGGATACTGGTAATTTTAAAGAATTCAAAATGTTTCACTGTATCTATTCAGTCTTTTTGGAATTACCAGTGAAAAGATAAGGGCCAGAGGCAGAGGCTGATGTCATTAAACCTTTAAAAAATACCTTTGTGAAACTCTTTAAATTTGGCTTCTAGAACAATAAATTTCTGCTGAGATTATGATCAGACTTCCTTTGGGGGAAAATGAATAGGATCATGTTTATGGCATATAATTCTTTTAAGTATGAGATCACTGACTATTAAAGACAATTTAAAAACTGTATTAAGGACCCACCTTTCACTTATTTAAATTGGAAGTGCTGTGGAAATCACATATTCCACCTAGGAGACAGAAAGTTGACTTCTACCAGCACTTCCTAGTTGCCTATGCATCTGAAATAGTAGTCACGTGGAACAGGAAAATGGTGTTGTCAACGGAAACACGATCTGTTTGATGCCTAGAATAGCATTTATTTTCAAAATTACTTGGCAAATGGGAAAAGAAAAACTGCAGTCTTCAATCATCTTGAGTTTCTCCATGGTTTCCTGTTTTACATAGGTCTCAAAGGTAGTTTATAGGTAAATAACTGAGATTGACAGCATCAGGCAGCAGCCTGCCAGTCCTGGTTCCAGACTGTTTTAGATTTCCTGTCTCTGATGAGGAAACAAGTGTGACAGAGATGTGAAATTGTCACGCAGAATATTTGTGCCTCCCCCTGTGTTCATCACTGTACATGTTATAGAGCTGTTGGTGAGAAGTGGTTACTCAGCTTGGGACTTCTTTTTCTAGGACACCTTTGTAATTAGATGCAGCCATCGATTGGGTTTTAGCAAGTGGAAAGTGATTGGAAATGATGCACATCACTTTCAAGGATGAGTCATGAAAGCTTCTGGACGTAGTCCCTCCTAGGCTTTCGTTTCCCTCCCGCTGCTTGGGAAGGCCATAACTCCCAGGGTGAATTTATAAATTCGGTGGTGAAGATGGCAGAATTTGTGAAATCCTAAGTTCCTGTGGCCTCATAGAGAGGCTAATCCTCCTTTTTTTCCTCAGTGTTATTAGATGAGCAAGAAAGAAATTTTAATTATGTTTGGTCTCTGAAATTTTTGGTTTTATTCATTACAGCAGCTAGGGTTTCTCTTTAAGCATGTAAATTCATCCAAGCACAAAGAGGCCAAACCTAATAACTGAATTGAAGGCAGGGGGAAGGTTGGCAGAGAGGGAGAAAGAGGTTATTTTGGGTCCTAAGTTGCTGAAGATACACCATGGAAGGAAGGCATGTTTAATCCATTTCAATTCCAAGATAAGAAAAGCTGTTGTAAATTAGTTTTAGAGTTGGGACCAATGTAGGATTCAAACATATTTATTTATTCACTCCATTCATTTATTCAACAAATGCCTACTACATATAGACATTGTCTTGGCATTGGTGATAGCTTATTAAAAAAGAGAGACTAAAAAGTTTCAGATTATCTCCAGTCTCTACTGCTTCTACTCATTAATTCTTGTTTTGTTTTTGTTTATTGAGGGAAATCATCATAACATCTTCAGTTGTGGGTGTCATATATGTCAGTAAAATCCCACTGTTGTTTGCTTTTATAATTTTAGTTCTTTATGAATGTTAAATGGTTTTAGTTGAAGGTCCCTTTGGAAGGTGAAGGGAATACTATACTGGGATTTCTTTGGTCCTTCCTCTTGGCTCTAGCTTGGTTCTTGACAGCAGAATAAAAGGAGGTATATATGGGACTATGAAATAACTTCTGTCAAAATGTGCAGAATTCAACATTTGAAAGGAATTGCATTTCAATGCATGATAAAATTTCCAGATTACCTTGGGAATTGGGGCTGCTACTGTCAGTTATTTTGAAAGAATTCCAGTGTGCTGAATTACCTGACAAGTTGTGGTGTTTAATGTACTGTATTGATATTAGACTATTTGTTTTGCTTCAGTGGGTACTTAATTATTTGTTTCTTCTTGACAGTGTACTAGAATTAATTCACAGCATTATAAAGCTGCGTTAAACATCCTCTTGAGAGGAAAGGCTGGATCTTGTAACTCTGGTGCATCATTTGAATGTTTACCCCACAGTTTAAATATGTTAACTTAGGGTTATGAATTATTATTAAAAGGAGAGAAATCATAGCTTGTTCATCCCAAAGGAGGTTTCAAGGACACAAGGTGAAAGGCCACAAATGTAGGAAGTATAGGCTGTTATCAGGATCCAGTTTGGGATGGGCTCATGGGGACATTGTTCTCAGTAGAGAATGGCACGTCTGTTCTCAGGAGTATGGCACGTCTCAATGCACAATTCTTGCCCAATAGCAATTAAAAATTATTTTCTACATAAAGAAGGCAGAAGTTCTTTCCTCTTTTGAAAAACACAAAGGGTGTTGGATGAGCTGATCCAAAGGTTTTGTAAATCCTTAGTGTGTTAAGTCTCCATTAGTAATAGCCTATGGAATAGGTGTGAATTAATGTATTTATACATCAAATTAATAATTTGATGTATACTTATACATCAAATTAAATGTTACTATTTTTTATTTAGTACTGAAATGCCAAATTTTTTTTCTTTTTCTTTTATCTGGAAGTTAATTAAGGACATCAAAAAGGTAAAGTAATTTTAAGGACATCAAGAGGGTAAAATAATTTCCTTTACATATTCATGAGAGTGTTTTTCTCTGAAGAAAATGAAGTTCATCAAATAAGAAACCTTTACTTCCACTTCTATAGATGTGATCCTTTACTGGGTAAACAGTATTTTCTAATCAAAATGACATTGATGAGGCAGATTTCATTGTCAGAAATTTGAAAGCCTAAGTGAAGGCCCATTTTTTAAAGTATTATTGATATACAATCTTATGATGGTTTCTCATAAACAACACAGTGGTTTCAACACTCACCCATATTATCAAGTCCACACCCCCACTATTGCAGTCACTGTCTATCATCAGTGCAGTAAGATGTTACAGAGTCATTCATTGTCTTCTCTGTGCTGTACTGGTGAAGGCCCATTTTTTCACAGAATTGTGTTAGTGGTTTTAAAAGGTAGTGGTGGTCTTGCTAATTTGTTTACTGATGAACTAAAGTGCATTTAAATGTGATTCTATTAATGATTCTTTTTTTTACTCTGGATCTCAATAGAGACTGGTTTTGTAGAAAAATACCAGTATGAATAAGTCATCCTGTGATTTTCCAAAGCAGGTATTTAGAAGACACTTTTTTTTTCTGGATAAAAAAAAAGTACTCCTACATTCATATGGGGCATGAGTATTTTTTCCTATCATAATTGTAGCAGAAGCAAGCTGGTTATAGATTACAAAGAATAAAGGAGAAAAATGTTTCAAAATTGAAGCCAAAATTTAGCCTTTTCTTTGTGTTCCTTAGTGGTACTAGCATTCTATGTATTTTATGATAATGATAGTTGTGAAAATAATTATACATGGAACTGTGACCCAAGATTCCCCATGTGGGTTCCATTTTTCCCCCTGGCTTATTTTGTGAAGTGGTTTGGAGAAAATATTGACAGTACATAAACCTAGTTCCTGCTGTGCTTGAAGAAGTGGTTTTATATGAGTTCTATACTTTTATGTGTAATTGAAAAAGAACATCTTCTGAAAATGGAGTGCCTGTTCAAAAGTTTGGCCTCTATTTTTGTTTGCCAAGAAGGGCTGACTTGATGTCATTCATATGGGTGAAGAAAAGAAAGAGGGAGCACATAGGCAGGATGTTTGAATCAACACCTCAAACTTAGGGTACTATCTTAGATGTTCTTTCCCATTGGGAAATAAACAAGGAACTTATCAAATAATGTAGCATTTAAATACTAAAAAGTAGTATTAAAGTGAAACTGATGAACATTTTAGACAAAGCACTATTTTAGTGAGATCAGTTATATTTTGCTTAGAGTGAAGGTAATTTTTAAATATTTATTTAAAAACCTGATGACAGTTACATATTTCTCAATGGTTCATTTGAGATGAAGAACAGAAGTTTGTTCTTATATTATATAGAAATCAGTGAGTGGAATTTTAGTAAATGGAAAAAGCTCTTTATGATAAATTTTGAGAAAAAGTTTTCAGATATAAGCAAAATAAATAGTTATGGTGTAAAAATGATGATTTGAGTCAATTATACCATTCTACCTGACAGTCACTATAGGACTATTCTCAGAAGAATTGTTAATGTACTGGAATTATTATGATACACCCCATTTATGTAAACTGAGTCCTTTTTTTTAAGAAGCAATGTTCCTTTATTTTCAAACTCAGTACCTAATTTTTTGAATTGAAATAGATGTTTGTTTTGATTTCTTATTACAAAGTAAGGCAGGCTTAGAAAAATTTGGAAAATGCAAATAACAAAATATTTAATAAAAATCTACATTTACAATACAAAAAGAATCATACTTCATTCGTAGGCATATAACCTTGCTTTCTCTATGTATATGGGCACATAATATTTTTTCTTCAAATATCACAAAATGCTGTATAACTATTCTTTTTTGTTTGTTTTATATATTGTGAATTTTTTCTATGTCGATAAACATTCTTTGAAATACATTTTACCGGCTGAAGAATTTCTCATTATAATTATAACCCATTTCCTTCTATTAGGAGTTGTGGATATTTCCAGTTGTTTTTTATAGTACCATGCTGAAATTGTTATAAATATCATCATAGCTAGGATTGTTTTTTTTGAGAGGGCATCTCTCATATTTATTGATCAAATGGTTGTTAACAACAATAAAATTCTGTATAGGGGACTCAATGTACAATCATTAATCAACCCCAAGCCTAATTCTCAACAGTCTCCAATCTTCTGAAGCATAACGGACAAGTTCTTACATGGTGAACAAGTTCTTACATAGTGAATGAGTTCTTACATGGTGAACAGTGCAAGGGCAGTCATATCACAGAAACTTTCGGTTTTGATCACGCATCATGAACTATAAACAATCAAGTCAGATATGATTATTCGTTTGATTTTTTTTTTTGAGAGGGCATCTCTCATATTTATTGATCAAATGGTTGTTAACAACAATAAAATTCTGTACAGGGGGGGTCAATGCTCAATGCACAATCGTTAATCCATCTCAAGCCTAATTCTCGTCAGTCTCCAATCTTCTGAAGCATAACGAACAAGTTCTTACATGGTGAACGAATTCTTATATAGTGAATAAGTTCTTACATGGTGAACAATACAAGGGCATTCATCACAGAAACTTTCGGTTTTGATCACGCATTATGAACTATAAACAATCAGGTCAAATATGAATATTCGTTTGATTTTTATACTTGATTTATATGTGGATCCCACATTTCTCCCTTTATTATTATTATTATTCTTATTTTTAATAAAATGCTGAAGTGGTAGGTAGATGCAAGATAAAGTTAGAAAACATAGTTTAGTGTTGTAAGAGAGCAATTGTAGATGATCAGGTGTGTGCCTGTAGACTATGTGCTAATCCGAGCTAGACAAGGGCAATAAAATATCCACGATGCAGAAGCTTTCTCTCAAAACGGGTGGGGGTGGGTGAGGTTCTAAGCTTCACCACTGTTGTTCTCCGATTTCTCACCTGATGGCCCCCCTGCGACTGTGCCTGTCTTAGGTTGTTCCTCCCTTGAGGAATCTTACCCGTCTCTGGCTAACCAGTCATCTTCCGGGGCCATACAGGGAAATGTAAAGTTGGTAAGTGAGAGAGAAGCCATATTGTTTGAAAAGGTTAGCTTTTTACTTCTTTGCAGATTTACGCCATGTGGCTTCTATGCCCAGCACTTGTCTCGAGGTATCTTTACCACCTGGAGGAATTATGATACTCGTAAATTCGATATGAGGCACGAATTCTATTTAAGGGTTGTAATTAGGAAGGAAGAAGAAAAGCTATAGAGGTAGCAGATGGAAGAAAACATGGGAAGATTGATTATTTCTTTGACATATCTTCTTGTAGAGTACCTTAAGCATGTATAGGTTTTAAACTAATAACTAACTTGTGCACACATTTTAACATAATAGGAATACGGTGACATAAACAAAGCAAATCTATAATTACCAGCCATCTCCAGTGAAGCCAAGAAAACCATTTAGGCACCCTAGGCATTTGTGAAAATTTGTCTATGATATGATAGATATTGTCCAACTGTACTTGAACAGTCTGAGAGAAATCAGACAAATTAAAGCAACCCATTTCTGGGATCTGTTCACATCCTGTATGTTCTTTTAACCGTAGATAGTCTATAGTCATAAGATTTTGGAGCGCTATAACTTGCACCCCTCCCAACTTCTGATTGAGTTCCAACAGTACAGATCCGGTCAAATTCGTTGTCTCACTGTATGCACATGCCAGCCTAGACATCTCCCTCCTCATTCCAGGGGCAAGTCCAGGAAATGGTGGGGTGGACGCAGCCACAACCGCAGCATTGCCCGGATCCCTGTGGAGGCTGTTTGATGATCATCCCCCGGCACGAATCCTCCTGAGAGTGCTGATGCCGGAAGCTCCTCCTCATATCATATCCTATCTTAGTTCATTTTCTGGGTAGCCAAGCTAGGCCTTAATCTTCTGTTAGTCCATTTTTGGGTTCTGTAATTCCGCTGCTATTTTGTTTCTTCAGTTTTTCCTTTGTTCTTATACTTCTCAGATGAGTGAAATCATTTGGTATTTCTCTTTCACCGCTTGGCTTATTTCACTGAGCATAATACTCTCCAGCTCCATCCATGTTGCTGCAAATGGTAGGATTTTTCCGCTTCGTATGGCTGAGTAGTATTCCATTGTGTATATGTACCACATCTTTATCCATTCATCTACCGATGGACATTTAGGTTGCTTCCAATTCTTGGCTATTGTAAATAGTGCTGCGATAAACATAGGGGTGCATCTCTCTTTCTCAAACTTGATTGCTGCGTTCTTAGGGTAAATTCCTAGGAGTGGAATTCCTGGGTCAAATGGTAGGTCTGTTTTGAGCATTTTGATGAACCTCCATACTGCTTTCCACAATGGTTGAACTAATTTACATTCCCACCAGCAGTGTAGGAGGGTTTCCCTTTCTCCACAGCCTCGCCAACATTTGTTGTTGTTGTCTTTTGGATGGCAGCCATCCTTACTGGTGTGAGGTGATACCTCATTGTAGTTTTAATTTGCATATCTCTGATAATTAGCGATGTGTAGCATCTTTTCATGTGTCTGTTGGCCATCTGTATTTCTTTTTTAGAGACCTGTCTGTTCAGTCCCTCTGCCCATTTTTTAATTGGGTTATTTGTTTTTTGTTTGTTGAGGTGTGTGAGCTCTTTATATATTCTGGACGTCAAGCCTTTATCATATCTGTCATTTTCAAATATATTCTCCCATACTGTAGGGTTCCTTTTTTTTCTATTTATGGTGTCCTTCGCTGTACAGAAGCTTTTCAGCTTAATGTAGTCCCACGTGCTAATTTTTGCTGTTGTTTTCCTTGCCCAGGGAAATATGTTCAAGAAGAGGTCACTCATGTTTATGTCTAAGAGGTTTTTGCCTATGGTTTTTTCCAAGAGTTTAATGGTTTCATGACTTACATTCAGGTCTTTGATCCATTTTGAGTTTACCTTTGTATTTGGGGTTAGACAGTGGTCCAGTTTCATTCTCCTACATGTAGCTGTCCAGTTTTGCCAGCACCATCTGTTGAAGAGACTGTCATTTTGCCATTGTATGTACATGGCTCCTTTACCAAATATTAATTGACCATATATGTTTGGGTTAATTTCTGGAGTCTCTAATCTGTTCCACTGGTCTGTGGCTCTGTTCTTGTGCCAGTACCAAATTGTCTTGATTACTATGGCTTTGTAGTAGAGCTTGAAGTTGGGGAGTGAGATCCCCCCTACTTTATTCTTCTTTTTCAGGATTGCTTTGGCTCTTGGGGGTCTTTGGTGTTTCCATATGAATTTTTGAATTATTTGTTCCAATTCATTGAAGAATGTTGCTGGTAATTTGAGAGGGATTGCATCAAATCTGTATATTGCTTTGGGCAGAATGGCCATTTTGACCATATTAATTCTTCCTAGCCATGAGCATGGGATGAGTTTCCATTTATTAGTGTCCCCTTTAATTTCTCTTAAGAGTGACTTGTAGTTTTCAGAGTATAAGTCTTTCACTTCTTTGGTTAGGTTTATTCCTAGGTGTTTTATTCTTTTTGATGCAATGGTGAATGGAATTGTTTTCCTGATTTCTCTTTCTATTGGTTCATTGTTAGTGTATAGGAAAGCTACAGATTTCTGTGTGTTAATTTTGTATCCTGCAACTTTGCTGTATTCCGATATCAGTTCTAGTAGTTTTGGAGTGGAGTCTTTAGGGTTTTTTATGTACAGTATCATATCATCTGCAAATAGTGACAGTTTAACTTCTTCTTTACCAATCTGGATTCCTTGTATTTCTTTGTTTTGTCTGATTGCCGTGGCTAGGACCTCCAGTACTATGTTAAATAACAGTGGGGAGAGTGGGCATCCCTGTCTGGTTCCCGATCTCAGAGAAAATGCTTTCAGCTTCTCGCTGTTCAGTATAATGCTGGCTGTGGGTTTATCATATATGGCCTTTATTATGTTGAGGTACTTGCCCTCTATTCCCATTTTGCTGAGAGTTTTTATCATGAATGGATGTTGAATTTTGTCAAATATTTTTCAGCATCTATGGAGATGATCATGTGGTTTTTGTCTTTCTTTTTGTTGATGTGGTGGATGATGTTGATGGATTTTCGAATGTTGTACCATCCTTGCATCCCTGGGATGAATCCCACTTGGTTATGGTGTATGATCCTTTTGATATACTGTTGAATTCTGTTTGCTAATATTTTATTGAGTATTTTTGCATCTACATTCATCAGGGATATTGGTCTGTAATTTTCTTTTTTGGTGGGGTCTTTGCCTGGTTTTGGTATTAGGGTGATGTTGGCTTCATAGAATGAGTTTGGGAGTATTCCCTCTTCTTCTATTTTTTGGAACACTTTAAGGAGAATGGGTATTATGTCTTCTCTGTGTGTCTGATAAAATTCCGAAGTAAATCAGTCTGGCCCCGGGGTTTTGTTCTTGGGTAGTTTTTTGATTACCATTTCAATTTCTTTGCTCGTAATTGGTTTGTTTAACTTTTGTGTTTCTTCCTTGGTCAGTCTTGGAAGGTTGTATTTTTCTAGGAAGTTGTCCATTTCTTCTAGGTTTTCCAGCTTGTTGGCATGTAGGTTTTCATAGTAGTCTTTAATAATTCTTTGTGTTTCTGTGGAGTCTGTCATGATTTTTCCATTCTCATTTCTGATTCTGTTGATTTGTGTAGATTCTATTTTTTCTTAATAAGTTTGGCTAGAGGCTTATCTATTTTGTTTATTTTCTCAAAGAACCAGCTCTTGGGTTCATTGATTTTTGCTATTGTTTTATTCTTCTCAATTTTGTTTACTTCTTTTCTGATCTTTATTATGTCCCTTCTTCTGCTGACTTTAGGCCTCATTTGTTCTTCTTTTTCCAGTTTCGGTAATTGTGATGTTAGACTATTGATTTGGGATTGTTCTTCCTTCTTCAAGTGTGCCTGGATTGCTATATACTTTCCTCTTAAGACTGCTTTCACTGTGTCCCACAGAAGTTGGGGCTTTGTGTTGTTGTCATTTGTTTCTATATATTCCTTTATTTCTATTTTGATTTGTTCATTGATCCATTGATTATTTAGAAGCATGTTGTTAAGCCTCCATGTGTTTGTGAGCCTTTTTGTTTTCTTTGTAGAATTTATTTCTACTTTTATACCTTTGTGGTCTGAAAAATTGGTTGGTAGAATTTCAATATTTTGGAATTTACTGAGGCTCTTTTTGTGGGCCACTATGTGGTCTATTCTAGAGAATGTTCCATGTGCACTTGAGAAGAATTTATATCCTGTTGCTTTTGGATGTAGAGTTCTATAGATGTCTATTAGTTCCATCTGCTCTACTGTGTTGTTCAGTGCTTCTGTGTCCTTACTTATTTTCTACCCGGTGGATCTATCCTTTGGGGTGAGTGGTGTGTTGAAGTCTCCTAAAATGAATGCATTGCAGTCTATTTCCCTCTTTAGTTCTGTTAGTATTTGTTTCACAAATGCTGGTGCTCCTGTGTTGGGTGCATATATATTTAGAATGGTAATATCCTCTTGTTGGACTGAGCCCTTTATCATTATGTAGTGTCCTTCTTTATCTCTTTTTACTTTCTTTGTTTTGAATTCTATTTTCTCGGATATTAGTACTGCAACTCCTGCTTTCTTCGCGCTGTTGTTTGCCTGAAATATGTTTTTCCATCGCTTGACTTTTAGTCTGTACATATCTTTAGGTTTGAGGTGAGTTTCTTGTAAGCAGCATATAGATGGGTCTTGCTTTTTTATCCATTCTATTACTCTGTGTCTTTTGATTGGTGAATTCAGTCCATTTACATTTAGGGTGACTATTGAGAGATATGTACTTATTGCCATTGCAGGCTTTAGATTCGTGGTTACCAAAGGTTCAAGGTTACCTTCTTTAGTATCTTACTGCCTAACTTAGCTCGCTTATTGAGCTGTTATATACACTGTCTGGAGATTCTTTTATTCTCTCCCTTCTTATTGCTCCTCCTCCATTCTTCGTATGTTGTGTGTTTTGTTCTGTGCTCTTTTTAGGAGTGCTCCCATCTAGAGCAGTCCCTGCAGGATGCCCTGTAGAGGTGGTTTGTGGGAAGCAAATTCCCTCAGCTTTTGCTTGTCTGGGAATTGTTTAATCCTGCCATCATATTTAAATGATAGTTGTGCTGGATACAGTATCCTTGGTTCAAGGCCCTTCTGTTTCATTGCATTAAATATATCATGTCATTCTCTTCTGGCCTGTAGGGTTTCTGTCGAGAAGTCTGATGTTAGCCTGATGGGTTTTCCTTTATAGATGACCTTTTTCTCTCTAGCTGCCTTTAAAACTCTTTCCTTGTCCTTGATCCTTGTCATTTTAATTATTATGTATCTTGGTGTTGTCCTCCTTGGATCCTTTCTGTTGGGGGGTTCTGTGTATTTCTGTGGTCTGTTCGATTATTTCTTCCCCCAGTTTGGAGAAGTTTTCAGCAATTATTTCTTCAAAGAGACTTTCTATCCCTTTTCCTCTTTCTTCTTCTTCTGGTACCCCTATAATACGAATATTATTCCTTTTGGATTGGTCACATAGTTCTGTTAGTGTTGTTTCGTTCCTGGAGATCCTTTTATCTCTCTCTATGTCAGCTTCTATACGTACCTGTTCTCTGGTTTCTATTCCTTCAATGGCCTCTTGCATCTTATCCATTCTGCTTATAAATCCTTCCAGGGATTGTTTCACTTCTGTGATCTCCTTCCTGACATCTGTGATCTCCCTCTGGACTTCATCCCATTGCTCTTGCATTTTTCTCTGCATCTCATCCCATTGCTCTTGCATTTTTCTCTGCATCTCTGTCTGCATGTTCATGATTTTTATTTTGAATTCTTTTTCAGGAGGACTGGTTAGGTCTGTCTCCTTCTCAGGTGTTGTCTCTGTGATCTTTGTCTGCCTGTAGTTTTGCCTTTCCATGGTGATTGAGATAGTTTGCAGAGCTGGTATGGGTGACCACTGGAAGAACTTTCCTTATTTTTGGTTTGTGGCCTTCCTCTCCCCCTTCACGAGGCGCTGGGTTCTTGCAGGTGTAGATGTTGTCTGGATGTTGTCCTGTGTCCTCTGGTATCTATTTTAGGAAGAGTTTTCTTTGTTATATTTTCATAGATCTATGTGGTTTTGGGAGGAGATTTCCACTTCTCTACTCATGTCGCCATCCTGGCTCCACCCCTCGTTTCATTTTTATACTTGATTTATATGTGAATCTCAAATTTCTCCCTTATTATTATTATTATTATTTTTTTTAAATAAAATGCTTAAGTGGTAGGTAGATGCAAGATAAAGGTAGCAAACATAGTTTAGTGCTGTAAAAGGGCAAATGTAGATGATCAGGTGTGTGCCTATAGACTAAGTATTAATCCAAGCTAGACAAGGGTAACAAAACATCCACAGATGCAGAAGATTTCTCTCAAAACGGGGGGGGGGGTGTTGGGTTTCTAAGCCTCACCTCTGTTGATCCCCAATTTCTCACCTGATGGTCCCCTGTGACTGTGCCTGTCTTAGGTTGTTCCTCCCTTGAGGAATCTTACCCATCTCTGGCTAACCAGTCGTCTTCCAGGGCCATACAGGGAAATGTAAAGTTGGTAAGTGAGAGAGAAGCAATATTCTTTGAAAAGGTAAGCTTTTTACTTCTTTGCAGATTTATGCCCTGTGGCTTCTATGCCCACAATTTGTCTTGAGGTATCTTTACCACTTGGAAGAATTATGATACTTCGTAATTTTCAATATGAGGCACGAATTCTACTAAAGGTTGTAATTAGAAAGGAAGCAGAAAAGCTATAGAAGTAGCAGATGGAAGAAAACATGGGAAGATTGATTATTTCTTTGACATATCTTCTTGTAGAGTAACATAAGTATGTATAGGTTTCAACAAGCTACTAATTAAATTGTGTACACACATTAACATAATAGGAATACAGCTACATAACAAAAGCAGACCTACAATTACCAGCCATATCCAGTGAAACCAAGCAAACCAGTTAGGTACCTTAGGCATTTGTGAAAACTTATCAATGATATGATGGATATTGTCTAACTGAATTTGAGTAGTTTGAGAAAAATCAGACAAATTAAAACAACACATTCCTGGGAACTGTTCACATCCCATATGTTCTTTTAACAGTAGATAGTCTGTAGTTGTAAGATTTGGAGCACTACAACTTGCACTTCTCCTAATTCTTGGTTGAGTTCCAACAGTATAGATCCAGTCAAATTTGTTCTTTTACTGTATGCACAGGCCAGCTTAGATATCTCCTTCTTCATTCCACTGGCAAGTCCAGGAACCAGTGGGATGACTGCAGCTACAACTGCAGCAGCGCCAGGATCTTTGTTGAAGTTTTTTGATGTTCATTTTCTGGAATGACTCTTCCAGAGGATGTTGATGTTGGAAGTTTTTCTTCATATAGTATCTTAATTCGTTTTCTGTGTAGCCAAATTAGGCTTTGATCCTCTGTATAAACACAAACAAACCCTTTGCCCACACTTTGATATGTCCTTTATACCATTGTGAAGAACCTATTGGAGATCAAGACACAGGAACTGCTTTTTTTTAAGAGAAAGGAATATTATCAGAAAAATGTACTTCCATAGCTGATTATCTGACACCCTTTAAAAGATAAAAATTAAGGATATGTAAAGCATGCATTAATCATTGATTTGCAGTTAGTTTTATCCTATCAGGGAGTAATCCCCCTTTCCTATCTCTGTTTTTTTTGTTATCATTAATCTACAATTACATGAAGAATATTATGTTTACTAGGCTCTCTCCTATACCAAGTCCCCCTGAGTCCTTTTGTTTTTAAGAGAAAATAAGAATGTGATATCATTCTTCTCAATGTAATAAATTCTATAATATAGTCTTCATATTTTAAGCAATAAGTCACAGTATGCAATCTTCTACTATTTTGGGGAGTAGATTATGGGAATTTATTTTGGTTATAAACCTCTGTAAAGAATATTGTTAAATCATAGCAAAGGATTTGTTTATTTATAAGGTGAGATTGGGGTGGCCATGTGAGTATATTTCTTTTATTACATTTACATTTCTCCCGTACTGATGTAATTTTTCTATGAATTATTCTCTTAGGAGCTAAACAAAAAATTACTTTTTATATGTGAGTAATAAGGTAAACATTCTTACATAATTCTTGTATCAAAAATGCCTGTTGGACATATCAAAATTCATCAGGCTATACACTAAGATTTATGTATTTTACTATATGTACCTCAATGAAATAAGTAAACAAAACCTCAAGAAAAAAGAATGACTTGACACAAGGGGATAAGCTTTATTGTAAGTTTTATTAAAAGAAAGTAAAAATCAGTAACAGGCAAATTATTATTTCATCTTAAAACCTAATAGCAGCTCTGTTTCTTAACAACCAACAATGAGTTTTCTCCAGTGATATGGTCAGTGTAGGACAGACTTTTTGTATTGAGGATCTCGTAATTTACCTTTTAGTGTGATCTGTTCACCTACCATTTTCTGCTGGTCATTTGCCCTTTGCCCCTTGCCTACTGTATTATTGAGCATTAGTTCTGATTGGCAGCAAATACACAGAGATGCAATAGTAATTTCTTATCTGAGTTATCTTTCCAAAACACATTTTGGATCATATCATTCTTCAGTTTATGATCATTCATAGGTTTCCTTGCTGTCCTAAGTTTGAATTCTCAAATCTCTGCTCTGAATTTGCCATCCTCTTTCTTATCAGTCTTCAAATAATCCTCATTTCCTATTGAATAGAATTTGATTGGGAAATAGCACTTAGAGCTAGATTAAGGAGGACCTGGTTGCCAAATCAAAGATATTATTTTATCTAACATGTCTTTGCATGAGCTCCAGCCCAAACAGATTCATTGTTTCCCCTATGTTTCGGCTCTTTCCTACTTTCATGATTTTGCTTCTGGTAGTCTGTCCTAGTAGCTTACCTGAGTATATATCTGTGCATATTCAAATTCATTAGATGTTAAGTTACTCCTTGAAGTAATTTTACCAATGTACTTTCAATAGTAGTGTATAAGAGTTCCTGTTATTCCATATTCTTCTCAATGCTTAAGAGTATTAAATGGGTGTGACATGTTAACTTGTTTTAGTTTTTTTGTGCATTTCTCTGATTTCTTGTGATACTGAACATCTTCATACATTTATTGGTCATTTAAGTTTTCTATTCCCCATGATTATCTTTTAGTATTATGCTCATGTTTTCCTATTGCTTGCTTGTTTTGGATATTGATCTCTGTAAACTGGTTACACATATTTTCTGACAGTCCTAAGACTTGTCTTTTGATGTTTTTTCTTTTAATACTGACATTTGATGTGCGGAAATTTCTAATTTTAATGTACTCTAACCTATTAATCTTTGCTTTTATGAGTTTATTTTTGATCTTTTAAAAAGCATTATTTTACTGTTATTTCCAGTAAATGTTCAAAAGTTCTGCTGTTCATACTTGTCTTTAAATTACTTGGAATTCATTTTTGTTTTGAGGTGAGGCAGGGAATCCATTATTTTTCCATTTGTCTAGCCAATTGTATGAGCACCGTTTTTTGAATTGTCTGTGTTTTCTTGGCTAGTCTGCAATGAAACTCCTCTCCTATACAAAGTTACCAGATATGCGGGGGTCTGTTTCCAGTCTCTGGATTTCCTCCCACTGGTTTAGTCATCTATCTCTGTTTCAATATTGTCTTAAGTAATAGTTTATAATAATACTTGCTGTATGGCAGAGTGACTCTCCTCTTAATTCAAATTCTTTTCCTCTTTAATACATATTTTAGAATCAGCTTGTCAAGATCCAAAATAAGCCAAATCCATTGGGATTGTGTTTGAAATTGTATTGAATTTATAGATTTCTTTTTTCAAACTGCAGAAAAAATGGTTCTGATGCACTTTTATTTCCTACCTACCCTCCTAGGAATTACTGTGCATTGCAGTCAAAGAGCCCTGTATCTACCATCTGAAGACAAGCTGCCTTCAGTGCTTTAAAGGAGATCTGCTCCTTTAGAATGACCAGTGATGACTTTCTAGCACCGTGTTTGTAACTAGCTCAAAGGAGGAAAAACAAGTAGGTTTATTCTCAGATGAGGCACCCCATTAGGAGATCAAATGGAGACTGGGAAAAAAGAACAAATCAGTACAGTTAGGACAGAGGTGATAGCGAGATTTTCTTGGCAAGCCTCCCTGCTTCTATCTTTGCCACCATATAAAATTTTTTACCACAGGAAGGGGAAGGGTGGGTTAAGAGAAATGGGATAGAACTTTAAGAAGGGAAGGGGACAGTATGAAGCTAACATATGGAAGATTATATTCAGATGTAATTTTAAAGATTATCTAATCTGCTCATTTTATAGATAAGTAAAATGGTGTCCCAGAGAGTTTAAGTAGTTTGTTTAAAGTGGCCTAACTAGTACGTGGAAGAGCCAGGGTTATCAGAATATCCATTTCACTGTCCCGTGTTCTTCAAATTGATATATTTTAAAGGTTATGAAAATTAATTATTATAGTTATTATTATTAAATTTTAATTAGAATCACTACTTATTACCTAAATTCATCATATCTTCTAATTTTACTATTTCTAACACCTTCAGGTTTTCTGAACTTTGAGTCTCTTACAGTACAAAATAGTGCCATGATAGCTCTATCTATCTATCAATCATCTATTATCCATCTAGTCTGTAGTTATATGAATAATATGACAACATTTATTGCTTATTTCATGTGTGTAGTATGAAGCCATATTCTTTTCCTGTTTGGTCTTAAGTCTGCTGTTAGGAAAGTATTCACAGGCATTTTTATTTATTAAATACTGGTGGTATTTGTATTTTTTCATAAGCATTTTAGTAAATGACTATTTCTTTCAGTTTTTCTGTTTCCTGGTAAAACAGTTTGAAAAATGTCTTCTCTTTTTTACTACTATTACTACTTATTCATACATTCTTTTTAGCATGCAGAAAAATTGTTTTGTATGTCTATTTCAGAAAGATAGTATAATTTATTTAAATATACTCTATAACTTACAGTAAGATGGAATTATAACTGGAAAAAATTTGGTCTAGGAAGGATGAATAAGATGGGAATTTGGGGCACAAAACAGCAAAGCAAGTTGTATTTTTAGGGAACAAAGTTTGACACAGGGCAGGACTGCTCTTTTCAGGTAAAATCTTGGATAATGCTCCTTTTGAATCAGTTTTTTGAGAATATGTCAGATCCATGATTTATCCAGTTTCATTTAATAGTAAGTCCAGTCCCACTTGCCTAATTTAAAGTTTCTCTTCTTCCTATGCTCAGAAACCAGCAATGGGGAGGTGGGATCAGGCATTTTCCCCACCCCCCACTGCCACTCTGCTGTCTGAGACCTTCAGGGTCAGAGAGAAGGAGGAGCAGGAACTAGAGGAAGAGGACAAAGACTTGACTGGTGGTGGTATGACCTGACATAGGTTCCTTATATGACATGATACCCCAGAGCTAACTTTTTCTATTCTGGGCTACTTCTGGGTTCCAGAGTAACACCTTAGTGGAACTGATAACTCTACATTATTCCCCAATTCACCTGGCCAACCTCTACACATTCATTTAGCTCATAAGGTAAATTCAACACCTCATGCTCCATGAAATTCTAGAAATGTAGACCATTTCCAGTGCACCCGCCCTTCTCTTCACTCTTCTCTTGTTAATTGCTCACTTTGGACTCTTTTCAGACATCAGTCTTTGTGCTTTTCAAATACTATGGTATAGGCAAACTCTCTAAATGTTTCTTTTTGGGGAACCATTTGGCTTGAGGTAGCATGTAAGGGTGGGAAAAAGTCCCTAATATGGAGCACTTTTACTATTCTCTGTAAAGTATTCTTGACTCAATAGTCTTTGCTCATCCATCTCCTTGTGGCCTTTTCTTTATATAACCTGGAAGTAGGGAATGAGTTAAACGACCTAATTAGCTTTGGACCAGCTCTTAGCAAATCATACTTAGGTGTTTTGGTGTAGGTGTTTTGGCATGTCTCTTTGGAGTACTTTACAGTGCTTGTCCTTAGCTTTAGGGCTTTGGCTAAACCTTTCAGATGGAAATGTTCCACTCAGTATACGGTTATATGTGCCAAGATGCTTTCCTGGGTTATTTCAGTATACAGCATCGGAAGAAATCAAAATTCATTTCTTGGATCAGGGTAGAGTCACCAATGCATAGGCAGCATTTTTTTTTAAGTTCTTTTATCTGGGTCAATGGCTTTGATCTATTTTTACATAATATTAATTATCAGAGGCAATGTCAAAATTACAGTCTTTAAACCAAAAATAAATATGAGATTATTCTTGCTATTTCTGGATTAAGGAATAGACTATGCTAAATAAGAAATTTGTATTTTTTCAGACAAGGTTAGTAAAAAATGCCCTGAAATAGTACATCTAATAGATGTATCTAAGACTCATTCATTGAAAACTATGTTATTTGATCTAATTTTAAACACAAGTACAACAGGAATAGATTTAGGGCTATTAAACTTGAAACCAGTGTTTTAAAAAATTTATTTTTATTGAAGTATAGTTAATATATATATTGGCTTCAAGTATACAACATAGTGTTTCAACAGTTATACATATTATTAAATCCTCACCCCAACTAGTGTACTGTCAACATAAAAAACGTTACAAAACTTTTGACTATATTCTCTATGCTGTATGTTCATTCTCATGATTAATTTATATTGTGATTGAGATTTTGTGCACCTTTATCTCCTTCTCCTACTTCACTCACTCACCCTAACCCCTCCCCTATGGAAACCACCAGTCACTTCTTTGTCTATGAGTCTACTGTTCTTTTGTTCATTTTGTTGTGTTTTGTTTTTAGATTCTACATGTAAATTAAATCATATGGCTATTTGTCATTTGCCACTTGGCTTATTTCATTTAGCATAATAACCTCTAGGTACATGCATATTGTTGCCAATGGAAGGATTTCTTTCTTTTTTTATGTTGAATAGTATCCCATTATGTATATATACCACCTATTATTTATTTATTCATCTATTGATGGATACTTTGGTTGCTACCAAATCTTGAATACTGTAAATAATGTGGCAATACACATAAGAGTGCATATATATTTTTGAATCATATATTTGGTTTTTTTTTTCAGGTAAATTCCTAGAAGTGGAATTACTGAGTTGTATCATATTTCTATTTTTAGTTTTTTGAGGATCTCCTTATTACTTTCCACAGTGACTGCACCAGTTTACATTCCTACCAATAGTGTAGGAGAGTTTCCTTTCCTCTACAAACTTGTCAAGACTTTTTACTTCTTGTCATTTGGATAGTGGCCATTCTGATTGTTGTGAGGTGAAATCTTATTGTGGTTTTGATTTGCATTTCCCTGATGATTAATGATGTGAAGCATCTTTTCATGTGCCTGTTGGCCATCTGTATTTCTTAGAAAAAATATCTGCTCAGGTCCTCTGCCCATTTTTTAATTGGGTTATTTGTATTTTTGGTGTTGAATTGTATGAGTTCTTTATGTATTCTGGATGTTAACCCCTTATCAGATATGTCATTTATGAATATGTTCTCCCACACAGTAGGTTGCCTTTTTCTGCTGATGCTGTCCTTTGCTGTACAGAAACTTTTTAGTTTGATGTTCCACTTTTACATTTTTAAGTTTTTCCCCTTGCCTGAGGAGATGTCTAGAAAAAATTGCTCATGCATATGTTCAAGAGATTTTTGCCTGTTTTCTTCTAAGAGTTTTATGGTTTCAAGTCTACATTCAGGTCTTTGATCCATTTTGAGTTTACTTTTGTGTATGGAGTTAGACACTAGTCCAGTTTCATTCTCTTGCATGTAGCTGTCCAGTTTTGCCAACACCAGTTATTGAAGAGGCTGGCTTTTTCCCATTATGTATTCATGGCTCCATATCTGGGCTCTCTATTCTGTTCCATTGATCTATGGGTCAGTTCTTGTACCAATGCCATGCTGTTGTGATTACTATAGCTTTGTAGTATAGCTTGAAGTCAGAGAGAGCATAATCCCCCAAGTTTTGTTCCTCTTTCTCAGGATTGCTTTGGACATTTGGGGTCTTTTGTGTTTCCATGGGAATTTTGGGATGATTTGCTCTAACTGATTGAAATTGCCACTTGTATTTTGATAGGATTGCATTGAGTCTATAAATTGCTTTTGTCAGGATGGCCATTTTGACAATATTAATTCTTATCCATGAGCATGGGATAGATTTCCATTCATTTATGTCTTCTTTAATTTTTCTTATGAGTGTCTTAGATTTTCAGAGTACAGGTCTTTCACATCCTTGATTTGGTTTATTCCTAGGTATTTTATTCTTTTTGATGTGGTTGTAAATGGAATTGTTTTCCTGATTTCTCTTTCTGTTAGTTCATTGTTAGTGTGTAGGAATGCAAGGATTTTTGTGTATTAATTTTCTATCTGGTATCTTTGCTGAATCCCTTTTTCTCTCTCTTCTTCTTCTGGTACCCCTATAATGCAAATATTGTTCCATTTGGATTGGTCACACAGTTCTCTCAATATTCTTTAATTCCTAGAGATCCTTTTTTCTCTCTGTACTTCAGCCTCTTTGTATTCCTATTCTCCAATTTCTGTTTCATTTACCATCTCCTCTACTTCATCTAATCTGCTTTTAAATCCTTCCATTTTATCTCTCATTTCAGATACTGAATTCTTCAATGTTTGTATTTCATTCCTGAATTCCTCCCTGAGTTTTTAAATATTTTTCTGTAGCTCTGTGAGCATTTTTATTATTTTTATTTTGAAATCTCTTACCAGAAGATTGATAAGTTCAATTTCACTTCGCCCTCTTTCTGGTGTTTGTGGTATTTTGGTTTGAACCAAGTTCCTTTGACATTTCACATTTGTAGGTGGCGGCCTCTAGTGTCCAGAAGCTCTACTCTCTGGAGCTGCTTAGCCCCTGCAGTGATGGTGGGGTTTGCAGGTGAGTGGCACTGGTGCCTGTTGGGAGGGAAAAGCTCTCTCCTGCTTCCCAGCTGCAGTGCCTGCCTCTGTTGCCAGGGCCAGAGAGCCAAGCAAGCAGAGAAAAATCTCTGTGCTTTGTGTTTGTAGCAGCTATAGGTGGGGTCACCTGGCTGTCCTGGCACAATGGCAGGGCAGCTGGTTTGCAAGCTGGTGCTGGCCAGGAGGAAGGCTCAACAGGCTGCATGCTGCTGTTGGGGTGCCTCGTAGCTACATAGCCAGCCAGGGGGTGGGGCATCTGAAGCTACTGAAAGTTCCCAACCTGCTGGGCAGAGTGCACCAGGACAATTTTTTCCACCCATCCTTTCTCTTGAGCAGCAAGCTCCTTGCAATTCTTGCCCCTTTAGCAGCCCTCTCACTGTTAGGAAGTCTCTCAGACTGCCCATCTTTCTTTTGTCCCAGAGCAGCCAGTTGTGGATACATGTTTTCCACAAGCACCTCAAATCTCAGTCTCTCCAAGTATTCTGCCTGTCTTAGCTTTCCAACCTCACTATTCTCCAGAGCACAATGTAATGTAGGTTTGTGCTCCCAGAGCAGATCTCCAGTGCTGGGTGTTCAGCAGTCCTAGGCCCCCATCCCCTCCCTGCTCCATTTCTCTTCCTCCCTTTGGTGAGCTGTGGTGGGGGAAGGGCTTGGTTCCCTCTGGATTCATGGCTTTGGTACTTTACCCTTTTCCTTCAGGTCTGCTCTTTTTCTCAGGTGTAGGCAGTCTGCTGCAGCCTTCTTTCCTGTTGCACTTTCAAGATTAGATGTATTTGCTATATTTTCTTATTATATGGGTTTTGGGAGGAGGTTTGTCTCACCTCTCATGCTGCCATCTTAAATCCTATCTCGCCATTGATTTTCTTTCCATTGCTTTATTCTTTTCTATTTTATTTATTCCTGCTCTGATTTTTATTATGTCCCTCCTTCTACTAACTTTGGGTTTCATTTATTCTTATTTTCATAGTTTCTTTAGTTGTGAAAGTAGAATGTTTATTTGGGATTGTTCTTGTTTCTTGAGGTAGGCCTTTGTTGCTATGTACTTCCCTCTTAGAACTGTTTTTGGGGCATCCATATATTTTGAATTATTGGGTGTCTGTCTATTTGTCTACATGTATTGATTGATATATTCTTTGATTTGTTTATTGACCTCTTGATTATTTAGAAACATGTTGTTTAACCTTCATGTGTTTGTGTTTTGTTTTGGTTTTCTTCATTTAATTGATATCTGGTTATATGGCATTATGACCTGAAAAGATGCTTAATACAGTTTCAACCTTTTTGAATTTGAGGCTCTTTTGTGTCTTAATACATATGTGGTCTGGAGAATTTTCCATGTGCCCTTGAGAAAAATGTGTATACTGCTGCTTTTTGGTGGAGTGTTCTATAGATATCTGTCAAGACCATCTGACCTAATGTTCAGTACCTCTGTTTCCTCATTTATTTTCTGTCTGGTTGATCTATTGATGTGAGTCATGTGTTAAAGCCTCCTAAAATTAATGAGTTGTAGTCTATTTCTCCCTTTGATTGTTAGTATTTGTTTTACATGTTTAAGTGCTCCTATGTTGGTACATCTATAATGGTTATATCCTCTTGTTGGACTGACCCCTTATCATTATGTAATGTCCTTCATTGTCTCCTGTCAGTTTCTTTGTTTTGAAATCTATTTTGTCTGATGTAAGTACTGTGACTCCTACTTTTTTCTCCCTATTATTTGCAAGTAATATCTTTTTCCATCCCTTTTCTTTTAGTCTGTGTATGTCTTTGAGTATGAAGATATTTAACTGTATATTAAGTTGATGGTTGCTGTATTTCAAACATAATCTAAAAGTATGCCTTTTTAATTCATACTCTTCCTCCACATTTTATGTGTTAGATGTCATAATCAGCATTTTTTTTGTATCCCTTGATTATTTTTTGTATAGTTGGTTTTACTACTATTTTTTTAAAGTTCATACTTGCTCAGTAAGTAATTGGTCCACTACCTTTACTGTGGGTTCATTTTCACTTCTGAAAAATATTTAGGCTCAAGAACATTTCCATCTGCAGAAGTCCCTTTAACTTATACTGTAAGGCTGGTTAGTAGTGGTGAATTCTTTCAACTTTTGTTTGTCTGGGAAACTTTAAATTTCTCCTTCAATTCATTCTGAATGATAACCTTGCTGAGTAGAGGATTCTTTGTTGTAGGTTCCCTTTCATTATATTAAATATTTTATGCCATTCCCTTCTGATCTGTAAAGTTTCTGCTGAGAAATCTGCTGGTAGCCTTATGGAGTTTCCCTTATAGGTCTGTTTCCCTTTGCTGCTTTTTAGATTTTCTCTTTATCTTTAATCTTTGCTATTTTAATTACCATATGCATGGACAGCATTTTGATGTTTAGGGTTTGTAGCTTCAGGATTTGTATTTGCATATGTGTGTATGTGTGTGTGCAAATGCATGTGTGGTGTTGGGAGAAGGGTCGTGTTTATTATGGTTCTCCAGAGAAACAGATTCTTGCTCTGGAATTGGCTTCTTATAATTGTTTGTGGAAGGAATTGGCTCATACTCATGGGTGCTGGGAAGTTCTAAATCCTTAGGTAAGTCAACAGGCTGGAAATTCAGGTAAGAATTGATGTTGCAGACTTAAGTCTTAAATCTACAGGGGAGGCCAATAAGATGGAAGCTCAGGGAAGATTTCTGTGTTCAGAGGGAAAATCTCTTCTTTGGGGAACCTCATTCTTTACTCTTAAGGCCTTGAACTAATTGAATGAAGCTCCCCAATTTGGGGAAATATGCCTTACTTAAAGTCAGCTGATTGTAAGGTTAATCACATGTAAGAAATACCCGCACAGCAGCATCTAGACTAGTGTGTTACTAAAGAACTGGGCACTGAAGCCTACCAAGTTGACACATAGAATTAACTATCACAGGTAGGTAACAATATTTAGTTTCTCTCTCCTCCTTTATTCTGCTTCTCAACACTGATTGAGTCTAAGATGCGTCATAATATACCAAGCATGCATTTTCCCTTTTTTCATGGAAAAATGACATCATATTATGGCCTGAAACTACATATTTCTAATGTGGCTCTTTGATTAACATCTGTCTTTCCTACCAGAATATTAGTTGCTTAAGAGCAGATAATGGATCAGCTTTCACTTGCTGTTGTATTTCCAATGCCAGAAGTTATTATTTTTGGCAAATAAGTGAGTAGTGGTTGCAATTGTCTACCCAATTTCACTGGGGTAGGAACACAGACAGGCAGAGACCTAGGAAAAGTAAAAACAATAGGCACTGGTGTAAGATTTTCCAATCTTTAACCCTTAACAAACTGTTCTAGGACATTTTTTTATTTCCCACACTTTTTTAATTGGAAAAAAGTTGATATACAATATTATATTGGTTTCAGATGTACAACATAATGAGTCTATAATTATATACTAGATGCTTGCCATGGTAAATGTAGTTTCCTCTCTTACCATATACCAAGATTTTACAGTATTATTGGTTATGTTCTAAATGTTGTACTTCCATTCCTATGACTAATTTTATAATTTGCAGTTTATATGCCTTTATTCCCTTCACCTATTTTACTCATCCCCCACCCCTCCCTTTGGTAACCAACAGTTACCATGTGTGTCTATATTTATGGGTTTATTTCTTTTTTCATTGTTTTATTTTTTTAGATTCCACATACAAATGAAATCATACACATTTGTCTATCTACACTTGGCTTATTTCACTTGCATAACACCCTCTAGGTCCATCCATGTTGTCACCAATGGCAAGATATCCTTTTTTTATTGCTGAGTAGTATTCCATTATGTATATGCACCACATTTTCTTTACCCATCTGATTATCAACAGGCATTTGGGTTGCTTCCAGATTTTAGCTATTGTAGGTAATATTACAGTGAGCATAGGTACATCTTTTTGAATTAGTGATTTTGTTTTCTTTAGGTAAATTCCCAGAAGTGGAATTGCTAGGATATATAGCATTTCTATTTTTAGTTTTTTGAGGGAACTCCCTATTATTTTCCACAGTGGCTGGATCAATTTACATTCCCACCAACAATGTAAGAGGATTCCCTTTCCTCTCCATCCTTGCTAACACTTGTTATTTCTTGTCTTTTTTTATACTAGCCATTCTGACTGGTATGAGATGGTTTCTCATTGGGTTTGACTGCATTTCCCTAATGATTAGTGAAAGGAAAGGAGTGACACACAGCAGAAATTCACTGGAGAATTCTGCTTTATTAGGGAAAGGTGCTGGGTTATATAGGAAGGGGCATGGGGTGATTGTGGTGTTACTTCTACGAGGCCGGTGGCTATTGGCTAGGTGCTGGGATTGGGAGGAGGGCGAGAGGTGATTGGGCTTCAGGTGGCGCTGGCGGGAACTGAGGACCCCGAAGAGAAGCCGGAAGTTCACCATCTTACTGGTGGGGGCCCTTCATTCCCCCATTTCTCCTCTATGGGGTTGTGGATGTTGCTTTCTCTCTGACTGCTTCCTGCTGAACAGAGGTGGAGAAGGGAGTGAGGACTTGAGGATTGGGAGGAAAGGGTTGATAGGACTCCCCACAGTAAGGACGAGTAGATGTGGACTTCTTCAGGTTGGAAATCAATGAAGGTTCCCTGTAACCATAGGTCAAGGACTTGTTGATTCCAATGGTGCCAAGAGGATATGGGTGTCAGGAGCCAGGCGTCTGCGGCCATTATTTCCAGGAACAGTTTCCAGCAGAGAGAGGGGTCCATCTCAGCGTGTGGTGAGGAGGTTACGTGAGGGTGAGGGATCTTCTGTGGCCAGAAGATGATAGTTCCTGAGTAAAAGCTGGTTGAAAGTTTGATTAGAGATTTTTCCGACTTGGGATTTGATGAACTTTATTATACAGGGTAAGAAGAGACAGGCGAGAAGAATGATTATTATGGGGCCTGTAATGGGCCAGAGCCAGGTAAGGAAGGGGTTTGTTAGTATTGAAGAGAATGGGTTGGAATTGGAAGCAGAGTGGAGGCTGAAGGCAAGGTTGGTGAGTCTAGTGATGTCAGTTTCCACAATGCTGGATTCATTGATGTAATAGCAGCACTCCTCTTGAAGGAAGATGCAGGTGCTGCCCTTCTCGGCTGTAAGAAGATCTAAGGCCCGCCGGTTTTGAAGGGTGACCATAGCTAGTGAAGTGACCTGTCTTTGGAGAGAGGCTAGGGAATTGGCAGTGGATGTCAGGGCTCCCTGAAGTTTGGCGTTGAGATCTTTAATTGCCCATAGAGAGTGACCCAAGGCTCCTCCCAAAAACCCTGCCCCAATGGCTGAGGTGGTCAAAGAGATACCGACCATGATGGGAAGGAAAGCAGCCCTTTTTGTGCATGAGTGCCAGAGAGGTTGGAGCTCAAGAAATTCTGCCATGCTGTAAAGTGTAAGCTGTGGGATCAGGGTGACGAGAATGCAGGGTGTATCAGAGTTGGGAGGCAGTGAGTTGAAAAGACTGCCATTACACCAAAAGAAGTGTCCCGGTTGTGTAAAAGTCTTAGAGCCGGAGGTAGAGGTGTAGATAGAGAGGCAGTGAAGTGCACTGGAGGGGGGTGGAGTCAGGCCTACACAGTGGTGGATGGTGAATCTGCGTATTCTGGTTCCCATAGGGGTATGTCTGCCAGGGGGCGGAGGTGTTGTCCTTCTGCATGGAAGGAGTAGTTGGAAGTATCGAGGGGCACGGCGGCCAGCAGTGGGCGCTGTAGTGATGCGCACAAGAAACAATTGGCGGTGTTGAGGGTGTGGTTGAGAAAGATGGTGGTGTCTTGAATGAGCTATAACCAAGAGTAGGAGGAATATGAAGATGAAGAGGCGCCGCCAAGAGATTGGATAATGACTTTTTCGGAATGTCTGATATCTGATGCAACTTGAGAGATCTTGGAGTGAGAGGGAACATACTCTCGAGAGATATGAAGGGTACCGTGGGGGGTCGAGGACCCCCCATAGTAAACTGAGGCTGTGACTCCGGCGGCCCATCGAGAGTCCCAGGGATCTGGGATTGATAAGGAGAATGAGCCATTGGGATATTTCATGAAGTGGTTGGAAGAGTAATACTGTGAGTACCAGGAGTCACCCATGTAGTGAATGGTGCAAGACCAGTAGGGACATCCCCCGTAAGTGTCTTGCCATCACCTGAAATAGGCTTGTTTTTGGTCATAGAGGAAGCAGAGGTAGGGAGAATAAAGGTAGCTGCTAGTGAACACTTCAGTGGAGGGAGGAAAGTGGAGGTACAAAGGCTCAGAGCAGCCTTTCAGGAGTCTGATGTGGCAATGAGGGCAGTAACCTTTGTTTTATGCTGTGTGTAAGTTTGTCTGACTTTGAATCAGCATACAAAGGAGGCTGGGGTGGCGGGGAAGACAAGAGGAATGAGGAAAAAAAGTGAGAGAGCAGTAAAGGAGGAAAAAGTCATGATTTGGGTATGGATGGCGAAGGGGGTGAACGGGAGATGCGGAGTTTCAAGGGATCAGAGGGATGAGGTGTGGCAGAGTAGACAGCGTCTTGGGCTGTATCTGAAGGACTCTGGATTGTGACTGATGGGTCTTGGGTATCCAGAGAAGGTGGGTCCTGGGTATTTGGTTTCAACCTGGAGATATGAATCCAAGGGGTGACAGAGTTATCAGGCAGTAAGAGCTTGGCGGCCGAGGGGGTGCAGAGAATAACTGGGTGTGGACCCTCCCATTTCGGGGTGAGAGAGGGCTGATCCTCTGGCGGCTTATAAAACTCTAGTTGGCTGGGCTGTAAGGCAGGAGGATTTTGGGAGGCGGATGGATCAGGGAGGAGCCAATCCTGATATTTCCACAATTCAGTGCGGAGGAGAGAGAGTAATGGAAGGGCCATATTGGGAGGAATTGGACCTTTGTGGGAAGGGAGCCCCAGGGGTAGAATCGGGTGGCTGTACATCATCTCAAATGGCGACAAGAAGGAAGGTTTCTTTGGGAGGGCCCGAATGCGGAGTAGAGCTAAGGGAAGTAAGCGAACCCAGTCCAGGTGTAGTTCTAGAGATAGTTTGGTCAGGATGTCCTTTAGAGTCGTATTGATTCTTTCTACTTTTCCCGAAGCCTGTGGTTGATAAGGACAATGTAAATGCCAGGGGAGCAAGAGCGACTTGGACAGGTTCTGGATAATTTGGGCAGTGAACTCAGGGCCGTTATCTGATTGGAGGGAAGTGTGCATACCGAACCTAGGAAAGATTTGGGTGAGGAGGATAGAGGCAACCGCAGACGCTCGTTTGTTAGTGGTGGGGAAAGCTTCGACCCATCCTGAAAATGTATCTACTAACATGAGTAGGTATCTGGTATGCCATACAGGAGGCATGTTAGTGAAGTCTATTTGCCAATCTGCAGCGGGGACATTACCCCTTGCTTGATGAGCCGGGAAGGGTCAGGCCTTGAGGGGGGTATTAGGGTCAGTGCGTTGGCAGATGGTGCACTTGCAGGTGATTCGGTCAATTGTGGTTTTATCTTCAGGAGAGAAAGGAAAAAAGGATTGTAAAAAATGGATCAAGGATTGGGGGCTGGGATGGAACAGATCGTGTAAGAAGCGGAAGAGAGACTCTTTGTCCTGGGAACAGAGGGTGTCTTGCGATAAGGCTAAAACTGCAAGGGCAGACGGATTGTTGTCTGGTGTGTCTTCTGATAGGGCAACTGACTGGGCTACTCTGTCGGCTTTGTTGTTACCTCTTGCAATGAAGGAGTCATCCTTTTGATGTGATTTGCAGTGGACTATGCCTAGTCGGTGTGGGAGTTGTGAAGCTTCTAGAAGTTTAGTAATTAAGGCTGAATTAGTTATGGAATTTCCTTTTGTGGTGAGGAGGCCTCATTCTTTCCATACTGCTGCGTGAGACAAGAGAATGTGGAATATGTCTTTGGAGTCAGTGTACAGTGTGAGAGACTTGTCTCAGGCTAGAGTGCAAGCTCTGGTGGGTGCAATGAGTTCGGCCTGTTGATTGGTTGTACCGGGGGGGTAGGGCTCGTGCCTCAATGACATCTTCGAGGGAGACTACTGCGTATCCTGCATAGTGGGTGCCCTCATGTTTAAAGGAGGACCCATCAGTAAACCAGATAAGGTCGGAGTGTGAGAGGGCTCCTTCAGAGATTGTGGAGTGGCACGGAAGGAAGTTGTGAAGGGCTTCCAAGCAATCATGCAAGGGAGTATGAGGAGAGTAGGGTCGAGGAAGAAGAGTGGCCGGATTTAAGGGTTGGCAGGGAAGGAAAGAAATGTCTGGATTTTGGAGGAAGGAGGACAGTAAGGTCAGGAGTCTGGAGGGAGGGAGAGTCTGTAGACTTTTGTAGGTTAAGAGGTCTTTTAGGTGATGTGGGGACAGAATGGTGAGGGGCGCACCAATTGTTAGTTTATGAGCTTCTTTCTGCAAGAACTACCCAGTGGCTAATGCCCTTAGGCAGGGCGCCCATCCCCGAACTGTGGGGTCTAATTGCTTGGAGAGATAAGCTACTGGGGCAAAGGATAGGCCATAATATTGGCCTAGGACTCCTAGAGCTTGACTGGACCTCTCATGAATGTATAATGAGAAGGGCTTCAACAAATCAGGAAGATGGAGAGCTGGGGCTTCTACAAGAGCTTGATGGAGCTTAATGAAGGAGTGTCAGGGTGAGTATGATAATGGTTCTTCAGGGGGGGCCCTTGCTGAGGTCATATAGGGGTTTTGCCAACAGGGAGAAGTTAGGGATCCATGCTCTAAAATTCCCAGCCAGGCCCAGAAAGGAAAGGATTTCTGTCTTGGTTTTGGGAACGGGCAGGTCAGAGAGGAGTAGTTTTCTGTCTAAGGTAATGGACTTTCTTTGTTGAGACAGAAGGAATCCAAGGTAAGTGACAGAAGGGGAAGAGATTTGAGCTTTGATGGGGGATACTCGGTAACCTCTAGAAGCTAGTAGGTTAAGTAGGGAAGCAATGTCAAGTTGAGACTGTTCCCACGAGGGGCTGCAGAGTAGAAGGTCATCTACGTATTGTAATAAGGTGGACTCAGAGTGATCATGATGAAACTGTTTGAGATCTTGAGCTAGGACTTGTCCAAAACTATGGGGACTATCTCGGAAGCCTTGTGGCAAATCTGTCCAAGTGAGTTGTTTGGAATGTCTTTTGTATGGGTCTGTCCAGGTGAAGGCGAAAAAATCTTGGGAGGAGGGGTCTAGAGGGATAGAAAAAAATGCGTCCTTGAGATCTAGGACTGAGAAGTGGGATGCAGAGGCAGGAATCTGTGATAAAAGGGTGTATGGATTTGGAACTAAGGGATGGATAGGGATAACAGCCATGTTGATGAGGCGAAGGTCTTGGAAAAGGCGGAAAGACCCGTTGGTTTTTTTAACAGCTAATATGGGAGTATTAAATGGGGAGTGAGTGGGTCTGAGGTAATGTTTGTTTAAGAGATCTTGAATGATGGATTGGAGGCCTATGAGGGCTGAAGTGGTTAGGGGGTATTGAGCCTGACAGATATACTGAGAGGGGTCATGTAATTTGATAGAGGCAGGAGGACATAGCGCCATGGAGAGGCTTGAGATGTCCCAAACTTTGGGATTTACAGGGTGTATGAAGGTGGAACCGGAGCTTTCATTGGGTAGAGGGGGGTCGTCGGCTATGAGGGCCATCAGAAAGGGAATACTGGGGGCTGTGGGAGTGGATATAGTTATGGAAACGTGGAGGAAAGAAAGGATGTCCTGTCCTAGTGAAGAGATGGGACACTGGGGCATAACCAGGAAGGAGTGGGAGAAAGGTATGGGATTGTCTTGGATTGTGCATAAAACGGGGGGGGGGGTTTAATGGGAAAATCTGCTTACCTCCTACCCTGACTATAGGAGTAATGGCAGGTGTGGTAGGGCCCCAGTATTCTCGCAAGACCGAGAATGTGGCTCCTGTATTTAGAAGGAAGGAGATGGGGCGACCATCTACTATTAAAGTAACCATGGGCTCCTGTTTGGTGATGGAAATGGTCGGGCGAGAAGCCCCTGGGCCCCGTCAATCTTCCTCTGCCAGCCCCACTATGGCGGGCTTAGGATGGGGGTTGTTCGTCCAGCCTCCCCTTTGGGTGGTTGGGCAATCAGACCCCCAGTGGCCCTTTTTGTGGCATCTGGGGCATGGGGTGGTAGGAGATCTGGGGGAGGGGTATGCCCTTGACCAATGTCCCTCTTTTCCGCACTTGAAACAAGCTCTTGGGGGGGGATTGTTTGTAGAAGGGCGTCCAGGTTTTGGTTTTATCAGCTGGGCCAACATTTGGAAATTGGCCTGATCAGCCTTTTGTTTACGGCATTCTTTCTCCTCCTCCCAGTTATGGAAGACTTTAAAGGCCACTGTTAGGATCTCAGTCTGTGGGGTAGTGGGGCCCTGTTCTAACTTTTTGAGTTTAGCTTTAATGTCGGGGTTGCTTTGAGCTAGGAAGTATGTCATAAGGACATGTCTTCCATCAGGTGTTTCTGGGTCCAGGCTGGTATACTGTAATAGGGCTTGAGTGAGTCTGTCTAAGAACTCGGAGGGAGTTTTGTCCTTCTTTTGAATTATGTCTTGAAGGTTTTGAAAATTGACTACTTTACGAGCTGCCTTTTTCAGACGTGCTACTAAGAAGGAGGCAAAAATATCTCGAGAGCGGAGATCCATGGCGGTGTTATAATCCCAGTGTGGGTCTTGTTCTGGGACAGTGGTGGGGCCAGGGGGGTAGGTGGTGTCAGTCCTGTGGGTTTCTGTAGCGTGAGTTTGGGCGAAGTCCCAAACCCGTCTACGCTCTTCAGGGAGGAGAGTATTGGCCAGGAGCATGAAAATGTCATGATGTGTGAGGCTGTAAGACTGGAGGGTCCATTGAAACTCTTTGATGTATGTCGTGGGATCAGTGGAAAAGGAACCTAGGAGTTTCTCAAGTTGGGCTAAATCTCCTAAAGAGAAAGGGACGTGAACGCGCACGATGCCTTCAGATGCTGCTACTTCCCAGAGGGGGGCAATAATTTTGGGAGGCCCTCGGGACCGAGTCTGAGGGGGACTGAAAGGTTCTGGCTCAGTCTGTGGGGGGGAAACAGGTGATGGGGGCAAAGATGCGATAATTTTGGGAGGCCCTTGGGACCGAGTCTGAGGGGGCAAAGGTAGAGGAGGCTCTTGGGACTTAGTTAGAGGGGGGCTGAAAGGCTCAGGCTCAATCTGCCGGAGGGGGGGAGGTGAGGTGGATGGAGGCGGAGGGGGTGAGGTGGGAGAGGAGATGGTGGTGGAGGGAGGAGAGGAGGGGGAAGGGAGAGGACGGGAGGCTTCTGCGGGGGTGGAGGCAGCAGTGGTGGCAGCGGTGGTAGAGGAAGGGGGAGGGGCTGTTGTAGGAGAGGAGGGGGAAGGGAGAGGGCAGGAGGCTTCTGCAGGGGTGGAGGCAGCAGCAGCGGTAGAGGGTGGAGGGGTTGTAGGAGGTTGAGGGGCCGAAGGGGGAAGCCTGTATGGCGGAGGCTCGTCAGCTGGGTCAAAGGTAATTGAAGAGGGACTGGGAGTGTGGGGAGGGGAGGGAGAAGGCTTGCAGGCTAGGAGAACTTGGGACGGGGAGCAGGTGGTGCAGAGACTGGGATTTTGAGCTAGGAGGCGAAAAGCTTCAATATAGGGATTCTCCTTCCATTTTTTCAGGCACTGGCAGTAGTTAAATAAATTGCGAGTGATGTTAGGATCAAGAGTTCCCCCTGCAGGCCATTGGTTGTTATCGTCTAGGGGGTATGTTGGCCAATCTTGGGAGCAGTATTTATGAAGAAGTTTTGCTTTTATATCAGGTGTCAGGGAGAGGGTAGCCAGATGCTTAAGCAGGCATTCAAGAGGTAAACTTTCAGGGAGGGATGATTAGGCTCCCATGGTTAAAGGACAGAGAAGGAGACAAACAGGGGAAGACAACAGAAATCCTCAGACCGGAGGCAGACGGCAAGGAGACAAAGGGCTTCCCCGATGATCCTTGGTGGTCTGCGGAAACTTGTATACGAGTCAGAGTTTCTTAGGAAGTGTGGGTCGTCACCCAGATTTCCCTAAGAAGGCAGAGTGCCAGAGTCACGAGGTACCTAGTGCTAGGAGTTTTTGGCGGACGGAACGGATTTCCGTAGACAGAACGGAACGGAAGGACAAAGGGGGAAAAGGGAGCGTTCTCATCCACTAAGAGTCACCTCGTGTATGGCTGTTGGAGGAAGGGCCTGAGGGTCTGCAGCAGCTGTGAAGGCCGGAGGTGGCGATTTATGACTGTTGGAGGGGTGCCTGAGGGTCTTCTGCAGCTGTGAACACTGGAGGCGGCAATTTATGACTGTTGGAGGGGGGCCTGAGGGTCTGCAGCAGCTGTGAAGGCCGGAGGTGGCAATTTATGACTGTTGGAGGGGGGCCTGAGGGTCTGCTGCAGCTGTGAAGGCCGGAGGTGGGGAGAGTTCCCTCCTCATCCCCAAGTGTCAGAGCCTTGCCGGACGATCACGGTCAATGGCACTGCGATAGCTCGGGGAAGAGTGGGCCACTCCAGGGGAAAACTTACCTAAAGGCCAGAGAGGAGTGGTGAGTGTGATGAGCCAGCGCTGGAAAAAGAGGATGAGGGCAAGCTGCTGCTGGTGTCGGGGGGAAGATGGGGCCCAGTTGGGGTATCCCATCTCCCGGGTTTCAGCACCAATGAAAGGAAAGGAACAACACACAACAGCAATTCACCGGAGATATCCGCTTTATTAGGGAACGGTGCTGGGCTATATAGGAAGGGGCATGGGGTGATTGTGGTGTTACTTCTATGGGGCTGGTGGCTATTGGCTAGGTGCTGGGATTGGGAGGGGGGCGAGAGGTGATTGAGCTTCAGGTGGCGCTGGCGGGAACTGAGGACCCTGAAGAGAAGCCGGAAGTTCACCATCTTACTGGTGGGGGCCCTTCAATTAGTGATGTTGAGCATCTTTTCATATGCCCATTGCCATCGGTATGTCTTTGGAAAAATGTCTATTCAGGTCATCTGCCCATTTTTTAATTGGATGATGATGATGATTATTTTTAGTGTTGTATGAATTCTTTATATATTTTGGATATTAACCCCTTATCAGATATATCACTTTCAAATACATTCTTCCATATGGAAGATTCCCTTTTTGTTTTGTTGATTTGTCATTATATAGTAAAAGAAACAGAGAAATTATGATGGAAAACCAAGAGACTTTACTCCTATAACTTATAAACCAGATAAAATTCACTTGTTAAAACCTCAAGTGAAAAAAGTTTCAGTGGGCTTTTGAAGCTAATTTATTTTGAAACTGACAAGTCAAGGAATCATGAAACATGGAGAAAGCATTGTGTTTTTGCCCTTAAGGGGCTGATGAGCTGATTTGAAGGCTGTTAGCTATTATATGCATTGCATGAGAGGAAATCATGAAATTGTGGAAAACAACTCACAGACTCTTCTGCCCTTTCTGTTTGCATACATTAATTTCTTGAGTCTTATGCCATTATTCTTCCTTTAAACACTCTCTTACTGGCATCTAATACAGAAACAATAATAAATAATGTAGGACAGAAGAAAAATGACAAAACAGACTGGCTTGGGTTTTCTGGAGTCAGTATTTTAGGGCCTCAGACTTAGCAGTGGCTCACTATCATCTCCTCCTTCCCACAGCAGCCTTCCCAGGCAGGCTGTGTACATGGAGAGTGAGCACAGTGTGGTTACTGTAGAGCTCATTGTTGAGTTCAAAGGAAGGTGGTAGGAGGGAAGATTACACTTACTAATTGCCTGCTGAGTGAAATATGATAGTGGGTACTCTATTGTGAAAACATCTTACTTAACTAAGGGAAATTAGGTATTATTTAATTAAGAAAACTAAAGTTCAGAAAAGTTCAGTGACGTCAAGACTCTTAGCTAGAAAGTGGTGGATTTAGCATTGAAAACTATTTGATCTGACTTAAAAACCCAGGTATTTCTTGCTCCTCCTCACTGGCGTCTGTCCATGACATAAGACAATATAGATTCCTTCTTATATAAAGAAGGCTGTATCTCATCCCAAAGGACAAAATACCAGGAATCATGTTACCATACCGTATCTCCTGGGAAAACGCAGTTGATTCTGTTATATAACAAAGAGTACCAGTACTCAAAATAACATCTTTATCCTTTTCTTCATTGCTAGAACATGCAATTACACTTACACATGAATACATACCTGCTATACACTCTTCCACTCTTGCCATATCATTTATTGAATGTGCTAAGCACTTTATACATTATCACCCATCATCCTGCTTGCAATCCTGTAAGCTAGGTAGTATCATTTCTACTTTGAAGAAGAAATTGGAACTCAGATTATTTGTCCAAGGTCACACAAGAAGTAGTGGAGCTGGGATAGACAGACAGATATCTATGACTTCAAAGCTAAGTCCTCTTAACCACTATTTTGTCACTCATTCATTCAACAATATTTATCAGGTGCCTTCTCTTTGCCTTTACTATGCTGGGTAATGTGGATGCGACAATGAAAATCACCTAGCTTCTACCATAAAGGATTAATTTTAGTCATTTGGGGGAACTATATACAGAAGTTGGCAGTAATGACATTTAGTAAGGCAGTGATGGATGTATATTGAGAGACATCATATGTAGGTATGTGTGGGACTAGTACATATGCCCATTGGGGTATGGTAGCTCAGTGGAAAGATGTCCAAGTTGGCCTTTTTTTTTTTAAGGGGATGAGTGTAGAAGATTATGTCAGGGAAGGAGGCTTCTGGGAGGGGAACTCTGTTTTTTTTTTTTATTAAGGTGTCATTGATATACACTATTATGAAGGTTTCACATGAAAAATATTGTGGTTACTACATTCACCCATATTATCAAGTCCCCCCCATAACCCCGTGAAGTCATTGTCCATCAGTGTAGTAAGAGGCTTCAGAGTCACTACTTGTCTTTGTGCTATACTGCCTTCCCCATGATCCCCCCAACACCATGTGTACTAATTGTAATACCCCTCAATCCCCCTCTCCCTCCCTCCCCTTTGGTAACCGCTAGTTCCTTCTTGGAGTCTGTGAGTCTGCTGCTGTTCTGTTCCTTTAGTTTTGCTTCATTGTTATACTCCACAGATGAGTGAAATCATTTGGCACTTGTCTTTCTCTGCCTGGCTTATTTCACTGAGCATAATACCCTCTAGCTTCATCCATGTTGTTGCAAATGGTAGGATTTGTTCTCTTCTTATGGCTGAATAGTATTCCACTGTGTATATGTACCACATCTTCTTTATCCATTCATCCACTGATGGACACTTACATTACTTCCATATCTTGGCTATTGTAAATAGTGCTGCGATAAACATAGGGGTGCATATGTCTTTTTGAATCTGAGAACTTGTTTTCTTCGGGTAAATTCCTAGGAGTGGAATTCCTGGGTCAAATGGTATTTCTATTTTTAGTGTTTTGAGGAACCTCCATATTGCTTTCCATAATGGTTGAACTAGTTTACATTCCCACCAGCAGTGTAGAAGGGTTCTGGGAGGGGCTCTTTACATGCAACTTAATCAATGACAAAAAGAGTTTACCAGCTAGAGATAAAGGAAGAGAGCACTACACATAGAATTATGATCAGAAACACAAAAGAGAGACCGAATGTGATGCTTGGGGGAAAATGTAGTAGTTGGTTGACTTCTTTCAAAGAGCAATTTCCTGTGTATCCATTTAATGGAGGTTCTTTAGTTGTCTCTGATTTTCTACCACCTATTTTGTAAGCCATTGAGCCATGAATCAATAGCTGAGAGCAGAGGAAAGAAGAAGACAGAGGAAAGGTACCACTGTTTGTTTGGTGCCCAGCAGTACCAGGTACTGGCCAAATTAGAGTGTATTTTCAATATGGAACTAACCTTATTTTTAAAGAAAAGGAAACTGAAGTAAAGCTAATAGACCTTGTTCAACTTCATCCAGCAAGTTGAGGGAAAAGCCAGGATGTGAATTCAGAATAATCTGTTACATCTTTTACAGAAGCTCCATGTCAGTTACTCAGTCACTCTGCAATGAGAAGAATACAATTTGTGTATACTACATTTCACTCTACTTTTACTTACCTAATGAAGGTGCTTACCAGAGAAAACCTCAGAATTGCTTTCGCTAAATGGCTGTGAAGGAAAACTGTTCTGTGTTTTAATTGTCTGTGCTTTGCATTTGGAGTTGTGTTTACTGTATGAGTTTTATGTAAGTTCATAAAAGTCAATAAACTCAATATTCCAGAAATCACTTGCAACTTAACATCTAGATAATTAGGGTAACAAAAGGAAGTTAATTCATTGTGGGTTTATGATGGTGATTAACTTAGTCCCGTTTCTTTCCCTGAAGAGAAGAAGAGTTCTGAAATAATGTGAATTTGTTGCATCCAAGAAGATAGATGCAAGAACAAAACATTTGTTATGAAACCCTTAAAATCACAGTACCCTTTTAGTTAATTATGGTATCTTAATTAAAGTTATTTTAAGTACTAGTTAATTATGCTTAATTAAGGTAATTATGGAATTAGCCAGAGGAATTTGAATGAACCATACTGCAGACATGTTTGGCCTCTGAGGATCAAGTATGCTGGTTTTCATAGATCCCAAACATTTCTGTGTATGTATAGGAGAAAGCATGAAATAAAGCCAAATTTGGTTTTGATTAAACAAAACTGCTACTAACAATGAATAAAGTTATATACATGATGTTGCATGTATACTAGTATATTTTCAAAAAGTATAATGTGAGATTTTATTGGATTTGATTTATTTTAATGTAAGATTAATTTTGGGAGGCAAATGAGGATTAAAGGTCTAACAGTCAATGCCGTTTATATTTTGAAAGTCTGAGTAATCCTTCTCTATCCATGCATTATTCAAATTTACCAGATGCTTTCGGGACTTGGGCTGACTTTAGGAAAGATCTAGCAGTTTTTACTGGGAGTTAATTTAGATAGAAAAATCTAGGTCTGGCATGATTATCATCCTGTTATTGGTTCAGTAAAGTCATGGGATATATAGGCAAGTGAATAATCTCTGCATTGGTAGTGTTTGTTAAAAACCTCACTATTGCCATTTCAGCTTTGCTCTTTTTTGGGAGAATTTCCAGTGAATTATTAATATTAAGTCAGTAGTTCTTAAAGTACAGTATCTTAGAATCTCAAAAGTGGTGTGCCTGTAGTCTAATTTTAGTCTGCTCAGGTTAAGTAATATTTTACCCTAGATGAACCTCCCTACTAAATGATGGCCTCAAGGACATTTGTGCCAATCTAAGCTTCCACCTAGATTTCAGGCTCTCCAATTTTCTTACTAGGTGTTGTGTTGGATTATTGTTACTCTTTCCTTTTAACAATGAGCATTACAGAAAATCAGTGATGTCTGCTCATAATGGTATATTAACTTGATAGTGAAACCTTAATTTTCATTTTTTTGAGTATAAATCGCACTGGGATGGAGGAGAGGGATGGAAGCCTCAGAGAGTCAAGCAATGAAGACCTCATAAAGGCGCTCCAATCTCAGGCTCAGTTCTGTTACAGGTGTTGACATTCACCATCACCTCTCAGGAATGCATTTCGCAAAGGTTGGTTGCATTTGTAGTTCCCAGTAGAAGATCACAGCAATAAGTACTTCTAATAGAATATCTTATCTCCTCTAAGACCATCATACAATTTATGAGACTCTTTGAGACCCTCTAGATAAGAAGTACAAAGCATTGATGAGCTTTTGTAGTGAATATTTTTCTCATTTAAAATATAATATTAATTACCACTAATAAAAATGTATTTGAAGAGTAATGCAGATTTATTGTAAAAGATCAGGAAAACTCAAAGAAGTAAAAAAATCAGCTAACAGAGTCTATCATTCCATGGGCCATAGTGGTTGGTTCAGCAGTGGTCCTGCAAAGGTTAAGTAGCCAAATAGAGTAATGTGCTGAATTGATATGAGGATATCCAGAAATGGAAATTCCTGTTATCACAAGGGTGCTAGGTTGAAAAGGTGTGCATCTCAAGCTCTTGGTCAGTCATATTCTACCCCGTATTCTATAGAGAGACTGTGCAGAATGAAATGAACACAAAGAGAGAAGCAGAGTTGAAAGAAGAAAAATTCCTGACAAATTTACTATTGGCCTTCATGGTTATGTGAATATGAATAAATTCCTTTTTGCTTAAGCTGGTTTGCCCTGTTTTTTGCAACTTGCAGTTGAAGAGTTCACACAATACTTGCATGCCTTTGTCTTGCCGCGAGGCATTTGAGCCTTACGTGAACCCACAATGACGTGGAGAATGACTACTGTGAGGTCATGATTGAACCTAAATGTGAAATGCACCTGAAAGTACAGTTGAAACAGAGGAAAATTCTAATATTAGAAATAAAAAAGGAAGATCCAAACTAAATACTTATTAAATACAAAGGGGAAAACGATAACTTTACAGTGGAGAAACCTGCCTTACCTTAATGATACCACCTTAATCTAGTGTTCAAGTTTAACATCACTAGTTAAGGCATATTAACATCCTGTACTCCTCCTCGTTATGAAGCACTGAAAAGGTCATGCCATCTTTTTAGTAGCAATTCCAAAATGCATGTGTAATCTAATTATCAGAAAACATGCCCCTAATGGAGGGGCATACTATGAAATAACTGACCAGTACTCTAAAAGTAGTAAGGTGATGAAGGGTAAGGAAAGACTCAGGAACTACTAGAGATTAGAGGAGACTTAGTGGGTGTTACAACTAACTGTAATAGGAGTTGCAATAGCAGTTATCTAATTTTATCAACTTAATGCAATATCAATTAGATTTGTAAGCAGAAAAAGGACATTAGTAGAAAAACTGATGAAAGCTGAATAAAGTCTGTGATAAAGTTAGTGATATTATATCAATGCTAATTCTTAGTTTTGATGTTTGTATTAGGTGAGATATTAACTTGGGGAAGTTGGTTGAATTTATGGAAATTTTCTGTACTTTGTAACTCTTCTGTAGGTATAAAATTGTTTGAAGATTAAAAAGTTATGAAAAACAGTGTACATGGCAAGAAAAACAGTGGGGGCAGTGTCCAGCCTAGAAAACCCCTGTGTAGGGATAGAATATTCCCCTGCTTTTGCAGAGAAGAAGAGCTATCCAGTGAGGGCTGCTGGATGGAACTGACCTCTTCCGTTCCTCTACGGTCCTGCTTTCTGCCTCGTGACTTTGTGGTGAATTTGGTTAATGTCTGACAGATCACTGTCAATACTCTTGAGTTTCCAGAACTATTGAAACTCTTAGTTTCTCTTTGTCTGTTCAGCAGTATTTACATGGGAAGTATGAAAAGGAAAGCCAGACAACCATTATTTTCTCTTTTTCTTTCTTTGGTAGGAATATTTTCTTTTTTATTTAATTTTTAATTTTTTAAATTGTAGTTGACATACAGCATTATATTGGTTTCAAGTATACAATACAATGATTCAACAAAACTCACATTATTAAATCCTCACCCAACTATTGTATTTACTTTCTGTTAACATGGAAAGATGTTACAGAACCTTAGACTATGTTCTCCATGCTGCACTTCAGTCCCCATGACCAACATATATTATGATTGAGGTTTTGTGCCTCTTCATCTCCTTCACCTATTTCACTCACTCATCCCAACCCCTTCTATATGGTTACCACCAGTCACTTCTCGGTGTCTTTCAGTCTGCTACTATTTTGTTCATGTTGCTTTGCTTTGTTTTTAGATTCCACATATAAATGAAATCATATGACATTTGTCCTCTGCCTGGATTATTTCACTTAGCATAATATCCTCTAGGTCTGTACATGTTGCAAATGGCAGGATTTCCTTTTTCATGACTGAATAATATTCTGTTGTGTATATGTCCCACCTCTTCTTTATCCATTCATCTATTGATGGACACTGGTTGCTTCCAAATTTTAGCTATTGTGAAGTGGCCATAAACATAGGGGTGCATATATCTTCTTAAATCAGAGATTCTGTTTTCTTTGGGTAAATTCCTAGAGGTGGAGTTACTGGGTCATATGGTATTTCTATTTTAGTTTTTTGAAAACTAAAATTGCTTTCCACAGTGGCTGTACCAGTTTACATACCTACCAACAATATAGGAGGGTTCCCATTTCTCTACATCCTCAACAACATTTGCTATGTTTTGTCTTTTGGATAGTGGCCATTCTGACTTATCAGGTGAAATTTCATTGTGGTTTTGATTTGCATTTCTGTGATGATTAGCCATATGGAGAATCTTTTCATGTGCCTGTTGGCCATCTGTATTTCTTCTTTAGAACAATGTACAGATCCTCAGCCCATTTTTTAATTGGGTCACTTGTTTTTTTGTGTTTAAGTGAGTGAGTTCTTTATATATTTTGGATGTTAACCACTTACCAGATGAGTCTACGAATATATTCTCCCATATTGTCAATTGACTTTTTGTTTTGTTGATGTTCTCCTTTGCTGTACAGAAGCTTTTTAGTTTGATGTAATCCCACTTGTTCATTTTTGCATTTGTTTCTCACAGTTTTGCCTGGAGAGATGTGTCCATAAGCTCATGCTTATGTTCAAGAGATTTTTGCCTCTTTTCTTCTAAGAGTTTTATGGTTTCATGTCTCATATTTAGGTCTTTAATCCATTTTGTGTTTACTTTCGGTTATACAGTAATCAGTTTTATTTTCTTGCATGTAGCTGTCCAGTTTTTCCAATGTTGAGTTACTGAAGAGACTGTCTTTTTCCCATTGTGTATTCATGGCTCCTTTATTATAACTGTTGTGTTTCTGTTTTCATTTGTCTCCATGTATTGTTTGATTTCTTCTTTGATTTGCATATTGACCAGTTGATTATTTAGAAGCATGTTGTTTAGCCTCCATGTATTTGTGTTTTGCTTTGGTTTTCTTTATGTAATTGATTTCTAGTTACATGCCATTGTGATCTGAAAAGATGCTTGATACAATTTCAACCTTTTTAAATTTATTGAGGCTTTTTTTGTGTCCTAATATGTGATCTATTCTGGAGAATGTTCCATGTGCACTTGAGAATAATGTGTACCCTGCTGCTTTTGGGTGGAACATTCTGTATATATCTTGAAAGTCCATCTGGTCTAATGTGTCATTCAACCCCTCGGTTTCCTTATTTATGTTTTGTCTGTATGATCTATTCATTGATATAAATGGGGTGTTAAGGTCCCCTAATATGATTGTACTGCTGTCTATTTCCCCTTTTAGGTCTGTTAGTATTTTTAAAAATACATTTATATGCTCCTATATTACATGCATAGATATATATAATGTTTATATCCTCTTGTTGGACTGATCCCTTTATCACTGTATAATATCCTCCTTTGTCTTTTGTTACTTTTTTTGTTTTGAAGTCTGTTTTCTCATATATAATTACTGCTGTTCTGCTTTTGTCTCCATATTATTTACATGAAATATCTTTTTCCATCCCTTCCGTTTAAGTCTGTGTATGTCTAGGTCTGAAATGAGTCTCTTGGAGGCAGCATATAGATGGGTCTTGTTTCTTTATGCATTCTGCCACCCTATGTCTTTTGATTGGTGCATTCAGTCTATTTACATTTAAGGTAATTATTGATAGGGATGTATTTATTGCCATTTTATTGTTTCTGCAGTTCTTCTCTGTTCCTTTCTTCCTCTCTTATACACTTCTCTTGTGATTTGATAGTTTTCTTTAGTGTTATGCTTGGATTTCTTTAAAAAAAATTTTTGTGTATCTGTTTTAGGCTTTCGGTTGTGGTTACCATATGGTTCATAGTTTCCTAAATATTTAACAGCCTATATGAAGTTGATGGTCACTGTATATTGAGCACAGTCTGAAAGTACTAGTTTTTTCTTCTCCTCCTCCATACTTCATGTATAAGATGACAATCTACATCTTTTGTGTATCCCTTGACTTATTTTGTGTATAGCTGATTTTACTACTTTTTTTTTAACTTGAAACTTGCTTAGTAACTAATTGGTCTACTACCTTTATTGTGGGTTTATTTTTGCTGGTGTAAAACATTTAGGCCTAAGAACATTTCCTTCTATGGAAGTCCTTTTAACAGGTCCTGGTTTAGTAGTGGTGATTCTTCTAACTTTTGTTTATCTGGAAAACTTACCCTCTCCTTTAATTCTGATAACCTTGCTGGGTAGAGGATTCTTCACTGTAGGTTCTTCCCTTTCAATACATTAAATATTTCATGCCACTCGCTTCTGGCCTGTAAAGTTTTTGCTGAGAAATCTGTTAATAGCCTTATGGAGTTTCCCCTACAGTTTCTGTTTCTCTTTACTGCTTTTAAGATTCTCTCTTTATCTTTAATCTTTGCCATTTTAATTATTACATGTCTTGATGTTGTCTTCCTGGGGTTCCTTTTGTGAGGGGCTCTCTGTGCTTCCATCACCTGGGTGTCTGTTTCCTACCCTAGATTGGGGGACTTTTCAGCTATTATTCCTTCAAATAAACTTTCCACTTTATTATCTCCCTCTTCTTCTTCTTCTTCTCAGAGTCCTATTAAGCAAGAATTGTTTTGTTTGGAGTTGTCACAGAGCTCTCTTAGCATTTTCTGATTTTTAGAAATTCTATTTTCTCTCTGTTCCTCAGCTTGGTTATTTTCCTCTTCACTATTTTCCATTTCATTCTTTCCTTTACTTCCAGAAGTCTACTATTCATTCCCTCCATTGTATTTCTCATTTCATTTACTGTATTCTTTAGCTCTGAGTGGGTCTTTTTCAAAAAGTTTCTGTCTCTTTGTTGAAGTTCTCACTGAGATCATTCATTCTTTCCCCCATGTCTATAAGCATCTTTGTGACTGTTACTTTGAAATCTTTATCAAGAAGATTGATAATCTCTGTTTTGTTTAGCTCTTTCTAGTGTCTTTTCTTGTTCTTGTTTTTGGGACATAAGTCTCTACCTCTTTATTTTGTCTGAGTTTGTGTTTCTTCCTTTGTGTTACATAGATCAGCTCCTCCTCCTATGTTCTATGTCTAGAATGTAATGGCTTTATGACACAGGAATCCTGTGGTGCCCAGAAACTTAACACTCTTTGCTCACTAGTTCCTGGTTCTCTTGTGGTGGAGCTGCAGTTGCTGTTGGTGGGGTTTGGGAGGGGCCACCTTTCCTTTTGTCTGCCAGCAGTGGCTGATCTCTGTCAGCAGAGGCTGACAGCTCCGCTCTGGGTGCCCTTTGTGTGAGGTGAGGAGCTTCTGCTGGTATTCATTGTGGGCAGGGCTGTCATTTGTCTGTTGGTGAGCATTGGTGGCTGTGCAGCAGAGCACCACCACCAGATTGAGCCGCCAGTGAGGAGGCTGGATATTTTAGAACTGGCTCCCACAAGTGCCCCATCAGCTGGGCTTAGGAAGAGCTGGGAAGGCCTGCCTTTGACTCCAGGCTACAAAATCTCCCTCTTCCTGCCAGGCAGCAGTATTGGGCTGTGCTGGTCTAAGTGGTTGGGCAGGGTGATGCACAGGTGTGCATGCCTTGGGGCTGAGCCACCAGCAAGGGAGATGGAGCATTTGGGGCTGGTTCCCGCAAGGGCCTGACCAGTTGGACTGTGGGAGGGCTGGGGATGCATTGTCCACCTGCCCTTTCTCCTTCAGAGAGAGCTCTCTCTGACCCCTGCCTCTCTGGCACACCACTCACTGCTGGTAGATCTTTCAAACTGCTGCCCCTGTGTTGGTCTCATTGGACAGACAGAATGTGCCTGTCCTCCATAAGCAACAGGAGTCTCAGCCTCCCAGATTGCTCCAGCCATCTTTGGGGTCCAGCCCCGTTAATCACCAAAGCCCAGTGCAATGTGGACTTGTGTTCCCAGAGCAGGTCTCCAGGGCCAGGTGTGCAGAGTTCCTGAGTGCTTACCCTGTCTCTGCTCCATTCCTCTCCCTCCTGCTTGTGGGCTAGGATGGGGGAAGGCCTGGGGTCCCAATCTGTCATGGCTCTGCCACTTTACCCTTAGCAACTATAAACTAGTATTCATAGTTCCCTTGAATTAGAATAGTACTTGGAACAAATTAGGTTCTCAATAAATGTCTGTAAACATCAGTAAAATATTTCTGTGATGTCAGTTATTTTTATACTTAATATAAAAATGCAGTGAACTTTACAAATTGTATTTCTTTTAAGCACATAATATGTGCCAGCCATTATGCTAAGTGGTTTCATATACATTCTCTTGTTTAGTCCTCACAACACCAGTGGGGCAGATATTATTGTTATCATTTTAAAGATGAGGAAAGTGGATCCCAAAGAGGTTAAATAACTTGGCTCAGTTCAGGAAGTTACTGAGATGGCAGCCTAGTATTCTAACCCTTCTATGTCTTACTCCCACATTCATGTTCATAAATATGACACTCTACTGATGCTCTAAAAAATATATGATGCATTCTTAACCAGTTGCAAGTTTTATCTATTAAAAAATGAACAATTGTATGATTTTTTGCTTAAAAATATAGGAAACTATCAAATCCTAGTATTTAAATTAGAAACAGTATACCAATTTAGCATGCAAATGATTTGTTGCTCTTATATTTATTCAAGCACATTGGAAGAAAATATATCCTTCATAATATATCCAACATGTTCAGAAGAAAAAGACAAAGTATATAATTCCTGTTCATTCCTGGGTATGGTGTTAAGATTCTTAGCTCTACAACACATATGTATGCACATACCACTAAATATGGTATTTTCAGGTTATACGTCATACATGTGTATTTAAGCCAGTTCTTGAATGCTTTTAAATACCATTGGAAAGCACAAACATAGAGTCAAGGAAAGTTGCTACCACACTCAAAAAGAAGGTTCAAATATTTTAGAGTTTTGTTTTGGTAGTTTATTTTCTATATGCCTGTTTTTTTTTGTGTTTTTTTTTCTCTTAAAATAAGCATTTAAGGAAACAAGCAGGGCTCCTTCACCTTGCAGTATGTTGTTTCTCTCCTAATTGGTCAGTGTAGTGCACACACATCATGAACACACAGGAGCCTCACCACAGCATAACATTTTGTGTAAAGAGATCTATCTGGAGCAGGGAGAGCAGTAGGTTCCTTTAAGTACCCAAAGGACTTTGCTATAGCTTTGCTTCACGTACTACAGAGCCCCTCCACAAGGGCAGCATTAGGGGACCACTTCAGGATGTCATTTGATGCAAATGATGATGATGATTTCTTCAACCTCTAGTCTTGTTTTATTGCTGAAGAATTAGATTTTCAGTTGTTGCAACAGGCTAGTATCCAATGAAAGGGTTCTGAGGTTAGTTTGAAATGAGGCATGAATTGTATTATTTAGTCTCACCCCTTAAGAAGCCACGATGCTTTGGTGCCACTGGCATATTTGGAAACTCTCGCCCCTCTTGCATGATAAAGTTAGAGCCTCCTGAGCAGGGCTCAAAGGCATCTTGTGCTGCTGGGACCAGTCCAGTGAATCCAAGTGGCAAACAGTAGGAAAACCTGAAATCAGAAAAGCTAGCTGTTGGCCTAACACCATGAGGCTCAGAGTTATTTTGTAGAAAGTGAATTATGTCTTTTCAATTTATGACTTTGTGAATGGAACATGGTGACAGGGAGTAAAAAATAAATGCTTATCTATCAGGATTTGGCTGAGTGAATTATGGTGTGTGTTAGTGTGCTTGGAAAACCTAGGATGAATGGATTGGAATAAAATATGATCATTGGTCCAAGCTAGTTCACAGCACCACAAAAACCATCTGTTAGGGCTCAACCTAGCATGATTGTCAGTCTCCTGTGGGAAAAGAGTGAGTGTAGGAGTGCAAAGTTGTAGGTTTTTTCTGCATAGGTTGGGTCAGAGAGAGCCCTGGGCTCCTTGTAGCCGAGTCCCACTGTCTGGAACATGGAGAGAAGACTCCCAAAGGCTAGGGTGTGTTTAGGGATGATATAGAAGATAAGCTTTAAACCTTTTAGTTTGTTACTTGAAATTCCCAGTAAAGGAATATTCTAGATTATCTCTTAGAGCTTTTTAAGTATGAAAATGTTACAGGCCCTCTTTACCAGCTCATTAATTCTTTTATAGTGAGGGACTGCCTGGTATGTTTCTGTAACTGTACATCCCACCACACCACTATAGCCAGAGGACACAATTCTTTGTGCAGCATGAGGATCACTGTTTATTAATAGAATGTGTGAAAAAACAAAGTGAACCCTGTGAACTTAGTGAGAAAAGGACAGGCACATTAGTAAAATCTAGAACTTGTACACTGTGTTCCTCCCACCCCTTATACCATGGAATCCTCTGCAACATATTTTATAATGCATTTTATTCTCTAATTCTCATTTTAAAAACTTTCTCAGGTGGAGTCTCTTGAGAGGATGAATTACGTTTTTTTAGGACATAGTAGTTCTTTGCTGGTGGTGTTGGACTCTACCATTAATGGTGCCTATGCATGAGACAAAAAGTCTGGGAAAGCTTGAGATGAGCTTGGAGCTTGGTGCAGATAAGATGGACTGTGACCATGTATAGAAATCGACAGTTTGGCTCACAGATGTCTTGGAACTGTTTATGGTAGTGTTTGATTGCAGGGTGCAATGGTGGAGCAAGTCAGAATGTTAAAACAAGTTCTGTCAAAAATGGGGTGTACTACAGCATGCTTTCATGAACCAAGTTCAGTAATTTGTAGCTATTTCAGTCCTCTAGATCTCACCTCATGGTTGACTGTATTCAGCAATCTCATTCAGTGCCTGGAAAACCTCTACTTATATGACACATGTATAAAGAAGGGAATAAAGTATGGTTTATGGGAAATGTGGCTTTGCATGCACCTTCTGAACCATGGTTTAGCTGCCAGATGGTTCAAATTATAGGGCTGAAGGAGTAGAATTAGGATTCCTGGCTAAAATGAACAATTGTCCTGTTTTCCTCAGGATTGAGAGTGTTTCCAGGATGTGGGGTTTTAGTATTAGAATTGATTGACAGCTGGGCAGATTGTCTTGGTTTGTCCTAGGCTGATGAAATTGAAGTCAACTGATCAGAGTGGCATGGTCCCCTCTTGTTAGGGGAGTGTTGTGTATTTTCCTTGGTTTTTGTCCCCACCCCAAAAAAGAATTGAAGGGCAGAGACATAGTAGTAAAGCAGAGTAGAAGTTTTATTTAAAGTGACTTAAAGAGAGAAAAAATACAGGCGACCTCAGGGAGTAGAGGCACCCTGAAAGGTTGAGAGAGAAAGTTTAAGGGTAAAAGGTTGGGAAAAAGTTAAAGTTATGCACTTACAAAGCGCAGGTGACCTCAGAGGGAGGAGTGTGCTGAAAGATTGGGGGTTCCCCCTTTTAAGGATTTCTTCAGGAATGTGTCAAAGGGCTGGGGGTGTGGCCTTGTTAAGTGATCTCAAGATGTTTATCTTTGATGAGACATTAACTTTTGTATCAGTCCTCCAGGTAGTTCTACAAAATTAACCCAAGAAATTTACTGCTCTGGTCCCCTCCTAGGATAGCAGCTTCCTAGTTTGGGAGCATATCAATCAAGACTGCCTGCCCTGCCTCCAAGGTGGGCTGAGGTATTGTTTGTTTGCTGAAGAGTATGTTAAGAATTTTACTTCTTAACTTCCTGGGTTTTTTTTTAAAATGCAATTTTAGCTTTGAGATGAAATCTTCCTGTCTTTATTATGCTGTTTATAGGTGGGCCTTTTAGCAGGCTAGAATAAATCTTACAATGGCATGATCTAATTGACACAGTGAAGACATAGGTTGTGTTCAGATACTTTTCCTTATCTGGGGAATATTCAAACATTCAAAGCCAAGTTGCTCTTGACCTTTTGAGCTTTAACTGATTAACTCTAACTCTGAGTCTTTTCTGGCTTTCTAGTTTTAACTGATTAACTCTGGTCCTTTTTAGTGGGCTTTACCGATCTTATTTTCTTTCCACCCCACTCATATCTATTTTCTTGCCTAACAGTCTGACCAGGGAGATGACATTGTATAGGCATTGTATGATAGCTCCCTGCTTTACTTTTATCTATCAAACATATCAGCCTTTCTCTAGTCCCTCGCGCCTGAGGCTGTTCTTTGGGACTGAGTTAGGGGGCTGTGGATAAATTGAAGGTTCCTATGGCCAGGATTTTCACCTGGTCCTGGTTGGCTTGCTCACTACACATGTGTGGGCAATATGTTGCTATTGATTCTATATAAAGAGCTCCGTCCAGTGCTCTCTGAGTGAGACGGTGGCATTTCCGTGTGGCTGCACAGATGTAGGAGAGCAGAGGTTGGAGTGGTGGCAGTGTCGAGGACAGAGACTGAGGGCTGCTGGGGCAGAGAGGCCCAGAAGCACAGACCGGCTTGCTGCATGCAGACTTGCTTTGAGTGGATGGGATTCCAGTGATTGACCTGCCAACGTGGGAGTAAGCTTGGGTATAAACCCTTTCATCCCAAGAGTGTTCCATTGTCATTCCTAGGTCTCATTGAATCCATAGGGAACTTGCCTGGGTCTGAAACCCATTGGTAAGACAGGGGCTCATTCAGTTCTAAGACCATGACAGAAGGAGCACCATCTATACTTGGCTTACCCACTTCATTTTATGCGGGAAGTAATATCAATACATTAGGACACACATCTGGCTGGGTTTCATTTACCAGTACAAAATTACTTTTTGATTCATGGTACATTCTGATCTAAAACACACCTACTATCGAAATTTTGATCAGTGCTGTGTTCTCAGTCTGAATCTCTCAACAAAGGAAGAAAATAGACCTGTAGAGGAAAACTCCCCCGCATCGGCTTCATCTTTCTCATTCCAAATGTGGTTTAGATAATCACCAGTAAAACCCTAAGAAATGCCCTCAGGTTGCCATGCAGAGAGGGGTGAATTCAGGGTCAGGAACAAGAATGCCAGGGCAGGAACAAAGGGGAGGGCGGCTGGAAAATGGCAGTGAGAGCAAACCCCGGCGCCTGCTGTGCAGAGCTCCCTCAGCGCCTGCGTCCCACTGCATTCTGGTCCATTGCTCGGTGAGGGGCTCTAAGGTCCTTCAGGAGCCTGCTGCGTGCAGAGTGCTTTTGAGAAGTACTGGATATTTTCTATAAGATAGAGTCCTGGTTACCTTGGAGCACATCTTTAAATTCTTCCATACACATTCTAAGTTGCTATTTCAGTAGAGATTTTTAAGTCATCAGTAGTAGCAGAGAGAATAATTAGAATATGGATGTATTACAATTACAGTTTGAGGCTATTACCTAATTTCAACCCTTAGGATGTATTTAATCATGCTAAGTTAATGATGAACTCAGTCTTTCTCCCTGAAAATTAGAGAAATTTTTTTTAGTTTATCAACCTTTCAAATTACCTTCAAAATACCTGTGGTACAAAGGTATTCCGTACTTAAATATCACAATGTGGTCATAAGCATGGGAGAGGATTTTTTGTGTGCTAACTGTTCAGTACTTTAGGACTTAAACTACTCAAAGGGTGGTCTGAGGGAGGCTGCATTGGCATCACCTGGTAGCTTGTTAGAATTGCAACTTCAGACCTAGTTTTGGACCTATTAAACCAGAATTTACTTGTTAACATGACCCTCAGGTAATTAATAAGGACATTAAAATTTGCAAAGTAGTGCTGTAGAGAATTTGGAGGAAAAATAAAGGCATGGCTTTGGCTATATGTCTTGCCAATGGGTTTCAGCCCTGGGCAAGTTTGCTATGGATTCAATGTGACCATAGAAATCGACAGCAAAACGTTCTTGGAGTGAAAGGTTATACCCAACTTTATTTCCAGGTGGCAGGTTAGTCACTATAATCAAATTCACTCAGAGTAAGTCTGCATAGAGCAAGCTGGTCTCTGCCTCTGGGGGCTCTCTGCCTGCACAGCTGTCCCACACAGCCATCCTCTGGGCCTCTCTGCACATCTGTCCCACACAGCTGTTCTCTGGGCCTCTGTCCTCGGCGCTGCCACCACTCCAGCCTCTGCTCTGCTCTCCTGCAGCCTTGCAGCCCTGCCACCATGTAATACCCAGAACACTGGACAGAGCTCTTTACATACAGTCAACAGCCACGTATTGCCCACAGGTGTGCAGTTAGCTAGTCAACCAGGACCAGGTGAGAATCCTGGCCCAAGGAACTCCCATTTTATCCACACTCCACCCCTCCAGGATCCTCTCCTCTCAGTCTATGTGCCCCTAGTCCTCTGCAATGGTCCCTGTGCAAGGAAGCTCGAACATTGTTCTCCAGCCTCTCCAGCAAAAAGTATTGCACACACATAGACTAGACTCGTGGCTCTGTCTCTGACCTCTGCCTCTTTGGTCTTAATGGCTGGAACTGCTGCTCTGGTTTCAGTTGTTGCCACAGCTCCAGTAAGATCCTATTTGGCCTCCTGTCTAATTTCCTTCCATCTACTCCTGCCCCTATTAAATTAACCCACATCTGGGTCCCTGTAAACTTCACGGGGCCCCTTAAATTCTTCTTGCGAGTAATAGGTCTTATTTCCGGTTTCTCGTTGCTTCAGCTACTGTACGTGTGACCTCGCATTTTGTAATCGCTGCCTCAAGGCAGGCTGCACTGTCAGGGAAGACAGCTTTCCCATCTCTGATCCTGACAGAACAATTCCATCCACCCCTAAGTCCCACAGCCACCAGCTCAGCCTGAGTGTAGGGGCGGAGCATAGAGTGCTCCACGACCTGGGGAGGGGGCTGCTCCTCTCCTTGGGGAACTTGCAGCTGCTGGGTCTTTATTTTTTTTACAACCAGTGGGCATACTTTCAATACAGGAGGGGCCAGTGCCTCTGGCACCACCCCTTCATCCTTCCCCAGCTCCTCCATTTCTGGGGCTGATGGCACCTTTCTTTCCACTCCCCCAAGTGCCTCCTCTGCTACAGTGCCTTGCAACAATGCCATCTCAGCCTTCAGAAGGTCTCTTACCTTCAGCTCAATGCTTCGCAGCTGACGTGCTTGCGCCATCTCTGCCTGTGTTTCCCTCAGGAGTTTGTCTTTTTTCTTGATGGCCTCTTCCTCCTTCAGAGCACCTGGCAGCACTGCCATCTCGTCTCCAATGGCTCCTTGCTGCCGGTGCTCTTGTGCAGCCTCTTGCAGCAATGCCATCTCCTTCCTCAGGGAATCCACAGAGGTTGGCAGCTCGTGTTCTTGTGCCGCCATTTCTTGGGTCTCCTCTGTAGACCTTTTTAATACTGTGAGAAGCAGCAAACCCACAGTTCCCACTGCCTCAGGGGCACTCTGCTTCTCAAAGGATCTGCTTACTATACCAACGGCCACCCCTACTGCCTCAGGTGTCGCCTCCACTTGCCTCCAGTCCTGGGGTGGGGCCAGTCCTCTAGGAGACAAGCCACCTCAGAACACATACCCACTGGGGGACAATCCACTGTCTCCCAGTTCACAGGGGCAGCCTGCTGAAGCACCCCTTCCATAAGGGCAGCCTGTCTTTTTCCTTGGTCAGCAATGAATCCTGCTGAGTTTTGCCAATTGTCTTGCCAATGGGTTTCAGCCCTGGGCAAGTTTGCTATGGATTCAATGTGACCAAAGAAATTGACAGCAAAATGTTCTTGGGGTGAAAGGGTTATACCCAACTTTATTTCCAGGTGGCAGGTCAGTCACTAGAATCCCATTCAGTCAGAGCGAGTCTGCACAGCCGTCCTCTGGTCCTCTCTGTCCATACAACCATCCTCTGGGCCTCTCTGCACAGTCATCCCACGCAGCTGTCCTCTGGGCTTCTCTCCTCAGTGCTGCCACCACTCCAGCCTCTGCTCTCCTGCAGCCTTGCAGCCCTGCCACCGTGTCATGCCCAGAGCACTGGGCAGAACTCTTTACATACAGTCAATAGCCATGTATTGCCCACAGGTGTGCAGTGAGCTAGTCAACCAGGGCCAGGTGAGAATCCTGGCCACAGGAACTCTCATTTTATCCACACTGTAATAAATGAGTCCCAAGAAATCTTTCCTAAAATCAGAATGACCACCCAAGACTTGATGTATTTGCAGCAGAACACAAATCCTGTTATACAAAAGAATTCCTCCAAGCATCCATGTCCCATGTTTAGTGAATGTTGGTGCCATTTTTACATTCTTCCAAACACATTACTACATTTGAGAGTTGACTTTTGGTCTACTCCAGGAAGATGACAGCTGCAATTCATTTTCTAAGCCTTCAGTTCTTTGGGTAAAGTGCTTGTTAGTTTAGAAGAGACATGTCATAAAGGAGTTGAGGTTGGAAGAGGGCTGGGCTGCAGTTTTTCATGGGAGAGCTCAGTAAACCTCCAGGAAGGAAAAAACAGCCATCAGGTAGGTGATTAGGACCTGTAAACTCTAAGGAGCAAAAGATGCAATGCTTTACAATTATGCTGTTAGATATTCAATAGGGCAGTGGCAACTCCGCTATACTCTGAGATTACTGAGAGAAGATTGGAGATAAGAGACCAGTTTTTAAATTTTCATTGAAAGGTTTTCTTTTGATCCAAAAGTAAACCATATGTAGCACTGTCAAGTACATGGTACAGTATTATTAACTACAGTCACCATGCTCTACAGTACATCCCTAGGACTTACTTATTTTATAACTGGAAGTTTATTCCTTTGTTCACTCACTTCACCCATCCACCGGGCCTCCAGCTTCTGGCAACTGTTCTCTGTATCTATGAGCTTGGGTTTTGTTTTGTTTGTTTTAGATTCCATGTATAGGTAAAATCATATGGTATTTGTCTTTGACTTACTTCACTTAGCATAATGCCTTCAAGGTCCATTCATATTGTCACAAATGGCAAGATTTCCTCTTCATGGTTGAATCATATGCATTGTGTATATTTACCACCTCCTTTTGGTCCACTCATCCATTGATGAACACTTAGGTTGCTTTCCTGTCTTGATTATTGTGAATAATGCTGCAGTGAACATGAGGGTGCAGATGTCCTTTCGAGTTCATGTTTTCATTTCCTTCAGGAAAACCCTCAGACATGGATTGGATCATGCGGTAGTTCTGTGTCTAACTTAAGGAACCTCTGTTTTTGACAGTGGCGGTACTACTTTACATTCCCAAGTGGTGGGTGTTTGATTACAAAGAGTAAAGACTTGTAGGCAATAGCAGATTTTTCTTTATTGCTTTTGCGCATGCAGGGCCTTTGTGTACCTTCCAGAGACACTGAGTCACATAACTCCAGTGAGTCGCATCCACAGTATAGCATATGTGAGTGGGGACCCCTGGAATTGTGCAAAGCCACAATTCTGTTTACATTTCCTGGTGTAGACAGTAGGTAAAAAGAATATAACCAGAGCTACTTCTTTCATTTAACATCTGCTTAACATAATTCTTCTCAGTTAATGTTGCATATCAAAATCTCCCTAGAGCTTTAAGAAATATAGCTGCTCAGGCTATATTCCTATAGATATGAATTCCAAAGGTCTGGGGAAGTACCTGGAAATCTCTATTTTGGTAAAACTCCAGGTAATTCTGATATGCTGTCAACTCTGTATTTAGTGCTAAGGCAGATATTTAAAAAACACTGTGAATGCCTTCAAGGTATCTGTAGTTCTGTGGGAGAGACATGAATGTAAATGACATGTGATACTGTAGTATTTTAGAACTGTAATGGAGTATAGTACCAAGAGTCCTGGAATGGTTGTGTTAGAGAATGGAGCTGAACTCTTAACTTGGGCACATGTTTTTGTGTTTGTAAGTGTGTCTAAAAACAAAACTGAGATCTCTGTGATAGTCTGTTAGCTTCCCTCTTCTGTGTCATACACCAGTTAGCTCTGACCTTGAACCAACACTACGGATGTCCTGGGTCCTCTGGCCTACCTCTTTAAACCCTGTTGTTAAGAAATGATCTACTTGTTCACACTGTGATATATATAATTGGTGATCTGTTTGTGCTGCTTTTCATGGAATGTTTTCATTTTACTAGACAGACCAAGATCTTAATGGAACTTGGGAAGTGGTAGCTTGGATTGGGAGGAGGGTGTGGTGTGTGCATGCATGTGTATGTATGTGTGCATGTGTGTGTGCATGCATGTGTGTGTTGTGTAAGTAGGGAGTGGGGGTCCCAAGTCTCCTTATAATCCCACCAGATGGCTACCTCTTTTACTGCATTAGATGCTGACTACAAAATTTAGGAATTACAGTAGAAAATGAGGGGAAAGGGAGGAGTATCAACTGCTGCTAATAGTTTACAGTGACCATTAGTTCCAAACGAAGCGCTAATTCAGAGAAGTGCTGAGTAAGAGGAAGAAAGGAGAATTAAAGGAAATGAAACTCCGGTGAACACTTGATCATGTCTTAATGAGCAGTGAAAATCAATGAGGTGAAAAATGCCAGCTCACTTAAAAAGATGTTTTCCTGGTTTTTAAAATAAACTGTAGAGTACCAAATTCATCCTCCATTTAGTAATGATTAATATAGTTGTATTTTTAAATGTTTCTTCACCATCACAGTGGCTTCCAAATTACTATTTTCCTGAATTCTTATTATGAAAATGACATTGCCTTATTATTTTTATGTTATATATGAATGAATTGATGGAAGACTATTGCTTCAAGGCAAGCCAGATGCTTGACCATCAAATTCAGTGAAGAGTTTTCAGAGCAGCAAAAGCTAGACCTTCTGTATCTTAGCCTCACTACTATACAATGTGGGCAAGTTCTGGTGGTGGAAAGGTTATTAATATCATTCTCAGGCAAGCCCCTCTGAAAGCAGAGACACAGAGGTGGGGAGCTTAGCACTTTTGCTTGGGTTATAATGAATTATAGAACCCAGGATCCTTGCACTTTTAGATTGACTTTCATTTCAATAGATTATCACCATACCTGCAGATTCAGAGTGAAGCCAAAGAAACCTGGAACTTCTCATCTGTGGCCTCTCTCCCCCAGAATTCTACTTGATGCTGGTTAACGGGATGCTGAGGGTGTTTATAGCTGACCTTTTGAGTTGTCTTAGCCTTACCACACCTGCAACAGCCACAGGTTTCCAAGCTTTGAGTTTGCTTATAACCCTGGGCATTCCAAAATACTTCAAAATGTAGTCATCTGTGTAAATGAATAGGTAGCCTGTCCTGAGAGCTCATTTGCTACAATTTTCATTGTTTCTTGGGGATGTCACTGCAGCAGATGTAAATACAACAGAATTTTATGAGCAATAATCATACATGCTCTGAATTGTCTGTTTGAATTCTTCCAGATTTGAAATCCTGGAACCTACACAAGGACATTGGTAGGTCCACTACAGTGTGTGCTTTTAGCTATCAGGGAGGTCAGCCACAGGTTAAATATGAGCCTGTCTGACACTGCTGTTTAAAAGCTTTAGGGAAATCACTGTATGACCTTCTGATTTGTTTGTCAAATTTGTCTGAGATGACGTGTATCTCTACTTTTATGTGAGAGAACACAACACAGCTGGAATTCAAAACACTAAGAAAAGTACTGAGGTGAAATGCTTTCAATAGATGTTTTTCCTTTTGTACTTTAAAATGAACAGAGCCATCACTTCAAAGTACTGTCAGGATTTAAAAATCCACAAAATGTAAGATTGAGTGGTAGCATGGAATGCCTATGTGCTAAATGAATCATCTATTCAGCAGTAGCTAATTCAGCTGTAGACCACTTTATAGGAAATAGAATAGGCGTGGATCTCTTTCACCCTCTTACTCTCTGTCTTTCAGAATCAGGGCATGTCTTCAAAGCAAAAACTTAAATTCCATGACAACACTCAGAATTACACAAATCTAGGCTTCATGAAGATAAGACAAGGATAGTGGAAAAATAAAACAAACCAAACACCTAACAATAAAAAACAATATACAAAAGGTTGAAATCTATCACTGAAAACTAATTAAGTATACATCAGTGCTAATCTCAGGAGATTAGAGTATTGGTAATCTATAATGTGTGCAATGGAATTTGCTAAGAGTACTGAAATTACCTCTTCATCATTGGGAAATTCCAATGACCCACTGTATAATTAAGCAAATGACATATTCTTTGTTTGTGTGCTGGGCCTGGAACACTAAATCCATAGTCCATTAGTATGCACTGTTAGAAGTTTCAGTTCCCAGCCATGGTGGTGGCTGGAACAGACAGCCTCAGGAAGGGCAGGTATATGATGAAACTATAGATTTTGGAGTGTGTTTTAATTAAAAGTATCAAGGGATTTATAATATGCCTTGATTTGCTTAAACCCTTGCTAGTAAAATTTCTAGAGTAACAGGAAGATGCTATGCCTTGATTTGCTTAAACCCTTGCTAGTAAAATTTTTAGAGTAACAGGAAGATGCTTTAGGATACTTCATGGTGAAGACTTGGTAGTAATTCCAACCATCTGATTGCCTAACAGTCAGGGCACTTCAATTTCACCTAAGGTTTGGTACGGGGAAAAATACTCATTCTAGAACAGAGGGAAATTGCAGTTAGTTGTCAATTTCTATTTCATAGAAGGATTAAGCATGATTATTGTAGTGGGATGTTTGTTTTAGTCTTTTCTTTTGACCACTTCTGGATCTCTTTGATGGAGGAAGACAAAACTCAGGAATCAGAAAAAGAGTAAGAATTGGACAAAACTGAAATAGTTGTGGAAGGAAAGGACTTAAAGCTCTAGTCTGGACTGACTGTTCACTGATGCCATTTTAATTTTGGAAAAGGCTGGTAGTGTCCATCCGTAATTTTTCTCTAGACACAGGAAGCTTTATTTCTGTTCTGTTTCAGTAACAATCTAAGTATAGTTTATATAGTATCTTCTGTGTGTCAGACACTATGCTCAATGCTTAATTCACATTGTTCTCTGATATAGAAATCAAATTTATGAGGTATATATTGTAATTCTCATTTTATTAAGGAGAAAAGTGAATAATTGAATAGTTTGTCCAAGGTCATTGCCAATGAGAGGTAGACACTTTTTAAAGCCATGACAGCCTGATTCCAGAACCTATGCAGTTCCAACATTCACCTATTCCTCCCTGCCTGCCAAACTGCGTAAGTTTAGGAACTAGCAAAATGAGCAGGTGTGTCCTTTCTGAAGGCTTCTTAGTGCATAGGAGTTTGCTTTTGTGTGTATGTGACAAAAAATGCCTTCCATTTAAAATTCAGTGTCTTGCATTATTAGTTCTTAGAATAGATGACTCACTTATTTTACTACTTTAAAACAGCCAGGGATACAAATGGCAGGAGAAATGGTTACTGCTCATGTAGTAATTCTTTGTGCAGGGATATTTAACTACACTGGTTGTATTTATGCATACAGGAGAAAGTACGAGACAAGATATGATCACTGTGAAATACACTAATTATTTATTCTGTGAATATGCATCCCCACTATACATAGTAACATTAAAGGAAACTTCACCACTCAACCCATCAATATGTAGCTGTCAATCTGTCAGTTAAGTATAATTACTGCACTTGGCCAGGGGAACTCCAGTGCATATTAATGACAGTTTACATCCTCCAGTCATGGCACTGGAGCCATCATAGAGTGTGAGATGAATGCACATTAAAAATAATGCATCCTTTTCAACTAAATAATTTTGGCACAGTGATGACACTTTTCTCCCTCTTTTTCTTAAGTGCTTATATCATTTCTTTTTTCACTCATAAAGCAAAGCAAAAAAGAGACAACTTACAAAAGAACTAAGAAACTACTGACCTAACTTCCATGTGCTACATTGCATAGAGTCCTCAAAGTAGCCTGAGTTGATGAAATCAGAGCAAAGCTTTTATTTTTGCCTATATGTTAATGTTCTTATAAAGAAGACAATTTTGGCAGAATTTTAAGATGAATGGTTAAGGAGAAATGTTTTATATTGACAAATTTTTGCCTCTACAAAATTGTTTCCCTTTTAGTAATTGTATTCACTTTAGTATGCAGATATGTTTTGTATAAATATGTGCCATCCTGAATGTATGACATATCTGCCAACTGGTGCAGATGTAGGCTATGGCATTGTGAGGGCTTATTTGAGAATTCCCGAAACTCCCACGTTTGGCCTCAGAACCATCTTTTACTTCAGTGAGGCAAAAAACCCTCTACAAGAGTCTTTTGGTCCTTTGTAAAATGAACTGAGCCAAGTTTTATAGTGTCTCAGGTGTCCTCAGTTCCTCAGTGCCTCAGAACTGGACAGCTGCTCCATCCTCATGTAACCTTTGCGTGTGACTTTCCAATACCTCAGCTGCTCGAGTGGCTCCAGAGACCCTTGCCAGGTGCTATACAAACCACATAGCTCCCCCATTTTTTTGGTTTGTTTCTTATATAGACTTTCTAAAGGGTTGTTTCTCAGAAGGAAGTTAAGAGAAGATGGATTACTCTAATCCGTTTACACTGACACCTACCTATTCTGCGTGTACCTAATATCCTCATCTATGTTCCCTGTTCATGCTTAGGGCATCAGCAGCTGATTGTCAGTAAGCCCAAGGGCCTTACATTGAATGCTGCTGCTGTGTAGAAATGTAGCTCAAGATCCCTGGCAGCTTGCAGCCCCTGGATCTTGTGCTACCAGAAGCCATTGGTAGGAGGTATAGGTCATGCCATTGAGCTATCACTGTCTTCTTCTAAGAAGCATGGCAGGGCTTCTCTAAGTATATGTTCTAATTCTATCCTTGCATACAGGACATAATACACCATGACAGTAATGTCCTTTCTAGAAAAGGCCTGACTTGCCAAAGCACTTGGTTCCTATTTGCCTGCTCTTCTCTCTCTTTGCTCATTATATTTTCAGTAATAGGTTGAGGATGGAAAAAAATATAGTATAAATGTAAGGCTAATGATTAAAGTACTTAAAAACTCACTCATGAAAAAAAGAAAATTGCATATTTGATCTGTCTCTTAGTCCAATGATTAAATCTTCCTTTGAATTATTTAAACAATGTACTCCTAAGAATTGTTTCCTTTTTTCCATGTCAAGAACACTTTACAATTAAACCCATTGCATTCCACCAACATTTTCATTTTAAGGGATCTAACTTACTCTTCTGTCCTACTCTCGTATGTTTCAATAACCTGTCCTAGTCATGGTATGTTTCAATAACCTTCCTAAGAATAAATTAATTTTGTTTCCATGTTGTCAAATGTTTTTGAAAAGACACATGCATGACAAAAAATTATTGTTATTCCTAACTATTAGGAGTGAAAATGCAATTAGAGAAAACATCTTTTTGTACTGTGACTAAGTTTGAGGGAAAAGATTGGATTTCTTAAGCAGAGAAAAGTCCTTAAAATGACATTGAGACTCTACTAAAATATCCTTCCAGGAAATTTTTATTTACACCAGTTTTAACCATGATCCATGAAAATTGTTCTTTTCATTAATGATAATTTGTTATTTGTTGAATGTAAAGAACAGTATTTTGAGACATAGGTCCTAGGAAGTGACCTCTGTGGATAACTCAAAGCATGTCAGATTTACTTCAGTTGTGGTTTAGCTATGCCTGGAAATAGGAGGATATGTTTTGCATTGCATAGTATGAATTACGGTGATCCTCTGGGCCATATTACAATCCAGGAAGAGCATACTTACCACACAAGGCTACACACTTCCTTAATTTCTGCTTTAATCATCAATTTTCACCTTCGGCATTTTTTAGTGAGTATAAAATCAAAACTTGCAGCTTTAGGACTTAATATTTTGATCTGGAACTATTTAGAAATTTTCAAACTGTTTGATGATTATCCTCAAAATACCTCATGGATGTCCCCCACTTCAGTAGTAGTGGGAGTGAGAAAACCAGTTCAGTCATGGCCAATTTGGCATCTTTCAATTAGGCAAGAAAAAGAAAACTGGCTGCTTTAACGCTGATGGTCTAGGTCAAGTCTGTATTTTTCCTCATCTTTTTTTTTCTATAATGATCATTTGGAGTGAAAAAAATTATCTTGTAGTTTGGAAGATGTTTATTTCCAACTCAGTGTATACCTACTCACCCAGAAAGAGGCACTATAGCATAAGGCTGGGGAGCCCTGCTGTAATCTCACCAAGCTTCCAGTGCCTCTGAGAGTTGAAGAGGGCCCAGATCCAGTGTTTCTTGAAGAAGATGGTTTTTCTTTAAGGCATTCATTGCAAATGTTTCTTTGTTCATTTCATTAAAGTGCTTTGCAAACTATAAATCTGACTGGGAGGTGAGCAAGGTGGGTTCCATGGTCACCACTAAAAAGTCCTTCAAGAAGACTTCATCAGTTTGGAAGATGAATTTTGTGTTGATATTTTTCCTTTCATTTGAGTGAAATGCTTTTGGAAGGAAAGAAGGAAAGAGGGAAAGATAAGTTTTATCCTCATCAGCTTGGAAAATAGAATAAAAGGATGGCCAGTTTATTACTTCTGGGTATTTTACGGTTGATAGTGATCACCACTGATGTATCCACCCCATAGCCCAGGCTGATTATTAATTCCACTGAGATGGGCAGATGAATTGTGCTATGGGTTCATCTTATACAGGTAGGTATGGCCAAAGTTCATTGACCTTCTTGGAATAATGCAAATGAAAATTAAGACTGGCATGAAAATCTGCATACATGAAAAATCATTTTCACTTTAGTGCTTTAATTGACATCACTGATTTGTAAGGTGTTACTTTCTTTTCAACAGTTCTTTAGTTTTTTTTGTTCATCTTTTGTTGCTAACTTCTTACTATGGGAATCACAGTGACACTGCATTAACTTCCAGTATTTGCTTAGAACCCTTCTCTCCCCTCCAGGCTCTTGTAGGTTAGTCCTGAGAAGCTTACCATCCTCTTTATTACTGTAGGCCACCAGAGAATTAAACATGACATTTGCCCTTGGGAAAGTGACTATTGGTATTATTATATTAAAAGACCACAGAAGGCAGTGCAGTTATTTGTAGGCATATGCAAGGAGAGGCAGCCACCTAGTGTGGGTAACATCTGATTGAATTAAAAGTCAGCAAAGCCTGACAGGCCAATTCCTATTATCACGAAACTCATGGGGCATCACACTTTCCTTGCAGGGGAATTTTGTTACTTTCAGAATCTTATTTAAATTGTCTAGTTTTCAAGACTACAAATGACACATGTGGTATCCAGTGTCTCCAGAAATAGTGAGGCAGTAGAAAAGACCTCCCATTTTAGAAGTAATAAAAGAGTACAACAAGGTTGTCGGATGCAAGATCAGCATATCCAAATCAGTTGTTTCCCTATATTCTGGTGATATCCCATTACAAAGTATAATGGAAAAAGGGATTCCATTCAAAACTGCAGTGAAACCTATGTAGTATCTGGAAGTAAATCTAACAAAGAAAGCAAGTGCTTTAGGGAAGACTGTTCAATGAAAAAGCAAACTTTAAATTAATACATTCACCATGATGCATTTATATTCACTCACAAAATATACTATTATATTTCAAAATATTTATGTAAACGTATAAAAATGGAGTGGGAGGATATATACCACACTCATCATGTCTTGGAAATTGGGGTTAGCACTAGTGCTGGTGCGATAGTCAAAGGAGACTTTAGTTTTATTTTTGTCCTTAAAAATAAGACTTTTAGTTTTGTGATCTTCACATTCTTTTCCAGAAAATTTATTCATACATTGTGTATTAAAAAAAGTTTACACATAGAGAAAATATTAAGAATACTAGAAGTAAATAGACCAAACCACCAAGTTTATATGCCAAGGATATAGATAATTGTTGTTTTCTTTTTACTTTTATTTTGTGTTTTCCAAATTTTATTTCCCATTATCTTGGAGGAAAAATAATTGTTATAAATTTAGACAGAATATTAATGGCTAAAAGCAGAATGCCACACAGAGGAGAAAAGAGCCAGGTGTACCGTGACATGGCAGGAAAAAACAAAACAAAACAGAGGTTGGACACATCAAATTCAGTGTCATCACCTTGGAAATTCAGGCAGCATTTTGGTTAGGTTTCCCAAGCTATCAGTTGGAGATAGTAGTACCTAATATGCAAGTTTTTGAAAGGATTAAGGATAATGAATTTAAAGAACCTCATATTGGACCTGTTCCATATGAGATTTTCAAAAATGGAAATCTGAGGATGAAAATCTAAAAAGAGATGTGAAAAATTCAACAATCTTAATCAAGTTATCAGCCAAGAGGAAGCTGACTATCTAGGTAAAATATCTCCTGTAACAAAATTCAGGATGATTCAGATGAAGAATTAGCCAATAGTGAATCATATTAAGACAGATAAAGTGATACTCGAGTTACTCCAGGAGGAACAGCAGGAAAAATTGGAATTCTAACCAGAGTGATGGCTAATTAATAAAGGCCTCAAAGTCTCTGCTTCTGTCCACTAGGGAGAGCCTGCTACTTGGTTTTGACAGGTGAATAAAGTCAGCCTTTCATGATACCACCATATATACATCACCATATATACATATAAATATATACATGATAGGCCACACTTACTGAACACCTATTATGTGTTAGATTCTGGTCTAGGAGCTTTGTGTTCTTAGAGCTTTACATTTATTCCTCACAACAATATTGTGATATTTGCAGATGATGAGACAGGCCCAGAGAGGTACTAAGACCTTGTTCTAAAGGTCACAGAGCTAATGTATGACATTTGTCCTGTTATTGAGATGATTTTGAGCTGCTTACTGTGCCTCCAACATGGGAAACTGTTCGATGGCTCACTCTTAGAGGCTATTTCTACTCTGTTTTCTCAACATGGTTAGTGTTGATTGTAACACTTCCCTTTCCTGCTGTTGTACTTCCTCTGGCAATTGTCAGACTGAAAGAGTGTCCCTGCTAAGTGTAGCTTCCAACCACTTAGTATATTACCTGACATCAAGTTTGTATGTTTTTGTTGCTTTTCCAAGTGAAATAATTATGGGTAAATACCCTTAATTCCATTAATCCAAGTTTACCTAATACCTAGCTGGGCTGCTTTTTCAGGGGGAATACCATTTCTTTGAACCTGATGGAAAGCAGCATTATTATCCAGAGAATATTGAGACCATGAATGACCCTGCATGGGGGAGGCAAAAACAGAGGGACGGAGAAGGAAAAGAAGCATTGTAATTCACGAGAGAAATGACAGCAGGAAAATATAACTGTGGCTGGGCAACCTTGAAAAGTACTATATGTTAAAGGGAGTTAGCAGTGATACTTTTTTTATTGGACAGCTTTATGTAGGCACTGAAGCGATTGGAATCTGGGGAAGGCAGAGATAAAGTCGAAATACCCAGGGTTGCAAAGCCTTTTATCAGGTTAGTCAAAATATTAATGGAACTGTTTATGGCTCTGCGGCAAAAGTGGGTTTCATTTCTCTGAAGCACTGTGTCCCCTGGGTCTGTCTCACCACCTTCTTTCCCTTCGGCTCAGCATCCCTCTTTTTAGTGCTCTGGCCGAGTAACTGAGTCTTCAGCTTTTCCTTTGCTCTGGTTCCTATCTCTACAGCCAGAGCCCTGGAAACTTACTTTGAATGTCCTACAAGTTGCAATTTCCAGCTAGTTTTAACTGTTCAACCTAGAGTGGAGGCTTAATGTATTTAAAGAGACATGTCAGGGTGTTCATCTGTATCACAATCAATCAAAAGCTTTAGATGCCACATTGTAGATGATGTCAGTTAGGAGGAAACAATAGCTATGACAAGTAAGGGTTATAGTGAATTTCTGCATCCTTCATCTTCTCCTATCTGGGTGCATTTTAAATGTGAGATAGAGAAATCCTTTATGTGAAGCCCAGACATAAAAAAATATCAATAATCAGTTTGCTTTTACCTATGCTACACAAATAATAAAGCAGAATTTCAGCTTTCTTCATAGAGTTTTTCTTTACCCCTAATATAAACCTTTCTCCTATGCTTCTCTTTTAATGCCACAGCAAAAAGTGAGCTGCAAATAGATAATAATATGTTGTTGATTCACACTGATCTTATTTAACAAGCGGGACTGGCTTTAGGAACGGTAGCACAGCACCTGTCCTAGAGCTAGGAGCCAGGGCCTGCAGTGGCTCCAGTTGAAGCAGATTGCAGGGCATGGAAGCAGATTGTCAGTGTTGAGGGTGAGCATTCAGAACTGTGAATCCAGGGGCTCCTATTTATCAGTATTTATGAACCCCGTATTTATGGACTAGGTTCTTGTGCTTGTGGAAAATAAAGGCTATTTCATTGAAGAACATTGTTTTAAAAATTCCATATAGGATATATCTTTCATAATAGCAATGAGAAGTAGAAGTTGTCTTGAAAATAAAATCAGCATATGCAGAAAAAAAAGGTTTAACTGAAAATTCAGCAGTGAATAAAATAATAAGCAGAAAGTATTTTATGAATTTCCCAATATTATGTAATGGTGATTTGATCTTAGTTTCTCTGAATTTGATAACTGGTTACCATTCCTGTAGTGTGTTGAGTAGAATCTCATTTGCTCAGCATTATTGGGTAATGACATGTTTTATATGTGTGCATTCCCTAGGTAATTGAAGACAAACCTTGTAAGAATTCAAACTTCTATAAAACCCTTTTCACTTTATAATCCTTTAAAATCGAGTCCATTTGAACTCTGTTTAGCATTTTCTTGGTATCTAAGATTTATCTTGAGTATTTCAGTTGTTGTATCTTGCTGAAATACAATGATTTTTTTGCTGGACGTGTTGTTTGTAGTAGTTTACATTCATACTAAATGATGCTGGACTGTTCTGTTTGATGTCTGCTGTTTCTTCCCCCACCCAGTTCTTTTCTTTTGTCAAATGGCAGTGTTATATTTACTATTCTTAGTGTGTTCAACCTTCTGATTTGTTCATTATAATTTTGGGTTGAATGAGAAACCAGATGACCAAGCTTATTAGAAGCAGAAAATAACAGTAAAGGTAAATGGTTTTCCAAGGAACTGTAGTGAGTGATGTTCATGAACTTTCATGGTGCATATGATGTGCAACTTGTCTTCTACCTTTTAGGACTAATAACCAAGCTTCTAGTGAAATAACCTGCATTTTGTACTCTTAGTTCCTCATACTCCTCGATGCCCTTATTTTTCTCCCCTTCAGAGACTGAGAGTACTCTTGCTTTGGTTATCAATAACATTTTCTCTTTTGATTGTCCATTTTCTGTTCCCTCTGGTGCCTCTTCTCGCTCTCCCTTCTTACGTATCATTTTACTCTCAGTTCTCATCTCTCCACATGCTCTTGGCGAGCCATCAAAGGTAATTGCTCAAGGTCCTTGGGTGTAATATAGGAAAGAAGAATGACTAGGGGAGGCGTTAATGGGCTCGAGAAGGAGTCAGAACTCAAAAGGCCAGGCAGCAGAGCCAGCTGTGACTTTGGGGGAGGGAGTGGGTGGCATGGTCCTGTAATAACAGGACAATAGAGGAAAGCTAATCTAAGCAGATGCAGACATTAGAGCTGGACTCTGTTCTCAGATTTAGGCACTGGATGTAATAACTCAGGGAGAGGGTCCTCAGCAGCTGGCACACTGGGGGTCCTGGGCACACAGTCACCACCCCTACATGGGTCTTCGGAAACTGCTTATGATCTGAAGGTGGAGATAATAAAACTAACTTACCCATGTTCAAGCCCAGAGCAGCGACTAGTACACAACTCTGCTGGCCCTCTGGGTGGGCTACATTGTTTCACTTGCACTGATTTTTGAGATTACATCAGTATAGCTTGTGTCTATACAGAAAACAGAAACGAGGAAGGGAAGAGCAAGTACTCAATATTTTACTTATTGTGAGAAGTGTTATAAAATGCATGAGGTTCACTGCTACCTAGACAAGTTAGTTTCAGCCCAGAGAGCTCTATATAATATAACCAACCTGTGAATATCTTGGTGTCTGCAGCACAGTATGTCCAAACCTGACCACTTTCTCCTCCCTAACTCATTTGGTGGCACCGCAGTTTGTAGAGTCACACAGACCAACAAGCTGGGAGTCACACTAGATGACTTCTTTTCTTTTTTTTCTCATATCCAAGTAGTCACTAAGCTCAGCAGCTCTGAGTCATAAATACTTTTTATTTCCTTTATCCTTATCCAACTGCCACTGGTGTGTATGAAATTGCATAATTTCTTATCAGTACTATTACCTTAACTCTTAAACTCATTTCTCCTTTAATGATGACCTTGAAATGTACCTTCTCTCACAATATCTGGTTAAAATATTTGTTAACAACATTTTAACATTGTTAAAATATTTGTTAACAAACCTAGAAAGAATGAAGTTGTAATTTAAATGAAAACATATAATTAATCCTGAAGTTATTAAAAGTGGAGAATGTTCCTGTTAGTGGTCAAGGGTTAGATTTACTATGCAATCAATATATATATTTATATGTGTGTGTGTGGTGGGTCAGTAAGTGTTGTCATATCAGTAAAGGCTAATAGTATAAAGACAAAGTTGAATAAAGGATTATGCAAATTCTAGAATTATGAGTATTAAAATAATAGATGTAATTGAAATCAGTGAAGAACTGATTGATATTGGGACTAATGTATTTTCTCCAGTCAAGTGAATTAATAGATGACTTGCTGTAATACTTCTTAAATATTACAAATATTGGTCAGTCAGTTGTACAGCCAAAGTTATTGATGAAATAAAGGCCTGATACTTTCAATAATTGCTATAGTATAGGGATAAGTGGAATTGGTGGTAAAAAAGCATACTAGCAAGACTATAGATTTTGGCAGAAGCCAGTAATTACTGTTCCTACTTACAACAGACCTGCTTTTTGATTTTATTGCAAGTTTCTTTGCCTCAACCTGTGATCAAGGTCCCACATTGATGGTCCTTCAATATTTATTGGGTGCCTGCTGTGGCCAGGCAAGGCTGAGTATATTATGGATATAATGATAGTAAGTTAGTTTGGTCTCTGTTCTCTCATATAAACCTTTAAAAAAAACAACCTTCTAAAGAGCAGTGACAACATGTTCCTGCCTAGTACACTGTTCTTCATATTGTGAAATCTTTCCCCAAAAGGTGAGAACTCAAATCGAAATAGTCACTATTCCTTCTCCAAGTGATATGTAATCTTCTACCAGTTTAGTTGCAATTCAATCTTGAAATATTTAATCTGAGGATTAAATTGTAAGTTAACCATCAACAACCAATTTATATAAAATGTTAGGGGAAAAAGAAGGAAGAGAGAAAGTAGTTAATAAATGTAATACAAATATGATACATATTGAGAATGAAGAAGAAAAATATATAGCTCCTGTAGTCTTTTTCTGCAACTGGTCATGAGGCTATGGTTAGTATTTACATCTTTTTTACTACCTATTTTGTGTTTCCATTTCCCCAGATTTCTCCAAAACTTATTTTAGAAAAATTTGTTTTTAAACCTCAGGTAATTGGGATGACTTCTAACCTCAATCCTGAGGCACTGGGGACCTTGGCCGTCCTGCTTGTACTGGGTTGTTCTAGTTTTCCATGAACTTTTACTACTGGATATGGCATTACCCAGGAAGAGATGCACTTCTCCACACTCTTTGTATAGCACAAAATATTACTCCTTGATAATCAAGAGCAATTACTCCAAAAACAATAGTAACCTTTTTATCCCCTATTTATTTCATGACTCAAACTGCTTAAATGCTTAAAAGGGCCGTAAGACTAGTTTAGAGTTAAGTGGAACCAATAATTTGGTCCCCTATGGAAGCATTCTTCCCTTGGGTAGTAAGATACCTAAACCAGTAAAACCTGAAGTTGTGTGTCGTGAAGCAAAACTTTTGTTCTGCAATTAGTATGATAAGTGCTGCTTCCACAAGACACATGAATTCTGTCTCTAGAGAAAACTGCACTGTATGATGATGGCTGATTCATAGCATGTTCTATATCTAGTTCTCCAGTAGGAGAAGACCCCTACCGAACAATGTGCTGCCTCCAAGCTGATGCTCTAACTGAGTCTTCAAGAAGCCATAGGTTTGGTGAAGTCACCTTCTTTTACATGATGACATGAAAATATTAGGAAGTATCATGGGTATTAGCAGATTACATTATTTTTTTTGGGTCATAAAATACAATCCTTGGTCTAAAGCAAAGCTGTTTGGTATAACAATACTAGAGAAACAATAATGACATAACAATAAAGGCATTTCATAAGCCCATGGATGGTATTGCTGACAGAACAGTGTCTTTATTGTAATGTAGATGAAACGTTGTCCATGATTAGAAGAGTTTAATATAATCATATTGTCAGTAGATGCCTGGATAGTTGTTCTAGAAACCTCATTATTATTTCCTATGGTTAGCAGATGGGGTACTCAGCCAGGTGAACAGTGGTGATAAGAAAATCATGTTGATTCCATGTATTGCCTCCACCCATACCACCAAGGCCACCTTTACCTTGTTCCACTGATTTAATACTGGGGAAGCAGTGAAAAATGTGACCGACATATTCAGGATAGCTCACCCTCTCCACTTGCTTTGTGGTTGGCCTCTGATGGATTACTTACACACACACAAATACAACGTAAGTTTTTTCACACTTTATGTTCTTTCTATGAGGTCTATTCACAGGCCACTTTCCTGGGCCTCTTGTCAGTTATTTTCTATTTTTGTTCTTTCTAAGACCTTTGCAGTGTAGCTGACTCCTGCCCGTCAATCAGCGTGGGCCCACACTTCAGACTAGCTCTCCTTCCACATGGAATGGACAGTTGGTTGTACCACTCAAAGTGTTTTTTTTCCACTCGATTGAGCTTTATGCTGTCTTTTAGAGCCACCAACAGGGTGGGCTTTGGACCCACATGACTTTTATTTCCATTGGTGTTGGTTTTGAAGCTATTAGTTTGGTAACTATTGTAATTTGATGTTTGTTTTAGGTATTTCTATTGTTATTCTGGTGGTTGAATAGGGAGCAGATGTTTTAAATTTGCTTATCTTCCTACAAATTGTCATGGGTACATACAATGTTAAGCAAATTTGTTTTATACATGCCATGGTTAAAAGGAGAGTGAGATACATTTACTTCATTTCAGAATCCATTGTACTATGCCTTACTTAAAGAAGAATTTGGGAAAATTAAGTTTTCTCTTTTAAGATGTCACAAAATGGGATTCCGTTTTAGAATAGCTCACAAAAATGTCAACAGAATAAACATAGCAAAGTGCTCTTCATTTTCTTCAAGGATAAGTCAAATGTCAGGTAAAATGTCTGAGCATATGACAGTGTCTGGCAGGAAGATTTTGACCTCCAGTGTGTGTATAGTATTGTGGTCATAGGGATATATTCTAGTTGGTCTGATTTTTCTTTGTCAGCTACATGACAGCTCCAAATTGTCTAACACATTAGTTAGACTCAGTTTTAATTAATTAATTAATTACCTTTTTAAAAATCAAATGTACGTCACAGTGGTTCAACTATTCCACTTCCCACACCCTGCCCACTCCCCTCCCCCTTGGTACCACTAGTCCCTTCTCAGTATCTGTGAGTCCACTGCTATTTTGTTCCTTATGTTTTGCTTTGTTTTTATACTCCACTAATGAGTGAAATCACTTGGTATTTGTCTTTCTCCACCTGGCTTATTTCACTGAGCATAAAACCCCCTAGATCCATCCATATTGTTGCAAATGACAGGGTTTCTTTTCTTTTTATGGTTGAATAATATTTCATTGTGTATATGTACTGCATCTTCTTTATCCATTCATCTATTGATGGGCACTTAGCTTGCTTTCATATCTTGGCTACTACAGACAATGTAGTGATAAACATAATGGTGCATATATCTTCAAATCAGGGATCTTGTTTCTTCAGGTAAATTCCTAGGAGTAGAATTACTGGGACAAATGGTATTTCTATTTTTAGTTTTTTGAGGAACCTCCATAGTGCTTTTCACAGCAGTTGCACAATTTGCAGTCCTACCAACAGTGTAGGAGGGTTCCTATTTCTCTGCATCCTTGCCAGCATTTGTTGTTTCTCATCTTTTGGATAGTGACCATTCTAACTGGTGGGAGGTAGTATCTCATTATAATTTCAATTTGCATTTCCCTGGTGATTAGAGATGTGGAACATCTTTTCATGTGCCTGTTGACTATTTGTATTTCTTCTTTGGAAAAGTGTCTGTTCAGGTCCTCTGCCCAAATTTTCAATTGGCTTATTTGATTCTTGGGTGTTGAGGCATTTGAGTTCTTTATATATTTTGGATGTTAACCTCTTATCAGATGAATTGTTTATGAACATATTCTCCTATACTGTAGGGTGCTTTTTGTTCTGCTGATGGTGTCCTTTGCTATACAGAAGCTTTTTAGTTTGATGTGTTCCCACTTGTTCATTTTTGATTTTGTTTCCCTTGCCCGAGGAGATGTGTCCAGGAAAAAACTGTTCATGCTTATATTCAAAAGATTTTTGCCTATGTTTTCTTATAAGAGTTTTATGGCTTCATGATTTACATTCAGGTATTTATGCATTTTGAGTTTACTTTTGTGTATGGAGTTAGACAATAATCTAGTTTTATTCTCTTACATACAGCTGTCCAGTTTTGCCTGTATCAGTTGTTGAAGAGGCTGTCATTTCCCCATTGTATGTCCATGGCTCCTTTATCATGTATTAATTGACCATATATGCTCGGGTTAATATCTGGGCTCTCTATTCTGTTCCATTGGTCTATTGTTCTGTTCTTGTACCAGTACTAAATTGTTTTGATAATTGTGGCTTTGTAGTAGAGCTTGAAATCAGGGAGCATAATCCCCCTAGCTTTATTCTTCTTCCTCAGGAGTGCTTTGGCCATTCAGAGTTTTTTGTGGTTCCATATGAATTTTAGAACTATTTGTTCTGGTTCATTGAAGAATGCTGTTGGTATTTTGATAGGAATTGCATTGAATGTATAAATTGCCTTGGCCAGTGTGGCAATATTAATTCTTCCTATCCATGAACGTAGGATAGATTTCTCATGAGCATACAATAGATTTCCATTTTTTTGGTGTCTTCTGTAATTTCTTGTTTTGTAGTTTTCAGTGTACAGGTCCTTCACCTCCTTGGTTAGGTTTATGCCTAGGTTGTTTATTCCTTGTGATGCAGTTGTAAATAGAGTTCTTCCCACACCGATTTCTGTCTGCTATTTCATTATAAGTGCATTAGGAATGCAACAGATTTCTGTGTATTAATTTGGTGTCTTTCAATGTTGCTGAATTCACTTATTAGTTCTAGTAGTTTTTTGGTGGATTCTTTAGGGTTTTCTATCTGTAATATCATTCATCTGTAAATAGTGACAGTTTAACTTTTTCCTTACCAATTTGGATGCCTTTTATCTCTTTGTGTTGTCTGATTGTCATGGCTAGAACCTCCAGTATTATTTTGAATGAAAGTGGTGAGAGAGGGCATCCTTGTTCTTGGTCTTAAAGGAAAAGCTTTTAGCGTCTCGCTGTTAAGTATGATGTTGGCTGTGGGTTTCTCATATATGGCGTTTATTATGTTGAGGTACATACCCTCTATACCCATTCTGTTGAGAGTTTTTATCACAAGTGGATGTTGAATTTTGTCAAATCCTTTTTCAACATCTATTGAGATGATTATGTGGTTTTAATCCTTTTTGTTAATGTGTTATATGTTATGATTGAACAAATACTGTACTATCCATGCATCCTTGGAATAAATCTCACTTGGTCATGATCGAAGATCTTTTTGATGTATTTTTGGATTTGGTTTGCTAATATTTTGTTGAGTATTTTTGCATCTATATTCATCATGGATATTGGTGTATAATTTTCTTGTGGTGTTTTTTTCTGGCTTTGGTATTAGAGGGATGCTGTCTCAGAATGAGTTTGAAAGTATTTCCTCCTCTTCTACTTTTTGGAATACCTTAGAAGGGTGGATACTGTCTATTCATTAAATGTTTGGTAAAATTAGGCTGTGAAGCCATCTTGACCTGGAATTTTGTATTTTTTTGGAGTTTTTTTGATTACCATTTTGATTTCATTGCTGGTAATTGGTTTGTTCAGATTTTCTGTTTCTTCCTGAGTTAGTCTTGAAAGGTTTTATTTTTCTAGGAAGTGGTCCAGTTATTCAAAGCTGTGCAATTTACTGGCATGTAATTTTTCATAGTATTCTCTATTGTTTGTATTTCTGCAGTATCCATTGTGATTATTCCTTCTTTGTTTCTGATTCTGTTTATGTGTGTATACTTTATTTATTTATTGATAAGTCTGGCTAGGGGTTTATCTATTTTGTTTATTTTCTCAAGGAACCAACTCCTGGTTTTGTTGATTTTTTCTATTTTATTCTTCTCTATTTTATCTATTTATGTTATTATCTTTATTATGTCCCTCCTTCAGCTGACTTTGGGTTTCATTTGTTCTTCTTTTTCTAGTTTCTTTAATTGTGAGTTAAGACTGTTTATTTGGGAGTGTTCTTGTTTCTTGAGGTAGGCCTGTATTGCTATGCTATGTACTTTCCTTAGAACTGACTTTGCTGCATCCCACAGATTTTGGGTTGTTGTGCTTTTTTTTCATTTGTCTCCATGTAATGCTTGATTTCTGTTTTAATTTGTCAATTGATCCATTGATTATTTAGAAGCATGTTGTTTAGCCCCATGTGTTTGTAAGTCTTTTTGTTTTCTTTGTGGAATTTATTTCTAGTTTCATACAAGTGTAGTCTGAGAAGCTGCTTAATACAATTTCAGTCTTTTTGAATTTATTGAGACTCTTGTGGCCTCTTATGAGATCTATTCTGGGGAATGTTCAATGTACATGTGAGAAAAATATGTATCTTGCTGCTTTTGGGTAGAGTGTCCTATAGATTTTGTTAGTCCATGTAAGTTAATGTATTGTTCAGTGATTCTGTGTCTTTATTTATTTTCTGTCTGTTTGGTCTCTCTATTGATGGGAGTAGTGTGTTGAATTCTCCTGAAAGGAATGTTATGTGATCTGTTTCCCCCTCTAATTCTGTTAGTGTTTGTTTTACTTATTTAAGTGCTCCATAGATATTTATAATGATTATATCCTCTTGTTGGACTGATCCCTTTATAATTATGTAATGTTAGTTCTGTTAATGTTTTAATTCTGTTAGTGTTTGTTTTACTTATTTAAGTGCTCCATAGATATTTATAATGATTATATCCTCTTGTTGGACTGATCCCTTTATAATTAGGTAATCTCTTTCTTTGTCTTTTGTTACTTTCTGTTTTGAAATCTATTTTTTCTGATATAAGCTACTCCTACTTTTTTTCTTCCTATTATTTGCATGAAATATCTTTTTGCATACATACTTGCACTCTAATCATTTTATGTCTTTGGGTCTGAAATGAGTCTCTTGTAGACAATATATAGAGGGGTCATATTTTTTTAATCCATTCTGCCACTCTCTGTCTTGATTGGTGCATTCAGTCCATTTACATTTAAGGTGATTATTGATAGATATCACCATTTTATTAATTGTTTTCTGGCTGTTTTTTTATATCTTATCTCTTTTCCTTTCTTCCTCTCTTATACTCTTCTCTTGTTGTTGATGGTGTTCTTTAGTGTTGTAATTGAATTTCCCTCTTTTCTTTATTTATTTTTGTGAGTGTTTACTTATTGTAGGATTTAGTTTTGTTGTTACCAAAGGTTCAAGGCTAGCTTGTTTACTATATAATAGTCTTATCTTTAATGGCTGATTACTCTGTTTCAAACACAATCTGAAGTTACCTTTTTTCCTCCTTCTTCCTCCACATTTTTTGTTTTGGATGTCATAATCTACAGTTTTTGTGTATCCCTTGACTATTTCTATATAGTTGATTTTGCTTCTTTTATTTTGTTTTAATTTCATACTTGCTTGGTAATTAGTTGGTCTACTACCTTTATTGTGGGTTTATTTCCACTGGTGAAAGCTAGTTTGCGTTAGGATCATTTCCATCTACAGCAAGCACTTTGACACATCATGTAAGACTTTCTTAGTGGTGGCAAATTCCTTTAACTTTTGTTTATCTGGAAAATGTTTAATACCTGCTTCAAATTTAAATGATAATCTTGCCAGGTAGAGGATTTGTGTTTGGAGGTTCTTCTGTTTCAGTACATTAACTATATCATGGTACTCCCTTCTGGCCTGTAGAGTTTCTGTTGAGAAGCCTGCTGATAGCCTGATGAGATTTCCTTTATAAGTAAACTTCTGTCTTTCTTTGGCTGCTTTCAACACTCTCTCCTTATCCTTGATCTTTGGCATTTTAACTATTATATGTCTTGGTGTTGTCTCCCTGGGTTTCCTTTGGTTAAGGGATCTCTGCACTTCCATGGCCTGAGTGTTTTCTTCCCCAGATTTGGGAGGTTCTCGACAATTTTTTCCTTAAAGAGACTCTTTATCCCTTTGTCTTTCTCCTCTCCTTTTGGCACCCCAATTTTGCAAATATTGTTTTGTTTGGATAGGTCACATAGCTAGCTCTCTTATCAGTTTTTGATCCCTAGAGATCCTTTTTCTCTCTGTTCCTTAGCTTGTTTTCTTTCCTTTTCTCTAATTTCTACTTCATTTATTGTCCCCTCTACATGATCTAATCTACCTTAAAATCCCTCCATTGTATGTTTCATTTCAGATACTGTATTGTTCAGCTCTGAGTGGCTCTTTCTCAGGTTTTCTGTCTCTTTGTTGAAGTCGTCCCTGAGATCTTGAATACTTTTCTGTAAATCAGTGAGCAAGTTTTTGACTTCTATTTTGAAATCTTTTTTATAATCTCTGTTTCATTTAGCCTTCTTTCTGGGGTTCTGTCTTATAGTTTCGTTTGGATCAAATTCCTCTGCCTGCTCATTTGTCTAGTATTCTATTTCTTCCTTTGTATTAGACGGCTCTGTTGTGCTTGCTGTTCTAAAGAGTAATCACTTTATGAAGAAGGTGTGCTGTGGTGTTCAGAAGCTCAGGATTCTTTACTCCTAGTGCCTGCTTCTATTTGGCAGCGACCCCAGTTGTTGGTGTGCCTTGGGCAGGGTGCCTGTCTGCTTGGCTTCTGTAGTGGTCTAAAGCTGGGTGGGCAGTTCGCTTGAACTGCTGCCTTTGTGATCAGCTCAGGAATCTTTGTTGAGCTCGATGTGGGTGGGGCTGCCCTCTGCTTGGCCTGCAGCAATGGTGGGGCTGCAGGGTTAATGAGATGGGGGGACTGATGTGCGGCTCTGCCCCAGCCTGAGGCACAGTACCAGATTTGGACACCCACGAGGAAGAAGGAGCTCTTGGGGCTGGGTCCTCCAGGAACCTCTCTGGTTTGGCTGAAATGGAGCCAAGCAAGCTTGGAGAGTCTCCCTTTCCCTGCCAGGCAGCAAAGCCTGATGCTGCTGCTGGGCCAAGTGGGTTGGTTCCTGGCAGCATGTAGGGAGGTGCCTTGGGGCTTCATTGCCAGCAAGGGAGATGGAATGTCTGGGGCTCCCGAGAGTTCTGTCTGTTGGGCAAGTAAGGGCTGGGGAGGTATGGGCCACCTGCTCTTTTTCCTGAGGAGAGAGCTCTGTCCAATGCTCATCCCCTCTGGTACCCCTCCCACTACTGGAAAGTGTTTCAAACTACCACTTCTGCTTTGAGTCTCAGGAATGGTGGAGTGTGTCTGCCTTCCACACTGGCTGGAGTCTCAGCCTCCCAGACTGTTTGGCCTGCCCATTAGTGTCCAGCCCTAATAATCACCAGAACCCAATGTAATGTGGGCTTGTCCTCCTGGAGCAGATCTCCAGGGCCCAGTGTGCAGCACTCCTGGTTCCCTCCCCACTCCATTCCTCTTTCTCCTGCCTGTAGGCTGGAGAGGGCTTGGGTTGCACTCAATCTCGGCTTTGCTGCCTCACCCCTCTATGTGTGGTCCTCTCTTCTTCAGGGGCAGAGTGTCTGTTCTGAAGTCTTCAGGTCATTTTCAGGTCTAGCTGGATTTGCTGTATTTTCCTTTTTTATGTGTTTTTGAGAGGAGGTTTCCATATTGCCTTCCGATTCTGCCACCTTTTATCCTTCAATCTTTAATTTTTAATATATGATATTACTTTGAAGATACTGAGCTCTTAAATTGCAGTAAGATAAAAATGGTGAGTGTTTTATTCTGTAATACAGATAATCTTACCCTAATGGTCTTTGTTTTATGTTTATTGACTTGAATATGCAGCCTTCAGAAAACAGCACAACTTTTAAAGGGGAAAATATAACACAGCTTAATGATGTCTTCTCTTTGATAAAAACTTTGTACTTGGCTCATTTATGAAACCTCTTGATAAGCAAGATGTTGGAGTATACCATTTTTTGATTTTACAAATAGTAGGAAGTCGAAAACTCAATAATGAAATAAAATTTTAGTGATGAGATAACCTTGACAATTCCATTCAACTAAGAAATATAGTAAGTGAAATGAACAGTATACAATTTGTTCTGCTGAAATGCATGTTTCTTTAATGTGGATTAGCTCACATGCAATTGGTAAATAGGGGATGTTGTAAGCATAATATGGAATATGTGCTGTATTATGTCCAAGCATGTTAATATTTTATAGCTGGAGATGTAAACTTTTCACAATTGAGGAGAAAGTTTAAGCAATTGGAAAGACCTTAAGAAAACAGCTGAAAAATACTACAGAATTGACTTCCTTTTCTGCAAGAAAGTGCCTTTCTGGTTTAGTAGGTTGAAGAAATGGGGTGATTTGCACCATGTGAAGCTGTCTGGTGAAGCTGCAAATGCAGAAGCAGCAGCTGATAACACATTTCCCCAGTGTTAAAAAAATCAATAAAAAAGAATATTCCTGTATTGAATTATTAACTTTTATGTAGTTGGCCTCTATTAAATATGCATTCTGCAAGAATGTATATTGCAAAGTAGGAAGCACAAGTCCAAAGGTAAAAAATTGCAAATTATGGACTTAGGATGATTTTAGGTGTAAATGCCAGTTGGGGTTTGACTCTCCTAGTTGATTTATTGAGACTGTTACTGTTTTTGTTTGGTTTCCAGTTTACAGAATCTCACAGGTTTTGACTGGTTTGCCACCACTCTGTTTTTCATGTAAGCACATGAGGTTTTGTAGGAGGCATATTTGGCTATAGAGAAAAATGTTTGTACTTGGGCTAGGAAGACTGGGGTGAACCTTTCTTAGTGCAAGAGATGGGGATTTATAAAGTGGCAAAAAACTGTGACAAGTTCATTTTATAGTATGTTGTACAAATGAAATGAAAATTATGTATGTGAAAATGCTTTACAAATTTTGTCATTTTATTTTCTTGTTTGGAAATCTCTCAAGAATATGAGTCTTTCTAAACCTACTTTGCCAGTTTTTTATTCAACAAAACTCTAGAAAGCAACTCTGTGTGAAGCACTGTGCTAGATGCTACAGATAAAATGAGAAAAATTTGGGAGAGGAGCCAAGATGGCAGCATGACTAAGGCAGCGGAAATCTCCTCCCAAAACCATATATATTTTTGAAAATACAACTACGCCTAACAGAGAGACCAGAAGATACAGTACAACAGCCAGGCTATGTGTACATTTGCAAGAACTGAGCATCTCACGAAAAGGGTAAGATACAAAGCCGTGACCCGGTGAGACCTGAGCACTCCCCCCACCCCAGCTCACTGGTAGGAGGAAAGGAGTCAGAGTGGGGAGGGAGTGGAAGCACAGAACTGCTACATAACCAGCCCTAGTAATCTGTACCGGGAGCACAGACACACATTGCATGGTATACTGGATATTAGAGAAACAGAAAAGTAAAATCTGTGAACGGGTCCCTGCAGCCAGCTCCCCTGGGACAAAAGAAAAGCAGTGCTTTTTGAAAGTCCTAAAGGGACAGGGGCATAACAGCTGGTTAGAATCATCCCGGCACACTCAGCCAAGCAGGCTGGGAATCCTAAGGAACCTCAGGCACCCCAACAACCTGGGAGGTAACCCAGCCCTGAAGCTCCTCATGGTGATAAGCAGCCTGCCATTCATTACCCCTGGCCGGTGCTGCCCTGCCACAACAGCAGAGGAGCCAGAGAGCAGCCCTGCCCACAGCAACTGCCCAGAGTCTCCTCCCAGCGTGTAGCTACCTGGGCCAGACCGGAGGCTGCTGACAGCATGTAGCTGCCCAGCACAGACAGTGGAGGCTGGGGCAGGGCATGAAGGGGCACAGTTCTCACAGAAGAACACACCTGGCATGCCTGGCACACCACACAGGGCTCTGGGCTACTCTGAGGGTTGCCCCACCCATGACAGCTCAGGGATTAACCCAGAGGCTGCTCCTGGTGTGCGGGTAACTGACACAGGCAGAGGACAAGGGCAAGGAGACCAGCTAGCAGGAAGGGACTTTGTTCTCCCAGCTGACACAGGCACCATCTGCCTACAACTACCTCTATCAACATGAAAATGCAGAGGAATCTGGTCCAGTTGAGAATCACCCAGACAATCCCAGAGAGAGAGCCTGGGGAGATAGATATAACCAATCTTCCTGAAAAAGAATAAAAATAAAGGTCATAACCATGCTGATGGACCTGCAGAGAAATATGGAAGAGCTAGGGGATGAAGTCAGGAGGGAGATAACAGAAATAAAACAGTCTCTGGGAGGACTTAAGAGCAGGCTGGATGAGGTGCAAGAGACTGTTAATGGAATAGAAATCAGAGAACAGGAATACAGAGAAGCTGAGGCAGAGAGAGACAAAAGGATCTCCAGGAATGAAAGAATATTAAGAGAACTGTGTGACCAATCCAGACAGAACAATATTCATATTATAGGGGTACCAGAAGAAGAAGAAAGAAAAAGGGCTGGAAAGTGTCTTTGAAGAAATAATTGCTGAAAACTTCCCCAAACTGGGGGAGGAAATATTCTCTAAGATCATGGAATCCAACTGATCTCCTAACACAAGGGACCCAAGGAGGACAACACCAAGACATATAATAATTAAAATGGTAAAGATCAAAGACAAGGACAGAGTATTAAAGGCAGTCAGAGAGAGAAAAATATCACCTACAAAGAAAAAACCCATTAGGCTATCATCAGACTTCTTAACAGAAACCTTACAGGCCAGAAGAGAATGGCATGATATATTTAATGCAATGAAACAGAAGGGCCTTGAACCAAGAATACTGTATCCAGCATGATTATCATATAAATATGAAGGAGGGATTAAACAATTCCCAGACAAGCAAAAGTTGAGGAAATTTGCCTCCCACAAACCACCTCCACAGGATATTTTAAAGGGAATGCTCTAGATGGAAGCACTTCTAAGGCTAAAGAGATGTCACCAGAGAAAATAAAATCACACCAAAGAAAGGAGACCAACCAAATACTAACTAAAGGCAAAAAATGAAATAAACTATTCACAAAAGCAGTCAGAGGAAACACAAAAGAGTACAGAATAAAACACCTAACATATAAAGAATGGAGGAGGAAGAATAAAAGGGAGAGAAATAAAGAATCATCAGACTGTGTTTATAATAGCTTAATAGGTGAGTTAAGTTAGATGGTTAGGTAGTAAAGAAGCTGCACTTGAACCTTTGGTAACCACGAATCTAAAGCCTGTAATTTCAGTATGTACATATCTTTCGATGATCACCCTAAATGTAAATGGACTGAATGTACCAATCAAAAGACACAGAGTAACAGAAGGGATAAAAAAAATGAGACCCATCTATATGCTGCTTATAAGAAACTCACCTCAAACCCAAATACATATGCAGACTAAAAGTGAAGGGATGGAAAAAGATATTTCATGCAAACAATAAGGAGAAAAAAGCAGGTGTTGCTGTACTTGTATGGGACAAAGTAGACTTCAAAACAAAGAAAGTAACAAGAGATAAAGAAGGACATTATATAATGATAAATGGGTCAGTCCAACAAGAAGATATAACCATTATAAATATATATGCACCCAATACAGGAGCACTGACATATGTGAAAGAAATACTAACAGAATTAAAGGAGGAAATAGAATGCAATGCATTCATTTTAGGAGACTTCAAAGACACACCACTCACTCCAAAGGACAGATACACCAGACAGAAAATAAGTAAGGACACAGAGGCACTGAACAGCACACTAGAACAGATGGACCTAAGAGACATCTACAGAACTCTACACCCAAAAGCAGCAGGATACACATTCTTCTCAAGTGCACATGAAACATTTTCCAGAATAGACCACATACCAGGCCACAAAAAGAGCCTCAGTAAATTCAAAAAGATCAAAATTCTACCAGCCAACTTCTCAGACCACAAAGGAAAAAAACTAGAAATAAATTGTACAAAGAAAACAAAAAGGCTCACAAACACATGGAGACTCAGCAACATGCTCCTAAATAATCAATGGATCAATGATCAAATTAAAATAGAGATCAAGCAATATATGGAGAGAAATGACAACAAGAGCACAAAGCCCCAACCTCTATGGGACACAGCGAAGGCAGTTCTGAGAGGAAAGTATATAGCAATCCAGGCCTATTTAAAGAAGGAGAGACAATCCAAAATGAATAGTCTAAAGTCATAATTATTGAAACTGAAAAAAGAAGGACAAATGAGGCCCAAAGTCAGCAGAAGGAGGGACATAATAAAGATCAGAGAAGAAATAAATAAAATTGAGAAGAATAAAACAATAGAAAAAATCAGTGAAACCAAGAGCTGTTTCTTTGAGAAAATAAACAAAATAGATAAGCCCCTCACCAGACTTAATAACTGAAAAATAGAATCTACACACCAACAGAATCAGAAATGAGACAGGGAAAATCATGACGGACCCCACAGAATTACAAAGAATTATTAGAGGATACTATGACAATCTATATACTAACAAGCTGGAAAACCTGGAAGAAATGGACAACTTCCTAGAAAAATACAATCTTCCAAGACCAAGGAAGAAAAAGGAAATCTAAACAGACCAATTAGCAGCAATGAAATTGAATCAGTAATCAAAAAGCTACCCAAGAACAAAACTCCCGTGCCAGATGGATTCACCACTGAATTTTAACAGAAATATAGAGAAGACATAATACCCATTCTCCTTAAAGTTTTCCAAAAAACAGAAGAGAAGTGAATACTTCTAAACTCATTCTATGAAGCCAGCATCACTCTAATATCAAAACCAGACAAAGACCCCACCAAAAAAGAAAATTACAGACCAATATCCCTGATGACCATAGATGTCAAAATACTCAACAAAACATAAGCAAACTGAATTCAAATATACATCAAGATATCAGACACTATGATCAAGTGAGATTCATTCAAGGGATGCAAGGATCGTCCAACATTTGAAAATCCATCAACATCATCCACCACATCAGTAAAAAGAAGGACAAAAACCATATGATCATCTCCACAGATGCTGAAAAAGCATTCGGAAAAATTCAACATCCATTCATGCAAAAACTCTCAACAAAATGGGTATAGAGGGCAAGTACCTCAACATAATAAAGGCCCATATATGACAAACCCACAGCCAACATCATACTTAACAGTGAAAAGCTGAGCACTTTTCCTCTAAGATTGGGAACAAGACAGATATGCCCACTCTCCCCACTGTCATTGACTATAGTAATGGAGATCCTAGTCATGGCAATCAGACAAAACAAAGAAATACAAGGCATCCAGATTGGTAAGGAAGAAGTCAAACTGTCACTATTTGCAGATGATAAGATATTGTACATAAAAAACCCTAAAGACTCCACTCCAAAACTACTAGATCTACTATCTGAATTCAACAAAGTTGCAGCATTCAAAATTATTACAGAAATCTACTGCTTTCCTATACACTAATGATGAACTAGCAGAGAGAGAAATCAGGAAAACAATTCTATTCACAATTGCATCAAAAAGAACAAAATACCTAGGAATAAGCCTAATCAAGGAAGTGAAAGAACTATACCCTGAAAACTACAAGACACTCTTAAGAGAAATTAAAGAGGACACTAACAAATGGAAACTCATCCCATGCTCTTGACTAGGAAGAATTAATATTGTCAAAATGACCATCCTGCCTAAAGCAATCTACAGATTCAGTGCAATCCCTATGAAAATATCAACAGCATTCTTCAATGAACCAGAACAAATAGTTCAAACATTCATATGGAACCACAAAATTCCCTGAATAGCCAAAGCAATCCTGAGAAGGAAGAATAAAGCATGGGGGATCTTGCTTCCCAACTTCAAGCTCTACTACAAAGCCACAGTAATCAAGACAATTTGTTACTGGCACAAGAACAGACACACAGAGCAGTGGAACAGAATAGAGAGTCCAGATATTAACCCAAACATATATGGTCAGTTAATATATGATAAAAGAGCCATGGGCATATAATGGGGAAATGACAGCCTCTTCAACAGCTGGTGTTAGCAAAACTGGACAGCTACATGTAAGAGAATGAAACTGGATCATTGTTTAACCCCATACACAAAAGTAAATTTGAAATGGATCAAAGATCTGAATGTAAGTCATGAAACCATACAACCCTTAGAAAAAAATATAGACAAAAATCTCTTGGACATAAACATGAGCAACTTCTTCAAGAACATATCTCTCTGTGCAAGGGAAACAAAAGCAAAAATGAACAAGTGGGACTATATCAAGATGAAAAGCTTCTATAAAGCAAAGGACACCATCAGTAGAACTAAAAGGCATCCTGCAGTTCGGGAGAATACATTCATAAATGACAGATCCAATAAAGGGTTAACATCCAAAATATATAAAGAGCTTACACGCCTTAACAAACACAGAGCAAATAATCCAATTAAAAAATGGGCAGAGGAGCTGAACAGACAGTTCTCCAAAGAAGAAATTCAGATAGCCAAACAGACACATGAAAAGATGCTCTACATCACTAATCATCAGAGAAATGCAAATTAAAACCACAATGAGATATCACCTCACACCAGTAAGGATGGTCACCATCCAAAAGACAAACAACAACAAATGTTGGTCAGGTTGTGGAGAAAGGGGAACCCTTCTACACTGCTGGTGGGAATGTAAACTATTTGAACCATTGTGGAAACCAGTATGGAAGTTCCTCAGAAACCTCAAAATAGAAATACCATTTGACCCAGGAATTCCACTCCTAGGAATTTACCCTAAGAATGCAGCAGCCCAGTTTGAAAAAGACATATTCACCTGTATGTTTATTGCAGCACTATTTACAATAGCCAAGAAATGGAAGCAACCTATCCATCAGTAGATGAATGGATAAAGAAGATGTGTTACATATACACAATGGAATATTATTCAGTTATCATCAGAAGATAACAAATCCCAGCATTTGCAACAGCATGGAAGGAACTAAAGGCTATTATGCTCATTGAAATAAGCCAGGTGGGAAAAGACAAGTATCAAATGATTTTACTCATCTGTGGAGTATAAGAACAAAGAAAAAAACTGAAGGAACAAAACAGCAGCAGACTCACAGAGCCCACGAATGGACTAACAGTTACCAAAGGGAAAGGGGCTGGGGAGGATGGGGGGGAAGGGAGGGATAAGGGGAAAAAAACAGGGGGACATTACTATTAGCAGACATAATGTAGGGAGGGCTCGGGGAGGGTTGTACAACACGGAGAAGACAAGTAGTGATTCCACAGCATCTTACTACACTGATGAACAGTGACTGTAATGGGGTATGTGGGGGGACTTGGTGATGCAGGGAGTCTAGTAAACATAATTTTTCTCATGTAATTGTAGATTAATGATACCAAAGTAAATTAAAAGAGAAAAAATTTCATGTAACTCACAGTCTAGTGGGGAAATCGAGTTAAATAAGGTAATCACAGGAATGATTGTTTCATTAAAAGCTATGAAGGAAATGAACGTGCAATATGAGAATGTATAGTAAGGCATCTTGATCTTGACTGGGGCACTGAGATAGGCTCCTCTGAGGAACAGCTAATCATGAATTGGATTAGCACAAATAGGAGGTATATGTGTGTGTGTGTGTGTGTGTTTATACGCATGCATGTGCAGGCTCGTTCCAAACAGGGGTCCAGGGTTATTCCAGACAGGGAAGTAACATGTACAGAGGTCCTGTGGTAGAGAAGAGAATGGATACTTGAGGATTTGAGAGAAGGCCAGTTAGCCTGTGGTTCCTGGAAGGGAAGAGTATGACAGTAGGGCTCAGACCTGCATTGTCTCTTGGTTCATGGTAGTGGTGTTGGGGTTACACCTAAGAACTGTGAAACTCACTGAAAAATTTTAAGTCATAAAATCAGATTTATATTCTGAAAAGTTATTTCTTGCTGCTGAGAATAGCAAATGATAAACTAGCAGAATGTGGCTTTGTAGTAGAGCTTAAAGTTGGGAAGTGAGATCCCCCATGCTTTATTCTTCTTTCTCAGGATTGCTTTTCATGTTACTGGGAATGAATGTTTTAAGTAAGAGGGACAAGGAAAATAATTTATAGTGTAGGTTTCCTGTGTCTTAGACTCTGTGGTGGAAATTGGCAATCTTTAAAGTTATATGAACTCAGTAGACTTTTGGTTATTGACACATATAGGAAATTTATATTTTAACACTTCTGTAAGAGTCCTGTTCAATAGGATAGCCTTCTCATGAATAGGATTCTCCTTTCAGGCATTTTATATATAGCAGGGCTACATTCTAGTTTTATGACTCTCTGGATGATGGTTATTGTATTCCTAGGTTAGTTACAGTTCCCACTGGTGTTTTATAATTTAAAGATTGAATTATAAGGCTAAACACTATGAATACATATAACATTAGACATGGAAAAGGGAAACTCAGTTAATAAATATATATATAAATATATAAATATATAAATATATAAATATATATATATATTCAGACAGCAAGGAAGAAAATATGTATAGATACTTCTACCCTGAGTCTAGAGCTGGTCATGTAGTTGTATTAGGTATTTATGACTGCTTTTTTTCAGTGCCAATTCATTGTTTCCTTGTCCTATACCAGTACCTCAGCCAGGTGGATTTCTTTACCTGGTAGAGTGACTCAGAACCTTAATTCCTGAAGAGTAGCTATTTGTAGTCCTTCCTGCAATGGGTTTCTGGAGAGTTCCACTACCTTTAAGTGATTGGACTTTTACTTTCTTGATTCCATATGTACTTCCTCCTCTGTCTATTGTAGAGCAGCAACACCATTTCCTTAATACCTAGATCAATTACCTTAGAAATACAGAAACTTCATTCTTTGTCAATCAAGTGGCATGAATCACTGTGACTGGGTAGAGTCTCACCCTTTAGTTAAAAGGAAATATTATCTTGCTTCCTGGTGTAAGTATTCCTTTCTTGGGAACCAAGACACCCAAAGCAGCAGAGCACAGAGATGTTGGGATATAGAAAGCAAACACTTTGTAAGTAGGTTACTGAGAATAATAGTGAATGGAATCACTGCCTCTTCCACCACCTAATTTCCAGAAACCATGTGTTGCTTATTGGTTCACAGCACATATTGTATTTTTTTTTTCACGGATACATATTGTTTATGGACACACATTTGTAGCAGGAGTACAGACTCCGGCCTGGATACACATCAATTTCATGATCTGGTTACCCAGGGGCAGAGAAAGAAGGAACAGACAAGGATAGAAAGAGGGCAGGGGCGGGGGCAATGAGAAATTCAAGCTTAATCCGGAAGACTTTGGTTATTTTTTATTTTTATTTTTTTTGGGAAGGCATCTCTCATATTTATTGATCAAATGGTTGTTAACAAGAATAAAATTCTGTATAGGGGAGTCAATGCTCAATGCACAATCATTAATCCACCCCAAGCCTAATTCTCATTAGTCTCCAATCTTCTGAAGCATAACGAACAAGTTCTTACATGGTGAACAAATTCTTACATAGTGAATAAGTCCTTACATGGTGAACAGTACAAGGGCAGTCATCACAGAAACTTTCAGTTTTGATCACGCATTATGAACAATAAACAATCAGGTCAAATATGAATATTCATTTGATTTTTATACTTGATTTATATGTGGATCCCACATTTCTCCCTTTATTATTATTATTATTATTTTAAATAAAATGCTGAAGTGGTAGGTAGATGCAAGATAAAGGTAGAAAACATAGCTTAGTGTTGTAAGAGAGCAAATGCAGATGATCAGGTGTGTGCCTGTAGACTATGTGTTAATCCAAGCTAGACAAGGGCAATAAAACATCCACGGATGCAGAGGATTTCTCTCAAAACAGGGGGGTGGAGTTCTAAGCCTCACCTCTGTTGATCCCCAATTTCTCACCTGATGGCCCCCCTGAGACTGTGCCTGTCTTAGGTTGTTCCTCCCTGGAGGAATCTTACCCGTCTCTGGCAAACCAGTCATCTTCCAGGGCCATACAGGGAAATGTAAAGTTGGTAAGTGAGAAAGAAGCCATATTGTTTGAAAAGGTTAGCTTTTTACTTCTTTGCAGATTTATGCCCTGTGGCTTCTATGCCCAGCATTTGTCTTGAGGTATCTTTACCACTTGGAGGAATTATGATACTCGGTAAATTCGATATGAGGCACAAATTCTATTTAAGGGTTGTAATTAGGAAGGAAGAAGAAAAGCTATAGAAGTAGCAGATGGAAGAAAACATGGGAAGATTGATTATTTCTTTGACATATCTTCTTGTAGAGTAACTTAAGCATGTATAGGCTTTAAACTACTAATTAAATTGCACACACATATTAACATAATAGGAGTATACTTACATAACCAAAGCAGATCTATAATTACCAGCCATCTCCAGTGAAGCCAAGAAAACCAGTTAGGCACCTTAGGCATTTGTGAAAATTTGTCTATGATATGATGGATATTGTCCAACTGTACTTGAACAGTATGAGAGAAATCAGACAAATTAAAACAATGCATTCCTGGGAACTGTTCACATCCCATATGTTCTTTTAACAGTAGAGAGTCTGTAGTTGTAAGATTTTGGAGCACTACAACTTGCACTTCTCCTAATTCTTAGTTGAGTTCCAACAGTATAGATCCAGTCAAATTTGTTGTTTTACTGAAAGCACAGGCCAGCTTAGATATCTCCTTCTTCATTCCAATGGCAAGTCCAGGAACTGGTGGGATGAATGCAGTTACAACTGCAGCATTGCCTGGATCTTTGTTGAGGTTTTTTGATGATCATCTTCTGGTATGAGTCTTCCAGAGAGTGCTGATGTTGGAAGTTCTTATTTATATCGTATCTTAGTTCATTTTCTGGGTAGCCAAATTAAGCTTTGATCCTCTGTATAAACACAAACAGACCCTTTGCCCACACATTGATATGCCCTTTATACCATTGTGTAGAACTCATTGGAGGTCACCACACAGGAACTCCTTTTCTTTTTTTTTTTTTAAGAGGAAGGAATATTATCAGAAAAGTGTACCTCCATAGCTGATCATCTGACACCCTTTAAGTTATCAAAATTAAGGATATTTAAAGTATGCATTAATCGTTGATTTACAGTTAGTTTTATCCTATCAGGGAGTAATCCCCCTTTTCTTTCTTTCATTTTTTTTGTTATCATTAATCTACACTAACATGAAGAATATTATGTTTACTAGGCTCTCCCCTATACCAGGTCCCTGCTATAAACCCCTTTAAAGTCACTGTCCATCAGCATAGCAAAATGTTGTAGAATCACTACTTGTCTTCTCTGTGTTGTACAGCCCTCCCCTTTCTCCCCCCCATCAATGATAATCTTAATACCCCCCTTCTTCATCCCCCTCTTATCCCTCCCTACCCACCCATCCTCCACAGTCCCTTTCCCTTTGGTATCTGTTAGTCCATTCTTGGGTTCTGTAATTCTGCTGCTGTTTTGTTCCTTCAGTTGTTCCTTTGTTCTTATACTCTACAGATGAGTGAAATCATTTGGTATTTCTCTTTCTCCACTTGGCTTATTTCACTGAGCATAATACCCTCCAGCTCCATCCATGTTGCTGCAAATGGAAGGATTTGCCTTCTTTTTATGGCTGAGAAGTATTCCATTGTGTATATGTACCACATCTTCTTTATCTGATGGACACTTAGGTTCCTTCCAATTCTTGGCTATTGTAAATAGTGCTGTGATAAACATAGGGGTGAATCTGTCTTTCTCAAACTTGACTGCTGCGTTCTTAGGATAAATTCCTAGGAGTGGAATTCCTGGGTCAAATGGTAGGTCTGTTTTGAGCATTTTGATGAACCACCATACTACTTTCCACAATGGTTGAACCAATTTACATTCCCACCAGCACTGTAGGAGGGTTCCCCTTTCTCCACAGCCTTGCCAACATTTGTTGTTGTTTGTCTTTTGGATGGCAGCCATCCTTACTGGTGGGAGGTGATACCTTATTGTAGTTTTAATTTGCATTTCTCTGTGGAGCATTTTTTCATGTGTCTGTTGGCCATCTGTATTTCTTTTTTGAAGAACTGTCTGTTCAGTTCCTCTGCCCATTTTTTAATTGGATTATTTGATTATTGTTTGTTGAGGCATGTGAGCTCTTTATATATTTTGGACGTCAAGCCTTTATCGGATCTGTCATTTACAAATTTATTCTCCCATACTGTAGGGTTCCTTTTTGTTTTATTGATGGTGTCTTTTGCTGTACAGAAGCTTTTAAGCTTAATATAGTCCAACTTGTTCATTTTTGCTGTTGTTTTCCTTGCCCGGGGAGATATGTTCAAGAAGAGGTCACTCATGTTTATGTCTAAGAGGTTTTTGCCTATGTTTTTTTCCAAGAGTTTAATGGTTTCATGACTTACATTCAGGTCTTTGATCCATTTTGAATTTACCTTTGTGTATGGGGTTAGACAATGGTCCAGTTTCATTCTCCTACATGTAGCTGTCCAGTTTTGCCAGCACCATCTGTTGAAGAGACTGTCATTTTGACATTGTATGTCCATGGCTCCTTTATCAAATATTAATTGACCATATATATTTGGGTAAATGTCTGGAGTCTCTAGTCTGTTCCACTGGTCTGTGGCTCTGTTCTTGTGCCAGTACCAAATTGTCTTGATTACTATGGCTTTACACTAGAGCTTGAAATTGGGGAGTGAGATCCCCCCTACTTTATTCTTCTTTTTCAGGATTGCTTTGACTATTCGGGGTCTTTGGTGTTTCCATATGAATTTTTGAATTATTTGTTCCAGTTCATTGAAGAATGTTGCTGGTAATTTGATAGGGATTGCATCAAATCTGTATATTGCTTTGGGCAGGATGGTCATTTTGACAAAATTAATTCTTTGTAGCTACGAGCATGGGATGAGTTTCCATTTGTTAGTGTCCCCTTTAATTTCTCTTAAGAGTGACTTGTAGTTTTCAGAGTATAGGTCATTCACTTCTTTGGTTAGATTTATTCCTAGGTATTTTATTCTCTTTGATGCAATTGTGAATGGAATTGTTTTCCTGATTTCTCTTTCTATTGGTTCATTGTTAGTGTATAGGAAAGCTACAGATTTGTGTGTGTTAATTTTGTATCCTGCAACTTTGCTGTATCTGATATCAGTTCTAGCAGTTTTGGGGTGGAGTCTTTAGGGTTTTTTATGTACAATATCACGTCATTGCCAATAGTGACAATTTAACTTCTTCTTTACCAATCTGGACTCCTTGTATTTCTTTGTTTTGTCTGATTGCTGTGGCTACGACCTCCAGTACTATGTTAAATAGCAGTGGGGAGAGTGGGCATCCCTGTCTAGTTCCCGATCTCAGAGGAAAAGCTTTCAGCTTCTCGCTGTTCAGTATAATGTTGGCTGTGGGTTTATGATATATGGCCTTTATTATGTTGAGGTACTTGCCCTCTATTCTCATTTTGCTGAGAGTTTTTATCATGAATGGATGTTGAATTTTGTCAAATGCTTTTTCAGCGTCTATGGAGATGATCATGTGGTTTTGTCTTTCTTTTTGTTGATGTGGCGGATGATGTTGATGGACTTTCGAATGTTGTACCATCCTTGAATCCCTGGGATGAATCCCACTTGGTCATGGTGTATGATCCTTTTGATATACTTTTGAATTCAGTTTGCTAATATTTTATTAAGTATTTTTGCATCTACATTCATCAGGGATATTGGTCTGTAATTTTCTTTTTTGGTGGGGTCTTTGCCTGGTTTTGGTATTAGGGTGATGTTGGCTTCATAGAATGAGTTTGGGAGTATTCCCTCCTCTTCTATTTTTTGAAAACTTTAAGGAGAATGGGTATTATGTCTTCTCTGTATGTCTGATAAAATTCCGAGGTAAATCTATCAGGCCTGGGGGTTTTGTTCTTGGGTAATTTTTTGATTACTGTTTCAATTTCTTTGTTTGTAATTGGTTTGTTTAACTTTTCTGTTTCTTTCTTGGTCAGTCTTGGAAGGTTGTATTTTTCTAGGAAGTTTTCCATTTCTTCTAGGTTTTGCAGCTTGTTGGTATATAGGTTTTCATAGTAGTCTTTAATAATTCTTTGTATTTCTGTGGAGTCTGTCATGATTTTTCCGTTCTCATTTCTGATTCTGTGGATTTGTGTAGATTCTCTTTTTCTCTTAATAAGTTTGGCTAGAGGCTTATCTATTTTGTTTATTTTCTCAAAGAACCAGCTCTTGGGTTCATTGATTTTTGCTATTGTTTTATTCTTCTCAATTTTGTTTATTTCTTCTCTGATCTTTATTATGTCCCTCCTTCTGCTGACTTTAAGGCTCATTTGTTTTTCTTTTTCCAATTTCGATAATTGGGATGTTAGACCATTTATTTGGGATTGGTCTTGCTTCTTCAAGTGTGCCTGGATTGCTATGTATTTTCCTATAAGACTGCTTTCACTGCGTCCCACAGAAGTTGGGTCTTTGTGTTATTATTGTCATTTGTTTCTATATATTCCTTGATCTCTATTTTAATTTGTTCATTGATCTATTGATTATTTAGAAGAATGTTGTTAAGCCTCCATGTGTTTGTGAGCCTTTTTGTTTTCTTTGTATAATTTATTTCTAGTTTTATACCTTTGTGGTCTGAAAAATTTGTTGGTAGAATTTCAATATTTTGGATTTTGCTGAGTCTCTTTTTGTGGGCCACTATGTGGTCTATTCTAGAGAATGTTCCATGTGCACTTGAGAAGAATTTACATCCTGTTGCTTTTGGATGTAGAGTTCTATAGATGTCTATTAGTTCCATCTGCTCTACTGTGTTGTTCAGTGCTTCCGTGTCCTTACTTATTTTCTACCCGGTGGATCTATCCTTTGGGGTGAGTGGTGTGTTGAAGTCTCCTAAAATGAATGCATTGCAGTCTATTTCCCCCTTTAGTTCTGTTAGTATTTGTTTCACATATGCTAGTGCTCCTGTTTTGGGTGCATATATATTTAGAATGGTTATATCCTCTTGTTGGACTGAGCCCTTTATCATTATGTAGTGTCCTTCTTTATCTCTTGTTACTTTCTTTGTTTTGAATTCTATTTTCTCGGATATTAGTACTGCAACTCCTGCTTTCTTCACGCTGTTGTTTGCCTGAAATATGTTTTTCCATCGCTTGACTTTTAGTCTGTACATATCTTTAGGTTTGAGGTGAGTTTCTTGTAAGCAGCATATAGATGGGTCTTGCTTTTTTATCCATTCTATTACTCTGTGTCTTTTGATTGGTGAATTCAGTCCATTTATATTTAGGGTGACTATTGAAAGATATGTACTTATTGCCATTGTAGGCTTTAAATTCGTGGTTACCAAAGGTTCCAGGTTAGCCTTTTTAGTATCTTACTGCCTAACTTAGCTCACTTATTGAGCTATTATATGCACTGTCTGGAGATTCTTTTCTTCTCTCCCTTCTTATTCCTCCTCCTCTATTCTTCATATGTTGGGTGTTTTGTTCTGTGCTCTTTCTAGGAGTGCTCCCATCTAGAGCAGTCCCTGTAAGATGCCCTGTAGAGGTGGTTTGTGGGAAACAAATTCCCTCAGCTTTTGCTTGTATGGGAATTTTTTAATCCCACCATCACATTTAAATGATAGTCATGCTGGATACAGTATCCTTGGTTCAAGGCCCTTCTGTTTCATTGCATTAAATATATCATGCCATTCTCTTCTGGCCTGTAGGGTTTCTCTCGAGAAGTCTGATGTTAGCCTGATGGGTTTTCCTTTATAGGTTACCTTTTTCTCTCTGCCTGCCTTTAAAACTCTTTCCTTGTCCTTGATTTTTGCCATTTTAATTATTATGTGTCTTGGTGTTGTCATCCTTGGATCCTTTCTGTTGGGGTTTCTGTGTATTTCTGTGGTCTGTTCAATTATTTCCTCCCCCAGTTTGGGGAAGTTTTCAGCAATTATTTCTTCAAAGACATTTTCTATCCCTTTTTCTCTCTCTTCTTCTTCTGGTACCCCTATAATATGGATATTGTTCCTTTTGGATTGGTCACACAGTTCTCTTAATATTGTTTCATTCCTGGAGATCCTTTTATCTCTCTCTCTGTCAGTTTCTATGCATTCCTGTTCTCTGGTTTCAATTCCATCAATGGCCTCTTGCATCTTATCCATTCTGCTTATAAATCCTTCCAGAGTTTGTTTCATTTCTGTAATCTCCTTTCAGGCATCTGTGATCTCCCTCCAGACTTCATCCCATTTCTCTTGCGTATTTCTCTGCATCTCTGCCAGCATGTTTATGATTTTTATTTTGAATTCTTTGTCAGGAAGACTGGTTAGGTCTGTCTCCTTCTCTGGTGTCTCTGTGATCTTGGTTTGCCTGTAATTTTTGTCTTTTCATGGTGATAGTTATAGTTTGCAGAGCTGGGACGAGTGACGGCTGGAAGAACTTCCCTTCTTATTGGTTTGTAGCCTTCCTCTCCTGGGATAACAGCAACCGCTAGTGGCTTGTCCTGGGTAGCTGTGTGCAGACAGGGCTTCTGCTTCCTGCCCGGCTGCTGTGGAGTTTATCTCTGCTGTTGCTGTGGGTGTGACCTGGCTCGGGCTACTGATCCAAAGTGGTGGAGTCACTTTGGAGGAGGAGTGGCTGGGAGGCTATTGATCTCTGTAAGGGGCCTCTATGCTCCCTGCAACCCAGAGGATTAGAGTGCCCAGAGATCCCCAGATTCCCTGACTCTGGACTAAGTGTCCTGCCCTGACCCTTTAAGACTTCCAAAAAGCACCTGCCAAAACAAACAACGACCACAAAAAAAAAAAAGGCCACTTGTTTTTCTTTATTCTCCGGCACCAGCCTCGGGCACCCGCTCAGCAGTCTTGCTGCCCTGTTTCCGTAGTATTGGGATCCCTATCCCTTTAAGACTTCCAAAAAGTGCTTGCCAAAACAGAAACAAAAACAAAACAAAACAAAAAAATGGTCACTCGCTTTTCTTTTGTCCTCTGGCACCAGCCTCCAGTATCCGCTCACCATTCTTGCTACCCTGTTTTCCTAGTATCCAGGGCCCTGTGCATGGACTGTGTCTGCGCTCTGGTCCGGATGGCTGGGGCTTGGCGTTCAGCAGTCCTGGGCTCCCTCTCCCTCCCGTTCTGACTCTTCTCCCACTGGGAGCTGGGGGTAGGGGCGCTCGGGTCCCACTGGGCTGGGGCTTGTATCTTACCCCCTTTGTGAGGCGCTGGGTTCTTGCAGGTGTGAATGTGGTCTGTATGTTGTCCTGTGTCCTCTGGTCTTTATTCTAGGAAAAGTTGTCTTTGTTATATGTTCATAGATATATGTGGTTTTGGGAGGAGATTTCCACTGTTCTACTCATGCTGCCATCTTGTCTCCACCCCCACATATTGTATTTTTAAGACAGCACACATTCCAGGCATTATGATGCATTACCCTCCCACCCCCTGCTTGAGGAATAAAATACTTACTCCCCCAGCTGTTGGGAGTACTATTTGCAGAGAGTCCTTAGCCTTCAGCCCCTTTTGGAACTGCCTTAGTTGAAAAGGACTACCTCTCCCAAGGTCACATCCCCTTCCCAGGGCCTGCTGTGTTAATGACTGGTTAACATAGGGATATAAAGGCCCAGTCCTCTTGCCCAAACTCTGGACAATCTCATCTTCATCACTCTACACAGGGTTAGCCGAGGATTCAGTTGGGCCTGTATTACAGCTCACTTTCTGCCTTTGTTCAATCCTGCTTCTTTCCATGTCTTCTATGGGCATTGTTTCCAAGAATTCCTGTGTGCTAATCTCTTTGTCAGAGTCAGCCTCCTAAGGAGCCCAGCTTGCAAGATACTGTAGTTCACAGGTATGTAGCTGGTCATGCAGTGAATTTTCATGGTCTAGTCTGTTGTTCCATTAGGCCAACTATTTAGATTGTCAAGGCAAGACCAGTGAATCCCATGGATGTGTGTTTACTTCTTTTCTCCTTTTGCTGAGGAACATGTTCTCTTGTTAGAAGCAACTGTATTTGGAATAACATGAGGGAAATAAGACATTTCTAAGTCTGTATTTGGTGTATTGGCAGAAGCACCGTGTGCAGGGAAAGTATAGTCATATGCCGAATAGATGTACATTCCAGTAAGGACGAATGCCTGCCCCTTCCATGGTGGGAGATATCTACTGTAAACAGCCTGCTACCAAGGTTTCCCTAGAGAAACAGAACCACCTTGGGAGCTCTGCTTCTCAGGGAAAAGATATATAGTACATTTCAATTAAACACACATTGTTCAAAATATGTCCGGAATGACTGTTTGGAATTAACTTCAGATCTCTTAGAGGCATATATCCTTTCTTTAGTTCCAAATCATGTTACCTCTGGGTAATATGGACATACTATGTGTAGACAGTATATGCATATATAGATGTTATATATAGTACCTTCTAGATCTCAGATGTACATGTTCCTCTAGGTTTTAGATTATTTTGTCACTCAGCTTCAGCAATCTTTAGTGATTACCAAACACTTCTGGACGTTCCCTAATTTTGATTGCTCTCCACGTGATTAGAGTGACATAAAAAAACCTTCATTGCTAAAATAAAGGAAATTTTATTTGAGTATTAGGTTTGTGAGTTTTCCTTTCTTCAATTTTTCTGAATTTTCAAAATTCCTATTATGTGTATCTCTTTTACCATGGGAGAAAGATTGATACCCCCCAACACCAAAGAAATCTGTTTTTGTTTTTTTCTCTATACGAGGGTATGTTACAATCTAAAACATTTAAATGATACACTAGAAAGATGGTTTTCCTTTTTCTTTTTTTCCAACCCATGCTCCTGGTGGCATTTTACCATCTGTGTGTGCAGGTGTGCTTGAGAACAGTGAGGGAACAATGGTTCTTTCCACACTCTGTAGTTGGGACATTTGAATAGTTTTAAAAGTTTTTATTATGTTGTGGCTATTCCTATCAGTAAATTGGATGTGAAATGATTCATTGTATTTATTAATTACCTAGGCAGTGATTTAAGAATATATTCATACCTTTGCCATTCTTTCCATAAAATGATACATAATTGTTATCTTGTCTGAGCAGAAGGCAATTATCTTGTTACTTTGTTACCTCATTTATTGAAACTAATATTCATTTCCTTTATAATTTAATAAATAATAAAAAGGACTATGTGCTGAATCTACTCTGCTTACCCCTTCAGGGGTGTGTAATTTCAACATGACTTCTCTCCTTTTCCCCACAAGTGTTTTGGATTAGTCATAAATGAATGTCCATCAGGATACATTCCCAGGGAAGTGACAGGTTGAATTTTTAGTAAATTTTACTCAAATGTGACTAAAGACTGAGTTAAATGAATTTGCTGCACTCTTTAAGTTTGCAGCATGGGAGAAGTGTCCATTGCTTGTGACTTAAGGCTGAATAGGCTAAAGCCCCCTGAAAAAATATCACTGGATTCTGAATAATTCCACCAATAAATCAAGGCTAAAGATTTCTTTGCTTGATCTTTTAGAGTGGTTTTAATAACATAGGTATTTCATTAAGCATATCCCATTTTTTTTAAAAAAACCTAGTAGTTTAACATTTACTGACATCAAGTAATTTAGAAGGTATATGGATATTTCTTCCAGCTTCCAAATGCCATGATTTAGAAAATTTTGATTGCCAACACAATCTTCCTACAGAATCAAGGATTACCTATGGTTGCAGAAGAGAGCATTCTTTTTATCCTATTCGCTGCAGGGTACTTGATCTCTTTGATTATTCTGTGTGGGATGTAGCTACCCATTATATTTTTAAAAGATACAATTGGTTAAACCCCTACAGTAGCAATTTTATTTTCCATTTGAAGATACTGAAGCTTCTGGAACTTGATAAGCTTTTTTAATTAAAAAAATTAAATGATTCCCCCAGCCTGAGATTCCTCTTATAAAAAGTGGAATTTCATCAATTCCTCCTTGTTCTGTTGATCTGAACTTGGCACAAGACACCTGATCCCATAATCCAGCTGAAGCAAGCATTTTTGTCCTTGCCTAGGATAATGGGGTTGACAAACACTTGTTTTGTTTCCAGAAAGCAGGAGAACTGCTTTGGTGAACTGATGCATAGGAACATACAATGAACTGCAATATTTCTTTAGATGGGAAGGATTGGTGCCCAGTTCTAAAAGAGATTCATATCTATTACTAATCTATGTTCTTCATAAGCCCTATAATCGAATTGTATATACCAGGTCTACAGCAGACATTTTAAGCAGTTTGCTTTTGAATGGATAAAAAAGTTTTTAAATGCTGGATCAAGTAAGAATTAGACTCAAGATAGGCTGTTCCATATTTTTACCCAAATAGAATTCCTGGCATCAGCTTCACTGGCTTAAACTGGGCTTCTGTTGTTGGAAATGAAAAGCAAGTCATAAGACATGAAACGGGAATCCCATTTTGGATATACCAACTCTCTGTTGCCCTGCTGTAGCAACCTGGGAGTCTGAAGAAATCATGTTGAAGGAGAAAAAATGTAATTAGTTCCTGTGGCCTCATGAGCCCATTAAGTTAGCAAAATTTTGCTTTTCTGAAGTAATCCTTCCTGTGAGGCAGGCTTTTAGAAATTTTCACTCTAGCAAATTGCAGCAGAATGCTATTCTTGTGAAAAATTATATCACTGCTTTCCTTTGTCCTCTTTTTAAAGGACAGATTTTCTTCAGTTGGCTAGCAGACATAGGAATTTTAGTTAGTGTCTGTTTTCATGGTGTCTTTAAAAATTTTAAACAATATCTTTTATTACAAGGTTATGAATGGTGGGAAGGCATTTAAATTGATTCACTGACAATGTGCTAATAAATGTTGGTATTCAAAAAATGTAAAATAATAAAGAGGCTTATTTTGGGACATACCCATGTGAAAGGGTGTGTGTTGCATAGTGTGTGCTAATTATAGTGGTCAATCCAACCAGACAACCACAGAGTAGCAGACATTGTTTCTTAGTAGGAAATCACAGATTTTTGACTGTGACTATTGCTCCCAAATATGAGCCACTACAGTGATGCAGGGGAGGGGCTTGAGAGGTCTCCTTGAGGAGCATGCAAAGTCATAAAGAAACCCAAGAGCTATTAGCCTTCAAAATGGCTTTAAAAAATGCCATATAATTCAACCATGATCCTGTTGTTAGATATTATACAAAGAAAACCTTAACATTTGCATTGGGTAAATGAAAAAAAATTAGGAAAGATACAGAGGAAAAAAATGAGAAGTGTGTACAAAGGTTTTCAGATGAAATATAGAAAAAGAATGAAGCAGCTGGCAGAAGAACCCATATCCACAGAAAAGCCTTGAGTTCACTTTTTCAGCATAGCAAATTTTTGGTTCTTGCACTCTATAGGCTGAAAAGTGGAAAGCCATCCAGAAAGGCATGAGGGCACCGTTGGCCACATCTTCCTGACTGATTCACAACTGTAGAAATCTTAGCAGGTTTCATAAGGGCAGCCAAAAGTCAATCTGAATATTATGCAAGGATTTCACAAGGCTGTACTGAGGAAATAAAAACAATTGAATAAATGGAATTGAAGATTATTTCCAAAGTCATTTACAATGTCACATATGCAAACACAGTAAAGATACAAGAAAAGAAATATTACCTGGAAAATCAGATAATTTTTTATACACACAAACACATATGCACACACACTTGTGTGTGTGTGTGTGTGTGTGTATTTTTTGAACTCATATTCCTTTGAATGATTTCACTATGATTTCAATTCTAGTGATTACTGTATTAATTTAAATTTGGAAATAGGATAGGCAAGCCTGGACCTGGGTGAAAATGAATGTTAGTGAGGATTTTTGCTCTCTAAGGTCCTTTCCTAGTCACTGACCTTGTAACCACTTTGGCTCTTGGTCTTAAGCACCCAGGATCCTCATGATGTCCACGTCAGCTCCAGGTCTCACTTAACAGGGCTTATATGTCTCCCCACCTTCCTTTTATTCCAGTCTGTCTGTCTGTCTCTCTTTCACTCATTCATTCATTCAAATCTTTCATGCACAAAATGAATGTATATCTCTATATAGCCTGCCTTCTGTTTCCCTTATCAGTAAATGTGCTGGCATTTACCCCTTCTTTCATTTTGCTTCATGGCAGTTGGATGATCTGATACACGAATTCACCAGAAGGCATTATTGCATGTTAATGGATTAGATTTTGCACACCCTGGAGAATGCTTGAAAATATGGCCTCATTATCTAATGCCAAAGGGTTAATCCCTGCTTCAGTAAAGGAGGGAGGTGGTTTTGAGCAGGGAAACACACAATAATTACCTTAAATCACCTGTGTGTGACAGGCAATCCTATTCAAATGTGGAACAGCATTAAGATTGAGCTAGAGAAGATTCTCATGGAAATCTAGATCTTAGAACTTTCTCACTGATATTTTTTCCTTCTGTTTGACATAGAAAGGGTGGTTCCTAAAGTTCTATTATCATTATGGAATATGCCTGGGTTCTATTCACTGTAAAACATGGCTACAGTTTTAACCATTTTTTTTTCAGTCCAAAAATTTCAGAAAATTTGAGTAAAGAGCTCTGAGGGAAATTATATGAAAAAAACAGTCATGTAGGATATGATAAATAGGATAGCACAGTGAGTGGATGTCAGACATTGAGAAATCGGAATGTGGTTCTGGCTCACATATCACAAATCTAGTCTACCCCTTAACCTCTTGGAGTAAGATTCCTCAGTTGTATAATGAGGTGGGCATAGATGCATCTCTGTCGGCTCCCTGATGACTTCTTATGCTTTTTCCAGCTACTGCCAACCCCATAGGTTTTGATGATGCTTTCCTATTCGCATTTCAGTACAGTAACCGTTGAGATTATTCTGGATCACAGGAACCCTTGTTTTCTGAGACACATCCTTTACTAGGAATCCTATGGTTGATATCCTGTCAGAATTTCTGTAATTTAAAATCCTCCAAGTTACTTAATGAATATGTAGTATTTTGTTTCTTCTAGGGAAAAAACCCTCTTGCCCTGAATGTACATAAACAAGGGAAGCTACATTGCTGTTTGCCTGAGGAGTGGTTATTCTGTAGAAGGTGATATTGAGGCTCTCAGGAGTTAGGGCTCTTCTTAGCTGAAAGCCTTGTTTCTTGCCTCTGAGACAGTCCTGGGTGGGCCAAGTGGGCATTTCTTTGGGGTTTCGCTTTATTTGGGCACAGCTTCTGATATCTTGGGTTTGTCATCTCCTCAAATGGTCCCACTCTTTCAGGTCCTCCATTTCCTGTGACTCTCTCCACTCTTAAAATCCTCTGTCATTCCCTGGAGGGTAATTTGTAGCAGGCTCTCAGCCACGTCCTCTAAGATAAAGCATTTTTTCCCCATAGTTCTTACCGTCTATGGTTCTTCCAAGTAACTGCTCTTTTAAGGACATGGTTCAGAGTCCTCTAGATTAGCTTTGGGGAAGCACGTCTGGATAAATACTCACTGTTGTAATCTTAACTGCCCCCTCAGCAACTTTCTGTTTTTCTTTGAGGCAGAGAAATGGTCTGATAATTTCTCCTTTGGCTCAGAGTGTATTCTCAGATACCCAAAGGATTCCAGGAATCTATGATTCTCTATCTTGTGGTGGATAATTCGGGAATCTAGGAGCTTGGCAAAACTCTCCAATTTATATTTACTTCCTTGGGCAAAGCAACATATAACGAACAAGACTCAGAAACAGCTCTGGGCTTATTATAGTTCCCTGAGGTAATTATGCAAAGCAAACTCTAATAAAGATCATGGGTTATACACATAAAAGCAGCTTAAATTCATGATTCGTTTAAACTCATTGTGATGAGTGGGTATTTGGCTATTTGTTGCCTTTTCCCTGTAGACTAAAAGATTAGTGTTCATTTCAGGGTAGCATAATTTGTTCTTCAAGGGAAGACAGATGATGAAGAAAATCACATCTGAGGGATGACAGGTGACTTGGACCTTGGACTTCGTGTGTGTGTGCGTGTGTGTGTGTAATTTTCATTGTCTAATCCTTCAAAGTATGAGATGGGAGGGATTCTAAGTAGGGGCATCTCTATGGAAGGGAGCACGAATCCTAGGGATTGTTGTCCTTCATCTCTGGTTCATGACTAGGAGCTTTCTGAGAATATCAGGTCATTACCTAAAAAGAAGAATAATTCAAATGTATAGCACTGATGAAAAGATTAGGAAATTGTCTTAGCCCTTTGGGGTTGCAAAAAGAAAATACCACAGACTGGGTGGCTTATAACAACAGAACTTTATTTCTCATAGCTCTGGAGGCTAGGAAGCCCAAGAGCCAGACATGGGAAAATTTTTTGTCTGATGAGGACCCACTTTTAGATCATAGATGGAGGTCTTTCTGCTGCAATCACACATGTTAGAAGGGGCAAGGGATCACTCTGGGATCTTTTTTTATAAGGACATTCATTCCGTTTATAAAGGCTCTGCTCTCATCACCTCATTGACTCCCAAAGGCCACACCTCTAATAGTATCGCCTTGCAGGTTAAGATTTCAATGTACAGATTTTCAGAGATATACACATTCAGTTCATTGCAGACATAATACAATTTGAAATAGTCTTGGTGATTTTGTGCGCAGATTAACTGCATTGTTAACGGACTTCAAATTCTTGTCTTTGAAGGCCCTTTAATGTCGGGCATTATCTTCCCTAATTCCACCCATTTTCAGGCCCTAATGTCTGTGAGGTACATAGAAGCTTTCTCTGCCAGCAAGTTAGAGTCTGGAACCCTGCCACATATGCATGGGGGTGTGGAATAGATTCAGCTTCTGACATGCCGCAGAACAGCCCTGAGTTATGACATCTGATTGGCACCCTGCACTTAATCTCTCCCAGGTGTCAGGCAATATCAGTTAAGACTAGGTTTCTTTATTGTGCTTCAGAGATTTGGAACTCATTTCATTTCTGATAGCTAGACTCATGCTTTAAAAAAAATAGTAATATTGATGAAGACTCAGCTTTATTTAGCCCATTCACTTAGCACTATGTGGAATGTGCTTTTTCCAAGCATTTTGCGTAGGTCATCTCATTTCATTCTCAAAACAATCCTATGAAATACTTTCATCCTCACTTCACAGTTCAGAAAATGTAAGGTTTGAAAGGTTAGTTAACTTGCCTGAGTTTACATAGCTAATAAGCAACAGAGACAGTATTTGAAGCCAGACTTCCTGAATTTAGAACATGCATTTTAACCAGTCCTCTAGTTGTCTTATTACATCACAGGCTTCTTTTTATGAGAATTCATGTGAGAAACCCTTAAAATCAATTAAATCTTATTCTAGCATTTGTTTTGTTTACATCTGATGGAAACACTACTAATCTTTGGCAAATATATATATATATATATATATATGTATATATATATTCTTCTTTTTATTAATTTATCCGCTTATTTTTTAAATTTTGGTATCATTAATATACAATTACATGAGCAATATTGTGGTTACTCGACTCCTCCCATTATCAAGTCCCCACCACATACCCCATTACGGTCACTGTCCATCAGCATAGTAAGATGCTATAAAATCACTATGTGTTTTCTCTGTGCTATACTGCCTTCCCTCTGCACCCCTCCTATATTATGTGCTCTAATCGTAATGCCCCTTTTCCCCTTATCCCCTCCTTAGCACCATCCTCCCCAGTCCCTTTCCTTTTGGTAACTGTTAGTCCATTCTTGGGTTTGGTGAGTCTGCTGCTGTTTTGTTCCTTCAATTTTTTTCTTTGTTCTTATATTCCACAGATGAGTGAAATCATATGATGCTTGTCTTCCTTCACCTGGCTTATTTGACTAGGCATAATACCCTCTAGCTCTAGTAGGATTTGTTTTCTTCTCATGGCTGAATAGTATTCCATTATGTATATGTACCACCTCTTCTTTATCCACATCTACTGATGGACACTTATGTTGCTTCCCTATATTGGCTATTGTAAATAGTGTTGCAATAAACACAGGGGTGCATATGTCTTTTTGAATCTGATATCTTCTTTTCTTTGGGTAAATTGGCAAATATTTTTGTAACATTGAATTTCAGCTTTATACATTTTCTTTGCCCCAATTTTCTCAGTAACTGATTTTCATTATGTTGTCTGTATTTAAGTGTATTCATTAGAGTAATATTTGTAGCTTCTACATTTCTCACTGGCTTTGCACAGTAGAAGTTCATATTTTGCTCACACAATCATTTAGTGCTGGTGTTCTTGGCTGGTGGGCTGCCTTCCTCATGGTGAGTCAGAGACCAAGCTTCCTTCTTTGTGTGGCTCAGCCCTCCCTTAGGCACAGTCCTCTATGTACAGTGGCACATGGACAATAAAAGGGTGGTTAAGCAGTATGGCTGAAAGTGACAAGCATCAGTCTGCTTGGCAAGAACCATTCACAGCAAGAGGGCTAAGGAATGTGTCCTTAGTCATGTGCTTCATGGCACCAGCTCTGTACTGTGAATGGGTGAACCAGAACCTTTGGTGGACAACCAGTCATCCTTTCTATGTTTGATAACATGTAGGTGTCCCTTTGTAGAAAGATTGGGTATGAGTAGATGGTAATGTAAAGGTTCTGAAAATACCTTAGCAGCTATAATCCGAGAACCAGTATGGCTGAGTGAGTCCTGGAAAGCTTTGTTTTTGTTGTGCCAAAGTCTCTGAAGCATTTGTACAGTTTATGTGACTGGGCTTCTGTCTTGATAGGTGATAAGTTCAACCTTTCGGGTCCTGCCAGACAATCTGACTGTCACTTGATGTTCCATATTTGAGGTACCAAACCATCATCCCTGTCCTTACATCTGCTGGCGGGTTCCTCCTCCAAAGCTGCTGGAGCACTGAGAACCATCAAGCTGACACCCACCTGACTGAGCACAGCCATGCCTGGAGACTTGATGCTAGGAATCTCCTGTATCGATTCCTAGGATGGGGTTCCCTTTGGTAACCCCTACATTGCAATTAATTCTGACTAGTTGGTTTTCTAAGCTCTGACCCCTGTCTGCAACAGTGGGTTGACCTCCCTATCTCAGACTAATTAGTAGGTTGCTGTTTGCATTCGGGTTAGCAGATGGCCACCATTAACTTCATTTCCTCTACTCTTCTTCCTTGCCTCTGACTGTTGTGATCTCGCCCCAGCCTCAGTGAGTGTCCAGTCCCAAAGTGAATATATATAAGCTTGACTTAGTCATTTTTGCTTCATGTGTTTCTTCCCCCTGTTATTAATACATTCTCAGATTCTCTGTACCCCTAGCTGATCATGAACCTGTCATCTTACTAACTCTGGGGTCACTGCATTCCTTAAGAATGTTCATATTCACCAGCCTTTGGCTTCCGTCTTACTCAGATTCAGGAAGATACTGATAGATCAGAAGAGATACATGCACCTGAGGTCAGGTCATCCAGTTCAGGGAGGTGGCTTAGGTCCATCTGAGGAATGTGGCTTAGATTTCGCCTTCCTATAACAGTTCAGTGTTCCCAACATAATCACAGAGAATAGATGACCCAAATTAACTTAACCTTTTCATGTACCTAAACTCCCCCTGGTAGGTGGCATTTATCCTTGGCATGTGTGGCTGGACATGTGATTATATTTGTCCTGCCTTGCAAATAAGGAGACAAAAATGAATGAGAGAACCTAAAACCATTTCATAAAAATTTCCTTGAGGCAGAATGTTTGAGCCAAAAAAAGACAACAACAAAAAAATCACACTTTGGTTAAAGAACAAAAGGAAATATAAAGAAACATAAAGAAAGTAAGTCCACTAAAGAGGACTTTTCCCTTTGGATTCTCACCCTGCAGTGTAGGGCACAGCTTGGGAAAGATTTATGCCTCTGGGTAGGGGACAAATAGGTAGAGGCCACTCCTTTGTACTGATTATGCTTCATTTGTTACTGTTTTGTCCTTACACATGCAAAGCCATATCACAAAAGGCAATGGTCATGACTCAAGTAGGCATTTATTCTAGGGTTCAGTGCATTATACACTTATTTGGTCCTAGAACAAATTTCTTTATCATCTGGACTTGAGTTGGTTCAATAATTAAAAATAATGGTAATAGTGATGACACCAGTAGACTAGCATTGGGTCTTGCCACCTGTTTGGGAACCTGTAGGACCCTTCTGCACTAAAGAAGAAGCCTTCTGGCTGAGAAGTTCATAAAACCCTGAGCACCTCCTATCAGTTTTAGCTGGGTCACCAAGCTGACTGAATGCTGCCTTTCTGGTGATTTATTTGCCCGATACAGTGGTTTTTAATGTTTGGAATTTGTGTAATGTTAGCCAGGATCATGTTCTCCATTTCACCACAAACTTCACCATTCCACAGGGCCACTCCACACTTTCCTAGGACATGGGTGCATTATATTTATAATCTTTCATTTAAGGGGTTTGAGTAAAATGTTTCTTTGAACACTATGCTTTATAATGCCTTCAGATGTCATTCAAAGAGGCGAGGGATAATGGAATTAATATGTGTATTGGATAACTACTTTCTGCCAGGCATTTTATTTGTATGTTATTTCAGTTAATACCCACAAAAATTTTTGAGTAGGGCAGTCCTTTCCATTTTACAAAGGAGTAGACTAATATTGTATACATAGCCCCTGTCTACCTAGCAGGACAGTTTATAGAGGACAGACTCTGAATCCCATTTCTAGAACTTTACTTGCTTTGACCTTTGACACCCAAGAATTATGTGAACTACAGGCAATAGTATGCCTATGCTTGTCAGATGAAATCCAGCAGTAAATACTAGTCATGAAAGAAATTAATTTTGCAACTAGGGCACATGACTGTGTTTTTCCTTCTTTCCTTGAACAAAACATCCATGGATTTCAAGGACACTTTTGTGTTGATAAAAAAACTTGAGTTAATCTGCTAGTTCTTGATTACTAGCTATATATATGTATTTAATATGGTCATGTTTATGCCGTCCATGGGAGTGTATGCTGTTTCACAGTTGAAAATAACTGACAGAAGCGCTAGAAACATGGATATTTACCTGTTATTATACTACCAACACTGCTCTTTCAATCTTGGACAAAAAAGGGTGTACACATACACACACACATACACACACATTTTATACCTAACATATATTCTGTCTATCACTTCTCCTTTCTAAGATGCCATGAAAGTAGTAATACTAGGCAGTAGAACTGCTGTCACTGTAAGATGTGTGAAAGCAGTAAGAAGAAATGGTCTTGTTATTGACTGAAATAAAGTAGAATGACCCTGTGATCCAAGTGTGATTGTCTTAATGACTTCATTGAATATGCACAGTGTCGTAGGGTCATTTTGAGATGATCATTTGCCTTAAGAATGTTGTTATTTTTTAAAGACATCATTCCAGTATTATCAGAATGTTAGAGCAGCAGCCCTGGCAACTGCGTTTGTTGACTGGCAGGAAACCCATCTGTAAGCCAGTGATATGGGGAACTGGCATCTGTGGAATGTGATTTTATTTTACTGAGAATAAAGAAGCTGTATCCTTGAAAATGATGAGTGCTGTGTTAGGGGATTGTGACTGTTGTGCTTTTTCTCTTAATCAGTTCTACCAGAGCTAAGAAGGACCTAACCTATTCCCTTATAATTCAGATGTAAAGAATTGGGGGTAGGGCCTGACAAAAGCATTCAAAACAGGATTCTTAACCTTTTTGATACCATAGACTACTTTGCATGCAGTTGAAGCTTGTGGATGTTTTTATTATATTTTAAGTGCATAAAATGAAACATTTAGTCTATAAAGGAAACCAATTTTGTTGAAATAAGGTATAAGAATATATCAAAAATAAATTGGTCATGAAGAATTATATGTGCTCCTTGATTAATGAAATTATGTGTGCTCCAATGATTACTGAAATTATAAACAGTATTTTAATATTTGTAAGAACAGCATATGGAAATATAAGTGATTTCTATTAGTGGCAAATGCATAGACGATGCTAATGTTACTGTGATTTGTTACCTAAGTTTATGATTGAGGGAAATTATAAATTTCAGTTAGGTTACAAAAAATCTAATTATTTTTCTTACACATTCATAAACCCCTGCTTTGGATTTGTTTCGGGAATCCGTGGAATCCAGGTTAAGGAAATCTGCTTCAGAATGGTTAAGGAGATGGTAAAGGGATGGGACTGCTGCAGTTAAGTTGATCTGGGGGATTTTTGAAGATAAAAAGAGAGATGTGTACTTGTGTACATTGGCAGCATTTACAAAATATGGGCAAAGGCTTCACTGTTCTTCATCACCTTTAGAGGTATCTTTTAGGATCTAGTATTGATTGCTAAAGAAAAAGATCTACTTTTAACTGAACACTTCTCTTAGTTTCACTTCAGTCTCTTAAGAAGGCTGAACTCAAGAAAAAGAAATTTTGAACATTTTTATTAAACTGACACTATTCTAATTAAAAGTGATTTTGCTATTTAAAGACCAATTTATATGCCCATTTATCTGCATACATACACAGAGAATTATCTAGAAGAATGTTCACCAATAGCTGGTAATGATTATTGGCAAGTGGAGATTTGGACATTTATTTTTGTTTCTAGAGTGAGTGAATTCTGCTTTGGGGGTATGTGGATGAACATGCACGTTGGGTGTTCAGAAGGGCACTCCTAAAGCTACATACCTAGGCCTGAGAGGTGGCCAAGGGACTTTGCTCTGGGGGTATGTGGATGTACATGCAGGTTGGGTGTTCAGAAGGGCACTCCTAAAGCTACCTGAAGTTCAGGATTGAGCTGGGACTGGAGAGCAGAACAGGGCAGCAGGCTAAGACCTAAGGCTGGCAGCTTGGGGGCTCTCGCTATTCTCCTGCTGCCAGATCCCATTTTAAAACTTGGAGAAGACTTTATCTTCTAAATGTCAACTTGGCCTGTCAACTCATCAAGAATGTAGAATTGTCAAGGTAGGAGGATAAAATATACTTATTTTAATAGGTTAGATGTATTGATACATTTTATTTTGTTTTCTATAATGTAGTGATTCTATTGTGTCATTATGTCATTACCAAATGCTTACCACAGTAAGTGTAGTTAACATCCATCACCACAATATTATTATATTATAATTTATTCACTATATTCCCCATGCAGTGATACCTCTTTAATACTTAAAATGTGGAAAGTGCACCTCCAATCTAGGCCAAGTGTGAAAGACAAATCTCTGCAGAGAGAATGTGAAGAATTCATGTTGGATTATCTCAATGTGCTCAGCAGTTCTAGAGTCAAGCTCTTCTGGGGGTGGTGAGAGAGGTGGGATGCAGGAGTACAGAGAACAGGGGCTAAGAGGAATTCACTAGGAAAAGGCAAGTAGTCAAGGTTAGTCAGGGCAAAAATGTGAGACAATATGTACTTCCTTGTGACCTTCTTTGGCAACATTCAGGGTTTCAGGAGAAGAGGTGCAATGCAGTTCCTCTGAGTCATTCATTTACCTCTCCACCAAAATGTGTTTACAGAGAGCCTGCGGAATGACACACACTGTTCTGTATCAGGGGATAGATATCAAAACATACCATATGTACTCAGTAAATAATCATTCTATGTGAAAATTATCTTCTGCTAGCAGTGTCATAACTGATGAAATGCTGTTCAACAGTACAGAGATAAAGTCACCATTGTCTCCAAAAAAAAATATCTTTCAGCATCTTGCTTTGCACAGTTTTCCTTTCTTCTTTTTCTGGATTGGTAGAGAAGCAAGTTAAAGAAAATACTCCTACACATTTTCCGTTGTTGGCTGAATGACTAATGTTCAACTCAAAAGCTGGCTTAGTGCTTGGGTGCACTGCACTACTTTTTTACTTATAGAAAGGTATGCTTATAACTGGTCTGTTTTCCCTTTTACGTTAGTTACTCATATTCCAAGTACAGGTACGAGAGAAGCCAGAGGCCACAGAAGTCCCTGATGGAATTCCTGCTGCGCTCTGACTGGGGCAGCTTGTCTTCACTTGGGTCATTGTCATGATGATGGTGGTGTTGACTGGTGTTGACGTAGTTCAGTGATTTCTTAAAAGGCTTTTAAAAAACAGAATGAGTTATCAAATACAATTAAACCAGAGTGACATGAAAGGTTTTTAAAAAATATTTTATTAATATTAAATTTTAACGTTCTTTAACATAGAAAGACACTGGGATTTGACACATTAGGTGATCTCAGTATCTCAATTTCCTCATTTGTAAAATGAGGGTAAAAATATGCCAGAGTGTTTATGAATATTAAAATAATTGATATATGTAAAACAGCTAGTATGTTGCTCTGCTGATATTGCTTGATAAGTTATATTAAGATTACAATACATTGTTACAATGAACACTGTTATTATTGAGCCAACAGATTTTATTGAACATTTTCTATGCAACAGCTACTCTGGTATATCTGACACTGTAACAGTCGACAAAGGGGCTCACCTCTTTGAGCCTAAGTGTTACAAATACATGTAACAATCCTATTGTTATTGTTTTAGCATGCTGGTATGCTGTTTTCTAGTTTTTCTATTTTTTTAATTCTCTGCCTCTAATATAAACAGAAAGGTATATATCAGAGTGCCTCTGATATAGTAGATCTACAATTACTGTTTTTCAAATGAACAAATTGCAGCCATGGTATGTATGAATTTTAATAACAGAGAATCATAGTTCCCTAAATTAGGGAGGTTATAAGTATTTATTAATATATATAGGCCTCAGTGAATGAATGCTTCAATGGCAGTTGCTTGCAGAGTACCAACATGAAGGCTGTAGTAGGAAATACAGGGTGAGAAATGTGAGTTGATGGAAAAAAGCAGGTCTCCTGGAGTTTTACTTATTTTTGAGCTTAAGGGTGGCAATTCTGGGCCAGTAAAAATAGTTTTATTTTCCCAGCTTTATTGAGATATAATTGACATATAGCATTGTATAAGTTTAAGGGCTACATTCTGTTGATTTGATACACTTATATATTGCAAAATGATTACCACCATAGTGTTAGTTAACACCTCCAACACCTCATGTGATTATTGTTTTCTCTTTTGTGGTTGGGATCATTTAAGATTTACTCTCTTAACAACTTTCAAGCATATACTACTTTATTGCTGACTATAATTACAAAGTTGTGCATTAGATCTCCAGAACTTGCTCATAACTGCACATCTATACCCTTTGACCAACATCTTCTCATTTCTCCCCCAACCCCGAGTCTCAGTAACCACCATTCTTTTCTCTGTTTCTGTGAGTTTGGTTTCTTTAGATTCCACATATAAGTGAGATCATACAGTATTTGTCTTTCTTTGTCTGACTCACTTTACTTCGCACAATGTTCTCGAGGTCCATTTATGTTGTCACAGATGGCAGGATTTCCTTCTTCTCATGGCTGAATAATACTCCACTGTGTTTGTGTGTGTGTGTGTGTGTGTGTGTGTGTGTGTGTGTGTGATCACATCTTTATCCATTCATTTGTTGACAGACACTTAAGTTGTTTCCTTGTCTTTGCTATTGTGAATAATGCTGCAATGGACATGAGAGTCGCAGATATCTCTTTGAGATACTATTTTAATTTCCTTTGAATATATACCCAGATGTGGGATTGTGGGACCATACGGTAGTCTATTTTTGATTTTTTAAGGAAACTCAGTACTATTTTCCATAGTGGTGAACCAGTTTAAATGCCCATCAACAGTGCATAAGGGATCCCTTTTAACCACATCCTTGCCAACATTTGTTCTTTCTTGTCTTTTTGATGATGGCTGTTCTAACAGGTGTGAGATGATATCTCATGGTTTTGATTTGCATTTCCCTGACGATTAGCATCTTGCTGTGTACCTGTTGAACATTTGCCTTATCATCTTTGGAAAAATGTCTATTCAGATCCTCTGCTTTTCTTCACTGAACTATCTCTGTGCTGTTTTTAAAAAAGCAGTGGCCCTTATATGTGTGGGACTATTTCTAGACTCTGTTAATCTATATGTCTATTTGTAGGTCTATACCATGTTATTATAATAAGTTTTCAAATCAGGAAATATTAGCCCTCTAATTTTGTTCTGCTTTTTACAAAGTTATTTAGGACATTTTAGGTCCTCTGCATTTTCATATGAATTTCAGAGTCAATTAAAAATTTATTAAAAATAAAAACAAAACCCTGTTGGTATCCCTATTTTTAGGTCTTCTTTAATTTCTCTCATCAATGTTTTTTAGTTTTCAATGTGCCATTCTGGAACCTATTTTGCTAGATTTGTCCATAAATACTTCATAATTCTCATGCTATATTAAGAGATTATATTTTTTAAATTTCAATTTCTGAGTGTTCTTTGCTGGTATATAATAATACAATTAATTTTTTTATTTAAGTATCATTGAAATACAACCTTAAATTGGTTGCGAGTATACAACATAGTGTTTCAACAGTCACCCACATTATTAAATCCTTACCCCAACTAGTACAGTTACTATCTGTCAACATAGAAAGATTGTTACATAGTTACAGAATCATTAACTATATTCTCCATTTTGTATTATCATCACTGTGACCAATTTATATTATAGTTGAGAGTTTTTGTGTGGCTTTAGGCCCCTCAGCCTCCATAAACGTCCATCCCAACCCCTCAGGCATGGTTACTGCAAGTCACTTCTCAGTGACTATGAGTCTACTGCTCTTTTGTTCATTTAGTTTTGCTTTGTTTTTAGATTCCTTAAATAAGTGAAATGATATGGTATTGGCCTTTCTCCACTTGGCTTATTTCACTTAGTATAATACCCTCTATGTCTATCCATGTTGTCATAATGGGTAGGATTTCTTTCTTTTTTATGGCTGAATAATATTCCACTGTATATGTATACCACTTCTTCTTACCCATTAATCTATTGATGGACATTTTGGTTGCTTCCTTATCTTGGCTATTGTAAATAATGTGGCAATAAACATAGGGGTACATATATCTTTTCAAATCAAGAATTTTGTTTTCCTTCGGTAAATTTCTAGAAGTAGAATTACTGGGTTGAATGGTATTTCTATTTTTAGTTTTTTGATGACTCTCATACTGTTTTCCACAGTGGCTATACAAATTGATATTCCCACCAACAGTGTAGGAGGGTTCCCCATTTCTCCACATCCTTGCCAATAGTTGTTATTTTTTTAATCTTTTGGATAGTGGCCATTTGAACTGGTAAGAGTTCATTTCTCATTGTGGTTTTGATTTGCATTTCCCTGATGATTAGCAATGTGGTGTATCTTTTCATGTGCCTGTTGGCCATTTGTATTTCTTCTCTGGAGAAGTGTCTATTCAGGTCCTGTGCCCATTTTTCTTTCTTTCTTTTTTTCTACTTGAATAGATTTTTTTTATCAAGGTATCATTGATTTACAATCTTATGAAAGTTTCACATGAAAAAACATTGTGGTTACTAGATTCCCCCCGTTATCAAGTTCCCACCATATACCCCATTATGGTCACTGTCCATCAGTATAGTAAGATGCTATAGAGTCCCTACTTGTCTCCTCTGTGCTTTACCTACCCTGTGTCTCCCCCATGTATTATGTGTGCTAATCATAACACCCCTTAATCCCCTTCTCCCTCCTTTTCCACCCACCCTTCCCAACCCTCCCTTTGGTAACTGCTAGTCCATTCTTTGGTTTTGTGAGTCTGCTGCTGTTTTGTTCCTTCAGTTTTTGCTTTGTTGTTATACCCCATAGATGAGTTAAATCATTTGGTACTTGTCTTTCTCTGCCTGGTTTATTTCACTGAGTATAATACCCTCTAGCTCCATCCGTGTTGTTGCTAGTGATAGGATTTGTTTTCTTCTTATGGCTGAAAAATATTCCATTGTGTGTATGTAAAACACCTTATACATTCATCTACTGATGGACACTTAGGTTGCTTCCATCTCTTAGCTACTGTAAATAGTGCTGCGATAAACATAGGGATGCATCTGTCTTCTTGAATATGTCTCTGCCCCTTTTTCAATTGGGTTATTTGTTTTTTGGTGTTGATGTATATGAGCTCTTTATATATTTTAGATGTTAACCCCTTATTGGGTAAATTGTTTACAAATATATTCTCCCTTACTATAGATTGCCTTTTTTTGCTGATAGTGTCTTTTGCTGTAAGAAGCTTTTTAGTTTGATGTAGTCCTACTTGTTCATTTAAAATTTTGTTTCCCCTTGCCCAGGGAGATGGGTCCAGAAAAAAATTGCTCCTCCTTATGTTCAAGAAATTTTTGCCTATGTTTTCTTCTAAGAGATTTATAGTTTCATGTTGTACATTTAGATCTTTAATCCATTTTGGGTTTCCTTTTGTGTATGGAATTAGACAGTAATCCAGCTTCATTCTCTTGCATGTAGCTGTCCAGTTTTCCCAACACCAGTTATTGAAGAGACTATCTTTCCCCTTATGTATATTCATAGATAATTTCCTAAATATATAATAGTCTATATTAAGATGATGATTGCTTTGTTTTGAACACAGCCTAAAAATGTCTTTTTTATTATTCTTCCTCCTCCACGTTTTATGTATTAGATGTCATAATCTGTATTTTTTTGTGTCTCCCTTGGCTGATTTTGTGTATAGTTGATTTACTACTTTTTTTTAAAAATTAATACCTGCTTAGTAAGTAATTGGTCTACTACCTTTACTGTGGTTTACTTTCAACAGTTTAGGCTTAAGAACATTTCCCTCTTTTGAAGTCCCCTTAACATATCCTCTAATGCCAGTTTAGTGGTGGTGAATTCTTTTAACTTTCATTTATATGGGAAACTATCAATTTCTTCTTCAATTCTGAATGACAGCCTTGCTGATTAGAGCAATGTTAGTTGAAGGTTCTTCTTTTTCAGTACATTAAATATTTTATGTCGCTCGCTTCTGGCCTGTAACGTTTCTGTTGAGAAATCTGCTGATAGTCTTATGGGGCTTCCTTGTTAGGTAACTCACTGCCTGTCTCTTGCTGCTTTCAGTATTCTTTATTCTTAATCTTTGCCATTTTAATTACTATGTATCTTGATATTGTCTTCCTGGGGTTCCTTTTGTTAGTGGTTTTCTGCACTTCCAAGACCTGGGTGTCTGTTTCCTTCCCCAGATCGGGAAGTTCTAGCATATTTTTCACTCCTTTGTTTGTCTCTTCTTCTTGTACCTCTGTTATACAAATACTGTTTTGCTTGGAGTTGTCACACATCTCTCTTAGCACCCTCTTGATTCTGGAAATCCTTTTTTCTCTCTGTTTCTCAGCTTGGTTGTCTAATTTCCACCTCACTGATTGTCTTCTCTACTTATAGCAATCTATTACTCATTTCCTCTGCTGTATTTTTTTTATTTCATTTACTGTATTCTTCATCTCTTATTGGCTCATCTTCAAATTTTCTCTCTCTTTGTTAAAGTTCTCCCTGAGACAATCAATTCTTTTCTGCTGGTCACTGAGCATATTTATGACTTTTACTTTGAAATCTATATCAAGAAGACTGATAATCTCCATTTCATTTAGCCCTCTTTCTGGTGGCTTATCCTGCTTTTTGGCTGGAACATATTACTCTGCCTACTCATTTTTTTGGGTTTCTGTGGTTTTTTTTCCTTGGATTGGATAGATCCACTATGCATCCTGGTCTAGAGGGTAACAGCTTTATGAATAAGGCATCCTGTGATGCTCAGAAGCTCAAGACTCTTTGCTCACCAGTGCCTGACTCTCCTTTGTGGTGGATCAATAGTTGCTTTTGGTTGGCTGTGGGTGGGGCTGCCTTTCTTCCTGTCTGCCAGCAGTGGCTGATCTCAGTCTGCTGAGGCTCACATCTTGCCTCAGTGGACCCTTTGTGAGCTGAGTAGAGGAGCTTCTGTGAGAAATATAGTGGCAGGGCTGTCCTCCGTCTTCTGGGCAGTAATGGCAGTGCTGCTGAGTTTGCTGGTTTGTGGAGCTGGTGTCCAGGGGAGCATGAAGCAGGCTAGGCTGCCAGCAAGGGGGAGGGAGCATTTGGAGCTGTGTTTTGCTGGTGCCTCTATAGCCTGGGTGAGAGAGGTCTGGGAAAGCTGGGAAGGCCTCCACCTGGCAGGCAGCAAAGTCTGACCACAGCTGTGCTGAGCAGTTTGGCAAGAATGTGCACAGGGAAGTGCCTCAGGGCTGGTTTGCCAGTGTGGAGGATGGAGTCTTTTGGGTGGGCTCCTGTAAGCTCCTGACCGTTGGGGTGAGGGAGGGCTAGGGAAGAGTCATTAATCTGCCCTTTCTCCTCCAGAGATAGTTCCTTCTGGCACACTTCCTGCTGCTGATAAATCTTTCAAACTGCCACCTGTTATTAGGTCTCTTTGGGACCGTCATGACATGCCTGTCCTACACTAGTGACAGGAGTCTCAGCTTCTGAGAGTGCTCCAACTCTTCCTGGTTTCCAGGTCCATTAATCACCAAAGCCCAATGCAGTGTGGACTCATGTTCCCACAGAAGATCTGCAGTACTAGATCCCCCCCTCACTCCATTCCTTTCCCTCATTCTTGTGTGCTGGGATGACAAAGGGCTTGTGTTGCAATGGATTGCAGTTCTGCTGCTTTACCCTTCTCTGTGTGGTCTTCTTTTCATCACCAGGTGTAGGTGGTCTGTTCTGCAGTCTTCAGGTCATTTTCAGGGTTAGTTGTATTTGATATAGTTGTTTTCTTGGTGTGTATGTGGGAGGAGGTTTCTGCCTTGCTTTCCTATCTACCATGTTTTCTCCTCCTACACTTAGGTTTGTATGTTAATCTTGTATTCTGCACACTTTGTAAGCTCACTTAATAGTTATGGTAACCTCTATAGATCACATAATAATCCCTATATTTTCTTCATATCAGTTTTTTGAGAGTGGGTTATTGAAATCTGACTATAGTTGTGGACTTGTCTCTTCTCATTGGAGTTATATCATATATCTTGCAGCTTTATTATTACGTACATAAGTATTTAGAGTTGTTATAGCACTTAAAAATCTTTTTAAAGTGACATTCTTTATCCCTGGCAATATTTTTGCTTTGAAATTTACTTTGACATTGATGTAGTCATTCCAGTTTTTATTTTGTACTAGTGTTAGTGTAGAATGACTTTTTCTAGTCTTTTACTGTTAGGCCATTTGTGGTTTTATAATAAAGTAAGTTTCCTATAGAGAATATGTAGTGGGGTATTGCTTTTTCAGTCAGTCTGGAAACCTCTGCCTAGATCATTTAAATTTAATATAATCAATATGATTAGTTTATTAATTGCTATTTCTTTTCTGATACAATCTGTTCTTTGCTCCTTTTTCTTATTCTATGTTTGTCTTGATGAATATTTTGGAATGATTCTGTTTTATCTCCTTTGTTGATTTATTAGCTAAAAGTCATTGTGTTATTTTAGTGGTTGATTTAAGATTTATAGAATACTGTTTAATCTTATCACAGTCTACATTCAAGTAATATTATGGCACTTCTGATGTAGTGTAAGAACTTTATAGTATACTCCCCATTTCTCTCATCTTTGTCATTATGCTCTAGTGTATTTTAAATATATGTTATAAAGTATAAATTAGATTATTTTGTTTAAACAGTCACTTGTCTTTTAAAGAGATTTCAATAATAATAAAAAATCTTACATATTTACTCCTATAATTACCATAGCCAGTTGTTTTCCTTTCTTTGTGTATACCAGTAGTTCTGTTTGACAGGGGTTGACTTTCCCTATCAGCTGATACCTGGAGACAGTGTTGATTGTTATACTAGAGGTGGTGGTGAAGCTACTGGTATCTAATGGGTTGGGGACATGCATGCTGATAACATGTTGTAATAAACAAGACAGCTTTCCCTCCCCACTGCAATCCCAAACCAGCAAAGAATCATCCTGTACAAGATCAATGGTGGTGATCAGTGAGAAATCCTAGTGTAGATCCATATTTCCATCTGGTGTCATGTTTCTTCAGACTGAACATCCTTTTATATAACATTTATTTCATTTCTGTTGGCAATGAATTATTTTAACTTTTGTATACATTAAAAGTCTTTATTTTGCCTATATTTTAAAAAGATTGTTTTGTTGAGTATAGAATTCTGGTTTGATACTTTTTTTCCTCTCATGGGTTTGAAGGTGTTGCTTGCTTACATTGTTTCCAAAGTCAAATTACCATCATCCGTATTTCTTTATTTTCGTATATGTAACTTGTTTCCTCCTTCCCCACAGCTCTTTTAAGGATTTACTTGCTCTCTATCCCTATTCTTTGGCAGCTTGATTATGCAGATCTAGAGTTCTCCCCATGCAGGTCTCCCCTATCCACTGCTTTGTCCTGCATACTCTTGGCACCTTGCTGGACCCCTAGCTCTGTCTCATCAGTGATGGAATGTCTTTGTGATGTAATCTGGAAACTCTCTCAAGGCTGTGAATTGGGACAATCATAGGGCTCATTGGATTTAAATGTTATCTGTCAGAGACCACTGTCTTCATTGGCTGATGTCCAGTGTCTTGGAAACTGTTGTCTTAATGAGGATAAATCTACTTCTGTTATTCCATCTTGGCCAAAAGAGTATCCATCTGTGACATTTTGTAGCCAGCTTGCAGATTTGAAAAGTTTCAATTTTTCTCGGGGATGTTGTCTTCTCCTGGACAGAAAGACTTGATTGAAGAGGGAAATTTCTGAAGTTCAGACATCCATGATGTACTGAGTCCTATTGAAATTTGATAAATCTAGGAGTTATAGAAAATCTTAGGACAAAAATTGGCATTTTCTAAACTAAAAATATAAATTCTCTAGGATAACAAGTAAATGGAGGTCCTGATTTGCATTTCATTGTGTAACAAGTGTAGCTACAAATCATTCTGAAACATACTCCCTAGGATGTATACATCTATATTTCATTGTGTACTTCAAAATTGTCCTGGTAACTTATTCTAACAGTATTTGTCCTGGTAACTTATTCCAGTTATGTTTCTCAAAGCATATTGAAAATTATTGTTTTGGATTTATTCTGTTTCAGAAAGGCAGGAAAATCTATCTCACTACTCTAAAGCTTATTGCTTCATTGAAAGTGAGTAGTTTCTATAAAAATACTTAAAAATCTTGGTATTATAACCATATTTAGTTTTATTTATTTTTCCATAATTCTCTATATTATAGATCATACTTAAATATCCCATTTTAATTACCTACTATCTGTAGAATACCTAGTTATTACAGGAGCTAAGGATTTTATATCTTTATAATGACTAATAACATAACCCCGGTCCTTTTGTGTTTGGTTTTGCAAGTTAATTTGCACTGGCTATGCTGAGACCAACATCTGATATTTCTAGAGCAATGAGTTTTGCCTGTATCTCCAACATTATGGAAGCTTGCTCTTTTAAATGCTTAAATTTATTTTTAACTTTAAAATTTTTTTGCTGAAATTTGGGGGTATAATGAATCTAGTGTATGTTTCCTTTCACTCATTAACAGACCTATACCAAACCCAGTTAATGAAAAAACATTGAATAAAGTTAATTATAATAACCAGTAACAACTTTACAAATTTGTAATACAATTATGGTCCCAGGAGCAATTGATATATGTAAGGTTGTTTGTCCCGATACTAAGTTGCTTAAGATTTCTATGTTTTTATAGTTTTCTGCTTTTAAAAGCTTACTCTTTTCTACTTAACAGCTTTTACTGTCAGTTTTTAACAAGCTTAATACATAATTATGATACAAGTGTCTTTGAAAATATTTTAAAGACCACTTTTTGACATTGCTGAATGTGCTGGAAGTTTTACTTTTGCAATTATCACTTTATCATATTTTGATTTTAACATATTCTTAAAGATATTTAGCCATATTTATTTAAATTTCCCTGAAAATCCTTTAACATTATTTCAAATGGTGAATATAAATACCATTTCTAGAAGGAAAATAATCTTTTCCAATATTATGCATGAGAAAATTTAGGATTATAGACATACCATGCAAGCTTTATCTCTTTCAGTACTTCTTGTGGAGCCAGTGGATGCAATTTCAGTAATTTTCTGTAATGCAGTTAAATTATATTGTTGCTTCAGTGTGACAGTATATAGTAGAACACTTTAAGAAATCCAGCTATTTCTATTTCTTAGCCACTTTCTGTCCGGTTACAAATGAATTGTAAAGATTCACTGTTGGAAATGTTAAAGAATGACTACTTGGTACTGCTAAAGGATATTTAGAATGATTTCATTCTGTTTTTTAGAGAATCATCCTACTGTTGAATATTATCTTTGAGGAATGAAGTAAAAGTTGTTTTGCTGAAAATTTAGCTTAGCAGTAAATAATAATACTTTATTTTGAAAGAAAAAATAAACTGTTTAAAGAGCCACCACTTGGCTTAAAAGAAAAAATGATGCTATCATTTCAGAATATTTTATGGATAATCAGTGTTCTTGGTGCTAGTGCAGAAACCACTGCTTTAGGAAATACCCACTGCTGAGGTTGCTGGCTTCAGAGATGCTAAACACAAGACTGTTCATGATACAGAGGTGCTGTGTATTAGAAGTCATTAAACAGAAATAAATTTGTTGACTTTAGCTCCATTCAAACAAATAGGGAAGATAAATAATACAACATTTTTGGAGAAAAATAGATTTCCTAACTCTGCCATAAGCTTGAGTTTTGCCAAATCAAATTAATATGGTTTGGAAATTGATCAAATTGATCAACCAGTGATAAAATCTTCAGGTGTCCTTGACGCAAGCACAAAGATTACATATCAGCTGTTGACCTTTTTCTTCCAGCTGCATTTTCTTTACCAATAAAATGGGGCTGATTTACATGGGATTTTATAAGAAGAAATGCTTGTTCAAACTTTAACATTACACATCAAAGCTGTGTGAATTTGGATGAGTTTTGTAAGCTCTCTGAATCTCCATTTCTTTGATGGCAAAGTAAGTATGAAAATTTGTTATATGGTTTAAGTGGCCTAAAATACCTTTGACAGAATATGGTGAGTCAGACTATTTTAATATAGACTTTAAATTTAGTATTTTCTTTCTGTCTTTGTAGCACTGAAAAGATTATTCTTGGCTTCATTCCTACACTGGATCTAATGGACTATTAGGGTCTATAGTCAAAAAAATTTGAAGGTCAATGGGTTTTTAAGATAAGCTAGAGAAGAAGAGTGTCTGTGGAGAATGGGCAGATTTCCTTGAGACAAAAAAAGGAGTCAGAGTCAAAGGAAGTAGAGAGTGAGGACAAATAAAGATTACTAGACTCCATGAAAGTCTGGGAGTTGATGCTGGGAAAGTGATCTGAGTAGGTGGGTACTTATGATCTGTGAAGAGCAGAGTGGTATCCATGACACTCCCAAGACTTGGCTTGGTTCCTGTCTGGTAAACTACTGGAAAAGCTTATGTGCTGTGTCCCAGGGAAGGAGGGATGGGTCTGGGATCCCTGTACTTGGGAGGTTTGGTACATGGAGACAGAAAAGTCCTTTCTTCATTTTTCCTAGTCCTAAGAGGTTATGATCAATCCATGACCTGGCCAATTCACTTGTCTTGACATTCAATACTGTTTTTTACCACTGAATTTATTGTAGAGAATTTCCCATTGATTACCAAATTGTGTAAAATGATTAAATTGGCCATTTTAGAGGTGTCAAGTCAGTAACTTATTAGATTTTCTGAGATGAAAAAGTGTTCAGTAATATTAGACAGAAATAAGGAATGCTTTGTATCTTATTCTTCTGTTGAAATATCTACCATCATAATTATTATAGAAATGATTAGAAAACATTTTCAATAATATTTTCATCAAAAAACTTTCCTGAAGAAATCAGGAAAGACTTGCTAGTTTCAAGAAAACAGTCTAGTTTTCAGTAAGAGGTTTTATAACAGGACAGTGTCTAGTGTTTTCACCCAGCATTTATTTGTGGCCTCCGAGTAGGTACCTAGAGGGTCTTGTGTTTTTTTTTTTTTAAATATTTTAACCAATTTCTCCTATTGAGAGAAATTTGTAAAATAAAAAGATATAAATAATTTAATGGACTGTTTGGACTCAGGTAGTTACTGCTAGACAGTGTGAAGATCATTTCTATCTCTTTCACTTGCTTGTGAGGAAATATATACCTTTTGAATTTGGATATCCTAGTGTGTTTTGTCCATATTAATTTTAACTCTGGAACATCGTGTATATTAGCTATTGCAGCAGTAAAGTTGTATAACAAATAACTTAAAAAGCTTACTAGCTGTTGTTAGCAACAACAGACATGTGGTTTTTGGCTCATGGGTAGGCTAGACTCCTGTCGGGTTTGGCTCTGTGATGTAGGGTTGGCTTTGGTTCTGCTCTATGTGACTTGTGCTGAGATAAGTAACTATTAGGGGTGTGCTTTTTGCATCATGGCAGATAGGCTAGGAGCCAAATGAAGTTATACAAGCGTGTTTAAAGCCTCTGTTTACATTACATTTACTAATTTTCCATTAGCTGAAGCAAATCACATGGCTAAGTCACATTAGGCTATTCTAATGGGAGTTTCAGCAAAGTCATATGGCAAAAAGAGTGTTAAATATTTTTCTCCAGCAAAGAGGGATTGAAGAATTGAAAACAATAATCATCTCTACCATTTCTTGAATAGAGGAGTATGGGTATTAGTGTTCTCTAGGGAGCTGTCAGTTAAACCTAATTATCATGACTGAACTGGGTATTTTCTGGGGTGGACTGAGAAAGAACTCAATATTCTTTTCCCCAGAAAAGAGGCAAATCCTGTTTCTAATGCTTAATATACGCATGCACTTGTGTAGGCATATGGACGCACACATGCACACGCAGAGACTAGCATGGGCCATTTTAAATGCTTAGGCTAATATTACTCTGATTTACAATTAGGAAAATGACCCTGGTGCTCAATTCAAAGAGATTTCAGGGAACTATATCAGCAAAATGCAAAGGAGAGAGATACCATACCCCATTTCCTCAAGATGCTTCTACCTGCAAGTTCTTAACTTCCCATATCCCATGTCTAATTGTGATTCTGCACAATATTGCACTGGTAACAGGCTGTCCCAGACAGAATCTATCAACCATCTCCCAGTTTACTTTTGGTTGAAACAGCAATTGTATCTCATACTTAGACTAACTAATGAATAAATAGACTGGGGTCATTTGGAGTTTTTTCATTTCATTTCTATAAAAACCACAAAATTGAACAAGTGAACTTTTGGAGCTGTGGGAGGTCAGGGATTGTAGATGCCTTTGTTATTTCACCATTAAAGCACCAGTCTCTGAAATCCTTTATCTGGCCTGTATCCTTAGGATTGAATGCTGAACCCAGTATGCACTGTGAATAAATGATTTGTTTTTTGGATTAAAAATTTACCAATATTTACAATCCAAAGCCACTACAAACTAGGACCCACCTCTGCCAATGCATTTTGTACTTCTGGGGTCCTTCAGTGAAAGATAGTCTCTTCCTGTTCATGTGACAGGCGTTTGGGATTATTTTAGATTTTAACATCCTCCTGAGGGAAACCCAAACCTGCCTGGTCTGCAGAGGGAGTAAATAAAATCCTTGGATTTGGACCTGTTCCCTTGGTATCCAGGCCTAAATGAGACTTAACTTGCTGTGGTGATGAGCAGGAACTTGGAACTCATAAAAGAAGTGGGTATTGGTGGATCCCCAGCCTCAAGTCTCATGCAGTTCTAGAATACTTAAGAATTGTTTGTGTTGCCATTGTGCTGACACTGTTCTGGACAGTCAGGCCAAGGGCACAGCAGGAAGATGTCAGAGAGCCGGTTTCTAGGTAGCAGGAGCTGGGACAGTTGGTCAAAGCGTCTAGGTCTGTGTCTGTGTGCGTGCTCTGGGGCCCTGGGGTAGTCACTGTCCTTACTATCTGTCTCTTAAACATAGGCCTTATTAGAGGACTATATTATTTTGAATAAAAAAATTAGTTCCCATAATGAGCCTGAATTAACTGAGCTCATTTGCCAAGCCCAGGCTTGACCCCAAGTGTTTTTTATTCAACTGGAAGATAGGCCAAGGTTTGCTTTTAGACACTCCAGAGGGTGAAGCTTCATTATTTTCTTCCTACTTATTTGCAAGATGCATCTGAGGCAGGTTGGAAAAAAACATACCAGTGAAGAGAAATAGGCAGAAAGATTTCAGTTTAATATATTTTTTTCCTCTAACCACTAGAACAAACAGCCTAACAATTAGATTGTTAAAAGCAAATGGCTACTAATTAAAATTTTCCAGAAATGTACTGTTAAACTGTTTTCTGTACTGAACTGACTACATTATTCATTGAGTTTGATTTGAACTGTTTTAGCTGAGAATGTCCCCGTGAGTGGGGAAAACCGTATCCTAAAGCTCAAGACACAAACATCCAGAGTAATGTCTTTTCAGCTGACAGAAGCCCGGCCTCTGGCCCAGGTGGCTGGGATGCTGGGTCTGCTGGGGTTCCTCTGTTCAGGACAGTCTGCTCAGGGTTCCAGGCCTCTGCCTTCAGTCCAGGGGGTTTGTTCCAGGGTAATGCAGTAGAGGTTAGATCAGAGATACAGTTCTGACTGCCGTGTAATAGAACATTCACAAGACGTGAAGCCAGTGGGTACCATCCAGAGGTTGTTTTCCTTAAGGTCACTTCTCTGAAGTCTGTGGTCTGTATGAAAGAGGCTTAAGGTGACTAAAGGAGAGCAGGAATCATTTTTGGCCTCTGTGTTTATTTTCCCTGTTCCATCTTTTCTGTTTTCCTGCAGTAATGACATTCAAAAGAACAGAGGATATTAAGACAGGAGACCTATTTTTCTTTCCTGGACACACAGTCTTTTAAATGGTCTCCCTGACTTTCATCTTTCTCTCTCCAGTTTCTTCTATGGTGTTTGGAAGTATTCTCTAACAATATCTTCTGTCTTTGATTTTCTGCTTAAAAGCTTTGATAGTTTTCGTGGTCTTTAAGATTAAGCCCTAATTCTTATCATACTTTACAAGATGACCCAAGAATCTTGTCCTATCTACTGCTACTTCTGTTCACCTCCTCTTTCTGCATTCTTTGCTAAAATATACCAAACTTGTATTCAACTCCTTGAACAGCTTATACTCTTTCTCAACTCTGCGGCCTCTTCCATAGCTCATTCCTTTCTTAAGTACTCTTAACTCCATTATCTCATCTGTCTCAATCCCATTCTTCATTTAGATTCAAGTCATTTTCTTTAAAAAAGTCTTGCTTGGCTCCTAGGAATACAGCACTGTGTATTTCTCCTGTCATCGTACACCACTGTATACTGTAAATTCTGTGAGGTAAGGCCTGTATGTGCCTTGCCTACTGCTGTGTTTCCAGATGTAGCACAGTACCCAGTACATTGAATGAGAAAATGATGACCTGTATTTGAATCCCAGTTTTATATATTTTAAAATATTAAATATTTAAAATAAATTATATATAGATATATATATAGAGAGATAGATATATATAGAGATATATATATAGAGATAGAAATGATCTTCACATGTGACTTGGACTGAGATTGTGAGTTCCCTGGGCCCTGCCTCTCCAACTCAATTCATTTCCTTTCTAATCTCTCTTTCTCCTTTCCTTAACCAACCATTTAGTTTGGAGGAGATGGCCGTGGAAACAGGTTTGGCCTAATTACCATGTAAGTAATATACACAGTACCCAGTACATTGAATGAGAAAATGATGACCTGTATTTGAATCCCAGTTCTGAGATTTATATATTTTAAAATATTAAATATTTAAAATAAATTATATATAGATGTATGTGTATATTACTTACCATGAGTACTTTTCTAAGCACATTATATATGTCAACTCACTTATACCTCATACCTAGTGTAAATAAATAGTATAAGAAAGTCATTTTTATTTTTCCCAATTTATGTATGAGGAAATAATGACACAGAGATAATGTGACTTGCCTGCTGTTACAAATTCTAGACAAAGCTAAGATTTGAACTCAACAGATCCAGTTCCAAAGTTGGTGCTCTTAACAATCTGTCACAGACAGAACAATGACGACATAGTTAAGAAAAATTCATTTAGTCAATTTCAGGTAGACTCGGTGGAATAATTTCATCATTTATATTTAAACTCAATCAAAATGGAGAGGGAGAAAATGTGTGAATTCATCATCTTAGGGTGGAGAAAGTATCTTCTTTTAGATCTTGACCTAAGTCCTATGGTTGGTTGTAGTTTATTCCATTATGCCATTATTTGTAGTGTCTTCCTTCATCTGACCTCTGACAGGAGGTTCCGTACTCTGTCGTCCAGTGCCTAGTCTGTGGAGACCTCCTAGTGTTCTGAGGAACGTGAGGGTTCTCATTTGGAGCAAACTTTCCTACCCGTTTGGGGTGTTCCAGGAGACTCAGACACTCTCCTGTTTTCCTGTGGTGCCACAGGAATCTCAGAGGTCGTCTGGATCCAAGTCTTAGACTAACCAGCCTTGGTCTCCCATTCTTAAACTCACCATTTCTGCCCTATTTCTTCCATACTGTAAGGGCTTGAGTGGCTTCCACAGGAAACATACAGCATCCTTTGGACTGACTGAGGAGGCAAGGTAGGTACAGGTACACCTTACTTTCAGATTCTCAACAAAAAGGAAAGTTCAATGGTTCCACCTCACATGTGACTTGGACTGAGATTGTGAGTTCCCTGGGCCCTGCCTCTCCAACTCAATTCATTTCCTTTCTAATCTCTCTTTCTCCTTTCCTTAACCAACCATTTAGTTTGGAGGAGATGGCCATGGAAACAGGTTTGGCCTAATTACAAGATCTCCCCAATATTTCTGTTTAGCATGTGTAACTGTAGTTTTTGAACTTGAAGCCATGACTTTATAGAATATCTTGAAAATCAAGATTGAATCCCTCCACTTGTTTAGGATAATGCTTGTCTTTGGTTTATTACATTTATAATTGAGATTCAAAACTGAAAAATATAGATAAATTTTTATGCTAAATCTGGGCTGTATTATCTCCTTATTCCTGTCAAAGTCAGTCTTAGGGATCTGGTGAAGATATTTGTTTTCCATGTCATCCAGAAGCTATTCTCTCCGTATTAGTCAAAAAGCATTTTGAACACTTGCTGTGGTACTGCTGGGATAACAGAGCAAGGATGAACCCTTTAGCCCCAAAGCTTGACCCCCTCCTAGTACTTCTTACATGTTAAAGCCAACACTAACACTGTAAAACCAAACTAGCACATGGGAATATATTGTTAAGTCCATGCAATACTTAAAAGTAACGTCTAAAATATATTTTAAGTATAAAAGTGAATCAATTATACAAAGTAGAATAATGTACAGAGAGACCTGAGGCTGAAAAGAACTAAATATATGATCTCTGAAGTGATATAATCTAATGCATTTGGGAATGACTTCAATCTGTGAAAGATGGAATTGTAAATACAAATGAGAAAGTCAGTTACAAATCAATATGCAAGATAGCAAGTGCATTAGTCAGAGACCCCAGTAACTTAGGGCTTTAGAAAAAAATCACACACTGGAGGTAAGCAATGCAAATGAAAAATAAAGCCATTCTTATTTGCCTAATATGGTCCTCAGTACAAGAGAATTGAGGTCGAAGGCTTTATAAAAGAAATAAGGTTTCAGAATATACAACCAGCATGTCTGTGTGTGTACGAAAGGCCAAATATTTTTCAAGCCAAAAGAATGCCATACAATAATAACTTTGTTTTTGAAACATTAAGGCCAAGTGATTTCCATTCATCCATTGTGAAATGAAAATAGAATTTGTCAGCTATTCATGAATAGCACATAAATCTTTATGCCATCTACATGGCAATGCTTTGCAGTGCCCCATCAAGTAATAACATCTGGGCAGATGTAAACAGAAAACTAGACAAGGCAGAAGAGAAATCGTTATGGGATTCCAGGTTTAAAACTTGGGAAATGGAATATGGACTATGAGCTTTATTGTTATATGACCAATGTTCCATTTAGTATATTGTAAAATATAATTTGGAGTAATTGTTTGCTACCAGGCATAGAGTGAAGAATATTGAATTATTTCTTAAGAGGAGAAGCACCACTTTTCTTAAGAGATCAGAAGAGAGAAACAAAGTATATTCAAACTTAGTTTTAAAAAGCCCACAACCTGTAAAAGCATCTGAGTAACAACATGTTTCATTCCTGATAAATATTTTGGCAATAAATACCAAGATTCTATAACTGCTGCAGCACTTGTGGACATATTATCTATATTCCTGTAGAGAAAAACTGTGATTCTCAAATGTCAAAACATCCTGTGCATTTCAGTGAAGTATATATTTCCTGAAATGTTCCCCGTTTGTGACAGAGGAAAGAAAAGTGTGTATGTCTTAGAATAAGTTATTACTGCTCACCTCCTCCATGGTATGTGTGAATAGCAGGCAGACCATACCAATAGTTAATTTCCTAGCCAGAGGACACCTGTTGGCAAGGAGAAAACTTATCTCAACAGATTAAAACAAAGAATATTAAGGTCAGTCCTACTTTGTCATCCTCACATTTATTTCGCTTTCTCTGTGGAAAGTAAATGTGGACAAATTGTCTTAATGATGAGAATGGCAACCTATTCTATTTTTAGATCACAGACATTGGGGATTCTCACAACCACTTTGTCATTTGAGGTGAGCTTCTTCACGGTGCTGAGCTAGTGTCCTTTTCCATTGGTCACTTTTACTGGAGGCTAGTCCAGCTGTGTCACTTCCCTGGTGCAGCTGGAGCTGGAGAGCTGTGGTCTAAGTCCATGACTAGGGCCCCAGCAGTGTTGGTTACTAACTTTCTAGCATCTCAGAGCTGCATTTATCTCAAATTAAAAGTATATTTATAATACTAAATTTTCATGTGATTTACATACTCGTAAGTGTGTTAAAATGTTAGCTATTGCTGCTGAAGCTCCCACATGACCTTGCTTCTTAGTTAGCTTTCTATTATTTCTCCATTATGTTCCTTTGGACTCCAGTGACCTTCTTTTAAGATGACTTTAGAGCTGAGTTTCCTGCTATCTGAATTCAGTGGATACTGTTGACTATTCTTTTCCTAGCTCCTGTTGAGTAGTGGCAAGTAAGTATCTTTGTAGTTCTACTGAGTTTAAAACCTATGGTCTTTATTGTATTTTATGGCACTACTAAAGATTATATTCATAGCCTCTGATAAACTGGACTTTAAAGAACTTTTATGGACATATCAAAGTCTGACATTTATTGCATTCTCTCCTCCCTCAGTTTTCTATGAAATAATTTAGGAACCAATTCATGAGACACAAATCCACTATATTATACTCACCATTGGAAAAAGGAAAATCAAAAAGATATGTTTAAATCTACGTATCTCTTTGGAAGAAATATTGTGTGTAATTGATGCTGTCAGGCAAGCTCACCCAACCAAAACCCCTGGGGTTTACTGCATTGTTTTCCAGAGATTAATTAGTTGTCTATTTCTGTTTCTTTCTTGTCTCTCTGATTCTCTCTGTTTTTCTCTGAGTCTCTGTCTTAAACCAATATGGTGTCAAAATCCACAAATAGAAAAATTGAAGAAATTGTGAAGTAATGCTTTCCCTGGTTGGAACCTTTTTAAAGTAAATCTTCTAAAACTAAGGGCCCCAGGTGACACTTCATGGAATCTAGACATTGTACATGCAAAACTGTATTTGGTGGGGGTTTGTGTGGGTGTATCTATGCATTTTTCTTGTGGAGGGTTTGTTTGTTCTTTCTTTTGTTCCGTAATACTTATTGAATATGTGTTATATGCCAAGTACTCTCCCAGCACTGGGAATAGAGCACTAATCAAGATCTGTTCCTTCCATGGTGAAGTTTGCATTCCGGGGGAGAATATGGCTTCCATCAGATAATCAAAGGTGTTTGTGAGACATGTCCTTCCACTTCAACAAGGTGAATACTCTGTTTTATTGCAGTAAGTCCATTCTAAGTTTAGAAAGATTAAAGAATGGTAAGCAGAACAATCCTTTGCAATTTTTGCCTTTCCCATATGATTTTTAGGCTGAAGAGGAGTGCACTCAGTAATGCAAGGCATGTTTTCAGTATATAGAATATCTCAGAGAGATCACCAATTCAAAATACCTGAAATTGAATTCATACTGTTCACTATGCTGCATTGGATTCTCCAGAGAAACAGAACCAAGAGGATATATCTATTTCTATCTCTATCATCTCTGTCTATAATATAAATATAAGGAATTGGCTCATGCAATTATGGGGCTGGCAAGCTCAAAATTTGCACAGCTAACATCCCAGTTTGAGTTTGGAGGCCAGCAAGCTGCTTTAGAACCCAGAAGAGCTAATATCCAGTTCAAAGGCTGAAAAGCAGGAGAATTCTCTCTTAATTAGGGGAGGATCAATTTTCCCACATTATGAAGGACAACCTGCTTTACTCAGTCTATCAATGTAAATGTTAATTTTATCCAAAAACATTTTCGCAGAAACACCTAGAATAATGTATGACAAAGTATTTGGGCACCCCGTGGCCTACTCAAATTGACAAATATAATTAACCATCACACCTATAAATCTGGTTGTCTAGGGTAGATCAAGATTTTGTGAAGCTTAAGTTTATGCAACTATTGGGAACCCTTTTTAAGAATAATAATACAACACTAGGTGTGAAATTGAACATTTACTTAGAAGAAGAGAAATCTTAATGAATTACTAATTTAAAAAGTAATACCACAAATATCACAAAATTCAGAGAATGTCATTCTTCTTATTAACTGCCTGATAGACCTCTGTAATATATTTTCTGCACCAGTTTTTGGCTGCTTACTCACTGGCACCTGGCAGTGTTGTTTTTTTGAAGTATTGTTAACATATTAGTTTCAGGTGTATAACACAGTGATTCAATGTTTATATACATTAAAAAGTGATCATTAATCTAGCTATCACCATACAAAGAATTGCATATTATTAATTATATTCCATATTCTGTATATGGTATCCCTGTATCTTACTTATTTTGGAAATTTGTCTTTCAATCCCCTTCCCCTTCCCTCTGGCAACCACCAGATTATTCTCTGTATTTATGAGTCTTTTTCTGTTTTGTCTGTTTGTTTCATTCTTTGAATTCCACATAAAAATGGAATCATATGGTATTTGTCTGCCTTTGCTATTTCACTTAGTATGATAGCTTTTAAGTCTATCCATGTTGTCACGTATGATAAGATTTCACTCTTTTTTATGGCTGATATTTCATTGTACATACCACATCTTCTTTATCCATTCATCTATCAATGGATACTTTGGTTACTTCCATATCTAGGTTATTATAAATAATTCTCCAGTGAATATTTGAGTGCATTTATCTTTTTGAATCAGTATTTTTATTTTGTTTGGGTAAATACCCAGAAATAGAATTGCTGAATTGTTTGGTAGTTACATTTTAATTTTTTGAGTGAGCTCTATACTATTTTCCATATGGTTACACCATTTTGCATTCCTACCAATAATTCATACAGGTTCCTTTTTCACTACATTCTTACCAATGTTTGTCATATCGTTCATCCCTGGAGAATGTTTCAACAGATCCCTGCCCCTCCAGCACATGCCATGAATTTGTTAATGGATCTTTATGTGTAACCCAGGCTTTTCAACTGCTGCCTCTGTGCCGGTACTTGGAGTGAGTAAGATTGTGTGTGTGCCCTTTAAGAGTGGAGTGTCTGTTTCCTACTGTCCTCTGGCTCTCCTGGACAAAAGCCCAGTGGTTTCCAAAGCCACATATTATGGAGGCTCATCTTTCTTGCAAATCCTCTGGGCTGTGGAGTTCAATGTGGGGCACAGACCATTTGTTCTGCAGGAGGGCCTCTGCGGTTGTGATACCCCTCCCACTTGTGGGTTGCTGTGCTTTGTGTGTGGATCCTGATTAAACTGTATTTCCATCTCTTCTTCCTATCTGGGTGTGGCATTTTTAATATCCTTAGTTGTGTATAATCTCTTCTACTAATTTTCAGAGACAGTTGTTCTTTATGTGGTTGTAGATTTCAGTGCGTCTGGGAGAAAATGAGCTCAGTGTCTCCTACTCTGCCACCTTAATCCCTACCCCTGGTGCTTCCTTCTATGACAATGACTTTTTTGTATCATTTTTGATAGAATATAAAGATAACTCAATATCTCATTTTTCATGGGTGAATAAATTGTTTCATCATCAATCACTTTAAAAGTTTTGATGGTTTCAGTTGGTATTGGGAGTGTCATGTGAAATTTTGAGATAGTTGACAAATTTTGAAACCCTTCCTCAAATTCATCCTTATGTGAATTGAAGACTTGAGAACATTTCAAATTTTCTTAATCTCCCATACACTTGAATTGGTGATATTCATTAGTTGGTTTGTTGTTCAAATCTGCATTGTGGAATATCTCTAATTTGGAATCATGAGTTTATATTATTTTGTCAGTAGCATTATGTCATGTCACATTAACCAGAATTTAAATAAATTTTTCAATGATTCACTCCTTTTCATTAATTTGTTTATAAAGTAAACCCTGTTATTACTTCTATTTGCATTTATCTTTTCCTCCTAATGAATTTATGCTTTGGATATGATCTTTTTTTTTGGTTAGAAGATATTTCTTAATGTCAGACAACCTGTTGAATTCATTAACTTCATCCCTTTTAGTTCATTATTTTTTACCTAAATTAAAAAAAATTAAAGATGAAAGAATAGGTATAATTCGTATAAACCCAAATCAGGAATTTTGTTAATCTTCACTTCTTAGAATGTTCCAAAATTTATTTCCAAATTACAAACACTGGCATATTCCCAATTCAGCTTCCTCTTATTAGGGTCCCAAAAGTGCTCACATCTCTACAGTGAAGAAGAAAATATGTGACGTAAGGAAAGTTATAGTGGAAAGAAACTGGAAACTGTTTTTACTGATTTTAGTTAAAATAGTATTATATTTGCAAGCTCTTAAAAAGCATGGGATTATATGAATACTTTTCTTGGCCCCTAGGCCTTGGAAGGGACCAAGGAAATGAGGGAGCATGAAGCTAAAACTCCACGGCTTCCCCGCTAACCTGCCTTTGCAGCACCTCTTCTCTTATCCTCCATTTCAGTGGACCGCATGATCTTGAGACAAATGGAGCTGCTTCATATGCATACTTTCTCTTTCTCTTTCCATATCTAGTTATCCTGTTCTGGTAATTATGTGGATTGCTGCCGTGATCACTTAATTTTTGCTCTTACTGTCAAAGAAAAATTGCACTGGACAAATAAGCAAGCAAGGAAGACTTTATTCAAGACGAGTATGATGAAAGAGAGATTGAACTCAGCTGCACTAAAACAAAAGGCAGGAGAGTTTATAAGCACTGAGGTGAGCTAATGGAAAAGTACTTGAGGACATTAGTGGGAGGTAGTCAATGTGAGGAGGTCATGTGTGTTTGCTAATTGGCCTTTATTAATTTAGGTTCCTACCCTCCCAAAGAGACTGGGAAATAGGAACACTATCTTTCTTTATGATTACACTTCAAAGAGATGGGTCCCAGGTTCATGAGAAAGATAGTCCTGAGTTGTAAAACTGACAAGAGGGGAGGAATTTACATCTCAAAGGGGAAAAGAAATAAGTTAGAATTGCATGTTTTTAAAAATAATGCTCTAAGAAAAGGGAGGTTGGGGCCAAGAGTTGAAAAGAAATCTGTCTAAAGTTTAGTGGAGCTTTGAGAAATGTTAAGGTGCTTTAGGTTAGTACCTCCTAAAACCTGCCTATAAAATTAAACCCATATTCCTTGGAATCCTATACAAGTTACTTTATGGCAGACTTCTGTCTAGTTTTTAAATGATCTCTTATCATCCTCCTGTCAACATACTATCACTTCCACATTGTTGTTCTTATTATCCCTGTGCTTAGAATGATCCCTTTCCTTCTGGCTAAACATGACTGTATAAGATTAAACTTGGTTGTATCAGTCAGTGCACCATAAGTATACACCAATTAACAAACAACCCTGAATTCTAGGAGTTTAAAGCAACAAAGGTATATTTCTAGTTCATGCTGCATGTCCATTAAGTAAGTATATGGCATGGGACAGGGAGAGGGTGGCTCAAATCCAATCCTTCAGTAGCCCTTAAAAAACCTTCCACCATTTTCACATCACTTTTGCTTATATTTTGCTGGCCAGAGCAAATCACCTGGTTATGTTTTGCCTCATAAATAAAAGGAAAAGAGGAAAGTATAATTCTATGTGCTTGGAAGAAGAAAAATCACTATAGTATATGAACAGCATTAGGGACAATCAGATCTTCAGTGATCATCCATGAATCCTTAAGTATGGTCAACTCTAAGAATGATTCCTTTTTATGAAGCTAATATCTAATTTTTGTGTACCAGAATTATCATACTAGTTGTAAAATATTGAAATATTTTTGTATCATTTGTAAACAGCCAGTGGCTTGAACTGCTGGGTTATTCACTCTATTTCCAGGCCATTGTCATTTTGCTGCACTCCTTACATCTCTCCACAATGCAAAACCCAGGGTTAAGAGAGGGTCCTCCGGCGCCCTCTTCTGTTTATATGGCAGGTCTCCATTCTTTAAACAGTTAAATATTTTGAGTATTACCCAACCTCTATCGTAGCAAACATTTTTGTAATGCCTACTTATCTATCTTCCTCACAAATTTCAGATTTCTTGAGGATTGGGATTATATATTTCATTTTTTATATGTTTGATGTTTAGTAAAGTGCCGGAACATAGAAGTTGATCAATAAAGGATTATTGAATTGAATTAAAACTGAATATCCATCTGAAACATCTCCTTATTGAGGAATAAAAAGAACAGGTTTAATTAGAACATGAGACTCTACAGATAGAATGCAAAGGGATTGTTAAAAATTTGGGATAATTTAAGGAGATTGTGGAATCTCCTCTTTTGTAGACCTTTCTAAGAAGATGAAAGTTTTTTGCTGGGATAGTTTCACTGTGGTTTTACTTTTTTTGCCAGGAAATTGCCTGTTACGGATGTTGAGATTTTTTTTCCAGGCCAATAAAGAAGTATAGAAATAATTTTGTAGGATTGAAATAATTTTGATTTCTTTTAAAAGCATATTTTGTGAAACAATTGGAACCCTAGAAACAAAAATGGATTCATTATAATCCATTCTGAATTGTTCTGGTGAAGAAAAAACCCCAGAAAATAACATTAAATCATTTTGGGATTGCTTACAAGGACTGCAGAGCTCTAAAGCCCTTATGCATTTATTGATGAAAGTATGATTTCTCACACAAAAGCAAAAACTTTAGAGAAACCAGAGGATTTGAGGCTTTACCTGAAGTAGTCATGGAAATAAATGTCCTCTTTCTTTCAGTCCATTTGAACTGAGAAAGACAGAAATACATTTTAATGCTTTCCAAATCCTCTCATATTTCAGCTACTCTTACTTCTTTAGGGAACTTCAGAACACAGGAAATTCTCCATCTTGTCACTGTCACTTTGGCAGCAGTTGAGGGTGAACAGTTTGTCTTGAATATGGTCTAGAAAGAGAATACCTTCTGTTGGGATAGGTATAGTAATCCTGTGAGAAATCAGGTGCCATTATTTGAGAAATACCCTGAAGAGGAAAAACACATGAGAATGATACTCAGTGTTCAAAAGCTGGGGGCCTATCAGGTCTGGAACAGCAAGACCCTGTGAGCAGAGGTGTGGTCCTGAAAATCATTCCAAGATGAGTGGAAGTTCAAGGAACTTGGTTGAGAAATTTTCAGGGGGTAGTTGTATGTGGGGGTTGGAAAAGTGAGTATCAGTGATGAGGAGAAAAAGATCAGGCTTCAAGAAATTTCTCGTGTCTTCTACTAAATGTTTACTAACAGTTTTACCTTAGACTTTTCTTCCTCTTTAGAGGCCCTTGCTTAGGGAGCTCAGAAACACCTAATGTAATGTCAGTTGTAAGAATTCTGCTGTAATTTGATTTAGTTTTGAACCTAGTTTACTATATTATTTCCTAAAGTCTGCACTCTTGCATGTGAACATGGATGGTATCCCCACCTCTAAGATAGAAGAATTTGAAAAAAAAAACCAAAAAAACTGGCACATATTGAAAAACAAATGTAAAAGGCCATTTTTACTTTTTATCTCATCCATCTCTAGGCATTACATTGAATATTTATTTTTGTCTCCTTCCTCTCCCTCCTACTACACTCTGTCTCCAGCTGCTCAGCAGTGGGTCTGGTGTGGGTGCAGTTCTCAGGCTGACCAAGGCAGTTGTTAGACTGGGATGAGCATCATATCAGGGGATGGGGTAGATGTGCCACAAATGGGAGTTGAAGCAGAGATGAAAGGTCAATAGAAATCAAACAGCATAGACCTTATTCATCAAAGGTGGCTGAAACCACAATTAGAAGGTAAGCACCGTCGATGGTTCTGAAAGAAGCTTAATGTTCCTACGTTGATTTGAAGTAAGTGAGCCTGTTTTTTGTTCTGCTTGCCAGGCTTGGATTATCCGGCTCAAGTCATTTCTAAAATAGAGCTAGCTTGGTCTTAAAAAGCTGTGTATGTTACATGTAGTTTTCTGATGTCAGTGTGTCTAGAGTCACAGCTATGCAGGATGCCCACTGCCCAACTCCAAGGGTTGCCATTTATAGTGATTACAGTGTAAATGCTGTCCAGAGTGTGACTATTCCTACTTAGGATTCCCTGCTAGTCATGTTGGTGGACTATGGGTATGGTGGTGTTTTCCTTACAGCCCTGTATCCCTGGCTAGAATTGTATCCAGGCCTTAATAAATATGGGATTACACTGGATATTTATTAAAATTTGTGCTTTGTTCATAGAAAACCACCTTAAAATGTCTACATTTAATTTCAGTGGCACCCTGGCTACTCTAGATTTCTTTGGCAGTTTGGGGGCTGGAGGAAAAGGTGAATTAAGTGCTAGCCTAGGGTAGACTGCTGCATATCTTTTGATTATCTTTTTTTCTTATTCCTTCCTCCAAGTGTAAATTTAAGAAGAAAATCTTTCTTTACGCTTAATCTTTGAAAATAAAAGTGGCTTCTCAGGAATATATATTAATCTTTTATTAAGATTTAAGCAAAATATATAGAACCCCATCTAGCTTTAATTTTGCAGCATATTTGCTTTTTAGAAACTTCAAAATTTATATTATTGCTATGATAATGAACATTTACTAAGCTCTTATAATTCATTACTAATAGCATTATGAGTGGTTAACCTCTTAACTAGAATTATGTATAAATACAGTTTTCAAATTGAAGTAATAGAAAGGCTGTATTTTCTAGTTCTTTTCATTGTGGGATACCTAAGCCTTTTTATATTAACCATTAACATTATGATTCATCTAAATTCTGATGTGAGTTAAAGTCCTTCCCTACAAAACCAGAACACTTTGGCACCGTTAACTGTTATTCTGGTATTTCCAACAAATGCTTTTGAACACTTCCCTTTGGCACTCACTATGGGGATATGCTCTCTCATAGCTTTATTCAGAATTTCTCATATTTCTAAAGCACTCCCTTTAGGTTATAGGCAGAGGAGCCAAAAAAAAGAATTGTCTTTGGGGACAGTGATGAGTTGCTGACCTCAGTTGGTCAGCCTAAGAAGATCTCATTTCGCTTTCAGTGTTCTATGCTGTTATGCGCAGACATGAGATATGCAAAGAGAAAAAGCATCCTATATCCATCTCATAGTCTCACTTTCCAGTACTGCATTCTTGCTATTTCCAGGGAGTTAGCAGGTGCTTTAAACAGCAGAATCAAGACCCCAGACTTTAGAGGCCTTTGACAGGCTGGGGAACATGCTGCCTGGCTGATGTTACATTGATCACTTTAGGTCATGACCTCTGACTGGGATCGCAACAAGCCTTAGTAATTTGCATTTCTTATTTTTCCCTGTGTTCTGCACTTGTTTCTCTATTTGGTTGGGTAACTGGATGGTTCCCCACCTTTGTGAATACACATGGCCTGTGAGTTATTGAAGTTGAGACAAGCTTTTGTTCTCATTTTGGGAAACACATGCTAGATGCACACTATTTAAAGGGAAGGAAAGACAGTTTCAGAAGGCAAACACTGAATTTGTATATTTCAGCTCTTACACTCCAACTTCTGTTGACCTTTATCCCCTCTTGTCTCTATGAGTAGGTAGCTGTGGGGCAGAAGTAAGGCTGGAATTTTTAGTTTAAATAGACATAGGCTCTTAACTTTGTCCCTCCGCTTACTAACTTCCTAACTCTGGAAAGTGTTCTTAACGGAGCTTGAATTTCCTAATGTGTATTAAGTGTTAATAATGCATACTTAACAGAGTAAAAGTGCGGATTATGTCAATATAAATAAGATTTCATACTACTATAATGAAAATATGTCTTAAATTTTGTGACAGTACTTCACCATTTAAATTGGTCTAGCTTCAAAGTATATTTTAATGTCTGGTTAGATTAATCCCTTTCAATGTCTTGATGAACTTTAGACTCAAAATGCCAACTAAACTATGGAAGTCAAATCAGGAACAGTATTAGTAAGCAAATCTTCATATCACTTCTCTTTAAAACCACATGCATTGACGATGTGCACAGCTACAGTAGCAGCTTTTGCTCTCTCCCTGAGGGGTGGTGTCGGACTAGAAAAGTTCTAGAATTGAGTTCCCAAGTAGTTGCAGCTTGGATAATCTATAGACACAGATTTACTTATAAGTTTCTAAAGATTTGAAAGGGATAGTCTTTGATACTTCAGAGATTTTTAGGACAATTAAGCAGGACTTTTCTCAGTTGGTGTAAAATAATGGAACTCTGATGCCTCAATACAACAGCTCATCTTTCATTTGGAGGAATTGGGATCAGCACATGTAACTCATCCCCTCCCAGGAAAGTAACACCCATCTTTCTAGACTGGCTTTTTCTATCCTTCAAACATGTTGGCCAATATTTCTACACCAGCATAAGTGCACTGATTCATATTTATTAGTGTCCAGTAACTCTCTTCTGTTGTGGAATTTCTTGTTTAGAAATAATGAAGGCAATTTTTTCTCTTCCCAGTTCCTTCTCCCAATCAACTGCTCTCCTTTCACTTATGTATTTCTGGGATCAAATTGACAAATTCTTTTCAAATACACATTTTGCTTTAGCATTCAATTTACTTCTGGCTCCTTAAACATTTTGCTGGTTATTTACTTGGCAAATCGTTCAGCAAATTCCCCATGTAACTGATCTGGCAACATGGTGGAGTTCAAAGGCATAACTAACTACAAATGAGAATCTAACTACACCAGAGACTACACGTCCGTTTCACTTACTTGCTTTAAAAAGACAAGAGCTGAACTTTGCTTTGAAATAAAATGGTGAATTTCACATTATGCATTTTTTTTCTCTTTCTGGTAGAGATTTCAGGATACTGTTACTGAATAAGAAATGTATGTTAATATATGCTGTTGTAATCATGACATTAAATAAAAATATTCAAGAAGCCAATTAACTTTTAATATAGAAATGAGTATCTTAATGTTTATATGAGTTAGTTTTTAGTAAGTAGTACTTAAAAGCTGAAAGCTGACAATAAGATTTTTCCTTTTTTTTAATGTTAATGTGGCTAAACATTCTATATGAAGATTAAGTTACAGTGATTCCAATTTGGGGATCAAGTTTTTGTTTTGATTATTTTATGACCATCTGCCATTGTTTCTGGAGAATTTAGGTCAAATAGCTGGAATTTTTATGAAATTGATTAGAGTCTTCAATTTCTTCTTCCAAGAAAAATGAGAATTTTGAATTATAAGATATTATGGAATTAAAGAGCTGATAGTTTGGTACTTTTATACTTTTGGGAAGTATCTGCTCATACAAAAAAGACATTTCAGAACTTTTACACTGATTGAAAATGTTCTTATATTTAATATCCTTTTCATTTACATAGCTTGCAAGTTTGTGTTTCAGTCATTTGTTGACTGAGAAAGTAATTTTCCTAAGCATGCAATTCCCTGTAACTTGGATGGATTACTTTTATTACCATTTGAATTATGATAGTAATTTCTAGTAACTATTAAGTGACTTGTATTTCTTTATTTCTTATCATATTTGTCCCTATAAATAATTAACCTGTTAGCCCCAATGATATATTTTCTTTTAATTTAAAAATGATTGGAAATAGTGAATTCTCTTTTGCTTTCATTGCCATGGCACACTTTCACAAATCTATAGAGACTAGCAGGAACATGAGAAAAATTCTGGCAATTAGTTTATTCAATCATAGTATTCATGGAGGTAGTTTGCAAAGTTGGAGGTAGAGGAATGAGGAGATAATGACAAACCCTCCAAACACATGGCAGAAAAAAAGATACCACTACAACAAGAGAGTAAAATGTTTCTAAAAACTTGGGAAAATTGGAAAATATGGACATTCATATAAAGTCTCATGATCTGATGAATACAGAAACACTGAAATAATGTGCCCAGTGTAAAGGGATTAAGTTAAGGGATTAAGTTCAGTATTAGAGTAACTGTGCCTACATGGATACTTCAACACTCCAAAGTTGTGCTTAAATTGAGAAAGGGACCAAGAAAGGTGCTTTGTTCATGATTTTGAACCAGGCCTTTGAAAGTGATTATTTTAGAACTTTAATTAAACATTTGTGAATCAATCAAAGAAATAGCCATGAAGATTCATATGTTTTGGGCCCTGTTTTTATTCTCATGAAGCCAGAGGGTATAATTTGAAAGTAGGGGCATGATTAAAGGAATATACACTGTCCTGTATAATAAAATAAAATAGAAAATCTACAGTGAGGCTGGAAACCATACAAACTTCCAGACAGAGACACACTTATCTTTTTCCTTACGAATCTGGACTGTGATTTCTCTGAGAAATAATCTTTACCTTGAGATGAATGTGTGTGTGTGTTTGTGTATGTGTGTATGTTGTAACTAGGTGTGGTGATTAATGTCACAGTTACCTTCTTGATAACTGTAAAAACAAGTAGGCCTCTCTGAGGCCATATTGGTGAAGAGATTTCATGTGGGCCTGGGTTTAAAGTGTCATTCACATCCCGACTGTTCTGTAGAACCTGATCACCAGACACTGTGGCCCCTCTCTTGCTCAGCTTAGAGCAGTTCTCTCACACCCAGAGACATGAGATGCGACAAGGAAATCAACACTGTGCTTTGTGGGGAATCTTCCTTAGAGAGGACAGAGCTTAAAAGAAGGAAAGACTTCTTCTTTTAGTATATTTAATATATTAAATAGGTAGAGTATTTGTGGGGAAAGAATTAAGGATAGGGGAGCAAGTTTAGAAACTGGAAATAAGCACAGGGGTAAGTGTTTTGTAAAGATTTTTGCTTCTTAGATGCTGTTCTCTTTGACTACAGGAAAAATAATGTTTGCCAGAGAATATATATTTTTTCTTTCAGTATTTCCTACATCTATTCCCAAGCCTTCACTAAAGTCTGATATGCACTTAAAAACTTGTGTGTATGTTGTAAAGAATAAAGTGACAGAGAAATAAAGGGAAAAACATATGATCTGCCTCATTCATTCCTATGCAGAGTTACTAATACCAATGGAACCCATCAGAAAGAAAGGTGGCCTAGCAAAGAGAATCTGTGAAGGGCCAGAAAAACATTAGGCAGAGGCCCATGGCAGTGCTGGGAATGATGGAGAGAAACACACATATTAGAAGCACAACTTTAGTCTGAGTCATCTCCTGGCAGGTGTTCTGGGAGTGGATGGGGAAGAAATTGATGTAGGTTACTCAGCTAAATAAATCAATAATCATTTTCCTTAGCCCTTATCTTGGTTCCTTCCAGTGGTGCTTGACTTGTTGGATAGAAATGGTCCTAGTTATACTAAGCAAATGTAATTCTACTTTATCCTAAGTGAATTACTTTTAATGATAATTTCTTTTCTAAAATGCTCGTTCTAGTCTAGGTATAATTTGAAATGAGTCCTTAATGATTAAAGTCTTTAGAATTCAGTCGTCATGGAAGGTTGTAATTATGGTACTTTTATCTGCTGCATCTTTTCTAAACAATGGAAGAATTAAACCTTCACAGGCTAATTTCTGTTATCTATGATTCATGTTACTTAGCTTTGCCGATGGCAGCATTACAAAGTTTTTCCTTGGTCCCTTAGTTGATATTAGTGTATAATCTATTCTGTTGTTAAAAATCACATTTAGTAAGTTTATTTTCTAAGTCATTTCCCTTATATCCATTCTAAGGACCTTATGTAAGTTTGCTTTAGTGGATTTCAATATAACTATGTACCCAAATTATTTCTCATTTTATACTGCCACATCCCTGGGTCTATCTTATAATGGGTATACATTCTATTCTCTGTAGAATAATGTCATGTGTTTATATACTCTTAAGGTCTTGAGTCACTAGAAATTTTATACCTCAAGGCACATTTTGTACCGCAGTCTCTCTCTGGCAGAGGGTCTATCTATAGCTTTTATCAGGTCACTGAAAGTGCCCAGGCTCACCTAACCCCAAAATAAGAGGTCTTTCAAAGGTAAGTCATCTAGTGATTTTGCAATATTTAGTGGTCCACGTAAACAGGGATAGGCCAAACTGGTTAAACACAGAAATTCATAAGTTATGGGCTTCCATTGTGATGATGAGAGTAGGGGCTGGTGAGAACAAGACAGAAAGCATTGGGGGGAAGTTAGGTCAAATCTGACACTATTTTCTTTCATGAATTTTTCCTTTTAAGTAGAGATATTCAGTGTTCATTGACAGTGATACTTGAAACTCTTCATTTTGTTGCTGGCAATTTAAAGTGTAATTACAAAGATTTATTTATCAGACAAGGAATGTTGATATTTCTGTGCAGTTTATGAACTTCTAATGACTTCTGTTTACTTAATTCATTTTTCTCTGCCTATGTATTATGCTTTGTCTTTGATAAGTGACACAAGTGATGTGTCCCACTAAGTATGTATGTAAATTTTGAGTGTACTTTTGACCAAAACTAAATTTTCTTTTCTTTTCCTTTTTTTTTTTCAGTTTAATCTAAACATACAAGTAGTCTTTGACTATTCCATCTTACCCAACTGGCATCTTTACTTTCCATGTATATTCCGAGTATCCATTAAATTCACCTTCATGTTTATCACCTCACCCGCATTGCCTTAGTTTAGGTTGGGTTATTCAGTGGCTCTCCAACTAGTTTTTTTTTTTGCTCATGGTCTAGCTCCTGTGAATCTACCTATCTACAGAAATGATCTTTTTGAAATGTACATCTGATATTGCAGCTTCCCAGATTAAAATCCTTCAGTGGATCTTTACAACTTTCACAATAATTTGCAAACCACTTATCTTTAGCACACATGAAACTCTATAGGAAATAGATCCTATAACTCTCTATCTTCAGTTTTTTATTGCCCCACACTTTAGTCACAGGACGTGCATGTAGCATCTGGAATGAGTCACAATATTTTATGACTTAATATAAAAAGAAAAAAAGTAATGACTTTATTATCATCTTTAAGAGTATCCAGCTTTAAAACTGAAGGAAAACAGCAGCAGACTCACATACTCCAAGAATGGACTAGCCGTTACCAAAGGGAAGGGGCTGTTGAGGGTGGGTAGGGAGGGAGGGAGAAGGGGATTAAGGGGCATTATGATTAGCACACATAATATAGGTAGGTCACAGGGAAGGCAGTAGAGCATGGAGAAGAAAAGTAATGACTCTATAGCATCTTACTATGTTGATGGACAGTGATTACAAGGGGGTATGTGGGGGACTTGATAACATGGGTGAATGTTGAAACCACAATATAGCTCATCTGAAACTTCATAAGATTGTATATCAATAATACCTTAATAAATAAATAAATAAAGAGTAGCCAGGTTTGTTGAGCACATACTCAGAACATGGCATTGTACTTTGCACACGTAATATATTATCTCATGTAATCACAATAGTAGATACACATAGTAAAAGTGCTATTGTTAGACCCAGCTTATTGATGAATAAGAAACTTGATGGATGCACTTGGAAAAAGTAGAAGTCTAAACCCAGTCTTTCTGATTCTTCTCACATATCGTTTTCTGTGCCTAAAATGTTCTTCCCCTCCTACACAGTAATTCTTTCTTTCAAAACAACTCAAACGTCACCTTCCTTTAGGAATATATTCTAACATTTCTCCCATCATGATTTATATGACTTTACAATGTCTTCCTTAGGAGTCCTGTGAATACCTCTATTATAGTATTTTCATGATGTCCTAATAAATGTGTTAGTTTACTGTTTGGCTAGCTATATACTCCAGAGAAAATTTGTTAACAGTTTTCTCTAATTGGGTTATTTGAGGGCAGCTGATTTCAAAGTGTAGTCTCCAGACTAGCAGAATTAGGCTCACCTAGGAACTCAGAAATGCAAAGCGTTTTATGCCACCCTAGATCTAATGAATCAGAAAATCTGGAGGTAGAGTCCAGTAATCTGTGTTTCAATTAGCCTTCCAGGTAATTCTGATTCACATTAAAATTTGAGAATCACTGTTTAAGGATTATATATGCTTTGGAGCCTGATTTCTAAAGCCTTAATCCATTTCTTTTCCAAGAGTCTTATTACTATCATGTAAGGTCTGGTAGAGAGATTCACAGTAACTCCCAGTAAGATCAACCAAGTTTTCAATATAAAAGTGAATAATACAGTTTGGTCTAAATAACCTTGGCTAAAGACTCTGCATAATATCTTTAACATTTTGGGTAAATTATAATAATTGGGAACTTGATACGCTTGTGGCCATTGATATCTAATAAATAGTTCAACTGGTGGCATCTTTCTCTGGATCCTCTAAATATGATCATACTCAAGATTACCAGATATCAGATAATATAAACTGTTAACAGTTTCTGGAAGTATTTACCTGCTATTTAATTTCATTCCCTCTCTGAGCGATTCTTCTTTTGTGTGATCTGCAAATTACTCTCTTGATTTTACAGGTACTCAGTAGGCTGATAAAACTTTTTATAGTAGAAAAGGTCAGTAGAGTTGATGGGGGTGGTGTCATCAGCTTGCCGAGCAGTTGTGAGGATGCTGTCATTTTAGATTGAGCATCAGTAATATGTTTCAGGATGAGACCTTGATTTTTGAAATATTCTCTCTGGATAGACCTTTACCTGGATAATTAAAGGTCAAATTTGGTTTAACCAAGGGGCATTGAAAGAGTTGTCTTGTAAGGTAACTTTGCTATGTTGTGATTTTTACATGAAAATATACTTTTTCTTTCAAGACATTTTCAAAGTTGCAGAACTGAAATAAATGAGTCTTAATATATTAGCTCAGCAGTCAACAGGAAACATTTCTGTTCACTCTTAATACTATTCCAATCTAGGTTATGTCCCACCCAAGTACCCACCAATCTTTTCCCATTTTATCATGCCATGCTTACTTCTGATATAGGATTTAGGAGATTATATTATGCCACAGTATTTAATTGTTTATCTTTCTGACAAAACTGTAATCTCTCTGAGCATAGGAATTATGATTTACCAATCTTTCTTTTCTCTCACCTAATTTGCAGTAGCCATTTGTATTTGTTGTTGAACATAATAGAGTGAATCTATATTTTAGACAACAATATATTCACCCTATTTTTAGTTTTGTTTATAAAATTGATTGATTTGATGATAAGAATTTCATTGTAATTTGTTAACAACATTAAAACAACTTAGTTTGAGATGAAGTAGAGGATTTCACTGATACCCATGAGCATAACCTAAACATTTCCTATCATTTTTGGTTTCATGACCAAATGAAATCATCATAGCTGTAAATATCAGATTTTAGGCTAGCTAATATTAAATTTATCAGTGTTTTCCCAACAATCTGTTCAAGTTTCTAAGAGAAGGCAAAATGTAGTAGGACACATTTAAGGACAAATCAATAAATCTTACGTTAGGGAAGAAAGGGTGATACATTCTATGTTTATGCTAGTTTTTTTGGCTTTTGTTTTTCTCCTTCCTATAAGCCCTCATTGGCATTGGCAATAGGCCTCTCATATGCTCTAATCTAAGAGATCCTGCTGCTTCTTTTGAGAGTGTCATAATTTTCTGAGAAATAGTGATATGAGTAACCAAAATAATAACGGCTTTCAATCAGCTAAACTCAACATTTATAACAGGCACCTACATTCTAGACACTGTGTTTATGAATTCACATATGATTAAATGGTATCTCAGGTGATGTAGGTGTCATTAAGATACTCAGAGATACTTAATGATGTCATTATCATCAAGATACTCAGAGCTTAATGGGGAAAAAAACCATTGCTGAAACACTTTGAGTTGCTTTATTTGCATTGCTAGATTGATTCCTCTATTTTACTTCTGATGCAGCATTGCTTCCCTTTTTTTTCTTTTATTACACTTTGGCCTCTTTCTTCATTGTATATGGCTTTGTCCTCTTTAAAGGCATTCACACCTATAAGCCCATTTATTTTTTGTATGAGATGTGTAAATTAAATCAAGCAGATAATCACACAATTTCAGATCAGGTCCTTTTTCCCCCCTCTTGGAAATAAGGAAAATGACTAAGCTAGCTGTTGTCCAGATGTAATCCCTCAATGGGTTGTGTGCTTACCCAGATCAGGCAGATTCATGGTTTACTGCTGCCAGTCCAGCAGTAGATTGAGTTCAAAGTGATCACAATTGCCTTAGATGTGATTCTGAATTTTTTCTAGGAAACCAGTCAGAATACTGAGTTCCTAAAAATAGGGTTACTGGACAACAAGGCTGGTTACTTCAAGGTTGTTTCATATTGGTAGAGATTCTCTGCGGGGTTTTTGTGAGCTTATTATCCATTTGGTTTCAGACAGCAGGTGCATGGCACAACCTCCGTAGCATTCTGGATCTAGTCCTTTAGAATGAACAAAGGTGGCACAGGGACACAAGGGATTTAAGGCCTTGTTAAGAAGTATGGAATGTTCGATATGAAGGAAAAGTTTGGGGCTCTTCTATGCACCAACAAATGAAAGATAGTAACGAATTTCAAAAAAGAAGAAGCCAGAGATCACAAATAAATAATAGTAAGTGGGAATTTCTATAGATGAAATACTGAATGGACAGAAAAGAAATAAGAAATAGGATTTGATGTTAGAGGGGGAATATTTATGGTCATGGCTCTTAATTACAAAATGTATATTTTTCCAGAAGAATGTTATAAAAACCTTTTCCTAGAGGTAATAGAACTTTAGAGCTGGGAAGAGATATAAGATTACTATTTTTCTAACACATTATATACAGGTATACACTGAGACTCACTTAGCTCCCTGACAAATTGTAGAATCATGGAATATGAGGGGCTGAAAAAACCTGAAAGGTTGTTTAATCTGATCACCTATCTCAGGCTTGAGTCACTTCTTCACTGAGTACTAGAATTTGAGACTAGAATGATTCTGTGGCTTCTTTGCTTCCTTTGATCTCATGTGTGAAGAAGCCTTTCCATGACATCATTCTTAAGAGATGGTCAAATTGCCTTTTACAATTCTTATTTATTTGTGGTAGCTATGTTTTATTTTTTTATTGATTTACTTTTTTATTAAGGCATCATTGATATACACTCTTCAGAAGGTTTCACAAGAAAAACAATGTGTTCATTACATAGACCTTATTATAGAGTCCCCCCATACCCCATTGCAGTCAATGTCCATTGGTGTAGTAAGATGCCACGGAGTCCCTATTTGTCTTCTCTGAGCTACACTGTCTTCCCTGTGACCCCACACACACCATGTGCACCAGTTATGATTTGACCTGGGAACTCCACTCCTAGGAATTTACCCAATAACCTACAATAGTCATGATACCCTACAATCCCCTTCTCCCTCCCTCCCCACCTGCCCTTCCCCACCCCTCCCCTTTGATCACCACTAGTCCCTTCTTGGAGTCTGTGAGTTCATTGCTGTTTTGTTCCTCCAGTTTTGCTTCGTTGTTATACTCCACAAATGAGGGAAATCATTTGGTATTTGTCTTTCTCTGCCTGGCTTATTCACTAAGTATAATACCCTCTAGCTCAATCCATGATGTTGCAAATTATAGGATTTGTTTCTATCTTATGACTGAATAGTATTCCATTGTGTATATGTACCACATCTTCTTTATCCATTCATCTACTGATGGACACTTAGGTTGCTTCCATTTCTTGGTTATTGTAAATAGTGCTGTGATAAACATAGGGGTGCATATATCTTTTTGAATCTGAGAAGTTGTTTTTTTGGGTAAATTCCTAGGAGTGGAATTCCCAGGTCAAATGGTATTTCTATTTTTAGTATTTTGAGGAACCTTCATATTTGCACCAGCAATGTAGGAGGGTTCCCCTTTCTCTGCACCCTTGCCACCATTTGTTATTCTTAGTCTTTTCTATGTTGGCCATCCTAACTGGTGTGAGGTGGTATGTCATTGTGGTTTTATTTTGCATTTCTTTGATAATGTTGTGATGTGGAGCATCTTTTCATGTGTCTATTGGCCATCTGAATTTCTTCTTTGGAAAATCATCTGTTCATATCCTCCACGTGTTTTTTAATTGGGTTATTTGCTTTTTGGGTGTTGAGGCATGTGAGTTCTTTATATATTTTGGATTTTAACCCCTTAGATATGTCATTTACAAATATATTCTCCCATACTGTAGGATGTCTTTTTGTTCTGCTGATGGTGTCCTTTGCTGTACAGAAGCTTTTTAGCATGATAAAGTCCCATTTGTTCATTTTTTATTTTGTTTCCCTTGCCCAAGGAGATGCATTCAGGAAAAAGTTGCTCATGTTTATATTCAAGAGATTTTTGCCTCTATTTTCTTCTAAGGGTTTTATGGTTTCATGACTTACATTCAGGTCTTTGATCCATTTTGAGTTTACTTTGTGTATGGGGTTAGACAATAATTCAGTTTCATTTGCATGTAGCTGTCCACTTCTGCCAACACCAGTTGTTGAAGAGGCTGTCATTTCCCCATTGTATATCCATGGCTCCTTTATCATATATTAATTGACCATATATGCTTGGGTTTCTATCTGGGCTCTCTAGTCTATTCCATTGGTCTATGGGTCTGTTCTTGTGCTAGTATCAAATTGTCTTGATTACTGTTGGTTTGTAGTGGAGCTTGAAGTTGGGGAGTGTAATCCCCCCCTCTTTATTCTTCTGTGTCAGGATTGCTTTGGCTATTTGGGTCTTTTGTGGTTGCATATGAATTTTAGAATGATTTGCTCTAGTTCTTTTAAGAATGCTCTTGGTATTTTGATAAGGATTGCATTGAATCTGTAGATGGCTTTAAATAGGATGGCTATTTTGACAATATTAATTCTTCCTATTCATGAGCATGGGATGTGTTTCCATTTCTTGCTATCTTCTTTAATATCTCTCCTGAGTGTCTTGTAGTTTTCAGGGTATAGGTCTTTCACTTCCTTGGTTAGGATTATTCTTAGGTATTTTATTCTTTTTGATGCAATTATAAATTTTTTTCTGATTTCTCTTTCTGCTAGTTTATCATTAGTGTATAGGAATGCAACAGATTTCTGTTTATTAATTTTGTATCCCACAACTTTGCTGAATTCAGATATTAGTTCTTGTAGTTTTCAAGTGGTTCTTTAGGATTTTCTATGTACAATATCATGTCATCTGCAAACAGGGACAGTTTAACCTGTTCCTTGCCAATCTGGATGCCTTTTATTTCTTTGTGTTGTATGATTACCATGGCTGGGACATCCAGAACTATGTTGAATAAAAGTGGGGAGATTGGGCATCCTCGTCTTGTTCCCAAACTAAAAGGAAAGTCTTTCAACTTCTCTCTGTTAAGTATAATGTTGGCTGTGGGTTTGTCATATATGGCCTTTATTATGTTGAGGTACTTGCCCTCTGTACCCATTTTGTTGAGAGTTTTATCATGAATGGATATTCAATTTTGTTGAATGCTTTTTTGGCATCTATGGAGATGATCATGTGGTTTTTGCCCTTTTTTTAATGTGGTGGATGATGTTGATGGATTTTCGATCTAGCTGCTTTTAAAAGTCTGTTCCTATCTTTGATCTTTGCACGTTTAATTATTGTATGTCTTGGTATTGTCTTCTTTGGGTTGCTTGTGTTGGCAGATCTGTGTCCCTCCATGGCCTCAGAGACTATCTCCTTTCCCAGATGGGGGTAGTTTTCAGCAATTACTTCCTCAAGGAGGCTTTGTATCTCTTTTTCCCTCACTTCTCCTGGTACCCCTATAATGTGAGTATTGTTCCATTTGGATTCATCACATAGTTCTCTCAATATTCTTTCATTCTTAGATATCATTTTTTCTCTCTGTGCCTCAGCTTCTTTGTATTCCTCTTCTGTAATTTCTGTTCCATTTGCTGTCTCTTCTACTACATCTAATCTGCTTTTAAATCCCACCATTGTATGTTTCATTTCACATATGGAATTTTTTAATGATTCAGTCTGCATCCTAAATTTGTCTCTGAGTTCTTAAATATTTTTCTGTACCTCAATGAGCATATTTATATTTTATTTTGAACTTGTTTCAGGAAAATTGGTGAGTTCAGTTTCACTTTGTCCTTTTCTGGTGTTTGTGAGATTTTGGTTTGAAGTAGGTTCCTTTGATGTTTCATATTTGTATGTGGCACCCTCTAGTACCCAGAAGCTTTAGTCTCTGGTGCTCCTCATCCCATGGAGTAATGTCAGGGTTCACAGGGGTACGGTGCTGGTGCCTGGGAAGAGGAAAGAGGTGTTTCCTGCTTTCTGGCTGCAGTGCCTGTCTCCACTGTCAGAACCAGTGTGCTGAGCACACAGGTTTAAGCCTCTGTCCTTTGCTTTTGTAGCTGCCATAGGCGGGGCCTCCCTGTGGCTGTCCTGTCATCAGGGCAGGGACTGCTGGTTTGTAAACCAGTGCCTACAGGCCAGGGGAAAGGTACACAGGGCTGCGTATCACAGTCGGGGGCCTCGGAGCTGAGTAGCCAGCCAGGAGTATGGAGTGCTTGATGCTCTTCAAAGTTCCTAACTTGCTGGGCAGAGTGCTCCCAGACAACCTTGTCCACCTATCCCTTCTCCTGAGCAGCAAGCTCCATGCAATCCCCACCTCTTTAGCATCCCTCTTGCTGCTTGGAAGCCTCTCAGACTGCCCACCTTTCCTTTGTCCGAGAGCACTGGATATCAATCCCTTTCCTCCACAAATGGCTGGAATCTCAGTCTCTTCAAGTATTCCACCGGTCTTTGCTTTCTAACCCCACTAATCTCCAGAGCACCATGCAATGTAGGTTTGTGCTTCCAAAGTAGATCTCCAGGGCTGGGTGCTGAGCAGTCCTAGACTTCTACCCCCTCCCCTCTCCGTTTCTCTTCTTTCCACTGGTAAGCTGGGGTGGGGGAGGGGCTTGAGTCCTCCCGGATCAAGGTTTTGGTACATTATCCTGTTTTGTGAGGTCTGCTCTGTTCTCCAGGTGTATGCAGTCTGGCACAGTCTTCTTTCCTGTTACTCTTTTAGGATTAGTCATATTAACTTTATTTTTGTATTATATGTGGTTTTGGGAGGAGATCTGTCTCACCTCTTAACACTGCCATCTTCAAGCTTGGTAACCATGTTTTATAAAGTGGCCTTGAACACTCAATTAGTGAATACTGAATCATCATTCTTAGTGGAAATACAGGGTTAGGTTACTGCCAGCCTCTGGTCCCAACACTTTTGTCAACGAATCTATGCATAACTTTATTTTATGTGTATTTCTTCTGGAAACACTTTATTTAATTTGTATTGTTGGTTCATTAACATTGAAATCATGGCCAAAAGCACTATAACTCATGCTTCAAGGAAGCTTATTTAATTTGTATATTTTCTTTGAAAGGTGCCTCACAGACCTCTTGCCCTTAGAAACACTAGACAGAACTTCAGCAGTATGGTTGGCAAACAGTTAAAATAGCAATATCACCAATAAAAAGCACAAAAATGCAAGAAATTTAGCACTAAGAGGTCTCAAAAAGAATACTTGTTTATATTGTGAGACCTGAAACAAGAAGGCAGCAGATTGCCTTGTTCCACGCAGCAGGGCAGACAGCTCCGAGTTTTTGAAGCTCTGTGCATGCACATGCCTGTGAAGGACCACAACTGTGGAAGTACTGTGGGTGTTGATTTTAAGGTTACAAATAAATTTTAACAAGTAGGTGAATTCACAAATATGTTTTCTGAGATTGATGACTTATATTTTCAGTGGCAGGACCTAATCTGAAGTGAGGCTAACTGCTCAAATCTACCTTTGGACATCTCCACCTTCCTATGAAGTTTGTCCCTGTTCTCTATCTCTTGGGACCACATAAGGGTTGACATCTCCTGTAAGCCATGCAAATGTTTGCAGAGAGAGACTCCCAATATAATTTTCTAATGTATTATCACCATTTACTACTCCACTGCATCTCAGCACAACAAAGTTTCTTATTTCCTCATAAGTTTGATGGGATAGTAGGACACTATTGACTCTGGATTGATCCATTGCCCTGAATCCTGAGTTCTGCCCTACCGCAACCCATGTAAGCTCACCAAATATAACAATATAAAATGTCAGAGAATGCATTACTTCTGCCTTTTGTTTTGTCTTGGAAAGTCAGACCCTGTCTGTTCACTCTGGGGAGCAATGCAGCTGAGCCAGGCCCAGAATCTCTCTACCATCTTCTTATATGTACATCCTACCACAGCATACTCCTAGCAAAATTATTCTGTCAAATAACATTTGGTTCCTCGTTGAAATTTAAGTATAATCTCAAAACGTTACCACAAACCTGTTACTTGTAAAAGAGGAATCTTTATGGTCATGGTACCTAATGACAAAAATGTGTATTTTCCCCTTATTCTAAAATTTATTTTTTATCAAACAAAAAGAAATTCCTTTGTCATTTGTATTTTCCTGTGGTAATCTAGGAAAGAAAGGGCTATTGCTTGAGAGTAGAGATGGTCAACCATAATGTCTAGAAACTGGAAACATGGGTCTTTGGGCCAGTCTGTTCAGCAGATGTGTTTTGTTGGACCGAAGGCTTACTTTTCTGCAAGGGAATACTTGGTGGTGCTTTGTGGCAGCTGCCTCTTTAGATGTGGTGTGTAATTTTTCTAATTTGACATAGTCTCCAATACTTTGTATAGTCTCCCCAACTCTGAAGTTCTTCCTGTCTTTTTCCTCCAGTTAAGTTTGTGTCTCCTATTTTCCCAGCTGAAAGAATTGGAATTTTTGATACCATCTCACTTTAAGCTATTTTTTAACTTTGCAACATATAATATTAAATATGTGTAATATATATTGATTGTAGTATTTGGGAATCTTGTTGCATATTATATGTTGAGCATAATATTCTCAGTAATTTTAAGCTGGAAGGAAGGCTCTAATTAAGTTTATATGTCATTAATAAAAGGTGTTCTCTTTTGTGGTTCATATTCTTGGCAGTTTTTGAATTCCTCTATGTCAGTTTCTTCCCTGTAGGTGAGCACTTGGAGACAAATGTCAATATTTACCACCTCCTCAGGTGTATTAGATGAGCAATACTGAAATCATTTTGCATATTCAGAGGTATGCCTTATAGTACAGTGCACAATGCTTTAAGTCATGTTGAGTTTTGGGGAACATGTAGCCCAAAGTCTGAAAGTCATTGCTACTTTGCTTCTTACTCATTGTCTTCAAAACATAACCTTTGTCAGACCTCAACACAAAACAAAAATGCACAGCAACTCAGTGAAGCAGTGCATAGAAAGATTTGGGGCCTGAAACAATAGTGGCCGCAGTGACAATGGTCATGTCCATAACAACAGCACAAACTCAGACTCTTACCAGCCCCTTTCCTTCAGTATTACAATGAGAAGGCATCGTGGAGGGACACCTTGGCCTCCATAATTACATTATGTGGGAACTTTAAGAAAATTTTCCTTTTTGAGACAGACTTGATGTTGTATAATCATGATTATGCTTTTATTCAAATGTTACAGTGAGGGAGAAGGCATTCCTTGGGATATACCCAAAGCCTGTCTTCTCTGGGGCAGTTATTCACTACTTGGTTTTGACATGTATGTATATGGATCTTGTTTATTACAAGTTCAAAATTCTGCTCTGCGAATGGGTTGTAAGGATTAGTTTTGTGGTTGCACTTTAGAAATATGTGGTGATGCATATTTAATGGCTTTGTGATGTAGCTCTTGCAAATAAGTCATGTTGGTTCATGGATATTAGCGCTTCACACAGTCTGATCATTAAATACATGATTGTGATGTCAAAGGTTCATTTTTTCCCTTCTCTGTGTCATATTGGAAATCTATCATTTGTTACGGAGAAATTGTGACACTAACATTTTACCAGATTGGTATTTTGTTATTAAATTTTTTTTTCAAGTGAATGATTGCTTTCTCTTCTGAGCTCATCTAGTACCATATGTAATTCTTTTTCTCGCAGCTGTTCTCAAATATAAAATTCAGCATTCATCACATACATTCTGAACCACATGTGAACACAGAATGATTTTTGAATTGGTCTAATGGTCATATCTTTTTATTGAACTAAAGTACTCGAATATATCTAATAGTACTGTCCCTTAGGTCATTCTCTTAGGAACACTAGTCACCCATCATTTTTCTTCGGCCTCATCTGTACTAGTCAATTGAGGCTATTATACTACAGTAACATCCATCCTCACAGTCACAATTACCAGGGTTTACAATAATAGCAAAGCTTCCGTGCTTGTTCATGTTACCTGTTAATCATAGGTCATTCATGCCTAGCACTCAGTTTCATAATATTTTTACTCTGGGAACTAAGCTGACAAAGCTGCGCCTATGTGGAACACTGCTGGACTTGCTGTGGAGAGAAAGAAGAGAGTTAGTAGATTTGCAGTGGCTCTTAAAGCTTCTCCTCACAAGTGGCATATTTTACTTGGGCTCCTAATTTACTGTCCAGACAGGTCACAAGAACAAGCTTGAAATCAACAGCGTAGAGACTTAAAATATTTGAAAACAATAACTTTCCTTCCTTTTGCACCCCAAATATGTGAAATATTAAGAGTTTTCTTCCAACAGAAACCACCTAAAAGTCCCATCTGGTCAGTCTCAAAGTCCTGTCATTTCTAAAAGGCATTTCTATGACAGTCTAGGTGTAGTCTCTCCTGAGATGGAAGCTTATTAAAAACAAAAAACAAAAAAACCAAGTTCCTTACCATCCCATATTCTCCTACATATTCAGCAGCAGAATAAGGACCTGTCTGCAATGATAAATATTCCCAATTGAGAAAGGAAAGAAGCCATTGATCACAGCAATTCTGAAGTCCCATTGGCATGAGTTGGAAGGGCCCCTAACATAAAGGGGGGGAAAGTTTGTCGTTTGTCCCACAGTGCATTTGTTCTCCAGGACTCTTGGGACGAGTGGCTGCACTCTCTGGGAGGTCCTTCCATTGCCTTTATCCTCTTCTGTCATTTCTAAAGAAGTTATTGGAAAGTAGGCTGTGCTTGAGGACTGAGCAGCTTTCTCAATCTGCTCCTTGTTCATCAAAATTGAAGGGACATTTCAATTCTCAGATAATGACAGTCTCTCTGAGTGTACACTCATGGCTCCTTATGCTGTAACCCTCAAGAACTGAGTCAGCTTTTTATTAATTTGATTAATAAAATCAGTATTAATCAATAGCAATACCAACAGTTCCTTTTGAGATATGCCTGATTTAGTTAAGGCTGCAGTATTAATTTTCTGTTACTACTGAATTACTACACATTTAGGGTTAAACAAATTCTTAATGATAGTTACCAATAGTCTTAAAGCAATACAGACTTATTATTGGATGTTTCTAGACGTCAGAAATCCAAAGTGGGTCTCTCTGGGTTAAAATCAAGGTGTTGGCAGGACTGTGTTCCTTTTGGAGGCATCAGGGGGCAAATCTGTGCCTTGCAGCTCCCAGCTTCTAGAGGATCCTCACATTCCTTAGTTCATGGCCCCCTTCCATTTGCAAAGCCGTCGTTTTCATCACTCTGCTTCTCTCATCACATTTCCTTCTCTGACTCATCTCCTACCTCCTCCTTTTTCTTATAAAGACCTTTGTGATTACGCTGGTCCCATTCCAGATAATCAAGATGGATTTTACCATTTTAAAATCCCTAACTTAATCACATTGCCCTGTAAGGTAATACATATTCACTGGGGATTAGGAAGGACATGCACATCTTTGTGGGGGGCACTATTCCACCTACAGCTATTTTGTTGCCATTTGCATAGAATATGTTTTTCATCCCTTCACTTTCAGAATATGTGTGTCTTTAGATCTGAGGTGAGTCTCTTGTACACAGCATATAGTTTTTGTTTTTTTTTAATCCATTCAGCCTCCCTATGTCTTTTGATATGAACATTTAGGCCATTTACCTTTTATTACTGATAGGTATGTGCTATGCTATTGCCATTGTGTTGACCTTTGCCTGGTTGGTTTTGTAAGTCCTCTGTTCTGTTCTGTTCTTCTGGTCTTTCCTTTGTGATTGATGGTTTCCTTTAGTGTTATGTTTGGATTCATTTGTCTTTATTTTTTGGTTTATGGTTATCATGAGCTCTGTGTGTTTGTGTAAGTGTCAGTCTATTTTAAGCTGACAGTTGCTTAAGTTAGAATATATTCTAAAAGCACTAATTTTTACTTCTTTCGTGTTTTATATTTCTGTTATCTTTATTTGACATTTTTTAATTTTGTGTATCTCTTAACTGTTGATTGTAGTTATAGTTATTTTACTATTTTTGTCTTTTAATGTTCATACTATCTTTTTAAGTGGCTGATTTATTGTGTTTCCTATGTATGTGCCTTTACCAATGAATTTTTTTCCCATAATTGAATTGTTTTGAGGGAGGCAGAGGGAACTGAGGAAATGAAATGGAAATGTTTGTAAGAGGTTTGAAATTGGGATAGTGTAAATATTTAGGTCTGTTGTGGTTCCAGGTCATGGAGAATGGGGATGAGGAGGGAAGCAGTGGCTTAGAAAGGTGGGTTTTTGAACTCAGAGGAACATGAGATGAAGTAGTTAGAGAAGAAGGAAGAGCATCATATATGCAATTCTACAGATGAGAGAAAATGAAAGGCCAGGACTGTAAAGGCAAATGCTAGGGGATTGGAAAGATGTAAAAGAAAAAAAAATACAGTGACACATGGACATTTATAATGTTATTGGAAGAAATGTCGATGGAAAGGCTGGGGTGAAAAAAAATTGGGTTTTAGGACTTAAAGCTACACAGAAAAACAGTGTTAAACTTTTGTGATCCTTCTCTGAGATAACATTAAAAAAATCTTATTGCTAAAATATTACATATTAATGGAAAAAAACTTAATGAGGAAAAAGTTATTTGTAATTCTAGTACCTGGAGATGACAACTCTTATTATTTCCATATTTTTATCTGAGCCAATGTATGTTTACAAAAATGTCATCCTAGTACACTTACATGTACACTCCTCCTTTTGTCACTCAATAATAAATATATTAACTCTTGCTGATAGAAGTTTTTCTGAAGTATCATTTTGAATATTTTTTGTCCTTCCTAACAGAATTTTTGGAGACAGTCCATCTTCTTAGGTGAATGGAGTGGAAGTAAGAGAATCACCTAGTTGGCATTCTTTCAGTTTCAGCTCTGGGTCGTTAATACCAAGCCTGTTGCTTTAAGTAGCTGTGTTTGGCGCATCACTCATGTCTGTTAAAATGTTCCTACATAAATGTCAGGATAATGCCAGAATTATTCCCTTTTCTTGGGCAGTGGGGAGGTCTTTAGTATTTACAAATAATTTTTCTATAGGCATTATTCATTGTATTTTCATACTAACCTTTTAAGGTAGATAATTATCATTTAAATTTTGCACATGAGAAACTTAAAGCTCAGAGAGGTTGAATAACTTCTGAGGAGGTATAGGTAGTGGAGCCAAGAATAAAACCCATGTTCCCTTAAAATTCCATTCTTGTTCCTTTACTTCCTAAAGGAATAAAAATAAAGGGTTATTATTACAATAGTATGCATTTCATCTATAAAATTGGAAGGATTGCAAAGGATGTCAAGCACCTAGTAACTCACATGTTAACAGAGTAATTAAAACAGCTGGTAGAAATGGACAGAAAACAATTATAGTAGTCAGTTTAGAGGTCAAGTTTATGTTTGGCACACTTGCTAGATAATTGCCTGATGGTCTCAGTGTTTTGCCCGAAAATGTTCCCTGTCATTGATAATGGGTGTTATAGTGGTGTATGAGGCAGGTGGTGGAAGGAAATGTCATGCTGCCACAGGGTTTAAGCTTGCCTTGATACGGCATTCCATTCCCTACATTTATAGGGCTAAACACCTTCCATATAGGTTATCTTGGGAGTTTCCAGGGACATTAAGAAAATATAGAAATAATATTAGAACCATAGGAACTTTAGACCTGGGAAGTGATATCTTTATTTTATGCGCTGGCATCATGGCTAAATTAAACTTAACATCATAAAGCCAAAGAAATGCTAATGAGAAGTTATTAACTAATAATATTTGCAGGGCCTTGACAAGTACTGAAGGGAACGCTGGAGGTGGACATGATCCCTCTTCAGGGCTTAATAGCTGTAAGAGGGCCAGTAAAGCATGCTCTTGGGAGAAAATTGCTTATCAGTATGAGGTTAATTACTTCTTCAAGGACATTGATAGAATTGACATTGACAAGAATAGAAGAGCAGAGGCCTTGAAAATCATGCTCTTTACCTGTTGCAGGAAGAAATAAAGGGACATAGAAAATGAAATCATCCTGCCACACTGCATGCGCCCCTTCTCTCTCTCTGCTCCTGTCCACTTCTAAGACTGAAATGAGAACCATTCTTAACTGTGTATAGTTCAGCCACATTTCGGAACCTTTCAATGTTTATCCTGAATGTAAAGATAACAGGAGCCTTAGAAATAATTCACTAAAAAGCTGGATCCAGTCCAGCACATCCAAAGTGGAGTGTCTTAGAATCTTTCCAGATTGACACTGGATAAAGTGTACCTACTTATTACTCTTTACTGTGGAAGGCAGTAGTCTGTGAGGACCGTCCTGACTAAAATAGATTTGTGGGTTTTTTTTGTCCTTAAACAGAATGCCAAATAGAATTGGCAGTGCTCCTTGAGAATTAATTCAAAGCGTGCATAACTATTTTAAGGGCTGAATCTACATTACGTATTCTTTCAGAACAAGATAGTAGTAGACCACATAATAATATTGCAGTAATAAAAAATATACTTTATGGTTAGTTTAATAGCACACATTTATGAAGCACTACTTTAAGCCAGGCTCTGTTCTAAGCTTTAAAAAGTATTAACTCATTTTATCCTCATAACAACCCTTTGAGGTGGACACTATTATTATTATTTCTCTTTTATAAATGGTAAAACTAAGACACAGAGAAGTTAAATTGCCCCAAATTACACAGCAGTTATGCACTAGAAGTCAGGATTGAGTACAGCCAATCTGATTCTACATTTTAAATCTTAATCTCCATGTCCTATTATCTCTCTGGACACTCACGAACTTAGCTATTTACTTGTATGTAAATCATAACATTCATTTTCCCATTCTAATAGATTTCCTGACCAATGGAATTCCTATTTATAGTCAAGTAATTATGAATTGCAGTACTGCTTATTCTTTTTCTTGCCCAGGGGATAAATTCATTTCAGAGTGTATCATAATAAAATATACATGGAAATATGACAAGAACATACCAGGAAACAAGTAGTTTTGAAGTCAATCATATTAGGCTTCAAATGCAACACACATGATTGCTGTAGTTCTCAGTCTTACTCGTTACCATGAGCTTCCAGAGGCTCTGTGCTGTCACTCTTCTTGCAAAGGTCATATTATCTTTCAGATGCTCAAATGTGATGCTCAGACATTTCAATTCTGCTTCTATTTAAATAATTGAAATGCATGTTTGAGGATGTACATGGAACATATATTTCATAGCTTTGTTGGGAGACTAGTTAGCTGGGCATAGAAAATCAATTTCTATGCCAGGTAGAACATTTACTACAACGCAGTGTTTGGCAATTATTTAATCCCATTGCATTGCTCTTTGCCCATCTGTAAAATGGAGATATTTTTGATTTCCTTACATAGAGTTTGTGACAAATAGCAGTACTATTATTAACATTAGGACAGATTCTTCAAGTGGGTATTACTAGTGCATCTGTTTATGGATAGGTAGTCACATAGTATTAATGATATTTGAGGCTTTGTTTTATAGTAAAACAAACCCTTGGTACAAGAACTTGATTAGAATTCAGAAGAAAGTCCTCCTAATCTCTCTATGAATAGTTTAGATTCTTGATTAGTGATCCTCTTTTTGATCTGTACATTCTGTTATTATAAAACACATCACTCTGTATTACATTTAATTTCCTCACATGTAGGTCTACTAGATGTGACTGTGAACTCTTGGAGAGCAAGGACTAACCCCCATCAGTCTTCATAGTTACAGTACGTGGCACTTTGTTTTCTACAGAGTAGGTGCTTATTAAATGATTGTGTAATAAATAAATGAACAAACTAATTTTGAGTACTCAATGTAGGCATTATTTGAAACTGCATTTTATTAGAAAACTATAATAGCTCAGTGATAGTACATTTAATTGTACTTACCTGAAGTGAGAAATGATTTGGCTAGTTGCATTTTCTTGTATACTTTATGAAAGCTAGGTTCCTTTGTGATATTCATGCCAAAATAATATGGTTATGTCTTTTTGGTAATAAATGAATGTGTTTTCTATGGGATAGTATTAACAGAGTGACAAAAAGAATGTATAATGCTCCAAGGATTAAGCTAAGGCAAAGTTTGTGAGGGAAAAAACAAACTTCCATTATTTAGACTGTTGCCATTGTAAATTTTTCAAGATTTGAATAAATGATAATCCTGTTTTTAGTACAGAATATTGGTGATTATGATGCTTGGCAATTGAATAATAACCCATGAGGCAAAATTATACTTTATCTGGTACTAATAAAGCTTAATAGAAGAAAATAACACTTCTATAATTCCAGCCTGACTAACCTGTGATTACATTGGAGTATATGATGGCTCATGCATATTTTTGCTACCCTAAAATTCGAGTTTATGGGGGCAATAGTACTTTAGTATCATTATCCTTTTCAAGAGCCAGTTCTCAATTAGTGAGTTGGGATCCATTATTTTTTCTCCTGCTCTTCTCCTGTGGCCCATTACCTTTGCTTTACTTGAACTGAAGAGAACATGTGAGGATTTGTGGCAATCTACTGAAATTTTTATAACCTGAATAGACTTTTCAGGTTCAGCCAGCAACACCCAGGATATTAAACTGACACTTCTGAATTTCCCAGGGCTGCTAGCACACATCTGCTATTCATTTCTACACAGTTTATAGATTGGCTATTTTCTGAGTCACAGGGGTCTGCAGAAAGTTGTTGCTGACAGGATTTCTGAAAAGAAGAGTAAAGGTGTGACACATGCCACAGATTGTCCCAGATCCTTGAGAATGTTGGCAATCAGGCTATTGGAAGATTTTTTTACCATTACTGTCAGGCTGGTGTTCATTCTGTCTTTAGTGATGCTGAACAAGTCCAGTAGAGGCAAGGATGGTCAAAGAAATGACAGGAGTGGAGGTAATGTGATTTTAAGAATGATCTAGGAGGAATTGTTTGGAATGAAGTAGAGCAGGAGTGCAGGAATGTGTTGTCATCCAAATATTTGTTCCCATTGGGGATGTAGAATTGGGTACACACTTTTACACTGGTAAGGTTATGGAAACAACATTAGGTTCTCAGACTAGATCTCAAAAGCTGCTTAAAACTATAGTGAAAACTGGTTAAAATGAAAAACAGTAGAAAATATTACTGTTATCCTACTCAGGAATATGCAAGCTATACAGAAAAGTAGTTTGAAAGCTTGAGATTTGCCCTATGATTTAGGGCATATTCTTAAACTCAATAGATTTCAGTTTTCTCATCTATAAAACGATAATAAGACCAGTACTTACTGCCAAGACTTGTTTTGAGGATTAAATAAAATAGTGCAAAAATAGCACACCAAGCACTTCCTGAAACATATGAAACACTCAAGAAATTTTATTCATGATTAATAAAAGATTATGATTATGTCTGAAGAGAAGAGAGCTGTTTATAGAGTTGTTTTCAGTTTTTAGAAGAGTTAAGAGAATGCAGACAATCACTGAGTATATTGCTCAAAGAACAGAAAAACAGCTCACGTTGTATATGAGGAATCCATTAAGTAAGTCCAACTTTAAGTAATGGACTGACCTTTTAGAGTGGTGTTTTATTTGGTACTAAGAAATTCCAACGGTTCAGTTTGTTTCCAGGGGTTCTACATAAATAGTACTTTGGGGTTGCATTACCTTGAAGATGCCAACACCGTTAGGGGAAACATTTCACCATTTTCACTGGACAAATGCCTGTCAAATGCCCAAGACTCTTTCAGAGGATTGACATGGTCAAAAGTATTTTAATAATACTGCTAAGACATTATTTGCCTTTCCCTTTCTTTCATAATTGCACAGTGGGATTTTCAAGAGGCTACATGATGCATGGTATTGCAAGAACATGAATGGAGAGAGAATCCCTAAGACGTTCTTTTCTTTTGAGAAAGATTTTTAAGGGATTTGCAAAATGTTAAACAATGCCACTCTTCTCACTGATTTTTCTGTTTTAGAAAACATAGTTTCAAAAAAATAACATGCTATTTATGTTACATATAATGAGATTTTTTTATTTTTTAAAGAATTAAATATTTTAAAAGTTCTCAGTTAAATATCTAATAGAAATACTGGCAGATAACACTCACATAAGCAAACTTTTTTTGAGTCCTCAATAATTTTTAAAGATGCAAACTAGTCCTGAACCAAAGAATTTGAGAATTTCTGTTATAATGAAACATTTGTGGATATAGGGACCTTCACACAGTTCTCTAAGCTTCTCAAGAAGACAGAGAGCTAAGTGCTATCTAGGATCAGAGATCACAATTTTGTTTTGTTCTATTCATATTGAACAAACCTTTACTGAACCTTTGTATGTGTAAGACACAAATGACCTGGTTTCCCATTTTTATCAGTCTATGTGCTGAAACAGCTAAATAGCTCTTTCCCTCCTGGTGTCTCCTTATCTTTGGTACTCTCATGGACCGAGCAGACTCCTGTTCTGTGGGTACATTTGTTACTCTCCTACTTTATTCATAAAGCAAAAGCCAGGCACTTTGCCACTTTCTGGGCTAAAAGAGGTGAAAAAAAAAGAGGTATGGTCTTTGTGGAGCTTATAATCTAGAGCACGAGCCAGGTACTGAAAAATAAGTACATAAATAAAACATTTAGTTGAAAGTAATCATAAATGATAAGATCAAGGTGTTTTTGAAAGATAAGCCAACATCATAAAAATATTTTTCACTGTCCTCTGTTCTTTAACTCATTCAGCCTAGACTCCAAAGTTCTGCGTAGCCCTGTCAATTTGGTCTAATATGATAGATTGTTATAATAATGTCCCCAGTTACGCCCTCCTCCCTTTATTATATCCTGGCGTTGTCTTTTCCACATTGCTTAGGAAAAATGCTTGTGTACTGGAGCTCATCTGTTCTTGCTGCTAGGAACTTTCCTGCTGCATGTAAAGAAGCCAAAGCTGGGATGATCATGTTTCTAGCTGTCAACCAGAGCTAATTGCTAGATGTGAACAAGAGCCATCTTGTATTGTCATCAGAGAACAGCCCAAAGTAATGATCCACATAATTGTGAGCAAACTCCTTTCTTAAAATTGTATAGTATATAATGAATAACTCTTGATGGAAGGCAGACCTCCTTCCACCCAGGCAGCTAGAGTGTGACCATGACTGAGGCTGGGTAATAGTTATCTGTTGGCATAAAACAAATTATCAAAACAAAAAACCCCCTCCAAATCTCTTTATTCAACATAACCTCATAACCTCGTGACTGGTACCTTTAAATTATGGGAAATCATTTATGTCATTTCTTCCTTCTCTTTTCTCTTTCTGGAACTGCTGTTGTTCTATGTTGGATATCCTGAATAGATTGTTCAATTTTCTATCCCCTCACATTTTCCCATTTCTGTTCTCTAAAATACTTATTTTGTTCCCTTTTCTAATACATAATCCAAATTAATTTTTGGTTTGGCTTCTATTTTCAGTTTTTCTAAGAGCTGTTCTTCTGTATCTTTCACAATATCCCATTATTATTTTTTGGGATGTAATATCTGTTCTTTTCTTACCTTTCTAAGAATATGAATTGTAGCATATTTTATTATTTCTTCTCACCCTTTCTTTGTCTTTATTTCTTTTAAGTTACTTGGTATGGTTGTCCCAAAATTTTATGTTGAAGACATTGCTAAAATGTCTAGTTATCATTGTTGTCTTTATCCACTTAAAGGTAACCATTGAAAAGATGATTGAAGGTTCTGAGCATTTAGGTAAGGCTTATTTGAAAGGTTGGCTTTGCTTGAGGATGGCAGGGTGTCTGGGCTTTTCACTGGAAACTTATTAAGATGTTCAAGTATTATGTCTAAGGGGGCTACGTGTTTCCAGAAAAGTGCCCTCCCACCACCTATCTCAGTTACCTCCTCTGGGTTATTTGGGAAGGAAAAAGTTTAGTGGTATAAGTTTGTTCTGTATCTTGGCAGCAAAAGGGAGCTGGAATGTCTTCTTTCATATTGTTCATGATCATAGGATAACTTTGCTTCAACCCTGCTCTTCTGCATATGTGCATCTCTGGTTCAAATTCTCCAGGTTTTATACCCCCCTTTTCCTGAGTGTGAGGGATAGTGGCCAAACCTTGTGTGAATTTGGAGGCTTTTTATGTTATTTTTATGCAGACTTCAAACTATCTAGCTGTCTTGAGCTCTGCATGTACCCCTTTGACCTCTGTAGGACCTGGTTCCTCAAGTCCTTGGCATCTCTTGGGTTCCTTAGAGTGAGCTAGCCTGCTTCTTGTCAATATACTCTGGGTAGCCCTGTCAATTTGGTCTAATATAGCAATTTGATTTGACCTTTCTCCACTGCACAAATTTGTTAGCCATTCCTCTTTGAGTTCAGTCTTTGTATAGTCTTTATATGCTGCAGTTTGGCACTACAGATGTTTCTAGTTTCATTGAAGATAGACTAGTATTTTTGTTTCTTGTGCTTATTATTTTGGGATGATTTTTGAGAAGAAAAGGAGTGAAGTATCTTTATCTTAAAACCAGGTTTATTAATTTTTTATTGCTTGTTGGATGAAACCCTGAGCATAGCATATGGTCCCTTCATGATCTGTTATTCTTCCACCTCCCCAGCATCCAGAGGTCATATATTTTTATAGGCAACTTAGTCAGATAGCCTGAGTACCAGATTTACTATTATCATTTGTCTGAATAATTCATGTGCATTCCTGGCTTGTTTTCTTATTCTTCTGTACCTTTATTAGTCCATCTGCACAGAATGCCCACAGATAACTCTCAATGTTATCTCTGTTACTGACAAGGACAGACAGTCTCTCCTCTATGTGTTCACAGAAGACAAGCAGTTTAAAAACTACTGGTTTTGAAATTATCTGTTTCCTGTGTGTCTCCCTACCTACATTGGAATTGTTGAGAGCAGAGATATAACTAATCACTTTTATATTCCTAATGCCTAGCATGTAGTTTTTTGTTCTTTTATTTAATTTTTAAATATTAAAACATTTGAGGTACTGTTAGTATATAACATTATGTAAGTTTCAGGTGTGAAGCATTATAATTCAACTTCTGTGTGCACTGCAATGTAATCACCACTAAAAGTCTACTTACTATTCATCACCATAAAATTTATCCCCTTCAGTCATTTCACCCATCCACTCCAATCTCCCCTTATTCTCTGGCAACCACCAAGAATATATATTTATATATATATAAAACATCCTAATCAGTGTAGGTGATAATCTCATTGTAGTTTGGATTTGCATTTCCCTGATAATTAGTGATATTGAACATGTTTCATGTATCTGTTGGCCATCTATATGTCTTATTTGGAAAAATGTCTATTCAGATCATCTGCCTATGTTGAAATTTTTTTTTTTGAGTTGTATGAGTTTGAGTTCTTTATATATTCTGGATATTAAGATATATGATTTGCAAAAATCTCCCATTTAGTTGGTTGCCTTTTCATTTTCACTGATTTCTTTCTCTGTGTAAAAACTTTTAAGTTTAACATAATTCATGTTTATTTTTGTTTTCCTGTTTGTTTTTAGGGGTTTCTATATATAATATCATGTTATCTAAAGTAATGACAGTTTTACTTCTTTTTCAATTTGGATGCCTTTTATTTCTTTTTCTTGTCTGATTGCTGTGGCTAGGATTTCCAATACTATTTTGAATAAAAGTGGCAAGGGTGAGCATCCTTGTTTTGTCCCTGATCTTAGAGGAAAAGCTTTCAGCTTTTCACTGTTGAGTACAATGTTAGTTGTGGGTTTCTCATATATGGCCTTTATTATGATGAGATATTGCCCTATATTCACTTTCTTGACAATTGTTATCACAAGTGGATGCTGAATATTGTCAAATGATTTTTGTGCCTCTATTGGAATGATCATATGATTTTTTAGCCTTCATTTTGTTAATGTGGTGTATCACATTGATTGGTGGATGTTCAACCATCCTTGCATCCTCAGAATAAATCCTATACACTTGATTATGGTATATGATCCTTTTAATGTATTGTTGAATTTTGTTTGCTAATATTTGGTAGAGGATTTTTGCATCTATGTTCATCAATGATATTGCTGTGTAATTTTCTTTTTGGTAATGTTTTGTCTGTTTCTGTTATCAGGGTGATGCTGGTCTTGTAAAATGATTTTGAAAATCTTTCCTCTTCAGTTTTTTTTGGAAGAGTTTGAGAAAGATAGGTTTTAAATATTCTTTGAATGGTTGGTATAATTCATCAAGAAGGCTGTCTAGTCATGGAATTTTGCTTGTTGGGAGGTTTTGATTACTGATTCAATTTTCTTATTAGGAAGATTTTTTGTTTCTTCCTCATTTAGTCATGTAGAATTGTAATTTTTTAGGAATTTATCCATCTCTTCTACGTTGTCCAATTTGTTGGCATGTAATTGTTCATGGTAGTCTCTTATGATCATTTGTATTTCTTTGGTGTCAGTTGTAACTTTTCTTTCATTTTGGTTTTTGTTTATTATAGCCCTTTCTTGTCTTTTTTTTTGTTGGTAATTCTGGCTAAAGATTTATCAGTTTTGTGTATCTTGAACCAGCTAAGTAGTTTCATTAATCTTTTATATTTTTTAAGTCTATTTCATTTATTTTTTCTCTGATCTTATTTCCTTCCTTTTATTGAGCTATGGGCTCTACTTTTCTTCTTTTCCTAGTTCCTTTAGGTACAATATTAGATTGTTTTTTAGAGTTTCTTGTTTTATTTTTTTTTTGAGGTGAGTCTGTATTATTATGATTTTCCCTCTTACAAACACTTTTGCTGCATCCCAAAGATTTTAGTATATTTCCATATTCTTTTGTCTCTAGGTATTTTTTTATTTCTTTTATTTCTTTGATGACCTATTGTTCAATTGCACGTTGTTTAAATCCACATTTTTGTGTTTCTTCCAGTTTTATTCTCATAATCTGTTTCAAGTTTCATACCATTGTGGTTAGAAAAGATGCTTGATATTATTTCAATCTTCTTGAATATATTGAAGCTTACTTTGTGGTATAATAAGTAAGCTATCTTGGAGAATGCTCCATGTGCACTAGAACAGAATGTGTATTCTTTTTCATTTGGATGGAATGCTCTATATATATCTATTAAGTCCATCTGGTCTAATGTGTTTGTGTAAGGCTGATGCTAATTTTCTATTTAGATGATGTATCCATTGATGTAAATAACATGTTAAAGTCCCCTACTATTATTATATTGTTGTCAATTTCTTCCTTTAGGTCCATAATATTTGATTTTTATTTCATGTTGCTTCCTGTGTTGGGTGCATATAATTTATAAATATTATGTCTTCTTGGATTGATCCCCTTATCATTATGTAATGTCCTTGTTTGCTTTTTATTACAGTCTTTGTTTTTTATTTAAAAAAATATATATTTTTTATTTTGGTATCATTAATCTACAATTACATGATGAACATTATGTTTACTAGTCTCCCCCTTCACCAAGTCCCCCCATATACCCCATTTGTCACTGTCCATCAGCGTAGTGAGATGCTGTAAAATCACTACTTGTCTTCTTTGTGTTGCACAGCCCCCACCATGCTCCCCCTCCACATTATATATGCTAATCGCAAGGCCCCCTTTCTTCTTCCCCCCTTCTCCCTCCTTTCCCTCCCATCCTCCCCAGTCCCTTTCCCTTTGGTAACTGTTAGTCCTTTCTTGGGTTCGATGAATCTGCTGCTGTTTTGTTCCTTCAGTTTTTCCTTTGTTCTTATACTCCACAGATGAGTGAAATCATTTGGTACTTGTCTTTCTCCGCCTGGCTAATTTCACTGAACATAATACCTTCTAGCTCCATCCATGTTGTTGCAAATGGTAGGATGTGTTTTCTTCTTATGGCTGATTAATATTCCATTGTGTATATGTACCACAGTCTTTGTTTTAAAGTGTACTTTGTCTGCTATGAGTATAGTTATACCAGCTTTGTTTTCATTTGCATTTGTATGGAATATCTTTCTCTATCCCTTTACTTTTAGTCTGTGTATGTCCTTACTTCTGAAGTGAAACTCTCATAGGCAGCATATAGATGGGTGTGTTTTGTTTTTGTTTTTTATATATTCAGTCACTCTCTTTTGATTGGACCATTTGGCCCATTTACAGTTAAAGTAATTATTGGTAGATATGTACTTATTGCCACTTTATTGTTTTCATAGTTCCTCTCCATTCTTTCTTTCTCTTTCCTCCCTTGTTTGATGGCTTTCGTGTGTTATGTTCTTTTTCATTTTCTTTTGTGTATTTGGTATAAGATTTTGCTTTGTGGTTACTCTGAGGTTCACATATTATTGCCTATGTATATAAGTCTGTTTTGAGTTGTTTACCACTTAATTTTGAACACATTCCACACTATATTTTTTCTACCCCTCCCCAATTTATATTTTTGATAAAACACTTTACACCTTTTTATTTTATGCATCTGTTAAGTCATCATAGTTTTAAGTAACTTGACTACTTTTGTCTTTTAACTTTCATATTTACAAGTGATTGATCTGCTTAAGCTGCATATTTTACCTTTTCCAGTGACAGTTTTACTTTTGTATATTTTCTTGTTATTTAGTGTCATTTCTTTCCAGTTTAGAGAAGTCCCTTTAACATTTCCTGTTTAGTGCTGATGAACTCCTTTAGCTTTGCTTATATGGAAAACTCAATCTTTCCTTCAATTCTGAACACTAACTTTGCTTGGGTAGCAAATTCTTATATGGAATTCTTCCTTTCAATACTTTGAACATGTGCCACTCTCTTTTGGCTTGTAAAATTTCTGCTAAAAATATGCTGATAGCCTTATGGCTTCTCTTGTATGTAAAAGGTTGTTTTACTTTTGCTGTATTTAAGATTTTCTCTTCAACATTTACCACTATGAGTCTTCATGTGGATTTCTTTGCGTTCATCTTATTTGGGACTCTGTGAGCTTCCTTGACCTGTATGTGTGTGTCCTTCCCCACATTAGGATGTTTTTAGTCATTATCTCTTCAAGTAAGTTTTCTGGTCTTTCCTTTCTCTCTTCTCCTTTTGGGACTTCTAAAATGAGAATGTTATTCTGCTTGATATTGTTCTAATGGCCCCTTAAATTATCTTAATTTGTAAAATTTATTCTTTCTTTTTGGTTCTCTTGTCTAGTGAGTTTTATTGCTATGTTTTCCAACTCATTGATATGATCTTTGGGCTCATCTGGTCTTCTGTTGAATCCCTTGGATTTATTTTTCAGTTCTGTTATGGTGTTCTTTAGCTTCTGTTTGGAATTTTCTAACATTTCTATCTCTTTGGATCTCATTGTGTTCATCCATTCTACTACTGAGTTTGGTAAGTATCTTTTATGACCATTAAATTGAACTCTTTTTCTGATAGATTGCTTACCTCTGTTTCATTAATGTCTTTTTCTGATATTTTTCATAATCTTTTATTAGAAACATATTCCTCTGTCTCCTCATTTTGCCTGACTCTGGTTTCAGTGTATTAGGCAAATCATGTATCTCTCACATGTTTGAAGGAGAGCTATGTGTAGATTTCATGTGGATCCCCCAAAAACAATTCCTTCAGACCACCAGAGCTAGGTGCTGCTCAAGGGTGGTCCCCTGTGTGGGCTGTGCATGCCCATCTACTGTGGCAGGGCTGTATCTACAGTACAGTGATGGTGGGGCTGGTGCCTGTTTCAGATATGTGTCTGCATCTGTGGCATACAGATGGGTGGTACTGATGCCTGGTCTGGTCACGGCTGGTGGTTGTACTGTGGGAGTGGGCAAGTTTCTCATGTGAGTGCTCCATTAGCTCTAGTGGGTTAGAGGGATGATTCCAAAATGGCATCTCCTGGTACTGATGTTAATAAGGTAGGATGAGGCCACAAATATGGTATCTGCTGTTGTCTCTATCCTGGGAGAAATTCCAAAGTTTCCTGCCTCTTTACAAGTGATTTAGGATTAGTGGGTCTCCATGTATTGTCTAGGCACTTTTCAGATTGGTGCTTTTATTCTGTCCTGTGTAAGTCTGCATGTGAGCCCTTTAAGAGCAGTTTCTTCTTTCCTATAGTTCTTTAGTTTCCTTGGATATAATCCCCATTGGTTTTCAAAGCTTGGTAGTTAGAGAGCTTGTCTCTCTTGTGGATG